>NC_087475.1:81932615-83288946 GCF_036417665.1 Passer domesticus | reverse complement strand
ACTTAGCTCTCTCTGTTACTCTCCAGGGAGTTTAGATTTCTCTAAGAGTATCTGCATTGCACCTAATTTGTCTTCCCAAAATACAAACAAAAGAAAGCTCTCTCTGCTGTAATCCCTTGTCTATACCAGGAGTGTCTACACCGCCCAAGGATGGCTCAGCCACTCAGCACACTGCAGTTCCCAAACCACCTTAAAGTGATTCAAGATTTTTTTCAGCATTGTTGCATGATTCTGAAGATCACCTGAAATTGTACATAGCTTGAACAGCTCTGTACTATCCTCAGTTACCTTCATCAAGGCACTTTTAAGCAAAGTGAAGTGTTTTTATCCACTACAGAAAATGCTCTCAGACACAAAAGTATAATTTCATGCAGAATATATATTAAAAATTCTTGATATTTCCAAAAGTGATAAATATGGTCAAAACTCCTATGTTTGAATGTATTTTATAGTTCGGTCCTTCTGTAGAGATGATCATAGGTGATTTAATTTGAAGGAGATTATTCTGATGCTTCAAGTCCAACATCCCTCTCAAAACATGGTCAGCTTCAAAATTACTTCAAGTTGCTCAGGACCTTGTCCAGGTGGCTTGCTACTATCTCCCAAAATTTCAGAACCCCTGCACCGCCTGCACCAAGGCTCGCCATCCCCGTGGTGAGATTCTGTCACATGTTCAGAGCAGCTCCACAGGTGAGGAACTGATTCCCAAATAATGCAAATGTGAACATGATCCAGTGAAGTCCCTTATTCCTACATGGTTTGTTTTATCAAGGACTTGTTTTTTAGAAAAATTCTTGTTGTGTTTTCTCTGTGGGGAGCATGGGATTTGCTCCTGCCTCCTACAGTGGAAACAAGACTTGACCTCTTGCATCTTTCTTCTTAAGGACAAGGTTTGTTGTTCTTTTGGAAGCTTTTCTTCCACTGAAGTGGAATGGAATGGAATGAAAGGAAGAGCCTGAAAGGATCATTTAGTCCAAAAGCCTGACCAGTTCAGGGCTGAACACAAAGTGTGTTGTTGAGGGCAATGCACAAATGTTTCTTAAACACTGACATTGACCAGCTCTCAAGGAAGCCTCGTCAAATACCTCAGCAGGGCCAGCAAGCAAAATAATAGGAGGAAATTTTTGGATCAGCTCATGGTGAAAATGACACACAAAGACGTGCTTATAAATTCATCTCTTCTACAACTTCCCCAGCTACAAAACCTTTTTGTAGGGGGCACTATTCAATGTCTTTAAAATAGAGAGGAAAGATGCCAGCATACCTATGAGCCAGTGAAGGAGTTGCTGTTCATTTATAGCTGTCAGAGACATAAACTGGAATTTTTTACCATTTTTGCCTCAGTCTTGTGTTTCCTGCACACACCATATCTAACATTAACTAGCTTGACACATTCATTTGACTCAGGCTTAGGAAATGGTAGTGGTTTATGATGTTCCAAACTGAGTTTTACATCCTGAAATGTGCAGTTAATTTCCTTAAAACAAATTCATAGAAATTATTTACCTAGGAGAAGTATTAGAAAAGCAACTGCATTTGTGAATTATTTTCTAGTACATAGAGTGTGTCATGGCACAAGTAGGCCTAAGTGCATGTAATCTGTTTGAAACTGGTCAGATTACTCAAATGCTAAACAAAATTTGGCTTAGGCGCCTGACTGAAAAGATGGCAAGCTTCACTTTGCCTAAACTTAAGCTTTTAAACACAGCTTTTAGTTAATATTTCCCATGTAAAATTAATTGCTGAGTGGAAGTAAGGGTTCATGGTTGTTCTTTTTTTTCCTGCAGGACAGAGGAATGTCTTAAAATCTGGCTAAACTTAAGCTAGTATAGATAGAAATTTGTAATGGCAGGGGAAGGGAAAAGAACAATCTGGTTTTTCTGGCAGATTTGTTTTTAGGCTTTTTATTGCCACAAGACTCAATTAAAATGAAGATAATGAAAGGGGAGGTCCCAGTTCAGTTGACTAAGTCAGGAATTACCTACAGAATGAGGAGTATCATTATAGACAACACCATCAAAACTCTGAGCTTCATTCATGGCAACAGGAACTTATCCTGGTTTCTCCTAGCTCCTAGCACCATCCAGGAGCAAGCAACCAAAGCACTTCTGTTACTGCACCAGACCTTCGTCTTGTCAGCTTCAGGGCAGCTTAAGGCAAATTCTGTCAATCTTAAAGCTGCTTAGGGTAATGTTTTCAAAGTGACTTAGCAAATCAAAGTCTAATCTTCATTGAAAGTCTACAAAACCCTGTCTCAGATGTGCTTAATTTACCTTTAAAAATAGGGTGCAGGAACTTCTGATGTTAACTTTAATCCTGCTTTTGAGCACACCCAGGGAGGAGTGTGTGGATAATGCAATGGAGGGAATGAGGAATTGTGAGGAGCTCACTGCAGTGTGCAGGGAGTTGTGGGAAAACAAACCTAATGTTGTGTTTCACAGAGAGAAATAAGAATTTTAGAGTCATCCTCTTGCAGCTTTCTTTCAAAAATATTAAAGCAGATATTGCTGCTGTTAATCTTTTGAGTAGTGGTGGTCAATCAGCACTTTTATAGTCAAAGTACATTTCTAAAGAAAATTGACAACCAGACACACAGTGAGACCAACAAATCTAATCACTAGGAAGAAGTAACAGTCAGATTACTTTGACACTCATGAGGTGACACCAAAGATCATGATTTCAATTTTTAATTTTTGTTTGTTTCTGCTTTTGAATATTCTGGCATCTTATTTTCAAGTTTTTTTTTTCTATGAAGAGCATACACTAGTGAAAACTGATGTTGAATTATTCATTTGACTCAAGAAGATGGAGATTTATAGAAAATCTACTAGAAAACATTCTACTAGGAAACATTCCAATCACAGAATAAAACTTCACAGGATAAATCTCTTTGTGGTAAGTTTTGATAGATAGGAGTTCAAGGACTCCACAGAACTGGTTGACCAAATAGAACATCTTGTAGCTGCTGCTCTCCCAGGCAAACTTTTTTGTTATTTCCATTACAGTTTAGACAATTTCACTTGACTTCAGCTCAGGCCTGTGGTATTGATTTTTCTGGAGTCCCACCTCAAAACTCTGACACCTTTAGAGATTTCATGAAGCAGAGGTTATGTAGAGACATCTGACCTTTGTACCATAAAAACTCATCTTTGGATTTCAATTGCATTTGGACTTCTGCAAAATTACTCTTCTTCAAAAGTCATCCTTTAAAAGAGACAAAGTCAAACCCAGAAATTAATTGCATAGCTTCCAGTTGAAGTCTATGCTAAAACCCAAAGAAAGGACTCATTCTACAGGCAACCTCCCCCTACTGATTGATTAAACTCTTAATGAGTTCCTCAAGTTTTGACCTAAACACAAAAGGTTTTCATGATTTCTCAAACAGTTGTATTCAGCAGAGTTTATGGATTTAGTACATTTCTCCACATTAGGCAGGATAATTAATTTCCATCATAATTTTCAGTGGTTTTCTACAGTATAGCTCCTGTTTGAATGGGGCTTCTCATTATCTCAGCAGAACCTACTCAGTCAACACAATAACAATGAAAATCCAAATTGTGACTCTTTCACTGTCAAAGGACAGCATTCAAGGCCAAGCAGAAACCATTAGTGAGAAAGAGCTGTTGCAAACAAATATCTTGACTTTTCTTTCCATAATGCCCTCTCTCCTCAGAGCAGCCAATGTTCTATCTCATTAATACTTTCTCTGAATTTTGCTTGTCTACACTTTTTCACAGCTAGAGAACAATCTTTTTTCCAATACCAGTTTCTAAAGGCTGGAGTGTATAAATGGATTTATTATTATATTAACAGATTATTATGATTCATTATGTTACAATCACCTCCATGATAGGAGAGTAGAGTTCCTCACCTCTTACAACAGAAGTCAGAATAATCAGATTGACAAGGCTCCAGTGTTGATTTCTCAGGAGAAAAGAAAAAAAATTATCCATTTTGCTGACAAAATTGTCTGAATTTTGGCTGGTGGAATGTTTTCTAGTAGTAGAGGCATTGTGCTTAGTCCATCTCTTACAAGTCTTTCTGTCATCATTATGTTCAAATCTTACAAATCAAAAATGTGGATCATTTTTTAATAGGAAGGTTTTGTCTTACTGAAGTTCAGCAAATGTCTAATATCCTTGTCCAAAAAAAAAGAAACCATCATGTATCTGGCTGGTAGTAATAATTATGTTACCAGGGGAGTTCTTTTTGTGTGTGCTGAAAATTTCCTTTTGATTATAAACCAGTGGAAGTACAATGAATTCTGTGGACAGCCTGGCCACAATGGAATTTTAAAAGCTGCCAGCAGACTCAGGCCATGATTAGGTCTAAGAGAAAGCAATTACAAGCTACAGGCTATCTGGGAAAACTGCCGAAAAAACCCAACTACCCAAAGCAGATCTTCGAGTTCTCTTGCAATAGTTAGAACTACTGCAGACCAATTACTAAAAAATACCAAAATCCTGTGCTTTTTTGCAGTGTATTCTCTAGTGGTAGAAAGACACACTTGGATGCAGGGAGGTATGGGGGTAGGTGGCTACAGGCTGTGCTAACAGAGTCATAATTCTCCCTTTCAGTTTCATTGTCTTTGAAAGAAATAACCTGATTTTATTTTATTTTATTTTATTTTATTTTATTTTATTTTATTTTCCCTGTGGAAAAATATCTCTAAATTAATATTCTCAGACAGCAAATAAGTTACTATCAGAGAGAATGACTTTTTGGCTCCTGTGTCAATCCATGCAACCCACAGGTTGCAATTTCTGGTGAATTACCCAGTAGTTTAGAGTATCCCTGATTTGACATCCAGTCACATTTCCTTTCTGGATATGGATAATCTTAAATGTCACAACACAAAAATCTGTGTTGAGAAACTGTACTTGATGCCTCAGAGAGAAACCAGAGGTGCAGTCAAGCAGCAGCTTCACTTAGTCTGTATGGGGAGGAAAAAAAGTCAAACCAATTAATAAAACAGATTTCATATCATTTTGGTGCATAATGCACAGGCCAAGGTCAGTCAAAATTTATCTTATTTCTTTAGAAGAAACAGCTAAGTACAAACCTGGCGTAAGTTTTGAGTTTGCTGTGAAATCTGCATCTCATGCATAAGTTTAGGGGTTTATTGTGAAATTCCAGCCACAAACTCAGGGGTGCTGAAGAAGCCTTCCAGAATCAACTACAGATCTCCTCTGGAGTTTATGAAACTGCCTAAGGCTAAAGTTCATCTGTTCAAACCCAAGGCAGTGTCCCTGTTTCAAAGCAAACCTCAAAGCTGAGGATCTGGACTACATTGTGTCCAGTGCAGATGTATTTAAAAGCTTCTGTTTACCACAGATGAAACTGGCTGCCAGATTTTCCTAGTCAGCAAATTATGGTAAGGTGAGCATATGCTCACAGCTTGGTTTCAGATGTTTGCAAGCGGGAGGGAGATTCTGTTTGGTTTTTTTATGCCCTGTAAAATGCCAAAGAAACAGAAAGTGTGTTCCTTGAAAGGAATTCCCCTTGTACCAAGAGAAAGCATGAAGGAATTTCACTTTCTCAAGCCACCCTACAATTCCTGCTGGGAGGGGTTAAAGCCAGGCAAACCTGGGAGTAATATCAGTTCTGTCCATGTCCACAACTGAAAGACTGAAATGTCAGTCCTTGCTCACTCTGAGATATTTTGCCTCTAACATAGTACGTTGTATGCTGTTATGTAGCAAGACCATGAAAGTGCAGCGTGTTGGTTTGATACTTCTGAAAATGTTGATTTACATTTTTCTGTACAAATTTTGCAGAACCCATTTCCTGCACAGAATATGAGCCTTGTTAAAACCTAAAAAAAAAGCCCGTTGGCAACATAGAGATTGGCTCATAAGAGCTGACATTAAGGATCATGCTTGGATCTCCAAAATGAGCAGAATATTCCCCAAGGACAAATGGCAGTCCTCTTTCCTGATAAACATTATAAAGAAAATATATCCCTTTTCTTCATGAAATTTTTCTGGAACTAATTGCTGCTGTCTCCAGTTCTCTTTTTCATTGAGATCCTTGACATAATTCTCTGCCAAATTCCCACTAGGAGGAAAAGAATTAGGAATTAGGACTGAATGGAGAAATTGCTGAATGAAGTAAAGAAGTAATATGATAGCAAATGGAAAAGGCTTGCATGCAAATGTACAATGGGATTTGCTGCCTTAGGAGCAGCTATGCTAACACCCTGAACTGCACATTGACTGGGAGCATGCCCCATGGCTCAGTCCCTAAACCTACCCTCTTACTAATTTAAAGGCATTTCTCCTTATCCTTTTACTACATACCCTTGTAAAAAGTCCCTCTCCAGCTTACTTGTAGTTTCTAAGGTGGTGGAAGATCATAATAGTCTCCTTGGAGCCTTCTCCAGGCTGAACAACCACAATTCTCTCAGCCCATGTTCACAGCAGAGGTGCCCCAGATCTCTGATTATCTTTGTGGGCTCCTCTGGAGTCACTCCTGCAGGTCTACATCTTTCTGCTGGGGTGCTCACAGCTGGACACAGCACTCCTGTCCACCTCACTTGCATCCAAATTCTGGCTGGTGATGGGCCCTGGCCAGTGCTAACTTCCAAAGGGAACCTGGCAACCGTGTTCTACTGCTGCCACCATGACTGATTTTGGTAACAGTTACAGCCAATACTGTCCCTCTCAGCCTGACAAGGTTGAGGGGATGGGTTTCATGAAGAGTCACAACATTATTAAGATAGGGGAAAAAAAAAAAAAGAAGATGAAAGCAAAAAAAAAACCAAAATAAAGGCGGGGGGAATGAAAGTAAAAGAAGTAAAAGAAAAATGAGGCAAAGAAAAGGAAAAAGCAGGAATCTTGGTGTCTATGAGTGACAGGTCAAACATTCAGACATATTTTGTTAAAACTACATTGTTGTAGTATACTCCTAATAAAAGCTGTTCTTCCCAAAAGTTCCCCCTTCCACGCTCTCAGCAGAGGTGGCAATGTATGACAGAATCACCTTTTGCACAGGAGCTATTGCAGCAGCCTCCAGTCTCAGCAAGCAGCATCTCAGAGCTTCCCAAACCTCTCAAGGAGGGAGAAACCATTTTTGTATGCTCAGCACATTGGATTCACCAGTTCAGCTTCTCCAGATGGAAACAGAGCTGGGAGGAGAAGTTCAAAGTCTTTATTGGCTTTCCAGTATGTGAAAATTTAACCTTTTAATAACATCTTAATTGCCTTGCAATGGCTGCTTCGATCTGAGAGCTGCTTTGCTCTCTGTTGTAGCTATAGCAATGAATTACATTAGCGTTTCTTTCATCTTCTTCTAATTTTTTTCTTCAAGCTGAGCCTGTAAGTGGGTGGAAATACATTTATTACTGAGTGCAGAAAAGACAGCTATGGAGCTTGGGGTCTGATTCTGACTGTGGTGCTAGTTACTGTCTAAAACCAGGTAAATTATTAAACCTCTCTGCACTGGATTTCCCCATCTGTAAAAAAAGAATAGGGCAGAGGGTAGGATAGATGTGGTGAATGAGGAGAATAACATAGATCTCCCTTAGGATGATGCTATAAAATCTGATGTCTGAGAATCCCTGTTCAATAAATTTTCATAGAAGAGAGAAATATCCTTTAGTGGTGCATATGCAGATATGTTGGCAGATCACAGGAGAGTTAAGACTATTTACAGCAGCTGAAAATCTCTCTTGCTAAATGTTGTTGTCGTTTCATAATCAAGTGAATAGCAAAGAGCAGTCTGTAAATTTATGTGCAAACTCCCATCTGTGCCAGAAGAAGAAGAAACAAGTAATTTCAGAGATGCAAATAAAGCTTTCACGCAGCACCTGAACTGTATGAAAATACTGGCCATTAATGCAGGAGTGGAAGATTGTGGGGTTTTGCACTGAACATATAGAAGCATTCACTAGGAAGATTGTGAAGACTACTAACAGTGGTGTTTACAGCATTAGCTGAGGAATCTAAGACGTTACTCTGTTAAGTTCTGTTTTCTTCTAAGGGCTTAGCAAGATCACTTAAGTCTTTCTGTTCCCTATTTTTTCATGTTACAAACGCTGGTAACAATATAACATCATGGATGTCAATAGGTTGTAATATATGGGATTGCACTAGGAATTTATTTTCTATTTTGTTACAGCTCATATATTTTCTTTGCCAAACATTTATTACTCTAACTGCAAGAATAGGTGTCATTAGGAATAGAAATTTACTGCACAAGGCAGCTTAGCTTTTGAAAGTGCCACAAATAATGAAGTATTTATGCTAAGTGGAAGAAAAAAAGATACCCCAATTTTGGTGGCCTTCATGCCATGTAGACACCTCACATATTAGGCAGTATATTACAGCTTGGTGAATTCAGTATTTTAATTTCAAACCATATTTGAATTTAAATGCTGTTGTGAAATGTCTCATGTTTTACGGTGATGTGGCTGCCTAAAAATGATTAAGAAGCACCCAAGCACAAAAATAAAACCTGTTAGGTTCTGTCCAAATTGCTGCTGGGATTAGTCTAGTGTAATGATCACTTCTGAAGTCTAGAATAATATCAGGGAAGCAAGCCTCACATATTCCTAAATATTTGTGATAGCCAGCTTCTTCTAAATGTTTGCACCTCCTGCTTCACTTCTCAGGACTTTATTTTCTATAAGCATGAGGCTTTCACCAAGCCTTTCATGGCAGTACTTGGCACTTGAATGACACTTTTCACTTTCAAGATATTAAACAGTTTTCCTTTAACTAAAGCAAGAACTAAGAACTGAGAAAAAACTAACTAAAGTGTTAATGGAACTTTGGTGCATATACCTTATGCTTTTGATAATCACACCAATGCCTTTTGCTGTTTTCCTACTAAGGGAATTAAGCTGACCAAATCATTATTTCACCACATCTTTTAACTGGTTAGTAAAGTAGCAAGCTCTGTTCCCTATTCCAGTATTTTATCCACATCTCATAGTAGTCACTGGGTTTAGTGTATTTGTAACTTCAAAATGCATTCTCTATCCTGTGTAACCCAGGGTCCTCTTTGTGAAATGCACTGTCTAGAAAATACTGAACAGGGGTTTTCTGATTCTGGTGTGATCACAACATTGGTGACAGCTCTAAAGTGGAAGTTAAATAATTCAAACTGATTTCCTTTATTATAAAATATTGACTATCCCAGTTCAAAAGTAGACCAAGTCAGCTGACTTGGAAAAAAGTTTTACTGACACAGAGAAAGCTCTTGGTTTTGTCCTATAGTATGCAAAAAAAAAGGCTTAATAGTGGATGCAAGCAGCTAACTGAGCATATAAAACACTTGAAAGAACAGTGCTTTAAGATGCACTTTTATAAGTTGTGAAGAAAAAAAAGAAGCTGTTAGTGTTCAAGACTGTTAGATAAATGTCATTAAAATGTTGTAAGGTTATTGAGATTATTATTCTTTAATATTGCAGTAAAAGACACTAAAAATTATTTACAGCTCAGTGCTGTGAACTGCCCAAGCAACCCACGAATAAGCAGCCTCAGCCAGATGAAAGCATATGGTCATATTAGCAAGTTCAGAAAGTTCACTAGCTCTGCTGAGCAGCCCCTCCACCATCTGCAATATTGTATTTGTGTTTTATTTGTGTTTTGGGGAGATACCTCTAATTCATCACAGAGAGAGAGAGGCACTGTGACATGTCTTCTTGGTTTAGACCCTCTGGATAATTTGAATAACCCTGTTTCTATTAAACATCTTGTTTTGGAAGAGTACTTGTCTTCTCCTGATCCTGCTAAACTTTCTCTAGCTGAAATGATGGTGCTCATCTCTCAGAGAGGGCTGTTAGGTGCTTTGTGCAAGGGTGGGTTTCTTGTTGGACTGTGTTGCTTATGTTCTCATCTCAACTCATAGTATTCAGCAAAGGTGCTATTATTTTTTAACTTTTCTTCTGATATTCTCCCTGGTGTGGCAGAACCTGTCTAAGGTGTCTAACATACCCCTTAGTGTGTTATCCTGGTGAAGAAGCTTGCACTAAACAACTAGACTTTGCTGAGAGATCACCTTGACTCTGATGAAAGTTTCAGTGCTTGCAGATGGTGTCCTGTAAGACCTGGATGTCGTTGTCTAAAAGCATGAAAGGGCAAAGAAAAAAGGGCATCTTTTTCTGTCTGTTCTACCCAGTTCCTTTACCAAGCAAGAGGTCTGGCTGCATTCATTTTGTGTCACTTCAGTTGACACTCAACAGATGCAGAGGTGTTATTTTTATGTACATCTTCAAAACCAAGCACAAACAGAACTGTGTGGTGTTCATCAGGTAGAAAATTAGAAATGACATGTCAGTCTCTTACAGGGACTAGATTTTGCAATCCAAACTGCCCTTGCAGCCTGAGGTGGTGGAGATGAGTGTGCCCAGGTCTCTCTATAGCCCAAAGTAGTCAACAATGCCTGGAGTAAAGATCTCCATGTACTTTATAGCTGGGCCAACAACCAACCAGCAAAAGTATGTTTTACAGAGCCAGAAATGTTATCACAGGTGTAAGCTCAAATACAGCTGTTACCAAGACCTGGCTCTTAATTTGAAATGTTTGGGAAAGATCACTGAAGTAAGCTCTCATGCCATTTTCATTTGCTAATGGAGTAATCAACATCTGTAGAGCATCAGCCACAAAATCTTTCGTTCAGTGAAAAGTGTGCTCAAAAACTCTCTTGTCTGAGATCTGTAATCTCATTTTAATTAGCAATGCACATGATTACTCCAATCAAAGGAAGTCAGTGGCAAACATTGCCATCTGCATTCATCGTTAACATCAGCCAGCATGATGACAGACTCATTTTAAGTCAATATGTGAGCTCTGAGGTGCAAATGTCTGTTCAAGGACAAAGAATATTGTCCTACTTTTTCCTCCTTAGCTTTTGAAAGACAACCTTGCTGAATATGGAGCATTTCCAGTTTGGCATTCCCATCAGGAAATGTTTTGCATCAGGGATGTGAGAATCTTGCTTATTCTCTGTAACAGAAGATATTGTCCGTTGTTTTGAGTGAGTTAATTATGCCTGGAATCAGGATTGTATGATGTCTGCCCAGTATCCAGCATGGCCAACTGTCTGGTCAGGGGTTTCGAGCTGTTGAACAGCTTCCATGGCAAGGTGCACAATTAATCAGTGAGTTTTTAAGACTGTTCAATACGGTGGTAAAACTCTGACCGCTGCCTGCTGCCAAGGGCAATGCCCACAGTGTTGTGTGCCTGTTTGTATATGCACTGCCATCTTCCAGGGATCTGGTGGCATCTGTTGGTTAAGAAGAGGTGTCTAATGACACTTAACTGCTTCTGGATTTATGAGCTTCTTCATCAGATGTCCTCACAGGAGGATGTACTTGAGAAGCAACAGATGACCTAGTACCAGTAAGAGTCCTTTATGAATGTAAATATTTAATAAGATATAGTCAGGTTTTTAAAATAACTTTTCCACTGCTAAGCCATTAAATTTTTCCAAAGGGTACTTGCATTCCAAGAACATTTACCAAAAAAGGAACAAGCATAAGTAAGCTTATGGATTATGTAAAATTCAGCAGTCTTCATCCTCAGAGAAGGGAATTATCTGGGCATTTCTGAAGATGTTAGTACAAGACTTTAAACTCTTTAAAAGAAGACATATTTCAAGTTGCATTTTTCCTCCTCCTGAACCAGATTTGCCATGCACAGTTGGTGCATATGAAAGCTTTAAATTATTTTGCTTACACAGTCATAATTTTGATAACTTATTTTAAAGTTCTCCACCTTATGAGAAGTAGCTTTGAGTGGTTTATATCTACCCATAAAACTGCTACAATCACTTTTTGCAATTACACTAGAATGCACAGTAATTAATTATATCAAATCCTTCTCACAGAAGTGTTTACCAGTGAAAAAGATTGCCATGGCTTTCTTTCTGACAATGAAAGAGTAGGAATTATTAAACACTTCTTGGGATTTAACTGATGTAACATTTCTGCAGCCAGGATTATGATCATATTATTTTTCTCTATAGGAAATAAATATCAGTTCTTGACAGGTATGATCTTCAAACAATATTTTACATGCGGAAAATATTCCCAAGTATTTTTCTGTGTAAGAAACCAAGATCTGTATTTTTAGCTAGGTAGTTCCAATGAGTGACCTTCACTTGCTGGGATTTGTGTGCAGGGTCTTACTCTCAGAAAGAGGGGTGCATCTACCCTGATGTAGGTGCCAGGCATAGGACTGGAAGGCATAGGCTGAGAACTGTTATTGAATTTTACCAGTTACTTTCTCTTACAGAAAAAAAAAAAAAAAGAAAATAAAAGAAAAGGCTTCTGTAAAGACTAACTTCACAGTGGAAAGAGTTTTCCTCTAAGTAGGACCTTTCCCCTTGGAAAAGGTTACCTGTGACATAAAATATGATTAATTGTTCAGAAGTACACGTACCCAGACTGATATAATAACCTGCCTTCATGTCTTTGTTTCTTTCCCAGAGCCATGTTTGACTATGACAAGAGCAAAGACAGTGGCCTCCCCAGCCAAGGACTGAGTTTCAAGTATGGAGACATCCTTCACGTCATCAACGCCTCAGATGATGAATGGTGGCAGGCAAGGAGGGTCACTCTGGAGGGGGACAGTGAGGAGATGGGAGTTATACCCAGCAAGAGGAGGTGAGTGCTGCCTCCTCCTTCTTACTTCCTTGGCCATTATCTTAAAGTATTTCTTTGGGGTTTTTTGCAAAGATGGGGTGCATCAATCTACTGGAAAACTGGGAGCAGTAAAGGAAAATCCCATGGGTATTTCAAGAGTTAGAGGACACAGTTTTTGCTGTAAGATTTAAAGCATTAAGGTTGTTTATAACTGTATTGAAAAGAAACTCAGAAGGTGACTCAATTGCTAGTAACTTCATAAAGAAAGGGGAAAAGAAGAAGAAATTGCCATCTACTAAAGAGCTTCAGCAAAATAATGGAATAACCAGAACCTGAGTCTAGGAATTTGCTCTGAATTTGAAGTGGAGCACATGTTTTAATGTCAGGGTGATTAGCCATTGCATCAAACTGCTGAAGGATGTAATGAATGGCTTGACATTTTCAAATCAAGACTGTATGTCTTTCTTTTGAGAGGGTAATAGCATTAAACTTCTCAGCCTGTGTGATGTAAAATATGGTGCTAAATTATATAATGGTCATCTTTGGCTTCAAAATCTGTTAATTTAATCTCTGCCTGCCTGGAAACTGATGCATAATCAATATCACAGTAAATTTTTCATATAATGTAAATGAAGGCACTTTCATCTTCTATCCAAACTAAATCTGAATCTTTTGTGTCTGTGATGGATTCGTGGTGACTGTCGGAGAGAGAACAGATATCTGAATCTCCCCTGTTGTTTGTATTGTTTATTCTGCCTAGATGCTTTTGTAAAATTGGCCACAAGTCTCTGATAGTATCAGAACTAGCACACAAACCAGTATTACCTCCTGGCTCTGTTGATAGTTGATATAAAAAGGTCAAGAACTGAAAGGGTAGGAAGAAAATTAAATCCGTCAAAACATATTACATTTCTCTTTTGCAGCAATGCCGTCATACTGAGTATAAACTTTCTATTCCTAGCTATTTCAGCTTTAGCACTAGTGTAAAAATGATCATGGCCATCTTTTTATAGAGGGGAAATGGGATGCTTGGTGCTCCCTTGAGCATCTGCTGCAGTTTCAAGAGAATTGGCCAAGGTACTAATAGAGCTCATGGTACTCATTGTTCTAAATCATGTAAAAGTAAACTAAAAGGCCATCAAATACCTTGTTGACATGAGCCCTGAAAAAACATTAATTTCTCTAATGATCATGTTTGAATAGCAACCACACCTGGTTTTTCAGCTAAGAGCCATTTTGCCATTTGTGTAATAGACAGAAATAAAAGTTTAGGTTGTAAGGTTAGAAGTTTCAAGATGGAAAATGTGCCCATTAACCAGACTTAGTCTCTAGATATTGAAAAAGGGATACTTGCCTGCTATTCATTGCTACAGTAAATACTGCTGTAATTACATGATTGGATCATACCTGGGAAGAGTGAAGAGTTTATTTAATGCTGTGGTAAGCAAGTGCACAAAGCTCACTCCTGTATGGTGCCTACTGTGAAAAGGTGCAAAAAACTGTCATACGTATTAAAACAACTGCAGAGGAAAAAAGGACAAAGCTAATTAAGATGTGGAATTGTATATCCTGTAAAGTAGACAGGTGGTGTGTGCCTAAAGCTTATTGGGTTACCCACACAGTGGTGTTTTCAAGGACAAAAGATAAAGATTCTCTAGTCAATGTCAGACATATAAGAGAGCCTAGGAATAAGATATGGCTCAGGAAACACTGGGAGAAAACAGAATTAAAAAAAAAAAAGAAAACGCAACTATATGAAAATAGGTTGGTTAAAACCTAAAAAGAAGAGTCTTGAATTTTAAAAGATTCAGGTACAGTTGCCATGCTCTCCGCTTGTCATCCTTATTCTTCACTAGTGAAGCTGAGTGGCCTGGAAAAATCAATGGCATCTGATTTTCTGTCTGCATGAATGCAGTGATACACCTGAGCTGGAGGGGATGAGGTTGCTGTTATTTCATAAAAGGTTTCAGTTGTACAATATTTTTTTCCAATGCACTGAAAAGTGAGGACTGTTTCCTTTCTGTGGGTTCTGGATGATTCCTCAGCACCTGAGAGTGATGTGCTCTTGCCAGCATCTCCTGTGGTCATTTACACCACCCAAGCAATCAGTGCACACAGGGCTGAGTTACAGAGAGTAAAGCTAATCATACTCACCAGACTGTGCTAATTCAGAGTTCAATTTCCTCTGCAGGTGTGGGTTATTGACTGTAAGAGGATTAATCTAAAACAGAGTACTCCTGGAATTCATTTGACCAAATATAGGCAGCTACAGCACGGAAATCCTCATTTAAGGTGTTGGCTCCAGGATGCCATGTCTCTTATAGTTTATATGGGATTATTTCTATAAGCAATGCTTTGTATATAGTACAGCATATGTTACATCTAGCAGTAAGATATTATGGATGGATGGATGGATGGATGGATGGATGGATGGATGGATGGATGGATGGATGGATGGATGGATGGATGGAGGAAAGGAAAGGAAAGGAAAGGAAAGGAAAGGAAAGGAAAGGAAAGGAAAGGAAAGGAAAGGAAAGGAAAGGAAAGGAAAGGAAAGGAAAGGAAAGGAAAGGAAAGGAAAGGAAAGGAAAGGAAAGGAAAGGAAAAAGGAAAGGAGAAAGGAAAGGAGAAAGGAAAGGAGAAAGGAAAGGAGAAAGGAAAGGAGAAAGGAAAGGAGAAAGGAAAGGAGAAAGGAAAGGAGAAAGGAAAGGAGAAAGGAAAGGAGAAAGGAAAGGAGAAAGGAAAGGAGAAAGGAAAGGAGAAAGGAAAGGAGAAAGGAAAGGAGAAAGGAAAGGAGAAAGGAAAGGAGAAAGGAAAGGAGAAAGGAAAGGAAGGAAAATAAGAACATCTGTAGGTGTTGGTTGGGCTTGTCCTGCAAGCTAAATTTGCCATGATGTTGCAAATTGAAGAATTTTATATTTGTCCTATATTTTTCAATCCCCAATTTATTTCTGGGGTTTTTTTAGGGTCTTGGGGGCTTTGGGGGAGGTATACTTGGAAGGGTTTTCTTTTGTGTTTCGATTCCTTTTTCTGCTTGTGGAATGCTATCCTGTGGAATGCGATCCTGTGGTACTGTAACTTTATGTTTTGTACTTTGGGTCAGTGAGAGGCTATACAGATCCAGGAATTGTTAGTACCAGGTTGAGTCTTTTAGCTGTCTGCTTTACTTCTATGTTACTTCTACTTCCCTTAACTTCTGTCCAGCAATAGCTAAGATACAATTCCTACATTTCCCATAAATGAAATCATTATGGAATATCTCTGAAAACCAGTGACCACTTCAATTTTATATATATAATATATGTGTGTAGATATATATGTATGTATACAAATATATGTCTATCTAGATGTGTGTACAAATATATATGTATATAAACAGACATATTTCTTCTTTGAGGTGCTGTGCAATGGTAATTGCTGTAATTGCTTTCCATATGTTTAGGTCTTTTATTTTTTTACAGAAGAGCCTACCATACAATGACATTTTAGCATGAGCTGATTAGAGAAATTGGGAATCATTAATCAAGACTCCTTACTCTTTTTCTCCTCTATGACTTATGTGCTATACCTGCAAAAAAAAATCATAATTTAGAATTATAGGGGAGCTGTCACTCATTAGTCTCTCCAGGTTTTTGGATGCATTGCCTCTTAATGATTTAATAGAGTTTGAAAGCTTTTTTGTCATTAGATTTCAGTACTTCTCCCAACATGTGGATTTGTTGCCTTGTTTATAGTTAAATAGCCAAATCAGGCTTTAAGAGAGAGTTTTAGAGAGCAGCACTGCAGCTGGAGGGGTATTACTGAAAGAAGCAGCACAAAGAAGTGAGGGTGGCCCCAAGTTTCTCCACTGATACGTGCAAGGACCAAATCTCATAGAGCAGTGAGCCAATGACCTCTGTGGAGATTAAAGAAAATTAAATTCTAAGTCTACTGCAGTTCTTAAATATAATTGCAACCATTTCTACACCTGAAAACAACATTTTGTTCATTTGTCGGTGTGTATTTATTGTCTGACTATAGCTGTTGTTCTCCACCACAGGACTGCATAGCTAGCTGGGTAGAAACCAAACACAATGATACACAGTTGGTGTGGTATTACATCATGTTGGTGATGGGAAGCACAGGACTTCAGCATCAGAGGCTGCAAACCACTTCAGTTGTGGTTTAACCATCACCAAATAGTTATTATATAATATTAATTAATCAACATTTCAGGCCAAATTTCTTTTGGTTCCATATCTGCCCGAAAGATCTGTCCAAGCTATGTTCAAGGTGACAGCACAACTGTATCAGGCAGGGTCTCCAAGGTGATTGGGACCACCAGCCCTGTCCCAATGTCTCAGGCAGCCTGCAGTATTGCCTGGGCACTATGGCTACATGTGTGAAGTGCTCCCTTATCATCAAAAATTGCTATTTATACTAGAATGACCAAGAGAATTAGATTTACACTGCTTTTTTTTTTTTTACATTTAGATAGAGAGATTGATTGACTGATTGATTTAGATTAGAGTTTCCACATAATCTGTGCTTTTGATCATGAGAATTTTTATTTGCCTCATTGCCCTTCTTATTATCCATTTAAAATAAAAAATCAGCTTTCTATAAAAGACCAGCAGCAAGCTGAGCAACCCATGTCCAACATTCCCTCCCTATGGAAACACATTAGTTAAAGGGAATTTAAAAAATGCATCAAAACAATATGCATATATAAGAGTGTATTTCATTCCTAGACAGATGCACTGATTCAATAGTAAATAGGTTTTAATTTACTGTAGCATTGATTTTACACCTCTATTTCTTTTCACTTTTTCCTTGCTGAGTCTCTGCGCAGGGACAAGCTCCTACATTGCAAGCCGTCCACAACAGCAACCTCCCACCTCATGAATGTCAAGCCTCAGTATTTTCTGTGGTGTGTGTGTGTGTGTGTGTATATCTGCCTGACTCAAGTCTGTGGGTCTGGAATGCAGCCTGAGATGTCACACAGATTGCCCCAGAATGGCTGAGCATAAATTCTCACCACTTTTACTACTGCTCCCTCTGCAGCCAGCGAGGATTTGGCCTTAAAACACTGAAATAATTACACTAATCTTTCTGTTGTCCTTCAGATGTGCAGTCACAAAACTGCTGTGAGACGGGACATCATGATAAGATATCCACTTTCAGGTAGTTTAGGTACATCTGACTGCCAAATGTTATGCAACTTGTATCTCTGTCATTACCAGCTGCAATAATAGCAGCCTGATACTTGTGTTTTCACATAGACAACATTCTCCACACAAGTACATGTAGCCATGCTCTCCCTTCAGAGCAAAGTGGGGGGGAAAGTACATAAAACCCAATGTTTCACAAACATTTAAGGACAAGAAACAAGAGGTTTTCCCAGCACAGAAGTCCCTGTGGGTGAAAAGCCAACTTAAATTTGTTGTTCTGCTCAGCTTGGCAGAAGGGCATGTTTATCCACTCAAATGATATTTTTTTAATGGTTTCCTATAAATCATCTACCTTTCTAAATAATGCTTAACATTTTAATCCCTAGTTGATAAAACTTTTTAAAATCAGCTAAGCTTTGTCTAAAATAATTTGTCTGTCTATACTCAGTAATCCAATTGGAAAAATTTAATATGGACTGAAATTTGTATGTACGTGTAAGTATAAACTTCTTCCTGTGCTCTTGCAATGATGTGAAACTTCTGTGCTGAAGGAAAACAGCTGTTAGCTTTTAAACAGAATAAGGTTGTGCTACAATTTTATGAGAAGTCACTTCCTAATGTCATTAGGTCTCCTCTTCATAAATATTGAGCAGATGCTGAGCTGTTTTCTATAAGCAAGCCACTGCAGATGGAGAGCTGAACCAGAACACATTCTCTCCTACTGAAAAATGCATGTTTGGTGCAAAAATGCCACTTCAGGAACACTCCAAAATAACTTTGAGAATGGGAATCTCTTGGTAAGCTCAGATCTCACATCTCACAGAGGATGGAAGAAATAAAAAGCTATAAACTGAGACCACATATTTGAATTATAAATAGTGCATACATATTTTCACTTATCTTTCACTTGATAGGCAGACAAAACAAATACAGTGGAGGTGACCTGGAGATGGTGAAGCAAGACAAGAGACATAGCAAGGTTTTTCAAGTATCCATTTTACATTGCTTTCTTGTATTTCCTAACTCCTCACTACAGCATTCATGCTGGATTTGGAAACAACTTTCCTGCTGCGAATCACTTCAGTGCCAAATATGTGCAAATTAGGCTACTGTTACCATTTTATTTCATTGTAGAAACAAGTTTGCAATTTGCATCTGTGTTCTACATCAGCTGTTATTGAAGATTAAAGCATTTCTCGCTTGATACTCTGTCTCAGCTGTGAAGACTGATTAGTGCTTTTAGGAAGGCACTGACAAAACTCCCAGGGGTCCAGCACTGTGTGATCATGGTTCATGTCTTGTTGAGTTATACTTGGGTTTTTTTCTTGTTTGCAGCACTAATGAAGAACTGAAAGTTTTATTTTGAAAAATCCCACAAGCCCTTTTTCAACAGCTGTGTGTGCCCAGAAACACAAAAGCAGACAGGCCTTGCAGTGTAGTGAGTGTTGCATCCCATTAGTAAGTTCCTCAGAAGTGTAAGAAGATAACAGTATCCTAAAGAACTCAAATCTTGAACTTACTAGTGAGGGAACACGGAAGGTTGAAGTATATTTTCAATGTACTGCTCCACTTCTCTAGCTTCACTTGACAAGAAGAGAGTGAATCCTGACCATTTCTGAAATAAAAAGGGCCAAGAGGTATCTACCACCAGGAATGTTTTTAAGAGAAAGTGAGTATATAGAGTATACTCCAACTGTCCCAGATCTCAGATAATTTCCCTGTACACAGCAGTGTTTCTGCACACAGCTATACTTGGAGAGTGGGTGGGAAAATGGAGGTGAAATCCCCCTAAGTTGTGCCAGGGTGATACTATCCCACATAGAACTCAGAGCTTTTCAGCTCCAGTCATGTTTGAATATTGGATGTAGGTTTCTTTGCACACTTCTTGAAACCTGTTTGAGTTTCAGTGACCCCTCAGGCACTTTTGAAAATGGGACTGAGCCATCAAGTTGTTCTGGAAATCATAGCCATGCTTTCCTTATCCCTTAGGCATAGCTCTATCAGGCAAATACATAATTAGCAAAGGTCACAGCAGCAATGTGTACATCAGGCAAGTCAGACTTGCAAGTCTGGGCCCTGCAAATCTGGGAGATAGGAGTCCTCCCCTTCACTTCATGTTTTTGCACAACTCCCCATAATCCTGCTTTGTCCAGCAGTGGTTGTAGAAAACTGGTTACCATGTTAAGTGAAACATTTCTTTCTTAAAAGCAATTTCTTCAGCTGATGGATCAAAATGTTCAAATTATGGTCAGCTGCTGTCAGCCAAACCAATGTAAGGAATTTACACACATATTCAATTTAGACCTTCACAGTGTCAGGTGCTGCAAATAACCCTTTGGACCTAAACTCCTTTCTTCTTGGGGAAAAAAGACAGTCAAGTTTAGTTTTCCTTAAATATAAAAACTACAAACCTGCAAAAAAGTGGATTTAGTGTTCCTTTAACAAGTGCCTTTTCTAAGAGCTAGATCAACAAATCTAAAAGAACAGTTATTCGAAACTTTGTGTCTTCACCAGATTAGTTCCCTTTTTAGCTCTGTCTATGGCAAAAATGTCCCAGTTGCTCAGATGAGAAATTCTAAGAACATCTTAACATTCTTAGTTCACTGAAGTCCTGCACCCTGACCATTTCAACAAAGACTAAATCTTTGGAGAACCAAATCTAAATTCCAAGAGTTCTCCAGAGCATGCAAAACTAAAGCTTTTCAGAAATTTAGGTTCATTTCTTCAGGAAGAGGAGAGGTATATTCCTAACACCAGAACAACCCACTGCCACAATGCAAATTCCAGACCAAAGACATAAAAGCACAGTAGAGCACCTGAGCTGAAGAACTTAAAGATTATGTTATAAATTGGGCAACCCATTTATCTTGTCCTTGCCTCTTTCTAACAGCTGACCCATTTTATTGACAGTTCAGGCAGCAACAATAATGTAGTCAGCCTGAGACACAGAACATTTCATCTTGTAATTTTACATTTCAGCTAAATTATGAGTAACTGAGAACAGTTTTATTGTGGAAGGTGTCATGGAAGTTGTAATGGGAGGCAACATTGTGCGCTACCCTTAATCCAGTGCCAGATGATGAAATGTTTGGAACATTCAATAACCATGCTGAGCATGTATGAAGATTGTTGTTATGTTTGCCTGAAGGACTAATGGCATTTAATGGCATTACTTAAATACTTCTCAGAGCAATGCAGAATGTTTCTGCAGCGCCTCATCTGTCTGCTATGCCTCTAGAAATGCCTCCACAACTGCTAAAGCAATTATAACAAACTTCATAAATAAGATTCACTTTTCAGGATTAATTTCCAAATTTTTTTATGCAGTGAATAAGAAATTAAGTTAAAAGCAGATGTTTTAGGAAGTTAGGCAGGGCCAGAATGAGTTTAAATGTTAACACAGATTAATAAATAGAATATTGTGTTCATTTGTGCTAATTATTTCCTCAGAAGGCATCCATCCTATTTAGGCAATTACACAGCCTCAATCCTATTTAGGCAATTACACAGCCTCGAGTCTTCATTTCTTACCGGTACTACCAAGGGACTTCATCTGCTAGCTCAAGTTTGAGACTGTTCATATGTTTTTAATAACACAGATTTAGTTTGAAAGATGCACTTGAGCTGTTTCCATGTGAATATTCCACACTTACACAGAAATGCATTTAATCTAAATTTAAATGGTAGCTATAGCAACCAACATTCACTATGTTTCAGGAGGGCATATATAAGCCTACTGAGACAGAAGGAAACATGTTGCGTTAATTATCATTCTATCAAAGCTCTAGAATTTGTATTTTGGAAAAGAATTATCAGAAATTATGAATTCCTGCTACCCAGGCTTAGAAAGCAAGAGATTTGCAGGCATGTATTCTAATGTTTTATAAGCTAGCTTTGCGGGATTCGATGGAGATTTCCTACAGCAATCCCCAGCCATAACAAACAGGATTAGTGTTTCACTTTCAGGTAGATAATCAGATTTTTTACTTGAGCCAGTCAGTGATAGATTGTGTAGATGATTTTGCAAAGGTAGGTAACATCACTTTTACAGTAATGTCCATATTAATCAAGGTGAGTAAAGACATGTCCTTGTTTCATTCCTCTGACTGTAGAAATTCTAAATGTTGCCTGATTTTTGAACAGCTTAAATCAGAGAGAGTAAATCATGCTTTTTCCAGGCTTCCTTGTCTGTTGAGAGGCAGTGCTGTTCTACTGGTGTGGGGCAGCCAAGACTCCTCAAACCCTGTCCTGCATTTGCCAGAAAACTGCTTCCTGCTGAGGAAGTGACCTCTCCTTTTCCATGTATGAAATCTGCTTTACATGCTTACTTTAGGTATAGTAAGCTGCCAATGGTCTTGGGAGAGCAGCTTCAAATGTTTCATACAAAATGCTGCTAAAATCAACGTGTGTTTCTTCATTTGTGTTTTCTTTTCCCCAGAGTTGAAAGAAAGGAGCGTGCCCGTTTGAAGACGGTGAAATTCAACGCGAAACCCGGTGTAATTGATGCAAAAGGGGTACGTAAATACTGAAACCTTTTGAAATTGCGCTTTACAATTGTTTTATCTAGAGAAGAAAAAATTTAGCAACATGAGAAGTATTTAGGTTGTTGCAGCCAAGACCTGCAACATAGTGAAATGTAGATCAGAGATTAGTGTGATATAATCTTTGAAATAATTAAATATTCTTTTCATAATAATACTGAATGGAAGTGCCTCCTAAGGGGAAGATACTAAGAAAACAAAGAGCATTCTGTGATAGCTGTGATTTTGGTCAAATGATGGATAGAGAAGAAAAGACTTTAAAAATGAATGGAGATGGATAGCAGTTTAATGAAATAGGACCAGAAGTGTAAATTCCCTGGCTTCAAAAGCTGTTAAATCACAAACAAAAGGTTGTAAGTTAAGGAGTCCTGGATAGAAAAAATTAGGTTTTGTGTGTTCTGCTTTGACAGTTGTGACAGACATTGAACACAGGTGTGTTTCACATCAGACACAATGGGCAAACAACACAAAAAGTGCAAGTTCCATTCCAGCAGCGCTGCCTGGACAAAACAGGGCTCCTGCTGCTGCCACTTCACAGAGCTGCTTTATTGTGCCCAGGTCAGCAGTTCTCATTAGCCTGATGGCTCCTATCCTGTCTGGTGCTATCTGGCTGGCAAGTTTTACAGCAGGAGAAATGCCCACAGCCCTGGCTGGTAAGGTATATTTTTCTGCTGAAGTGTAGCTTGCAGTTGTAGCAGTAGTGAATGCTTGACATTTGCAGAGATTTATTTTTGAAACCCATCCAGTTGGCATGTTTGGAATTTACAACTGAGGGCTTCTGTGAGCAGACTAGGAGACAGAGATTCAGCAGCCATGAGGGAAAAGTCCTGGTTGGCTGCAGAAAACAGAGTAGGGCCAAAACTGTGTGATGAGTGAACACGACCGTAGGTAGGTGCTAGCAAGGGAAATAACCACGCGGTTCAGCAGGTCCCTTCCAGACTTGGTGTTCCTGTGGTCTTCTGCCTCGTTTGAAATTCTCATTCTTAATCTCGTCTTCCTTCAGTTTCCCTCCATAATGGTAATACTAATAATTCCCTTATTCTGTCTTTCCAGGCAGATTAGCATGGTAACAAATTCCTCTTTCTGTGGACACAGAGTTCCTAAGTCTCTACATGCCAGCAAAATAGTACTTCACACTTGAAAATACTTCCCTGTCACTGCTCTACAGAACCATTCCTGAATTCAATGCAAATGTAGAATTATTGTTTGAATATTGACTGAAATATTGACTGAAACAAGTTTTCCAGACTTATAAGGCACATGGAACTGTACATTATTTGCACTTGCAGATAACGCAGTTAAAAATACATAACAAAATGCACTAAGAAAAGACTGATTCATCTCATAGCATTTCTTTAGAAGTCAGAATTCCATTTTGTATTCCATTTATTCAATTTTTTTAAATTAATACTCTCTGCAACTCTATATATTAATGTTACCACTTATTTTGAGAGATAATAAGTTTTATATTGCCAATGAAATCACTTCGTGAATGTTTATTTCCCATATACAATCAAAGCCGCAGGGGAATAATTCATTCATACAACTAATGATCCATTTTCAAGTGATTCTGTCAAGAATTTAATTACCTCTTGATTCCCCATATTGTTTTTCCATTTTTTGTCATCAGTGTAACATTAATCTTCCAGCCACTCAACATCAGTGTTTGATTCAGTGTTTAGGAAATTGTGTAATTACAGGGCAAGACCACTGTAGCCTTTTGGGACCAAACCCTCCACATGAAATGAGGTATTCAAATACACACATATGTATGTGGATTGAAGGTGTTATTATTTCCATTTGGTCTTTCAGTGTCCAAAAAGAAGTGGTGTAAAATGTCTAAGTGTCCACACTTTACCTTTTTTTTTTTTTTTCCAACTTTGGAAGAAATTTAGCCCAGGTAAACAGGGCTGCAGTAGGCCTAGGAAAATTATTTTGTTTCAAAATCAAGCTAAAATTCCAAAAGGAATGAGTTTATGTGGGTCTGTGGCTTCTTTGGCTCATACATTCATGATTGTGTGGGCAAGTGTAAATGTCTTAGTTTACTCTAAAGATGAAACTGAGAGAAATCTTTTCATGGAATATTTCTAAATTTGGCCGGGAGATATGCATGGAAACATTTAAAAAATAATTAAAAAAAAAAAAAACCAAAAAAAAACAAAACAAACAAACAAAAAAAAAACCACCACCTTAACTGAATGCAGAGAATCCTTGGGCGTTTTGAACAGGTAAAGCTGTACCTTACCTCAATTTTACCTGAATCGTCTCATTAGCCCTTCCTCTGTAGAAGCAATGTTCAAGAGCTAATAATCCACAGCAAAGGTTTCCTGAGATAATACCAGAATTGCTTTGAGATAACTATGATTTTGAAGTAGAAACTGCCTAGTTATTCTATGGGCTTATAAAGTCTTAGGCATTTTCATCTGTTTGTGCCTCATTTTTAATCCCATATCTGGAGATTAGATGCAAAGAAAGTGTTACAGATAGGGTGACATTTGTAGTTGATCAGCTCCTTGTGTCTCACTAAGAAGGTGTTTAAGAATGCTTAGCAATATAGTTGACAAACCTGTTTGTAGGAAGAGTTAAAGGATAATCTTTCCAAAGGCCCAAAATTCCTCTTTTTCAGACCAAACTTGTATGTTACTTCATCTATAAAATTAATTCAACACTTAAAAATGTGATTTAGAATATTTATATGACTTTAGATTTGTTTCACTGGACTCCTCCAATCCATGCCTTGTGAAATTAAAGTCTACAAAATCAGGATGGATGCAGAAACAGGGAATGTGAATCAAAATTAGGGAGCTCTAGGGAAACCTTCTGGTCTCAAGTTTAAATAAGGCCATGGATAGTACCTTTGCATGCAATGCATAATTAAATTCCCATGCTCATTATTACAGGATATTGCATAAAAAATAACTTGAAAAAGAATTAGGTAGGTTAGCAAGTATCAAAACCAATGACAACTTTAAAACTTTTGTCATGTAACTCAGAATATATTAATTGTTGATTTCAAGAAGAGATGTTATAAAAGGGAAAGGATCATATTACTTCTACTTTTCCTTTTCAACTTCTGTTATTGGACAGTGCCAAAAAGCTATGTGGCTAACTGGATCTCTGGCCTAACCCAGTAGTGCTACTTTTCTTTCATGTTCTGTCTACTCTGACCCAGAGAAATTTATGTGTTCAGGCTCAGGGACATCACCAGGATCCAGACCCCATTAACATTTTAAAGGTATCAGACCAGTTTAGAGATGGTAACATCTATGTAGTAAGGAAAAGAATACATAAACAGTTATAAACACTTTCATTTCACCAAGTCTATTTTTATATATATATAATTCTTCTATTGTGTTGACCAAGTTCAGCCTCTATCTTCATTCTTATAATTGTTGTAGTGAACTTCAGCATTTTTTCTAATTGTTACTGAAGATGACTGGTGCATCAAATCCACCACTACACTGCTTTGGTTCCCTACAGCCACTCTCTGCTGCAGCAAAGGACAGGGTTTCCAGGACACTGAAAATGTTTTAAAAATTATAAATTCAGATAACACAGTTATGATTTCCTAAGCATTTGTTTTCTCAGTCTTTGAGGCTCACTGGTCTATGGATAATCAATGGGAAATGGAGCAGCCCAAAAGTCTACGTCTGATATTTTTGCTGGAGGAAGCCAAAGAAGTTATGTAAGCACATACTTCATTAAAAAGCATGTTTTATGCTATGTTGAACTCAAGATTATATCTCAAGTATCTTCTGATGCTCACCTTTGCACCAAAAGAAGTAGAGCATGTGAGTAGCTGTGAACAGGGTCATGTATCTACCCAAATATCATACTGAGTGCTTGGTAACTCTCCCTGCCACAGGCTTCAGACTGAACAAAAATAGCCTTTCCTCTTCTAATCCTAAAACCTGCAGTTGTTGAGGGCTTTTCGGATTTTTTAGTGAATCAAACAGTGTCAAGTGACAGAAATACTGCAGGGGGAAAGAGATTAGCCAGTAATCTGCTTTTTTCTTGACTGTTGTAATTACAACAGGTCTTTCAGGAGACAAAAATAGCACCTTTTGCTTTTCTCCCTGTCAGATCACATACACTGCCTTGACTGTCTCTTGAAAATATTCTGCAGTTGAAATCATATTTCTTGGAAAGACTTCTAGCAACACCTCAGTTTTACTAATATTTATGGGTATTGCCTGTTTCCAGAGATGTGTTGAAATATCAGCAAAAATGTATATAGAACTTAATTTTATACAGAGAACTGGTCTTTTATACCACATGCCTTTTCATTTCACACCTTATCTGGCCAGTGACTCCAGAATATTTTCCTATGTACAAATACTCTATTTCATTTTGCAATGAGATTAAAGTGATGTCTCCCACAATTTCCATTTTTAATGTGCGTGTCAGAGTGTGGGGAGATATTCAGCCCATGTTTACTGGGAAGCATTCCCAGATGGGTGCCTGCCCTAGTGAGGATGCAGGAATGAGGTGCCTGCCAAGAAAAGGGTCTGCCCCATCCTTCCAAAACCCCTTCCAGCTCTGCTGCTCATCAGCAGTGCCGGTCCTGGGCTGTGACCCACAGCACACTGCTCCATCACTACCCGTGAGGGTTTTTTCTGTTGGCTTAGCTTGTCATCCACACAGTTCTGTTCAGATTGCAGTCAGCTCACCCACATCACACTCAGCCACCTCTTCAGTTGCCTCCCATTGAATTTATTACAACAGTCAGAAGTTTGATAGCATTTAATTAATTTAATTTAATTTCTTATGTGCAGATTCTGTTTCCGGATCCCACAGATACCTGAAATGTCAGGTCATCTTCTTGCTTTATTGTCATTTTAGCAACATTGCACTGAGGCAGGAAAAGAAAAAGTGAAACCTGACTGAGATAGAGAATTTGGTATTGTGGGGTAAACAAAACCCTCTGCATATTTAATGCACCTCTCCTCCAAGTGTCAAAATCCAGTCACCAACAGAACTTGATACAGAGGACACCTTTTGACAGTTTATTAAGTATTTAAGGAGGGCAGCGGAGAAAGCCAAACAAATAAACCCACATATTTCCAAACCATGTATGCTCTACAAAATCATTATATTTTCAGCCCTAGTTATCAAAACAGAGCTAAACTGGTCTTTGGGAACCTCAGGTGGTCACCTCTGCCCTGAGAGTTTCTTCTGTAACTTCCTCCTATGTCCCAGATTTGTCTAAGAAGACCTGCCATAACAGACATTTCATATTCTTCCCAAAGAGCCCACTTCAGTACCTCACTCTCATCATCCTTAGAAAGGGCTGAACTGCTACAGTTTAACCCTGTTTTTATTTCTTCTTCTATGAGAGTCTTTGGAAATTGGATTATTTGTCTTTGTCACAAAGCAGAAGCTGCAGTCACACCTGCCCTGCTCTCAGGTACAGCATCTGTGCTAGTGGTTTACCAGGGCAGATCTGGGTGTATTAATGCAGAGAAAAAGGCAATTATCTCAATTTAATCCCTGACTGAAAGAAACAATAACAGTGTATAAGACTGTCTATGCTTTCTCTCTGCCTAATGAAGATTTTTTTCTAATATCAATTATTTACTAGGCTTTAGTTTTCCAAGTATAAAGGTTTGTCACCATTAGGGAGAAGGAGTTCTGTAGTCCACAATCTGAAAGTTTTCCATATATACAGTGAATTTTGACCAGCTTTTCTTTGCACCTCTTTTCTAAAGATATTTGACACAATGAACAGATTTCCTAAAGTGATTGGTACTGGGACAAACATAAAAGTAGAGGAAAATCCACAAACTGAATACATTCAAAAAGCTGCTGATTTGCAGAGCTCTTTAGCACTCAGTCTGTAGTGCACAGGGTCATCATTCCCGAGAGGCAAAGGGGATTCCTCATTCCAGGCTACAACTTCCTCACAAGGGAAAGCAAAGAGACAGTCAGTGATCTCTGCTGTGTGGTGACCAGTGACAGAACTCAAGGGAATGGCCTGAAGTTCAGTCAGGGGAGGCTTAGCTTTGGGGAAAGCTTCTTCGGGAGGATATTGGGGAAAGCTTCTTCACCCAGATGGTGCTTGGGCATGGGAACAGCTCCCCAGTGAAGTGCTCGCAGCACCAGCCTGGCAGAGTTCAAGAAGTATTTGGACAACACTCTCAGGCACATGGTGTGACTCTTAGGGATGGTTCTGTGCTGGGCCAGGAGCTGGACTCAATGATCCTTGTTGGTCCCTTCCAACTCAGGATTTTTTATGATTCTATGTTTTTTTTCTCAGTTGAACTTAAGTTCTGTCAAAAGCTTTAAAACCTCCAAAAAGGGGTAATATTGGGTGTAATGGAAGAATCAGATCTCAGCATTGTCCTTGTTTGTGGAACAACTTGTTTCTGGGACGAAATTACTTCCCACATAGATGCCAACAGGAAATTATCATGTTAACCTGACACCAGCAGGAAATTAATCTCAAATAAGCCACTCCCACTGGATGACTGCTAGTAAAGGGTACCCAGCTTTTCCTGCTGAATCCACACAACCCAGGGATGAGGTGTGTGGTACAGAACAACAACTTGGTCACACACTCACAGCGCTAAAGTCCACCCCCCTCCCTGTAGCCAGGACAAGGAGGAAAATCTGAATCTCCTTTGTCCAACTGCCCTTGCTCTGTCATGAGTTTTCACATCCTCCATAGTTCTGTCCTCGCACTTCATGATGGATCTGGTGCCAGGTCGTGGATGTTGGCGGCACTTTTGGATTGACCTGAGCCTGCAACATTGGGCTGCCCTGACCGTTCCCCTTGAGCTGAACATGTTTTGCTCAGCATTTCTCCAAGGTGCATTAGGAATAGTGCTGTCATCAGCATCTGCTTCACTCATGTGCTGGAGTAATCAAATGAAGTTCAAGTGATAAAGCAGCGCATAGCCAGAGAAATTTAACTGTACAGATTTTTGTTGTTCCAGGTTATCTTGAGGTACCCCACAAAGACATGCAGTAATTTAACAATAATGCATGTTGGGTCCAGGTATAGTCAAAAATAAAGGAAAACAAGTTAGTCTTCAGTTTTATGTCAAGGTAGCATTGCTGGCTCTGGCAGGGAACTGGTGCGCCTTAAAGAATCTTGGTTTTTAAGAAGGTGAATCAGTTCTAGAAATTGTGAAAAGATTACTATGAAATCAAATCTGAGGCTTTTACCCAGCTGAAGTGAAGAAATATGTTTCTATAGCTTTCTTTGAAAAATCCAGTAATTTGAAAAAATATCTTTCCAGTTGAATGAAAATATTAAAGTAAAAAATCTTTGTCTCTGTTTTCTGTATTTCATTTTGTTGAGAAGTAGAAATTCTAAATATCAGCCAGCAATTTGTAAGCAAAGTGGATTACAGTAGAAAATTTGAGAAATAAAGGATTTGTCGTTGAATTTAGGGAGATGATAAAAAATATTTTTGCCTATTGGCATCTTGTCACTCGAAGAAAATACTAAAAGAGTCATTTTTTAAGTTAATGAGCAATATAAGCACACATATTTTATACATTTTACCATTTTTTCTGTATTTTTTGTAATTCTGAGAGTTGCGTGGAGTTTTATTTATAGGATAATATCGTTTCTTAGGTGGTCATAATATTAGGGACTGTAGTATCTGTACTTCCTATCCCACAAGAAGTTTGTGCCATCCCTGCTTAGGTAAGAGAAATTTTTAGGAAAGTCATTGACATAAAGATATGTAGTGCAATGTTTAAATCAGTCACAGATTGAATATAACACAGTGAAAATTTGCTAGCACAGGTAAAATAGCAAAGTTTACAGCTGAGAGTTAATTGTTTTTCTTCTAAGCTGTTCCAGCAGAAATTTGTGCTGAGTTGAACTTCATGCGTGGTCTATTTTTATAACTTGCTGTCTAATATACTGAATTAAATAGTAGGAAGTCTGTATTTATATATAGATAATGCCATAGTTACTTGGCTTTTTTTCTAAAAAATTGGTTGAAGAGAAAAATTTGTAGTATTGGCAGTAGACATTGTGCCTTAGAATTAGAAAGAGAGCAACATTTTATTCTAGTAAGATATCACACAAAGATCCAGAAGTGTGGAGTTTAGCATCAACACTCATCTGGAAGAGACATGCTGTATATTTCACGCCTTTATTTCTGACTCAGTTGAATTAAAGCAGCTCAGTGATTGCCTTAGTGACTCAGAGACCATGTTTAGAAGGTTATAGGGACACAGGAACTGCCACAGTCCACCTAACTTGATATCCTGCTTGTGAGACTGTGATATGCATTAATGCAAGATGTGGGAGCTTCACCTCCTAAACAAACCTCTCTTAGAGACTGACTTTGGGGTTGTTTGCCCATGCCTTCATTTATTATAACTTTAACTGTAAGACCTAAATAAATCAATGTATTCAATTTAAACCAAGAGCCTGGTATGATTTGTCTGCTGAGCCAGACCCTTGCCATAATTCAGCCTGCTCTACCAGTCACTTGCTTTAACTCAAAAGGGAAGTTCAGAAGATTATCTTGTCCAACTCTCTTTCCATAAGTACAGTTTGAAGGCATGTAGGTACTGTAAATCTTTCTCCACTACTCCATAAGAAAGTAAAAGTAATAAAGGTCTTTATGCAACTTATTTTGTGCAATAGTCCATTTGATGCAGTAGTTTGCACTTGCACAATTACATGAATGTTGCCACAAAAAATAGTTATAAATGAGTAAGTTGGTGGGTTTTTTTAATAGCACAGATAACCAACACCTTCTGCAGGTTTATTTGCTAGTGAAATTAAGTCAAAAGATTGCATACAGACCAAAATACTACATTTCATTTTAAAATCTAAAGAAGTCAACTGGGAATCAGAGTTCTAAAAAAGATTTAAGAAAATACCTTATCATGACTGAGGAACGAAGTTCAAGTGGATAAAGGTCCTACAGTGTGCTGTAGGAAAACCTGTGGGTCTGGATGATCAGACAATCCCAAATATTTGCCAAGTGCACACTATGGTACCTTTGATCTCTGGGGCTCTTCTGACATCCTCGTTGCGCCAGGAGTGCTGGAACAGGTTCACACACACAAAGATTTATCAGCGGCATCGCAGCTGATGACATACATCAGCTCTAAGTGGGAAAGTTCCTTGTCAGGAAAAAATATTGACCAGTATAGAGGGACATTTAGGACAACTTTGCCATACATCAAATACACTTTCTGATTCCAGCTGGAGACTTGAGGAAGGAGAGGAAGACCTTCACACTGCCCATTTGGCTGCAGTGAGCTTGGCTAGGTCCAAGCCCACGCTGGACCACAGCACAACTCTGAAATGCTGTGTTTGTGAGCATCTCATCACAGAAACACAGAGGTTAGAGCTGGGAGAGGTTTGTTGTTTAGCTCTTTTCCCTCCACCACCCCCTTCTCTTCAAGCACTGCAGTGTTATTCCCCACAGTACTTAAGATTAGCAGATTTGTTTTAAATGTGAAAAAATTATCTAGGCTTTTCCACTTCCCTTGGGGCAGATTATTCTACATCCAAATTGATTTCACTGTCAAGCAGCTTTGCCCTTTTTTTATTTTCATGCTATCAGTTTCCAGTGCTGCTGCTTGAACAATTCCTTCCCACTTGTATCTTGGTGTAGAACCTGCAGATAAGTGTAAATTATTTTGGCTGTCACGTAAGCAAGGTTTTATGTTGGTGTTTCATCTTGCTAGCATTGATATAACCATGCAAATTAGCATAGAAAAGTGCTCCCTTCATACCTTGCACTAAGTTAAATACAAGTTTGCAAAATTGGAAGTACTGATTTTACGTGTTTTCTTCAAAGTCTATTAGTCTTTCTTCTCCCTCGGTAGCTTATGTTGGTAATAACTGTTGTTTTCTCAGGAATTAAAATTGAATTGCTGGCAGACAACAAGCAATAATTCAGTCTTTTTAAAAAAAAGTATTAAAATTTCGTACTTATGAATACTAAGCGCCCCTACCCTGGTCTGGAGAAGCTAGAGAGCGTGGAGTTTTTAATCAGGCTTTTACTTTTTCATTTTGGATTGCCAACACCCAAATCTCCCTACGGCTTCATGGGAGTTGAAAAATAAGCAAGCAGAGTTATTTTCATCTAAGCTTCTATTCACCCAGTTGGCTCTCACTTATCAAAACAGATTATGGTACAAAAATTCAATAAGGAATGACTGTAGCCCAGGATTGAAGCATCTAAGAAAATAAAGTCTGAACCTAACAGAACAGGGATGTCCTTCCCCTTGTATCTCATAAAAAAATCATAGGGAAGTTGGCTAGTGCTGTTTGCCAGCATTTAACTGTGTGTGCAGACTGAGAATGGAAGATCAGCATCTCAGAGAATATACTCTGTGATCCCTGGACAGCCAGGCTTACAGTTGCCACTGACAACTCCTCAGCTTATCTTCTGCATGTCTGCAGGACACCATGAGCTGCTTTCTGTGTGTGAGCCCAGGCCATGGCCAAGTTTGGGGTTACATCAGGAAAGCAAGAATGGCTCAATAGCACTGGCAATCCTCTAGATTTGGTCAGGTCATTTAACCTGAGATTTCAAATTCATCATGGCTCAGGATTGCCAGGAGAAAAAGCCCATTATAAAACCAGCAAAGTGATACATATGCTTCCAAGGAGAAATAACACTGAGTACATGTTACAGTCCAAAAATTTTCTTTCTAGTGCCAGTGCAAATTTTTGGTATGATGGGAGAGATTTAAAATATATATTATAGAGAGCTATAAAATTAAAATATTTAAATGTAGGGATTTAACAGTGTTTGAATATCCAATCTGTTATTAAAGTCAGTGTTCAAATGAGTAAATTAATCTCCCTCATACAAGAAGTGTCGGTTTAATATAGAGAAAAAGATTGCAGAGACATAATGTTGATAATAAATTGTGTAGATTTTTGTAGAAGGGTGAGTACATGAGGGATTTTCATTTAGCTTAGGCCACAATCAGGTATTAAATAAGAAGAATAAGAAAACCACATTGCAGATGAGAAGCAGTAAAATTAATTTCTCATATACACTGCTAGACCAATCTGAGAACAAAACTGACATACATAATCATATAACATAAAAACTAGGTTAAAGCATAGCTCAAACCTGCCTAAAATTAGATGGTATATGAAATCCATCTACACACTGTAAAAAAGAATTTCACAGCCAGTGCTCTGGAACAGCTTCCTCTCAGGTGGTCCCTGTACACTGGTTCCCCACTCATGACTGAGGATTAGCATTTGTTGAATGAAATGGCAAAAGAAAGAATTCCTGAAGCAGTTGGGAGTTTATTTGCTTTGAAAAAATGGATCTGTTAGAGCACTATAAAAAAATCTTTCCCCAACATATTAGCATCTTCTGCAGAGCCTAAAGAGGACAACCTGTGCCAAGAGCACATCTGCACTAAATAAGTAGGAGTTGGATCAGCTACACTAGGAAAAAAATGTGGGAAGAAGCTCAAAGTAAACAACTATATAGTTGCCTATTGCAGTATGGTGCAACTATCAAATTACTGGGTTTTGTTGTGTTTACCACTACAAAGAAAATTTTGAAATTGGATTGTTATTTAATGTTACATGAAAATTTCCTTTAAAAAACTCTACCCTATTAGCTGATGAGTAACATATTTATGGCTGCTGAGCCTAGGGAAAAACATTTAGAATACAAAACTGATGTTGACACAAAAAAGTACCCGAGTGGGTTCTTGAGAAGCAGAAACACCCAGCGGTTTAATGTCTGTCACAACCAGGGAAGGTTGGTGTGTTTAAGCCAGGCTTACATAACCGGGGACATCTGGGGGTACTTGGTCAAGCAACAGTGCACCGTGCACATCACAATTATTTTCCTTGGCTTCTTCAAAACACAGTCTATGCTTAAGAAGTATCAAACAAGGGTTTGGGGCATCAGTGAACACTGTCCTCCCCTTTTTTTTTTTCTGAGAAGAGACTCTTCCGTCGCAGATCAAGGGCTGTGAATGATGTCACTGTTCTGTTGTCAAACAACTTGTAAATTTCATTTGCCTTTTAGACTTAGGCACTTGTCTGTTTAAAGTGCCTCCTACTGCCACTGCCTAGATTATGGTGATCTGTGTGATGGCAGTGACACATACAAGTAATCTCTTGTACAGGTTTTTCACTGCAACTCAAATGCCTGAGTTATTTGCCATTACAGGTTTTTACATTATCATGGCAAAAATCCTGCAACTTACAGGGAATCCATTTTGAGGCACTTTTTCCACTGACTTTTAGAAACTCTGCCTGCATAAATGAATCAGGCTAAGCTTGCTATCACAATTCCAGTTGCATGAGACTTTTGTATCAGGTGGGGAGATGTAGGCAAATACCTCTGTCTTATTTATTCTACATCTATTTCACAGCTTTCCAGAAGCATACGGAGCCTATGGCTCCAGAGTATTTGACAGGTCCAAAGTTTCCATTGTAGTGAAATAAAATTTCTCAAATATACATCTGAGTTTTGGAGTTTAACCTTGCCACAGATCCTCATACACGTGGTCCTTTCTCAAAAAAGAGAATACACAGTCAGTGTTGGTCTCTACTCTTCCACCAACAGAGCAAAATCTGGAATTAACATGATGTGTGCAATAGAAATATGTTTTTATTCTGTGTGAGTCTCTCTCTTCTTGCTTTGCTAAGCCCCTTGTCTCTATGCATTAGAGATATAAATCATATAGATCATGATATCTCTAAGAAGCTTTTATGGGGTTGTCAGCAGGATTTCATATCCTAAAGGTGAGCCCATCAGCCTGATTTTAATACCATTTCTATTGCATACAAAACCAAAATCAAGGCTCTTGTCTTTGATTCCTTGTGAAGAAACATGCACTTAATTTAAGAAAATAAACACTTGGTAAGCTCATTCAGTTACTACTAAGGACTAACTATTTCTCTAAGTTTGCAGAGTCAGACCCACTTTAATGTTTTATAATATTTTACAGTTTCTTTGTTATTTTAAATATAAGCCCTCTGACTACACCATGCTAGTGTATATGGTCATTAATGTGAATATACACATTGATTAATCTATAGAAATATTATCACATGCATAAACATATTTGGTTATGGATATTAATATAACTAGATCAGCCATATTTTAGGAAGGGAGCTTTTTACTGGTGTGAATACAGTGACATAGTCGCACATGATATCATCTGCTGTGAATTGCCAGATTTTGATTATCCAAATTGAAGTGGAACAATATCTTATTAAAAAGGCAACCCAGTACTTGAAACAGCAAAAGGAGAAAAAGTTTATACAACAGTATGAAATATTGGTCTAATTTGATGTACACTGTTAGATTATGCTTAAATGTGAAAATATATGCTTTTCTGGTGAAAATGTACTTTCTGAAGTTTTTGCTCTAGACTGTTGGGGAAAAAATTGAAGCAATGTATACAAGTGTTATTTCTCATATATTTTCTCTGAAACACAGCATATTTATTTATTAATTTGATAATATTCACTTGAATTCCAAAGTGCTGTTTATAATTTTTAAATTCCCTTGCTTTTTGAGGTGTTATTGTTTGTATATATATTTTTCCCTTTTAAAGTGTGTAATGCCAATTGCATTACTATGTCAAATTCAGATAAATCATGACAAACAACATTTTCACAAACAGAAATTTAACATGCTACATTCCTTTATTTGGAAAAGTAAAAGAAATTATCACAGAAAACACATTTTAATTTAATTATGTCCATTAGGTCATTAAAGTGATGTAATGTGCATGTCAGTCCTCCTTTCATCCATAGATTACTTTAATCCTTCATGTGCTTTTTTTTTTTAATTCCTCTGGCTTTCTTTGCTTTGTTTTGAATTTGCATGCTGTCTGGATTATTTGTGCATGACCTCCACTTTAATTTCACATTGAATGTTTACATACTCTGAGAGATTTTCATGGATCATTTATTCTACATGTGCATTTTTTCTTTGTTTTCAGTTACTAAACTTTAAATATGCTTGAAATGTAAAAGTGGTATGAAACTTTCGTGACATGAGTATGCAACTATTTGAACAGACTTTCAGTATCCATCTTTCAGAAATACATATTTTAAACCACATTTTATTTCATTATTTCAAAATATAAGGAAAGAAGTTGTGTTCTAAGACTCAAAATATATTCCGTGGCAGAACTGGAGCCAAATACTGGTTATATTCAATTTGAGCAATGCCAAGCACATGAGATTGGTCCTTTAAACTATTTAAGAAGGTCTCTGCTGTCTTGAAGGTCATCACTTGCAGAGTCCTCTGTCTATGTTCAGTGTAAGAGACATTATAGGTCATTGTCTGACTGACAGCACAGATCACTTCAGACACACAGTCTGCAGCTCTGTGTGCCCTCAAGACTGCCAGCTTCTTTCAATTCATTCTGCAGAGGCTCTGTTTCCTTATTTAGTGTCTGAAATAAGTGTCCCAAGTAGGCAAATCCTGTTTTTACACAGGATAGTCCTGTAAGTCCTTGAAAATATTTATGAAGTCAAAGGTTTTATCATGCAAGCAAAATATGTTGATCATCATGCAATGAATCCTGCTTATCAGCAGAATTCCATTTCTAAATCATTTAGAACTAAAAGTATATCCAGAGAATCCTATGTAAATATACATCTATAAAATAAAACAAAGTTGGGTTTTTTTTCATTATGCCCGAAAGAAGCATTAAAACACACGTAAGAAGTTGTCAATAAAGAGGCCAAATAAGACATTATAAAATCAACAGCACCTACCCGTAAAGAATTTTTAATATTAATTGACGCAGGGCTGAATTCACACGCTATAAGCAAATCAAAGGCTTCTGCTTTCCACATTACAGCCTGTTCTTTTCAGACAGTTAATTAATTCTATGCACAGTCTGCTGTGATTAAAGATGGATGCCTTGATCTCAAAGCATGCTGAACCATCTGTAGCCCTTCATCCAAACAATCTAAACACTACAGTTTCCAAGTAAAGAGCTGCACATTGTGACTTCAGACCTCTGGAATCCAATTGATCCAGTCTTCAGGAGCTTTGCCTTCAAATTTCAGACCTCACCACACCCCTGATTCTTTGCAGCCACTTAGTTTGTGCTGATTTGAGTCACTACAGTTCTCTCCACTTTTACAAACTAGTTGTTTTGTCAGCATGAGTGTGACAACAATTAGACGTCCCTGTTTTTGCCCCATGCCTTTTCTCCTTCACAGTCATTCAATGACAAGCGTAAAAAGAACTTCATCTTTTCACGAAAATTCCCATTCTACAAGAGCAAGGAGCAGAGTGAGCAGGAAACAAGTGATCCAGAACGTAAGTAACCTCTTGGAGACGATGTCACATGCAGCAGCACAACAAATGGGTGACACGCATGATGCCAGTATCCCACACATCCAGGCAAATATCTGTCATAGGCAGGCAGGAGAGGTATTACTACTGTGACCAATGTTTGACTGCAGTTTGGATCCAGCTTCTCCTTCCATCTCTGGAAATACTATTTTCGGAAGAATAAAGCAGTGACCTTAACTTTTGGAAGCGGAAATATAGCTCCTCAGAGTTGTTGTGACACCTGTCATAAATCCAAAGTTGTCGCTCAGAAATATTCCCAGATCAGAATTGGCTCAAAATAAGGCAAACGTGATTTCTTTCACAATACTAAACTAATTAGTTTTTAAAATATCTATTCTAATCTTTTTTTTTGCCTTTGACTTTCACCAAGTTGATTTCCATGGGCAACTTCCCTGGAAGTTTAACAATTAAGGGAAGCAACCATGTTAACAGCTTAAAGAACTAAACTGGTTCTTGGAATGTGTACAACCACAAGCATTTATTGCTTGCTTAAATTATATAAGGAACCAGCATTATTAAAAATATTTGCTAGTTCCAAGCCCAAATATTCCCTTTTATTTTCTTATCAATTCTGTCCTAAATTTGTCCAATGAGGACAGTTTCTGGAACTTTATTTATCTGGTTGTTCCTTCTTCCTCACAACTCCAAAAGACATGTTTCACAGTCACTGCCTCTTTCTTTGGCTGAATTTCCATAGAATATGGGTCTAAATTCATTTCAGAAAGAAAAGGCAGGGATCCAGATTGCTCAATCAACATGGTCAGTCATGGTAGTATCCATTTCAACTCCACTGACTTCTTCCTTCCTCTTCTGCGGCTGTTCTTCCTTTCTCATTGCTCTCTCTGGGGACTTCCGTGCAGGACATCCCCGGATTAGGTGACGACGGTTATGGAACAAAGACTCTGAGTAAGTTCCCAGGAATGGTCACTGTAAACCCTTTTTGTTTTGTTTTGTTTTGGCTTCTGTTTCTTCTCTGAGGACCCTCCACTCCTAGCATGCACAAGATAGAGTTTTATTTGTTACCCAGCTGTGAATGCATTACAAATGTTTCAATCGTTCTGTTCTGCATGACGGTATTAAATAACATACAGTGTATCAAGCAGACACTTTCACTTCTTTTGTAATAACACCTTTTGTTTCTGACAGTATATTATTGTTCCCATCATGGCAGTTCTGTAGAGTAGCATACCTAGAACGCGTTTTGCTGCCTAGACTGTTCTGTTTCAGCAACAACCCCTCCCTCTCCATCTAAAGGGAAAATTAAACATTTTAACATGATCACATCCTGAGGAGATCAATAGAAAATTAGTTCATGCTGTTGCTTCTGCATTTTCAGCTTTTTGCATGGGAGTGTTTGTTACTTTGCTGAATTTTTAGATTAGTATTTGTTATTAATGGAAGAAGTCATTTGCAGACTAGAGAAGATCATGCATTCTCCAAAGCTAATTTTCGACCAGTTTTCACCATTAGCAACCTGTTCTCCGTCACAAAACCTTAATAATTTTTTTTTCTGATGCAGCAATCCTGTCTCAAGACTTGGTGTTGCAGAGTGTATAACGTGTCAGATAATTGCTCAGAAACAATTTTTCTTCCTCAAAATGTGAACCAGAAAAACTGTACAGAATGAAATATTTGCTGCTGACTTCTACATATATAGCTATATTAAATTCTGTATTCAGAGCTAAATGATGTAAACAAAATGCCACTTGCATGCATTTGGCTACTTGTTCCTCAGTTGTTTTTCCTTTTCTTAAGCACCAAGTAATTGGAGCAAAATGTGTGTTAATGCTGCATTGCCTACTGTCTTGTGTGTGCTTTTTAATTGCAGGAATGCACATCCATGCACACAGTTTTGGAGCTTATTCTGTTTCTGACTGAATTGTTGAAGGAACATTTTAATGGTTTAACTTAATGCCATGCAGTGGCTCACAATTTAAACATGAAAGCTTTATCTCTTGTACCAGGAAGAACAGTTCTGCAAGACTGGCTTTGTCAGTGATAGACAGCAAATGTCACTGCCACCTGAATTTTAACAATTCTGTGATCATTTAAGTGTCATAGCAACTCATTAGCAACAAATGCAAATCCTTCCCTACTAGAGAAAAGTAAAATGCTTCAGATCTGATAACCTTCCTGAATATGTGTCCTTACAAAGAGAATCATCCATAACATCCAGCCATTTGAAAGTTACCTGAATTCTGCAAATTGATATGGAACAAAGTAACACTGAGGTGTTGTATAGGCTGTAATGCCTGTATGAATATTGCACCTAGTTTTAAATTACTGGTACACCTCCAGACATTCCCATCAATCCAAATTTTGTTAGTTATCAACTCAGACATGCTTATAAATGACAGTTCTTACTACAAAGGATATTTGTTATTTTTAAATAAAGTTGTTCAGCTGTATAGCACATCATTTTTGAGATAACCCTTGTTAACTTGCTATGAAATGTCTGAAAGTCATTATGCTGTTTTCTTCAAAATTTAAGTTGAATTTTTAAAAGCTTCTTCCTAAGCCCAAGATCAAGGTTTCCCATTGCTGCTTATATCAGATACTCCTTCTCATTTTTGCTGCTCCAGTAGTCCCATCATTCCCAATCTATGAATCCTAAGCCATGTGATTGGTACATGGAGGAAAGGCAGCACCTTGCAGGGAATTTCAGCACTGTTCCTGTCTTTCTCATTAACCCAGGGTGCTCCCAGATGTACAGCCATTATACCATTGGCTTCTAAATGTCCTAGACCAGCTGAAAAATTTCAATTGCCAAATGATCTTTCAGGTGCAAAGTAATCAGCATTTCTACCAGAAAAAACACTGTTAAATGTGGTCCTGCAGACCTCCTGGAGAGCATATAGCATGATCTTACTGTCCATAAATAGTCTTCTGACTACAGTTTTGGAATTATTTTCAATCATATGGTAATAGAAACAGGACACCTGGCTTGACAAACTACAAGACTGATCCATCATGCTAGTTCTTATATTCATGTTCACCCATCCACACTGGTCTGCTAAAGGTTTTCAACCTCCAAATCCTGAGGCTAGACAATTTCTGGAAAAAGACTTCTTCCCTTTTTTTTCCTTAGTTTTTTCTTTGGCTTTGTTTTCTTTAATTTTTCCCCTTTTTGGACAGGATAGATGGGATACATTTACAATATTTTATATCAAAAATAACTTTCATGTTAATCTGTTAATCATTCTGCACAATCCTTTGGGATAGTGCACAGTGATTAAAGACATTCACAAGCTAGAAGTTTAGCAGGAATAGTTTCAATGAATTAATGATGCACATCATTGATAGTGCAGAATATGAGCAGACACTTGGATTTCAATAAATTGCTGGAGACATCAAGTGAGATCCGAGTTGATCATAATATACTTTGAAATGAAGTTATCAGAGATGTCATCTACTGTCTATCACAAAAAGTGGCACATATCAGTAGTTAATACATACAATCTCTTTCTGAAATGCCACAAGAGAGTAAGCTTTCATTTTACCTCTGTGAAATATCTGAGCATTTTCAGGTGATGTCACTGCACAGCTTTTATTTCTGCTCTGCATAACTACCTTTGCATGACTGTGGCAGTTCTTTTAAGTTTCTGCAGCTCTGTGGTGCTTGGTTATGTTCTTTAATTTGCTGTACTGTTCTTGCAGAACATGTTTCTTCTAATGCCAGCGATAGTGAAAGTAGCTACAGTAAGTTACTGCTTTCATTAGAGTCCTTTTATTTTGCATTGCTTGTTTTGTTTCTTTTATTTTGTTTCTCTCCTTGCTACTCTTTTGTTAATGTTAAAAAGATCACTGGAGCAAATGGCTTGGAATTCAAATTTATGACCATGTCTTGAGTACAAAGCCATAAAAGAAAACTGGCAAACTTTATAAGAGAAGGGAGAAAGGTTGTTACTTATGATGTATTGGGGACATAAAACTAAACCTGGCTTTGGATAGCCTATGCAAGTCAGGATTATTCCATTTAGTGACAAAAGTGCATTTCAGTGGGGGTGGGGGGAAGTTTCTTGGTGATCTTTTAAGAGTAAAGTTACTGCACAGCCATAGTCAAATCCGTAAGAGGCATCCTTTTTATAAGGTCACAATTTTTACTTGCATTTCTGCATGCCTGTATGGATGGCTAAAAAACAGTCCCAGACATTTTATTGAGCCCTTAAGTTTTGACAGTACAGATTTCCTAATTCATACTGCAGTCTTAAAAAAAGGTAAGATAGACCTTCACTGCTTAGGCACTGCCACTGAATGTCACTGCTACCATGTAGGTGGGGGTCCCAACCCTGCAACCTGATTTGCTGGGATTTACAGACTCCGTGTGATCATATAACCAAGTGGCAGATTGTAGTTCTGGGTAATTCTTAGTAATGCCCATAAATTTAACAAATATCAATATTTTTTGGATGTTCTGAAAAACAGAAAAAAAAAGGCATTAAATAAATTACTAGAAATGTAATAAAAGTTAACTAAAATGACAGAGTGCTTGCTAGATCACCCAATTGTTTCATTTATTCAAGCCATTTGCTTAACAAATCAAGTTTTCCACCAGTCACTCAGCACTTGTGCTAAGCACCCACATGCATTCAGGTAATCAATGGTATCATAGCTCATGTTTACTACTCCTGATATAACACATAGCAGTTCAGCTCTGTTGATAAACACTGGTTTGTTTCAGCAAAACAGCTAACCTTATCCTATTCAGAAATGGTAAATTAGTTTGTATTCTTTTGTACTGAAAAGGTTTCCTTGGAAAGCAATTGCCAGAGTCACAAGAAAATGGTAGGCAATCTTGAATTGCTAAGATCCAGTTCTGAACTGTTTTATTGTTAATGTGCCCTCTACTTGGGACGAAAGGCATACTTTATTTTTATTACATTTATACTGAGATACAAGATGCTTTTTCTCCTGACTGACTTTACAATCAGAAATGAATCAAAGGGTTAAATTTTCAAAAGTTTGCACAAGTCAAATCTCATCCAGACCTGTATATTTCAGGGAGAGCTCAGGTAAAAGCCCAGAGGAGAATGTAGATTGATGAACTCTCCCAAACAGCAGCCTTAATAGGAGTGCCCACTTGCAGCAAAATATTTGGAACATATCCACAAAAGCACATAAGACAGGCCAGGTAGCCAGTCCTTCACTGGCTGGGTAATAGCTTAAAATAAAGTGTATTTTTTGAGGTGCAAGAAAGGTAATCGAAACAATTTGGAAAATTTAGCTGGAATGTATATACTTGGAACAAAAAGTAGTGCTAGAGCAACAGCTGTCCATGGCAGTCACCTTCCTTCTAGAGTGGTTTCCATCTGCACAAGCTCTGCTCTCACTCCAGCAGCATCCTGTTGGCTGGATTTTCCCACACATTACTGGTATTTCAAACTTCTGCCTGGTGGAGAAGATGTTGGCAGGGATTTCTTCTCTGCCTAGAGGATAGATACGCCATTAAGAAGCAGAGGAAGACCATCTAAGGTTATTCCAAATGAAAGAGGCTTTAAAATACAGAACCTGGTCAGAACCTGGTGACCAAAGGGCCTGATTTAATTTGCTAAGGATTCACTGGTGTGTGCTAACATCATGTTTGAAGGCGTGACCTTGACAAATTAGCAGCTGTGGTTCCCACATAGAAATTATTGTTTCAGATGGCCATGGTGGCACCTGAAGTTTAACCTGACTGTGTTCAATTTCCACCTGGCCATGGTACATCAGCATATCTCCTGTGATGAATTAAAGTCCTCCTGAGTCCAGCTTATTAGTCTTTGAATCTTCTGGCAAAGAGATCTGAGATCTGGTGTGTTGACAGTATATCCCATTGCACAGCTCATCGCAGCAAATCTCCCCTAGAAAAAATATGTGTCAGGAACCAAGAAAAATCAGATGAGAGTGAGAGGTGGTCAGAGAGTGAAGTCAACAAATTGTGAGAGATGGAGATAAAAGAGATGTGGCCTGTCAAAGGAAGTTCTCTTTTCACTACAGTTCTCACTTTGTGGGACTGTTGAGAAAGGGTGCTACACTGTAAAAGATTATCAACATCTCTGATGTGGGAAGAATAATTACCAGACATATTCCTCGAAGATTTCCTAAAGTATTCCTCCTGCTTTATTTATTCCTAATGAAAGGCGAAAAAAAATAGTGCCCAAGGTAACATTCCTGGCAGAAGAAGTCAGCATGCAGTTACTATTTCTGCTATTCTTGTTTGCCTCTGGGTAGCTGGGAATGGAGCTCAGCATCAGCCACTGCAACAGAACCAAGTTTGTATTAACTACATTTGGACCCAGCCATGTTGCAGAGCTGTTTCTCAGTGTGATGTAGTGTCACTTTGAGGAGAGTCTGTGTGTTCAAGGTGAGGCACTGCAAGTTATTTTGCAATGACACCATGTCTGTTGATTTGGAAACTCATCTAGTCCTCAATCTCTGCACTGGTGACATAGAGCATACTGGTGACATGCAGAGGAGAAAAAAAAAGTAAAGCTGGAAAATTAATGGGGAGCAAATGGAAAACCACTGGAGGAATCCAGGGGTGTGCATGGGGTTGTGACCCTGTCCCTGTGCCTCCTGAATTTTCTGTTTCCCCAGAAAATCAGCAGGAAGAAAAGGGTTGCCTGCCCCACTGCTTTCTGAGCTGTGGCAAGCGGGGGCAGAGTGACTGTAAAGCTGCCTGGTGGAAAAGGATCTGAAGGTGCTAGTCAGCAGCATCTGAACATGAGCCAGCAGTGCCCAGGTGGCCAGGAAGGCCAGTGACATCCTGGCCTGGATGAGCAATGGTGTGGCCAGCAGGAGCAGGGCAGGGATTGTCCCCTGTACTTGACACTGGTGAGGCCTCACCTCAAATCCTGTGTTCAGTTCAGGGCCCCTCACTGCAAGAAAAAACACTGAGGGGCTGGAGCGTGTCCAGTGAAGGGCAGTGGAGCTGGGGAAGGGTCTGGAGCAGAAGTCTGATGAGGAGCAGATGAAAAGAGGTTGTAGTGAGGTGGAGTTAGTCTCTTTTCCCAAGTAACAAGCAACAGGACGAGGAAATGGCCTTGAGTTGCACCAGGGAGGATACAGATTAGATAACAGACAGAATTTCTCCACTGAAAATATCAGGCAATGGAGCAGGCTGCCCATGGATGTGGTTAATTCACCATCCCTAGAGGGATTTAAGTCACATGCTCAGGGACATGGTTTAGTGTGACTTGGCAGAGTTGGACTTGTTTTTTCCAACCTAAATGATTCTATGCTTCTATGATTCTATGAAATCATCAATTCACACCTTGGCCAGAACAAAGAAAATAGGTGTGGGCAGGAAATGACTGGCAAATGCAGGGTGTTCTCCTGCAGACCTTATTATATATCCCTATGAAAAGAGGCCAGTTGGAGTCCAGAGTGCGGTGTTCTGCATTTTTTCTAGTGGGTCTCTGGCAATTGTTTTAACATATTTCTCTAACTTTTGCTTCTCATGATTACCATTTAGTGAAAAGTAGCTAGTGTCAAAACCTGTACTACTTGATCATTCCTAGAACCATTCCAAACCAGCAATATTGAAGGATTCTGAGAAAAGTCCAAGCTGTGACCTGGACAGTGAGGAATAGAGGGGGGTCACAAATTAACTGGGCTTTTTCTAGGAAATATTCTGATGTGTTCATTATTTTTTAGAAAAATGCATTTCTTAAAAATTTAAATATTTAGCTGAAGTATTGATTATATCTCCAGGGTTAAAAAAAAAAAGAAGCCAGATTTTTTTTTTTAACTTCAAAAATATAATTGAAAGTCCTCCAATGTGGTCTGAAGAGAAAATTCTTTGACCATTTCTAAGCAACAAGAAGTTCGAAAAAGTAAACCAGATTTCTTCTGCTGGTGCCATTAACACTTGGTTTGTTATAAAAAGTAGGGCTGGAGCCAACAGTGGGATATTCTTTCTCCCAGCAGATAACCTGCAGCTCTGTTAATTCCAGGGCAAACCACAGACACCTTTGAGAGCAGAATCTAACCCTTTATAAATAATAGTGTTTTGGGGCCAGGAACAAATGCTGGCTAGATCCTGAAGGGGATGAGTTGCTACACAGCTGCTGCTGAATCACACAGCCACGCTCTTATGAGGTCTATGTTGGTTTATTTGTTCCTGCTCTCAGCAGTAAATCCAAGTTTGCAGAGTGGTGTATAAAGTCCTGGTCTAGCAGAAATTTGTTCTTTTTGTGATAAGGACACATACAGCCAATTTTTACTTATCCCTGGACCAGTTAATCAAACCATGATTCAAAGTTTATTTTGAGCTCTGTAACTTAAAATGTTCTGATTTCTTTTTCAAATCAAGCTTGTAAGGACAGATTTTTTTACCACAGACTCATCAGTTTTTATTTTGTGAGACACGATTTTCATAATGGGCATGAATTTCAAGTCTTGCTCCTGCATATATGTTGTAACACTCTTACACATAGTTCAGTAAAGGTTTTTACAGCTGTCATCAAAATTACACACACATTGTCGCATCTGTTTAGTCTAATTGCATAACTGGTTGTGATTGCACCACTTACCTAGAGAGGCAATACATAACTAAAAGTTAAAAATAAGGAAAAGTGGTAGGAAAAAACTTCTACGTTCTGTCAGCAAATCAGAAAGTCACTCTTCTAATGAGATTTGAAGATTCATAACAAGGTTAAAGGAGTCTTGATTATTGCAATAGGTTATTGATTAATAAGGACACTTGCATTGGCTCCCAGAATTACTGTATTATTCAGGTATACTCAAACTGGCATAAGTATTGAAGTCTCATTTTATACCCACACAGCTGTATTGATCTTTGCCCATAAACAATTTCTGAGTCTTAGGTTCATGCTCAGACCACTGATGATCATTTTATGTATTGGATTTCCAGCCTTTCATAGCTATCAATAAATTTCCAAAAATCATGTGTTCACATAAATAGGGCCCCCAGCAAGGGGATTTTGAACCAAATAGAGGCTGGGATATTGTCCAGTGCAGCCTGTGCAAAAGAAAAACAACAAGAAATTGATTTTGCCAAGATCTTGCAAATACATCTTAGGTCATTCATACATTATCCCAAAGCCTAAATGGATGGTGGCAGTAAAACAAACCTTCTTTGATTTTAAATTCAGGTGAGCAACAATATTCAGACAATAGCTTGAAAATTAAATTATTTGGCTCATCTACAAGAATTTCACGTGTACTGGTGGTAACCACCACCAGTAGTCCAACCATTTTAATGAACCCAAAAATTCTCTTTGATTTTTTTTAATCATAAATTACTTCTAGATGTCTTCATTACTACTACTTTTTTTTTAATTCATCTACTTAGATATCTTTTCAGATTTTTTCATTCACAGGCATTAATAGGATGCCAAAGTCTATGTATTTCCACTGCATAGGTTGCTGGATTAGGGAGGGTGTTTACATGGAGGCTGCCCCATGGCAGCTCACAGCAGCTCTCCCACCCCATTATCCACACAGTGAGTGCAGGTACACCAGACCTGTGGAAGCCCTGGATGCTCTGGCATGGCAGTAGGAAATGGGGCCTTTTTATGGGTTACATGAAAAATGCCTGATACCTGCCAGGTCTGCAATGAAACTGGCTTTGAGTCTTTCACAGGCTCTCTGCCATCTAATCAGAAAGGAAAAACAGAGGCATCACACTAACTCCATTTCAGAGCTACCCATCTGAAACCCTACCAAATCCCTTAAAAAGATTAAATTAATACTCCTTATGAAATTTATCTGGCAGTACAGGACCTCACTGCCCATTTATAGAGGTTATGAATTACAACAAACTCCAGATTATTCTTCTATTCCTAAGCATGAGAAAACAACAAAAGGCAGACCAAGAACAAAGGGAAGCAGGGAGTGGCCCAGAGAAAGTGCAAGTTCTCAAGTTCTCCAATAATTTTACCCATAAGTGTATTACATTTAGGAAACTTTCCCCTTTTTTGTCTTCCATTCCCTTATTTTATTTATTTTCTTCTCTTTTTGACTTGATGGGATTTGACTGAAGAACAGGGGAACATACCAAAATCCTACAGAAAGGTCTTTTTCTTTTTCTCTTTTTGTTTTATCTGTTAAATGTCACGAAGATTTTCCAGATCAATACAGCTAACCTGTGCTAATTAAGCTGTTAACGTGGGTGTTAAATGAGGCTTAGGCAAATGATAAGTGCCTGTGTCCTGATAGATTTCACACTGTGTCTTACACCTCAAAGCCATCACAAGGTTATAGCAGCCTGATTATTGATTGACTCTAGAACTCTCCATTATACTTAATACTTTATGGACTGCTTGCAGTACTGACTGAGTGGAGATCATTAAAGAGTACCATCTGCTGTAGTTAACATGCAAAACACCTCTGAGGACCTACAGGATTTTGTCTGGACTGTACCTGGCAGGATTTTATTCACTTAGAAATTTAAGCTTCCTTAGTCCTTTTTCCAGAAAAGAAAAATAGTAGAAATGGTGCAGCTTTTCCCCACAGTCACACTCCCATGTTGAGTCTGGAACTGAGAGATGAAGATCCTTACTTCAGGAAGATGTCTGTTTTTAAGTTCTAGTATATCACAGTCACCCTCAAATACTTTCTCCATACTTGCTGCAATACTTTCCAATGGCTTAAACTTCAGCACATTTTGAGTGGGCTGGAGAACTTTTCTTTGCCTTTAACCTGTCCACAGATGCAGAAGACATCTGTAAAACAGGTTTATTTTTCTCCCTAGCCCATACCCTACACAGAGTGTGGATGTACCAAAAGCTTTAGTATGGGAACGTGTCTTCCAGAGACTGGACAAAAAGTATAAACACTCAAGCCTCAGGTTTCTGAAATTAGTGAAATGAAATGCCTGCTGTGGATCTGTTTGCTGTTGAAAAAAATATCAAATTTAAGACGGTATTAAGACAGGCTCCTCTCCATTAGACTGGTGTGTGATGGCTTCATTGCCCACTCTGACTTTCTCAGGGAGTTGAAAAATATAACCTTGGCTTCTGTAGAGTAGAGGACACACAGTGCAGGAGGATCCTAGTCCACCCTAGAGAGTGGATTTTTTCATCTCCAGAGAAGTGAGACGTCCTGAGTTCTACATCACCTCTAAAATTTACTGAGAACCTTAAGGGAAACCAATACATGTGATACATAAAACCTAGTGTAATAATAATTCTAGGTTTCCAACTTTGCAAAAAGCCAAAGAAAAGTGATTACAATATCAAACATTTGCAAACAGAAAAGAAAATCCCTTGTCCACATTCCTCATATGTTATATGGCCTTATCTTCAAATGCTTTCTAATCTCTTCCTTTTATTAAAAATTAGTTCTCTCCTTTGCTGCCTCAGCACCATTGCTAGGCAGGAGTTGGTCCTGTCAGTTCCACCCACCTGTGGATCTTCTCAGAGACTAACCCTGAACTGAGCAAAAACAAAGTCATCATTTTAAAATTTGCTAATATGTATTTAGAGCCTGCCAGAGCTCTTATGTGGTACCAAGTATGTGACAGTGACCCAGAAAGAGAAATGAGCAGGAATTATTCATGCTTTAGGTGAAGAATCCTTCTCCCTGTTCTCTTTCATTCCCTTGGATGGGAGGACAGCAATGCATCAGGATTGCACACCTTCACCCAAGTCATGGTCCATATAGTGTCACTTGTTTCTCATGGCAAATTTCTCTGCTTTAGTCCCCTAAATATCACCATGAGGAAACAGCACTGTCCTAAAAGGGCATAGGGAGGACAAATATATACAATATGATGCTGTGAGACCTTCACTGAAGAAATTCAAAACCTGCCTAGACATGATCCTGTACAACCTGTTCTAGGTGCTTTAGCAGGGGGATTGGACTAGGTGATGTCCAGAAGCTGAAAGTCCCTTTTAGCCCCAACCATTGAGTCTGTGGTTTGTGTCCAGGGAAAGGATAAGGATCAGAAAATAGCTCACAGCTAAATGTTAGGCTGTGAATGCACTGGACTTGGAAGCTATGCACTGAAGGACAATCAACCAAAATATATATCTATTCTGTACATTAAAATTGTTTTGTCTAGGTACCCTGTTGATTTACTCTGCAGCAACATGTTAGGACCTTAACAATAGGCAAAGTATTGCATCTCAAATTGGTGCACAGTCTTTATAAACAGCCTTGTATCAAATCACAAATAAAGGTATGTTGCCCATCAATAAAAAACACCAACTTCAGTAAATAGAATTGAAACATTTGGAAGGGGAGGGTGGGGAAGAAAAAAACTGTGTCCATACCTGAAAGTTAAAATGGAGTTGGAATGGTTCAGGTGAGAGGCTTATCAAGATAGAAGTTTGAATCTGGTCTGTCTCTATGTGAAGCATTTTATCAAACTTAAGTACCTGACATGTTACTCATCGGCTTCAATCTCTTCTCTTTCTTCTCTCACCAGGAGGCCAAGAGGACTGCATCCTTTCTTATGAACCTGTCACAAGACAGGAAAGTAAGTTTCATCTTCTTTTCTATCACTCTTCCTTATGTTTTTCATTTCAGAGTTTGGGGGCCAGTGGAGCGGTAAGCCTTGCTCTGCCAGTCCCAGATGCACTGTGGCTTCCTTTTCTTGGACATTCAGTCTATTTTTATATGAAAAAAACCCTGATGTTATGGTATTCCTTGGAAGTCACCGCTTGTTAACATTCCCAGGACTCTTCTCCCCAGTACATTCTCATGGACTTTACCAGTACAAAAACTTAATCAGTTTACAAAATATTGATGTAGGTTTTCTAGATTTATTGCGATATTGTCACATAAAAAGCCTTTACTATTTTGCTTCTCATGTGATGTGTGCCACTGTCCAGGGCAGACAAACATATGGAAAGGCAACTTAAAATGGGAGCACATCCATCTGGTGTAATGGAGGATGCACTCATATAACTTGAGGTGAAAAAAGGGCTACAATAGCCTTTCCCTACCTCATGGAAGAGTCCATCTGCAAGCATTTGGGAGTGGCCTTGTTGAGTCATAGCAAATATATCTATGCTTCTACACAGTCATTTGACTTGTGCATGGACTGTCACAGAGCTCTGCAGTGGTACTCATTTCATTCCCTTTTTTCATGTCAAGAAATAAAATATTCATCAATAAAATGTGCACCTAAATTTTCACTTCATACACAAAGACAAAAACTCTGGTTAGTGATATTTGGGTGCATTTATTTATTATTGTGGTAAGATCATGAAAATGTGATCCTTTTGTTTTTCAGTTAATTACACCAGGCCAGTTATTATTCTGGGTCCTATGAAAGATCGGATCAACGATGATTTGATATCTGAGTTCCCTGATAAGTTTGGGTCATGTGTACCACGTAAGTATGATTCCACTCCTAGTTCTGCAGCTGAGTGAATGGTATCCCTTGGTGCTACACATTAAGTAAATTTCTACAAAAGCAGCATCCATGAACCATGCATAGTTGTGTTTCTCAAAAGTCATTTTTTCATCAGACAGAAAAGGCAAAAATAATTAATAATTTTTTTTAAAAAAAATTAAAAGGTTGTGGATGTCTGGGAAAAAATTCTAAAAAGTTTGAAATTCTGGTAAAATGTTTCAACTTAATTGCACAGCATCCACCAATGAATATACAGAATTATCTGTGATTTGTGTGAGATATAGACTGTTGAATCAGAAAGCAATGTTAGACCCTGAATTAAACAGAGTGTTTATATCTTGGACAATTAGAGCTTGCTGTTTATTTGAGGGCCTAATTGCAGTCATACTTCATTTTAAATGGTCGTCTCTGGCAGTACACTAACTTAAAACTACTAGAGATGAGAACAGAATCAGGCTTATAAATAAGGCTAAATTGAGTTGATGAGATCACAATTCATTTTATCACCGTAATAACATTAAATTTAAAATATGAAATGCATTTTATATTTGAGGTTTGTGTGTGATTCTGCTGGAAAAGGTGGAATTCTGGTAAACCCTAATTTTATTTTCATCTGTATTGATGGAGGTAAACATCACAAGGTATTACTACAAAAACACAGCTTTATTGGCATTGCTCCATTAAAAACAATATGAAGTAGCCAGAGATCTGCTCTCACATGTGAAGTGCCCTCACTTAGAGCAGACCCAGCATTGCCCACTGAGCAAATCATGGTGGCATTTTTTGCACTAAATGTTTTTGCAGGCTTCTTCATCTTCTGTCTTTTGTTTCATGCAGATACCACACGGCCAAAGCGTGACTATGAAGTGGATGGGAGAGATTATCATTTTGTCATTTCAAGAGAACAAATGGAAAAAGATATCCAAGAGCACAAATTTATAGAAGCTGGGCAGTACAATGATAATTTGTATGGAACTAGTGTCCAGTCTGTGAGATTTGTGGCAGAAAGGGTAGGTTGACAGTAGTTTTATTGCTGGTGCAACTTGATCTGCTTTGTTTCTACATTGTGTCTCAGACATGAATCTTTGCCAAAAATATAAAATAGCTGCAAAACACCATCCTAATATTTATAGGCTTATAATGACTCCACAAGTGGAGTTTCTGACTTTGAATGACATCATCCTTGGCACTCTCTGTACTTGGGTGTAGTGCCATGGATTCAGGGTTCTAACAGTGCCTCAAGTACTCCTCAAAACAGCCTCTACTCTTCCCTCTGTAAGAGTAGATAAACTAAATCACTTTCACAGAGGCAAAAGAACGAACCACAGAAAGATTAAATTATTTGCCTCAGGTGACACAGGGAGTCTTTGACGTAAGCAAGAACTGAATTAATGACTTAGAACATGGACATCCTATTGCTTTTATGAACTGATTTTCCTCATTGCAAGAAAATCCTCCTGCCCCTGCAAATTTCCTCCCAGTAAAAATAAATCCCAAGTTTGTTCCCATATCACCAGTGCATATTTATACTGGCACCAAAGCAAAGGAAAGAACACAGTGTAGTGGAGCGCAAACCCTGGGCTACCCCTTCCCTGGTGTGCCAGTAATGGCCCCATTCCAGAGCACTGCATTGCAGATTTGCTTCCTTTCTTTTGGCTGATCTGCAGCAAAGTCTGCAAAAATAAACACATGCTCATCTGTTTCCAACAGGGCAAGCACTGTATACTTGATGTGTCAGGAAATGCTATCAAACGACTACAGGTTGCACAACTCTATCCCATTGCTATCTTCATTAAGCCCAAATCATGGGAGCCTCTGATGTGAGTATAAACTTCTTCAAGCATTTTATTCTTTTCAGGTACAGCCTCAAGTGGCACCACACAGGTCTTCAGTCTACATTTGGCTTGTGCTCTGAAATTATTAATAATGAGATGAAGTAGGAAGAGTGCCTTCAAAACCTGTCATCCACTGTATCCTGGTATCTCAAGGAATAAGCCATAGCTTTGAACCTCTCAGACTGGCACATGTGGGATTATGTGCTGGGCACAAAGGACTCCCTGTCAGCAGCTGGTGTACTTGCTCCAACCTGTGCAATGAGTTCACCACACAGCTTGGCTTGTCCTTCCTCAGGTGCTCTTGGGGTTTAGAGCCTGGCCAAGGGCATGAACCAGGGGTTAAACTGTGTCAGACTTGAGGTGTGTTCCTCTCCACCAGCCCTTCATTTACCTGCAGGTCTGTAAGAGGATAGGCCAGGAGCCATGGGACTGGAGAAGGGCAAACATAACACTTAGAAGAATGAAAGAGAAGGCACCAGCTCTGTGCTGCCAAGGCTGTCTGAGGTGGCACACATTTTGGGGGATAAGATCAAAACTCAGTGTAAGATCAGTAAGATGAAATTCATCAGAGACAAAGGAGAGACAATGAAAGGCATGAGTACAAGCAGGGAATAATTTAACTATAGCACTGAAGAAAAGCATCTGGCAGTTGGGGTGGATCACAGGAATGGATGGGTAATGTGGTTGCAAAAAAAGGAATTTGCCATTGTGGGCTGTATTCATGTCAGTGTTGTATAGGACACAATAGACTGCTATTTTGTTTTACTGGGGCCTCAACTGAAGTGCTGACCTGATTCTGGGTTCTACCCTGCTGGCAGAGGGGGAGCAGCAATTATCTGGTGTCACAGAGAGAAGGCTGAGGAAGAAGTATGGAATTTATATTCATCCTGAGTTAAAACTCAGGATAAAATACATGGTTATCAATTTGTTTTCCATGTACACTTACTGTTACGCAAGAGCTATCAACTTTATTTGCTGTGATAGGGGTGAAGTTTTGAACACTGTGCCAGTTCTGTTAATATCTTTATTGATGACATGGATGAGGGTATTGAGTCTTTCACTACTAAATTTGCAGACAGCACTAAGCTGGAAGTGTGTGTTGATCTGTTGGAAGGTAGGAGGGCTCTGCAGAGAGACCTGGAATGGTTGGATGGATGGGCAGAGCCCAATAAGATTAAGTTTAATAAATCCAAGTGCCAAGTCCTGCATTTTGGCCACAATAACCCCTGCAGTGCTACAGCTGGGGACGGTGTGGCAGGACAGTGCCCAGGCAGAAAGGGACCTGGGGGTGCTAGTTGACAGCTGACTGAACATGAGCCAGCAGTGTGCCCTGGTGGCCAAGAAGGCCAAGGGCATCCTGGCCTGGATCAGGAACAGTGTGGCCAGCAGGAACAGGGAGGTAATCCCTCCCTATACTCAGCACTGGTGAGGCAGCACCTTGAGTGCTGTGTCCAGTTCAGGGCCCTCAGTTTGGGAAGGACATTGAGACACTTGAGCACATCCAGAGGAGGCAACGAGGCTGGTGAGGGGCTTGGAACACAAACCCTGTGAGGAACAACTGAGGGAGCTGGGGGTGTTTAGCCTGGAGAAAAGGTGACCCAGAGGTGACCTTATCACTCTCTACAACTCCCTGGAAGGTGGCTGTAGCCAGCTGGGGGTTGGTCTCTTTCTCCAGGCAGCACCTGACAGAACCAGAGGACACAGTCTGAAGCTGCACCAAGGGAAATATTGGTTGGATATTAGGAAAAAGCTTTTTACAAAAAGAGTGATCAAGTACTGAATTGATCTGTCTGTGGAGGTGGTGGTGTCACCATCCCTGGATGTGTTTGAAAAAGGACTGGATGAGGCACTTGGTGCCATGGTTTAGTTGAGGTGTTAGGGCATGGGTTGGACTCGATGACCTTGTAGGTCTCTTCCAATCCAGTGATTCCGTGATTCTGCAATTCTTTGATTCCCCTCCCTCACCGCTCTGCAAATGCCAGGTTGTGCCATAGGTCTGAAAGCTAAAATGTTGGCACTCCCCCTCCTGTGACAGATGCGTGTCTGGTGATGGTAACAGTGTACCTGCAGCCACTGGTCACAGAGCTGGAGAATTCCAACACGACCCATCCCTGGAATATACATTCTTCTTGGCCCTGCCTTTGGCAATGAGCTTGTTGTATGTCCAGCCACATTACAAGGAATGATGCACAATATCTGGTACTTGCACAGCACCATCCTGATTTCTGATTTTCCTACCAGCCTACAATTGAATAGTATTCTGATTTTGTTGCTGTATGGAAGGGGAAGGGTAGTCTGATAGCCTATCTTCTGCACTGATTGTTTTAACAGAGATCTTAACATACAGTTTTCCCGTTCATAAAACATTTCCATCATTTGTTTAATGCTGGCATTGCCTCTGGAATGATTAAAAAAAAAACCCAAAGTAAAGAAAAGTGGCCCTTAGTCTGAGAAATACATCAGGCAGAACCAGAAAAGTGGCAATAACATAAAGGCTTTGTTGATTTGATGTCAGAACAGCAAATCCTTGAATAGACTGAATGATGTTATAAAGATGCAAAATATTATGACAATCATTCTGATGTTGAACCAAAACAATGCTAATAGTTCACTTAGGGCAATAAAACAAGTGGCCTGTTCAAGAAATGCCTGGGCTTGGCACTCAGTGCTGTGATCTCGTTAACAAGGTAGTGATCAGTCAAAGGCTGGACTTGGTGATCTTGGAGGTCTTTTTCAACTTAATGATTCTGTGATTCAGTCTTTTTTAAGTATGTAAGTACTGCAACACAAAAAAAAATATAGGCTTATCTGTCATACCTATTACTCCTGTTAATATAAATGAGTTGAAAGCTACTTCAATAGCAAAGTCAAAACACAAAAGACAAAAAATTTCTAATCACAAGATGCAGAGAAACAAAGACAAAAGATTTATCTTTCATCAAAATCAGCACATAAATTTGCAGTGTCTCATTTATGTATATGCTCATTTGCAGCCATTTGAAGTGGAGGTGAGAAGAGTGAAGGGACTATAAATCAAGTTTGCACCTGCACTTGAAAAACACATGGCCATTGTTGTAAACAACCTGCTCCCTCTTCCTCCCTCCCTCCCTCCCTCCCTTCCTCCCTCCCTCCCTCCCTCCCTCCCTCCCTCCATTCCTCTCTCCATTCCTCTCTTCCCACTCCTACATGACTCCCCCTGGTTTACTCCCAGAGTCATGCTTGTTCACACCCTCCAATCAGCCTCTCTCTCTAGAGGAATGAGGACAGTGGTGAGATCATGGGGTTGACAAATGGAAGTAAGAAAGAACCCACCTGGGTGAGCTCTTCACTGGGAGAGGAGGAAAACCCTAGAAAATATGCATTATATTTTTAATTCAGTAGCTGTACAGGTCCCCAGCTAAGAAATAAGAAATAGGAGGGACTGCAGTATGGCAGCACTTTAATTTCATCATGAAAAATGGACATCGTGGTCCTGCCCCTTCTCCATCCTCTCTTCTAAGGGCACAGAATGGGCAGAGTCCGGAATACAACTAGCACAGTTTTACACCCCAGGCAAATCTACAACCTAAAGTGTAATGCAAATTTCTACCTGTTTCAAAGTACTTCTTATTTTAAACACTTGTTTATATTTGTATCATCTTTTCTGCTGTTCAAAGATCTTGAGAAAGACTTCTCAAAAATTTACCAGAAAGAGATTTGAAAGGAAGAGGATGTTGTTAGCATTACAATATTGGTTAAGTGCCCATAAAATGAAAAAGTTTCCCTGAGCATTTGCAGTGGTATGTCCCACTACAGGACAGAGTTTTATTTCAGTCACCTAAAGCAGATGTACCTGATGTGGAGTCCACTTGAACTTGATTAGACAGCAATCTTTCCAATAAATAAAATTAGTATTATTACAAATTCAGCAGAACAACACACGGATTATATTAAACCTTTTTATATAATCTACGAATAGCTGACATAAATTTTAAAATTAATCTTACTTAGCCTTAATTTTATAAACCTGCTTTCTCCATGGCATTAGTACTTGCAAAAGGATTTTTCTAAGCATTGTTCCCAGCTATACAGTTACTTATATAGGTAGGCAGCTTTAAGCCATTTCTGGAAACTCCTTTTTGTATCCTGGACATCTTCCAGGATGTTTTTCAGAAGTCAAGAAGGTGTTAGCTGTAGCAAGTTCATACTGTTGTGCACTTCATAGAGCTCTTTTCTTTTTTTTTTTTTTGCACTATCAAGTCCATGATTTCCTACATGTATCACCCATGGCATACTGTGTACAGTCCATTACCACACAATCATATGATTCAGTGCAAGGCAGAAAATCACATTTATGGTCTCCTAGCTGCCTCAGAAAATTTTTGTCATGTTTTAAGAAAAAAAAGAATCTACACTTGGAAAAAAATGCTAGAAAAGCAAACTATATTTATTATTGATAATTTGGACATTTACAGGCATATGAGTATAAGGCAGTGAATGAGCATGATCTTGATTCATTGCAAGTATGCAGTGGTATTAATACCTGAGCATGCATGGGCAAGACAACTCATTTCTTAAAGTTATTAAATAATGTTTCTGTTGAAACAGAAATGCTCCATCAAATAACAAAACACTGAAAAAACCACAATGTTACCTGCTGTCTTTGTTTTTATATTTATTAGCAGCCAATAAGCAGTCAGTACAGCCTTATCCATCTGAGACCACCAGCTGAGTCTGGGAGATACAGATTCCTGAAGGAGCTTCAGGCAGGAGTGCTGAGTGCTTAGACTATGGAACATCCTGGATTCCAGACCTGTCTATGGGCTCCTGATGTCTCAAGCCTATCTCATTTAGCAGCTGCTAGACTCAGGTCTAGTATTTTGTTTGAGAATATAGAGTCGTGAACCCAAGATAAAAACATGGTGGAGAAAAGTTAAATGGGAAACAGTCTGAAGAAGTAGTTTTGTACTACATAAGAATGAAATTAAATTGAAAATACTGAAGCTGTCCACGAACTGTTGGAAGAATTTTACCATTTCATTCTTTTACTAATCTCAATCCATCTGTGATTCAGTTGAGCATGCCTTTTGAAAACCATTCTAGCAAGAATCTAAACTTTTTAATTACTTTCTCCATGTTTCTAGGGAAATGAATAAACGTCTTACAGAGGAGCAAGCAAAGAAAACCTATGATCGAGCAATTAAATTAGAACAAGAATTTGGAGAATATTTCACAGGTATGTTTTTATTAATACCTTTTTTTTTCCCCCAAGATGTAGTCTTTCATTGCAAAACTACTGGATCAACCCTGTCTTTGAGCCAGAGTACCTATTAGTAGAGTGTGCCCAGAGCAAGGACTTCTGGCTTGAGAGTATTGTTTCCTTGAAATTCAAGAGCAGTTGAGGCATTTGACTCAAAAGCTTGATGTCCTGAAGGAGTATCTATGTGGAGGGAAATTAAGGGACAAACCTCTGTGCTTTGTGTTACAGTTACTTTACCTTCTGTCAGCTTGGGCCTGATCTTGTTAACCTCAGCAGCCAAGAGTTGAACTCATTATGATCAGATCAGAAAGGTTGCAAATCTGCTGCTGCCCACTGCTGAAGTAGGTTCTAAATTGAATGAAGCGTAAAGCTTGACCTCCAGAAGTGGGAATCTCTTGTGCTGCCCTCCTCAGGACAGAAGTGCCAGTTCTCTGAACTAACCTGCCTCAGTCTTCTCAGTATAAGCAGTGGGACGGGTCTCTGCCACAGGCAGGTGCCATTGATTTGAACTTAGCTGTCATCTGCAGGGGTATGACTTTGCCATAAACATCTCAGTATGCCAGTATTCCTTCGCATTTCATGAGTATCTATGAGTGTGCTGGAGATCTGCTGACACTGGATGCTGTATCTATCAATTAAAAGAAATATTGATATGTTTTCTCTACTGCAGCTATTGTCCAAGGAGATAGCTTAGAAGATATATATAATCAATGCAAACTTGTAATTGAAGAACAATCTGGGCCTTTCATCTGGATTCCTTCAAAGGAAAAATTATAAATTAGCCACTGCACCTCTGATTACAACGGGAGAATATTTAGAAGAAAACTATAATATACTATTTGGAGGCTTTCCTGTTTTTGTTGCATTTATGTTCTTTGCAGTCAATGTGAATTTTGATGAATGTACAACACAAAGTGTTTGAAGCCATGAAGGACACTGATGGGTCAAAGGGTAAGAACAAAAAGACTTCTACCATATAAAGCAAATCTGTTGTGTGCTCAGAGCACAAGTTGTAGGTATAAACTTTTGACATGGAGACCCTCTGTCAAAGGGAGCTAAGCCACCTCCTGTGCCCACGCGGACATTTTGATCAATTTCAATGGCTGAGCTCAGTGTGTTGATTGCTTTAGAGAAGTTCCCAGCTCTTGAACCTCACAGAGGGCTTGATCCTGCAAGGCGCTCAGCACTTGACCCCAATTCCCACACATGAGTAGCCTGTTGACTTGGAGTCACTTGTGACCCTTCCCAATGCCCTTCAGTCCCACAGTTCCAGTAGGACTCACGTGCTCAGAGCTAGGCACAGGCTTAAGCATTTTTGCTAGATCAGGGTCACACGCACCTTGCAAAATCAAGCTCAGAGTATTTGGTCCACTTCCTACTGAGGTCACTGTTGGAACACTCTGTGACCTGACTGGGAGGTGGGTCCTGTTCCAAGCTTGTCATTGCACATTTGTAGTTGGTACACCTCGACTTTGGTAACTATGCACATCTTTTGATTTCTGAAACCAAGTCAAGCTTTTTTTTTTTCCCCCTTTGGAATCACTATTGCATCAGGAACTACCAACAATATGATTTATTTTAATGGTGTTTAGGGGTGGGAGAGGATGGAAGCATTTCACACCACACACATGTGCACACAAGCACATTCCCATGCAGACAGACACATGTATGAGGATTCACAGCACCTATGTTAACAAGGAGGGATACAACTGGGAAAAGCTTTAAAATTTTTGATTGTCTATTTTATCATTTATATTGATAGAAGGCACTTAAAGATGGAATAATTTATAAAAATAAAAATATATTGATGTATAGAAACTAATTTCTATAGGTAAAATGTTTTTGTGAAGATATTTTGTAAAGATTAATTAATTGAAAGATTAAATATTTACACCCTTGTGCGACTGTCAAATGTAAAGAGGACCATCAAGTTGCATTATACCTCTTCCGTAGCAGATTCTCTATTATTAATGACAAGCAAGAAAATTCCTTAAATAGTAGTTGTCATCTTTTTTTTTCTTTCAATTTAATCCTCTCCCTTGCCTCTATTTAATCATGATGAACTCCTGTGGAAAGATCTCTTGAACTCACTGCCCTGTAGGAATTTTCTGAACACAAAAGGATAATGCATCTTTGAGAGGGATAACTATTCAGAAGCAAAATGCCAGTGCTTAAATGCAGCTAATAATTTCTCTCTTAGGAAGGAGGCACCCTAAATCCCCAAATGTTTTATGGCTCTTCCTCTTTCCCTCAGGGAAATAACAAAAGCATTTGATCTTCCCTCTCTTTGCAGGCACGTCACCAACTAACTTGTATCTTCATTCATTTCACAGTCAACAAGGGTCTTAAAAGCAAAATTGAGGCAATAGACATTTGTGAGGGATTTGGGGAAAGTCTGTGGAATTGCAGTCTGGGGTTTACAGAAGGGAAGAAGGAGGTATTTTTTTTCTCATTTCACATTGCCCTTCTTTGGTATAGTGATGCCATTCCTCACTGACTTACAAGGGGACAACTGCAACAGATGCCATGACAGTAAAACTGAATTGCCTTTGCTGCTGCTGGACCATGTTCTCTATAAAACCCACACTCCTGCCTCTGCTGCACTGCAGGAGTGCAATGCTTATAGCTGGTGGCTACAGCAGCCCCTAATGCTTCTGGATGTCTTAAGGGCAAATGCTAAATAGACTCCTCTGGCACTGTTGAAGCTTACACTTGTACACCCTGTCCAGCTGACAGGGCTGCCCAGCCACCCTCCGCGGACAGCGCGGCAAGCTGGATGTTTGCAAAAGCCACCAGCAGTGACAGGGTTAAAAACACGGGCATTTTACTGGCTCTTGAGCTGGCCTCTCATGCTTACTGCCCAACTATGGTAACTCTGAGAAGTTCACACTTCTTTAACTATTTTTCCTGCCTGGTCAGCGCAGCTTTATAAACAAGGGTTTCAGTTAAGTCTCCAGAAGAGCTTTGTAACCAGAAGGGCTATAATTATTTTTTTTTAATATTAATTAATGAATGCTTTGATATTGGATAATTCTGCAGAAGTCCACAGAGTGACCCCAGATCTTTGGAAGCCATGGATTTTTCCATGCTAGCAAAATACTATTGCCCCAGGTTGGGAAATAGCCCACCAGACCTGAAAAACCAAGTATCCTAAAGCAGGAACTTCATTCTAATTTTCAGCTCTGTTTTTAAGCAATCGATCACATCTGCTTCTTTGTTTCTTAGTTCAGCATGCAGCCTTTTATGGTACTATCCTACTAGTAACTGTTTTGCTTTGTCATGTGCTGTGCTTTACAGTGAACAGTAACACTACGGCTGAGTACAATCAATTTTTCCATCAGTCCTTGGTTACTGTAGTAACATTATTTATTTTTCCCTGTCTGTTGTTTGTGCTTCCATTTTAGAGTTGACATTGCACTTCTTCTTTTTTTTTTTAAATAAAACATATATTTAAAAACAAATCATCAAGAGAATCAGTGAGAGGTCTTATTTCCCTTAGGACTTGTACTCCCATTTGTTTTGTGTGTTGATGTTTTGCGTTCCATGTTGCAGCACTCTAAGAGCTGCAGTCCACTTTTGCATTGCAGCTGTTCAGATCATACTGGGTGGTAGTGGAAGGAGGAAGAAAAGCATAAGACTCATGCAAAATTACATCTGGTGAAAAAGGAGTCCAAACTCACAACCCACAGCAATTGGCGCCTGACTCCATATTGGTGCTAACACAGCTTAGCATAATCAGATTCCTTTTCTTTCCATGTAAAAGACTTGGGAGTATCTAACCATGAGACCAATGCAAATGCTGGACCCTTTAGGAAAAGTGCCAGACCACACCCCTGGTGCTATAGCTCATGTTCTGGCACAGTGTGTAGCACCATAGGGTCTAAGCAGAATCAAAATTATCACAGCTTTTTGTCCACCCATGAATGATCACAACGACATCTCGCTAGCTTTGTGCAGATGTGCAATATTACATCTTAATTATTTTTCCTTGCCACAAACAAAAAAAAAATAATCTTCCATGCACTGACTCATTGAGAGCTTGCTAACAGGGCTCAGTGGAATGGCACTTCTTCACTGGTCTTACAGTCTGACCATCAACCAGTGGAAGAGCCTCTTTCTTGCTTAATCCCCCTTCCCACAGAGGTACCCTGTCCATGCTAGCGCTTTGTAATTTCTTTGGTAGTAAAGGCTGTTTCTAGATCAATATTCTGTGATGTAATTGTGTTTGTAGCTAGCATGGTTTGATGCTCTGGTGTGGATAGGGTCCTAAGAACCACTTGAAAGTCAAGGATAAGAAATCTCTCCATTGCACTGAAATTACAAATCCTCATCCTGGAGAGCAGTGTGGTACCTGAGCTAATAACCACTGCAAGCCAGCAACAGTGTCCTAGGTATTCAGCACCCACCTACCTATTTAGATTTCTTTTCTATGGAGAAATTGTTGGCATTACACCTTCACTGTTACTCGCTCATCAGCAGCCAGTCAAATTGTATTTTTGTTTTGGATTTCTTGTATTTTAGTTTTTGTTTTTCAAATTGTTTCCCTGACCAGAGGATTCAGTGAGTGAAAACACATGAGGATTTTTGTAGGAAAAACCATGTTGAGGAAAAAGTATCAACCTCCTTTTTCAGATGCAGATTTAAAGCCATAATATCTGCTGTGTTCACAGAAAGTGGTCTTTTATCCTTCACAGATTTAATCTCAATATTTTCCCTCTTGAACATTTTGCCTGTCATGTTATGCATGTGGTTCACTGTGCAACTGCATTCAAGTGCGCAAGCCCATTCCTTGGTGGAATAAACTTTTTTCTTTACCATGAAAAATCAGACATTTTGTCAATTGGTTCTGAAATAAGGATGAAGTTATTATGCTAAAAAAAGGAAGTTTCCATTCTAGGACACAATCAGCATCAAAGCTAACAATGAATAACATCTAAAATCTATCCAGCATATAGCTAGCCTAGATCCTCAGCTGGTGGAAATCTCCTCTGATTTCAATGGAGTCCATCCCATTTATACCACCTGAAGTTAAACATCCATCCTCCTCATCACACTGATTTTTTTGCACCTCTAAAACACCAAGGCCACCTGATCAAACAGTGGCTCAGCACTTTCCATCATTATTTACTGCTTATTTTACTGTAACACCCAGAGGGCCAAGTCATGAACCAAGATCCTTTTGAGACCAGTGCTGTGAAATTGCTAACAAAAAGACCCCAAGGGCCAAATGGATTCACAGAAGGCTTCAGCTGCATTGACATCTCACCAAGAGCTATAGGAACTACCGCTTCATTGGCCCTTGTTGAGACTCTGCCTTTAAGGTGAAAGGCAGAAGAGGCAATCCATCATCTCTCACTCCACATTAGCAGCTTACACCTTCTGGCCCTACAGCACAGGCAACTTGCCCTGATATAAAACAGCATTTCTGGGCATGGGAGCCAGAATCCTAGGCAAGAACTTTGGTGTGGGGGGGCGGGGAAAGGATTTTAAAAAAGGGGGGGGAAATGGCAACACTGTTGGCTCTTAGTGCGACAGCCTTTTAATTTCTGGGTTTGTGCTCCTAAATTTGAATTGGCCAGTTTGAATTTCTGAGTGCAGCAGCCTGTATGCACCAAGCTGCTCCCTCCAGAACAATGTCCAGCGTGCGTCTCTTTAGCAGGATGTTTCTCAGTCCAGCTGTAATGTGGGGTACTCAGAATCTGAACTGGAGTTTACAAAACACCCTGTCCAGCTTACACTCCTGTTATGTGTAAATATTCTGCGCATCCATTCCATTTGTGTAAAGAATAAAGCACACACAATTATAAAAATTAAGCTGTATATTTCATACTTAGCTGTGTCCTTGCTTATTTATTCCAGTCCAAGCTCTCAGCTGTGGTTCAGTTGTAAATGCTTGATAGAGTGTTTATAAATATGTCATGAATTTTATTATAAAATATTAATATTAAAGCATTTTTACACTTTATAGCAAATTGCTTCTTCACAAGGCATAATTTGTCTTTTTTCCTTGGAGCAGAATAGTAAAAGAGAAATATGCTTTTATTTTGTCTTGAGATATTATCACATATATCACATGAGACTGACACCTGTCTGGAATTAGGAGGATGGTTTCAAAAATGACTAAGAATAAGAAACCTTTTTCCTTCTTGCCCTTTTTATTTCTTTTTTAGTTAACATTGATGTAGAAGTTGCCACCAAGAAGATTCATTCTGGTGAAGTACAGCTACTTTCTCCTTACCACAGTTCTTCTGTGAATTCAGTATCATCAGCATCTTGATGAATAATTACCAGAATATTTTTAATAATTAAAAAATCATTCTATGTTTATGACATTGCTGCACAGCCATGGGGAAAAGGACTGTAATAATTACATTATATCTGCTTCTAAGCAGCTTAGTAGAGCATAAACTCACTTGTGCTGTGGGATCCCAACAGCTCAAGAACCTTGGGGTCCGGCCATTCCAGGAATATCTTTGCAGATGGTTTGTGGGCTCCAGGGAGGCCATGTGAACATTGTCAGTCCCCAGCAGAGGCAATAACAGTATGGGGACACTGCTTTTTACACAGACAGTACTATCTGCAGTCTGCAGAGGACCACAGAGCCTCCATATGGCTCTGGGAGCCACAGCTGAGACTGCCGGGAAAAACTCTGTCCACACGGCTTTACGTGTACAATCACAAGGATGGTTAATCATCTAAAGATTCATTGTGATGCTTTAGATTTCTCCAGTAGATTCAAAAGAGGGAGAAAATCCAAACAATTGACATTGAGCAGGATCTCTTATTAAAGTACTTTTTTCTTCATCTTCTCTCTAGGTCAGTCTGAGCCAATTCCCCAGACTATATTCTGCAGAAACAAGAGAAACTTAGAAAACAATCTTTATAAAGTGGATGGGAGACAGAAAGTACTTAAAATTGTGGGAAGCTAGACATGCTGTGATGATCAATTCAGGCAGTGGAGGCAAACTTTGCCAGCCTTTTGCCTTGGCCAGGCATAGAGTATGTCCCTAACGGTCACATTTTCTCATTTGTCCCACTGCTTTTGAATGGTTCCTTCACAAAGACAGCCAAGTATCTGGACCCAGTTGTCCATTCACAACCTGTGGTTTGAAAGACACTATCTCCAGTTTGGAAAATTATTTGGGACCAAAGCTACAAGGTAGGTGACGAGTACTCCTGCTGTACAGATACCTCCAAGTGCCAAATCCATCTTAAGGAAGGCACTTCACCATGATTTTCAGAAGAATTTAGGTGTTTATCTAGCATAAGCAAGTTGTTCATTTCACTATAATCAGAGCACTTTATGGCTGGCATGATGCAAGGCAATGACACCTAAAGCACCTGTGGGAAAGCAGGAAAATGGTGATACAGTTCCTAAATATCTGGGCACAGAGCAGATCCTCTTCCCCATGAGCAATCCATACTGAAATCTTCATTACCAAAAATTCAATCCCTGAAAGTATTCAAGGCCACATTGGATGCGGCTCTGAACAACCTGATCTAGTGGAAGGAGTCCACGCCTGTGGCAGTGGGATTAGAACTGGATGATCTTAAAGACCCTTCCATTCCACATCATTACATAATTCTATTGGACAGCTGAGGAAGACCTACTGTAGTAGCCCTGCCAGAGCAGAACTCACCAAAAGCACCATTACAAAGCCCATCCCTGCAAGGAAGGTGATACCACGGCTGCAGAGCATGGACTGCTTGGGTTGGCTGGTGGGCATGTCACCAGTGAAAGAGCTGAACTGGTCTGCAAACCAGTGTGGAAAGCTGTGGACAAAAGCACAGCTCCCCTGCTCAGTGGAGGGCAGTTCTGGACAGCACCCACTGCTGCAGGCTCTTACTGATGGAGATGGATCCTTCCTGATCCAGCGGAGAGCTGATGGTGCCAAATATCCCAGGGAGGGGGAGTGTGGTGACCAGAAGAAAAAGTCATTTTAGTCAGTGAAAAATTGAATTGCTTGCTGCAGAAGCTCATTAACTAGTGTCAACTACTCATTAGAGCTTGAACTAAGCAGAACCAGGTGGTGGCAACCAGGGAAAATTAATTAGGTCTAACATATTAGAACAGTGACAGGGTTGTTACAGCATCAGTAGAAGGCCAATACACAGCCCTAAACCATACCAACTGATTAACTAGTGTCTCAGGGCAAGCAAATAGCCTGAGGGCTTCCTCTGGAATGTATGGACAAAGAGCTTTCACTGCAGCCTCTTCTGGCTTCCCTTCCAACAGGGACTCACTGACACTGCCAAAGACTTTGCCTTGCAGTAGAATAAAGGAATGCAGTAGGGCATCAGCTATAAATGGCAATTTGAAAATGTCTTTAAGTTGCAAAACTCTGGGATGGGCTTTAAATATGTAAGAGAAGTATAAAATGCTAGGAATCTGGAGTAAAATCCATCCCTAACAGCTCATATGAAGTCCCAATCTAAAGCAGAAATTCATCAGGGGCACCACCAAACCCTGTTTGACCTCTGCCTGACTTACCTGCTCCAGAAGACTGTTCTGAGCAAAACTCATGCTGGACTCCAAGGAAATTTTCTTTAAGGTCTTCTCTACTTCTTTCTTTTTCCCAATAAAGGATGTTGCCACTGTGCCATCTGCAGTTAAAGCTTATCAGGGGCAGTTTATTACCTTCAAATCAAAGCACAGGGCAAAATTGTACCAGTCATCACCATATTTAAGTACTGCAAGGGTCAAACCTATGTCAAACACCCATTTCTTTCTCTGTTTTTTAATAAACCATGTTTTGAACACTGTCAGCCTGATGATACACAGAACAAATCTGAAGGATCTGAGGGCAAATTTGGGTCTTACACTCCTGTCATCTGAAATAGAGGTTTTGGACAGGAGTTGTAGGACGCAGTAGTCACCAAAGCACCATTTTTCCTCCCCTGATAGTGTATTTATTGGCTGTATTCTGCTTGTCTGGATGTGATTTTCTGGGAGTCAGTTGCTCATTAATGACAATACATCTCCAGTAAAATATTAGGCAAATATTTTCTAAGCTATTAACTCCTCATCTGTATATAATCCTTCTTTAACAGCACTGGCATTTGCTGTAGGTAAGTATGCTTATCAGCTCACAGTGAAATCTCACAGGCAGCATATCCAGAGCCTCTTTTCTCAACAGACACCACATCATCCTATTTTAGAGATACCAAATGAGAAGGAAAACACTATTGTGAGACTATGTCTGCTAAACAGGGAAAAGCCCTGCTGATCCCCAACTCCAAAGGGATTGGCAGAAGGCCCATTTCCAATTAAATGAGCTCAGATGTTTGCCTGAGCATAGTCCATGGGGAAACTGGATTTGGGGAACAGATTTGGTCTGTGGATATGAGGCAAACGGATCATGCCTTACTCGGCTGGCTGGATTTGGGGTGGAAAAGGGATGGTCATTTTGACAGCTATAGCAGATATGTAAGTGAGGCCATGGGCCCAAAACAGAGCTGATGGAGAGACATGGGAGTGGGAAGCTCTCGCATTGTTTAGTGCCTGCTTCACTCCATTAACCAGCAGAGTTACAGATGGAGGCTAACAGGTCTCTGAGCATAAAGTTACACAGGGCAAATACCAATTTCAATGCATTAGAGAACCTGGAGTAAAACACTAGGGACCAGGAAAGCAGTAATTCATAGTCCTGTAGAAGAAGCCAGGTGTTAATTGAGCCTTTGCTCATGGAGACAAATCCCCAGTGGCCACAAATTTCTGCCGTAAATACAGCAACTGCCTTCCTTTAAGCAAGAATTGAGGCACCACAGTGCCTGAGACAGACCCACACAGCCAAGGCATCATCTCGCTGTCCACAAATGCATTCTGAAGGGCCCCTCCAAACACATATCCCAAGCCATCACCTTAAGCCAGCTCCACAGACTCTGCAGAGTAGCTGCAGTCTTGCTCTTCCCCTCACACACAGACACACACAGGCTCAGACAGAGCAACCAGGGACACAAATCTCTGACCTGAGCACTCTGAGTGCCTCAGCATCAGAGGAGCTGCTGTGGTAAGCACTGAGGCAGCAGCGCCGTTATGTCTCTCCCTGGACTGCAAGCACTGTATTCCCACGTTCAAATCCCTGTGCAGAGCCCAGAAACTCTGCAACATTGGGCCTCTGATGCTATCACTTAAGGAGTTAAACTTTTACAGGGCAGCCCTTCAAGGTCCCTTGCACATGTACTTGGTCAGTGGGCACCCATCACAGTCCAGCCTAGGGCAGGGAATGTATACAGTGGATTTTCTATATAGCAGCCTTGAGATTCAGTGAGATGAAGCTAGAGTCCCCCTGAATTGCCCAGCCTGGCTGAAAAGTTTTAAAACAAAAAGGAGAGCATACACACACCCCATTTGATGGAGCTTTGCCACCTTGGCTGGAGCAGTGTCATTGAAGTGCTGGAGGTACATGTTATTAGGAATTAATTCTCTTTAGAGCAGCTAGAGCAGCTTCCCAAATTTTTCATAGAAAAATAGCCAAAAAATATTTTACTGTTCTTCAGTGACACTTTCTACCTATTTGTTATATGATCTTGAAGATCTCTTCCAACCTAGTGATTCTGTGATTCTGTGACTAGGGAATTCTGCTCCATATGATGTGTGCTCAAGGGGCAGGGAAGTAATAAGGCCACCTCACACTAACATACTATCTGCACAATCTCTGCTGTGCAAGGACCATGTAGGCAAGAAATCATTTAAACTATAGCACCTTTATTGTTATTTTTTAGCCAATGGTGCAAGAAGTCCAGGCAGGGAATAGAAAAAAAGTCCCTTATATGTTATGTATCCAAATTCCAGGCAATGTTATGGAAACTGCAGGAAAAAAGAAAAGAAAAGAAAAGAAAAGAAAAGAAAAGAAAAGAAAAGAAAAGAAAAGAAAAGAAAAGAAAAGAAAAGAAAAGAAAAGAAAAGAAAAGAAAAGAAAAGAAAAGAAAAGAAAAGAAAAGAAAAGAAAAGAAAAGAAAAGAAAAGAAAAGAAAAGAAAAGAAAAGAAAAGAAAAGAAAAGAAAAGAGCCAACACGTCTTGCCTGATTTTGACCAATCCTACCATTCTTGATCTGGAAGTCTGAAAGTTCTTTGAAAATAATTCAGCCTCCATTTCATATGAGTAAAGCTTTACAGGCACTACATTAACAGATTAAATTACAGTCAGGCTGGCATTTGGCCACGACAGTGAGCTAAGCACATCTACTCTGTCTAACTCCCAAGAGACCTCCCTTCTTCACTCCTTGGCACCTGCTGCTGTTTCCTTAGGTTTGCATTTACAGTGGCACGGTGAGTCTCACTACATTAAAGTTGTCCTGATCAGTCAGGATGAGAGCAGAAGGGGAAAGGTAGTGCAAAAATTCAAAGGGTTGGTGGGGCTATGAAAAGCTGACTTGACAACAGCATCAAGGCTTCAGTGAGACTTATCCTAAATGCACACCTTTCCCATAACTTCCAGAATTGTAGCTTTCCTGACTACTGACACTGCTGGGCCTGGGACATGTGTAAGAACTAAGTTACACAGACAGAATTAAATAGGAAGAGGATGATAATAACAACAGCAACAATAACAACAATAAAAATAAAAGTTTTCTGCTCAGTTTGAAATTTCATGGGTTTGGCTGCATGCCAAAAAAGAGATGGCTAGTTGAATGTACTTGAACTTTTCATAAATAATGCCCCCAAAATGTCAGTACAAAAATATCACGTATTTTGACATTCAGGACTCAGAACAGATCATTTCAGACTGACAGACCACAGCAAACCCATTCTAGCTTCTGGTTACTTTTTTTAATATAAAAACAGCTTTAAAAATATCTGTCTTTTGGTCTAGCTAAGCTACTCTGAGATAAACCAGTGTCTAAGGAGAAAAAAAAAAGAGTTTATTCCAGACAGTGTGACCAGCTTTGCTCAGACCCCTGAGAACCTTCCACATTGGAGGTTAATTTTATTATGTGATATGGGCACTCACTTGACAGAGAGAGATTTGTGAGCCATTAGTAAGAGACTGTATCATACACTTAAACAGATCAATTGCCATCCAACAGTGACAGAAGGAGATAAATGAAAAATGTGTTATATAGCAGGGACTACAGACTTTGACCACTACAATCAAATAATGTTTATTAGACAAGTGAGCTGGAACCAAGTATATCTGAAAAATACTAAGCACCCCAAAATCAAACACCTACTGAAGGTTTTTTCTACTAATTGTATATTTTCAAAGAATCTATATTTATACCAGAAAAACAATAAATCCTGGAGAACCAGAAATGAAGCTAGTTCAGATAAAAATGTTTGAATATGTTTCAAGTTGCAGGAAAACAAAGTTAGTGACAAAAGAGGGACTTGTAGAAACCACCTATCCATGGTGATTGGCCATGTGAGACATGCAGAATGAATTATGAGACAGTAAAGAGCAGCCAGATTAAGGGGAAACAAACAGTAAAACAAAATCTGTAAAATAAGACTGGAGGTTAATTTGTTAGAAACCAGCACCATCAAAAGAGGAAGGAGTAGGAGTAGAGAATGAGGCTGCCTAGAAATGGGTCTGTTTGAAGAATAATCCCTACACAAAGGCAACCAGAAGCTTGATGGGTTGAGAGGACTGGCACTCTTCCCCTACGCTTGAATGCAATCAAGTGCCTTCAAAACCTCCAGAGGACACCACACCTGACTGCCCTGCTGTCTAGTAAACAGTGCAAAAATTGTTTCAAAGCTATGAGTCTTCACTTGCCCATTTTCTTCTGCTCAGGAATCCAACAGACCTTCCCACAGGCATAATTCAACAGGCAGTATGTCTAATATCTTGCTACAGATTCCACAGTCTGACCCACTTGAAGATACTTACTGCAGCCAAATCTCATTGTTTTGCTTCTGCCTCTTCCCAGCTAAGCCTCTGGCCTCTTACTAATCCTATTATTTAACATTCACTATTTGCATATTCAGCCCAAAGCTAAAATTTCTTCCAAAATGGATAAAGGAGCTGTGCAATAGATGCCAAAATATTCATCCCTACCACTTCAATCATTGACAATGACCACTAGCACTAAGCATTAATCACAGATAGCTAAAGCAGGGGACTTTTTTTTTTTTTTTGTCCATGGTCAAAGCAAGCACCACAGGCCCAGTCTCTGCCCTGTCCCATGGCACAAACCCAGGCAGCCATCACAGAGCAGTGGTGACTCTATGAAAGACTCTGGCCCAACAACTCATCTCAAGAGTCTTTAATACAAATGGCTTTGCTGGGAAAAGAAACTCAAAGTACACCCCCTCACCCATCATTGCCTCGGAACCTAGCAGTAAACGTCCTTACACATGAGAGATGTTTCTCACTACTCAGCAAAGATTACCCTTGAGATTTCCCCTCTCTGACTTAAAAACCCATAACCTAAAAACTACCCTGCAAAATGGTTCACATTTGCATAACAGCACTAACACAAGCAAATTTGCCTTCCCATACCAAATCCAGGCATGCTCTCTTGGCTGTATTTTCTTACTCTTGTATTACAGTCATAATAAATAATAAAAAATAATTGAGGAGACACCCTAAAAATCTAATTTCAAATTTTTTATCTGAGGTCATCAAGGGGTAATACTATAAATTTTGACATCATAATTTTCCAGACATAAAGACTGGTAAAAGAATGCAAAAGACAATGTTATAGTGATATGGCCAGCCAAGCCCTGTAGACTATGAGATGGTGAGAGATGCTGATGGCATTGCAGAAGCTTGAAAAAACTCTCAAAAAATGTCAGCAAGATGTTTTGAAAAAGAAGAAATTGAAGATGACAGGCATAAAAATCATAAAAATAAGTATCTGTTGAAGTATAAGGTGCCATTTTTCATCAGAGATCAAGTGAAGCTTAGTCTGCATGTGTTTTTCTTACACCAGTACACTTTCACTGTTTCTCAGTTGGTTTGGAAGTGTAATAGTAAGCTTTTGTTGTTTTCTGCCAAAAATTGCCTGGCAAGCTGCCTTTTCAGCTTGGGAATGCAGAAAAAAACTGTTGTTTACCTATCACACATTTTTAAGATGTGGAATTTTTCAACTGATAATAAAAAGTGTCAATCATATTTTTAGCTGAGGGAACATGGTCCTGACTGCATTCAGGTTATGTCTTTTGTCAGTTACTGCTCTCTGTCAGTGACATATTAGTGCCAGAGCTGCAGGCATATTTCAAGTTTATTTAAGTTCACCAGTGAAACTTAAGATAAAATGGTTGAAATTCTAGTTGCAGGCTACCAATTCAGGAAATCTTTTTTTTTTTTTTTAATTAAAAATTCATTAGTTTAAAGGCAATGCCACTTCAAAAAAATCCAAATGCTCCAGTTTGATATGTGATGTCCAAACTCAGTGGGCAGAAGAAAAAACCTTTCCAGCCATTCATCATAGACCCTATCCTAGCTGGACAATTTAAGGTGATTCTGCTGATGTTTCTCTCTTGCTTGCTCTTAAAAACATCCAGTCCTAATAAAAAGTCACAAAACACTGGTCAGGTGATGCTGTCACCAGAAAACAAGAGAGGGAAGGTATGTAGTGAGAAGGTAGTGCCTGAAACTCTTCCAGGGATTTATTTGCACTATACACTGGCAGTGCTCTGTAGTCCAGAAGAATCAATAAACTCAGTGAACAGGAGTTTGCTGGAGCCCCTGGCAGCGATGAGAGGTTACACGGTTCAGACTTTATCCAGGAGTGTGACAGCTGCTGTATGCAGAAATACACACTCCCCTGATGAACCAGAATATACTCAGAGGGATTTTACAGATACCTGCCAGGCAGCCACATGAGCCAGTTTGACCCCATGGTTCTGATTATGCAGCTGGGCTTGGGACTTCCAGACACTGCAGCAACCACTCAGCTGTGAGTGAGGGGCTAATAGCTATATGGGTGAGTACACAGGGTGAATCAACAATCTGCTATCACTCATTACACTTTGATTCTCTTAATAACAAAACAGGTTATTCCTAAAAAATAGCTGTGATCTGTGTCTCCTCCAAACACCTGCCCAGCAGTGAAGATCACCAGACTCCTGGAGTGTCCTCCTTTCGGCAACAGTGTCAGCTTAAGCAGTTGCCTCTCTCAGCCCCTTCTTTTGCTGCCTAGAAAAGGCTATTTTGTGTAATTTTTGACATGAAAGAACTCTCTAGCATGGTTCACACCATGACAAGAAGCTGAGGTAGACTTTATATGGTCTTCATACAACTACAAGTGGCAAGGAGATCTATCTTTAGATTTAAATACCCCAGTGAATCTCAGCATCCAACATTTATGACTCATTTCCTTCTCTGCAACCCAGGCAGACACCCAAACCCACTTTTCTGCAGGAAAAAAACATCTGCCCAGAATTTTGTGGATCTCATCAAAAGCACTTAATCTGCTGTTGTGCTCCAAACAGTATGAAGACTTATAAAACTACACCTAGATACCCATCTGTTCTTGAACACCAGGAAAATCAGTTCATCTACAGATGACTAATGAAAGATCCTTTTTGGGGCTGAGTTGGGAATTGAGTCCCATCTGCTGTACCTGATCTTGCAGTTTGGCCAAAAAAGACATCCTTCTGTCTGAGATTCAAGGAAAAAGACAGTTGACCTGACTTGTAAATATCCCTTTCCTTCCATTTCCTTCAGAATATTAGACACACCCACTAGGCCTGTGTTTACCTGCCTGTGCAAGATTTAAGAGAGAAGTGAAAACTCCACCATCTACAAGTTTTTAAATTTATAGGCCACGACATTATGGGAGAAGAGGAAGCATCTAGTCAGAATGAGGAAAAGACATTATACCTATGTAAATCAACAGCAATCATAAAACAGCTGATACAAAGAAACTTACTGATGTTTTTGCATGAGAGTTCAATATTCTTTCTAACTTCACAAATCTCATTGAATAACATTATACTTGCCAAGGCTGACTGCTTTTAAAGGCTCTAAAAACCCAATACCTAGTACCTCCATAGGGAGAAAAATTATTTAAAATTAAAGAATGGGTCACAGTATGCAACTGTAGCCTGATCCTAAAAGACATTCAGCTGATTCAAGTGCTTCTGTAACTTTAGACTCTTACATTCATGCAAGCCAACAGACATCCCATGTCACTTGTTTTCCTAGGTCCAGTGGGGCTCTTCATGCAACAGGATATCTGTTACTGGGTGTTTGTAAAAGATCAAGACCACTATCAGTAACTTCATTTCTCAGTGGCCTCAACAGCTTCTGGCATATCAAGGACTATTTGACTTTGCAGTCAAGCTGCTGTTTCAACCCATCTCTGCAGCAAAGATGTAATTGCATCCTGCAGGAAATGCATCAGGTAGCACCTTGGTAGGGATGACTGAAAATGCAGAACACAGGCATTTAGAAAAATAAACAGGACTACAGAAGCACTTTATGGCCAGGACCATGGAAAATTCATAGGAATCTTCTCATTGGTCATTTTGGAAGCAGAGCTGATCTGCAGGTAGACCATCCAGTGACCAAACCACATTTAATATTATATCCACAGAGGTGTCTAAGGGGAAGAAGTAGGTGAGTACTGGTTTGTCCTACTCTGGCTGTGCAGAGTAGGACATCTGTCATCACTGGTTCACCACAAAACTAACAAGCAGCCTGAGGATGGAAAAGATTCAGTATCGGTGACCTAACCCGATTTGTTATCGTCATTTGTGGTGACTGTGCCCAAGAATGTGTTAGGGTAGGATTTTATTAGTGTGCTGCTGAGTAGTATGGTCAGAAACAAGGATTTCTTCGGTTTATAGGGCTAATTTTAAAATGGGTTAACACAATGCTTCCTGTATTCAGAAGCATTCAGGTTGCTGCGTTTGTTTGTTTGTTTGTTTGACCTGGCACCCAGAGGATGATGTATCTCTTCTTGGGTGTTTTGGGAATCACTTCTTGTCTCTTGCCTCTGAACATCAATGAACTGATGTTGTTTCCAGCATGGAGTTCTCTCTGCCTGACCTGCGTGCCTCCTCCCTCTGCTGCTGAAGGCTCAGAGAAGCTAAACCTTCAATCTCCTTAGGCAGATGATAATTTGAAACTCATAATGCCTTGATTCCATTCCAGCTTCTTTCCATGTCTCAGGTTCCCCACTGATATGTGATATAGACAAAAGTGAATCCAAAATTATTTCAGGCCTTATTCAGAAGGACGCCTGAGCTTCAAATTCACAGTTGCGTGAGATGATGCTGACTAAGGACAGACAGTGATTTCTTACCTTCCCTTGCCCTGAGTGCCAGACCACATGCCACAGTGCAATGCACTTGAATGAATACAAACCCAAGTTGCATTTGGTCTCAGTACCGCTCAGGTTTTTATCCAGCACAGAGCAGAAGGTTTCAAAACTGGCTGTCAAAAGCTTATTTTTTGTCCTTCCATGGAGTCATTAACTTACAAAACTTACTCCCACAAAAAAAATAGTCTCAGTCTTCAAACACTGAGCACATTCTATTTAGTATTTCTTGGCCAAGCCAACTCAACTGCAACAGATTTGAAATATAATTAACTCTCACCAGATGTAACAATTTTTTTTTCATCTCAGCATCATCCAAAAAGATAAGAGAATTTTGTCCTTGAAATATTCTGTCCTTGAAATACCAACAAATATGAGCAAAAGCATATGCAAGCTTTCGATCAATCATAACTCTTCTGATCAGTATGAGTAGAAGGGGTCACCTTGGCAAATGTGTGGGGTGGTTTTAGAAAGTAAAAACCTGCTCTGAATGGCCAAAGAGTTGTTGCAATTGAAGATGAATTATTAAACACGTTAACACTCACAGTGAGCAGTGAATTTGCAGAGATACAGACACTGAGCAAATACAGTCTGTATACTTTAGGATGCAGAGCGGAACAAAACCAAATAAGATCTTGGGGGAAATTCTCAAGAGCTGAGTCAGCTGGACATTTCCTGCAGCTTTCTCTCAAAAAACTTTTTTTTCCCAAGGAAAATACACAAAGGGGAAAAATAGAAAAGAAAGGTGGGAGGGTGTAATATTGCCCTGCTGTGATTTTTTTCTTTATTTGCCAAAGTCCTTATGGAAAAGTTCATGAGAGCCATGCGCATTGAGACTGGCAGATGATTCAGATCTCTTACTCTACTTAACTAGTTGGGTGCTCATGCTAATTGTACACTTTGGCTCTCATGCTCTTTTTCATTTGCTGCATTGCATTAAGGGAAGCCAAGAGTACATTATGTATGCAAGTGCAATGGCTTCCAGCCTTGGAAGAGCAATGGATATTGCTGTTCCTGTTGGCTGCTGAGCAGGGTGAGAAATTCAGAGGCTTCTGCAGCCTCCCAGCATCTCCTCCCAGGGTGCCCTTGAAGGTCCATGACTGGGTGGCCAAGGCCTTTTCTGCATTCAGTTTTCACAGCATGTTGGAGACCTCCCATAAAGAGACACATTTATCCAGGTTTGGAAACAAACATGCTGGAGAAGCATACCCAGTATGCACAGTGTGCTGCAGGCTGCAGCACTGGAATGATGGGACGTGGACAAGGAAGCAGTGGTAAAGAAGAGGGACAGACCCCCACCAAAAAAGCTGTCTTCCTATCATGAGGAATCAATTTCATTTCCATTGTCCAAAGCACTGGAGAGACTGAAGTGAGTGGAGAAGGAGGAACTACTTGGTCATACCTGGTCTCCACTTGTGCTGGCCTAGGACAGGAAGTGCCCACAAAGTGCCACGGTCTCTCTGAGAATGAGATGGACCCTGTAAACTCCTTTCCAACCCAAACCATCTGGTGATGAGGATGATGATGATGATGACACCTTGAACCCAGACACAGTGAGGGATGACAAGGCATGAAGATAACTTCTTGCTATCCCAGAAGCCATTTACAACCATGGGAGAAGGACTGAGTTAAGATTTTTATAACCTACAATATCCTGAGATGGCAGTAAGAGCCTCACTGCTCATCTGTTATTACTGCTGAGCACCTTTGTGCTTTCTCAGGTACTGATGTGAATCTTTCAGGACTCTTGCTCATGTACGTGGGTATAATCAGCAGCAATCAATGCTTGCCAGAGGTATCTGATTACAACTATTTTCCAATATTAATCTCCTATGTGCTGTAGTGCTTCTATTGATTGCTACCTCATTAGTAGAAGGCAAGCCACGAGATGAGCAAAAACTTATAACTAGGAAATAGGGGATTGTGTAAGCTGGGCTATCTACCTGTAATTCTGCTGTGCATCCCAGAGACACTGACCCTTACAGAAATACTTTCAATATTTATAGTTCTCATTTCAACATCTAGTTTATTACACATGTGAAAAATCTAAATGCTATAACTAAGGCAATGTGACATTTTTGTTTTAAAATGTGATTTCTGTAATTTCATACTGTGCCTACTGACTTTTAAAACCTTTCTTACACAGGTAAAATTTGTGCATTTAATTATATGTTACTGATTTTATTTTTGAAACAAATCATGACTTGCCCATCTTCTCTTGGGTCTTGCTCTTCTATACTACCTACCTATGTGTGGCCATCAGCCTGGTTGTGTTTTGTTTCCAAGATGAAGTTTTAGGGGTCTTTATGGCACTTGGTAACATTGTTTGTGCTTTGTTTCCTCCACCTCCTCCCAATAAAATTATGACAGCAATACTAACTTTCCTCATCTCTTTAGTTTTCTTATGTGAGTACACAAACACTGTGAAGCAGAGATAGACCTTTAGCACATGTGTTTGTAGCTCCAAGCAGATGTGGCTGTGATCTCTGCTGGGGCCAGGAGACAGCACTGTTACAGAAATTATAATGTTAATGCACTGCCTGTGGGGGTGTTATCTCTCCCTGAGAGAGAAAAGGCTTATGAAAACTGTCTGAATTATTGTTGCTTTCTTTGCATGTTGCAGCACTGCCTCTATGCTTCGTATAAATGCAGCAGCAAAGGAGCAAACCCAGGCAGGAGAAACTGGTGAATTATGCTAACTTGTTAACCTCAGTTCTGCATCTCTATGCTGGTCTCCTCAACATTTGTCATTCCTAAAGGCTTTTTAGGGGACCTGCTCCTCTCAAAGCAATTCCCACCAGTCCATCTCTGATTAAACCCATGCTGCTGTGCTCCCGTGAAGCAGGGAAATTGGTTATAGCAGGGAAGCAACAAGAGGAAATTTCAGTTGTATAGTGAGTTTCCTTGAGTTGATTCAATTTCCAGGGTAGTATTGTAGATCAATTGCTTGATTTATTTAAAAAGTGGATTGGATAAAGTAGTGGAAAATGTATCAGAAAATAATTCTGTTCCTGGAGAATAGACTAAGGAAACGATAAAGCTTGCTTGAACTCTGACTCTTTCTGTTCATTTTCTTATCTTCTTCTTATCTATCTAAGTAGAGCACTATTGCTACACTTCTTCAGATGAAGACTAAGAATGGAAGAATGCGTAAGAAACAGTGAAATCTCTTTTTACACTAAAAATAAAAGCTTCCTAGTGGGCAACCTGGAAAAAAGGAAAGTTTCTGAGAGTGACATGAACAATAATAAGATTGTACCTGCTGGCTTCATCCAGCACATTAACCTAGTTCTGATTTTCCTGGCTGCCATGGAGTTATTCCTGATTTAATTCCAGCATAACTAAAATGGCTCAGGAATTAAGGTGATATATCTTGAATACTTATACCTGCTCAGAATCCATATGCCATTTTTTTTATATCATTGCTCATACTTGGCTTTATACATAAAAAAAGTGAAGGGAGTCCAGACTGGACTATTTAAAACAAAAATATTTGTATTCTTACACTGATATCTTTGTCTGGTGATACAAATTAAGTCATCTTTTCAGTCTGATAATCTGTTCTAGATAAGTAGGGAGAACAAAGGTTTTCAAGCAGACTAATGGTGTGCAAATTGGCTCATGCTGCTCCTCAGCTGAAGACCAATGAGGTCACTCGGGTGACTTTGCACGTCTGCTGACAGTCCCGCTCAGGTAGCAGCTCCAGAGAAGCACAAGGGCCAAGCAAGATCCAACTGTATTCTACAGTGCCCTTCTGGGAGGAAGGGGGTGGTTGGATCACAGAATCATCATATAGTTTGGTTTGGAAGAGACCTTTAAAGGCCATCTATTCCAGTCCTCCTATCATGGGCAAGAATCTTCAACCAGACCAGATTGCTCAGAGCCCCATGCAACCTGGCCCTGAATGCTTCCAGGGATGGATCATCCACAGCTTCACTGAGGAACCTGTGGCAATGTCTCACCACATTTATTGTAAACAATTTATCTTATATCTAATCTGAATCTACCCTCTTTTAGTTTAAAACCATTGCCCCATGTTCCATACTACAGGCACTACCAAACAGTACTGCAAGGTGCTAAAAGGCCTTCTCAGAGCCTCCTGTTTTCCATGCTGAACAATCTCTCAGCCCTTCCTTGAAGAAGATGTGCTCCATCCCTCTGATCACTTTTGTGGCCCTGCTCTGGACCCACCCCAACAGATCCATGTCTTTTCTATACTGAGGAAATGAGACCTCATTCACCTAACTAAAGCTTGACTCAGCTCGGGCACGGTTTTTATGCACACATTCAGCTGCAAACACACATTAGGGGCTTGCAGGAGTGCAACCAAAGAACTTGTAACTGGTGGAGTGCTGGAGTGTAACTTGTAACAAGGAAAGCTGGAGTGAAGAAGGCACCTAATCCAAAGCAAACCTTACTTCCTTTTAGGTACCAGAGAACAGAGTGGTTAAAAGGGGCAGGCCATAAGTTTTCACTTCTCTCTGAAATTAAATTCTGTAAATTAGAGTTTGTCCTCTTACAGTCATGGAGCATGGCAAAGATTTTACCCAAGTAGCTCTGCGGTGTTTCTCACGTGTGGGTGGTAGAGGAAGTTCCTTCTCCTATCATGAGCTCAGAATGACAACTACAGTTCTCAACCCTCAGTTTGTGTACGAGAAGTGAAGAGTAGGTGACGATAAGCAGAATTGCCTGTCAACCCCTTGTATGAGGACATTTCCTTAAATAGGATTTATTTTCAGAAATAAAAGGTTCCTCAGAAAGCAGAATGCTTTTGTTTGAAGACACTTTTGAATAGCACTAAAGCTGTAAGGAAAAATGCCTTGAGGGCAGAAAATTCCAATATTTTTTGATTCAGCATGCAGAAGTAATTCTGTTCTTACAGATCTTACTGCTATCTCCAGCTACCTAACACAAATTTGTAGAGAAGATGAAGACAGGCTCTTCCAGGAGATGCACAACAATATGCAAAAAGGTAATGAACACGTTGCATCACAAAAATCTCCAATTAGATATGTGCATTTTTTTAGCACAAGGGTGGTGAAACACTGTAACTGGGACACAAATAAGACTGAATTTGACAAAGCTACCTGCTCCTCAGGGTGTCTTTCTGAGTAGGAGGTCAAATCATATGATGACCAGAGCTCCCTTACCACCTAAAATATTCCATGATCCTATAAGTCTTAAAGTCACATACATTTAAATTGGACTCAATTTATACTTTTTCTTACAGGAATTTAACATGAGATTCAGTTTCTTGTTTTGCAACTCAAAATTTAAAATTTTTAGCTACCTTTTGCAAGGAACTGTGGAAGCACCTACTTAATCTCTATTGGAGCACTAGCAATTATTTATGTGCATCATTACAGGACTGTTCTATTCTGTATTGTTGTGTAAAGTCTGGGGAAATACATTTCCACCCTGAATTACTCCTACTTTAAGTAGAGAAAGATAGCAAGGAAGAGCCCAAGTAAATTCTCTGTAATATGCAGTGTGGAAATGGGGCTACAATCTCAATGTACAATGTGTGTCAAGACAAGAACCAGTCCTCTCTGCTTGGCCGCAGATGAGGACCTGAATCAACCAGTGCACCTCAAGGAGCCAACACAGCTTCTTGTTGTGACTTCTAAAGCCTCAGATTGCCCAGAACAAGACCACCACCTTTAGAGTGAGACTTTAGTAAGACTGGTTCCTAGGCAGTGGGCAACAGGATAAGAGATGGACCTGGATCCCCATCCATTGCACTGCTTTTATTTTTCTGGCATCCAAGTGAGGACTGGGAACACTGAATTGTATCCAGACTGTCTACATTGGTTTCTAAGATTTAGGTGGAGTTTCTTGCCTAAATCCAAGAGCACTCCTTAAATTAATGGCTGTCTGGAACCCTTTTGACTTGTACAGCACATAAAAATCTAATGGCACCGTGGTGTTAATGCAGTACTCATTAAGCACCTGAAGACACCTAATCAGCTAAGTGGGAACCTCCCACCAGAAATCTGCAGCTTCTCAGGGAAAGAAGTGAGCACCTGAGGTCTTTCATCCATTTGGTACACCCAAAGGACTCTTGGTGCACTTGAGGTGCATTGACCAAAGGAGGTCACGTCTCCCAGAGCAGCTGAAGGACAAAAATCATTGCTGAGGTTTGAACTTCCAACAAACCAAAAACATGCTGAAGAAAATGAGTCCTTTCATAAACACAAATGCATTTGTTCATTATCAATCACAATACTAAATTAAGAGAATGAGAAGATTTGTACCTATTAACTGTGAAAATTATTTATGCAAAACACTTCTTTGCTTCATTGTCTGGTTATGAAAAATTCAGCTAAATAAGGAGAAATCTATTACTTGCAGCTTAGCTTCCTTCAGAAAGTTCTTAGAATGGGTCAGGATATTCCCCAGTGTTTGTTCCAGCAAGAATACAGTTCTGCAGGTGTATGGAATTTTATAACTAAGTGGTACTAACTCAGACAACTGTGATAAAATTTTATTATAGAATATTTCTGATTAATAAGTAAATCATATTGATTAAAAATTGTATAATTAGAAGACCTTTAATATCACTTTGGGAATTTAGGACTAGGCTGAGCAACAGCAAAATTATGATTCTGACACCCTATCACTACTCCATCTGAAAACAATAAAAAAATGTTGCCTTTAGCTTTCCAGGGAACAGAGCAGGCTCAGAATATTGTCACATGCTATTCTCCTTGACAACATAGAAAACCCAGCTTCTTATCAGCTTCTGGCAAAGAGAAGATTCAAGTCATAATGGTCAGGAATCAGTTCTCGGAAATGCTTCAGTCTTATCTTATGCTTGCTTCCACAAACAGATTTTTGAGATGACTGGGGAACTTTCTGACCAGTAATGTTTAACATGTGGTAAGATAAAGACAATCACAGCTCTTCCTCCAGGCTATTTGTACTGGAATCAGGAAAAAACTTTTCCCACTCATCACTGCCCAGCTGACACACTAAGGATATTTGCCACAATTTAGAAGCATCATCTACTGGTAGGTTTGATGAATTAGTAAAGGATTCAAATGTATTCTCCCACTCATCAGCATATACTGCTGTTAAGTGGTGCAAGAATTTTTCTGTACTGGTAGGTAAGAAAAATTAAGAAGACAAATCAACTTTACCAGGAAAGACATCCCTGGTATCACCTCCTAAGGGATAGGCCCTCATTTTGCCCTGATAATGCAGAATTTTATCTTATCTCTTATAAACAGATTGCAGAGATTTTTGCTGGCAGCACAGAACAAAGCATTGCCATCACCTGTGTCATTCGGAAGCAAATAAAAGTATGACTGGCAGGAAAGGAAGTTTCCTTTGTCTACTAATGAAAACTTCTGCTGTGACATTTGCAGTAAGTTGCTGTATTATGAAAGTAAAAATTACTTTCTACTCATGGTTAACAAAATAGCACACCTCGTATTTTACTTTACAAGCTGCCAATTACATGATTCACAAGGAATCATTGTATATTGCACTGTCTTTCCATTTTGTATAAAAGAGACTTTCATTCAGTGCTTCTTTCCAGATTCCACACATTGTGACGGTGTCTGCCACAGGGTCACAGAATCATTAAGGCTGGAAAACACCCCTGAGATCACCAAGTCCAACCTTTGGCCAATCACCGCCACCTCATCAACTATACCATGGCACTAAATGCCACATCCAGTCATTTCTTCAACACCTTCAGGGATGGTGACTCTACCACTTCCTTGGACAGTCCACTCCACTCCACTGTTTAACAACTTGGTTCCATGAAAAAATTCCTGCTGATATCCAGCATATCCACTACTACATAATGACTTATAAGCTCTCTGGTCTTCTATGTCCTAAAATTCACTTACAATTTGAACAAAATTTGAAATTCAGTGTCTCAGCAACTTGTGCAACAGAGTTAGAGGTGGAAACTGTCCTTGGCCTCCTCTGGGAACATGAAGATTTCCACAAACACTATTAGCACACTTTTGCCTCTGAGCAATCTGGGCTGTACAAGACTTTGAGCTGAACCTAAAGGAGGTTGGGACAGAAGTTTAAATGCCCAGATTTGGGGGGGGGGGGGAGGGTGTGACAGCAGAAGGTGATATTTAAATCCACTACTTAGAAAAAAATTTAGAAATCCCCATTAACAGAAAACCACAAAATGTCACAAAAACTCTAAGCTATGGGAAACATAGCAAAAATGCTCTGGCAGGGCAATATCTATAGCGAGATCCACACAGGCTCTGAATCACATCATTAGTATGTTTGCAGTTTCCACACCATGGCAACTCTTCTTCTCAGGAGAGCAGTAGGGAATTGCCATCAAAATATTTTTGATTAAGAAAAAAAAATCAGTTTCTGTATAATCTAAGTTTTTGGTGAGGTTTTCTTTTCTCACTGGGACCACTAATGTTGAACAAGTTTTAAAATCTTTAACTGCCTGAGCTGCTGCAGTATCTCTTCAAAGACAGTGCAGCTGATTTACCCTGTGGGCTCGATTAGCACATTCATAATTCAGCAATGCCTCAGCTCATGCTGGAGCACAATAGCACATCCCAGGACATGGATCCAACAGATTCAAAACCCTGTACAACCACCTTTTCTCCCCTGGAAAGTCTCCATCTGTTGAAAACTGGCAAAAGCAAATGTTAAATAATCAAATATTGATACCTGTGGTATTCACATTCTCTGAACAGAGAGAGACATACTTCTCTCTCCCAGTATTTTTCCTGGGGAAGGCAGTGAGAAGCTCAGAGAAAATAATTCTCATCTCTACTTGCTGCTCCTGTTGTTTGGCACATGTGGAATATGTTATGGAGATTGTTTACTGAAAGTCATTTGTTAATTGGACTCTGCTGATGGTTGTTTGGACTGATTGACCAGTTGGGTCAAAGCTGTGTGGTGACTGTCTCAGACAGTCATGGGTTTTTCTTTAGTATGTCTTTAGTATAGTATCTCTTTAGTATAGTAAAGAGATACTAATGTAATGTGACCTAGTTTAATAAAGCAATTATTCAGTCTTCTGAATCATGGAGTCAGAGCACATTATTCCCTACATTGAAGTCACTCTGTATCGATAGATATCAATAACAAAATTTCAAATAAAAAATATCAAATTATTTGCATTTCAAATTCATAATGAAGTCAATTGAATAAAATCTTGAAAACAAAGCTGGAATTTCCCGAAGGACCAAATGAAACAAAAGCAAGTCAAAATGCTACTACTATTCAAACACAACTCATAAATAAACTATTTCCCTGCAGCAGGCTGTTGCAGGTAAGTGTACATTATGTCCAGGTGTACATTTTTCACCAAAATTACTGAACCAAAGGATGGGATGCCATGGGTGAATGGAAAATTACAAAGATAATGTGGTAGAGGGGAGACTGAGGCAGCCACTTCCTTCTTCAATACCCAAACTATGATCAAAGACTTTTCCTTGGAAGGTGATGAAATAAAATTGAGTGAGTCTGAAAGAAGGGAGAAAGTTGGCAGAGTGGGAACAAATCAAGACTGGGCAGTAACCACAAATGGTCACAGGAGATAATGGAGCTTTACTCCCATTTAAGCAAATGTTTGATGTATTGTCTCTACCTCTGACAGATCCAAGGGTGTTGTCTTCGTACATTTTGGCAAAACTTTTGTCACTAACCATCTCAAAAAAATATTAATGAGTTGGCAATGACTGAATCTGTCCAACTTCTCTCATGAACCATCACAACAATATATTGATAATATTTATTTTTACAAACTTTATTGGCTTGAGCCACAGGACAAACCACAGTAAATATTTCTGCTTTCATTCCACAAGAAATGGAGAAAGCAGTAAATATTTCTACTGTCATTCCACAAGGGAGTAACTAGGGCTGAGAGCAGAACAAACAATGTTTTCCAGCTACAGTGGTTGTAAGGGAATTTGATCAGGCTCTGGGTGGGTTTTAGACAGCAGAAGTCAGCTAGGATGAATCTCACTCCATGGAAATAGTAGTGCTTTAACCACAACCCTGAGGATATGCAAAAAAGTTTTCTCTCCTGGGATGAAAGATAAATATGTGAGGAAGTTGGGGCTATAGCAGCTAAGGCACAGGTTTTCCGTGTCTAAAGTGTTTAAAAAAATAGTGCTTTCTTTTTTTTGAGTTGTACAAACAACAGTGTGTCTGAAAGTTCCTGCATCAAATTAATCCATGCTCACTTGTTGCTCATATAAAAATGCTGTACATCTCTGAGTGTAACTGTACTTAGATCTGAAGTTAATTGACTCTTCCATATTGGTAGCTGAGGAGGCCCAGCAGGCTTAGGCCCTTTTGGAAAGGCATTCTCTGCAGAGAAGTATGGCATAGAATCTGGCAGACATCAAAGCACACTGCCTCCACTGTGATATATCCTTCTCTTGCCATCATTGATATGATGAAGCTGAAAGGCCTCAGTGAGGAACAACTTTGTCACTAGGCTGAGCATCACAAAAAAGATGCCCAGTAGAAGTAAGGAAAGAAGAGTAAGATTTGTGGCATCTGTCTTAAAGAGAAGGACTTCGCTGGACACTCTCCCACCTCCATTTAGATGGCTCTATTTTTGCATTTTCTCTCAGATAGGTGTCTAGAGTCATTTGAGAGTCAATTATGATACCTCACCTGCTGGCTTCCACATGCTCTGTGTCGTATTATCCAATTCCATACAGATGTCTCAGACACCCTAGAGTCCCTTAGAGACCAGCAGTAACTACAGGTGGGCAACTGAACTGAGACCTTTAAATTCCCTGGCAATCAATGAGCAGCGATTCCATACAGTCAACAACCCCTGAAGAGTGATTCAGATGACCAGATACCAGATTTGCTTTGAGACTATTCCTGGAGGAATCCACTGACTGTGTTAGGATCTACTCACTGTGTTAACCAGGGCCAGGGTTCAGTTCTTCAGGATGTCCTCTGTTACTTCATACACCCTAGCGTGTCTGAGACATGCAGTAAAATGATGCAGCATTTACACATTTTTGTAACAGCCGCTGGAGACCAGGTGGAAACCAGTGGGACATCTCAAATGGTACTGTGCACCTATGGATGAGCTGCTGCGATGAGCTCCTATCACAGAATCATAGAACACTTCAAGTTGAAAGGGACCTTAAAAGGTTGTTTAGTTCTAATCTCCCCTTCCACATGACCAGGTTGCTCCAAATCTTTTAAAGGCTTTTTAACCTGGCCTTTAACACTTCCAAGGATGAAGCATACACGTCTCTGGGAAATCTGTTCCAGGGCCTCATCGTAGAAGTTCACCCTCACAGTAAAAGTTTCTTTCTAATATCTATTCTAGCCTCTTTGAATTCGAAGTCATTACCCTATCACTATATGTTCTATATGTTATTTGAAAAGTCCCTCTCCAGCCCTCCTGTAGCCAGCCCCAGTTAGGTACTGGAAAGCTGCTCTAAAGTTGTCCTGGGAGCCGTCTCTTCTCCAGGCTGAATAACCCCAGCCCCCTCAGCCTGTCTTCACAGAAGAGATGCTCCAGCCCTCACATCATCTTTTGACCCTCCTCTGCACACACTCTAACAGGTCCATGTCCTTATGTTGTGAATCCCAGAGCTGCACACAGTAATCATTCACCCTGAATGCTTAGAGACTGAGTCCACCTGAAGACTTGGAAGTGCCTTAGGCTGGAGCTGTACCCCACCCAAAGGGCCTTACTCAGTTTCCAGCAATCAGCATTTTGTGCCATTTGAGACACTCTCTGCAACCTGGCTTCCAGATGCCACTCCTGAACGACATGTGCCTCCTCCCAGCCCCATGTCATGCCTGCCAACCCCGTGCAGTCCCTAGAGCATCTCACTTGACATTAACAGTCCCTTCTGGTTAGCTGAGTCATGACAATATCAGTAATATGGTTATCTGTATTAACTAAGCTAATAATCCAAGATTTCCTTTATTACCAGGAGGAAAATTGGTGTTTAGGATATTTTTCAGGTGGCCTATTTCAGGGATTTATTTTAGAACAAAATATACCACATCCAGGGGAGCTGATTTCTCTCTGTTCTTGATAAACAAAAGGAGGCCAGCTCAGAAGTAGACATTTACAGTCAGGGAGCTGAATCCCAGCTCTCAGGAGTGACCCAGAACACAAAGGGAGATCCAACATGAATTGAAATCCACCACAGAGACACAGAGAAGTTACCAAGGTTTGATGGACCATGGTGACCTCAGTCAAGCAGCACAACTGGGCTGGGAATTATTTAAGATGCAAGTTCAAGTTCAAGTCAGTCACAGGGCAAGATGTTTAAGATGATGGGTTTTAATATGGATGTGTGATGAAGTAAGATAACAATCACAGCCATGTCCACTTCAGCAAGCAACCAGCTGAGGCACAGCCACTGTGTGCCTGAGTCCAGAGCTGCAGTTCTTGCTTTAACCCACCACTGCTGTTTTTCTGCAATATTGCTAAGCTTCTCCAAGAGGTGCCATGGTAACCATCACCTTGGAACTGCTTCCCACATTATACAGCATGTTATGCAAAGTGGCCTGGCATGTTTTCTGCTTCTAATATTCAAAGGATCACCTTTGAGGTAGCCCATATATTTTCAAATCCCTAAATCCCTTGACACCTGAACACTTTGTATGTAGCCCTAAACATAGCACAGTTTTGCTCCCAGACTTCAGGAAATTATTTAAAAGTAGAGCAAGCATGAACAGTACAAGGCACTTCCATCTGACAGAGAGGTTGCAAGAGGCACACAAATTAAGACAACAGGAAGGAATATATTCCATAGCTACCCAAAAGAAAGGGTCTGGCTAAAGTGAGGCATTAAGACAGCAAAGGAAAATTGGTCTTGTGGTTTCATATGAGGATAAAGAATGCTGTTTCTAGCTACACTTGCCACTAGCCAGACTCATGTTTCATTCAGGTAGGATTAAAGCTTTGTGCCATGCATTCGAAGAGATTATTCCCCATCTTCCCATCATACCCTTTCCTCCTTTGCACTCTTATCATGCTGCTTGTCACCACCCATGTCCACGGAGCTGGACCATGTGCACCACCCATGTGCAATAGATGGGCACTAAACTGGTATCAACATGCTACATTTCCTCAAAACCCTTGGGCCACGAAGTGCCACAGCCAAGGAGCAAGGACAGAGCAGGCAGTGCTTCTCAGCTCTCCTCACTGCAGGGCAGGACATCCCCCCTCACCCACCTCAGCTGCACTCACAGCTCTTCCTCTGCAGCCCTGCCCTGGGCTGGGATGCTCCCAAGGGCGGCAGGGACTACTGAGCAGAGCACATGCCTGCCTGCCTGCCCACCTAGTGTTACTCTCTCTATGTGAGTCCCAATAAACTAGACAAAACTTCCCCCAGGAGGCTGTTAGAAAAGCCCTGATTTATGCAGGCCTAGCAAATAAGCATTTGAATACCATGGTAATTAGCACTGTGAGAGAAGAAAAAAAAAAAATCCCACAGTTTTTCTTTTTTTTTGTATCTGTTTGGTGAATTCTCTAGGGAATGCGGTTTTTTGCATGTGCACATACCATATGGACAGGCAAGGACAGAGGCATAGTCTTTCTGAAATCCCTCATGCTCACCTGAATTATGAGCAGTATGGAAATTCAGAACAATTTCAGCCAGTCTCACTTCCACCTTTATTAAGCATCACAAACACAGTTCTTGAGTGACAGGCAGATTTTCTGCACCAAATGCATTCAGTTGCCCAGATCTGCAAGAGCAAATACTCTGAGAATAAATACTCTAATTTGTTAAGCCTTCTGGTCACCGTCTTTTCCCTCATCCCTGACAATTACATTATCCTCACCACTGGCTCATAGCCTCCTCTCCCCATTATCACTTCATCTACCTATCTTTCTACTTCAGTAGCTTGGAATCACCTCCCAGATCTTCTTGTCTATACTCCACATCTCTGCTACTTAAATCCCTCCCAAGGAAGAAGCTTGGCCATCTTCTACCTATAAAACTTAAGCTGTTTTCACCCAAACTCCAACAGCTGGTATCCACAAGTCTTCTCCACTGCCTTACTTTGCTCCAGGACTGGCTTTTCCTCTCCTAAGTGTGCTCATGGAGAGAGTAAAAGCCATTTCAGTGGCCCGACTTTGACTCTGCATGGTGCCTCTTTCCTTCCCCTTTTAATAAGGGACACTGGGCTTTTTATGTGTTTGGACTGTGTTTGGTGGGGACAGAGAGCAGATCACAACAGTGTTAGTTGTAAACCACCAGTACAGTGTCTTGTCTATCTAGAGAAAATACATTTCTAGTGTATCCATGCAAAGGCCCTGGATTCTAAAAGATGAACACCTATGGGTCAGAACTGGATATATGACAAGGGCTAGCTGAAGAGGCTCTCCAGGGAAGTGGTCACAGCACTAAGCCAGCCAGTCCAAGGAGTTCAGTGTTCTCAGGCACATGATGTGCTTCCTGGGCTGTCCTGTGCAGGACCAGGAGCTGCACTTCCATGATCCTTGTGGGTCCTTTCCAACTCAAGATGTTCTACAATTCTGTGAACACACCTGACTTGCTGCAATGCTTTTGCTGTTCCCACAACAGAGGAGACACATCTTGGGAGAACCCATTCCTAACTGCAACTGACAAACGAAGAACCCATTCCTAACTGCAACTGACAAACATTAAATTCTCAGGCCAAGTAGCCCATGAAATAGTCAAGTGATAAATAATCAAATAAAATCTGTGATGTTTCATTGTGTCGCCTAACATCAAAAGACAAAAACTCTTGCAACAGTGTTAAAATAGTAAACCTGAAAGCAGACCTTTATTGGAAGCTCCCAGGTGTCCTGGTGGTGATGGGCATGCCCAGCATCAGATTTCTACAATTTTATAAGTTTAACAAATTAGCATATCTAATAAATACTGTTCAACTAGAAAAGTAGTCGGTAATGGAATTTTCCCTGAGTTCTGCCCTAGTGGAATTGTTCCAGGGGCTTCTTTGCCCCATTTCTTGTTGCATCTCCTCAGATTTTGGTTGGAAAGCAAAATGTGCTTGTCTGGCTTCTCTTCTTGAAAAGAAAACTAAACAGTATTTCAGGAATGTGTTAGAAGGTTAGCTTATTATTCTGAAATCTAAGAGAAAGGATAGGAAAAATACCAGGAGCTGTATAACTATGCAATAGTAGTCTACAGAGACACAAATATAAAAAAAATATAAAAAGCAAAAATCTTTAAGCATCAAAAGGGTGTCATTTTTTTAATTCTTAGAGAAAACTGCTTTTTAAAAGGAGAATGAGCAGGTGAATTTCACCGGATGGGACTGTGAGATCTGAAAAAGGAAAAGTAAGATGGAGATGAACAAGATATATTTATTATGACTATATCCTCACTCTTTTTTTTCTGGGACCTATACATCTTAGCCATTGTTCCACTTCTTAATCTCCCCAGGCAACTCTAAATCTTGATCCCTATTCTAAACCAAGCCTAGAAACTGCCCACAGCTGATGAACTGTCTTGCAGCTGTTTGCCTCTTCTTCCTGCCGCACAGTAATGTAAAAATAAGTGTTAAATAGAGTCATAGAAACACAGAATTATTGAGTTTGGAAAAGACCACTAGGGTCATCAAATCCAATCACTAACACAGCTCTGACAGGCCCACCAATAAACCATGTTCCTAAATGCCACATTTTTTGATTAAAGACCAGGACATCTTGCAGGACAGACAGGTTGGATCCAAATGTTTTTTTTTTTTTTCCAACAGATTGTGATTTCTTCATGCCCATTTTCTACATGTAAGTATTCTTACTAGGCATTACTTCAATTTTTAATTTTCACAGCATTGATAAGTAGTTTCTCAAATCCCACATTATGCACAGTCCATGCACAAATTATTCTGGTAATAGCAAAGGTATTATATAAAAAATGTAAAAGACTGAGTAAACAAGTAGCTCCTAGTTAAAAATCTGAACCTCTCTTTGGCTTTAGTGCAAACATTTCCCCTCGAGTGTGCATCCAATTGAATCATTTACCTCTCTGAGGGAGTGGTTTTTTACAGTGAAATGGTCCTCAGAAGCATAAACCAAGACAGTGATTTAGTGATGCATGCCTGTGTATCTCTCTGGCCATCACCTATGCATATTTACTTGTTTCTGATAGAATCAGAGCAGTTCCCAAGGTCTTGTCCAGATGTGTTTTTCTGTTAGAAGAGGCCAATCAGGAACCAATTTGGAGGCTCTGAGTATCTCTGCTGCCACTCCAAAAACAGCTTACTTAGAGCAAGTCCTCTGAAAATCCTGTTCTTTAGGTTTATCTCCCCCAAGAGAAATGCAATGGTTTACACTAAAGCCATCTAAAAACAATTTAGTGTTCTAATTTTTTTGCTAAGCAGTAGGCTATATGGTTTTAATTAGAGTTAGTAAAAATTTGACTGAAATCAGCGTGAGCTGTTCTACTGTACAAAAAGCTCATTCCTGTTAAAAACATGCCTTTATTGGGTTTATGGATGTTTCTTATATAAAGCAGACCTCAGCGCCTCTAAAAGGCTTTAAGATGCACAAAAGAAATATGGTCCTTATCTTTATTTTTACTTTTAACTGAATTAAGCTATCCAAAAACACACTTACCTATCTTACATAGTTCTATTTATTCCGGTTTTGGGCATCTCTCAATGCTCCTGGGAAGCAGAGAACAATTTTCTTCCCAACTAGCCTACAAGAAAGTATGCCAGAGAGCAGCCCTAAGCTCTAAGCATACATGAGCTGGATCCTGAGTTCAGCTCAGCAGGCACTAATTCATGAACTGCTCTTCTCCTTTTACCCTGTAACTCTCTCTCTGTTCCTATAATGCACATGGCTTAGGCCTAAAGATGATACAAAGCCTCTGACAAAACCATACGTCCAGGACATCCATCTATCCCATCTGCCCCCTTAGACTGAGGACAGACCAGAGCATCTCCTACTTCCTCCATCCACCAGGGTTTTCTTCCAAAGCAAAGATATGGCATCCCAGGGTCTTAGCCTGACTTTCAGTTTGAAGACCACCCAAGAACCCTGAAGCAGGGAAGTGCTCTTGGGCACTGACAGCTTAAATATAACTTAGAATCACTTGTAAAAAACCCCCTCTTTTTGGCCAGCAGCTTCCTGCCATTTTGTTCAATGTGCTTCATTAAGTCAGATGCATTAAGTCAGTGGTTGATGTTTCAAGAGACCTAAGTGCCAACACAGTCTGAGCTGCAGGAAGTTCCTCCTGTGGCTGCCAAAGAGGTTATGTGAAAAATCATCACAGCAGAAATGCATGGAGTGCAGCAGAGAGCAGGAAAGACAAATAGGTACTTGAAGAAGAGAAGAAACTCTTAAAACCTTAAAACCAGATTTTAAACTGCACACCATGGCATTTCCTCTCCTTTCTTTGGCAAAACTTAAAACCAGTTCTAGTGCTGGTGTTTCAGAAAGCCTGGAAAAGAGACTCGGTACAAGCACTCAGCAATCTGGTCTCCTTTCCTTTTGCTAGGACTGGAGATCTTCCCAAAGAAAATCACACTCGATTTTTTGTGAAGAAAATTGTTATACATGAACTGAAGTATGACCCACTTAATTTTATAAGCCTCCAAAGGCACACATATTATTTATATATTCATTGTATGTTAAGGAGACCTCTTGCTGGCAGAAAAAGCCTTGTAATAATGTGAAGCAATAAAACTCTCCTCTGGAAATGCAGTCAGGAGAAAAAATGAAGAGGGGGAATCTGTAGGTGGATTTTTGAGAAAAACTGCTGGTTATATCCAGGCAAGGCTAGGAGATGAGTGCCAATACTCCTGCAAGTTTTTTCAAACTTGGTGCCCACAGTATGGGTTCCAAATCCATCATTTGGCACCTCTTTGGAAGTGCAGAAAGCCCTGGCCACTCTCCTCAGGATGTGCAGGGATGCAGCATGTTGACACTGCAGGGTCTGTGCTGGAAACCTCAGCAGCCCTGCACATGCCTCTGTTACTGTCTAACACAGATGTGTTTTGTTGGGAAGTTGGGGAAGATGGCATGAATTCATTTATTTCTACTGAACAAACACAAAACAAAAACTAAAACAGGAGGTGCAAGAAGAGGCTGTACTCTACATCCTGATCCCAATATCCTCACAAATACAGCTCAGACCTGCAGGATGCTACCAGATGGAGACTATGGTAATTTTAAAGAAAAAAAAATACAAATACCATTTTGCAAGGTGGGGGCTGTACACTTAAGTTTGCATTTGGCAGAGCAACAGACCTTATCTGTCTGAAATACACCACTTAGAGTGGCACTCCACAAAAATAAGCCTGTGCTTCTACCGCCCCCACTGCCCACTCTTTTACCGGAGCTCAGAGCTTGAGTAGGGTTTTGGGTGGTGGAGCCAGCCCCCTCCTGTAGCATCCATTAGAGAAGTGCAATTTTTCTGCCAGAAAGAGGAAATTCAAGGAGGCTGACAGGAACATAGGTGCAGAAGTGAGCTCCCATCATTTTATGCAAAAGACCAAAGATCATTCAGTCACTGGTGAGTGGGACAACACTTTTAAACCACATTTTAAAGCAAATGCCTGACTTCACCCTGGCCCTGTGCAGGATTTATAACTCTGAGCCACAGCCTCACCCAGCTAACCCACTGTTTTTCTTGGTTGTCCCACCCCAGTGCTGACCAGCCCTGGAACTATTCAACCACTCATAAAATCTTCGTCCATCTAAAATGGAAGGCAAAGCTCTCCTGTTACCAGCTCTTCCTGCCTGAATTTTCAAAGTGGATTATATCTAAACTCTAAACCCCACAAGAACCAAACAAGGTTGTACTGTCAATCTCACACATTGTGCCCAGTGTGACAGTCATGTGGCTGGGTCTGACAGGCTGTACTGCAGTTTTCACTGTATTCAGCATTAATCCAGGCCTCTGACTGCGCCTGGAGATAACAGGCATGACAAAGGCTGTTTGCCTGCATGTATGCCCCAGCTTCTGCAGCTTTCTGAAAAGAGAAACTGCTGCCTTTAGGACATTATCCAAGATCTGACCTTGAGTCTCTAGCAGTACAATTGTACAGAGTTACATTATGATCTGAAGTGTAAAGATGCCCAATTCAATGATTTTTATCTTAGGTGAGAAATACTGAGGTGCCTTCATTCATACGTGATGCTTCATAGTAGGACTGAGAGGGGGGTTGATATGGCAACAGTGAAAAACTTCTCTATCAGAGACTCCACAGAGCCCACAGCCACTCCTTCCTTCCTACCCTACATAAGGAACCTTCCATGAGGTAGTGACGGCATTACACCAATGCTGCAGAAGAGAGATACTTTGAGCTGCATGGCTTTCAGGAGGCATGCAGAAACCCAACTGCCTGAAGAGGGCAGTTGATGGTTTGCAAAGTTGGGACTTGCAGAAATTATCTGCCTAATAACACCACGGTTGTGGATTCAATCCTTGCATGGGCCATTCACTTAAGAGTTGGACTTCATGATCCTTGTGGGTACATTCCAGCTCAGAGTATTCTGTGATTCTGTGATTTATGGAGCACCTTGGAGAATGAGATGGAAAAGGTGCTATCAGACTGAAACAAAAGCAATCTCACTATGGGATGTCTCACTTTCTTCACTGGGTTCCCCTTGTTTCATCTTGTTCCCGAGCACCCCAGCAGGTGCCCATTGTGTACATGGGTCTTCTCCAAAGCCCTCTGGGCAGGTAACGGTGTCTTACCAAAAAGAGGTGATTTGGCTGAACAAGATGATAAACAGTCCTATTTACAATGTGTGTAGGAGAAATGTTATGATCCTTCACATAAACTGGCAGACCAAAAAGTTCATTCAGATTTTTCTTTTCTCAAAGTATGACGTTGTTCTTTTATGCGGTTGCCAGGGAGAACATTAGCTGCTGAACTGTGAGTTTATGAGACTGAGATGATAATGAAGCTGTACTGATTTCAGCACTTCAAAATCCATTTCCTGTTGCTGCTCCTGATTTTGGCTGCTGCTTTCCCATGGATGTCTTCACCAAATGCTATACTTTTAGACATCTCATGTCAAAAACTCTTATTTTCTTCCTATATGTTTGTTCCTTCCATCATATTTCTGTGCTCTAAATGAAGCTGTCTTACACATTCTAAAAGCAGTCAATAATCTTGAAAAGGAGTAGCTGTCCCTTCCACATCTATCTCCAGGCTTTTATCTCTCACCTGCTTGCCCTTGCCTCCTCTGGGCATATTCACCCTTATTTTCCTCCTCAACTGGGAGAAAAGCCTCATTTTGTTGCTATCAGTCTCGCTCTCCAAGCAGGACAGAAAAGCTATGTGTGTCCGTATTTTCTGTATTCATCTAAGTGCAGTCAAGGAGCACTTTGTCTTTTGGGTAAGGACTCAGACAGCAAACTGACTCCTTCAGTTAATGGCTTAAAGCTCACAGCAGAGGAGATGCCACAAAGCAGCTCCCTCTACACTGAAATCAGAATCTATCTGTACTACAAGAAACTTTTTTATGAGTAAAAAGAACTTTCCTTTGCTACCTTTTGAAAACTAAATGTGTTTTTTGCCATTTTTGTCCAGTTGTATTATCTTATTGTAATTCTTGAAGCTTGTAGATTACTAAGCCTACGAGTCTTTTTGACTCTGCATGAAAACAAATATAGACATGGACAGTTCTAAAGTAGTGTTTCTGTGTTAATGCTTTCACCTAGCCATTTTTCACCCCAGAGGAAAATGTTTCTAAGCAAAGAGTATTACAGCATGAGACACAAGCTGTGATCTCTGGAATGAAACGCTACATTTTATTAACCTCAAATATAAAGCCTCTCTGTTTTGGCAAAGAAATTGTATTGTTCTAACCAAGATTTTTTAAAATAATTATTGTCAGATGCAGTAGCTGTGGAAGGTGAAATAACCTCCAAGTAAAAGCCTACTGGTGTTAACAAATTGTAAATTAGATGCTGTGAGCACCTGCCCACTGCTATAAACTGTTTGCCTTTGAGAGTCTGAATCTTCCGTGCAAAAGGATAATGAGACTTGATGTTATAGTCTCATGACAAGACAAAAGGAGGATCTAATAGAAAATTGCATGTAACTGGAGATGAATGTCATGGCAATAGCCGTGAGGCGAGAACCTGGAAGGTGCTGTCAGGTGGTTATGGGTCACCTTCAGTCTTCTATAAGAAAAAGCCATATGGTTTGTAGACATGAGCCTGCACTGGGGTGAAATTAAGCTCTTCCACCCAATGGAGGGTGGTGACTGACAGCAAACCATTCATACAGCAGGAAGCAGAAAGCACAAGAACTCCCACCAGATGTGGAGGACAGGGATGGGAGCAGGAACCAGCAGGCCAAGGAGCAAAGAGTCATTGAATCAGTGGATGTTTTGGGTTAGAAATTACTTTTAAGTTCATCTAGTTGCAACCCCCCTGCCATGTGCAGGGGCACCTCGCACTAGACCATGTTGCTCACAGCCCCATCCAACCTAGCCTTGAACAATTCCAGGGATGTGCTTTCTGGGCAACCTGTGCCACTGGTCCATCACCCTCCCAGTCAAGAATTTCTTCCTAATATCCAATCTAATATCTTTAAACTCTCTCAGTTTGAGGCCATTATTCCTTGTCCTATCTCCTTGCAGAAAGTCCCTTTCCAGCTCTCCTGTAGCACATTTGGGTACTGGAAAGTGCTCTAAGGTCTCTCTGAAGCCTTCTCTTCTCCAGGCTGAACAGCATCAGCTCTCTCAGCCTGTCTTCATAGTAGAGATGTTCCAGCCCTCTGATCATTATTATGGCCCTGCTGTGGACTTACTCCAGCTCATTGCCATTCTATGTCTTTCTTGTTCTGAGGGCTCCAGAGGTGGGTGCAGTGCTCCAGGTGGGGTCTCATGAGAGCAGAGAAGCAGAATCCCTCTCATCCTGCTGCCCACTCTGCTCAAGATGCAGCCCAGGGCACAGTTGGCTTTGTGGGCTGCAAGTGCACATTGCCAGGACACATTGAGCTTCCCATAATTTAAAATCCCCAACTCTTTCACATCCTGCTGAATGGACAGACAGGGAGTGATGAGAACAGGCAAAGTGCAGTGCTAACAAAGGTCAGGGGCTTCACCAGCCAGTGAGTGCTGCTGGGTTATTGCTTCACCACGCTTCCAGTTTCACTTGAAGGTACATCACTACTACAGTTGCTTTGCCTAGTACCTTGGAGTAGTCAAAAAAAAAAAAAAAAAAAAAAAAAAAAAAAAAAAAAAAAAGGGAAAGAAAAAGCCAACAAATATTCAGCTTAGAAAAAAAAATAGGAAAAAAATCTATAAGTTCCTTTACATTCCTCACTTGAAACACCCTGCTCTTGTCCAGTTCTGCTATTGCAAAGAATGCAGTGGAAAGCAGAGCAATTGGGGATAAGCAATGCAAATATTAATGGCACGTAGGAAGAGCTGAAAAGACTGGGATGGTTGGGTTAGGGAGAAGACAGTGTGTACACAACATGATGTAATTGAAGTGATGACTCAGACCTCAGCAGGTAAATTTAACTCCAGAGTGTCATAAACCAGAACAAGGGAATATCTGATGATATTTGTGGAGCACATCTGAAGAATGGGCTGTTAGTGGCACAAAACAAAATTAGTTAAAGCTAAAAATCCCAAGAGAAACAGCTCATCAGGATTTTTTATATGCCATCAGCCACAATACTCACACTTATATCAAATTATTAATAGGCTAGAAGTTAAAAATAGAAATTACTTAAATAGATTTAAAAGCTAAAATAAACAATAAAATAAAAACAGAATATTAAAATATCTTACAAATTAGGGTACAAGTGTCTCTCAGGATGAAATTATCAGGTGGAAATCAGGGTCTTGAGCAGTTATTTTCATGTTTTCTAATAATAAGTTTTAGTGATAAATTTAAGAACTTTTCTTCCAGAAGAAAGTAATTTCAATGTTCAGGGCTAGTACTATCCAAATAGACCATTAAACCTGGCTGGGAAGACAGTGCTGGGTAGTCAGCTATGGTGCCATTTGATATGTGGCCATTGCAGCTGTTGGTATATCAAAGTGCAAGCAGCAATACTCACTAAAGCAAAAGCAACCAAGATACTGATGTCTAAGGAGCTTGCTTCTCGTGACTCAGCCATAGGCTGATGGATGGCTCTCAGCCTCTTAAAAAAATATGAATTTAAAAGTGGTTGTTTCGATCCCTCTAAAAGTGTCTTCTTACATAAAAGCAGGTTTGTACTAATGGAATACATTTCACATTTGCAATGGCCTGAGAATACATATTTTCTGCAGCTTATCAGATGAGCAGAATCTTGGCAAGTCAGAAACCCAGTGCTTTGTGAGTGTTCAGGCACACTGTGCAGATCCAGACCTGGCTCTGGGTTTTGGACATCAAAAGTCCCTTGAAGGCTCACTCTAGTTTTTTATGCTACTTCCAAGCCAGAATCAAGCAGAACTCTATTCTGATTCCCACTAACACTCCTTTCTTACTGCCTTTGGACATGTTAAGATCCAGTCTGTTTGGGAGAAAACCTAAGGAAGACTTTATCTAGAGCTGGTTATCAGAGAAACTGGCAGCAAGACTGGCAGGATCCTTCTACTGTCACTAGGCTTTGGCAAGCTGGTAGGAAGCAAGCATAGCTGTGATCAAATGACAAAACACAGAAGCTCCTTATTTCTTTTAATTGCTGAATTTCATTTTGGGTGCCTGAAAGGTAACCAAAAAAGAGTTTCCCTCTGAAGTGCTTCACTGGCCCCTGCAGCTCTGTGCCAGCAGAGGCTGCCATGAGCAGAAAGTCCCATCCTACCAGCCTTTGGTCGTGTGCCACAGGGCTTCCAGGAATGCAGGGTGCATGACTGTTTGGCGGTCAACCATGTTGGCCATAAACACCAAACCTTCTCTGAGACAGGGCAAGCAATGGGTAAGTACTACCTTGGTTTGTCCTTAAATAAATGACATCTGCCACTCAGCATCAGTTGCAAAGCTCAACAGATTTATGAGTTACATACATTTCTCTGTTTCTTCAAAGTTAGTCACTGGCTGTGCAAAAAGGTAGTTCAGAATTCATTATTTTTTCAAAGAATACTTATAACTGAATTGTTCTAAGTATTAATTACTCACTAAAAGGTTCCCTCCCTTGCATGGGAGTACATTTTTCTTTTGCTCACTGCCAACAAATAAGCCTCAGGAAAATATATGAATCTTCAAGGGAGTGAAGGAAAATGTAAAAGAAGCTCTAGCCAGCTAGTTTGGATCCAGGCTTGAAACAGCCTGAAATACAAGCACGTTTAAATTCAGGATTTTGCGTTCAGCCACTATAGGCAGTATTCTTTTATTTTAAAGAGAATAGAAGCAATCTGAACTAGAAAAAAAAGCCTTCTTGAAAACTATTTTTAAAATGACCCTTGACAAAGAGTGAACTCGTGCTGTGCAATTTGCAAGATAAGTGCATTTGGAGCAGTTCACTGATAAAACGGCATGATGAAAGGTGGCAGGGAGTGATTGACTTCACAGTAGCCTGCAAAGGCAGTAGCAGCTCAGGTAACTATAAACATATGAATCTAGAAAATTAAATGTAAGGGATAATTAATTTGTAGAGACACCATTGTTTCTCCAGTTGCACACAGGCACACATAGCTAAGAAATGCTGGAAACAAAGAGTAAGGAGGAAAGAACTCCCTCAAGGACTGTTCCAAAAATCTTGCCCAAACCATCTTGCCACAGGTACAGTCAGAGCAGTCAATGAAGAGATCGCAGGAGACCAACCAAAAAAAAGGCCGGTGCATGTGGCTTCCCATATTCCAGCTCACTACTTTACTACCAGAGGTGGGCTCCAGCCACACGGCAGCACTTGGGACAGGGCAGCTTCACACCTGGACAGGTGACAATGTTTACAAATGGTATCAAAAATGGCACAAGGTTTATCGATCATGTCATCTGTGTAAGAAACTGGTGGAAGATTTCTGTAAGCAGAGCCACTGCTACTTCCGACAGGGAGGGAGTGCTGCTGCTCTCTGGCTGCTGCAGCTGGGATAACACCAAAACAGGAGGAGAGCAGCTCACGACACTCACTTAAAACCAGAAAGCCATTTATCTGAATACAAATTTCAATGGGGAGTGACTCCACCTATCTGGGAATTTGTTTAGCCATATACCGCTTGCCAGGTGAGTTCCTTGAAGCGTTAATCATTCCATGATCTGCAGAGATGTCCGAGCACATTAACGCAGATCTAAAAAGCTGGGACACAAGATGGTCATCTTTCACAGATGGAAGCTGAGGCTATAACTTGTCTGCTATTGTATAAGAAGACCCAGATTTGATGTGTTTAACTTAGATGCCTTGCTCACAAGGTCACTGTTTCTTCCGACTCAGTGAATTTCTGGAGCCAATTGATTTTTCTAAAGTGCAGCCTTGCACTAAGTGGGTTGGCTTGATTTTGTTTATTTGGGACTTCTTTTCCTATTTTGGGAGTTGCATAAATTCAAGCTGTATCCTGGTGAGATTTAAAACCCCACATGCTATGCAGAATGAGATCTTTGGTTTTCCTCTCAATGCCTTCTTGAGAAAATCCCAGGTCATTTTTTAAAGCAGTCATTGCAGTTCTAAGCACAGTCTGCCCCTGACTGCTCATTCATGTCCCCAAGAAACCCCTTCATTTGTGACAACACACCAAGATGGGCTGTTATGGGAAAACCAGTTAGTGAGCTGAACTTCCACCACTGAAGTTTTGTGGTCCCACAAATACCCACCAATGTGGTACAGAGGCAAAGCTGAGGGAAGGAGCTCTTCCAACTTGCATGGCAGCTCAGAGATCTGTAGTAGCAATAGACCCTGAGGGATCAAAAGCTAGTATTCCTGCAAAGCATGGAAATGTCACACACTGTACTTTCTATGCCACACCTAATTGTATAACACTACCATCCCATCAAGCAGTTGGACCCCAATGAACTTAAATTTTTAATCCACCAAGAAATATGCTGCTGTATTACCACATTATTAAGCCCAAAGTACTTGTCAAATTTCAGTCTTGACAGATTATCAAATTTCAATTCCTTGGAGCCCAGCATAGGAGGTATAAGGGAAACAGACAGCCCTGTGCATCAAGTAGAGCTCTGCAGTATGCCACAGACAAAAGAAAAAAGTCCTCCACGTCCAAAAGATTAAGGAAGTTCTTTGCAGACAGTCCCAAAATTGTCATACAACTTAGAGGAATTTTCCTACTTGACTCATTTCCAGAATTAGAAGGCAAGAATCTGATTCCACCCTGGAGGATTTGTTCAAAAGACAAAGAATGTCAAAATCAAACTGATTTACTGGATAAGAGATTAATGGGCGAAGACCACAGATAACAGATAGAGGAGTTCATTGATCAGACAAGGGGAAAGAATACACTGCTGAAGGAGTCCTTTCTTGTGCTGAGTACAGGAAGAAAGACAGACCTTAGAGTTATTATTCTTTCCTTTAAGTACAAATACTTCAGCATCAAGATACGTGAGCAGGGTATTTTTTAGCCATGGGCCTCTCCAGAGAACAGAAAGCAGTTATTAGGAGATGACTTTCAGGCTCCTCCTTGAGTTTATCTAATACAACAGAAGATAGAACAAATAGAGCCATGTAAATTTAAGTAGGAGAGTAGCTATATATAGCACCTTATAGCCCTTCCTGTGCATCAGAAATTTTTCTCTTACAAATTCCTACTTTCAAACTCTGCACATGACTACTTAATATTTTTACAACCTATGGCTTTGCAGATTTGTGTGTTTGGACTCCCCTTTACGTATATATACATGCTTGTAAGCATAAAGAAATTCTGTGACAGAATAACAACAAACGCATCATATTTCTGGAAACGGCTTTCAAACACACATGTGAATGAAAATGTGATTATGGGAGTACTCAGCCTGGATTTAGGAAGAATAAATCATGCTTTGCAAATCTGACAGCCTTATTTGATGAAATTACTATCTTGGTGGATGGGGTGAAAAAGTTGACACTGTTTAATCTTGACTTATCTTTAATTCTTCATTTCAGTTAGACTTTCAACAATTGCTCTCATGACATGTTCATAGGCAAACCAGTGAAGTACAGGCTGGATAAATGGGCAGTGAGGTGGACTGAAAATTGGCTGAACTGGGCTCAAGTGGTTCTGACAAGCACCACAAAGTCCAGCTGGAGAGCAGGCACTAGTGGTGTACCTCAGGGACAGAAACTGGGGATATTGCTGTTTAACATGCTCATCAATGACCTGGAGGATGGGCCAGGCTGCTCCCTGAGCAAATTGCAGATAAAGCAGAAGGAGCTGTTGCTAACACCAGCAGTTGCACTGCCATTTATAGAGGGATCCTGAAAGCTTGGGGAAATGGGACAACAGAAATTGCATAAAGTTTAACAAAAAGAAACAAAGTCCTGGCCCTGGTCCCAGACACCAGCACATCCTGTGGGCCACCTTTCTGGAAAGTGCAACAGCCTTGAAAGGTGTCTAAATATTATGTCCATAGTAAAGCTAGAAAAGCTGAAGCAGAACAAGGACAGCAAAAAGGGACCTGGAGTCTCCAAAACAGGAGTACTGCTTTAATACATAGGCAATTTCCCTCCATTCATTGGATACCAAACAGAATTCTATGACAAGGACTACTTAAAAATTCTAAAACATACTGGTAGGAATGAGAGGGCAACATGACCTGAATTTCTGCTGAATCTATTGGTCTCTCAATGAGCCTTAATTCAGTATTGCCTCTCTTGCCATTAATTAGACTTTTGCTATCAACTCTGTTCTGACCAGGCCACTTTAATTAGGAAATAAATCTTTTCTTCTTTCCTTTCCTGCAGACAAAGACTGGGATATATCAGAAAGGGTATTTCACAAGGACATGAAAAGCATTCAGATTAATAATTTTATTTCTGTTAATGAGAATAACTGCCTTGGAACTGCATCAGTGTAATATGCAAGACAGATTTGAAAGCATTTGCGTTTGCTTGTTATGATATTGAGTTTCTTAGGGGATTGCAATTATGTCTTAGATTAGAGAAACATTTACAGAGCTGAAACTGCCCAGATGGCTAATTTCTTTTTGATATAACAATTGATATTTCTTGTACTATCAGTAATCCAGTTGTAACTCACATGTTGCTAATATTGTTTGCACCTCAGAGAGAGCAGAAGCAAATCTTTGAGGAGTTTGCTGAAAGTCTTTCTTAAACATAAAAAATAAGCACAGAAAACTTTCCAAAAGATAAAGTATACACAAATTCAAGCACTTGAATTTTGCTTGTGGAGGGACTGACATAATAAAGTGATTTTGAAAATTTCCCAGAAGCTGGTGTATGTGCTGGTGTAAATCCAAAATTAATGGGGTGTCTTATTTGCTGCACATTTGAGAGAACAGCGTGACCAAGAGGCTACTAACATTCACAGATGGCTTTAACAACTTTCCTCTTGTGGTCCTCTGAGCTTTGTTTGTTATGATTCTGCACACTTTCTTATTTTCATTGCTCTCTGAGTTCCAGGAGAATCCACGTTCCTCTATGAAAAAGCACAGTGCTTAGGCACTGGAGCCAGGGGCAATGCTAGGTCAGCACTTCCATTCACATCTTTGCCAGAATATGGAACTTACTGGTTTGCATGACTCTTTCTCCTGAAGCCCTTGCAGTCTGATGCTACACTGAATCACAGAGGGCTCAGCAAGCACAGAAGGGCTGTCTTTAGACTGCAGGGCTCAATAGGTCCTTCAAGCCATGAATGAAGCAGATATTTAAGAATAGAGGTGATGGAAGAAGCAGTATCTATCCAAGCCAGTCAGAAGTTCTTCCTCTACAAAGGAAGGCATGACTAAATCAGGCCTGGTTGCTAAGGATTACAAATGGAGGCACTGGTTTTCTATGGATCTCTAGATCATCCAACATTTTGGTTCCTGGTCTAATTAAGATTTTTATGATCATAAAATATTGTAGCTGTTTGCAGTGTAAGAATTAGTATGAACGCGTCACTCCATTAAATGTTATCCTATTCCTATGTCTTTCTATTTGGGATGCAACTGAAGTGTGAAAAGTCCTTAAGAGTCCTTTAGCGACTTACTCGTGTTGGTTTTGCAGATAAATACAGTGAGAAATTTGATGCAACTCTTTTGCATGCAGCTTTTTCTCAATAATGTGATATGGCCATTTAATTTTTAAAGCAGCTACTAATAGAGCTTGCCTGTAAGCTAGATATTAGTCGTAGGGGAATAAATAGTGACAGATTTTTTTTTCAATTAACCCAAGAGCAGCACAACAATTCGTGTATCACTATTTGCTGCTGTGTTGTGCATCCCCTGATGTCTGAATCACTTCGCTATTTTTCAGTTTGGATGTCTGCAAAAGATCTCTAAGCACTCACTGCTCTAGATAATAAACAGAACACTAGCTTGGAAGGAAAAATTTGATTTCACTTAAAGTCCCATGTCTATTCTGTTGTGTTGTGAGGCTGTTCTTTCAGTTTTCAAATCTGTAGCTCACTCATGGACATTATTATCTGCTAGCACTTTTGAGTATACCCTTTTAGTATAAAAGGGTTATTACAGTAAAAGCAGGAAAGTATACCAATTAACATTACTTTCAATACATCCAAGAATGAGGGTGCTGGTAAGAAAGCTACTGAGAAATTTAACCAATCCTCAATACTATTCCCACCAGTATTACTGCACAAAGAACTTGATTAATTAGGGGCCTATCTGTTCAGAAGAAATAAAAAGAGCCAAATTCTGATCTTGAACACTCAGGTTTCTATTGACATAATTTTTCCAATTCCATTCTTGTTACCCCTCACTTAGTGTATACCAGCACCAAGCAAATTATGACAAGAATGTCATCTGCCATGTCTCATATTGTACTGTGAATACTTCTGATTCACAGAGAAGAAGGTAGAGAAAATATATCTACTGATGGCATTTAGCCTCAGTTTCAAGCTGCACTGCAATGAATATAGTAGATATTACAGGGAATGCATGGTGGAGAGGTTAATTATAAGCCATTATAGCCATTAGTATAGTAGTATTATGTAACTTTTGTGCTCAAAGTATTTTAAACCTTTTTGCCTCCCTTTGTGAAAAGTTCATGACCACTGTTTCAGACCACTTAAAATAAAATAAAAAGAAACCTAGTGGCAAATCTCAATCCCAAAGGTCTTGCTGAGCATTGCCAGAACAGGTCCAAGGACCTTAATCTAGCCTTAAATATCCATAGTATTAATATCCATATCTGAAATACTCCCCATTGGCTCCCTTTCTACTCTCCAGGGGGACACATTCACTTGTAAGTTGTGACACTTCTGGCATATTTTCAGTATCTATTTTGGCATGAGCTGAAGTGCCCATTACGCTCCCATTGATTACTAAAGTAGATGAGATGAGATCATATGTGTAGGTGTTTGCATTTGGTCAGATGAGACTCACCTTTTAAAAGTATTTTTGAACAGGCAGTGTGGGGAAATAAAGGTACCAAACTTGTTTGAATCTAAGCACTGAGAAACTTATTAGCATGGGGATCAATCTAATTTGTCCTTCACCAGGGTGTATCCATCAAAACACTTCTCTGCACAAATACAAGAAGCTTTGAACAGTCTGCTCCAGCAACCCATCATTCGATTTCTCCAGGCATACGTATCTCACTTCTCACCTCTAAAATACAGCTGGCAAAATGCTAATAGGAGATGCAAGGGAAGTTGGCTTCCTCCTCCTCAATTCCGCTCATAAGTTGTCCAAGAATAGTCAAGGCCGAGGAATTACAAATTCTAAAAAGTTCAGAAATGTCACTAGGTGGATAAGAGTCAGTGATGGACATGTAGATTTAGATACTTCCCATGCACATGAAAACACTCTCTCAGGATTTTGATGGTCACCATATAGAACTATTGAGTAGCCTCAAACACCCAGCCCAAACACCTCTTCCATGGACCTGGAAATAATAGATGTAGGAAAAAGTCCTGCATCAGTGACAACATAAGGTTTGATATCTTGTGTTTCTCCTCAGTAAAATGAGAATTCACCTCTCCAACAAGGAACTGATTGAATCTTTCTAAAATTTTGACATTTAAAATACATGCATTGTAGATGGAATTCTATTTTAGGTCTTTATGGGTTTCTATAATGCAATAGTTATAAATTATCACTCCCTGAAGGGCTTGCACAGCTTGACTAAGAGCGATTAAAGGTAATTGTTTCACCAGCAAACAAAATCTCACAACTATTAGAAATTTCCTGTAGGCCTTCTCTGTTCCAATATATGGCACAGTGTGGCATGTTCAGAGTAATCCCAAAGTTTCATCTCTTCTTCCTACTCTCCAGCTAAGAGCTATAGATGAGAAAGGACAAGGGAAAACTCACCCCAGGTTTGGCACAGGACCACCAACCTACAGCCTGGCCCTTGCAATGCTGTTGAAGAGCATTCAGCAGACCCAAAGAATGGTAAACTCAACGCACCCAGTGCAGTCCCACTCCTGCTAACAGTGTTCATCTCTTGCTGGGAATGATGCTCCCTTATCTTAACCAGGTACCTATGTTTTATTCAGATAAGATTTAGGGTAAAAAAAATGCACCTTATTCTATTAATCAAATTATTAAAATGGAATAAAATTGTGCTAATTGGAAGAGTTATACAAGAAAAGTCCTGTGTGACCTGCATGGGAGATTCTTAAAGGTTTTGTTTTTGCTGCCATTTGGATCTCCCTTATCATCCTGGGGTACTGTGGAGGTAGACACCGAGATTTCCAACTGCTTGTCTTGACAGAAGTCTGGAACATCCAATAATTTTCCCTTTCTAAAATGCTCTAACTATTGTTTTTCCTCAGAAAATACAACATGGGAGTAAGTATTATAGGAGATTAGTTCTTTACCTCACCTCAAGTTTTTGGTATGGTTTTGTTGGTTTTGGGGGTTTTTTTGCACTTCATGAGGAAGAAGTGGTATAAATTTGCATTTCAATGAATATGTCTCTATATACCTACCTGAGGCTGGGAATAAAATGCTTCTGTTCAGTCCTAGTTCCAATCTTCATCTCCCTCTAGAGCATAATTAACCCAAGGGTGGGAGGGAAGATTGAGAATAATATGGAGCTGATTCACCTTTTATACTCACTAGCAAAAATAGAGATTATTACTGTATGCATCAGTGGAATTGAAGAAGAAATTAGTCTAAGATCACTTGTAAACAGATGCAGTCAGACATGACTGTTGCATGAATGGGAATTCATAAATTAAGCCTTGCCAAAGGTTACTAGTAATTTATAGTTTTGGCTTTTAGGAAGCTCCAAGCATGATGCTATTTACTTGCATTGTTTATTGAACAAGTATATTTACCAGGGAAGTCACAGCATCTAAATGCTACCTTGTCTCTTGAGAATATCTTGCTTGACGAACAAATCTGTGGTGTCATAGGCCAAACACTGCCTTTGAAGTTGGAAAACATCAGTTGATTGATGCTTGTCTGAAGAGCTGTCACAGTGAACACGGAAGAAAGACTGATTGTCATAACATGCCTAATACTGAAAATTGATGTGTCTCTTTTTCATCATTTCCAAACCAGTAAACTGAAAGTTGCTTGATGACAAAGCATTTAGAAGGGATTTTTTTTTCAACACATGTGTGGAAATTACTAATGACTTTGATTTAAAGAACATTGTTAATAAGTAAAAGAACTAAAAGAGGCACAAAATAAATATATTTGGATCCCTTTGATTGCCAGCAGTCAATGGGAAACTCCACAATTCTGCCATGTGCAGGGTGTTGATCAAGTGAGTACCTCAAATTATTCCTTACCCATAAAGCCATACCAGGAGCTGGATAGAAGACATAGTGGAAGCAGTAGTTTCAACTGAAAAGGTAGCATTCTTCCTTTACATCTACAAATGCCTCAGCTTTGTGCTCGGGAGGTCTTGCTCCCTTCTTAAAGACAGGGAGAAACAAATTGTGATCATGTGTTAACCCCACCCAGTCATCATGATCAGCACCTTTGAGCAATTACACTGGTTGCATTTCAGCAAGATGTGAAGCCTGTCTCTGAACAGCCCCTCTGATCTCTGTTTCCTGTCTTCAGGCACCTCCTTCCTGTCCCTCATTTGCCATATTCTCAGCTTGATGGTCTTCAAGCCATAAGCTTGGCTGCCTCATTATTTGCTTTGACTTCACTTAGTTGTGAATTCCACTGATAGAGTTTGCACTGAATTCTCTCCATCCTTATTTTCTAACTCCTGTAACACCAAATTTAAATACTTTCTCCTTATCTGCAGTCACATCTTGGGATAAATTAGTTCTCTACTGCAGTGATCTCGTCTCATATCTGCAACTGGCAGATTGCATTTCATGTACAGCTGAAAAGACCCATGAGTGAAATCAGTCAACTTGCAGCTACCTGGTGCAGGGGTAGGATAAAGGAAAGCATCAGCCAGCTGTTGTGGGACAGCAAACGAAAAGCATGAGGGAGATATGCTGGCAAAGCAGACACCATTGTCAAAGTAAACAAAGCTCCTCCACACAAGTGAGAGGAAGGAAACATGGCAGTAGGCCAACTGTGTGGAAGTTCCTTGTCTATGCAGCCAAATTAAACCCTGTAAGAAAGGTTTTCCAGAGCATAAAGTTTTGCCTAAAGAGACTGCATGTCCATCGTTCCACAGCATTTCTGCAGCATTTGCCAGCACTGGCTGGAGGTTACAAATCAGGAACTTTCAGAACACATCAGCAGCAAATCGAAGACAAAAAAGATGTGCTGCTTTATGTAAAGTTTGTTGCTTTTTGCTAGATGAGGGCATGCCTTTGATGTGCTCATCTCCTCTGTCTTCTTTAACAACAGAAAAAACATGCTGCTGGAAACACTGTCATAAATCTTACTGCATTTGATGAGGAATGAGAGCTGATGTCATGTTGAGCTGAATTTTTACAGCCACATAAACAACAGCAGGAAAACTTATCTCACAGCAATGAGTTGAATTCATCCCTGACAAACACAGTGGCAACTCAGTTAATGAGTTTTTAAGGTATTTAGATAATGACAGATGGATAGTCACAATTTATACTATACTCAGTAGCACTGAGCTGGGTTCTTGAGAACACTATTTGACATGAGTCTACATATGTAGGTTGGTGGAGAGACTACATCTGTGGACAGTGGGAGAGCTACAGACACCAAGTTTCTAGAGTTCTGGAAGGCCTTTGACAACATTCTTCATCTCTAAATTGGAGGGACGTGGGTTTGATGGGAGGACTGTTTGGTGGGTGAAGGTAATGGTCAACAGCTCAGAGTCCCAATGGACATGAGTGATGAGTGGTGTCCCTCAAGGGTCTGTACTGGGACCAGTCTTCAATATCTTCATCATTGACATTAACAGTGGGATCGAGTATACCCTTAGCAAGTGTGCAGATAACACCAAGCTGAGTGGTGAGGCTGACATGCCTGAGGGGTGAGATATCATCCAGAGGGACATTGACAAGCTCAAGACATGGACCCACAGGATCCTCATGAGGTTCAACATGGCAAATTGCAAGGTCTGGCACTCAGTGGGCTGTCCTGAAATCAGCAGACTGTGAAGTACACTGAAGCACAGGCTGGTTACCAGCATTCATGACATCAGGTGCACTGTGGCTGGTACAATGAGTAATGGGAATTAGGAGCAGGAGAAATGACAGCTACATGATGTTATCTGCAAGAGAGCTGGGGAAATAGACAGTGCATGGCATGGCTCTGCAGCCCCAGTCTTTGCATTTGGACCTTCTTTCTCATGTACCACTGGTTTGCTCTCCCAGCAGCTACCTGAAAGCATGGTTAACCACAGACCTTGGACAAGAGACAGATGATCCAGTTCATGTCCTGTGTGATACAAGTTTCTGGTGCTGTCATTCTGAGTCTGCTCTACAAGAGGAAGCTCAGGTAAACCACACACAATCTAAGACCCTAAAAATAAAATTTGAGGTTTCCATGTTGTCCTGGGCTTTGGCACTAGCACTCTTATTTCTAATAAATTGGCAGGCCTGCAAGTCAAGTATTACTGACTGATTTGTACTGTGTATGGACGAGGAGTGTGTGTGAGGGAAATGGGCAGAAATGGAGGCAGAGAGGCTATGAAGAGTTCAAGGGAAAACAAGTGCCTCTACTGCGATGCCATCAACCTGAATCAGCAAAGTTGCTTAGTCAGGAGGCACATCCTGGCCTCTAAAAAGAATTGAAACGTTGTCTTATCTTTCCTACTTTATTATTTAAAAAGCTAAAGATGCTCATTTCTTCCACCCTGGAGGTGTCTGCAAGCCTTTCCTCAGCTGGTTTCTCAGTGCACAAAAGGACGCAAAGTAACAGCTCAGAGAGCAGCTGGGAGGAGCTTCTTTCTCAATGGTTTTTGACTGTGCCAAAAATAGCAGCCACAAGCTGGGTACTCTCCCAGGAGACATTTCTGCCAGCACATCACTCACCGCAGTAATACAGGGCAGCTTGGGAGTCTTAAAGTACATTTTCTGACATAAAGCTTTTCCTGCAGTTTTCCCAGCACACCTTGGTGCCCACAAGGCGTGGATGCAAAGTCAGCTCCCATTGCCAGCACCCTCCACTTTTTCCACTTTTTCCTCCTATGCAAGAAGCAGGAATGGCAGAGCCCTGACACCCTCTCTGAGAGACTTTGTCTTTCATTGGCCTCTTTCCTTTAACCAGACTAGAGCTGCACATCACAAGAAGCTGATTTTAAGCCTGACCAAGAAGTCTCACCCCATCTGAAGGGAAAGTAATAGAAAATGTGAAATCAGGGGGCTATTTATCTATAGCCTTTTGATCACAGATGACACATCCCCACTGGCATGGATATTTCCCACTGTAGTTAAGATTCAGAGGACTCTGCCATAACCTTTAAATTAAATGCAGTTTTTTATACTGGAACACAATTATCCTATTAAATGCATTCAATGAAAGAATAAACCAACCACATGCCATACACATCTGTTTAAACTCATCCATCAGTCACATCCAGGAGGCACAATAAGCTCTTTGCCAACTAATTAGAGACCAAATATCACTCTGGAATTACTCATCTATGGATTTTAAATACTGAATAAACTCTGAGAAAATGGTTAACAACCAGTACCACTGATTAAAACCAGTAAAGTCCACTAAAAGTTCATTCCCTATTAATTTTTTGCTCAACATTATTACAGCACCAGGGACAAGTAGTTGGAAAATTGAAATAATTAGTAGAGGAATATTACAATAAAATATTTTTTACCGGAAACCCATTTTGGAATTTTTAACCATGGGTCTATCCAAGGAGCAGACCTCGCTAAGTACACTCTGTGAGAACTTTGATATTTATGACATTCTAATGTGACTTTAAAGCTCATTAAGGGAGCTCTTTTTGTGCTGCCAGCAACAAAAGTCTTGATGTTAAGTGTCCCCTGGAGTCCACCGTTCAGATAAGTGCTGTTGTTTTTCACTTAGCTCAGCCTCTTAAGCTACCAGCTGACAGAATAAAACAGAAGCTTGCACCCAGCAGCAACCTGGAAGACAGATTTCAAGAAAATGTACTTGCAGCAAAGACATGGTCCTTTTTGAGCAAAAATGCTTTAGAAATTAAGAAGAGGAAAATAAGCAGCTGTGTAACATGCTGCCCAGACTGTAATACAGAATATGTACTGGGCATTTCTTAAAATCACTTCCTCCCTCTTTTATTTACCAAGAATTCGGGGAGAAATAGTCAGGTAGTAATAGCTGCTTGTTTATTTGCAGTGCAGGGAGGATGACTGCATGTTTAAAAAGCATTATTAAATTTGAAAGACAATTCCTCTCTTTTAAAAGCCCAAGTCTTGGAGTCTCTGTACTTGATCAATGACTCCACATCAAATCTGTCCAATTTGCAAGTAAAATCGATTTGGTCTTGTTCCTAACTGACAGCATATTCAGCAGAGGATTGGGAAGTCAAGTTGGTTGGGTTTTATTGACTTGCAAAGCATCCACTAGTAAAAACAGTTTTGTGACACAAAAGCTAAAATAGATTGCAATGCATTCTCCTGTAGAATATGAGCTTTCCACAGATATTAACAGAATTAAACTTCAGGAGTTGCTTCACTGATTTAAAATATGCCAGTATAGGTAGACAGAGCAGTTGAGTCAGCAAGGGCATGAATTAGGGTTTATCTATCCATAACTGCACTAAAATGAATAATTGCAAATTTAATTGTTGTATAAATTATTGTGAAAATAACAAATTTGCATTTTAGTTAAAATATTGGGAAGGCTGAATTTATTTTTCAGGCAAACATTTCAGGAGATAATTTTCACAGGTCAAGCTATAAATCCCTACAGCTCTCACTCTCAGTGAAAATTAGATATCTGCATTGATTTATCCTGCAATTCTGTAAAACATGTCATCTTGCCCTTACTATTTGATCTGGCAGCCAGTACCACTCTTAACCTTTGTAGGTGCAAAGAACTGCTTGAGTCAGCAAGAACCTTTAATGGGAGCAACAAGAGCTTTCATTGCACATGCTGCAAAATGGAAAAGGTGCCCTTACTCCAAAAGTGGGAGTTATTTTTGCTTTCACCTCAGGCAAACTGTGGTGGAAGCACCCCTGTGACATGCAGACAACTTGGCTACCCTGGCAGGGTTACTCAGTTTTGAGTGAGCTCTGGTGTGGTGTCAGAGTCAGGACAATTCTGCTCATCTTTAGGTGTTCTGCACAGGGGAAACCACGTAGGCTGTGGCCAATGCAATGACACCACCTGCACGTGTTGGCACAGCTCTAGGCTTGTTTTGACCATGGCCAGATGGTCATGTTCTAAGAGATGTTCTCATGCAATTTCTTGATAATTTCATAGAACAGAAATCACTTTGGATTTCATCTTAGAAAGAGAGCACATAGGAGACAACACATTCATCATATTTAGAAGGTACACAGCTAAGGCCTGGCCCTTAAAATCCCTTTAGCAGCATTTCCCCTAAAAAGTGGCCCTCTTCAGGAAATTAATAGCTGGAGGAAGCTATGATGATTTATGGGCTATGTACAGCAGTGAGAAGATATTTTAGTTTGAAGAATAGTTTTGGAGCATCCATTCCCATCCATCCCACCAGACTCCCTTAAGATTCTATAACTCACTCTAGACCATAATGCTGTGGGATCCTGGACATCTGACTGACTCCAGTCCATACAAACCTGTGTCAAAACAACCCTCATATCCTCTGACTGCATGCTGTGCTACTAGGTAACCCCCAGGAGCTGGATTTGGGAGCTCCCTGTCACCAGAGACCTCCCAAGGAAAACCCTTTGTGTAACACAGTCTTTAACAGGCACCTGGAGCACAGTGTAACACTAAGGATGTTTTCCCTTCTCAGGATTGCTCTTGACAACCCTCAAAATGTTCAGAGGAGACTAAGTCATACCTTTTCCCATCAACTATTGGACAGTAAACCTGCTCTTGCTCTCTGGTTCACTCTTCCGAGTTGTGTTCCTAGAGGCATTTAGATGTCTCTCAAGCAAAGAACATTCCAGTTAAATTTCATAAATGTAAATGCCAGTATTTCTTAGTCAGCAATATTGCACAGTAAATATCCCCACTATACAGCTAAAGTGACAAACAGTTTACAACCAATCTTAGTGCTGGTTTACCCAAAAATTATCTTACAACACCCAGTGGGGCAGCTCTTGTTGTAGCTGAATTGGAGAGATGCAGCTCACCTGGTTTGTTTGGACTGCAAAGTTTTCCTAGCTGCACAGAATTCTGCATGTTTCCCGCTCTCACTACAGTAGCACCTGTTTTTACTCAAGCCAGGCACAAAAATTAAGCAAAGAAGCACGCAGACCCCTGTGAGGCCTGATCAGATCAGCATATGCTCTTACAGAGTGTCTAACAGGCCAAAAGCCTACAAAGTACAGGGATAAGCACTTAAAACACAGCCAGAAAGAGAGACCTATCAGTATGTTGCGGCACATAGAACACCTGTGTGTTCTGGCCCTCTCACAGCTGAGAGGGCCAGAACACACAGGGCACCACCATACAATTGCAGAAGGCTTCAACCCATACAGAGTAACACCATACCTCATCAGAAGGCTTCAGGCATCTGCCCATACAGAGTAACATCCTGTCACATCAGAAGGCTGCACACACCCGCCCTTCTTGTTCTTACAGCCCTGCACAGCTGTAGCCCACTGGGGATGAGGCTCGGCCCCACTCCCAATTACCAGAGACTGAGTGCCTACATCAGTGTATCACATTTTATATAGCAGCCTCGTGGTATTGTACTGGATGGGAGATTGCAAAATGTCTGTCTTGATTAGGCTGTGAAAACCATTCTCTCATAAGGTATGTTTTTGAATCCCTTTGGCTGACCTGAATACAGACCTACTACATGCTCATTGACCCTTCACTATGCTAAAAGCAATCATCACTATCTCCTCTATAAAAAGACTTGTTCTTTTCCCACTACTGATTATGGGGGGATACATCACATGCACAAAACTTCAGCAGAACAGAAATAAATGTAAGACTTTGAACATAAGGGCAGAATGAGAAAACATATATTTTTCCTAATTGAATAATAGGGCCATTAGCATTATAATATTACTGTAGACATTAACACGTTAAGGTTTAAAATGTCTCTGTAATAAATCATAAGAGTATTTTAGATAAAATGTGCTTACTAAATCCACTAAATCTTAGAACTACTTTCTCTTGTGACTGGCGCTATGGATTGTAAAAAAGGATTAATCTAAGTGTACTAATAGTACTGCAATACAACAGTCAGAGAACAGACTACACCATGCAATACAGTATGTAACTATACATACTGTATTGCCTGTAATCTGCAAACTTATATGGAAAATGTATGGTTCAGTGACGAAAACGTTATTCTTAAAAGCTTAGAAAGAACAGGAGAATCTGAATTTTGGGGATTTTTTTTTAATCACAAACTACAAATCCTGCCCCTTGAAGGATGAGGTTAGAGCCCTGCCAAGTGGCCATTCATGCACTGGTGTGGGAAGGAAGGAGGGAGCATGGAGGAAGGGGAAGTGCCAGAGGCCTGGGAGGGCATGGTTGCCTAGAGAAGGACTAGAAAGCAGTGGGGTTGGCTTCCATGGAAGGGGAGGAATGCTGAATTCTTTCTGTCACTACAGCATGTCCATAAAATGCCTGCTTCAAGCACTTCACCTCTCTTGTGCACTGGGTAGGCTTCGGCCCCAGAGGTCTGGCTGGTGGAATGTGCTGCTCTCCCTCCAAAAAAAAAAAAAAAAAAAAAAAAAAAATTAAAAATGCACCAAGGAAGAAGGTTTGGATTGGATATTAGGAAAAATTTCTTTATTGAAAGGGAGGTCAGGGACTGGAATAGGCTGATCAGGGAAAGTGGTAGCATCACCATCCCTGCAAAAAAGTTAATGGTTGGACTCAACTATTTTAGATGTCTTTTCCAACCATAATGATTCCAGTTGTTGCTGCTGGACATCTTTTTAATCCTTTTTTCCCCCATCCTATCTTCCTCCACCCCAGTTTCAAACTGAGTATACAACATCAACCATTTAGTGAGGCAAATTTGTTTCACGTCTATAAACTTTACCAAGAATCAATGAATCATTTGAATAGAAATACAATGGTTAGTTACAAAATAAATGCACTATCTGCCATTATGCCTAGCTCTGTATTTCTATAGGTATTTCAATTATGCAGCAATTATAATTTGAATCTCTTGTGTATGTATATCAACTCATTAATTTAGTGGTCATTAGCATAGATGCTTCCAGTTTATGATCAATATATACATTTGCAAGGGAATAGTTAGAATCACAATTAAAAGTTATGGATGGTAGATGAAGCATAGTTACTCTTGCATTGGAATTTGCTGCATAAACTGTATTAGCAACATCTGCAACTACAGGAATATATTTGAATATATTATATATGTATGGGAATATATTCTTCTCTTCTTTATTTACATTTAATCTGCATTCCTAAGGCTGACTTAAATCACATCACTTACAGCTTTATAATGTGGAGGGGAAGAAATCTAGTTTCTATATTGAATGATAACTTTATTTTACAATCTTCCCTACAAGGAGGAAGAAACATTCCTGTCAATGGTTACAAAGGCTGCTGAGCTGCTCCTGCTGAAAACTCACTGGGTGAGCTAATGAGGAAATCAGTTGATCTAAAGGGTTGCTCCTTGAAAGCCCTTGATGCAATCAGTACACGGGCTTAAGCTGTGCTTTCCTCCACATCACCCAGCTGTGGTGATGGCCACAAGCTGCACCTACAGTCAACAAGCAGAAAGTATGAACGTGTTGTTCACTTCATCTCCACAGGCTCAAAGGAGGCCGAGGGAGCCTCCAGACTCAACATTCATCTCCATTCTGAGACCACACCATGAAAATTATATCATTTTCTTTTTTGTAATCCTAAATTGTGGACCAGACAAGCACCCAGTAAATTTACCAAAGGCTGAAAATGCCTATAAATCACAGCACCCAGTAGCTCTAAAGAAGCTAAACCTTTGGAGGGAGTGCAGGGATGCAGGGAGCACAACTGTGCAGCAGTAGCCAGGCTCTTGTGCTGGGATGTGAGGATGGTATGGCTATCCTTTCTGAGCCAGACACTGCTCCTGTGCCCAAGTCTTCTGAGCAGATTAATTCTACATTAAAAGGTATGGTTTACTATTTCCAGCTCTATTCAGAAATAATTCTAAGCCACCAAATATTCAAAATACCTGAGCCTGCCTGTTCCTTTTGAATTCTAAGAATTTCATTTGGTTATTTATCTTGATAAAAGTAGGTCTGAGCTCATGGGAATAGGGAAGAGCTCTTGTTTGATAACACTTTGTTCTAATGGAAAGAAATAGATTTTCCGTTCAAGGAGCATGGTATTTTCTCCTCTCATGTAGTAACACCTGGATTGGAACACTTTGTCAATGGATATTACTGATTCTTACCAAGTTTGCACTCATTTGTCACAGAGTGATGGCATTGAAAAAAAGAAGCAACCCGTTCCTACTGCAAAATGCTGGTCTTTCCCATTTTAGGAGCAGAAAACTGTTATGCCATAATTTATCTCATCAAGTGTGACTGAATTCCATTCGTTCTAGACACTGCCCATTTCACAGCCAGTTTGGAGCAGCAGCTGCACAAGTTCAGACATCCCAAGAATGAGATGATTAGCTGGCACCAGGATGTCTTCACAGAAGAGCAATTGCATGCTTGTGTTAGGCTGTTAAAATTAGCAAGACTTAAGGCTTTTGAACTCAGAATTCCCTGCCTTTATTTGGTTGACCAGCTCAAGGTATTCTGCATCAAAGAGCACCAGGAACATTAATCTCATCGTGCTGGTTTACATTCAATGAAAGCTTTTTTAAATTTTGTATCCTTTGTATCTAAATTTTGTATCCTTTTTTTCCTGTCCATAGATTCATTGTTGCTTACTTACTGAAGTGGAGCTTACTGATGTTATCACCCGAATTACCCTTTTTTAGTAAATGCTTCTTGATTTTGTCCCCAAAAGAAACCTCTTTGCAGCTCAAGGAACAAAAGGGAAAAGTAGAAACATCTCTATTTCTTTATCTGCCTTCTCTTTCCACCACACTGGGAACAAAATCAGAATGAAGGACTGCTGCTCTGAGGGACCTAGACAGGCTGGATGAAGGAAACAATAAGAACCTCCTGAAATTCAGAGAGGTCCTGCCCATTGGAAGGAAGAGCCCTTGTCAACCACACAGGCAGAGAACTGGCAGACCCCTGCGCTGCAGTCACCTAGCTCGTGGTAGGGGTTCATGCAGCACCACACAAGCTGAACATGCAGCACAGCACAAGTCATAGCTCTCCACACCCAGGAGAGCCCCTCCATTCACATCAGCTCACTTTAAACACACAGGCGACATCTGACAACCCTGGGACACACTTGCTCTTCTTGACTACCCACGTCACAAGGAAAACACCAAGTTGCCAGTGCTCGTTCATCTTTTATAGGCCTGTCTTCTCTGTACTGCTGCTTCCACTTTCATGGAAATGTTCTTTTTGTTGTTTGAGGTGGAAGGATTGTTTAGCAGTCCTTGCTCTGACATACAGAAACTGTCCCTACACAGCTTGTAGGTCCACTACAGACGTTCTTGAGTGCATGCAAAGTGGCATGAAATGTTTTGATCAGACAGTTTGTCAAAAATTCAGATGCTCTCAGCAACTAAAAGTGTCAAATCCTGTTTCCACCTTTTTTTTTTTTTAATGGAACACTTGGAATATTTTTTACGGAAACAAAGTTTCTTAGCCCATTCCTAAATGTATTTTCTCAACACTTTAAAAAAATTAACTGTTCTAATTGATATGAAAGCTATTTGGTTTTACTGTTAGGTTGTTGTTTGTCTTTTTGCTCTCGATCAAACCCAAATAAATTAATTTTAGTGATTTTTCACTTAGGCCGTGAATACAGAAAAACAGCTGTTTCCACAGTTCTGCCCCTCAGGACAATGAGAACAGTTTCCTTCTATAGCAGGAATTGACCACCAAATTTTAACACTCCAGTTAACTCCCACCAGAGTTAAATGAAAATTGATTTTTCTCTCGCTCCACTGCCTTGCCATGTTACCTTCCTGGATTTGCTTGGCAGCATAAAGAAGCTGTTCAAATTTATTTGCTATCGGTGATTTAGGAAATTGTTTTATGATGCAACGCCTACAGTTCTCCAACTCAAGCCACTTACCTACCTGGACTTGGTATCCACCAAGCCAGAGCACTCATAATTGCTTTTTGGTTGATATAAATTCAAATAACATTAGGTCTGTTTGTCAAGTAGACAGGGCTCTGCTGATATACTCTTAGAGACCAGAAGGTACCAGGAGCTCCTTCACTAGGAAATACTTCGGAAGTTTTTTCAGACAGATTCATGGGAAAATGGAAGTTTTTAACCAGTTTTGCCCATGTTACATCTACTACTCAAACCAATTATCTATGCCTAACACAGCAGCAGATGAAGAAATGTTTGACTCTACAACAGCAGCAGGAGTTTCATCACACCCTTTTCAATTGCTCAGTGTCTCCCAAAGCTGCCTCCTTGCTGCTGCTGATCCCAATCGGAACTGACCTGGCTGTGTGGCTGATGTGCCCAAGGACAAGGCAGCAGCCATCATGTCCAGCCTCACAAATGCATTCCTAGAAACAACAATGTCCACGTGCTTGTCCTAGTGTCCCCATTGTGAAAAGGCTTCCTGAAGAAGGCAGACGATAATTTCTGCCTACAAAAGGAGAGGCCCTTCATTTCCTCACAAAATGAGAGAGAAACTAGAGAAGAAGGAAGCTATAACTGTTTTTACTCTATGCTCCTTTGCATCACCAACCCAATTTCAAGGAAACAAAAAATCATGGCTTTAAGGTAACAAAAACTATAGTAGCTTCAACTCATACACCTGCCATTGAATAAAGTGATTCCTGGCCCTGGTGAATAAAATCCCATTTATTCAAAAGGGAGATAGGATCTCTGGTTAAGATACTCAGGTTTTAAGAACTGAGCCTTACCGATCACCCCAGCCCACGCTCTTCTCAAATCCAAATTGCTTCAATATGAAATTCACTCTCAGTTACCAGTTTTGAGCACATTCTGAAAAAGAATAAAAAGCTTAGCCTGGTCTTCTTATGCATGAAGGCCCATGGTCATGCTTCCTCATCATTTAGGTGCCCCAGGTTTTATGTGAGATGCAGGCTGCCAACCTATCCATATGCAAAGCAGACAGTATGGCAAGTGAGTAAGTGAGGATGTGCCCCATATTTTATCTTGCTCAGGCATTTCTCAGGACAAAAGGAAGTCTGCAAGCCTAGTCTTTCGCTCCTCTATGGATAAAGTTGGCAGACAGGAAGGAAATATCACGTGTACTGCCAGCTGGTACAATTCTGATTTAGGACTCACAATCCTAGACCCAGATTAACCTTTTCCTAAGTATTTTGTCAGCTACAGGAATTTTTGTAATGGAAATTCATTCCTGTCTCTCAGGAATATGAGAACAGCCAGTTTTAAAGTCTTTAAAAGACTTTTTTTTTTCAGCCGAATCATCCACACCCATCTTCCTTTTCTGGTTTTCGAGGAAGCAACACACAACTAAAGGTATTCCAAAGGAATTTAAAATAAGTAAAAAGCATTTGCCTATGTTGAAAGCAGGTTTATAGAATTGCCTGAAATACTCAGGACCTGTTCCTTTGCAAATGTGATTCACATGAACATTTGGAGTTCATGTGAATCACTGATGTTAAGAGAGTCCAACCTCTCTTTCAACTCATCATCATTTTGTTCAGAGTCAACAACAGGAGAGGCCCACATTTTCTCCAGGGAGGGTGATTTATAAAAGTAGACTTGCAAACGTTTTTGGTTTTTTTGATTGTTTTCTTCATGCTAAATTACGTGTGCCTGCAATGAAGATAGAAATCATTAAAACTCTGAGATGGAGAATAGGCATTAGATTTAATCCCTTCTCTTATCAAATTTCTGCACTGTATAGTTCCTAAGTGATTCAGTGTCAGGTGATAAGCTTTACTTGTCAGGTGGAGTCTCATCATCAGGAAATTTATTATGGAAGCTTCATTTTCTATTCCTTAGTTTAATCCTATTACTCTTTAATTTAATCCTATTACAACCAGGATTGTTGCTGCTAGCCATGTCCACATATCAGCACTGAGATGAAGAGTTACTTTAGAATGTGGAAACTCAATTTTATTACAACTCTCAGAGCAGCACAATTTCTAGGCTGGGTCTGTTCCAGGGGGTGATTCATCTCATGCATGGAGAGATTGGGACACTAATGCTAGTTTACCTATGTCGTTAATTGGTGTTCATCAATAAGGACTGTTTAAGTCATTTTTCTGAGCCTACAGGAGGGACCAGACCTGGCACAGAGCATCTACAATCATTGCAAAATAAAGCAAAATCGCTTCTTTGCACTCCTTCTGAACATTTCAGAAATTCCCTATGGGCTTGCTTTAGCTCTGAGGTATGATCTTGGGTTAATAGTTTTTATTAAGGCAAAGGAAGAAAAGGAAAGAGAAATCAGAACAGAAATAACATCTCATATCAAAACAATCCTTTCCACAGCTTTATTTCACTGTTCTGTGTAATTCCCAGTTGCTACTGAATTAGAGGTTGGCTGTTTTTCCATAGCAAAGCCTAAACACATATATTGTGTATATAGACACAGACAGATAAATATATATTACACACAGGCTATTAAACCTGAAAATCTAAGCATATGCAAGCACCATAATGCCAGATTTAAGGTTACCCTGCTCATGCTGTGCATGTGTTATGAGTCAGCTCCAAACAACAAGATCACATGGTATTTTCCTAAAGATCTGTGATCATTTAGTGTTTAGGTCTGTATCTCCATAGTTCACAGAAGTGTGGGTTAACCCCTCCACTTGCAGAACTGTAATGAACTTGCAGATTCTTCTAAATTCCTTGTTTTAAAATCTGAAGGTGAAAGCAAAGTAAACCCAAGTAAACGCCTTGCTGAAATTCCTATGTTGTTTCAAGATGTGGGAGTACCAGAGCTGCCTGCTCAGAAAGATCTGAACCATTCTGCCTTTTCAAATTCAGCCATGATCAGATTTTCCAACTCGGAATACTTCAGCCCAAATGATTAAACTGTAGTAAGGAAAAAGATGTTATACCATGAAGTGACTACTCTGGCACAGGACCCAGAATGCCTCTGTGCTACTCTCATCTTTGCTGCAGAGCAACTACAGAGCTCTGAGCAGAGTTGTGCCCTTGTTTCCTCAGTTGTTCTCTCTGTGAATGGTACAAGCAGGCAGCGTTTCCATTCCACTCCTGACAAAAGACCTCATCTATTTCATAGAGACGTGCCAAAAACTCTGGTTTTATGCAAACGAGTCTGAACTCCACCTCAAGCCTGCCCCAAATCAGTTTTCTTTTGGCATCCCCTTATACAATTTTTTTCACCGTTGATCTTGAGCATCACACTCCCTTTCATACACTAGAACTGATGATCTACAAAACGTTTATTCTGAAGTAATCCTCTTGGCACATCAAACCTGAGAGGTTTACCATTAAACTACAAAATTATTTCAGTTGAAAGAGACCTTTAAAGATTACCTAGTCCAAATCCTCTACCATAAGCAGGGACACCTCTCATTAGACCAGGCTGCTCAAAGCCCCATCCAGCCTCAACTTCATTATTTCCAATGATCAACACCTTATGCAAGCATTAATTAGATTTGCCTACTGGGGTAGGAGAGATTTCAGTTTTGCATATTACCTGCAGATACTGAGGATAATTTCATTTTGGGAAAAAGAGAGTCTGAAACTCTGATGCACTTCTGACCATGAACTGATGGCTGAGAGGCCATTTCTTCATGGCTGGATATATTCCTCGTGTCCTCAGCCATACATAGGTGGTATGGTTAGGAATGTGTTGTGCACCTCTCTCAGAATAATTTCTTCATGTATCCTGTAAATTGAAACAGCAGTTACTAGGTGCTTCATAGCTTCAAGATCTTCCACAACTCTAAAACCTGTACTTTTTTTCATTTTAGAAGGAGTTGAGATTGCAAACTGGAAAGGGCAGATAACTGTACACTTGAATTTCAAATACCCAAACTTCCATTTGACCAGGACAGGGAAGATGAAAAAGCCAAAACCTGGGTATGAAAAATAATTATAACTTGATCCTATAAATCTTATCCTTTTTGGGACAAACCTATTGCCCTTAGTGTGAGAAACAGCATAACAACCTCATCAGGGAAATTCATTCCATATTCTGCATATCTCTTACCTAAAGTCAGTAAAACTATTGAAAAGGAGCTTTATAGCCTTAAACTGGATTGATTGCTGAGGATTCAGCATAATATTGGAGTGATGAATTTCTGCTCCTTTAGTAGAATAAAATCTAAATCTTTAGTATTTGTTTATTCATCCCAATTTACACTCCCTGTAGCAAACCAAGCTGGAGGTCACCAGTGCAGAAAGCCTCTGTTCACCTGGTTTGTGAGCTTGTGGCCAGGGACGAAGAACTCTTATTCATGCATGGTACCAACAGAGGAGACAAATTTCTTGTCAGGAAAAACAATCAGAACTTGAATGACATCAGCAGAGATTTGATTTCAACTAGCATAAAGCATTTTGGAGGTTGCTGCCAAATAAGTCTGACAGTGTTGCAGTAAATCCACTCCTAATTTACAGCCATGCTAATGGGAACCGAATTTACCTGAATATGTGTGTGTGTGTTTCATCAACTCAGAAACTCTGTCACTCAGCTATCTACTGAGCAAAAGTGCCTCCCAGGGACTGAAGGTCAGGTGTGGGCTCTCTTATTCTAGCAGTTTAGATGCTTCCTGTTGAATTAAGTTTTGGGTGAGATGACAGAGCTCCTTAGTACAAACTGTAGTACCTGGAACAGGGGAGAAAAATGTCCTCATCTAACTCCATTATGCAACAGCCCATATGACTCTGCATTCATTTCTGATGGTCTGTGGCATTTAGCAGTTGGCTGTAGCGTGTCTAACCATTACAGAATTGCTGAGAAGACAAATGTCCTTACAGGCAAATGCAGTTAACAGCACAACGGGTTGCAGGGCAGATGGATGAAATGAGCATCTAGAAATGAGCAGCTGCTGCAGGGACACATCTCCCTTGACACAACCTCGCCAAGCCAGAATGACAGTACCCTCTGCATGTGAGGGAGCTCTAAGTGGGGATGTTGCCATGTCTCCACTTGTCTTGAAACAAGCAGTGTACCTTTCTGAAGCTCATCTGTTAAATTTTTTAAGATCCCAGCTGGATTTACATTAACCTGCAAAGAAATATATTTGCTCTGTTTCCTGGCTCATAAGCACTTGATCACTTTGCAAAAGGCTCTTAGCTCTTGTATAACCTATTCAAGCAGAAGATCTGTGAAAACAGTGGTCTGCAAGTTGTTCCCATGACACAGAGCACTGAGGTTGAGTGGGTGCTATTCATGCCTACATGGCAATGCATCAGTGCCTGTGTGGTCTCAAAACACTAAAACCCCACTGTGCTATCTTAGTTAAAGCAGTTTGGACTCCATCAGAATTTCTGAGCAACATCAGGAGATGTGAAAAACTCTCCCTAGGAGCTGTCAGCCATTTCCATAATAACTTGTAAATAAGGTAACAGTGACTTTTATTAACTTGTTTATGAACTTGTGCCAGCTTCTCCAGTATAACTCTGTTCTTCAGGATCTTTGCTAGACAAGTGTACTGGGCCTGGCTGGGCTGAATTTACCTTCTTTCTCTAACAGCCTGTGTGTGGAGCAATGCTTTGAAGCTGTGGCTGAAATGAGGTTGGTAACACAACAGTGTTTTGGCTGTTGCTGCTCAGAGCTTACAAAGCATCTGTGGTTTTTCCCTCTTTCCTCCTCTGCCCACCTCACCCAGCAAGTTAGCTGGGATTGGCAAGGGGTTGAAAGGGGACCCAGCCAGGACGGTCGATTCCAGCTGACAAAAGGGTGATTCCATACCATATGACATCATGCTTAGCAGTAAAAGCTCAGAGGAAGGAGGAAGAATGCAGCATGCTAAGAAGAAATTCTTCACCGTGATGGTGGTGAGGCAATGGAACAGGTTGCCTCATCCCTGGAAGTGTTCAAGGCCAGGTTCAATGGGGCTCTGAGCAACTGCTCTAGTGGAAGGTGTCCCTACCCATGGCAGGGGTTTGGAACTGGATGGTCTTTAAGGTCCCTCCCAACCCAAGCCAGTCTGTGGTTCTGTGATTCTGTGAAGCTATGTTTATGGTTATGGCATTTGTCTTCTCAACTAAAGCTGAGGTCCTCCTTGCCAAGAAGTATCAAAACACTTGCCTGCCAGTGGGAAGTAATAATAAATTCCTTTTTAGTTCCCCTGCTTTGCCTGTGCACGTAACTTTTGCTCTCCCCATTAAACTATCACTAGCTCAAACCACAAATCTCCTCACCTTCTTTCTGTTTTGTCCCCATCCCATGCGGGAAGGGAGTCAGCAAGCAGCTGGGTCGGCATCTGTTAGGTAGGGTGAGCCCACAACAGTCTGTTCCAAGCACAGCATGGGGCCTGACATAACGGGTTCGATTTGAGCATTCTATCAGCATTTAGAGTTGTTAGAGGCAGATCCTGTGCTGGTCAAGCAGCCTGTGTTCTTCACTGTATATTATAGTCCAAGGCTGTTTCTGCTGTTTGCTGTGGTGCTTATTGCTTTATTTCACTGTGCCTGGACACCTTTTTAAAAAGACAATGGCCATGTGCCAGGGCTGGCGTACAGCCCTGGCATTGATGCTCCTCTCGTGCTGTGTGAGCTGCCTTGCAGGAAGCATTAGGGATTACACCTCCCTCTGCTCCCCTGGGATGGATCCTCTGCTCCCCTGGGATGGATGTGTCCAGCTTTTTTGCATGGGCTCCCAAGTTCCCTGTATGTGCTCATGCATGCTGTTTGATTATGTTCTCAAGCACTGTTGGATCGCTGTTGGGCCTGCAGACCCTGGCTTGGTCCTGGTACAAGAGTAAACAAAGCATAAAGCATTGTTGGTGAGGTGACAAAGAAATGTGCACCAAGATGGCCAGTTGGTGCTGGCAAGGTTTGTGGGAGGATTTGGGAAGGTGCCTAAAGCCAGTGCCTAGAGCAGTTATCACCTTCAATAGCCTGAGATTTCACACTTGAACAGGCACATAAACCTGTTGAACTGGCTCACCACTCGAAGGAAGGTGCCTTGCCTAACCCAATGAGACTCAGCAAATTTTGGCAATGTTTTTGGACTTGGCCTGTGCCTACTGAGCCGCAGCCCAGCACCATCAGAGGAGGCAGGATGAGGGAGTAACAAAGAGACCAAGGAGTAGGAAATCACGCAGGTCATAAATCCCTAGTTTTAAAGGACCTGCAAGATCTGTGGAAAAATTACAGTCACAAGCCAGGTGAGCAGATTGCTGCCTAGTTGCTCCAATGTCAGGATACTGGGATCTTCTGTCAGGAGTTAGCCAGCAAGCCAGGCAGCTGGGATCCCCGAGGAGAGACACTGGGACTGACAAAGGGAAGCCTTTGGACATAACTCCTGTTGACAATGAAAGCAGTTACTCCCTCAAGGATGACTTGGTACGATGCCTGGGCAAGAGAACCACCACTGTAAAAGGCATCCAATGCTTGAGGGAAGTAGAGGTGGTGGGACTGCACCCAGTCCATGTGCAGAAGGTGCACGTAACTCACCAGTGCTGTACGCCAACACCATGGGGCTGATGCACTGGACAGACCCCGAACCGCTAACTGCACAGTGACTGTTCCAATGGCTCCCAGGTTTCAAAGAGAATCTCCCCTCCTCCCCCTGACCAAAGGTCTAGGTCTCAGCTGCCAGAGATGCCCCACAGAGTTGTTTCTGTCCTGCCAGAGGGAAGGGAGGATGCAGGGCATGCCATGCCAGCCTGTGGTTCCTCCTGCACAATTAGGAGGATGAAGAAGTGGAACAATGTGCCCACCTCAAATCTAGAAGTCCACATGCACAGACTGCAAGGAAAATCACTGCTACAAAGCACCCACCCAACAATGCTGGTTTGATGGCCTGGCAGGTGATCCACAGAAGCAGAAGGCTTTGTTGGACACTGCTGCACAGCATACCCTAACATCATCCAATTACAAGGGAGCAGAATCCATCTGGATTTCTGGAGTGACCTAGACTGGGAATGTCAGGGTCAGTTATATGTAGCTTAGTAAGCCCATGAAACATCACAACATCTAAGAAAAGATGCAATATGTGGGTGGGCTTATGCTTGAGGGGTGCACCTGACCACCGAGGTATCACACAGGTGGTAGATGGAGGTTCTGGGCAGGCAGGGAGAGGGTAATCCAGAAAGATGGGCAAGAGGAGCATCAGGCAACAAGCACCAAAGTCTTTTTCCCCTAACTAATTTCCACACTAGAATTGTATTGACTGTGTCTGCATGCAGGATCTACACACTGAGATTTCACAATGGTGAGATGCTGATGCAGGGTTTGGGCTTCTCAGCACTACAAGATTAAAAGAACAAGCAGTAGCCTCTGCTGATAGAAATCAGCATGGTTCCATCGACTGCAGCCACCTCACTGACTCAGACAAGACTTAATCAAATACATCTCCTACTGGGGGTCTCGGTGTTATTCAAGACACCAACAAGGGTGAAAATCAACATCATGGCAACCACAGCTTCAAAGTCTGTCTGTGCACAGCCCATACTCCACCTAAATTTAATTTAGTAAGATTTATCTGAGCCTGATGTAACTAAATTAATCATGCAGAGCACTGACCTGTCCTACCCCAGGCTACCATGCCCCACCCTGCATGTTTATTTGGAAGGTAATCTAATTTGCTGCAAATGTGCTATCTAGATGGAAAGCAAACTGTGATAGGTACCTTAGGAGGAAGAAAGCTTTCCAGGATGCATGCCTCAGTGAATTGTTTTGTATGAGGAATACAGAATCTATTGTACTGTTGTTGTTGATCTGCACTGGCATTATTCATCTGCTCCCTGCTCTTTGTCTCTGAATGTTTGTGAAGCACAGTTAAGCTCCTAAGCTCCAGTCAGTTCAAAACTGGGTAGAATGCACCAGCTCTTCTCTCTGAGTTGCCCATAAAGAGCTTAAGCAACTCTGGAGAGCTGATGGGTAACAGCCTCCCACCTGCCATGTAGCTTTAGCAAATGAGAGTGAAATCCTGAGAGATGTTTGCTAGCACGACGCTGTAGCACAAGAGCCCACTGAGTAGCCAGCAGAGGCACAGACTGCCTTTGTAATGCAGAAGAGAGTCAGAGTACACTGACCTCAGTAGGAGACACTGTGGAGGTCTCATGTTCCTAAATATATACAATACCAGCCAGTGCTGAAACAATTAGAGGACAAAATTATGATTAACAGCATCTTCTAGATGCAAGCTCTCTTCTGTCCCACTCCAGGCTGTTGGATCTTGCTCACCTTTACCTCCCATCTGTATTTTGCACTTTGGCTTTGTCTCACCGGTGTGGTAGGAGAGGGAAGGGAGCCAGTTCTGCTTCCCAGCAATACTCCTCTCTTATCCCCTGAGGTGAAGCAGAACAGAGCTGGGAGAGGGGTGTGCTCATGGATGCTGAGGCAGGGATGATAGATGGATGGTGCCAACACCAGGCAGAGGATGTGTCTTGTTATTTCCCCTCTTTCCAACCATCTCACTGGTTTCAACATTTGTCTCTTGGCTGTCCACATCCACTTGCCTTCCCTATTTTCATCTGTTTCAGAGGAGAGCCTTCTACCCTACAGCATCCTTGCAGAGTATGGCAGCACAAAAGTAATCCCTGCTGCAGACCCTCACCCAGACAAATGGACTGATAATATCGAGATGTGTGAGTTGTGTCCGTGCAGAAGCTGTAGCATAGCCAGCCGAGGGCATAGGTATGGCTGTCCTGCACTGGACGTGTACAAGTGAGAATAAAACAGAGCAGAAGGGTGGACTGATCAGGACAGTCCCGTCGCCAGTCAATCCGGCTGTAGGCTGCTGCCCTCCTACGGCAAACTGGGACAGCAGCCCTGATGCCCGGAGCAGCTCTGTCTGCTGAAACGTACCGAGCTCAGCTGCGGTTCCGGCTGACAGAAATCACAGCTTCCAAACACCCAGTTTGCCATCTCGCTGTTTGTCTGAAGTAGAAAATCAGCACCCTGGGGCACTCGGCCTTTCTGAGCCGCCAGGGAAGCTTTTGTGAATGGACAGAACTGTGTGCTGCTCAAGGAGCATTTGCCATTCTGAGCCTGCATGTGACACTGCTAGTGTTTAACAAAAACACCCCTGCAGAGAAGGCGCCGATCTTCTCCCTTAGTGACAGCTCTTTGCTGCTGTTGTTGGGGTCTGTTTCTAATGTCTGTATCTCGGCAACACAGGAGCTGTTGATTCGTGGGCCCATGAGAACCTCATGAAGCTCAACAAGTGCAGGGGGCTGCACCTGGTGGGACAATCCCATATGTGAGCACAGACTGGAAGAGGAACTTGCTGAGGAGAATGACTTGGGGGCTCTCATGTATAAAAAGCTGAACACAGGCTGGCAGTGTGTGCTCACAGCCCAGAAAGTCAATTGTGTTCTGAGCTACAGCCAAAGCAGCGTGGGCAGCAGGGCGAGGGAAGGGGTTCTGCCCCTCTGCTCTGCCCTTGTGAGACCCACCCAGAGTGCTGGGACCTCAGCACAAGGATGTGGATCTGTTGGAGCAAGTCCAGGCAAGGCCACAAAGACGATCAGAGGGCTGAGCACCTCTCCTACAAAGGCTGAGAGAGTTGGGCACTTCAGCCAGGAGAAGGCCTAAGGGGAAACCTCACTGCGGCCTTCGGCCCCTCGAGGGGGCTTGTGAAAAGAGAGAGACTTTTTAAATGAGCCAGTAGTGACAGGGCATGGGGCAAGGGTTTTAAACTGAAAGAGGACAGGTTTAGATTAGATATTAGGAAGAAATTCTTTACCGTGAGGGGGCCAGTCATAGGCACAGCTTGCACAGAAAATGTATAAGATACAAACATCATGTCCCTATACTGCCCGGTTACTTTCCTCCTGAACCAAGAAATTAATTCATCATGAAAATTAGACTCGTATGTATCTCTAAAAAAACCAAAAAAAGAGTAGCTTTATGTTCACACAAGCCACTGAAAATGACATATTTGGATTAGATACAAGGAAGAGATTCTTTACTGTCAGGGTGATGAGGCACTGGCACAGGTTGCCCAGAGAAGCTGTGGATGCCTCATCCCTGGAAGTGTCCAAGGTCAGGGACAGGGCTTTGAGCAAGCTGTGGTGGAAGGTGTCTCTCTGCCCATTGCAGGGGTTTGAATCTAGATGATTTTCAAGGTCGCTTCCCCGCGTCACAGAGCGGAGCAGCCCCGCCGTGCGGCGCCGGCTGAGGGCGGACATGGCGGCCACAGCGCTGCGCTCCTCCCATCCGCACGGGGGCGCTGCGCCGCCGCCTCCGGCCGAGCCCTGCCGCGCGGCCGCGGACTACAGTACCCAGCATGCCCCGCGGGGCCGACCGGAAGCGGCAGTGAGCGGGCGGAAGCGGAGCGCTGGGGCGCCATGAGGGGCGTCGGGAGCAGCGGTGCCATCCGCGCCTGGGCCGGCCCGCTCCTGCTCCCGATGCCGGCCCGGCTGCCCCCGGCTCCTCGCAGAGGTGAGGTGCTGCGGCCCCTCGGGGTGGGTGGCTGCCGGTGTCGGGTGAGCCGGGCCGTGCCTGTGAGCGGCGCTGGCCGGGCTCGGTGCGTGGGAGCGGCCGCGTCCCTGAGGCGCTGTGTGAGGGAGCGCTGAGCGCCTTCCCTCGGGGCTGGAGCAAGGGGTGAGTCCCACGGGCGGGGCCGGCGTGCGGGGCTGCTGGCGGTGTTCGGGGCGGGAGGAGCTGCCGGGGTGCGGAGGGCGGCACCCAGAGGGGCCCGGGAGCGCGTCGGTGGAGTCCGGGCTGGGAGAGGAGCATCCAGGCGAGATCAACCCAGTGAAAAAATCCACCTGTGTCTTTAGAGAACAAGAGCGGTGTGTTTGTAAGATAGCACATGACTTGGTTTATCTAGTAGCGACACAAAATTATAAATTCCCTGTTGTTTAAATGTTGTAAAGCTTTTGAGTAAAGATCTGGATAAGACACAGAATTTGGTTAAGGCAGAGAGCCTGCAGTGCATATAGTTTCAAATAAACAGGTTAAGAAGTAACAGGGCTGCTTAGATAACAGAGAATTAATGAGAGCAGAATCTGTAATGTGTGAAGCCACACAAACATAAGGTGAAGAGGAACATGTTCTTGAAATAAAAGCAGGAGAAGCAGTGAAACCTGCTTGTGGGAGGGCACGTCATAAATAGAGTGGATCTTTAGCTAATACCTGAGGTTAACCAATACCTCTTTAGAGATGAGGTGTTCCTAATCTCTGAGGCATTAAACACAAACACCATATCTCTTTACTGCCCTGTTACTTTCCTGATGAACCAAGAAATTCATCCATCATGAAAATAAGTCTTGTGTTTTTTGGTTTTGGTTTTTAATTGTGGCTTTATGTTCACACAAGCCACTGAAAATGAGATATTTGGGTTACATACAAGGAAGAGAATCTTTACTGTGGGAGTGGTGAGGCACTGGCACAGGCTGCCCAGGGAAGCTGTGGATGCCCCATCCCTGGAAGTGTTCAGGGCCAGGCTGGATGGGGCTTTGACCAGCCTGGTCTGGTGGAAAGTGTCCCTGCCCATGGCAGGGGTTTGGAACTGGTTGATCTTTAAGGTCCCTTCCAAACCAAACCATTCTGTGGTTCTGTGATGAAATAAAAAGCTGTTGGAATTAAGGCTCAGCGATTTAAGTAAAACACCAGTGAATTCTTGATTGCATAAAGTCATTCAGTGTTTTACAAGTACGAAAATTATTTAAGTGATGTTTCCCAAATATTATAAAACAATTGGCTGTGGGGTTTATTTGTGCCGTATCAGGATGCTTGTCTGTTGCACATTAATGCACTTCAGACAGATCTGCTAGTCCTGTTTAGTGGAAATTCCCTGTGGAAAAATGTTGATGGTTTCTGGTGGGTGCTGTAACCCAGCTTTTTGTTGCAACATCCATGCAGCTTTTCTGTGATGGAAGAAATGAAGATTAGTGTATTGCATAATAAGCTAAGATTAAGGCATGTCTGATTATTTCCAGGTTTTGCTGCCACGTTGGTTAGGAAGTCATATGATGTCAGAAGAGTTGATATCACTCCCCTGGAGCAGAGGAAGGTGACTTTTGATACCCATGCTTTAGTGCAGGATCTGGAAGCCCATGGTAAGTGGTATCAGACAAATAATTCAAAGGAATACTTTTAATATTAAGTGGTGTAACTTGGAGTGCTGTCAGTTTCCCCAGAGTGCCAGTACCCGGTGGTATAAAATGTTTTGGCAGCCTCTTGAGCAGGCTGGTGAAGGACAGACACCCCATGGTGTGCCATACAAGCAACTGGGACATTAGATTCACCTCATTTGTAGCTGTAGGCAGGTTTGTGTGGTGTCTTACAGCTGAGGAAAAGAACACAGGTAACAAATGTAAAGTAACAGTTCAAGACTTCTATAGCAAAAATGGAGTTTTTCAAGAAATTCCTTCTATTAGCCTGCTAAGAGTAACTGAAGGGTTTTTCCTAGTGAGAAATATTTTCAGCAGCACAGTGCTATGATCCATTCTCAGTGCCCACTCTTCTGTTGTGAGTGGGACTGGCTGGAGTCAGATAAAGAGTCCATCCAGCCCTGGTTCTGTCTCCTGGCAGCAGCTGAGAGTCAGAGCCTGCAGAGGAGTGTTATAACAGGGCAGGTGTATGTCACACATCCCCTTGTGCTTTCCAAGTTGCCAGTTTCTGTCACCCTGGAGGTATTTTACATCAGTGGAGAGTTTCAGTAACCTCACGGAACTTCAGACATCCACATGTATTGCTTATGCAGAACCTGGCATCTGTGAGGTGAATTTGATGCCCACTCAGCTCATCTCTGGGAAGGAGTGAACATTCAATCTCTCATGTCACTCATGATTATGCAAACTTCTGTCACATTGCCCCATCGTTTTCCAAAGAGAAGACTCCTAGCTTGTTGCATGTTTCCTGAAGCAGTAGATTTTCCATATTTTTGATTATTCACAATGCCCTTCTGTTAATATTTTCTGCTTCTGTCACATTCTGTCACATCCGTTCCATTTCATATTTTCAGGGAACAGTGCTGGCATTACTTGACAACTGCATGTCCTATGGATTTGCATAGTAAAGTAATGTTCTGTCTGTTGTGCTCTCTGTTCCTTTTCCTAGTAATTCAAAGGGTTTGGTTTGCTTTATTCATCCCTGCTGAGCTTTGAGCTGATGTCTTCATCAGACTAGCGACTGTCTTCTAAAATCCCAAGTGACAATAGAAACTTTGTACAGTCAGAGGTTAGGATTGTTTCCACTATTTGGGTCTAATAATAATATGTGTTAGTAGTTAAAAGATTAACAGTAGTCTGCTTACTATGTTTATTTTTATCATGCTTGTCAGACTAGACAGCCTACATCTCTAGAACTGCTTTTTAAAACTGGCACTTTTATTTTTCCAGTCCATGGGAAACCAGAATAGGCTGTGAAATGTGACTTGTCCCAGGAACTGATTCAGCTATTTCTTCTTGAAGTTCCTTTAGAACTTGTGGGGTGAAGTCTGGTGCTATTTGCTATTCAGTTTAATTTGTTATATAACTTCTACCAATACTTCTACCACAGTGACAGGTCTGTATAGGTAAAACCACAAAATTAAGAGAGCCATTTTAGTTTTTCTCAAGCTTTAGGCAGTTTTCAGGCTGCAATTTCTTGCCTATATAAACTTTTCCTCATTTTCTGACTTTTACAAAACACAGTCATTTCTTGCCGTGGAGGAAGAGCAACATAAGGAATTGGCAAGAGCTTAAGTAACCCTGAAAATTCAGGGAAACTGAAGCAATTCTATCACACTTTGTAGTGGAAGGAAGCTGTCATAAAGCACGTGTAGCTTTTTTAGACACGTAAACCAGTGGTGCACCTGGACAGTATCAGTATTCTAGAAGAGTGCAGTGGCATAGTCCTCTAAATATGTGCCTTGAAAGCGTTTCTCAATGTTAATTTAGCCCACTTTATAAGATGGGGTAGTTGAAACACAACATAGCAGTCACATTGCTGGAAATAAGTCTCTAGGGCAGGGGTAGTTGAAACACAACATAGCAGTCACATTGCTGGAAATAAGTCTCTAGGGCAAAAAACTCTCAGCACCTGACCAGATCCAGCTAAAATGAGACGTTTTTTCCCCCATTATTCACCACACATCATCTATCACACTTCAAATTTACACCAAGCTACAAACAAAGTGTACTTTTTATCATCAGAAAGCAGAAACCCCAGTTAGAGTTCATTCTGCAGGAAATGGATGCAGCAGTTTAAGAATCAGTTTTGCATATGTTTTTATCTCTGCAGGACAGTTCCAATATATGCATTTACTTGTTATTATTCTATAGAATGCATGCTTTGTAGCTGAAGGTAAGTTTGGTTTTAATAGAATTGGTGGAAGGTCATTATGAAGTGAAGTTTTGCTAAATTATTTTTGTAATGCATGAATGACTGGATCTCGTATGAAGAAATTTGGTTTTCTGTCAGCTGCATGTCAAGACTTTCAGTATAATAAAAGGTGCTGGGCTTCAGATTTTTGCAGCATTAAGTTTGTTTTTTCTAGCTGAAGTCACAGTGCCTGGCTCCTGGCTGTCAGTTCTGAGTCATTGTGTGAATTCCACTGTGCTGCTGTGGTTAGGTGTGACACTTGAGCGTCTCTTGCTCCTTATCCAGATTTTTAATACCACCTTAACTTGTCATCCTCCAACTGTCCCAGGCTTTGGGAAGGAGCAAGCACAGACCATCGTGTCGGCCTTGATAACCCTGTCCAACGTCAGCTTAGACACCGTCTACAAGGACATGGTCACACAGGCCCAGCAGGTAAGAACTCACCTGTACTGTCTAGCTATAAAGGCTCGTGGGTGCATCTTTCAAACACAAGTGAGCAGCTCTCTCTAGTACTATAAACACCTCACTGTGCCAGGTTTTCCTAAGTTTCACTTGGGATTTTAACAGATGGTTATAGGCCCTGACCAGCTTCTACTGAAGTCTGACTACATCCTTGAAAACAATGAAATTTTTACAGTTCCTGGGAAAACTTTGGTTGCATTTACACTGAGGAGATAATATGCCTTATACCATCATAAAATATTCATTATCAATACCAACTACACTATAAAAACCACTGTTTCTGCCTAATGCAGTTCCATGCCAATTCTGTTTAGGATGCTTTGCATGTAATATGATTTCCAAAAAGAAAGGTTTTCATTTTGATGAAAGAAAATCACAGACAGAAGTTCTTGTTTTCTAGAAGGAAAAAAAAAGTTAGAAAACTTCTATTACAAGTAAATGTCAGTAAGATAAAAATTTTTAGAAGAAAGGCTCAGCAGTTCAAATAAAAATAGCAATGAATGCTTAATTACATTAAGTAATTGAAGAAGAATAGCACATAATTTCAGCTTGCACAGCCTTCCGGAGCGATGATCAAAACTGTTTCCATGCTAAATAGTAGGGTAACTTCCCTATGCTGGGAGAGGGAGCATTGCTTTCAGCATTTTAAAATTCTGAGTTGCTTCCTTTATTTTCTGGTTTGGGTTTCTTCCTGTGTTTATATGTAGTGGTTGAACTCTGAACTTGTTAGTTCAAACCCCAGGAAGGCTTTTTGCAGTGCTTTTTGGCAGTGTTTTACTTCTGTCCATCAGACTTTGAAGCTGGCAGTATGATACTCATTAAGTCTTTGGCTTTCAATGAGTTTGTAGGCAAGAAATGGAAGTGCTTAGGAAGAGCTGCATTCAGATCAGCAATCAATGCTTCTGAGGCTACTGCATGTTCACTGAAAGTGGAAGACTGCTGAAGTGACCTGTAGTTTCAGGTCTATTTCATTGCTACTTGGACTAACACCTCTGACCTTTTTGCTGAAGTTCAGAGTTGGTGTATTAAAGCAACAGAAAAAGCACAAAACTCTGGAGTCTTTCAAACAAATTGCTGGTATTAAATTGTCTGTTTCTGTCACATTCTTGTTAGAGACACTCCCCACTTTTGGGCTTTGCAGCAGCTAATTTAAGCATTTCAGACCTAAACATTTTTTCTTTACTTGTCAGAAAGAGTGCACCTTAATTAATGGCATGTTTTATTTTTCCAAGGAAATAACTTTACAGCAGATAATGGCACATTTGGACTCCATTCGAAAAGATATGGTCATCCTGGAGAAAAGTGAATTTGCAAACCTGAGAGCAGAGAATGAGGTACTAACATATATTTACATTAAGCAGTTTAATTGCGGTATTTGTTGTGTTTTGCCTGATGTACAGTTTTGTGGAACAAAATATAAATGTAGAAGTAATTCTGGAAACTTTCATCAGAATTGAAGAGTCTGTAATTTACAACTTCAGAGATCACATAAAACATATATTTCACTTGCTGTGACCTGCCTCAGATATTCTGTAAAGGGTTCTAAGATGTGTACATTTTTTTCAGTTTCTGTAATTTTATTTAAGGGTAACTGCTAGTTTCTGGCTATTAACTATATAGTGCAGGTAGAGGAATCAGCCATTCCTTTGCAACAATTTATTTAATTTGGTGATTGAGACACATTTTACTTTTACTTCATGGTATTTTGGTATTTCTCTGCTGTCTTTAGACTCAGAATAACAAGATCATCGTTACAAAATAATTCCTTTATTTTGAACAAAATTCCCAGCAGATTATATATGCCTGTACATCCAAACACATTAGTTAGGATATTTAATTAAGAACAAATTGCCCCATTGGGAGGAAAAATGGGGAAAGAATAATTGCATGGATGCAGTGATAACATGTACATCGCTGATTCATTTGGTTACTTTTCCTGAATTTGTAAAAATATTTTATTTTTTTCTCCTCTGCACTTAGAAAATGAAAATTGAATTGGATCAAGTTAAACAACAGCTAATGGTAAGTAAACAGCAAGTACCTGCACACTCCCATTAGGGAGAATAAGTAGCTATTTTCATAATCTTTATTTGTTTTAAAGACTGAAACCAGTAAAATCCGAGCTGACAGCAAGCTAGACATAAACCTGGAGAGGAGCAGGGTGACAGATATGGTGAGTTGGTCTGTGAGATGCCCTTATTAGCTCTGTGTTGTGTTTCTGTTGCTGTAGCTGTGATTTATCTTTTATCCACAGTTTACAGATCAGGAGAGGAAACTGATGGAAGCAACTACAGAGTTTCATAAAAAAGTAAGTATTGAACAAAGCAGGATATAGTTGTGCAGTGCATGTTCTGTAAACCCCAAACTGTGGTGAAAGCTAATACATTTATGGGTGTGGTAAAGCAAAAGGCCAGGCTCTGTCACTCAGGGCTGTTGCAGGTATTTCTTGCCTGTGGGATTCACAATAAACTCCAGTCAGCGGAAGGAGGCATTCCAGCCTTGTCCCTCGCTTCCCAAGTACTGGCACAGGCTGGCACAGCTGGGATGTGAGCTATCATGCTTCCTTTTTCCCAGTGTTAACTGATGAGCTGTATCACAGGGATGGTGCAGGTGCCTACAGCCAAGCAGTTCAAGGGCTGGAAGTCCCAAAGCTGCTAGAGGACACCAAAGTCTATGGGGCTGAAGAAGAACCATGTCCCATCTTGAGCATATCTTCTTTTTTTGTGATATGCCTTGTGAATGCTTAAACCTTTGTTTTTCAGAAATGCAGGAATACTGTTCTGTGGGCTGTAGAGTATCTCCTTCAGGAGGCACTGGCACATCAGAGACAAAAGTCTGTCATGAGGGTGACAGTGAGACAGTGGCACAGGTTGCCCAGAGAGGTTGTGGACTCCCCATCCATGGCAGTGTTCAAGGCCAGACTGGAAGAGACTCTGAGTAACCTGATCTAGTGAAAGGTGCCCCTGCCCATGGCAGGAGGGTTGGAACAAGATAGTCTTTATGGTCCCTTCCAACCTAAGCCAGTCTGTGATTCTGTGATCATTAAAGTTTTCTCTTTTACTGTCTATCCCTTCAGCAATCTTCACAGATTGTATAAAGCAGGATTTTCTGTCTTCTAAAGTCTCTTAGCAGTGATAGGTTGGAAATGTTCTTGTTTCTGGTAGCATGGTATTTTTGTTCAGCTTTGGAAAGCTGAAGGGGCTAGAGACCATTGCCTAATATATGCTGTCTTAATATTTCAGGATGCAAATACCAACAGCATTATCTCAGAAATCAGTAATAAAATCGACACTGAAATAGCTTCCTTAAAAACACTCATGGAATCGAATAAACTTGACACCATTCGCTATTTGGCAGGTATGTGACAGGCAAGGAGGTGAGCACTGGTACTGGATTGTGGCTGTATAAAATTCTGTTCAGAAGTATGTGCTAAATGAGGTCGGCTGTAGCAGCAGGCAGCTGGGATTGGGTGAAGGAGATCTCCCTTTCCCCCTCCAGCTGGAAGAAATGTGACAGAGAACACAGAAGAGCTGGGAGCATGCCACTATGGGACTAGGATTGTGCCCAGAACTGGGATTAGGGCGAATATGGACATGGTTAAAAGAAATTGAAAGCCTAAATGCCTTACCCAGTTTGACAGTACCTCTGCTTGCTGCAGCAGCCTTTGATGTGATGGAGTTGCTACAGAAGTTTTGCTGAGGTCATTTACGTTACCCTGAAGGTTTGTTGTCATTCAGGACTGGTCTGAGAGTAACCAGTCCTGCCTCCCATCGAGTCTCCACAGACACACAGTTTCTGTGAGGCAGGACTTGTACTTTCACCTGCCAAGCAGAACAAATTTCTCTTTGTTCAAAAATATAATTTGAGATTAGTCTTCTCAATATGTACATAACCAGTGAAGTTTTTGTTGTGTAGGAGCTGGATAAAAAAGAGTAATGCATTATATTTGGAAGTGAGAATAAGTTCAAAGGAAAATGTAATTAGCTTTATTCTAACACTAATTGAAACAGCAGCATAAAAAGTCCAAAAGACAACTCGTCAGGCTTCAGGACTGCTGCTGTGTTTGACAGCTCATTTTCAAATTCATCGTCATTTTGGTTCCATGGGAAATCTGGGATGTCTGATGTGAGCCCTGGTCTCCTGTAGTGCAGTTTCCAGTAGCTGGGTGACAGTAGTACAAGCCCCTGTAGCCTGGGGTGCTCTGAGGTATCCAGCATAGTTGTTGGGATGTGTCCCTGAAAACGTGGCTCCTCAGGCTGCTGCCCTGGGCCTCCCATCTCAGCACTGAGGCTGTGCTGCTGAGCAGGGCACGGCCTCTGAGAGCAGCCATTGGCTTCTGGAATTGTTCTGTCGCACCTGCAGCAATCTGGGAGCTTCAGGAGGCTCTTCTCTAGAGTTGTTAATTCTTCCATCTGTTTGCAGCCAATTTCCTCTATGGATAAAGTGGTACAACAGCATTCAGCTAATTATCTCCTTTCTTTGTGTTTTGTTTTGGTTTTTTTTTTGTTTTTTAACAGCTTCAGTGTTCACTTGCCTAGCAATAGCACTGGGGTTTTACAGGTTCTGGAAATAGATCTACATGGAATGACTGCACTAAATACAGACAGAAAAGGCCACCCAAGCAACACCACTTGGACAATAACCTTGGCACCTTTTGGTTTTGATATTCTAACTGTGTAATAAAAATGCTTTCTGAATATGTAACACTAAAGATCAAAGTAACTGGGGGGAAGTAGCCAAATAGTAATATTTCATTGTCTCCTATTCAATACTGTATTTATTTCAAAGTGTTTCTTATGCTATACCAGAAAATTTCCTGATATCTTTTAGAATTAATTTTTTTTTTCTGGAAAATTCTCACTCTCAGCTCCTTTCAAAATGGAAATATTAAACATTTTATATACTCTAGAAATGGGAATACAATTTCCAAATTAGAGTTCCCAGTATGGGGATGCTAATACCAGACTTCAACCTACCTAATGTGACCCAAGTAAATTAATCTTGAACATAGGTTCAGGATTTTGCTGCCAATCTGTTCCTCAATTTTTGATGAATTGAAGCTTTGGGTTTTTTAATCGAAACCATTTGGTGTTTTGAATTGAAACCCTAATCACATATCTACATATGTAAAAACACACTCCAGGGCCTTTACGGCCTTTACTAAACCACCCTTTTTTTTTTGTCCTTGAAAACTGATTTGCATTAATTCAAAATCTCATGTACAAAATGTCTCTATAGATTTTTGTTAGTATCTTCTGCAATTTTTGTAAGCCCAGTGGTGCAAAGAAAGGGAAAACTTCTCTGTCTTAGCCTTTCCAAGGGGAAATGCCTCCACTCCCAGCAGCTGTGTGGAGCCCTGGGGCAGATAAGTGCTCTTAACTTCCCCCCTCAAGTAGTGCAGAGTATTTCCAAGAAATCTGCACATATTTTCTGGGCATAGTATCTGGCTTTTAAAATGGAAATACTCAGAATTTCAGTGGTGCCAGGGTGGTGGTGGTGATCCTCCTCCCCCCTCCTCCAGGCTCTTTTGTAACCCTGTGGGACACACTGACCCTCGTGACCACTGCCTTCTGCAAGGACTTGACAGCTCCTGTTGCAGAGTTGCAACACAAGTGGATGCCTTCCAAAAGTGAAGCAGTTCCATCTTATTGAGTACAAATGCATATGCTTGGTTTGATTCTTTTAGTGTAATAATTTTTTTAAGTCTTTCTAGATTAACTTTGAAGTAAGAATAGGCCTTTTATGGGCTAAGGACTATTGTAGTACTGAGTACTGGCAATTTTTTTTTATTGCTGTTTTATTCTGTTTACAGTTGAAATTCTGGTATTCTGCCAATTCTTATATTCCCTGCATTAAATTATTTATCATATTACTTCAAAAAAAATAAAATTAATTTCTTATATTTGCTGTCTGAGAATTTCTGCATGAAAGTTTAGCACCAATGGTGATGCAGGAAATAGCTGATCTGGTGCAGCTTGTCACCACCACCCTTTAACACCCTGAAGCAGGCTCTTGATGCAAGGCACATGCTGTTAAGTCAGCATGCCTCCTTCATGGTGCACACAAAAACATGGATTTTTATTTTTTAGTATCTTTGAAATTCTCAGAGATTAAGTTTTCTTTAGTACTAAGGAGAGGACAGATCAGGACTGACACACTAAAATAATTATCTTCTAAGTCTCAAAATGAGGGTTCCAGAGGGAAAATCATTTCACGATAGCTGTGTAGTCATGAAATGATTTTTAGGTGTGGAGGAGAGGTCAGGGTTGCCCTTTCTAACCACAAGTTGCTCCCTAGCTTAGTAAACCCTTCAGCCCTGAGTTAGAGACTGATTGCTGCAGTTCATCTGGCACCTCACAAAGGAGTCACTTCCTGCCTTTAGGAATGCCTAAAGATGAAAATTAAGGGGCCGGCACCTCTCTGCAGCTGAGTAGTTCTCCCATCCACTATTCAGCTTCCACACTGAATATGCCAGGAGGTGATGTGCACTTTTTCCATCTTAAGGTGGCAGTACAAAATAGACCAGTGAATGCAGATACATTCCTCAGAATTATGAGGCCTGTGACTTTCTTGTTTTTAGGCCAGAGAACTAAAAACCATTCAGTACAAGGTAGGGTAGAGACCCACAGCTCATCTTTAGGGCTGGGCTGAGCAAACACTTGGCATTATCTGGAATATTGCTTTTGTACCTCCAGTCTGCTGCCCCTCCTCTGAGGTTCGTTCCTCGGTCTAGTCACACTCCTCTTGGGCTGCAGGCTGACTGCTTCTTTATCTTCATCTTTGCAAGATTTGGTCATTGTCTCAGCTTCCTGAAACAAAGAATACTGCAGCCATTAAACAGGAACCACTGGAAGGATGTGAAAATCTACATCTGGGAGTAACCACAGAGTACTGTGTTCAGAGTAAAGCTGAGGGCAGAGCACAGTCTTGGGGCCTGGGATGGCAGCACAGTAGTGTGAGACTTGAAGGTCCCCTGGCTGTAGAAATCACTCAGCCAGAAAGGCTGCTTGGCTAGAAGGGGAAAATTACCAAAAAAAACTAGCCTAATGAAAAATACTGACAAAGAAAATGTTTGCCAGCCTGGCAATCACAAGGGTGAGAAGCAGAAACATCCTTGAAAAAGTGCAGCTGGCCTCTCTGAAATACAGCTGTGGCACCCAGCATTCAGAGCCTGAGATTCCACCAAGAAGCACAAAAACAAGGGACTGCAGAGGCAATTGACTGAAAAGGTGGAAAATAGTCTGGGAAATAAAAATGCTCTGAAAGAATAGAAGCACCATCATCTATTGCCATCCATTGTACAGGTGAAAAGTGAAAAATCAGAAACATCATCACCTACTGGCTGCTTGCAGTTGGTGTCCTTTTTCCTCTTACGTCTCTATCATACAAAAGGAGCTTAATTTTTAATTCAAAATAAAACCTCAGAACTTCTAGTGCTGCACATACTGTTCCTTTCCCAAACAGACTGAATACCCTCCATGAATTTTCTGTGAGATCTTGGGCTCTCATTCAGTATGCCTGACTGACTCCAGACACTGTGACATGGATCAAGTCCCTGTTAGTGAACTTGTCCCCCTCTGGGGACCCATGGTAGCGATCTCTACACCTGTGCAGGCTGGGTAGCCCTTTAAGTGGTGACGACACCTCCCCTGAAGCACCATTTGAATCTCAGACACCAGGTGTCAGGCAAGGGAAACTGCCAGTCACTGGATATGCAGTATGGAAGTACTCGGGATCAGCCCACTCCTTAGGTGACTATTAAGATGAAGAATAGCAGTGCTTCTCTGCCAGGGTTTCTCAGGGAAAGAAACCGATACCCTTTCACAGCAGAGACACTGTCAAGGCCAGACGAGGGCTCCTGCTCACTTCAGCATGCCGAGCTGAAAGCTGTAGCACATTTTCTCTAGACTGTGCCCTCTAATAGAGGGAGCAAACACACACAAGCAACAGGCAGGGGCCTCTGTGCCACGCCCGGGGAGCTGGGGTGGCACTCACCTCGGAGGCAGCAGAGGCGGTGCTGGTTTTGCCCCGGCCCTCTCGGAGCTGGTTTATCTCAGCACGGTAATCATCCAGCTGGCTCTCCAGCTTCTCCCGCCTGACTCGCTCATATTCCAGCTGGGCCTCCAGCTCCCTCACAGCCCTGCCAAAAGCAAAAGAGGCAAGCAGAGCATGAAGTACATCCAAACCTGCCCCGGCTGCTCCACGTGGCGCAGTGCCTTTGCCAGGGAACGGGTCAGTCACGCTGAAAGCAGCGCAGCACGCCTCCCGGCAGCTGTGCTCAGGCTGCGGACCCTTGGTGACAGCGCTGACAGCAGCTTTCCTTCCTCGGCTGCCAGCGGTGCTCAGCGATGGGACCGCGAGGTGGAGCCCTCTGCCCGCACACCGAGCCCGCGCCGCGCTGCCCGGGCCAGGCTCCAGCTGCGGGGGAGGGAGAAGTGCCCAAGCAGCAACCAAGTTCTTATGAAACAGAGAAAAAGCACAAAGCCGGCAGCATTCTGGAAAGGTCAGGGGCAGCCTTCTCATTCACATCTGGTGCTTCTATATCCTTCCTACTGATTGGCTTAGGCACGGATGAGGAATGCTCAGATCTCAGCTTGCATGACTGGCTTATACACAGTTGCACAAGATGTCACTGGTCACACCCTCAAGGGCTCCTAAATTATTTGAGATTCCTGGAACTGTTTAGCTGACACATAATTCACACATAAACTGAGTCTCTGGAGTTGAGCTGGCTTTCTCATATATTAGGATGAATTATCACAGCTACAAGGATGGAAGCTCAGTAAAAGGAAAGGGGAGATATCTGCCCTATGCATTCAAACAGCACAGGAGGAAGGCTCTCAGCAAGACCTACCATGTTTCCATATTTCCCTGTTTCTCAGAGTAAGGAATTCCTGAATCAGGCCCTTTGAGCTACCAATCATCCTTACTGGCACTGCAAGAATGGCCTGTGCTCAGGGGACAGCTGATTTCTTCCATGCTTCCAACTAAAGAGGCACACCTCCCAAACTGTGTGGCACACCCATGGTGACAATTTCCTGCAATGAACCCTGGTTAAAGCACTGTGAAGTGATTCACACCAGGCCTCTTACAGCCAAAAAAACCTGGACTAAAGGAGAAATCTTCAAAATCTGCTCTACAGTGGCCTTCCCAAGTGGCAACTCTTGCTTTTCATCTAACAAAACGGTGTTGTCATTAAGCATTTTATCGATAATGAGGTTTTCTGGCCTGTGATACAAGCACCTTGGGGTGCTTGTATCTACAGATGGTACCCTGAGAAGAGTAGGCAGGTATTCTGAGAAGCCCCATTTCTTTTCAAAAGAAGAGTTTGGGGCTAGGGATGCTTTCTAGCCTTCACAGGTAGAGGAAATCCTTCAGAGAACCTCACAGTTTTTCTAGTTTAGCCACACATGCCACAGAAAGCAACACCACTTAGAACCCCAGCAGAATCTTCTAATAGACATTGTTAGTTTTTGAGCAGCTGCTCTATCCAAAATGAACTTCCCTGTCTGTCATTAGTCAACAATGACTTTTCCATCATTAAAACCAGATTGCTCTGACCTTTTAATGTGAGCATCAACACTTAAGCTGATCACTCTCCTCTGAAACCAGGAAGGACACTTCTAGAAGTGATGAATCTCATCCTGAAGTATATGTTTAATTATGCCCTGGAAGTGTCTACACTTCTCCAAGAAGCTGAAAAAGGAGCTCCTGATAACTAACTTGGACAGCTGTGTCTGTTACCTATTGTATACATATCAAGTTGAGAAAGATGGACTGTCATCATAAGCTGAGTCAAAGAGTGACCTGGAACCAGATGAAATCCTGACCTCAGTTTTCTGGCTCAGATATGGCTTTAAAACAAAGTACTTAGTTGCAATCTGTGACACCTACTGTCTGCTTCAGATCCACACAGATTGCTAAATCTCCTGTCTTCTTCATGGCATATAAGCCCCCCAGACAGTCTCCTCTCAGTGGCCAGATAAAAACAGTGGTTTGGGTTGGCCCTAACACATGATGGAGGTGGTTATCTACAGAGACTGAGAACAGAGGGCAGCCAAATCTTTGACAGGCAGACGTGGAGACAGGCCTGTCTTTGGAGGCTGCAGTATTGTTAAATCTCTAAATCTCTGATAGACTTTTCTTTAAAATGTAGAGTCTGTCCATCAAATCACCTGACCAACCTAACAGAACCATTTGATTTAATGGACTCATTGAGAATTAGATCTTATGAACAATGCTTCACATTCAAGGCCAGGTTTGCTGATAGTTGTTTTTTCCCCATAGACTGGATACAAGCTAATCCTTTCTTGAGCACAGAAATATATTGCCAATGAACAGAAATGTTAGCAGGTCACTGAATAATCTCTGCTGTATATGCACTTCCATCCAAGCCATGCTAACATTTTTGCCTATTTTCAGATTTTCTGGAGGGCATGCATGTCTTTGGCATCCTCAGAGGAAATAAAGCTGCCAGAAGCTATCAGACCTACTGCACACATCTGCAGAAAAACCTGAACACTGAAGAGATGATCTTGCACAAGAATCATGGACCTATCGAGCACTTGTGTTGTGGGGCTGATCCTGGTGGTAGAAGTTTGGAATTGGCCAAACAAATTGCTGCAGTTCATTTCTTTTGGGCTGGTTGAAGTTGGTAAGTGGAAAAGACAGAACGGCCAAATGCAAATTTGAGTGTAAATCAGCTTTAAAGGAGGATTTAAAATGGGCCCCACAGAGTTAAACATTAGCAGGGCAGAATGACCTTACTTCTCAGCTTTCCTTTCTTCTTTTCTTATCTTCCTCTCCTCTTCAGTTATTCCCCCCAGCTGTCTGTAGTTGTTGTAGGCAATTTCTAGAAGTCTCTGAAGTTCTTTAATCTTGTGATAGGCCCTTACTGTAAGACAGAGTTCTCCAGGTAGGTAAAATGCAAGAAGACAGTTATGCTGAAATCCAATAGTCTGGAAAATAGTCTCACAAACATAAGAGCAGAAATCAGACTGCTCAGCAAACCTTGAGCTACACCTGACACCCACACAGCAAGCAGATGTCAAAAACAAATAGCAATCCAACACTGTTGCACCAACATCGATTAAAATGGTGTGACAATTATGATCTAATTGCCTTCTGCTTGCTTTCTAATATTCCACAATTTGTTTCAATGCTCAGTATTACAGACATCCTGTCAACCATCTCATAACAAAAAGATCAGAGCAGTTGGCTGGGTCTGTCCTAGTTAGGGCTATAAGGTCTTGATAACAACTTTTGCAAACAAGGAATGATGGAAATAGAGTGCTTACTGCGTGCATTCATTTTCTCTGCTTTATCCAGGGTTAAATCCTCTTTGCTATCTGTACTCCCTTCTACACCATGTGTTTCAAAAAACTTGATGTTGTTTGCATCTAGTTCTTCATCACTAGAGTTACTGTTTCCAGTTCTTGGTGTCAGAAGTTCCACAGCTGCCAGATGGCCAAATCTGCACAGAGAACAGTTAAAATCTGGAAAAACATGTGTGGTAGAAACTCTCAAACTGCCCATGTTCCCATTTATCAGAGGGGTTTCAGAGGTAAAGGAAGCACTGTACACACACTACAACTATCTATCTACTTTTTGTAGTATTCTTATGGCATGAGCTCTGCCTCGATGGAATCTTATGGCAATGGCTCCTACATCAGAGGCATCTCTTTCCTTTGCAGGGTTTTTTAATTGAATCTCATCAGAATCTGCATTATTTTTATTAATACAAAAATCAGCTGGCCTCTGCTACTTCTCAGAGTTTGGACAGCAAACTGTGAACATACAGGCTCAAAACTGTCCGCTGGCAAATGAGCTAGTTTTCCTCTTTTGTGTCTGACCTCACTAAAAATAAAATTAAATTAAGTGAAAATTAAAACCTTTTGTAGTTACAATATTATAGCTACAATACAGCCTTTCTTATCACTCAGAGCTGGAATTCATAGGCTTGATCTGTTTTTTCTCCACCACCGAAAATCAGGATTAATTCCAACAAAGCCGACATGATATTGATACTAAAATAGTAAGTAAATAAGTGTCAGAGCTACAGGATATGTACTACTACCTCTTGGCTACATCCTTTGGAGTCTCTCCAGCATCATTTGTAATGTCACAGTCAGCTCCCATTTCAACCAACCACTGTAAGCAATGGACATGCCCCTGTTCAGCAGCTAAGAGAAGGAAGGCATACACAAGTCAATTATATACAACTGAAGTGTTTCAAACCTGAAACGTCCTCCTCTTGCCATTTTTTGACATGTCAGAGATTGGGTTCACTAAGACACTACAAGGGAGATACTATTTCCAGAGGAGCCTCTGTGTCAAGATGCTGACAATCACTTGGGTACACAGAATTTTGGGGAAGAGCATGCAGTGTGGTTGGTGGCTCTTTCTAGTTCTGGAAATGTATTGGCAGCTCTTGCTGAACACAAGCTAAACTGAACTTTCCCAGTCTCATGTACAGAGCACAAGACACACAAAAATCTGCTGCCCCAGTAAGAAAGGCCTGCATGCCACAGTTTGGCAGCCAAGCGCTGTCACCTCTCGCTGGCTTTGGGCTCGCAGGGGTCACACACAGCTGGCAGCCCCAGCCTGTGGGGTGTGTGCTGCTGTCTCAGGAGAGAGAAGCAGGGCTTTGTGCTGGAGCTGAAGGTACAGCATTTCTTGGGGCAGACACTCAAGGCAGCACCTCTCAGCAGCATCCTAGCACAACCTTACTCATATGATGTGCCATGGCCACTGCTCCCACCACGTGGTGCCAGGAACAATGTCTCACTTATGGAAGATGGTATTTGGCAAGTCTAGATGAAACTGTATGTTGATTTTCTCAAGGAAGAATAAATCCATTTGTTGACAGCACTCCCTATTGGATATTTTTTTTATTTGTTTTCTTACTGAGATACAGAAATGAAGTTACAACATCAGCATGGAAACACTGGGGATGAAACAACTGTAGGTCAGCATCATTCCAAGAAAAGAAAGTGGGATTTTAAAATAGCTACATATCAGTTATTTTAATAAGAACTTCAATTATGGGGTTTTTTAAAAAATTCTACTATATATCTAGTCAAAAAGAAATGTAGGAAATTTGCTAAAAGCATATTACAAAAATGCTTCCCTCTTTCTTTCATCTTTTGTTTCTTCTTTCAGACAATACTGTGAAACCCCAAACACAAAAAACCAACCATTTTTTCTGTAATGCAAGCAGTACACTACATGTCAAAGTGTCAACCAGCAGTTTACCTTTCTTCACAGCCTCCTACCAAATTACTTTGTTGTAGTTTTTACAACAGATCCCTACAGTACTGATGTGTTCAGGAAATAAAGTCCCAGGCCACAATACAGATCATTCTTATACTTAGCCAGACAGATATTTCTAAAAGCCACATCTTGCCTGATTAAAAAAAAAAAAATCAGAACTACTTAGTTACATTAAATAAAGTGAAAATTAAAAACTTTTACAGCTAGAATAGCTAGAATATAGCCTTGCTTATCACTCAAAGCTGGGATTCATGTGCTTGATCTGTTCTTTCTCCATCACTGAAAATCAGGATTAACTCCAACAAACCTGACATGATATCAATATACAAATAGTAAATAAATGTCCGAGCTACTTAGTTTTCCATTTAGTTGCTGATTTCTCTTCATTGTAAGCTCTTTTTCCTTGACTTGAGCTTGGTTGTATTGTTTTCAAAGTGACCCATGCACACATGCACTACAAAATACGGGTTTGGTGTTGCCTTTCCAAGCTCCAAGAAATGAGATGCTGTTTTTCATTACATTTACCTGATAAGCAGTCACTTGAAAAACAAAGTAAATGAATCAGCAACAAAGAGTAACAAGCTGAAACACAGATTATATTTACTGACCTTTGTGCAGGAGAGTGGATCCCTTATCGTCCCGCTCATTAATGTTGATTACTCCACTTCTCACTAGTCTTCTAACCACCAGTAAGTCCCCGTTGAAAGCAGCATCATGACCCGGGAACGCTAAAACTGAAAATAAAAAGGCACATGTTTCCAAGCAGATGCCAGCAGTTCTACTGAATATGCTGGTGTTTGTCTCACAGCTCACCTCTCATAGCAACTTATGTATGGACACTTCAGAGGTAGCAAGGATAATGCTCCTTAATTAGCTGAAATGCAGCTGTGTAACCAGCAGTGCTCACCAGACACTTCACTAAATATGTCTTAGTTATGGCTACAGGCATCACATATAGTTAAGAGATTAATTTCACTGACCTGAAATAACAAGTACACCTTCGTGTACTTCTGCAGAATTACACACAATGCCTTTTTGAAGTGTATCTTGATCCATACTCACCTTCCTGTCTCTCTGGATCTTCCTCCTCTTTTTCCACACCATCAATATATTGCAGAATATTATCTTTGTAGAACCGTTCAGCCAAGTCTCTTGGAGTCTCTCCATGGTCATTCCTGGCTTTCAGAGCGTGTGTAACACTGGCCATTTTCCTGACCAAGAACTTAAAGCAATGCAAGTGTCCTTCCACTGCTGCCAGATGTGCTGCAGCACAAATGAAACAAAGGGTGCTAGAGCTGAGCCTGCTGCCCACTGAGAAAGCAATGCTCCCACCAGGGTTAGAGCTGGCTCATCTACCAGCACGTGAGCCATCCAATACCACACAAGGGGAAGAGCAGCCTCAGCTGAACTGTGGATGTTCAGCTCCCACCCAGGACACAGTTCAGCTCTAGGCAAAGGAGGGAAAGCTGCCAAGGATGGGATCTGCAAGGATGATTCCCTGGTGGAGCTGACTGCAGGAGACAAAACAGACTCCCAACAGAGCACTGAGGCCTAGCCCAGAGTGCACTGCTGGCGCCTCACTTCCCCAGGAACGTGGATCTCCCTGGTGTCCCAGAGATACTCCTTACAGGGGGACAGCAAGCACTGTCCTTGATTAGGAGCTAAGGCCATTTCTGCCTTAGGCTCTACCGTGCCACCACAAAGAAGCTGCATCACACCCTCGGTTGCCCCACCCATAAAATGAGGACACTGATAGGTGCTTTACTGGACGAAATATTTGAAGGTACATTCCTCACCTGACCTTTAGGCTATGTAGAAGTTTACTTATTTAATAATGCTACAGTGCTGGGCCTATAACAACATAAGAGGTACCAAACACATGCCAACTCATTTGACATAAGTAATAGCCTCTAATCCCATTAAATGAGAAGAACTTGCCAAATAAATGCTTGTTATGATGTCTCGCTCCATGAAAATGCTCTATAGCAGCTGGCTGATGTTCTAGAGGCAAAAGGATTCATTTCTCCAGTTAAGAATCTCACTATCTTCATAATCAACAAACAATGTACACAGGGCCCAAAAAACCCACGTCAATTCATTTTTTGGCATACACAAGCAAACCAAACCATATATAGCAAACCAAATCATCCACAGCTTTCCAGAGCATAATTGCTCTACAAGATTATGGACAATGGTTTTACAGCAAGATGACAATACCCCTGTACAGGTGATTGTTTAAAATCTGAGCTTCACTGAAACAAGGGCAGTTTTTGCCATTGTCTGAATTTTAGTCAGTGAGTTAGGTTCTCAGGGAGAAGGGAAAAGAAGGGTACCGTGCTAAAGGTAAGTCAGCTAGTGAAAAACTGACTCAACCCTCACGAATCCATTTTCAGATACCTAAAATCTGTTGGTGTCCCAACTTTTCTGTGTTTCATCTTGACTTTTATAAAATCAGACTAACAATATTTACTCTTCTAAAAGCCACAAGCCAAAAAAATTGTGTCTGTGAAAAAATATTTAGAATAGGTTTGACTAGTGAGCAATAAAAGAAGCATGGACGTAGCTCAAAAATGAATACAGAGAGAAAGCAAATTGAAATGTTCAGTTAATAAGCACAGCCCATTCTGTGCTCATTGAATGAGACACATTTTTTTTTTCTTCCAAAATATTGGCAAGGAAATTAGCAAAGATAGCTAGACCCCCTTGCAGTAACACACATATAAAAAAGATGCAGCCAGTTTTTAAGTTTCAGGTGCCTGACACTGCAACCTCAAATAATTTCTTCCAGTATTCTCTTAGGAAAAATTATTGCACAGCTCAGCTAATCTTGAAGCTGAAGTGTGTAAAGATAATTTAAGTTCGCTACTGTTACACAAGCAGACAACAAGCTGGTTTGCACAGTACTTCTACTAATCTGTTACTAGCCATGTTCCAAAATATCCTCTTTCCTTTGGAAGATAATATGATCAAATGAAACAGATCAAAGGTTGGAAGATCAAGCTTCTGTAGATGCCAAAACACAACAAAAGCAGTTTTTTACTAACCATTTTATACAGAGCATTTAAGTAGAACTGCGCTGGCATCTGCTTTCTCTCCACAAAAGTCTGTTATCAGGGAAGTGTTCCCAAATGCAAATAAAGCTGCCTTCCATGCTGCCCCCAGGGTGCCTCACATCCTGACCCCTTATTGCTAATGCACCACATCTCCTGCTGGGATGCAGGAGCCTCACATCCTTTAACAAGACCCAGGTTTGCAAAACACAGCATGGCTATCTGTTTCCTAGGTAAGTAGTCCTTAGTAGAGGGTAAAAGATTTTAAGAAGGGATTTTTAAAGATAACTCTGTACAAGTTATAGAGAAAAACATATGCTCTTTGGAACAAATAATGTGACAAACTATTAGAAGGAAAATGCTAAAAGGCAAAGTATGCAAGAAGAACTCAAGACAGAAACAATCCATTGAACTTACAGCAGATATTGAGGCAGTGGTGTGTTAGGGAGAGGGATACTGGAGAAAATACAAAAAGCAAGGAACAATCACTGGCACATTTTTATGCTGAAGTGAATACACTGATAATTATGAAAAGAAATTACAGATAATCCAGAAAAAGCAGTATTCCAGAAATCAAGATGAAGAAATCACAGGAAAATAAAAACAACTGTTTTACAAAATCAGTTAAGAAACAGTGGGATACAAAAACTTGCATGCAAACACACCAGAGCCTCGTCACATTGGCACCAAGTCAAAAAGTAGCACATAGCAGCTGAAACTGCCTCCCCCTCCACCTGTGCTTCTCCTGCGACCTCCACTGGCACACGAGCTCACACACACACACACAGGAGATGCTGCTCACCAGCTCCCAGTCAGGCTCAGCCTGCACCACATCCCAGCATTTGAGAGCTCTCAACTTTGCCAGCAGCAGCAGGAAGTGAATGGGATACTGTCACCAACAGAGAAACACTTTGGATTTTGTAAATCCTCCCATCATTAGAAAAATTGACTATCTATGTGGATTGCATGGAATCAAATAGCAAATGTGCTGCTGTGCATTAGTTATAATTTGCTCAATCTTCACATTTCACAACAACTGTAAACAAAAGGCTTTAAAACATGTGATTTATCCTGATATACCTGGAAGGTTTCCATTGTTATCCACATCATCTACACACGCTCCCCATCGAACAAGAAGCTGCAAACACCCCAAGCGACCGTGAAAAGCAGCATAATGAACAGGTTTCCAGTCATTCCTGTCTGAAACGTTTACATCCTAAAATGAAAGTAGCAGGTTAATTCATTCATTTCTGAATCCTAAGACACAAGTTTTATATATAGCAATCTGCTGTTCATTGTGTTAAATTATTTAAATCAAACCAAATAACATTTTCCAAAGTTCAACCATTATATGCAGTTCCAGTTTCAAGACACGTACTTTTCACAGGCTCTTGCTTTTACTTAATACACTTAGAAAAGGTGCGTTTTCAGACATGTTTTTATCATCATAATGACCTGCATTGGTCATTATTCCTTAAATATGCATCAGGACTAATTTTCCTTTTTTTTAAGTTTATGTCTCCTTTACTATAGAAGATGTTTAGAACTGCAAAAAATTACCATCACCCCAGTACCTGATGCTCATTTAATGGCATCCTAAGCGGAAGGTGATTTACTCACATCATTGATTCTCTCTACATTTTTTGATCACGTCCCTAAATGTACATCACAATCTAAACAACCGGGGATTTACCCACGGAATAAATCCCCCCGCAGTAATTACTCCACAGCCCTAAGTGTCAGTTTAAGGAGGGAGTGCCGGCAGGAGTCAGCCTCACCGCGCCCGAGCGCAGCAGCGTCTGCAGCGTGTTCGAGTGCCCGTGGGCTGCGGCCAGGTGCGAGGCCGCGCACCCGCGCTCGTCCCGCGCTGCTGCGTCCGCTCCGCTCAGTAACAGGGCCTGAAAGAAATGCAGAGCACACGTTCATTTCACAAGCTGAAAAAGCAAACATTTCCCAGAAGGATGGTTTGTGATGGCCAGCAGGATAACTCCGGGCTGACCTCAGGGGTCTGGTATTGCACAAAACAGATCTGTTTGCACAGACAGCGCAAATGAGTGCTCTGCTTTGAGAATGACTAACTTAATTTGACATGTCAAGACATCAAGATGAGCTACTCATAGCTCCCTGAGGGGCTCCCTCAGCTGATCTTCATAATGAATTTGTCCAGTATTAAGATCTGCCCTACTAAGTTTTGCTGGCGAGTGGGGATTTGCAGTACCTGCATGCAGGCATCCTGCCCTCGGATGGCCGCCAGGTGAGCCGCTGTCCAGCCTCTCACAGTCACACGTGCGGTGTCAGCTCCATGCCAGAGCAGCCACTGAAGGCACTGCTCAACAAAACCAAAGGGCTTTTTATTTAACTACTCCCATCGTGTCTCTGAGGCACGTTTCAACTAGAATTTATCCAGCAAAGTTACATTTCAAAACAGTGTTGGAATACTTCCTTATGGAAATAGGAGACCCCAGAGCATGCCTTAAACGGGAATTTGTGCATTAGGATGTTATGGGTAAGTTATACTTTCCAGGATTCACCCAAGGGTACAAAATGTGCAAATAACCTACTAATTCAGATCCTAGCATCAATGTTACAGTATGACTTTAACATTTTACTCTTCCAGATTTAAAATGTAATCTGTGAGAGTATTCATATGGCATGAGGTAAAAGCACTGGAAAAAACAATGCAAACATGCTCACATGAATTCCAGCTAAAATTATTGGCAGGAAAAAATCACGTCTAAATTTAAAGCCTCATTTAATTTATTAGGCTTCTTAGGCATATGTAATCCCATCTCTCTTCTCATCCTTCCATGGCCTAGTTTTGTTTTATTCATCTTTTTCCAGCATATCATTGCTTGCCATGGCAAGCTTTATGAACTATCCAAAGACAGCTAGAGGAACAGTTAGAACTTTTTATTATATATTATTATTATTTATTATCTTCTTTCAGGCCATCTTACAGCTTCCTCCACTATTTCTGCCAAGGAGCTTAGTGACAAACAGATGACAGATAATTCAATAAGTCTAACAGACTGATTGCAAAGTAGAAGAGTCAAATGAAAAATGGCAGAACTTTTAGAGGCAGAAAGGGTAGGTAAGCAATCTGGTTTTGGGGCTGACATGATGATTAGCATTTTCTTGACAGTGTCTCTACATTCCAGAAGCAGCTCTGCACTTAGCAATTCTTGAGTCTAGCAAGAATTTCACGTTTTTTCTTTTGGGACACAAATGGCCTTGCTGCTTCAAGTTTAGATTGCTGTGGACAATGAACAAGGAGGATGCAAGAAGAAGGAGAATGTTGTGCTGAACACAGCAGTTCAGTCCTTCTGGAAGTTTAAAATACTGATGCAATTATCTGCTGATTTCTCTACCATTATTCAACATTTTCATTAAAATAAAATGTATTAGGACTACTTCTATGGAGAATGAGGCATGGGACATTGGTAAGCAGAATGAACATAGTTTCATGTCACTATTCACCTGTTTCAGTCACCTTCAGAACATTTTACACATCCTGCAGGATTTTCTAGGTGTTTCAAGAGAAGGCGAAAATGCAGTAGAGACAAAATAAGGTCATGAGTCTGAAAGGGAGGCCATAAAGCACATTTTGCTCAGAGTAAGAAACCAAATGATTTAATAAAATACAGCAGAGTTTATTAGGTAAGTTTCCTGGGTCTTCAGAAAGAAAAAAATAAAATCAAAAATCCTGTACTCCTGCCCTTGGTGAATATATTTAATAAGAAAAACAGACAAAGATTATTTATTTAGTCTGATCAAAGCAATGTTTTGTTCAGCCTCTCCCACAGAAGGAAATATGGACATATAAAAGCCCAGCTATGCTATACAATAAGGTAATGTTTTACCTCCAGACTTCCTGAGTGGGCAGCACACTGCAAGGGTGTGAATTTGTGAACTACATCCACCTCATTAATACTGGCTCCACTTTTTATCATCGATGCAAGCTGTTCTACATCCCCAGCTTTCACTGCTTCATGCACACTAGTGTAATTTTGCTTCTTCTTGACAACTAGTGAGGAGTAATAAAAGGGCTTTAGTCCACTGCTTAAATCAGCAACTTAAGAGACATTGCAATTTAAGAGACAGAGAATGTGTGATTAATCAAAAAAATATCAGAGTTGACATTCATGGCACAGAATCAAACTCTAAATGTAGAAGCAGTAGGATAAAAGAAAAAAAAATCTTCTGTCACCAGGCCATGGTATCAAATGACATGGGTTCTCCCTTCAGGCCTTTCCACTGATTAACTACATGGAAATAATGGTTTTTGTGGACTGGAAACAATGAGAATTGCATATCCAAACCCCTTGCAACATCTTGATACCTTGACAAAACTTGTAAACAGAAATGTGAGATGTAAGTAGATCTAATGGCTAAGGGGGCTAACTTCAGATAGCCAAATATGAAAGGAACCTAAACCAATTAGCATTCACCTTCTGCAGTAGTCATCATCCCAGTAGCAGAATGCACCAACACTCTGATTACATTTCACACTGCTGGAAGTCCTGAAGAACTGGGCTACTGTTTAGCAAGTCAAGAAAGCATAAAACTGAAGGTCTCAAGGTATTAGTGCCTCAGCTCTTCCGCCTGTGGAGAAGAAATGGTAGTAGCAGTTAACATGGTTACACAATTTGAGGTAAAAAATATTAAAGAATATAAAAGAGATATTGTACAGACGTATTTGTCATATTTGTAAAAAAGCACTAGATATGATTAAAAACATCCTCTGCCGTTTATCAGTGCCTCTTTTCATGTAATCTGTAGTAGATAGTAGAGCTCGGATAGATTTGGGGTTGCCACAGAGAGGGGAGGGGGGTGAAGCTCCAGCCCTCCAGTCTGACAGCAGCACACCCTGTGCGTGCTGTAACACACCCCTGGGTCCTGTGTCTCACCCCACCTCCACCTCCCCAGCCTGGCAGGCTGCATCACTGCCCTGCACAAAGCCGAGAAAACCAGGACTCCATCCTGCAAAACACTGTACAAACAGTCAGCAGCAGCAGCACAGAAACACAGAATAATTCTGGCAGGAAGGGGCCCCAAGAGGTCATCTAGTTCATGTTTGAGTTGTTTAGGTTATTTTGAAGAACAGTTTCACCATGACATAATTTTCCCCCAAGGAAGAAATGGCTCATTATACCAAGTGAGGGTTACAGACTTCAGCTGAATTACACAACATCACAGGCAGGCCTGGCTGATTACACTGCTCAGCAAAGTTCTAGTGTGTTTAACACAATGTTTCGGTACCGCAAGTTCAAGGCAACTTTTTTTTTTTTCCTCTCCCTTAACCCGGAGGAAAAGCAAACAACAAGGCCCACCAGCAGAAAGAATTTTGTCTGCCCTCTCCCTCTGGATACCTACTACTGCATGAAGACAAATGCCACGGGTGGGTGGCTGCACTGGCTTCTTGGCACGAGACAAAGGCGGCAGCCTGGGACTGAAGCTCAGAAAAAAAGCATCAATTCTGTAAGAAGACACATTGATGTTGAAAGCGAAGGGCAGGGTCCATAATTCTAGTGGGTGTTTTGTTTTGTTTTGTTTTGTTTTGTTTTGTTTTGTTTTGTTTTTACCAGAAGCTGTTATCAAACACTCGTTCAATGTTCTGGGACAAAACTTTGCAGAAAGAATTCAGTAAGCCCTTTGAGATCGGTACCTGCCCAAAATCCAGTTTAAGAGAAGGATACGGCTCGGAATAGGGAAAGGCACAATTTAGGTGTTGCGATGTTTCCGTATCACACAAACCCAATCCCCCGGAGCTCGGCTTCGGCAGCCCCAGCGCCGCGGGAGCCGCGGGCCCGACCCGCCCGGTCCCGGCCGGTCCCGCCGGGGCGGAGCGGAGCTGCCAGGCCCGGGGCAGGCGGAGGGCCCGGCCGGCCGGCGCCAAACACCGCCTTTCCCCGCGCTTTTGGTGGCTATGGAGCCTCCTCAGCGCTGTGTGTGCACCCCGGCGGAGCCCCGTGCCACAGACCGGGGAGCTCGGCACAGCCGCAGGGCCGGGCCGGCGAGGGGCCGGGGGAAGGAGCCGGCGGAGGAAGGGCCGAGCGGTCTCACCGGCCGAGCGGGGCACAGCCGCCCTCGCAGCTCAGGGGCCGGCAGCTCGCCGCGGTCGCCTGGAGCGGGTCCCTCCAGCTGCTGCTGCTGCCCGCCCCGGCGTTGCCATGGGCCCGGGCTCGCCCTTCCCGCGGAGGAAAATGGCGGGCGGGGCGGGAGAGGCGCGGCCCGGCCCTGCCGCTCGGGCTGCGCTGGAGCTGCTCGGGGCGCTCTGCACCTTCAGGCTCCGCGGGCTACAGCCTGCACCGTGATCCCCACGGGAAATGTAACAAGTACCCCCAGTGATGCTCTGAGCAAGAGGCAGTGAACCAGCTTGTGCTCGGGATGACCCGGCTCCGGTCACGTTGTGGGAACCTTTAACCCGCATTTCTTTCCTGCAGTGACGCGATCCTGCTCCTCAATTCCCTTAGTCAAAACCAGCTGGTACCCTGGGGCTAAGCCGGGTTCCTTTGATGGGGGGGAAAAAAGGACGCTGAATTTCCAGAATCCTTTTTCCAGGCAGAATGAACCCTTCCCAGTCAAATTTACAGGCGTGCAGTGATAATTACAATGGACCAAGTGAGCTTAATGAACCATTTAGGGTTTACTTATCCTTGTCATTAAAGAGCTGTCATAAAGCCTATTTCTGCAACTTACAGGTCTCATTGCTGTTCTATCTCCAGTAGACAGAGTAATTTGTTCCCTTTTCTGAACAGCCTTCTACCTATTTAAATCATCATATCTCTGCTCAGTTTCTGAGCTTCAGTTGGTGTGATTTAGAAGCTCACAGTATATTCCAGGACCAAAGAATCATATTTGAGCCAGGGGAGCAGGCTACATCCCTGCTCCAGGAAGAGGTTGCAATAACTAACACAGGAGTAACCCCCACAACACAAACAGCAGCCACACACACCACTGTACGGACTGACACCACCCTGATCCACTGAATTTTTGTTCCTCTGGACTGTCTCTAATTAAACAGCATTTTTAAGTGTCATACCTAGAAAAGGGCAAGCTCACTAGAACTACATCTAGAACAGCTATCTAGAACTACACTCCAACCTTAACAGAAGAATCAAAGTATTACTCGCATCTTAAAAACTGCGTGAAGCCTGGCTGTCAACATGGAAAGGAGGTTTTGCAGCCAACATCTCCTGCACTGCTGATTATTTCTACTTACAGACTAAGGGGGAATTCTGACTCCCAAGTACAACCTGCTAGGACTGTGACATTGCTTTCTGAGTTTTAGTGTTTCTGTCTTGCTCCCAGCAAGTTAAAAATACACTCTGTATCTAGCAGAGTGAATAAAACATCAAAAGCATGCTGAAACACACAACTTTATTTCAATTCCCACAAACACACCCATCACTGAAAGGAAGAGACTCACACTCAAATATATGCTTAGTTTTATTTATAACATTTAAGAAATATTAACATCTCAGGATATCTGGTTTACCATCTAAGTCCAGTCATAAGCAACAAAAAAGAAAATGTTAACTATGTTTCAAATGTGCATTCTTACATTCATTCCCCCCTGTAACGTAAAGAAAATTCAGCTTTATTAAATTTGTGTTTGACTAATGGAAAAAAAAATCATTAAAAACATCTTAACTACCAGGCATCCTGGTTTGTTAATTTTTTTGTTGGCACTTGTGTTCACCACAATCAAGCACTCCGGTTGGTTGGTTAAATTTTCCCCTTCTACCCAGAACTGTCTTTTTGTGAGTTTTTCTGTGGATTTTATTATTTTGTGGTTGTAATTGTTTTTTTAAACATCTGGATATGTAAGCTTGTTCAAGTAACTTTAAAAAGACAAGGAATCTAGGCCTGTCTGTAAAGCTCCGTCCCTTGATAACCCACCTATGGGATAACTGAAGGAAGAGACTTGCTTTCATTTTTCTGAATCTTATTAAGCAAACATTAATTTTTATTAATTTTCAACTGAAAAAAGTAAAGAAACACTGTATTTATTTGATGGTGTGCATAAACATTACACTCCATACATAGCAAAAATATCTTTTATTTATAATTTACATTTCAACAAGTGAAAATTTTACATTTTTTACATATACCATTAAATTTTCACGCATCTACAGAACTTTCACACAATGACACCTGAAACTGTGCAGGCAATAAGAAATTTCAAATACAAAAATGTATTTATTAACCAAACAGTAGTTGAGGCCCTGCCTCAATTGGACATTTTATTCATATAAAAAGTATTCGCCTTCCAGAATTAACACAGCAGCTCTTCTGTTTAAAAAAAAAAAAAAATCATACCGCAGTTTATTTAAACAGACTCCTCAGGTTCTGTTTTGATTTCTGTAGATGCAGGTGTGCTCTCTTCTGCACAGGCAGGAGGGGTGTCATCAGGTTCTTCTTTGATTTTAGGTGAGTCACATGACTCTTCTGTTTCTTGTTTAACAATGTCCAACATCATATTTAGTGGATTTTCTGAAGGAGTCTTGCTGGGAGATGGTGTGCAATCAAACGATGATGTCTACAAAGTGAAAGTCAATGTAGCATTAGCACACTGAAATAATGATTTTTAGCCTCTTACTCCTTTTGTCTTTTTTCAAAATGCAAATACGTTTATGCTCAGGCACTCAAAATCCAAACTTCTACTTTGACAAACTTTTAAGAAAACATATTTTTTTTTAACAGCATTACTTTTTTTCCAACTCCTTTGAAAAGTATCATCAAGCAGTGATGAAGTGCTTAACATATTACCATGAATTATTGTAACTCCCAAAGCATTAAAAATGTCACACACATCAATACCCATCTATTTCATTGTTACAAATTCCTAAGATTACACATCTTACTCCACAATAAATCCATCAAACCATGGCTTTGCTTTATGGCACGCAAGCTGTCATGGTACTCACAAACAGAAATGCATCTCAGTTAATTCTGTATTATAAACTTGCCATGCCCAAGGCCTCCAAGTCTTAGGCGAGAGAAATGAGCAGCACACTCTGAACACATCTGCTCCCTGCAAAGCGAAGAGATGAAGCAAACAAACTGAAAGCAAAATGCTTCCAAAAATATGAAGGAGTCACTTACATTCTGGTAATCTTCATAACAAGATGGATGGTAAATCTGGAAAAAAAAAAAGTTATACATTTAAATATATAAAAATAAATTATAGCAGGATCACTGATAATTAACTGAACAGTGTCTATTACACACTATCATGTAATTCATCTAGAGAAACTATCGTCTGAGCAGGCTAAAAATGATGTCAACTATACCTGCAACATGATTTTGTGATGTTTATTTAGGAAATTTTATCATACAGAAGGCTGGTGAGTGCTGGGAACCACAGAAGCCTGGTGAGTGCTGGGAATTATCTGTGCACAGCTGCATGCAGAAAGAACTGAACCCATACCTACACCCACATACAGAGACATCAATTTTTCTTTCAGCACGGCAGTGTAAGGGAGAGCTAGTGAGGACATAACAATGACACCAGGATTTCAGGCACTTCCAAAGACAAGAGATATTTATGTATTTGGAAGCCAGAAAAACTACAATAAGAGAAAAAGAGCAATTGCCACCTCCTCCTGTTTTTTTTTTTTTAATTATTATGGGGTTTTACTATAAATTAGCATCACATGTAAATAAGATCAAATTACCTTTTCATCTACCCTGATTGCATTCTTCAAGTGCCACTCTTCCTCTTCCTCGTCCCAATACTGTTCAAACTGTTCTTGGCAAATTTCACAGCTCTGAAAAGTTATTGGAATAACAGATAAATAATGTTATTGCAATTTGCTGAACACATGAAATTCAAGAATCTAGTAGGAGTCAAATAAGGTTCTTTTAAATCAAGTATACTAAGTCTAGAACATTATCTTTCCTCCACATTTTAAAAATCACTTTAATAATAAGTGAACCTTAATTAAAAATTGAGTACGGTTTGCAGACAGAGAAAGGATCACCCTCTGGCCCTGAATACTCTTTGTCACTTGAGAAACGTAAGCTTTACTCCTTTAGCTAGTTAGTCTGCAAAACACTTTGTAACAGTGTAATGCTGTCTTACTGTCATGTAAGACAATCCATTACAGTGATTTAACTAGTTTTATTTCGGGCAATATCTTAATTCTTCCCCCTAAACCTGCAATTTCAAGTCAAACAAGGCAGAAATTTTTTAGTACTTCTGTGAAAAAGTATCAACCCAGAGAATAAAGCACAAAAGGTGCTTTTTTAAAATTTAAAAAAAGGCCTTTCTAGTTTCATAGTTTCTTAAAAACTTAGCACGTAAAACTAAACTGTAATTCTAACATTTGTATTTGATTACGCCACAAATTCGGCTACCAAAATACAGGTCTACTGGTTACTTTCAATTTGTGGTATTTCTTCTAAAACCTATCTGTTACCAAAAAAGAAATTTTTGTGTTTGAAAGTACCAAAAACCCAGTAAATCCTGCAGTTATTTGAATGACAAACAACCAAAGGACAAATTGCTTACGTTATTTTCTCTACATAAACATTTAACAAATTAACACACTTTGCCCATTTCAATTTTGCTAAAACCACATAGTACCAATGGCTGCAGATTTTTTTAACTACAAGTTTCTACTACTCCTGCCCCTGGGAAGCAACCATTACATACACAAATACACAATCTATGGAGGGGCTACACAAAGGCCCAAGTACAAATCCTATGTTTAGTAACAAGAATACAGTACAAGCCTTTGAAAAACTAGATTCTTGCTATCTGGCAAGCTGAAACTTACCTCCACTGCTCCAGCTGGTCCTGCTGGGACACTCTGGAACTCCTTCTCTTTGGCAGCTTCCTGTGTCTTCAACACAACCTCTTCATGAGCTTTTTCAAAGAACTGGCTTTTAGCACGCTCCTCTAGATCTGCTATTTCTTCAAATTCAATCCAGTCCTAAGGAAAGTGTTCATTCTCATTCAGACATCCCAAAGCATCATATTTAATGTTACTTTGTTAAAACTGAAATATTTCCCACATGCAGCATTAGCACAGTGTACTCTTTCTCACAATGCAACACTTCAAAAACTTTTACCAAAAAAATCACTATCCTTCAAATTTCATTCACAATGGAATGAAAACAGTGCAGTAAGCAGCTTTAAACTGTTTATTGTCCATCACACAATTGTCTTTTGTATTCTGACAGGCATTTGTGGACCACTTGAAGTATCTAAGACATCACTGTTTATCACAACCAATTCCTGTGACAATGCAGATTTCCACTGCAATCCTACAGCACATGCAGGAATAAAGCACAGAACCCAGCCTGTAATTTACCCACACAAATAATACATTACTTACTGTTAAACTGTAGTACCATCTCCTGTGTGTAATTTTTCTGCTAACATCTTTTTCCGTCCGGTTCTGGCGATAATGCCAATCTAAATGATCTGCATAAACATCTGTCTGTGAAGTAGTGAATCTCATTCCACAGGAGTAACACTGAATTCCAGTGTACAGTCGATTTATAACACTATCATAACGCCTACAAAAACAGAGAAAAATCTTAGCACTTCTTTAAAAAGAAGTTTCTCAGTAAAATGTCTCATTTGCCTACAGTAGCAGGGAAAAAGCACGGATCTGCTCCAAGTTAAAAGTACACAATATGACTACATTTCATCCTATTTTCATAGCACAATCAACTTAAACATTCAAAAAACAATGGGCTCTTCTTATTAGCAATTCATGAGAAACATGCTAGTGTTGTGTCTCATTCCTACTAGTTTTTCTCACCTAATGATGCACAAATAGCAATGCCTTCATTTGGCCCAGCTTTACAAGCTACCACCAAACAGTAAAATTAAAATCATAGAACAGTCTGGGTTGGAATGGATCGTAGAAGACCATCTAGTTCCAACCCCCCTGCGATGGACAGGGACACCTTCCACCAGGTTGCTCAGGGCCCCATCCAATCTGGTCTTGAACACTTCCAGGGCTGGGACATCCACAGCTCCTCTGGGCAATCTATTCCTCATCATCCTCTCAAGTAAAGAATTTCTTCCTACTATCCACAGCAAATCTGTTCTCCAGCCTGAGGCCATTTGCCTTGTCCTATCACTACATGGCCTTGTGAAAAGCCCCTCTCCAGCTTTTCTTGTAGTCCCCTTTAGGTACTGGAAAGCGACAGTAAGGCCTCCCTGGAGCAGTTTCCTCTCCAGACTAAACCATCCCAACTCAGCCTATCTCACAGCAGAGGTGCTCCAGCCCTCTCATCATCTTTATGGCCTCCTCTGGAGGCACTCCCAACAGGTCCATGTCCTCCTTGTGTTGGGGCCCCAGAGCAGCACTGCAGGTGGGGTCTCACCAGAGCAGAGGGTGAGAATCACCTCCCCTGTTCTCCTTGTCACACAGCTTTTGATGCAGCCCAGGCCTGGGCTTCACTGCCTATCACAACCTTAGTGCTGAAGTAACAACACACACCTTTGTGTAAAGCTAAGCTTTCCACATTAAATTTCTGTCTTTTTCCTTTCTCAACTTCAACAAGGCTGACATCAAACAATGCAGGTTTAACCTCCTCAGAACCACAAAGTGACAGATAATATTTTTAAAGCTTTTAACTGTCCTGGATGAACTATGTAGCTACTGCCACGTTGCTATTACTACGGGAAGCCCATTCTACTATACGCACTGTCTAAGTTCTTCGACTATGAAGTTAGTGAGGTCTGGAACATTTTGATCTTCATTCTGATCATCATCTTCTTCTTCAGCATTCGGCTGGGACGATGCTTCATTTGCTTCTAGAAAACATTAAGATATTATTTTATCAAAATTTCAGTACATCAACAGAAAGAAATTATGTCTTCCTAAAGGTTGGTTTTTTTCAAACATTATTAATACAATCTGACTATGGTCAAACACAAGTGTGTAGGAGCTAAATCAGTTATCTTCTGACACCATTTTAAAAAAAGCATAAAAGAAAATAAGCCAGAATTTCAATTGAGGAAAACATATTTCACCTCAGTGTTTGGCATTAAAATTCAGTCTTCACAGATACAGAAATATTTCAGAAGATGGAAAGACCCTGATTATAATCAAGAACAAGTTACAAAAACACAGCACCAAAGACAAAACTGACTGCTCTAGATAGCTGAAATGTAAATTAAACAAGATACTAAGAATTTACTCAATCACGTACACTAAATTCCTTCCCAAAAATAGGGTTCCATTTAAAAAAACCTATACAGGAATTCACAGAAGTCTGTATACTCAGATTTACACCTGAGCTGTGGATAAACTTGACAGAACATAATAAATCTACATACGTGCTGACGTGGAATCAGTTTTAGACAATTTGAGGATTCCTGTTTTCAGCAGTTTAGCAAACAATTCATTCACATCAACCTGTCCAAGGTGGTTATCAGGATATGAATGGGAAAGGGCTCCTGAGGAAGAATATAGACATTAAGGCAGCAAAAGGTTAGCATCAGAAATCTACTTCACTTTTACCTGTGTATTTCACAACACCATTTTCCTGCTGCTTCCCATTTATTTCATTTTTTGTTACAAATTATTTACCAATTCTCTGCTTTATCTAGTGTTTGGCTAATTTTTTTCCCTTGAAACAGGGAATCTTTGTAACAAGATTTTCCCTTCCTTCATAATGTATTCTGAAGTGCTATCTAAGCTGGTTGCCCATACACAGATCTCTACTTGATGGTGATTCTTGAAATGCAGTACTATCCTGGATTCATACTTAGGTATTTCCCCACACTCAATCCACTTTATCACCTAGTTTATAACCTCCCACGATGCTATTGAAGTTTTTCACTACTAACCATTCATACACTGCAATGTTTGCACACCCCAGCACAGCAAGCTAGACCTACAGACTGACGCCTTCCAGAAAAACAGATCAAAACATTTGTTTGTTTTTTCAGCACAACTTTATACCCAAACCACAAGGTTAATGAAAACTACCAAAAGCCTCCAGTGTTTGAGAAAAGCTCCTTAAGAGATGAAGGTGCTACAGACACTGTATCTACACAGACACTTCACTGAGGAGGCTTCCCTTAATCCACACAGACCCAGTAAATCAGGACATTAAAAAAATGTCATTTTTGTGGCTACCACCAAACAAACAATCCAAAAGAAATAAAAGGAATTCTGCTGTTAACACACCTGCAGGGTTCTGGACAAAACTTCCAGGATTTGGCAAATACTGCTGACCTTGGCCATAAGGTTGAGCAGACATGAGAGAAACCTGTGAAAGTAAACATTTATGTAATTCTTTGTATAATAACGTGAGTATAAACTTACTTTTCACATTTCATTATTAACTTCTAGATATTTCTCAATCATTTCACATATACTGAACTCCTTCCAGGAATGAACCATGTCAGTTTGAAAAAGACCACAAATAACTATATGACCTTTCTCCCATTTTAATTTCCCACTAGGAAAATTCAGACCACATCCTTGTTTTGCCTAATATTAAAACAAACAAACAAACAACCCTACCACAATACCTTCAAAACCTTTCCTTCTACTTAACAATCACATTTTCCAAACAGCACTTCCTTTTAAATTGCTCATGTTCACCAAAATAGAGCTCCTCAAGAAATTCAAGTAACCTGTAAATGTCTATTAATAAATGCCACAGTTAATTCTTATCAGAAACTGCACCAGCATTTAGTACAGACACACATCTTGAAAGCAAGACTTTTCAACACATCCGCTACAGTAAGCTATAGGTAGAAAAACAAGTCTTTATAACACATTTGTAATAAAAATGCTTGGAGGTTTTTCCTAACTGGTTGTTTTCAGGATTTACACACTGTTTAAGATTTTATCCCATCAGAGGTCTGCAGAACACATTACCTGCTTTTGTACAATCAGTTAACTCTTCACATTCACTTTTTATCCCCCAAAATTAAAAATGCTTTTTAAAATCTCTAATCTACTGCAAGAAATTACATCCGTTTCATCACTGTAAAGTTCTATTTACTCATTTTGAAGACAGCACTTCCAAGAGGCAACAGCAAAGACAACTGAACTGACAAAGAAGATGGTGCCAAGAGAATTTTAAAAGAGAAAAATGCAGTCGAGCACCTGAGTTCAACAATGGCCCTATCTTCCTCAATTCCCCCGAGTTATGGGTATCTCTCTAAAACTGGCTTGTAACCAGTACAGCTGCAAAAAGACAATTATTTTGGTCCAGTCTAACTTCACACCTCTTATAAAAATTAATAATGTATCATGTAATCACATTATCTTTCATACTTTATATAGAATTCGCTTTTGTTGAAATTTAGTGAGAATACCAAAAGCTTCCAATTACCTGGTTTTGTTCTAATATTGAAAATAATTATTTCAAAGACATATTCTGAACTATGAAGTGATTGCAAAGATCCAGTATTTTGTCCGATCCTTAAAAAAATATTATTGAAACAGAGCAATGCATGTCCTTCTTAAATTATCTAGTGATTTTTTTTTTAGTTTGAAAGTGACTCTCAGCCTGTCAATTCCTTAGAAAAATATTCCATTTTTACAGGAAGAAATCCCGCTAATTCTCTAAAAAAGAAATTTCTGCAAGCAAAGTATTTGATGCAATCAGCTCTTACCTGACTACCTCCCATTGGCATATTACTGAAATTTCCGTATTGAGGACCCTGGAGACCTTTTTCTTCGAAGTAATGTCCAGCTGCTCTCAGTGGGAAGCTCTGTGCTCCTGGGCCAGCTGGCCCATTGAAATTTGGTCCGGGTGAACCATCAAATATATCAGGTCTCTGGAACTGCATTCCATGAGCCGGTCCATTGTAGCCCTGGCCAGGATGCTCAACAAACGGACCACCTTGTCCATATGGTGACATTTCTAGTCTTGAGGCAGGATGGTTAGCTACATTTTCAAAACGTGCACCCTGAAGGCCAAGGGGCAAGTCGAACCTAGAGGCTGGCTGGTGAGGTCCATCAAATCTTTGAGGTATGGCTGTTTCAAATCTTGCTTGTGCCTGTTGGCCAGGTGCCAACCTTGGACCAGGCTGTCCATGAATTCCATCAAATCTTTGCAGGAGAGACAGCTGTCCAGGCTGACCATCAAATCCAGCTCCATGACATCCATCAAATCTCGGACCAGCCCGACCAAGAGGACCATCAAATCTAAGTCCACCAGCTCCCTGGTGTACTGGTCCATCAATCAACCTAGGACCTAGACCTGGCTGACCACGTGGTCCTTCCAGTCTCAGCCCACCACCCGATGGTCCATGTGGTCCCTCAAACCTGAGCCCACCACCTGATGGCCCATGTGGCCCCATGGGCTGACCATGTGGCCCCTCAAATCTGAGGCCACCTCCAAGTTGTCCATGGGGCCCCAACGGCTGTAAATGTGGCCCCTCAAACCTGAGGCTACCCCCTGGTTGACCATGAGGCCCCAAGGGCTGACCATGGGGTCCCTCAAACCTGAGACCACCCCCTGGTTGACCCCGAGGCCCCATAGGTTGACCATGAGGTCCCTCAAACCTGAGACCACCTGTAGGCTGACCATGAGGACCCTCAAACCTGAGACCAACTCCAGGACCTTCAAATCTAGCACCACCTACAGGTTGCCCTGCAGGCCCCTCAAACCTCAAAGGCCCAAGAGGTCCCTCAAACCGCAGCGGACCTCCTCCACCAACCTGGCCTGGGGGTCCTTCAAATCTCAGGGACCCTGCCAGCTGCCCTGGGGGCCCATCAAATCTTAGGGCTCCAGCTCCCCCAGCTCCTGCCAGTGGTCCATCAAACTGAGATGCACCTGTCCCCACCAAAGGCCCCTCAAATCTCATAGCAGCCTGTCCAGCTGGTCCATCAATTCTGGAACTTGAACCAGCAGCAGGACCATCAACAAAAGGACTGCCTTGTCCATCTACCCCAACCCTTGCAGCAGTTGGTCTAGGTGAGCCATCGAACAGAGGTCTGTCTTCCATCAGTGCGCTTATCCTCTGCTTTGCTTCAATACCTCCAAATCTGGACCCTGGACTTTCTGGAAATGGTGCTTTCTCTGGATCTTCATACCTAGCTCTTTTGAAACGTTCAGTGAATGGTGACCTTGGCTCCTCCCGAACACCTAAAAAACCCAGAACAAATCACATAACCACTCACTAATACATTGTCAATTACTTAACAGATACAAAAGAAAGTAAAATCACATACCAGCTTGCCCAAGAAGCTGCCTCTCTTCACGATTATCAAACCTGCAGAGTGCATCTCCATCTGTTTTCTGGAACTCTGCTGTGCTTTTCCCCTGTTGTCTGAGAGCATCTCTAAATTCATCCGATTCTCCCCAGCTGTCGTATGGATCAGAACCTCTTGCTCCTTTAGTAGCACGCTGGTCTTCAAGTCTTCGTCGACTCTCAAGCGGTGACAGGTTTTCAGCAAATGGTCTTGTAGTGCCACTTACAGGAGAGTGTCTCCTTGATCTTTCTGCAAATGGCTCTTTTCTCTCAAACTGTACCCCCCGCTTGGCTTTTGCCTGCTCACATTCTATTCCAGAAAGCAATGCATCAGGTATATGATAATCCAAAATATCATCAGGATCCAACAGATCAAGCCTTGACAATGAATGCTGAACTTGTGTCCTTTTTAGTTTAGCTTTATGTTCATAATATGTTAATTCTGCATCCGATAGAAGAGGTTTCTTTTTCAAACCACATTTTTCCTCTGTAGGGCTATCCCAGACATTACATCTGTGCTTTCCTTCCTGATACTGGAACAGCTGTCTGATCTGATGAGCTACCATGAGAAACTCATCTTGTGTTATTTCACCAGATGTCAAGCGGTCATTAGCCTGTAATGTAAAGTTAAAATTTAGACTTCCAAAGAGACAAGAAAAAAACCCCACACCTGGGACACTTCTATGAAGACACATGTACTAGTATTACCTTCTTAAGTAATTCTCTTTTACTTGCAGATGTCAATTCTTTGGGAATCTGTAAATTGGCATCCACACTTAACCGATGCTGCTGCTTTGGTGCTCGGGGTGATAGAATTCCTTTACCAGCAGGCCAGTTTTCCCGATGTCTTTGGTGAGGGGATTTAACAAGTGCTTGGTGTTCATCATTCTGCTGTGAGCTGAAAACAAGAATATATGTAAAATATAGATTATTCATTATTCAGGATGTAATGGTTCCTACTAGAACTGATCATGGCAAAACATTGCTATCACCTTTAGAATCTAAATATGCATCACCTAGGTATTTCACTAGTAGAAACAAATCAAACCTATCAATATTAACAATCTGAACACTGCCTCTCCAAGTCAACTATACTGAAGCCAACAGGAGAATTTCCACTGACTTCACACAGAAGTTGTTTAAGAGATAGTAACTTACTTTTTGCTTTCTTCCCAACCAGATTTCCACCTCTTGCCTGATTTGGATCCCTGCCAGTTTTCTGCATTCTCCTTTGGATCTGGAGATGCTTTTGCAGAATGCTGGGTGGTTGTCTCTTGGGGTCTTTCTTCTTGGGCTTTTTTCAATCTCCTTGGATCACGCACCTCTTGTTTAACATTTCTCTTATTAGAATTTCTTTCATCTCTTGCTGCTTGTGTGCCTTCCTCAACATGAGACTGCTTAGGGCCTATCTGACGTATCTTTCCAATTTTAGGAGTTGATGAAGTAGGAGATAAACTCCGAAGTCTTCTTTTAGGTGATCTCCTCTCTCGTCTTTTTGGAGAGTGTGTAGATGGTGATCTTGCCTTAGGAGAGCGTGATCGTGACCGTTTTCTACTACTTGATCTTCCTTGTTTCCCACCCTGTTTTTCTGACTCCTCTGTAGTTGTGTCTTGTTTTTGAACAGCACCGTTAATCACTTTATTTCTGCTCCCCACTGGTCTATGTTCACTTGTCTTATGCTCCTCTTTTTCCTTCTTCTCTGTACTTCTCCTCTTTTCTTTGACCTCCTCTTCCTTCCCCTCTGACTTATCTTGAAGATGTCTTTTCAGTCTTGGATCCCGCTTACTGATGTCAGAAGCCTTACTACTTTCACATTCCTGGTTTTTACTGTCTTTAGTATCAGGCAGCTTATTTTTCAAAGGGGATGGCGATTTAGACTTTGCTTTGGACTGTTCAAGTTCTTTCTTCTGTGTTTTTTCACTTGCTTTTGATTTTTCTGACTTCGTTGAGTTCTGTTTTTCAGCCTGTGCTGTTTTGTTTCCCTTGGTCTCAGACTGACTGGTCACACTCGGTGAAAATTCTTTCCTGTGAGATTGATCTTTAGTATGAGAAGAATGTTGACCCATCCTATTAAGCCGAGGATCCCTGTTCACTATTTTGATATCATGAAGTGGAGGACTTGGGGATGGTTTGTTTTTTTCAGATTGCGCAGCAGTCTGATGAGGTGGTTTAACTGTCATATGAGGTGTGGGAGACACGTGTTGCTTGGAAGGTGCTGGAACTGAAGCTATACTAGATGATCCCTGCTGAACACTAAGAGATACAGCCTGAAATTGGAAAAAGATCCAGTATTAATCTGTATGCCACAACTCCTACCCAGAGGTGCCAATACTCTGTCTTGAAACCAAAACTGTAATAGCCATGTCTTCAAAGTTATGAGCTTCAGCCATTGAACAGAAATTGACCCACTAATTGCTAATTATAAGCACTAAAATAATGCATCACCATTACAAATCAAAATAAAACACAGTGCAAGATCAATATATAAAGCAAATATTGCAAAATATGTAATTTTGGCACATGTTCAAATTACAGTGCTAGCTTTCCTATATATTCCACATGCTCTAGGCAACTCAGCTGCCAAGTATCCTATTTTCACACTTCAGTTCAAAGATGCTTTATTTTGTATTATCAACTGCCAATACAGCAAGACTTCCAACTACTGCCAACCAAGGAACCAACTTTGCTTACAATCAGGCTCCCTTGTTCTTTGGGAACAAACATTTGAAAATAGCCCAGTTCACTGTCAGTTTCAAGAGGAACATCAGTCAGGTATCATTCTGAAGAGAGATTAAAACAACCACAAGAATTCCACTTTTTTTCTTTTTTTTTTTTTACATTTCAGTGTAATACTTAAGATTTCAAGACCACAAAAACTGTTCAGGATTACCAGCTCACCTTGCATTGCTGTAGTAGTCCTAAAATAGCTACACTTCCCTGAGTAAAAAGCCAATGTACTTGTACTCTCCAAAAGAGAGACCCCAACTATGAAAGTTTTATCAACTATCCTACTCACCAACTGTGCTTTAGTCTGTTCCAGCTCCAGCTCTAGTTTTTTTTGCTGAAGTTCTAACAACTGTTTTTGCTTTGCAAGCAATTGCTGCCTTATCAGTTGCTCCTGTGTCAAATTCTTTTGTATTTCAGGAACAGCTGGAGGAGTAGAGGCACCAGAAGTGACAGCAGAGGTAGGTGCATTAGATTCCTCTGGCTAAAAACAAAATAAAGAAAAGTTACATTTAAAATCCTAATAAAATCAACTAAATCCATCTCCTTTCAGTGTTATCATGATTCAGTACAGGGACTGGATCATACAGAAGTTATAAACTGCAAGTTTTTTGTCCCACTATGATTTGCCTGCTTTGACAGGTGTAGGGAATTTAATATCAATTCCTCAATGTTCCAAAACCTAGAATTCAATTAGTAAATTAAAAAAACAAACCCTTCAAATATTCTGAATTTATAAATTTCTCTTACCTGTTTACAAAGGTCAGATAATTAATTCTTAATATTCTAAATTGTCAAAAAGGCAGCACACAAACAATGAAAACTACATGTATTACCATCTGTTCTTCCAGAAGGCAGGAAAACTTACCGATTTATTTAAAAACTTAGGATTCACATGGATGCTAGAAGTATTCACATTTGGGGGCAGAGGTTTAATTGGCCAGGCAGGATCTAATGAGTTGACTCTGACATCAAGTGCATATAGTTTCTTCAAAGGAAAAATATCATCCCATGTGGAGCGTAATTTAAATAAACTTTTCCTAGTATTTTCATCCACCTAAAACAATAAAACAATTCTATGGCTTGTTAAGTTAATATAGAACAATTTCTTAAACTTTTCTGTAGAACTTAAGATTTCATTCATTTCCTATTTCTATCTTGCCATTTCAACATACTGAACTTGCTACACAGAATTTATAAGCAGTGCAGACAACACATCTCTATCAGTGGGATCAGTAACAGAAGCTCAAAGGTGCAATTGTTTCAAGGCCATTTGAAGATTTTATTGTGTATTACCATGCTCTGAGAATTTTCTTTCAACTTTTCCATTAGCAAAATTCTCATTTTACTGGCCCAACTTCTGTGGAAAAAAATACAGTAACAAAAGTATTGAAAGGCAACCGCCTCTGAGACAATACATCATTCAAGTGTTTGTGCCGGAGTATAACAACGACAAACAAATCAAGAAAAAACAAACTGGATGGAAAAAAAGGTGTTTTGCTCAGCTGTTTAGTCACTGAAGGATTTTTTCCAACAAATGCAATAAAATGAGTATTAGATAAAATGAAGTCAATTACTATTTCAGTTCAGCTGCAGAATTAGACCCATCTATGTATGAGTCACAGATCAAATGTACTTGTAGGACCAGAAGCCCATTTTATCTCTTTACAAACAATTGGACTATTTTATGGCAGCTAAATTAGAAATTTACAATAAAGCAAAATTCAGTTCATCTCATAACTTGGCTCAATTAAACAATAAATAAAAATATTAAAGGACAAAATACATGCAGCTGTCAAATTTCAAAATCCCAATTCAATCATTAAGCATTGCCTGTGTAGATGATTTGTGCTGCCATTAGCAGATGACATAGAATATTCTGGAAAGTTTGGAGGTTCTTTTTGGGTAAAAGCAGGAGCTTCAATAAAAGTAATTCATACATAGTAATTGGGGGATGATGCCTCTATACACTTTCCCATGAGAGGCTTCACTGAAGTTCACTGCAAAAATGTGCAGGAATGACTAAGCAAACAGTTCTGACTTCAAGTGTTTAAAGATAACCTTAGTGACCATTTACTGATAAAACCCAATGCCTGTGCTGGAATTCTACACACATCTTTAACCAACTAAGCTAGTAGAAATTACTGCCACTTTACACATATAATTAGTAAACATGAATAGTTCTAGCTACGTTACTAGCAAGTTAACATATAAAACTCTGAAGATGAGTTATTATCCAGAGCTTCACTCAGCTGCAACTTTAAATGCAACTCGTACAAGAGCATTCACAATATAACACCAAAAAACCAAGTAAATCTATCTCTATCTGCTCTACACACAGGAGTTTAAATCTTCTACAGTCACGATCACAATCTATTCCTTACTTCATCACACACTTTACATCTGAAAACCATATATAAAGCGTACTGGGATTTCAGATCCTCACTGATATGTAATGATAAATATGCAGAAGCTTCATTCATCTCATTCTTATGGAACACCACTTTCTTCTAACATACAGGAAACCACAGAAGTTAACCCTTCTTTTCTGATCCAACTTAAACCCATTCAAGTCTGGCCTTTCAAAACCTGGACTTTGATAATCTTTTCTCACTGAGGAGTACGCACAATTACTTCACTAGGCTTCAAGATTAAGCCAGTGAAGCCAGAATTAAAAGATATGGCAGCAGCTTCCAATGTTGAATTAAATGAAAACTTTTATAATACAGTCACACATTTTAAGGTCCTTCTCTCACACAGTCACAGCATTTTTTTCAGCTGACAGACCACCAAGAGAACCAAGTGTCAGTGCTACTCCCTCTTGAGTTTAAGCACTCATTCTACACAATGTGAATTATGTAAATCAAACAAATTAACTACAAGAGAGTGAGGCTTAGAGAAATCCACAGAAAAACAATTCTCAGTCTATTTTTGGCATAAGGACTATTAACTATCTTAAAATTAAACCAATGATTCATAATTAACTGGTCTATGCATTATAAAAAGTCCATCCAGTTAAGCCATCAACAGTCAAGATCCTGTTAGTAAAATCTTGCCTGGACAGGAAAGCTACTGATGTTTACACACCAAATTAAGTAATACTTTGCAACTTTCAGCTAACTTAACATGCTTGATAGCAGAAGGAATAATCTTTCACAGTACAGATTTATAAAAACCAATCAATTTGTATAGTTCACCACACAAGAAAACCCAAACCTGAAATCACGTACTTATTTTACCAGGAACAAACTTTGCTTAGAATACAGTACTTTTCTGAAAGTGTATATACCTTTTCAAATACACAAATAAATGTTGCAACTAGGTTTTTAGTAAATGCTGTGAGATACTCTCTTCCCACATTCTTGACAATGGAATCCATTAGGTACATAACGGGTAGCTTCTCTGATGCAGGAGCCTGGAGTAATAAGAAGAAACTGAGAAGTTTAGTACAACAAAAACATACTTTAACCTTTTCAAATAAAGGGATTACCAATCCCAGAAATACAGACCTCTCTTTTTGGTTGCCACTATACATACCAAGGGATTTGGTTTGGGATTTTTGTTTACACAAAAACTTAATCTGAAAAATGGACACTCAGTTCAAAGTATAATGCAGTGGGTCTATCACCAAAAAAAAAAAAAAGGAACACCTTAGGTTGTGTGTCAAAGCTTTAGAAAAAAGGGGGGGAAAAAAGAGGAAAAAAGAAGCCCATGAGACAGTACTGCCGCTAGTGTACCGAGTGTAACCTTTCCCTTGAGGAAGCAACTTAGCACGAAACCATTGTCAGCACTTCAAGGAACTTCTAAAAATCATTTATAATTCAAACCTCCTGGGTGGATTTTTCTGGTTTTCACAGAACACAAATTAGACTTCTGGCAAATAGCCCAAGTCAGTGAACTTCTGTAGCTGTAAATTATACGTTGATTATCACAGTTTTTCGTAAATTACATGTAGAAAAGGTTGCAATTATTTCACTGTAATCCAACTGGATATAGCACAGAGTCCCATTTTCTCTTGGCACTTGCAGATGACGATGGTTCTCATTTCCAAAATGCATGCGAAAAAAACAGTCAGAATAAGAGTTCAAAATCTAGTCAAAACTCAATCATCTGGTCGACTGGGTAAATGCACAAACAAGCTCAGGAACTGCAACCACCATTTTCATAGAAGGTTGTCTTCAAACTCTGGACACAGCTTTGCTACAGGAGGCTTGGGGGGTTTTTTGTTTGGTTTTGGTTGGGGTTTTTTTTAAATCCTTTTTCAAAACTGATACCAAGTTTGTGCAATAAAAGTGTGGTGACCCTGGACTTCCAATTTACAGAAAGCAGTACTGGACCAAGAAAAGTGATTTTAATGCCTGCCAGTGATTTTCACAAAGCAGAAGGCACAGCAAAGTTCCAAAAAACATCAGCAAGTACAGAGACTTGTTGAAGAGGACATGAAAGACAACAGTGTGTGTTGACCATGAACCCCTGGGAACAGCATCCACTTGCAATACTTTAAGTTCCATTCACCATCTGGTAAGCTCTGGATAAAAGCAGAACAACTTCACTCACTGGTCATTTTAAACAGAACAGACTACTAGATTAACGACACCTTACTTGGAAGGCCCATACCATTATCCAGACACGTGTGAAGTGCTGCTGCTTCACCATTTTAAATTCAATTCCTCCCCCTTTTAGGTGGCTGGCAGAAGGGCACTCACTCAACAGTATTTTTACATGGGCAATTGGGCTTCCTCACCCTTAGAAGTGGACTAATTTACCATAACCTGAAACTTATTATTGAAGAGGGCAGAACTCCTTGTTAGTTGGGTGGGAGGGTAGCAAGGGGGTGTCACTGCCTTTGAAGATATTGGAAAAAAGTAGAAACAGGCAGGTGATGCATTTTGTGCATAAAAAGACAAAAAGCCAGCTACGTTGGCTAAAACTAATTGCAGCACATTAGAAGCCAATTTCACGCTGTGACGTCATACTGAACTGTAAACAACCTAATGTGCAAGTGTTAGAAAAAAGCATCACTTAAGTCTCAGACACAGAAGACTGCGGATCTGCAGCTTTTTTAAATTTCTGTGGAATACTGGCTTCTTCTTTGAAGCAGCCTGCACAATGGCACATTAGAAACACTCCAGTTCTGAGTGCTTTCTTTTATAACAAAATGACAGTGCACCACTTCTGACTTTTAGTCAGCTGTGTTAGAGACACAAAGAGCTGTCCCAGAAGTACCTATGCCCAAGAGCTACTCCCCAAGTTGAATTCTTCCATTTCACCAATGCGGAAAGCAGCTCACTACGCTCGGCTAAGCTGGAAGTTTGAGATGCTGGGGAAGCATTAGTAGCAAAAGCACTGGAAGAAGTTTAACTGTCCCTTTCATCATGCATCAGACTGTTACAGCAATCACACACAGAAACACCATCATCTAGGTAAGGGAGCGACTTCCAACCATGGAGCGCAATTAGCAGCTCAGCAGCGGACCCTGCTCCAAACGTAAGCTACTCAGGTGTCGCATTTTAATAAACGTGACTTAACATACGGTTGGAATATTTAACTCTTCTCTTCTGGAAGTGTTTATTATGTCAAGGTACCTAGCACGTATTGCAATAACCACAAAAGGGAATCCCACACCAGAATGCATTTTGTTTCCAGGAGGTCTCTGCAGCACCCCAAGCAAGAAAGATGCCCACACGACCCTAATCAAAAGGCAGGGAGGCGCCGCATAATCACCAGAACGCAGAAGAACACTAACTCTGAGCTCAGCATAATATTAAAGACTTCTTTACAAAACTCCCACTGATCCTTCAAATAACGTAGGAAAGCTATTGTTGGAAATGTGTGGCTCTTTTTTATTAGTTTCCTAAAAGATTTCAAGTTTAAAATAATATCTGGCAATTCAACCCCAAGTCACAAACTTGTGAAAAAATTTGTTAAAAAAAAAAGAAAAAAGCAACTTTGTATACAAAATGGGTCTCGGAAACAAACTCTGCACTATACAATGGTAAATAAAAAGACAAATACATATTTCACACTTTTTATTTACAAACTTTATAATACCAGTCACACATTTCAGAACCATTTATTAAATCGTAAAGCAGACCACTCAAGTTTTACACTAAACAAACTGTCTCCAGGCAACACTTTTTAAAAGTGGCTTAGTAAAGGAGATCACTTTCCCAGAAACAACTAAAAACTTGCCTTGAATAAACTACAGTCATAAACAGTAACTAGGCAAAACTAACCATTGATACAGGTTTTAAGACATCCTTTAAAAAACCCCCACACTTCAGGGCAGGTTCTGAATCACCCAGAAATTAAAAAAAAAAAAATTGACAGCATTGTTATTCATCACAAATCATTTTATACACATCCACTGCCCTTTAGGAGATATAATGGTGAGAGCTATAAGATTATGAGGTCACCTCCCCAAGGAATGGCAAAACTCAGCCACTGGCAGCATTTAAAACTAGACTGGAAGAGGTCTGTGGCACACTAAAGACATCCTGCATTGATAGAAAGACAGATTAAGTACCTTAAAAGATGTTTCCCGCCCCCATCATTAGATAGTACAATTCTCACCATTATAAACCACGATTAAAGCCAAAGAAAAAAGCCTTTTAACACCTGAGATCAGAGGGAGCAAGGGAAACAACGGGGGAGGGGTGGCTGGCACGAATAGGAGGGTGGGGGATTGAAAGAAGAACCCTTTGCTTCTAAAATGCTCGCTAAAAAGGTGCTGCAAACCCCCATGCATGTACAGCGGCTGACTGATGTCAGCAACTGCCTGGGCTGGGCTCAGAGGGAGCCTCCTCTTTCCCTTTTTATATCATGTGCCTTTCAGACGCCATGTTAGGATCCTACAGGCTGCTGCAGTTTCTACAGTCAAGGAGAATTTCTTCTACCACATCCTCAACTAATAAACTTCTCTAGCCAAAATAAAATACGCACACAACGCTAGCGCTGCTCGGGGCACAGACCACCTGAAATCCAAATAGATTATCCCAAGCCTAGGGAATTTTCTCTAGCGAGGCAAAGCAAAAACAACCCCCATCACCACCACACACACTTCTCTAACCGAAAGAGATGATCACCTTTCACCCACAAACTTTTTTACGATATAAGGGAGCCTCCACCCCTCAATTAATCTCTCACAGGGACCGCACTGGGGAAACAGCTTTAACTTACACTGGGGAAATAGCTTCAACTTATACTTAAAGGTCACTATACTTAGCCCTTCAGTGGCGGACAATTTGCGTTCTGGAAACTTAACCTTATTTTCCTTTTAGACCACCCCCCAAGAAAAACCCCACTCTCCACGAGGTCTCCCCGCTCAGGTCCTCTCTAATGGTTGCAGCATCCACCTACGGTAGAAATCGCCTAAATGCAAGGGTTTAGTCACCAGATTCGGACACCGAATCCAGGCTGCACGTCGGGGGAAAGCCCCGCTCCAAGGGCGAGGAAGTGCAGCTGCCCAGTCACGGCCGGGCCGCCATGTTGTGCCTGCCATTTACGCGGGGCTCCCAGCGCGAGCCACGCTGCCCTCCTCCCTCAGCTCTTCCTGGGCCGAGTCCCAAACCCCTCCCTACTCCCAACAGGCTGGCGTGGGGGCTGCTCCCCTCCCTCGAGTCCCCTGCTCCCTGTGCCATGGGGGAGTAGAAGCAGCAGCAGCGGCACCCTTAAGCTTCGCGATGGAAGGAGGAGCCCCCGCCCGCCGCCTCGCCCCGTTGCTCCCTGATCCCAGCTGGGACACGCTTCCCTCCTCCGCCTGTTTCCCCCACGGCGACCCCCGGCCTCCTACACCCCCGGCCTCCCCAACTCCGGCCAAATCCTGCTCTCTCTGTTCGCCCCCTCACTACCAACACCCCCCCCGCCCGGCACTACTTCCTAAGCCCCGGCAGCCCCGGCCCCGCCGTGCCCACCCCGCCCGAGCCTCTCCCCTTCTCTCTCGCCCCCATTCCCGACCCTCGGGCCCCCTCGTCCCCCGGCCCTGCCGTGTCCCCCTGAACCGCCTCCGCCGCTCGGCTCCCCCCGCCTGTCCTGCGGGCCCCCAGGCCGCCCTACCCCGCTGCCCCGGCCGGTCCCCCCAGCAGTATAGGTAGGAGTAGTAGTCGGTGGAATATAAAAACCTTGGCGATTTGCGCCTCGATCAGGGAGACGATGTCCTTGGCGAAGGGCACGTTCTCCTCGGCCAGGATGGTCAGCATGTTGATGTGCGGCTTGCTGTTGAACGTCAGGTCCTCCAGCGACGACTGGTAGTCGCGGCACGCGTCCTCCCGGGCCTCGCTGCTGCCAGCGCTGCTCTCCGGGGCCGACATGCTGCTCCGACCAGGACCCGACCCACCGACCGACAGCCCCCTCCCCGCGATCCCCGCAGCCGCCGCCGAGCGATGCCGATGCCGCCCCCCCGCCGCTGCCGCTGGGCTCCTCTACCGCATCCTCCACGCTGAGGCTCCCGCTGGCTGCGCTGCCGGTGCCGCCGCTCCTCGGGGCCGCCGCCGGCTCAGTCTCCGCGCTCACAAAATGGCGGCGGCGGGCACGGCTCGCGAACCGCTTCCCGCAGCCGTTGCGTCATGTGAAATTGTGCTCAGGAGAAGGGCCGGCGCCTTGGAGAGGCCCTTTTGTCCGCCGGACGCGCCCTGATTGGCTGGCGCCCCGCCTGCGCGGCTCGCCATTGGCTCGCCCTTCACCACAGCGGCCCCCGATTGGCTGGCACCGCCCTTCCTCACCGCTGACGGGCTGCTGCGCCCAAGTCCCGCTCTCGCTCGCGCGTCCCGACTCGCCATTGGCCACGTCTCCCGTCCCGCCCCGCCGCTTCCTCCCGCCTTCCCGCGCTGCCCCGAGCGCTGATTGGTGCTGGCGCAGCCCCGCCTCCCGCCGGGCCCGCCCCCGCCGCTGGCTCAGCCCCCACACGGCAGCGGCGGCCGCTCCCTGCGCGCTGCGTTCGCCGCGCTGTGTGGGAAGCGCCTGGGCGAGGAGCGGTGGCCGTGAATAAAACCACATGAAGTTCCACCTCAGCATGAGGAAAAACTTTTTTTACGTTGAGGGTGGCGGGCTGCCCTGGGAGTTTTGTGCAATCTCCCTCTATGGAGACATTCCAAACCCACCTGGAGGCGTTCCTGTGTCACCTGGGTGCGGGTTTTGGGATAGGTGGTCTCCAGAGCTCCCTTCCAGCCCCGACAGTCCCGGGACTCTGACTCGCTCGCCTCGGCGGCGGGGCTGCCCTGCGTGTTTCTGTGGTGCCCTCCCTCCAAGCAGCCACCCCTGGCACCAGTGCTCCCAGTCTGCACAGCCGGGAGCCGCAGGACAGAGCTGGCAGTACGGGGAGCGAGAGAAAAGTAACAAAACCTGCCTCTCCTCGGTCATTAGATTTGCCCAAAGGTATTTCTTGGAAGTGAAGTTGCTTGCAAGGCATTTTCCAGGTGTAGCCATTCCCTCCCCCCTCACTTCCCATTCCTTGGTAACTGGAGAGCTGTCAGCGTGTGAAACCAGGCGAGGGGTGAACGCTTCCTTAAAACACGGCATGCGGGATCGTGTTCAAAGCGCTAATTGTGTATATATTTATGCATACAGACAGAAATATAGTCTGCAAATATAGTAGAAAGATAGTAAAAACGTCAGCCTGGTACATTTCTGGCAAGAACTGCTGCTTGTTGTTTCATATGGCTAAAAATTTTAGTTTGTGTGTTCATGTCTGTATGCCCTTTATGAAGACCAGAGAAGGCGGGAACAGGAAATGCAACGGCATCTTGCATTTGCCTGTTGAATTGCATGCTCGTGTTTGTTCCTGGAAGCCTCGGAACGCTGTACTTTGAACACACCACTTCGCCCTTACAGTGTGTCACCAGGAGATAAGAGAATAAAACTGAAGTTCCCGTCCCTGGCTGAACAAAGCTGGGATTGCAGGACCTTTTCTCCGATTAAATATCAGCCAGCTGTTTGAAGACACGCTGTCTATGAAGAATATTAATTATGTGCCAGGAATCAAGCCACAATGTATACCCAGTTTATTTAGCAAAACCAGAACACGCTGTTCTGCTGCTGGGGGAAAAACGTGGGGGTGGGGAAATGTAGCTCCTCCTCCAAAGCCCGTGTTTGCAAGTCAGCATGCTCGTTCCTGTTAGCTACAGGAGCAAAGCCAGTAGCAGACAGAAAGCAGCCTTGATGAGGGTCCCGTGTGGCGCAGGGCCACCCTGAAAACCAGGTTTGCTGTTCGGGACAGACCGAGCGTGCCGTGAGGCGGAGCAGCTCGCAGAGCCTTCCTGAGACAGAGCACACAACGTGCCTGAGCAGATCTCGTGTTCCCCTGTAATATTAGCGTGCCTTTTGTAATTGTAAAGGTTGCCTTTGCCAGTCTGCACGTGAAGCCAGCGGCACCAAGCTGGTGGTGAGAAGAAGCCGTGTTTGCGGTGAGTCGTGGGGACACGCCGTGCTCTAGGCCACTTCTGAGCCAGCTCATTGGGAGTGCCACGGGAATGCCCACTGAGTCTGTCCTCGGGCTCTAGTGAAAAAAGTTGATCGTTTATTACGGATTTGTTTATTATTTGTGTTGTTAATTACAGGAATTGTGTTGTACCAGCAGTGGGTTTCCCCATGCCTACAAAAGCACACTTCATTACATGTGTTCTTGAACCTCCTATCAAAAGCAGAGCTTTGCTGAAAGCATCACCTAGAAATGCCTCTGGTGCAGCTGTATTCCACTGCTTATCACAGTCGACATAGCTGTCAGATAAAGTTTGGATATTTGGGTCATTTGAGGGTTTTTTATAGATGCAGTAATGGGTTTTGCTGGCATAAAACCTGCTAAAAAACCTCTAAACTAGACCCACTATAGCACAATGACGTGAGAATCACCAGCAATGGGTGATTAAGGAAGTTTTGCTGGATAGCCGTGAAATTTTTGTACTAGATAAGAAAACATATCAAGGTAAAACATCTTCCAATAATTTATTACATTCCAAAACATTTATAGTTGAGAATAGTCATGCTTTTGTTTACGTGCTTATGTTATTATATAAATTTTTGTAGGAAGTTTTACAAAATTCCTTTCAAGTGTTTCATAGCTATACAAGGATGGGGGGGAGGGAGGATCTCTAGGCATCCAAAAATGTTCTTGCTTCTTTTCATTCTGGAAAAGTGAAAAAAAAAAAAAAAAAAAAAAAAAAGCTAATTGAAAATGCATCCTTTTTGACATGTCTGGAAGAGGAAAACAGACACTAGAGAAACAAACACAGTGTCGATTTTTAAATATTGGTTTAATGAGATGCAAATTACCCCTCCGTGTGTCAGCTGAAGCCCTTTGTTCTCCAGCCGAGATTCCCTTAAGGAAGCAGGCTGGGTTTCTCGTGTTTCTCGGTGGGCTTCCCAGAGGCTGGGGGTGCAAAGCTTTACACTCTCCTCAAGCTTCCAGAGCAGCTCTGCTGTCACCACCTCGCACTCGCCAGCAGCTGATTTCTGCAACAGCCTTGGCTAGACAGTTTGCCGATGTAGCTGCAGTAGAAGACCTGGTAAAACCTCCTAGGGACTGGATCCATTTTAAATTGCTTTAATAATTATCTCTTGCTTATACCAGAACTGCAAAGGGTGTTTTGCTGTGAAACCACACCTGTGGTTTTTTGCTGGCAAAGCTGTATTGATTGGTGAGTGTTGTTACATCCTGCTATTGCTAAATCAGCAAAACTTTTAAATCTAAACAAAATCCCTGTCGTCTGCCAGCCAGATTACTCCTTGCCCAGGTTACATAGGTGTCAGGCAGCCTCCCTCACTTTTATTCACCTTTAGAGTTGTACTTGGTGACCTCTGTCTGAATAACCACAAGCTTTTTCTAACTGGATTATCTCCTGTTTAGAGCTAAGCACCTGGGTTGTTCTGAATGCAGAGAGCCTAGTTTTGTTCATAAGGTCAAAATGTAGGAAATGCTGGAGTTATAGATCTGTGGAAGCATAAAAAATTGCAGTTTACTTTTCTGAGTTGGAGATACATGATGAAGGAACCACCTACTAACATTTCTTTACTTTCAAAATTCTGGGTATTGTAAGTTTTCTAATATGTTAGCCTCAGGAAATCTATTTTAGTAAAAGATCATTTGTTGGGTTGATAATTAGGAAAAATTCTAATACAGACATAGTGAAAAATATGTTTAGTATGTCTAGACAAATGTACCAACCTGTATTGCCTTTCAAAGCTCTGCAAGACAGTCCTGGCAGTTTGTAATCTGTAAGATTTTCCGTGTGATGGGTTCATCTTTACAGGAAGGCAGACAGACCTCAAACAGCAAAGAGCCAAGATCAAAGACTAAGGATAGACAGGAAAGAAACTCTTGAATCCATGTATTCCTGTCTTTCTCAATCTATACTAAATACCATGGCAATTAAAAGATCTCTGAAATATTTTGGACAGTATTATCAAATTCACTGCTTGGTATGTGGACATAGTGCCCAAAGATGTGACAGTAACTCTTGTGAAGCACATCCTTATTTACACTGACTTTAACTGTGTGGGCTACCACTAAAAGCCTGACCACAGCACCTTGTTTTCCTTGTGTTCCTGGTGCTAAAGACTTGCTGCCTCCCCAGGAAGGGTTGTGTAACCTTTGGAAACCCTGTGTTGTCACAGCTAGATTGTTACTGGTACCCAAGTTGACATGCCACCAGCTCACCTTCTGAAATGACATCTTCGTGGGTCTTGGGAGACTGGAGGACTCAAAACCCAGATATATTTTACTCTGGCACATTTGTGTCATATTCAGCTACCCAGAGAGATATTTATTACTGTTCTGTGTTAGCTGGGTGACATTTTGCTGGGCAAAGTTCTGGGTTGCTACAGAAACTGTCTCTGCAGATCCATTCAATCAAGCAAGGCTCTAGTGACAAGACTCGTGCTTTCAGCAAGAACATAAATAATTCACATTTTTGCTGGCCAGCTCTCCATGCCTTCCATACAAACAGGCTGGGAGCTCCAAGGAAAGGAAAGCAGCTGCAATTTGCTGGAACTAATATCTAGAGATTTAAAGGCATGTTTACTAAAGTAGACTATATTTTGGAAGCATTTTTCTTTAGACACTAATTTTTTTTGTTTTTTGAGAAGGGCAACTCCAGCATGCCTCTCTGTCAACTGTTTTTTGGAAATAGAATGAGCTGGTTTAGCTAAACCTGCTCCTATCACATGGCATCACACTCCCCCAGCTATCCCTTGTGCAGTACAGCCGCCAAGGAGGCAGCTGTAGAGATGGAGCATGCAGTCACCCAACAGCATGGAATTAGCACGGGAAGGATTCCCTGGTGTTTCAGGTCTGCCTGGCTCCCTCTGCCCACGAGCAGCCATTGGCACAGGCAGCACAGGGTACCCACAGCAGTGAGGGACTCACGATGCTGAAAGGCTCTGTTTATGCAAGTGCTCACTGAAACTTGGCATTACGCTGGAGAACTGAAATGCTGTTTCTACACACAAATTCAAGAGGATTCCCTCTACACATGTTGTAAACCCTTGTCACTCCGACTTCTTCCATCTATGCAAAGTATGTAATCCATCCCCTTCTCAGCCATGCTTCTGCTGCTCAGTTCTGAGAGTTCAGCTCTTCCTTCTACAACAACATCCCCTTTTACAACTATTTTCAATGAATGTCAACCAATAGGTTGGTAGGGTAGATGTTAAGGAGTATGGGATAAATATCCCTGAATATTGGATAGATTAAATCTATAGCAGTGTTTGGATGAGCCAAAGTCTTGTCCATCTTTAGCAAGAAGATTCACCCAAGAATTTTGTGAGTAAATTCCACATAGTTAAACAGTATTTGGGCTGTTTTAGTGTTTCATGTGGTAGCCCAGCCTCTGCTCAAGTCATGGACTATTCTTCTTTTTTTTTTTTTTTTTTTTTTTTTTTTTTTTTTTTTTTTTTGTGTTACACTCTGGTCTGATATAAAGTCCTTTAACACTTCAGTGTGTGCTGGTTTTGGCAGGAGTAGAGTTGATTTTTCTGACAGTGGCTGGTGGGGGGCCGTGTTTTGGATTTGTGCTGGAAACAGTGCTAATAACACTGGGTTGGTTTTGTTATCCCTTAGTGGTGGTTACACAGAGCCAAAGCCTTTTCTGCTCCTCACCCCACCCACCAGGGAGGGGGCTGGGGGTGCACAGGGATGTGACACAGTCAGGACAGCTGACCCCAGCTGACCCAAGGGATATTCCGTGCCATAAGGTGTCATGCTCAGCATATGGAGCTGGGAGAAGAAGGAAGGAAGTGTGAATGCTTGGAGTGATGACATATGTCTTGCCAAGTCACCTTTACCTGTGATGGAACCCTGCTGGCTTGGGGATGGCTGAACACCTGCCTGCCCATGGGAACTGGGGAATGAATTCCTGGTTTTGCTTTGCTTGTGTCTGCAGCTTTTACCTCATCCATTAAACTGTGTGTATCCCAACCCAGAATATTTCTCACCTTTACCCTTGTGATTCTCTCCCCCTTCCCACGCATGCAGGAGCGTGAGTGAGGGACTGCACAGGGCTTAGTTGCCATCTCAGGTCAAACCACAACAATGTCACGTGTCTTTTGTGGTCACCTGCATCTGTTGGAGTTTGTAGGTGCCAGATCATTGTGCTGGGAGCTGCCACATGGATGAATTATAGCCCCTCCTGCCTCCCCTGTTCTTCTCATCACAGCTGTTTCTGGCTGTGGGATATTCTGGGGGAGGGTTTGAGGCTTCTGGGCATTGCACCAGCTCAATAAATGTTTGAAGTTGGCATGGGAGAATGCATCTGATTTTCCTAGGTCCCTTTTTACAAATATTTCTAGCCTGCCAACTCTGTGGAATAAGGAGACTGGAAAGCTATAGACTTTTGGTTGTGATTTCAACTCCAAACAGCACCAGCACACAGATCCTCATGAGACAAAAGACCTAATCCAGCCATATTCATGCATCTGATATTTCTGCCAGGGACAACAGTTGCAAAGTATGGCAGGTGATGGAAGGTGTGTTGTGTTTCTTTTTACTTCACACATCCTGTTGGGAAAGCCAGCTGCTCACCAGCTCTTACTCAGCATGTGTCTGATTGTTCATGCCTTAGTGTCCGACTTTGTGCTGGTCCCCATTAAGTTGCAGTCCTGAAAAAGTTGCTCTGGTTGTCACGTTTGTTTTGAGATTGAATCCCATCCTTCATTATAACTGTGGCCTTCCCAGTTTTGCACTATCTGTAAACTTCAGACGTGTATTTTTTATTCCATCATCCACATTGTTAGGGAAACATTGAAACAACTTGGACAGAGCCACCTTTCTGTGCTGAAACTGTATGAAACCAAATTTGTACTGGGCCTGTAGGGGTTTCAGTTAGTTTGTTTATGAACATGCACCATGACAAAAATGTCACTGAAGTCCACATATCTGATCTGATGACAACTTTTTGCTGATTTATGAGTCTTGTTAGTCTATCACAAAAATAAATTTGATTGAAATTTCTACTAGATAATTTATACCTGATGAATCCATGGTAGCTGCTATACCTCTCCTTGTTATTTTCCAAATGCTTACAAGTAACTGTATAGCTACTCCAAATTGAAGGAACTGAAAGTGGCTGGTCTTTAATTTGCTAGTTCCAAAGACCAAAGGCATCATATTCTTCTTCTTATTGATAGTATTGAAGTTACACGCCTTACAGTAACCCACTAGAAATGCTGGAATTGATTTATATAATGAATTTACAGCCTGCACCACTGCGTGCTCACAGCGAACAAGGATTTGACTAACAGAGGAGCATCTGATCTTTGCACTGTGAAAATCAATTGGGAATAAAAAAGACAGTGTAAACATCAAGCTCTGAAGAGAAATAGCTATTCCCTTATGTCTTTATGGAAGCAGACCTGAGATGAATGCCTGCAGGTGCACATCACTCTGCTCTGACAGTGAATCACTGATAAATATGTTCTGAGAACAGTTACACAACCAGTTTTGCACCCCCTTAGAAGTTGTAGCTGCTTTGCTTATGAAACTGTTATGTGAGGCAAAAGCCCTGCTCAGGTGGACATTTTCAGTGCTTTTTTCCTCTCCAAGAATCTGTTTACCTGTGCAAGGTTTGCTATTGGTTTGAAAAGATTTTTTTTCATCTAAATCGATGTTGTCAATTACTAATGCCTTTGTTATCTATTGTAAAAAAAAAAAAAATTGAAATGTTGGCAGAGATTTGCAAGACATTTTAAAAAATGTATATTTGTGGGGTTTTTGTTTGGTTGATGTTTTCTATTTAAAAGCAAAGTTCCTATTTCTCTTTTAACAATAGAACCCTGTCCATCAGAAAATGCTCAGTTTTGCAGTGAGGTGCGAAGTTGTTTTCCGAAAATCAATAGATAAGGTAGATGGTGTCTTTCTTTTTAGCTCTTCGTTTAGATTAGAAGGAAGCACCTTCTAATTGAATTGGATTTTCTACTGCTCCCCGGGGCATTTTTCTGGGAAGAACTCTTATGATTCTAGGCTAAAAATCTCCCATTTGCCTGAAGGTTCCACTTTTGGGGTTCTGCTTACACCACTAGCCCAACAACAGCTTTGCAGAGCGGTGACAAATATTTTTGTGTGTATTGTATTGCAGAAAGTTTCCAGCCTTTGTCTTGAGAAGAGAAAATCTGGTCATCTTGGGATGGTGCTTACTTAACACAGCTGTGGTTCCAGCAACATTAACTCCCACGAGGAGGAGCAGGACACATTAACAGGCAGGAGCGGGGTGTGATGTTCCAGGAACATGAACACCCATTGAGTCGGAGACAAAGCCGGCACCCTCCCTCTCTTTTTCCCCCGCTCCCATGCTCCATAGCCTGTAACGTTGTGCATCTCCTTACTAACACATCTCTTCCCTCTCTAATTTTCAGCCCGGACAAGAAAACCCATGCATGGATCAGAAAACAAATTATTCTTGCAGGGCTCCCAAGCCCGTGTGTTCATTAAAATACAATTGTTGCTAGCTCAACTGCAGATACACTTCCTAGAACCTCTTCTCTCCCACCCTGGACAGACCCTGAAAAATATCAAACCACAAGGGGCCGGACTCCGCTAGCGGGACAACCACACAGAGGGTGGGGAGACTGCAGCGTTATCAGCATATTATCTCTTGTTATCCAGAAAAGGCTCTTCCCTGATTCTTCAAACAGGATTTTCCTGTTACTGTGTGTGGGCTGGGAGGTTTAACTACATCCTGACTCTTCCTTTGCTAGGCCTGCAATTGTCTCCTAGAAATCGTTATGGAGACCTTTATGCAAGGAGGCATAAACCTGCTGGGGAGAGCGCTCAGTGCTCGACAAACCCAGTCCTAGCTGTCATCATCACAATACAGCCAAGCGAGCAACCAGCCCCCTCAACCCTTTACACTAAGGAACAGTTTTTGACTTAAGCCTATTTTGTATCTTGTAAGAAGATTAAAAGAATTAAAGAGAAACCTGTTCAGTCCATTTACTATTAAGCATATGACACATAGCTTCATCTTGTACAGGGTCAGAATAAACAGAAGGACATAATAATTATACATATTTTATGCTGCTCTTGAGGACTTCTAAGCTGGAATATCCTGCCTGCATCCATTTCCAGAGGATACCAGAGCTTTGTAGTTGCATACAAATGCCAGCAGCAACAGTTCTTGGAAAAACCATCCTGTGTGAGCAGAGTAATCACTTCAGTATATTGAAAAGGAAAGCTCCCTTGGCTGTGCTGCAAAGGTTTTGAGGAGGTGGAAGGTGGTTGGCAGTGGTGGGATGGAGCTAAAGTCCCAGCATCCCTGCAGACCCTGCCGAAGGGGTCCCACACAAGGTCCACATGAATCAGCATTTCTTTCATCAAAGGTGTGTGACCCTGCCCATCAATCACATCAGTGCAATGGTGGCACACTGGTGTGGGGGACATGGAGAGGACAGAAATTATGGCCTTGAAGGAGGAGCCCTGCAGCAGATCTGTGCCTGCCTGCCCGTTCCCCAGGACTGCAAGACAAAGTGATATCAGCACGATGACTTCTTGCCCTACTGGCCATGTGTAAAGCCCTTGTCTGTCCCTCAGCAAATGCTAAAATAAGTGCAGCCATTTTGAGAACTCTGTACAGTAAAACAATTCACTAGCTGACCTAGATGGAATAATTACAGAAGTACTTACAATGTATCTCTTCACAACCATCATAAAAGTCCTGAGCTAATTCTCAACTGCTTTTACAATCTGTTTGCCTGAGTTGCTAGCAGGACAAAAGCTCCAGCTCCAGTTTATTTGCATGCTATAGGAACATACAACTGCCTAATATCTGTATTTATTTACAGCACTGTGTTTGTTGAGAATGTACGTACAGTAAATATTGTCGGTCATAAACAATCCATAATGAACTAACTGTTATCTTTGTACTGGGAGCAGCTGGTATATTGGGATATACCATGAGAATCAGCATTTGGAGATGTGCCAGATGAGATAGAGTTGGGATGGGTGTCTGGCCTTGTCACAGCCAGTTATTGCTTTGAGCTGGGTTTATATGTGACAATACCATGCTTGGGTATCTTAGCATATTTTTAAACAAATGTAGACAAAGGTAAAAGTTATGTGTTTCTGTCTGGAGACACAGTCTAGTCCCATAATAAAACCATCCCACAATACCCCATACATGTATTTATCCCATATTTCATATGATTTAGGCTGCAATTTCAGTTAAGTCAATAAATGTGCAGATTTGAATTATCCAGTCACTAAGTAAATACAGCAAATAAGCAGAATATATACATACTGATGAGCTAGTGATTTACAGCAGAACTAATTAGCAAGCAGACACATTACTAGGTTGCTCAAATAAAATCTTAGATTTTCTCTATCTCAATTTTCTTCCTGATAGCAGAAATTCTGGCTTCTCCTTTTGCCCTTTTCCCCTTGCTGCTTCCATGAGGAATAAGGAAGCATAAAGGTACCTATTTATGTACCTGCCTGCAGGTACATACCTACACACACACTATGTGAAACACTGCAAAGTGTACAGACCAGCTCATAAATAGGTAGAGGAGCTGCAAATATGCTTTGTCCAAGCTCTGCATCTGTTATAAAGAGCCCCATGGTGCAAAGTGTGCAAAGGCATAAGCATTTAAAAGGGCAAAACTCAGACTCATTGATGCAGGCCAACAGGGTTAGCTCTGCTGAGGTGCTTTATGAGTTCTTCTCTTTTGCCTTGCCCTTTTATTGCTCTTTACCTCTGTACTCACCTTTTGTACGTGCAAATGCTCAGAAGAACAACTTGATGCTTCCAGGCCAAAGTTTAGCAATGAGTTTACATTCAAATCTTTATGTTTGGCAATTGGCTCTTGTCATGTACACATGCAAATCTACTAAGTGCAAATCCACTAAGCACAGGGCAGAGGAACAGCATCTCTGGCAACTAAGGAATTCACATTATAATCCTGCAAGACACCTTAAAGCAGGCACCTCCTCATTTTGGGGGTAATAAACATTTATAATTATATTGGCACTCTGGTGGAGTCAGCAGAACTTTGAGGCGGATCTACCTCCAGTTTTCCCTTGAAACACACATCCCAAAACACAAAGCTTTTAACTTCAGAAATCATATTCTGTTAAACATAAAGGAATACTTTAAAAAAAACCCCAACAACAACAACAGAGAACTCTTCAAGTTAGGCAGAACAGAAAGTTTCTAAATTAACTCCTTGTTAGTTTAGGGTTTTTCTTCCAAACACTATTCTCTGTCCATCCTATCCTTTAAGTGGTTCATCCAACTGATCATGCTTAACAGCACCGAAGCAAAGCATCTTGCCCCCTTTCCAGGGTTCCAACCACAGCTGCAGCATCCAAGACAGAGGCAGCATCTTCCCTGGTGCCAAAACAACAGCCTGTGTGTTTTGTTACACACCGTGTTCCAGGGAACACAACAGACAGTGAACACGAAGAGAGCAGGTACCCCCCCTGCAAGCTACAGGAGGAGGCCCAAGGCTGTGGCTGCTTTCCCTGTGGCAGTGGGGTTAGATGCCTGTAACTGCCTGCTTTGTCCTGTTCCAAGCCAGCTGTGTGCCCTGGTAGGTGCTCATTAGAGCCAAAGACATCTGGCAATTTTGTGTTGAGTTATGTGGGTAAATGAAGGCATGTTAGTGCATGCACAGTGCACACACATATAAATTTTATAAAGTTTATACAGTATAAAAACAACTACATTGTCAGTATTGCAAGACAGCAATCTCTTGTGGTCACTTTATTGGGGATGTAGAACCTGTGTAATGGAAGGCATGCAGGTAGTCACTGTGGAGATGGGTGCAAGAGGCTGGTGCTTTCACCCCAGAGCTCTATGCCCTCACAGACCGTGACCCAGCTCGTGAGCTGATGAAGCAAACGCATCTCATGTCCCATGTACGCAAGAATCTGACAAAGCACATTTACCTAGTTCACTGAAAATTTCAGCAGACTGGTGACAAACAAAACAATGATCTATATTTTAGATGATTTAGGCTGTGTTTTCAGTGACGTCAATAAATTAGCGGATCCAAATTGTCCAGTCACCATAACCAGGATAACCAGGTCACATAATGAAAAAAGTATGGTTTTTTAAGCTCATCTTGGAACATAATGAAGGTCTAGTTTTCTTTTAACCAGGAAAACCCAGCCACTATTTAGCTAATGTTTTATTGACACAGTTAACATGTCACTGGAGGATCCTGTCATTACTGGGCATAGGTGTCTGTGGAATATTAAGGGTATATTTTGGTCTTTGGCCAGTTAAATGATCCAAGCAGACAAGAACTGTACCTGAGCTCAGTTCAAGAAGTGTAGTTGTACCAATGCTTGCAACACATCCTTAAATCTCCCTGCTTTTACATGTTAGCAGTTTCACATTGTATTTGCCATCTCTATGCAGTTACAGAGTATTTTGAAGATTTAATATGCAGATGGATGATGGTTGAATCATCTCCAACAGCAGTTTTCACACAGCTTTTTCACTGAGAAGAACATACCAGTGGCAGTGTTTTCCTTTTTCAGCAACTGTAAGAGACACAATTCACCCTTCTCCTCTCTGGCCATGGCTTAATGGCTTAAAAAATCCAACATTAGGGCCCTTGGCATAGGACCAGATATACCATAACCTACTACCCAAGGTGCAGATCCAGCTTTCACTCACACTGTCGGTTAAAATTGCTCTAAAATTTTGCTGATTTCTGACTGACACAATGTGATTAAAACTACTGCTCTCTCTGTGCCATTGTCACTTCACGTCAGATTAGATATCAGCTATCAACTGTTAAAAACTCATATGAACTCCATACCAGACATACTTAATTCAATGACAAAGTGATCACGTGAACTGGAACCAAACCTGTATGCTTGGAGATCCATCACTGCACACATCCAGTAAAATGACAGAGCCTCACACATGCACTGCACACACTAAAATTAAGACATGCTTTCACTGAGAAAAAGTTAAAACATGAATGGTTCAAGCAGCTGTTTAATTTCTTAGGATCTCTCTCCTTAAAGTTAAGCTGGGATTTTACCAAATTTGGTGTTCCTGCATAAGGGTGGAAGGCAGTGTGTAAGGGTCATGGTTGAAAAAGCAGTCCTGGCTCCTGGCTCAAACTGCAAATGCAGGACCTCCATCACTATCAATTTTGTTTTACAGAAATAATTAAAATTTTAAAAAGCACAGTATGTCCTTACATTCCTTCTTTTCTTGTCAATCACTGTCATGCTCTTAGCATTTTTAAAGCACTCCAGATTCTTACTGTAGAGGAACAGAACAAGTAATAAGAGCTTACAGTTCAACTTGTTAGCTTTTGGCCTAAAAAACTCAAGGCTGTTTGGCATTTTGTAAGAGGACATTCCACTCATAGCTAAACAGTTTTCTTGTACAAGTTGTCAAGGGAATTTTAAAAAGCTTCATATGTTCTTCATGTGTGAGTAAATATTGAGGCTTGGGAAGACATGGTGTGCTGTTGGTTTTGGTTGTAGTGTTTCAGGAAAGGGTGAGGAGAAGAATGGAGAGAGAAGTGGTATAATCTCTGTTTTAAGTGATCTTGAACTCCTGGCTACTTGTGTTTACTTACATTTCTGACAGATAGAACTGCTCTGGGCACTGCCTCACATTTTCCGCTGCTTGAAGTTTGATCTTTCAGTATTAAAAACTGGCAGTTTGCAACCACCCAAGTTCTGCACTGTTGATTTCTCTCACGACATTGACATGTCTGCCCCACATCACCCATGACCAGGCAGCAGGGTGATATTTTTCTGCACTGTTGGACCAATATGTACTTCTTTCCTTTATCATGGAAGCTGCAGCATGTCAGTAGAAAAACAGACCCTGTCATTACTGCGAAGATTTCTAATCCTTAGAGTTTCAGCTTGCTTTAATGCATGCCTTAGCTCAACTCAGTACAATGACTGGGGTTGTAAAAACATGTGCAAGGTTTTTCATTAGTAAATCTCTTTCCCTTCGCTTCTCACAAGATGAAGCACCCCCATAGCATTGCTGCAAGGCAGAGACAAGATACATGCAGAAAAGAGGTGAGCTTGTTTTGCTGATAGGAAACTGCTTTTTGAAAGAGAAGCAGACCCTCCTCTGAGCATGCATTTTCCTCAAACATGTCACAACTTCCCTGTTTCTAAAGTCCATCCTGCCAATTCCTTCCTTGTTGATTTTGGCAGAAAGTTCAGAGAAATCAATTAACTGGTGACAAATCTCTGCTCTAAGAAAGTAAGATCTCACTGGGAAAACCAAGAATAGCCATAAAAAATGTTGCACAAGAAAATGCCTCATGTTGCATCTGTATTTAACTTGTCAAAGGCTTTGCAAAATTCTGTGCCTTGATGAAGCAACTGTCAGTTGTCAATATCTAACGGCATTGCATTTCAAACCTGGAAAACTGTTGGCTTTTGCCCCACAGATGTAATTTGGTTTGTTCCACCTTCTTTCCTCCTTCTTTGTAGGATAACAGCTAAAATGAGCTGCTTCTAGGAAGGCACAGTGGCTTTAACTTGGCACATACTTTATCCTTGAGTTCACACCAGGTCCAGCAATGGGCAGGATCAATAGGTGACTGTCTTAGGCTGCAATGCAAGATGTAACCACAAGTATGTATTCTGTTACCAGCTGTTAAAACCAGGTGGTTTAAACTTTTCCCACTGGATTCCCAGAGGAAGACTAGACCTGTCTGCACCACCACTGGACCTTCAGAGGAAAACTGCACCCTTCTGCAGGATCACTGCTTCAACAGAACCACATCTGCCACTCCAGGAGGACTGCAGCCACCATTTAATGGGACTGCTACCAACATCCTGACCCACAGGATGTCAGGTTATATTCTGACTCTGTCACTACCTTTTTTTTTTAAACTACTGCATTTTTATTTTAATTTTCCTAGTAACTGTTATTCTTATTCCCATATCTTTGCCTGAGAACCCCTTAATTTCAAAATTATAATAATTCAGAGGGAGGGGGTTTACATTTTCCATTTCAAGGGAGTCTCCTGCCTTCCTTGGCAGACACCTGTCTTTTCAAACCAAAACAGAACTTATGATGCTGTCCCAAAGATGAACAGGAATGTCTCTCTGGCAGAAACAAATTAACAACAACATCACTCTGCAATCTCCAGCTATTTGGCAGCACACCCAGCAGTCTGCACAGCCACTAGAAATGCAGCTCTTCAGCCAAGATGTCAAAGTTAAACTAAACTTAACCACTCTAAGTTAGGGCCATCCAACCTGCTCTACTTAAGCCTTTGCTATATTCTGTAGAGAAAGGATAAAAATACCCAACAAAATACCTCAGAAAAGATTTTGTGTTATGTTTTCAGGCATCTAACCTATTTCATCCCTTGAGGGGTCAGATGTCATATTGCTGAGATTTCACTGGCATTAGGGCCTCTCTCCAAAAGGCAGTGAAATATAATCTTGTGGAGCATTACAGTATGTACTTTCTATCTGAATCCAGGACTTTGTGGGCCCCTGGACTCATTACGCTGTGGCAGGAGAGTTAGGTACCTACAGTAAATACAAGTATTTAATCCCCCAAATCAAGAATTCATTAATTTAAACCTAACTATACACAGGTAATTTTTCAGTAAGTTATTGTAATTTAAATCAGCAGTGATGTGGGTCAACTCTTTTCCCTAGGAAAGAGCAGTAATTCATCCAAAACTGGCAAAACTGGGACCAGTTTAAGTGAGAAGAGTTGTCCAGTATCATCAATCCAAATCCCATGAGACAGGTTGCAAACAACAAAGAGCTGGTAGAGGGAAGGCTCAAGGGTTAGAGATGACTCAATATTTCACTGCATCATTGCAAACAGGAAGAGGCTATTTCATAAGTCATAGGTCATTTCCATAACTTGAAAGCCCATCTGTATACAAACAGGTCATTACAGCAAGGAATCACACACAGGATTTTCCATCTTAACCTCAAGCAGAGCACAAGTGCTGGGCACGCTTACATCCTGCAGAAAGCTCTGTATAGTCTGGTGCAGACTGGAGACTTCCAGAAGAACCACAGTGTATGCTGGTGTCATGAACACACCCTTGTGTCTGCAATAATCCTCTCTTATCCTCCTAACCCTTTTCCTCTAATCCCTTAATCATTGTTGTGGCATGTCTCTATGTTTACATACATAAAACACTTCTTGAACTATGGATATGCTTTTGGAAACATGTTCAAAAGGCTTGATACCTGCTACTCAGCAGGAAGGAGGAAGTGAATCCTATTCATATTTGGTATTGCCTGTCTTCTGTGGAAGAGAAAGCCAGAGGTCATCTGCTCTTTGTAGCCTTTGTGAAGATGCCTCTTCATTTTTTTGCTTGAGTCGGTCCCTAAGTTGCTCTATTTGTGCAAACAGAGAGGAATTTTACCTACTCTAGTAAATACTAAGGCTGCATCTGTGCTGTACTTCTGCAACTGTTCAAAACCGCTGGTACTCAGGTGTTTGGGTTTTTTAATTGAAGAACTTTGGATAGGAATTCCTCTTTGAAAATAATTTCTGAGCAGCAAATAAACTGAAATCAAGAACAGAAATGTTTGAATTTTAGTTCAAACCTTTTAAAACTACTTAAATATATGTAGGAAAATTCTGAACAGAGCATCTAATTCAGAACATAAATCATTATATATTAGAATATGAAACATTTTCCATCATCATTTACTACTACCTTTTATTTTGTAAAGCCTCTCAACAGGTCTCCAGTCAACAACAGCCTGAACTACATATTCACACACACATGGTCCCATGTGGAATTCCACTGATGTGGAACTGTCTACTAATTACCTTAACTGTTACACTTTATTCCCTTAGATGTGACATCAGATCTATAAAATCTACTCAGTGTGTGCAGGCCTTCAAAGATGAAGCAGAGTATTACCCGAGGTTAGCAGCAGCAGCCTGCAGGCACAGCGGCTGGGCTGTATCTCTGCTAGATGTGGAGGTCAGATATCTAACTTTGAGCTAGTCTAACCTCTGCTTCCTCTGTGGTCAATGAACAAACATCTCAAGAGACAAATTAGTCTCCCTGCAACACAGACACAAGAATTGAACCCATTCCTACATAAACTACTCACATAATTAACCACCTAGTCATTAACTGTCGCACATAGGGGGACTCCACATGAGAATAATTATACACACACAAGTGCTGTTTGGGCTCAGGCCCCTGCTAGCCTGTGTTCTCCACACTGAGATCTTGAATTAGGGTAAGACGTGCTGAAATCAATCTTGGGATATGTGCAGTGCTCTCCACAGTGTGCAAGGAAAGCCCAAGCACACTGGGCATCTGTTAGGTGTTTGAAGTTCAGGGAAATTACTTCCATTCACTATTAGTGTCTTATGTCTCAATCACTAATAAATGCTAGAGCACTGACAAGTTATGCAATTATTTATTTCAAATACCTTGATCCTGGGCAGTAGTAGTTCCCAATCAAAACCATTACTTCAAACCTGTCTTCCTAAACTTAACTGTAGTTGGTTATTCTTATCTGGAAGAATAATGTCAGAGGAGAAAAAAAACCAAAAACAAATCAGAGAGGAAAGGCTGAAACAAAAATCTTTGCTAGATACTTCTTTCTTGTAATTACTAACTAAAGATGAAGTATTAGGCACTGAAGGAAGCACTGAGGCTGCCACGCTCAATATTCACCCTGTAGAGTGTTTAAACATTACAGGAATACATAAATGGTCTTTGAGCCACCCTCTGCTGGTGGATATCCACGGGCACAGGGGCCAGCAGCAAAGGCAGCTACAGCACTCTCCTGTTTCAGAGCCAGCAGAGATCAACGCCCCTGACGTGCATTTTGCAGCACCATGTAGAATTCAGCTACCCTAGAGACTTGAGCAGTGACCCGAGGGGAGCAGTGTGGACCGAGGTAGGCTCCTCTCTGTGCCTGTTTGTGTTGCAGGGTGCCTCGGGTTCTACAAGGGGAAGCTCTGCTATTCCCTTTCTCCCCTTACAGCTGCATCCAGCCCGAGTTTCACTTTACAGCCATGTCCCTAGGAGCCTGCCAGGAGAGAAGATATGAACAGGATTTATGATTGCACAAACCGTGCTCTCTTGGCTGCTCTGCAGGCAAAACAGGTGGGCTAGGAAACCACAAACCCTGCCTGAACAAACCCTGTACTTGCACAACCACCGGCATGCATTCATTTTGTTTTAAATAAAATACAAATGTAATGTTTCTGTTTTGAAAATTAGGCCTTCTTTTATGACATCTACTGTTTTCTAAAGAAATAATACAAAGCTACCTTGCATTTTGGACTCAGAAATGTGAACATACCTGCTGATGTCAAAACCAGGCATATGAAAATGGGTGAATAGTTAAAACTGTATCAAGGAGTTATTTACCTACAGATGGCTTCTAATATAATCTTTACTAAAGAGAGGGCAGTAGTAGACTATGATTATGAATGCACTACAAATTAGGGGAACCCTACAGAGGCACAGCTAAGTCTTTGATTCTCCTTGTTAAAATATGTCAGCAAGTTTTCCAAGGGATAATAGCTTTCACACAGAACACTGCAGACATAACATGTATGAAGGGTTGGGTTTGCTCAGCCTGCTGACAAGTTTTTGCACTACTGTTTTTTAGTTGTGACTGGTTGGTTCCCAGCAATACCACAGCTCTGCATCTTCCCTGGGCATCTGCAAAACACCACTTCTGTATTAGAAGTATTTGAAGCAACTGGCTACAGAGATCCAGTTTTCCTCAGGTGTCATCGGTTTAGGAAATAGAAGGTACAACATTAAAATTTTAAAATGCAAAGGTTAAATATACGAAACTTGGCATATGAAGACCACTTTTTGTCTACTTTTTAAGTGTTGTTACATCTCTTTCCCTAGCCAGATTCAAAGAGAGCTCTTTCCTCCAAACTTACTTTTTTCTTTATAATGATGGGATGCTACAGGTAGAATTCTTCAGCCACCAAAATCACCATCTGCCCACAGCTAAAATTTCTTACTATAGGGATTTATCCTAGGGTTTCTCACACACTAAACATTGAGTGCAATGTACCACTTATGGGTGACAAGAAAATAGTAGAAAAATAAAAAAAAAAAAGGAGTTTGGAAAAACTGTGTGTTGGCAGACATGTTAGCTAGAAACAAAATGGTGATGAAAATCAAAGGCCATTTGTGGATGGTGGACATGAGCAAAATAGTGCCTTGTTTTTCCTGCTAAGTCACTGACTGCTGAGCAGTAAATTCAGCAAAGACTGGGATAGATATTCCCTTACATCCATGGAGGTGAACATTACCTGGAGGTTGCACACATAAAGCACTGCCAGTGCACAGGGGAAGTTCAGGGTGCATGTTTCCTTTGGGAGAAATAAGATGGTAAATTGATAGTACTCAAGAAGCAGAGACAGTCATATCAGAAAGAGTGAGGCAGACATATTCCAACAGCAAGATCCTGGCTGATGTGATTTGTACCTAAATTTAACTTCAGGTAACAGAGAACTGAATATAGCAAAAGCCTGCGATATGTGAGGTACCATCAAACCCATGTGAAGGAGGCTGGAATGCCACTCCGAATGAATGGCAGCAATGCCACCCATCCCAGAGAGCCACATCACCGAAGTGTTGACAGAAACTTGTGAGAGACCCCCCACATCTTTGCTTTCATGGCCAAGCATGTCACATGCCTCGGTACTCATGACAAGGTTAATCAACCCTCTCAAGGTTAAAAGTTTAAAAGACAGACATGAGCAGACGTTTTAACAAAACAATTCATGCCAACTGTATTTGCTGTGGACCAGACATTTGTGTTCTACTTGTTCTCAAGAAGGGAAAGCTTCTCCATCCCATGAGTTTGTCAAAAAGCTCCTCTCCTTTTCCACGATCCTCCCAACTTACTAATTTGTATTTTAATAAGTCTTAAATTATGAATTATAAAAACATGTATACAAATGTATTTAAATATATACATTTTATATACAGACATATATGCCTAGATTTCCAGACATGTACTTAGAAATAATTTACACTATAAAAATACTTACGAATTATTTTATAAATATTTCTAATGAATAACATTCATTTATTCTCTTTGGACTTACTAAAATAAACTCCATTTCATCACCCCCTTGTTTCCAGGAGGTAGCACTGGGATAGCACTTCCTCCAGTCACAATCTACCCTGGAGTTGAGAGTTTTCAGTGGGCAAGAACTTTCAGGAGGCCAAATGCACCTCACTGCTGTGAGTTAGTGAAGTGTGACTGCCTGTCATCCCTGGTGACACACAGCACCCACCTGGCTGCCAGCTCATGTGAGGACTGCACGTGGCTCTACTTCATGTTTGTTTCTCCAGAAAGGTTAACAGCAGCAAGTCTAACTCTTGGGGGATGCAATTACTCTCTTAGCTGACATCCACCGAGGCAGAACGTGTACAGTGAAGCCACTGCAGGTCTCTCGGAAACAGCTGTCACCTCATTGTCCTCATCAGAGGGCAACATTCACCATTATCAGAACAGAGAAAGGAAATCGTAGTTGCATAGTAAGAGCTCACAGCACAGCAGCCTTCACTGGAAGCAGAAGCATTGCAAAAATGACAATAGGGATTAGCTTTTTACCTATCATATGTGCAACATTTTAGTACCCAATTCTCTCTTTTGCTGATCTACTCTGCCATTGAATATATAATTGTATTTGGCTATGTGTGCAGGGGTAATGTTCAACTCCCTATGTGTAAGAATTAGTTCCATCAAAGGAAAATATATTGGTAGTCTCAGTAATAAAAAGAACAAACAAAAAAACCCACCTAAATTAGGAGAAAAGTGTTCCACATCTTACTCCAGCTCTGTTTGCACAAGGATTTGTCTGGAGTACATTGAACAATCTCTAGAGCTGCTTACAGACAGCATGGTCGCTTGAGCCGCCTGGTCAGAAGGCTACACACAGCGAAACCACAAAAAGGATGTGTCATGAGACCTAACACAGAAAAACATGGTTAACAAAAGCACCCACATGCACACGGGACACTGCTGCTCCTCCCCCACAAAATTAACAGCGTCCTTAGATGCGTGATTTAATGAGTCAGACTTCAGCAACAAGGCAACAGTTTTGGACTTCTGGCATGCACCCAGTCACCTGTTTTTTGTGCCATAGTGAAAACACTCTAAACCAGTTTGCAAACCTAATTCAAGTTCTAGAAAGCCACAGAACTACAAACCTCCTCCTCCAAACATGTGCAGTGACCCACAGAAAAACACACCCAGGGCAGGGAGTGTGTGTTAACACCCTGATTAAGACACCAGTAGCTCCATATGCTGTTCCAGGTAGTTGCATTAGCATGAAAGGGAAAGGTGTACTGCAGCACAGGAAGGCAGGGGCAGAAAGTCACACCAAACTCCTCACACTGCCAGTGCCATTGCTGCCTCTGCTTCATGCAACTGCATTTTTCAAGAGCTCAAAAGCAGGGAAGTAATTACACCACCTGGGAATGCATGCCCAAAGAGGCTCTACTAGAAACAAAATAATACACATGAAACCAGAACATGAGGGTTAAGACTATCTTGAGCAAGGTTGCTTAAGTGATCAACTACACATCTTGATGCTATCTTTCCTGTTTTGTGGCACATCAGACCTGTTAAGACATGAAGAACATACCCTTTTCACCTTGAGAGCCCTAGGTGTTGTGCATGCAGAACATGGTTCAGAAAACATTCTGGGTCATGCAACTCAGCAGGTAAAATGAGCAATGCTAGTGTGACCAACTTAAATCTCTGCAAGAGCAGTGTAACGTTATCTTTTTCATAAAGTTGCACATCAGGAAACCAAGGGCTGCAAGAATAGCCACTGAATTCAGGAGGAAGCAGGTTTGTCTAACCTATGTGGACTGCAGCCAACACATGAAGGTTACCTCCTCACTAGCAATCCACTAAATTACATCCTTAGGACACCACATGTAAATAACTTGACAGAATGGAGCAAGTGAAACCATGTGAGTGGAAACTTGGCCAGGAACCTGAGATACTTACTGTCGCTGCCAGTTTTCCAGGAAGAGGCATTTGCAAATAAACAGCAAAAAAACACCACCCAAAAATGAGAGTCAACCAGTGGTAACATACAGAAATACGAGAAGTTTGGGTTAAGAGTCCAGAGCAAGGAAGAGAGCAAAACCAGGGAATTCTGGCACAGGCAACACAATCAAATGATGGTGTCCTAAGAGCTGCATGCTTTTTCACAGTGCAGCATTACCTACCCGAAGGGAAATGGTTTGTGTGCACCGAGGAATGTTCTGGCTACACTACTGCTCCTTAGGTACTCACTGCCCAAGCTTGTATTTTAAGCTGAATCATATAGGAAGGAACATGTAATTTTGCACCATTGCACTCAAATAGCTGAAGAACCCAAAGATGCTCGCACACATGATCAGAGATTCCATCAATTTAGGTGTGGGACTTCCTTTGAAAATTAGTAATGGTGCATCACTTCACCTAAACATAGTTGCTAAAATTAAATGTTAACCTCTGGTTATGGCTTTCACTCTCCCTTCATCCAAAACCCTTCCCCTACAACCTCACAAAAGAAAGGGCCAACGAACAGTGCTGGACACTTGCCATAACCAAAGGCTCATATTGCCCTTGTCAAAGGAGGTAATTTCCCCAAATGCATTCTTTCAATGAAGATATTCCTAGTGAGCTTTTAATTTCAGTAGAATTTATGTGCCCCTTAAAAATCCTCTGCTCTTTCCCCTCCCACATTTTTTTTTTATGTTGAAAGATGTAAAAGCTAGTACCATGCTTGAATGTTTATCAGCTCATGGACTGCTCTCCTGGCACAGACAAGCCCATCAGCTCAACAGTATCAGTTACTAACTCAGGTTTACCACACCACAACAAAAATAGACCTTCCCCAGATTAGTGGCAACTGAGTCAGGTCCACACCAACCATAACCTCTGGGATACCTCTACCTGCTTTATGCAATACGGGATTTTATCAAGCTTTGTGCTGAAGAGGGCAGTGCACACTAAGTACATCTAAACATGCACTCCAAGTGTTTCTTGTTCCACATGGAAGTGCTCAGGGCACCCATTGTACATATTATAGCCAGAACAGTGGCTGCCAAAGGATTTATGCTCAGCCCTGAGTCCATCTGAGCCATGTTTGTGTGCCATTATCCAGCAATGCAGTGGTGGGCAAAGCTTATCTTCAGTGCACAGCTACAATCAGCCAGCTGGCTCTGGAGGAGTTAGGTGGACCAAGAAAAGCTATTGTTCCAGGAACTAGGAGTGTTTGACAAAAACTGAAGCTGTTTGGGTGGTTCTGAACTGGGCAGTGGCATATGTCCTTTTAAGAGAAATGCAGTCTGCCTACTGCCTTGCGGTCTTGAGTGGTCATGTCAGGCTATCCCACCTTAAGAGATAGATCCATGTGTAGCTAACAACTGCAGAACCTTTGATTCTGCTTGTGTTTAGCAAGTTCTCCCCACTGCTAGTGTGCCTTCTAAAAGGGAGCTTCCCACAACTGGAATCTTGGAGTCTCCTGTCCTTCAGCTACTTGCAGTTTTTCAGTCTCCTGACTAGCACTTTCAAGTTCTGCATATTGTGATTATCTTCCCCAGTATCTAAAACAAAATCAATTTCCTGTTTCAGTATCAGATGAGCTCTCTTTTCAAATGAGTTTGCTTGAGTGAATTCAGCGAGTTTGAAGCTGTGGAAGCAACCACCTTTTTCTCTCTACTGAGTTCTTTCAGATTCCAGATCTTAAGAACACAGGGACTTGCAGCAGCCTGCACAGCCTTTCCTATTGTGTAACTGCTATTGAACTGCTGCCATGTTTCAGCTGAAGAACATGTCCATCCTAACTTGGCTCTTGACTGCTCTTACAGCACTCTTCTTTTTGCTGAAAAACAAAAAAAAGGAAAACACTTTATAATTAGTCATTAGAATGATTTCCAGAGTTGTTTTACACTCGTTTGGCTATGCATAAATACTAGGCACTTCCAGATACTGGTTTAACAGTTGCCTCCCCACAATTACATTTAGAACATTTTAAAAAGACACAGAAGCCTTCCAGTCTCTCCCGTTTTTTCCAAGCTCACAATGTATTCTCAGCATTACCATTAAGATACTTGGAAACAGTAACACGATATAAAAGTACTTACCTGCTCTTCCTAGCTGAACTCATCCTCCCACTTTCCACCTTGCAGCTCCAGAAACTTTTTGACAAACAGCTCCATAAGAAACAATTAAAATAAACCAACCCTCATCATCACAGCTTCTTCATCCACTATCATCTGAGCAGTAACTTTCATTTGAAAGAGTTTACACCCTCCCCCCACAGGCTGTGAAATAAGCAGTTGGTCAGTGACACTTCCTCTCCTTCCCCCAAAGGGACTTACAGCCAGGATAACTAAAAGAGGATCTAAAACCAAAATTTATGTGCCAAGACTAGCATAAATGGTATCACTCTTAGAAACCATATTCCACTGTTTCAGGGCACATGTAAATCTTTTTGTCCAGTGAATTTGTATACCAGGAATGACAACATGCCTGACCATAATTTCCAAGAACCCCGACAGTTCTCTGTGCTGCACTGACATGGATGTGACAGTGACAGTAGATCTAGACCACCACACACCTCAAAAATTATGACATGGTGTATTAGTACACTGCACCTTGCAATCCGTGTTTCTTATGCAGCCTGGCTTTGTATACTACCCAGTGAATACTCAATTTAAGCATCCAAATGCTTGATTTCTTTAAGAGCACACTTGTCAGAATGAGCACTGAGACACGAACACAGGTTTCTACATATGAACTTGGATTAAACTTAGACTGAGCATTTTCTTCTTTGAGTGAAGTCATCACACATTCCTAATTAACTTCTTCATCTCTCCTTCAGGATCTTCCAACTGATTCTCCAGGTCAGGAAACAGGGTGGTTGCTTACCAGAGTCCACAGCGTCCAAAATCACTTCAGTAACAATGACAACCCATAGGTATTGCAGTGCAGGACGTCAGCATAGTAAATTACACACAAATCTCTCAGCTGCACAAGCTGAGGACAACGCAGACACTGGAGCAGGTTTTCATTAACAGCATTAAAGCAGAGCATATTGATATTTAGGAAATGCCACAGGTGGGTTTTCAGATCTGTCACCTTCTATCTTTTCATAAGAGATGCAGCCACACCACCTATTTACCACCTATTTCTGCAATAGCACTGTAAGCTTCTTACAGACACTGCAATTAAGGCCTGTTGGGTCAGGATAGATTTGGACACTGGCACTTTCAGGTGAACAGATTATCCAAGTCTGAGACACGTAACACAGGTTTCATCATGAACATCTCTGACAAGCTGTGACCAACAAGCACGATCCATACACTGGCAAGTATCAAATCCTCCAAAACAGACCAAAGTGAACAACACACACAGAGAAAACTTGTTTTACTTCTCTCTTGCATCTCAGCTGTTCATTTGGGTTGTTTCTGAAGCCATTTATTTTTTCCTACCTTAGATATCAGTGGCATCTACAGATAAAGAAATAAGATATAAATAACAACATACTGTGAAGTGGGGTGCACAGCATCCTCCTCAGAGCAGCAGCACTGACTGCAGGAGGATGGGGAGGGAAGGGAACCACTGCAGGTCAAACCAATTGTTTCCAAACCAGTTTAACAGAACATAGTGTCATTTGGCCAGCAGACCATCCTGGATGAGAATTTCACATGCACATTTCTGAGAGTTACAGAAAAGATAACCAAGCTTGACCCAACCATTTCACTGCAATATTTACCATCCGTACCAGGTATCAGCTGCAGAGATAAAAGCATAGGCATAAAGTCTACAGTGGGGAGCAGCTGTGACAGAAGTCATCGTGCCAGTGCCCTTTATTTCACCCACAACTCAACTAATCAAAGGTATCTGTATAGAGGAGAAACAGAATAAGGGAAGAAATAAAAAGGGGTGCACTTGTAACTCAAAACTCTCCAGATATATGGAACTATTGATGCTACAAATTTTATTAAAAGAGCATGACACCCCCACCACTCTTTTTCTTCAGTGAGAAGTATGATATAACAGGAGAACCTGCTTGTGAGGAGACGCACCCTCAGAACACTGGACTTTTTGCAGGATGGCATGCATGTGGCTCAGCTTCTTTAACTAGAGGGAGCTGCACCTAAAGTGATAAAAGCACAGCACACATTGCTGTAGTACCAGCAAATCCTGAAAGGCCACAATGTCCAGGTGAAGTATCTGCACCACAGAACATCTCAACATCCTTCCTCCAGCACTCGTGTATCCTGTGGCACACACACCACCTGTGTAGTTACTGGGCAGCAATATCCTGAGCAAATGCCTTGTACTTACCTCCAGGAGGAGCCAAAGGATGAAATAAACCCTTGTGACTCCATTTTACCTGAGCTGTACCACTACTGGACTTTAGCCAAGACTTCAAGCAAGTCTGCAGAACTCTTCACAACTCTCTCCAATTAAGTATCCTCCTGGCATAATGAAGTGCTTTATTTCACAGGAATCAGCTGTAACTAGAAATGGTATTATTTCACAAGCCGTGCAACACTTTGACCATCTTCCCTTCCAGTTTCAAGCACCAGCCTTCTACACATGCTTTCAGGGAACTCCAGTCCCTTAAGGCCCACAGAGCCTTGACTACTCTCTCATTTGGTGAACACGTATTTCCCATTCCCCACCAGAAAAGACTAGCACAAGCAGGGACAATGTTCACTACAAGAAAGTCTAAAAGCACTGCTCAAAATTCCAGCCTACCTCCTGCATGCTAGCCAGAGGGCTGAAACTAAGACAGCACCTAGTCAGCTGGCTAAGCCCTGCCAGTGTGAGACAGCAAGCACAGGCAAAACACTGGGGGACCAAGTCATCTTGGCTGCTCCCATACCATGCTGACATGTCCTACACCATCTCATCTGCTCTCTCAGCTTTTCCAAACATGACTTACATGTCTATGGACATAGAATTTTACATTTGGGTTGCAAGTGACCTCAAAGACCATCTGGTTGCAACCCTCTCCTGCCATGGGCAGGGACACACCTTCCAGCAGACCAGGCTGCCCAGTGTCCCATCCAGCCTGGCCTTGAACAGTTCCAGGCATGGGACATCCACAGCTCCTCCGGGCAACCTGTGATGGTGCCTCACCACCCTCACAGTAAAGAATTTCTGCTTTATATCTAATCTGAATATACCCTCTTCCAGACATACTAAGGACTTTAAAAGGAAGCAAAGCTCCTCCTGCTGGTCACACCAAGCCGTACGTCTCTGACAACCAGACACCATTAGCGCAATTATCAGGCATCGGACAGAGCCAGAACCCTTAAAAAACCACCCTGAAACCAGGGAAGCGCAGGCTTCGCTGTCACAGACCTGCCGTGCCACAAGGGCAGGCTCCAGCCTGCTCCCTGCGGACAGCCGCCCCAAGGCCAGCCCTGCTCATCGCCCCAGAGGCCGCACTCGGTCCAAGGCCGAGCACCGCGGCTGGTACAGCCCAGCCCGGCACGGGCACGGGCCCGTCCCCGCAGCGCGGGGGGCACAGCGCGGGAGCCGGCGGGGCCCGCCCGCCAGCAGCCCTGCCACACACCCACCGAGCCCGGGACACACACCCACCGAGCCCGGGACACACCCGCACCCCGCTCCCACCGCAGACAGTGACCTCAGCCAGGGCCGGCAGTCACCGAGTGACAACCGGCCGTGTCCTTCAGGGCACCCCTCCCCTCCCCGCCGCGCCCCTCCGGCTATTCCTCAGCCTCCCCCTTCTTTCTCAACCGCTCGCGCAAGCTCTTCCTTGCCCCTTAAACCAAGACAGGACTCCCACCCTTCCCCCTTTTCCGACATCTTAACCCGGCTCCCCGACCGCTCCTCCAGAGGTAGGCGTCCCACGCCATCAACATGGCGGCGGCCACCGCCTCCTTCCCTACCCCGCTCCCCAACGCGGCAGCGCGGCGCGGGATCTGCCGGGAAATGGAGTCCACGCCCTGCACGCTGCCGCGCTGTTGATCCCTTAAAGAAACTACAAACCCCAGAAGCGTCCGCCGCCAAGGGGCGCCAGCCAATGGCGAGGCGGCGGCGCGGGCAGTGGCCCCGCCCCGGCGGGCGAGAGGGGTGATGTCATTGCCCAGCGGGGGCCGCGGGGGCGCGCTGCGCGCCGCCGCTCATTGTGCTGGGCCGGTGCCGCGTCCGCTGCCGGGGCCGGCGGGGCCGCGCTCCCGCATCCCCGCACACGGCTGCCTTGCGCCCAGCCCTGCCGCTCCTGTCCCGGCCGTCCCGGCCCCAGGGTGGCTCCACAGCGTTCCGGAGGGCTGCGCTGCACGGGCGGTGGGGACTGAACACGCATCCCCGAGCGGGACTGCCTTGCGCCCAGCCCCGCTGCACCCATCCCGGGAGCTGCCCTGCGCCGGGAGGGTGGGCAGCACCCATCCCGGTGGAAGTGGGCTGCCTCGCGTTCATCGGCGGGGTCCGCACCTCGCCCAGCGCCGCTGCCGGTGCCCAGCGTGCGGCGGCCCGGGGCTGCCGCTCCTTGCCTCCGCCGCTGCCCGGCTCCTGGCTCCCGCCTCGTTTTGTGGTCCTGGAGAGGGAGGACAAATCCCAAACCAGGTGAGTTCTGCGCTGCCCTTCTCTTGTGGTGTGCTTTTCCTTGCCCTGTTACCTCCTCCCTGCCAGGCCCCCGTCTCCCGATGCCCTTCCCGCACTGTGCGCTCCTCGGCGGGGAGCAGCGCTGCCGGGCGGGAGGGACTGCGCTGCCGCTCCCGGGTCCTGCTGAAAAAGGAGGGGCGGAGGGACGGGGAAGGGGGGAAAAAACCCTAACCCTCTACACGGTCTCTTCCCGCGGAGATGGGTCCCTCTCGCTGCTGTTCGGGCCCGGGGCTGCGCGTCCCGCAGCCCCCGGGAAACTCCCGCAACTCCGGGATGGATGCTCCGGGCGCCCCGGAGCTGCGCGGTCCCGGGCCAGCGGGGAGCCCTGTCTCCTTTGCCTCCCGCGCTGGGTAAGAGTGGAAAATAAGATGGATTTGGAATCGCTGTTGTTAAGCGCCGCAGAGCCTGAGAGAGCCGGGCTCCTGAGGACAGAAGGAATGCGAGCTGTGCTTTAGGGTGGTTTTGGGGGCGTTGGTGTGCTGTGCGCGCCTTCGTTGCTTTGACACCGCTATTCCTTCCCTCTTTCAGGGAAACGGGGCAGATTTGAATCCAGCTGGCTCTCAGTCCAGGCTGTGTGCAGTTGGTCCAGGTTTCTTTTCCAAGTCACATCATGAGTTAGGATGTTAAAAATTCTTGGCTGGTCAGTCTGATGTTTTATTTCAACTTCCAAACTACTGTCCCATTCTTTTTCACTTTTATTGTAAATACAAGAAGTGTTTCTGTTTTGAACTTCGTGCTCCAGCAGAGCTTCATTTTGGCGTGGCTTTTTGTTTTCCTGTTCCTTGCTGTTTGTGAGGTGCAATTTGGATCTTTACTTGAACAGTGCTAAAATATTAGTACAACATAAGAGGTTTTTTTTCGTTATTTTGTGACATCAGACGGTTTTATCCCCTTCTGTAACTAAATTACTTCTGCAATTGCTAGTGGACCCCAGACACCTCATTTTGTGCTGATGGCAATGAAATGTGTGCACTCAGAGGGGTCCTGCTCGCTTCAAGTCTGTCAGTATCTTTCAGTGCCTTTTAAAGTTAATCTTCACCAAAGCCCCACTTGGAGGCTGTTCTGAGAGCACAAAGAGAGTGTGCAGCTGAGTTGATATTTTAAATTTTTTTCCTCCCCTCTGCTGCATATTTGCTTCTGTGCTTCTCTTGTGTAACTGGCACTGTGTGTCCTCTGGCAGGGCTCTCCCTGGAATTGCAGTGCTGGGGAGAGGGTGACATGAGTGCAGTGGGGACAATGAAACGCCCTGTTTGGTTTGCTCAAAGTGTTTGTAAACACCCAGGCGGTGTTGGGGTGTCCATGTGCAAGGAATGGTGCTTTACAGCTTCCCCTCTTCCAGTGGGATAAACATGCTGCATCCACACCTCCTTGCATTTATTTTAACTGGGTTTTTTCCTTCCTTCCTCTTTACTACTGACTCAAAGGGGAAGAACAACAGTGCAGGCAGGCGTTGCCTTTGGTTGGTCTTTTTTTAACATTTTTGTTTCCTGGAATGGCGTTTTCCTCTTTATTTTACAAGGGAGGGAACAGAGAATTTAATAGAGTGTTTCCCATCTTGGCTGTAAAAGGAGAAGTTTTATAGCAGTGGTTTTGTTAGCTTGGCATAGAAGGCACTGGATATGAAGTGGTAATTTGAAAATGTAGCCTGGGAATTGTTCTGGGAGATACTGATATAGAAGTTGGTGAGAGCAAGCAAAGAATCCATAGCCAGGGATTTTGCGTTTGAATATCACGATTTTTGTGATGCACATATTTTAGAATTCTGTTTTCTTCTTTCTGTATGTATATATCTTGAACAAAACAGGCATAAATAGCAATACATGTATATTTTATAACAACACATATGTATTTTTTATACATATTTGTATGTTTTTCAAAATTTATTACATTTTTTTGATTTAGAAAGATTTGTGACAATGTATGTTAGCATTTTCAAGCTATATTATACCATATCAGGAGGTGGATTAAAAATGTACCTCAGAAATATACACTATTGTATTAATCAGCATAAACTTCGCCTTTCAGAAACTGAAATACAGACATATGAAAAGGAACAAAAAGCTGAAAATCACTCAATGATTGCTGTGAAAAAACCCAAATGAACTAGGGGACCCTTCCTCTTGTCCCACAAAGACCTAAAGGCAATATATGTGTTTACTCTGAATCACGAATTCTCCAAAATGCTGCTTGTTGGAAGCAAAGAAAATGTCCCAGGAAGGCAGCACTAAACATTTCCTCAGATCTTTTACTTTTTTCCCCCATTTTTTTACTTGTGTGCAGTTTCTGAAAGGAAATTTAGGATTAGGTGGTCTCATGGTCATACTCTGCAGAGTTTTCTTTTCTTTTAGTCCTATTCCTCATGAAATGGATGCCAATTATTGACTTCCTAGTGAAGCCAGAAATCACATCCTTGCAAATGAGTGCCCTGAACTGTGTTCAATTGCCTGTCCCAGAAGTGTTGCTGCCCTGGGATGCTTGGATGTCACCCAACCTCGTGTCCAGAGGAGCCCATGGGGATGAGGGGAACTGGGAAGAGCCAGAGCTGAACCAGCCTTGCTGGCTTTTCAGCTTAACTTTCCTCTTTGCTCCAGAGATGAGCTGTGAGAAGACAGGGATTTCTGTAGCCTGGAGCTGGAACCTGGTGAGGCAGCTGAAGTTCCTGAAGCCAGGGGTGGATGGCTGAAGGCGGCTGTTCAGGGAGGAACTGCGGAGTCGCTTCCCAAGCAAGTGGGGGGAGAACGGGGTCTGCAGGCAAACAAGCCCCATTTGTCACCCTGCTGTGACAGAGCTTTTCTCTGGCTGCTCTGTGCCCTGTGCTCCCCATGTTCCCAGACCCAGCTGCAGGGGGTGGGAGTTGCTCACAGCCTGGGCTGGAGCGTGGTGGCTCTCTAATGCGAGCTGTAGAGAGCTTGTGGTTTGAGCTGCAGCAGTTTGGGTCCGAGCTGCATCCATCAACTGGCAAATTGAGATGCTTGCTCTGAGTTTTGTGTCCCAGAGAGGTGTATTTGCAGCTGGGCTTTTTGTGGGAGGCATAGGTTTGTTGGCATTTTCTTGTTTTTGCATAAAATGTAGCCGAACAAGGAATTATAATAGCTGGGCTCTAGATAGATTCCTTTTCTCATTTTAAGGCTAATTGCCTTTTTTTAAGGACAGGACCAGCAGTTTGAGTGTAATCCTTGCTCTCTGTGAGTACAGAAGGAGGAGTGGGGAATGTGCTAGGTGCTAGTTCGTGCATGTTGTCAAATAACCACCCAGGCAGTGAGAAAATCAGAGAGATTCATTGCAGCACTGTGGCTGGCATGGCAGCAGTGCAGAAAGTAGCACAAGATAGGCATACCTTGCAGTGATGAAGCTCTTTTAGATACTGATGCTCATGTGGATGTTTGCAGAACTTTGGAACAGGAGATTTAGGAGACAGTAAAATAATTTCCTGTATTACAGGTGTGTTTCTGACACCAAAAACATGAGCCCAATTGGAGAGATCTTAGGGCAGTTGGAGAGGTCTTGAGGCAGAGGTGCTCAACAACATCTCTGCTTTGGCTGGAGGGCAGATGAGATGACCTGAGGCAGTGTTTTGATTGACTTCTTACTTTCCACAATTTCATTTTGCAGCAAGTCATTTAGCTTCCCGCTCCCTCCCAGTGCTTCTGTCAATAACTAACTAAATTCTCCTTTTATTTTTAATGGCTCTCTTACAGTGGGAAAGAAGTGGTTTGTCATATAATCCTGGTTGGCCTGTGAATAAATAATGGATTTAAAGTTGGGGGAGGGAAAGGGCTGAGTCAAATATTCCTCAGGTGCTAATATGTTGAAATAATTAGGACAGAACAAGGATAAAACTTGTCCCTTAAAATCATTGTCAGCTTTTAAACAATCAAGACCACACTGAAGTCTGTTGCAGTAGTTTCATAACTAATTTGTGCTATTAAACATTGGCCCTGCATAAGGTATTAGTGAGATTTGTGTTGTAATGTCATTTGATTTCACCTTGCATAGATAAAAATAATTAGAGAGCTTTGTTGCTTTGGGCTGAGGAGAGATATTTAGGTTGTGAGCAGCTTGAGATTCACTTGCTATTTGTCATCTCGCCTCTCCTGGAGTTATTGCTTTCTCTACACTGCAGAGGTGCACCATTCCCTAATATACTTAAGGCAGAATTTAAACCTATTTAAAACCTATTTAACCTAGCTATTAGTTTCCTGAGATAATTAGGGAATACTTGTACAAACACAGGAGAAAACCTTCAGTAAAGTCTCACAGAAATCTGCTGCTGTACTTTTAAACATCACAGGATACCCTGTTTATTTTATTTCCTTTTAGCAGAAATACTGTCTTTTGAGTACTGCTGAACTAAAAAGTTAACTATAACCTTTAAGTATCTGAATAGTGTTTTCTTTTAGACCTTGAAAAGAGTAGTGAGAAAAGGAAAGAGAGAAGAGGAAAGGGAGGAAAGGCTGTGCTGGCATGAAAAAAGATGAGCTTGTGCATGGTTTCTTAAAAGACTGTATCCTGCAGGCTGAATTTAAAAGGGGAGGAAAAAAAAAAAGAGGTGTTAGAGATGCCAAAGTACAGAAGTCAAGCCGTGCTTGGGTTACTGTGTCCTGCTAAAGATGCCCTCCATAGCGAGAGGGACTTCATGCAGGGCCCCAGCAGCCCAACCCACTCCTGCACTGCGCTGCTTCTCCTCTGCAATGAAGGCTCCAAAAACTCAGCTCTGCTTTTTTTGATTAAGAAAAAACTCAGTTTCTCAAAGGGCAGCATGTGTGCATTTAAAGTGGGAGTATTTCTTGATATAAATCCAGGCTGTTGTTTGTAAAAGAGAATTGTCATGGAACTACCATCCCGTAGGCTGGTGCTGAGCCTTGGTGCCAATTTTTTTGGAACAGTGCAGAAAATGAATCTGACTGCGTCTGAGAGTCTCTCATCCCCCACAGTAGCAATCATTTGCATGTGCTTTCCTGGGTGTTTTGGACCAAAATCCTTGCAGGAGAAAAAAAAAATAAAAAAATTATTGCTTTGGCTGGAGGGATTACCCGTTACCTGGCTCTGAAAGGATGGGACCCCTCTCCAGAGTAATCAAGCAGTTAGAATAGAATATTTTCAGTTGCAAGGAACCTACAAGGATCATGTAGTCCAGCTGCCTGAACAGCTCAGGGCTGACCATAAACATGTTAAGTTGTTGTCCAAATTGGACACTGACAGGCTGGGGTATCGACCCCCTCTCTAGGAAGCCTGTTGCAGTGTTTCACCATGCTCTTGGTACAGAAATGCTTCCTCATGTCCAGTCTGAGCCTTCTCTGGTGCAGTGTTGCACCATTCCAATGAGGTCACCTCTTTTCTCCAAAGCCTTCAGTGCTCTCCATAGTGCTCTTCCAGGCCAGGGTTGTACAGGATGTTTCACTGCTTAGTGGGGTGCTGCTGAAGAGACAGCACCAGCTCCAGGGGAATTACTAATGTCCTTGTTCCCACCTGCTTGTTTTCCATCTGCCTGAGCCTCTTGCTCCAATGCAGCCACCCCAGCTGTACCTTCAGGAGCTTGGATACTCCCAGACTACCAATAAATCTGAGGAGTAGGTGTAAATGGAGACTTTCCCTGAAGAAGGTTTGATGCCTATAGGAAACAGATTGTTAGAGGTGCTGAGTAGAAGAATTTGTGTCTGGTTAGTAGACATGTCTCATGTAGGGTGAGACATGTTAAGTTTCATGTCTCACCCTACATGAGACATGAAACTTCAGGCACAGGAACTTGTCAAACCCTCCTGTCTTTTCAATGGTCATTCTTTTGCTCCAAATAGTAATTTATCCATAAATATGAGCATGATGAGAGATCCAGAAAAATCTGTGCACCAGAAAAGTCCCAGATCCATGCTTGGGACATAGGCCATTAGTTGAGATGTGAATGCCAGCATTCAGATTTACAAGCAATTAAAGAAAACTTAAAGGATTGCCAGGATTAGAAAAGACATTTTGGGTTTGGTATGTTGCAAAGAACACTTTCAGTAATGAAAAGCGGACTTGAAAAATAATCATTAGCACTTCTCTGTGATTTAAATTTCATTGCCTGAACTTGGAGAAATGGAAAACAGATCAGTCAAGGCTTTTCATCTAACAAGTTTTTAAAGAAAGCCAGATTTGTGTCTAATTAGTGAGAATTTCTTCATGGTGCTTCTAGGGCCTAAAGAGTAGTGTTTTCATGACAGTTGGGGCTGCATGGGAATATTTACTGAAAATAACATGCTTACTTAAAAACATGGTAAGACAACCTTTTATAACCTGAATTGACATCGGGAAATGCACTATGACATCTCCATACTGTGTGGTCTTATTTTCCTGTTGCTTTCTGATGGTGGAAGGGAGTTGTAAATTCCTCCTTCTCCAACACTGGACATTGAGACTTTATTGTAACAGCTATTGAACTTGATTAACTGAGAGAGAGGACAACTGCCACTTGAAAAAATAATTATTTTTCTGCTGTTCTTGCTCTACAGCTATTAACACAAATACCTGAAAAGTAAATGTAGGCTTGAAAAAGCTTTCCTGGCTCATTTGGTATCCCTGCTGGCCCTCTGGAGACATCAGATTATTCCATCCTGAGACGAGTAATCTTTAGAGGTGCAAATCAGGTAGCCTGAAATTGCTGTGAGGGTGTCAGTTAATTTTTGCATATTGAGAAGAAGGTTAAGAGAAATAACTTTAGCCTTTTTATTCTTGCATCCCCCCTGAAGTTCACAGTGAACGTGTCCTATGGAGAGAAGGTATAAATTCAGATAAACCTGTGGCAATAAGTTTGTTTAAACCCCAGCAAAAACTAAAGACATCTCTAGCTGTCACAAAAAGGTAAGGGCAGCTTTGGGATTCTGTGTTTCTATGGACTGCTGAGGACATCAGAATAGTCAGCATCTGGTTCACTGGAGAGGTAGCAGCAAGTTCAACCTGTGTGATGGTGGCTTTGGGCTCTGCTGTTCTTCTCTGTAATCCCTTTTTCTGTGGCATAATTACAGAAGGTGCTTTTGCTCTAAAGGGGATGTTTTGACACAGTTTGCAGCTGATTCCATATTTTCTGTCTAAAATACACTCAAGTGCAGTGAGTATCTGCACCATTGCAATCACTCCAGCCTCGTTGGCAGTAGCTGTCTTCTGTCTGCAGCCAACAGAGGATTGTGGTGCCCTATAATTTCTCACATATAAAAATCCTTACTGTAAATATTTGCTCTTGAGAGTGTTAAGTACTTATGAGGGGATTCTTGAACAATGTTGGGTCTATTGAAAAAAACAAACCTGTGAAGGCTGTGTCAGAGTTACATGTACCAGCAGCTTGAAACTGTAGAAGCAGAGTCGGTGCCTGATTTCTCTATTGCATTTGTCCTTGTTCTGAACAATTTGTTCCTTCTAAAAAGGGAAATGTGCCCAATCCCTTCAAGTCAGCAGTATTCACATTTCTGAAATGTGGTAATAGCATTTTGCTTGTATTGATGTGTTTGTGCACACATCGAAAACCCCCAGACAGACACAGGTTTCTGTTAACTCTTTAATTTCAGCAGGCAAACAGGAGTCTAAAGTTGAGCTCTTAACTCCAGGCTAATGGATTTCTGCTCAACCTATTTAGGAGAAGGAAGCATGAGCATAGGACTCGGATGGAAATGGCTTTGTGGGATCTGTAAGAGTGAAGTCTCATCTTGTGTCATGACCTGTGGTTGGCATGCCCTGAACACCTTGTGCAGGGATGTAGTGTATGCTCAGTGCAGAAACAATCAGTGTCTTTTAGCAGTTGTTAGTTCCAAATTCTGTCTCTTTGCCTGTCATCCAAAACTGGAAAATAAACGTAAATATATCCATATTGTATTCTGAGGTACTTCTCAGTATTTCCATTATTTTTATAAATTACTTTTGCTATTGCAGAGTGTTTTCCTCTACTAGGAAATATTTTTTCTTTTCTTTTAAGTAGCAGTTCTGTTGTCACAGTTCTGCAGGAAAGCTGTGTCTTGGTGCACTTGCACTTAGGTATGCAGGTCACTGGTCCCTATGTGTCACTAGGAAGCACTGACAAAAATGTCTTCAAAAGCATGACTTGTGAGAAGTGTCTGCTGGGTCACATCCCTGTGCTGGACATGCTGGAGATTGCCCTGTCCTGTGCCATTATACGTGGTTATTGTGGACCATTCCTGAATTTTCTACTGCAGATGTGAATGTAGTATGGGGAACTTGTAAAGCTCCTTCTCAAGCTGCTACCTGGCCTTCTTGTGTGCTTCCCATTCCTTGCTCATTGTGAGTAATAGTCAGTCTTTTGTCAAGGGCCATCACATTTATATCAGTGTTTTCTCTGATCTGTTGTGCCTCTGGATTGGGAAACTGCTTGGATAAGTCTGTCTTAAAATTAATCTTTTTTGCTAGGTTAACTTTTTGGGGTGGCATCCTCAGGCTGATTAATTTTGCAGCCATTTGGGTGGTTAGCTAGTATTTAATAATAATAAATAAAGGCATGTTTAAAACAAATCCCTTCTAGTTAAGAATTTGCAACTGAAGAAATTCAAAATAAATTGAGTATTGATTTGCACAATGAAATAACCAAGGAAAACATTCATTGTGGGCTGAAGCTAATTCTGTTGGAATAAATGGGCTGATTGTGAAATAAATATTAAATAAAGTATCTCATTAAGTTCCGCAGTTTTGCAAAAGCTGTCGCCACAGGGAGGAAGAACCTGGTATGAATGATTGTTTGTTTACTGCAGCTGTCAGTCATGGCAGGGGACAGCGTGGGGCATCAGTTTGTGGAGTAGCCACTGGTAACCAGGTCATCCTGCTTAAATGTCAGGCTTCTTGCTGGAAAATGTGTGAAACTCCATAAAAGTTATTTCCATCTTAGCACATCTCTCACAATATTTCTCATTTTGCTTGATGACATCAGTTCTTGGAGATACAGTGGAAGGTTTTAAAAATATCTCCTGGGCAATGCTGGGTGATGCTTAGCTAATGAATTTATTGATGTCTGCCTGATACTCCGGAGGGTTGGTCCATTTCTTGTTCTTCCTCTGATGCAGTTTTTGAGTCATTAATCTCTTTATGGCTGCTCCTCTATTTTGTGTATAGATTGAATTTTATTATCCATTATAAGGTCTTTGGGATAGGACTTCTGTCTGTTAGTCCCCATTTTCTACAGTGAAAAATTTGCCGTTTTCTACAGTCTGTAGGTGTTACTGTAATGTGAGTAACCAGTGCTGTGACTTGGGGGTGGGAATAGCCATTAGTAGTTCTGGGGAAGCACAGTCTCCTTAATTTCATTGCAAAACAATTTATATAATTGACAGTTTCCTCTAGAAATGACATATTTTGTACTTTGAAGGCAAGACAATTGAATTCTGCATCTCTCTTGTGTTTATAGGCAAGTTCCTTCTAAACTTTCTGTTTCTTAGTTGCCTCCATGCATAAAATTGAGATAACCTCAGAGGGCTGCCTTGAATATTCATCAGTGATTTATTGTATGCCACTGAAGAAAAGTGTTACCAGCAATGCTAATGAAGTTTATTACTCAGGCCCTCTGCTGCACATTTATTTGTATTTCAAAGATCTGCAGTCTCCACAGTGAGCTCTAGCAAATTCTTGACTGGACTTAGCCTGTAGATGACACTAATAACTTTGATTTATGTGGGGCTTTCCCTTTGGAAGAGCTCCAAAGGATTTTATAAACTGCAATGCAAGCCATAGTGTAAATACTGCCTTTGCAGCCACCAGCTATCAGGGAGGTGCTGTGTGATGGATATTGCAGTGCAGCTGGATGTGAGGGGAGAGCAAGGAAAAAAAGGAGATCTGCAAATGTTGGAGATGACATAAGGAGAGAAGTAAGAAAACAAGCAGCCACTAGCTGAATTCTGATTTTTATCTTTGACATGATTGAGTCTTATAGATCAAGTGACTGTCACATGAAAGTGGCATTTTTGTCGCAGCCTCATGATGCTGTGGTCCTGGTTCAGTTCAACTCGAGCAGAACAAGCCCTCCTAGCAACCAGGGTTTTCTTTTCATGCAGTGTGTGTGTGTTTCTGGATGTCTTAATTCAAATACTGGGGTGCAGCAATGTGTTTTCAGTGGTTCCTCAGGCTGGTGTGGTTGGCTCTGTGATGTCCTTTTCCCCCTGAATCATAGGTGCCCATATTGCATTGTCTAAATAACATTGTTATTTTAGGTCCCAGACACCATCACTGGAGAGAGATAGCAGAGTCAGAAGTGGGTCATTCTGGTTAATTCCTCGAAGGTGGGTAAGATAAAACAATGCCTCCATGTATGATACAATCTGCCAGACCAGTTCGTGTTCTAATGGAACTAGGCACAGGGCTTAAGGTGTCAGATCACTTATGAACAAAGGAGTGGTCCAGCTTTTCTGTCCCATGCAGGAGCATCTCTTTTAGAAAGGTTTTGAGCACTTTCTCAGCTCTGGTAGCTGAGTGCTGCAGCTTCAAGGACTCAGAAGCAGTAGGTGGAGGTCCAGAAACTGGATAGCACAAATGAGTAGCTAGAACTAGAAACAGTGGTTGGAACAGTTGGAGAAGAAATGCATGGCTGCTGAGTGTGCTCTTGGTTGACAGGCACCAGTGTCCTGAACAACCAGCTAGCTGTAGCCAAGCAAAAAATGGCAAGAGCAGAGGTCAGCCCAGTAGTGACAGTGTGGATGCTGATTTTGGGCTCATCCCAGCCACCTGGGGATCAAAAGAATTGTAGCAATGATATTGTTCTTTATAATTTTGCCAAAACACTCTTTCCTTCAGTAAATTCTGAGCCTGTTGGCCAGGTTAGATGATTGTAAAAGCTTGTTTTTCATAGAAAACAGGGCTGAAATGTGTATAATGCTTTGAGGAGTGGGGAGCTTGTTGAATTCAGAAGCTTGTTTGGCAGTGCTCATCTGAAGATTGCCTGGCACGGAGAGGAGGTTGCACTGTATCATGTTTAGGCTTGGTGTGGGCAAACGAGTATTTCTTTTGCAGCACCTAATGGAGACCTCAGCAGTCAATGGAGCAGACTTTGTGGCTTGGCTTTCTGCCTGGCTATAGGCTTACAGCCATCTTCACAGCAAAAACAAAACGCAAAGTGTAATTATAGCCTGGTGGATGAATTTATATTTTTGGTATATTCTGTTTCTGGGACTATTTTGAAGCCTCAGTGTCTAGGATTCTGGTCTTTCTAGATATTTAGTTCTGTATTTTTCTAGGCCATACCATTAAATATATATATATATTGATAGCAGTCAGTGAGTGCATGAATGTTTAATTCAGTACATTTTTCAGTTTTAGGATCCCATTCATCCATATTGCTGTAATCGATCTCTCCTGAAAATGCTGTGGTAATTAGAGGAGAGAATGATTTGCAAGCAGTGCTGTGACATGTGTAACCAACCTGTCTTGTTTTGAGCCTTTCATTACCTTAGCTTATGACTATAATTGTGTACCATCTCAAGGAGGAGTGTGAACTTTTCATTTGCATGTTAATGGCACTTTGTCTGGGAAGGTGCTACAGGGATTCAAGCAGTGCTATGCAGAAAAAGTAACGTGCCCAGTAAGCAAACAATTTTGATGGTTAGTGGTTCAGACGTTGGTAATAATAAGGGTCTTTTTTCTTCTGATACAGCAAATGCATCTTTCAAATGGGCAAGACAACTGGTATGGTTTAGAAAGAGAGTTGTTACAGAAAATTCCTTCCTGTAATCAGCATCTGTCTTTTCTTAGGAAAGAAGAAAGTGTTTATAAGTTGTGTGCCCTTTTGAAAGGGAGAGTGCATTAATTTAGTCTTTATATGCGTTGTGATACACAGAGATACGTTGGGAAAAACTGTGTGCTGAAACTCACTGGCTTTCTCATGTGCGAGATGTGAAGCTTGCTTGGCATTTGAGGGCTTTGTCCAAGGCTCTGACATTTTACTCTCCAGCTTGTAGTTTTAAAAAGGAACATCTGGGATTTTATCCTAAGCCTGAAGTGGGTCTCAGTGTGGGATTGAGGTTGTTTGTCCTCTTGCAAAGAACAGGCTCATAAAGGCTATTTTGGTTGTTCCTGGGAAAGTAGACTCTCCATCACACTTCTGCTTTTGCGTGGGAAGGGCTCCCTCTGAAGACACAGAAATCCCTGTAAATATCAAAAATGCATCTTGTGTCACATTTCAAATCCTTCATAATTCCCTACTCTCCCGCTGTTTGCAAGAAACCCAAGGCACATGCTTTCCTCTCACCATCACCTCTCAGCCTGATGGATCCGAGAGGAATTGCCATTCCCTGTAGGTCAGACCTGGAGGAAAATGAGTAACATGGGCATAAGAGCTTAACATTTCCATTTAGGAGCAGTTGGATGAGCCTCAAGAGGAGAGACCTGCTGCTTTAAATTAAGAGTGACCACTCAAGTGAGATTCCTTCTGCCTCCTGCCACTGTACATTCCTGCAGCATCCCGTGGTCCATCATTGCATCCACAGTAGCTGTCAATGGCAAAATGCAGTTTCCACCTGTCAGAGCTCAGTGCTTTCTGGTGGGTGACTACAGGTTATGATCACTAAGGGGTAGGGAAAAGCCTGACAACAGCAATGCTTTTGTGCAGGGGAAAGCTCAGTGAGTGTTTTCAAAGAGACCTGACCAGCTGAGAGGGAGAGCTCAGTTGACAGGGCTGCCTTTGCTTTAAGGGTAATTAGTGGGATGTAGGCTAGGCTATAAAATGAATGTGAAAAGTAATAACAAGGAGTTGTAGCCATAGAAAGAATTAAAACTGGAAAACCTGAAGATACAAATTGGGCAAATTGTGCTTTAACAGGATTTTTTTTTTTTGGGTGTGTGTGTGGAGATGCCAGTGATCCGAGATGAGATCTATCAAGGCTAGAGAGGTACAATTGCAATAACTGAGATGCGAGAGGATGCTGAGTTGGATTAATCCTGAAGGGTTTTTTTTGTTAAGGAGGCTTCACTGCTGTACTTCTGCAGGAAATAACCTCTTGCCAGCTGAAAGTAAACCAGTTCTTTGTGTGAATGATCTGTGTGAACAGCAAAGGTGCAGGTTGGTGAGGCTTTGGTTGGGAAGAGTAAGGCTGGTCTGTGAGAAAAGGGAGGAGAGGGTTTAGGGGAAGCTGGGTGGTGTCTGTTGTAAGCTGGAAATCTGAAGTCTTCTTGGGTAAGTATCAGCTACTTGAGAACTGCATCAGCCAGTTCAGTTGCTGCACACAGAATGTTAAATCAGGATAGGTAGTATTTCTGTTTGAGTCTGGGGACGGAGGTGGCACTGAGGCACTAGTGTCTGGGAAAGAATTTGGACAGTTGCAGAGCAATGGGTGTGGCCTGTCTGCCTGGAAAAATGGTGAAGAGCCCAGGAAAGGCTGGGCCGTTGTGGAAGGCCTGTCTTCCAGCACCTAGGAGTGAGTGGGAAGAGAAGGTAGAAGAAAGTATTATCTTCTCTGTTGTGGTAGCTATAGCTTTTATATAAACTTAGTTAAAAGGGAAAATTTCCTGAATATGGTATAAAAATAGTTCCCATAGAAAAACACCAGCCCTATTACAACTTCCTTAACAGACAAAGACAAAAATGCACATAGAGAGCATGATACCAGGGCAGAGGAAGGGTGGGTATTGAGACTGCAGAATGAAAAGATAATCATCAGTGATAGTAAAGAAGAGCAAAGCAGAGTTGGGGACATCAGCAGGGAAAGAGGCTGGAGAGGTAAAATAGTTCAACAAAGATAATATGAGGCATAGGTCTGGTTTACATGGGGTTATTTCTGAGTTTCTCTCTTTGAACAAGTTACCTAATCTGTTACTTTTTCCCCATTTTGTCTCTGTGTACAGAGTGCTCAAAGATGGACAATAATTCTTAGTAAATAATTTTTCTATAGTACAGATTATAGTCAGGCTATCAGCCCCAAACTCAAGTTTTATCATGATACAGGCTTGAAGTTACTGTTAATGATGAGGAAGGGGAATATGTACATACTGTTTACCAGCAACTTGCTCTCCTTTAAAATTTAAAGGATGTACAAGGGGGTGGTAAGTGTGAGGTGGAAAGTGTGCTTGCAATAGTTGAATGTTGAGTGAAGCTTTTGACTTCTTACTCCAACATTTTAAAAATGCCACAGGCTACTTTCAATGTGATAGACAGAAAAAAGAGATATATTCTCTTAAAGCACAACTCACATGTTGTTGGAGCCCATACAACCTTCTGTACAATCTGGTATAAAGAAAACTCTTGTCATGCGCATGGAGGTACCAACAAGGAGAAAATAACAAAACAGAAGAGGAGTCCAACAAGTGTGTAAAGCAGAGACAGCACCCGTATAAGGTCTGCAACATTCCTCTGGTGCTCTTACATAACCCAGCTAATGTTTGAATTGGTTTCCTGCTCATTCTTGGCTATTGTAATGAATGAAGTAATAATTTACTTCTATTGTATAGGACATATTTAATCATGGCTTCCTAATTCCTATGTACTTATCACTACCAGGCTCTGGATCTGTCCAAGAGTGCATTTGTGTTGAGGGTCAAGGGAATGATATTTGTAACCATGCTGAGACTTTATTTTGCTGGCTTTGAGGCAGATATGAGCTGACACAGACCTGCTCCATAAAACATGCGCTGACTTCTTAAAAAACATTCGCTGACTGCTTAAGTGTAATAAATATACAAAAGAAAAAGCCCAAAACAACCAAGCACAGTGCTTTCTGTGTGAACCCTATTATTTACAACTCTTGTGTTGTACCTGGGAGCTCTCACTTGGTGCTTGTTCAATTTTGTGGGAAGGGAGAGGAGAGGCTATCAGTTGCCAAGAAAAGAGACCCATATGAGTTTCAGGGAGCGCTTGGAACTGCTGGCTGTAACTTTGAGCAGTAAGTGAGGCTCCTGCTGAGTAGCATCAATAGAGCTGTGAACCAAAGCATGGGGTTAGCAAGCCCACAAGGAAAACTTATATCTCTCCACTGGAGGTGAAGTTCTTCACTCCAAATGCTACATAGACTTTTTTTTGGATGTGGAACACTTGGCTTTGCCCCAAGCCCACCTACATCGTTATGCCAAAACCATACTAAAAACCTGTCCCCTTGCATTGCACCACAAATGGGATACTTGACCTTTAATGCTTAGTATTCCCTGATCGTTGTGGGCTGTTTGGTGCTTTTGGCAGTGAACCAAAAGCCTATTTGTGACTTAAAAAGGTGTGTTCTGTTACAGGTGGATGTGTTAGCTGGGGCTGTAGTGACTGTTGTTCAGGCTGGCACTGGAACCTGATTTATGCTCAGGTTTTGAATTCAAATTCCCAGATCCAGCACAGTCTTGCCAGCTTATGCACTTCCTTTGCAATTTTAGAAACAGAGGGTGCTCTAACTTTTGGCAGAGATAACCTCATGGCTTTTATCTCCGTAGGTAGCTGGCAGGTGTCATTCCAGAGTTAGGGATAGTTTTTTGCCATTTGTTTTTCCCCCCATCTTCCTCTCTGGGCAGCATTTTTCCTGCCCTTTTTTTGCTGTGCTGGGCAGGGATGCCCCTCTCCGCAGTGCGGCTGGCTGGGCTTATGCCTTGGTGTTCCAGCAGCATCTGCCTAGACATCCTTAGCCCAGATTCATCCCCCGTTCTTCCTGTTTCCCCCGCCTTTTCAACCAATAAATCTTATATCTTCCTTTTATAATCATAACCTACAGTTGCCTCATGGTTTCTTTAAAAACACTTTTTTTTTTTTTTTCCTCTTTAAACCTAGATTTTTACAGCTGTAATGTGTTTCTGTTCACCATCATCTGTAGCAATTGAGAGTACTGCCAGCTAAGCAAATATCCCAGTCCAGATGAGGCCAGTTTTACAAGCCTTGTTACCCTGCCTGGATTCTTTACCACCACAGCAGCTTCTCTTTTGCTTTTTGTCATACATGTATCCAGTAGTTGAAGTTGCCTCATTTTTAGTTGTTCTGAACATGACAATTGCAGAGACACTGAGGAGCTTAGGCTACAAGGGAGCAGCAGCACACTTTAAGAAGGAGGTTTTTTTTATCTTTGGAGTGAAGCTAAATAGATTGGAGGACAGGGTAGTTTGAAAAGGTGGTTCAAAGCTGGAATTCTTATGTTCTTGCTGGAGTTAGCTGACTACAATAAAATTGTGCAAGTCATTGTAATCCCTCTGCTTTCAGAGAGAAAACCAGTGACTTTTTATAAATCTGCTTTTAAAATTAAGACTTAAGATAATGCTGTAGTTCAAGTTCCTTGCACAGAGCTTTGCAGGATGGGTGGATTTGTGCTTGCAGTGCCATTTCAGGGCAGTGCTGATGACTGCTGCCTTGGAAAGAATAAAATCTAAAGTGCCTTATAGCACCTGTCCTGCAAGCAGTCAGCCAAATATCTTCTTATATTCTGACTTGTGGTTTTGTTCTTCACCTGTTTTACCTGCTAAGAGGCTAAATATGCACCAAAAAAAGGAAAAGGAAAAAACTATTCTATTCTCTGGATATCTGATTTCAGTCACGTGTACTACAGAAATACACACAGAAGAAAATAAATATGGTGTGTCTACAGAAGCTTTGTCTTTGCTTTACACAGGCTCTGTCAGACATGCAATCTCTTTAGAACTCATGACAATTTGCTGTGCAATAGAAGCTGTTGTTGGTACATTGCTTTATACTTGGTGAGAGCTTGCTGTGCTGGAGGGCAGCAAGGCTGTGCTTGTGTTTGAGGGGATAAATGGCAAACTGAAACACAATGTGAGGGAGTTCTTTATTTCCCTAAATAAAAATGCCTTATGTTGAGTTTTGAATTACAAGCAGTATTTTTGGGTAGACTGCCCATTTTGTTAAAGAACAAATGGTGCTAGTCCAAATAGTTTTGTGCAAAATTGGGAAAATGCAAGGGATGAACAAATGTGAAATGTGCCTTACCCCACAGGCACAGTCTGTCTGCCTCATACCATCTCATTTGTCAAGCTCTACCCCAAAGGAAAATGTTTAAGTAAATATATATTTGAGAAGCTGAAAATGCAGTCTTTTTGTGACTGAAACACTTTTCTTCCTGTATTGTGTGTCAAGATCCTGAAGACCTGAGTGTAGCCTTGAGACTACTACTAGGTCTCCTAGTCAGGATGGAAAATAATTGCTCTGTGACATCCTTTCAACATAAATCTGTAGAACTGTGTGGTATCCAAAAGTGGCAGCCTGTTCTTCTGTAATACCCAATGAGAACTACTCTTGCTTGGTTTTGGTTTTCTCAGTTTCCCCTTTTCTTTTGCAGCATGCCTTCAAATTCCCCTTTGGCCCATGCTCTTTCCCTTGCCCATTCCTTCCCACAACCACAGAAATCCAGAAGCACTCTGGACCCTGAACTGAGTTTGCTGAGTGTGCCAGCCTGCAGCCCTTGCAGGGAGGGCACGCTGCAGGACCAGCCTGGTGAGGGGTAGTCTGGCTGGAATCCTCCATGGGAAAATCATGTTTTCTGTGTAGTTGGCTTATTGGATGGGCGAAAGAGCAGAGTTCTTCTGTCCCTTGGCTTGTGATTGCATTCCTGGTAACTTCAGTAGCCTGGGTGTTCCATCTCCTTGGTGCGGGTAAGGGTTAAGGCAGGAGGCTTGCAATACAATTCCGTGTTGCAGCTGAAGTTATTGTGGGAATGTATTTATCTCATAGTTGATACAAAGTGACCTCGTTTTGGTACTTGCCGCCTGGAAATGAAGGTGGGTGTCTCACCAGCAGTCCTGCAGGCACAGCCTGGCCACAGAGGAAGAATAATGCCTTGCCTTCCTTCTGCCTTGGGTCCAAAAGATGAAGGATCCCAATTAGTTATCCATGTGTTACTATCTTTAGCTAATTTGTATGGGCATCCCTGATGATGGATGAGGTTTGTGCAGGAGCGTGGTTTTGCTGTTGTGGTGGAGGTTCTGCAGTGCAAACTCACTTTAGCTGGGGACTTTGGGAGGACGTGGGCCTCGGTGTGCATCCATGGCCAATGGTGCAGTGCAGTGGTGCAGTTTGGTGTACAGCTGCTTTTTCAGGAAGGTAAGGGAAAGATCTTGTGGCTTTCCTTAGACAAGGGGCTGCTTTCCAGCCAGCTACCCTTCTCTGGTGGTGCAACTTCTGCTCCCCCCCAAGCAATCAGGGTGGACGAGGATATTGGAAAAAACCCAACCCGCAGAGGAGCACTGCTTGCCACACTGTACAATAAACATTATTCCTTAGGGTCTTCTTGCTCCTTCTAGAGAAGAGTGTTGCACTGGAGTCCAGAAGTGGAGAGGATTTGCAGGAGGGGAAGTGCTGGAGACAAACCAATGAACTAAAACCTGCTAATGAAGTGGATGATTCTGCTGTGGGGATATCCTCAGCTTCCCAAATTTTGAGCATGCAGCCAAAGACAAAAGGCAGTGTGACTGGAAAGAACAGGCTCTCGGGGACCTGCTTTTGAAGTTACAGACCAATTATTTCCCTGTATTTAGAAAATCTACTGTAATGAAAGATGTGTGGTGCTGGTCATGCAGGCAGGGTGCAAGGTGCTTTGGATTGCCTGGGTGGGAGCAAACACTGGGGAGTCTTTGCTGCTGTTACCTGTCTGGCAGATCAAAACTCACACAAACATCCATGGTTCTGGCTTGCTTTGAGAACATGGGAAAACACACCCGTTGTTGGACATGTGGCAAGAAATGGCACGGTGATGCTGTGTGTGGGAGCAGAGGAGGGGGCTCTCACTGCTGCCAGCTTCTCCTGGGCATGCTGTGCTGGCAGCCTCCCCTGGGGGCTGGTGGCTGAGCCCTCGTGGAGCTGAGACCTCCCTTGCAGCTAGCTCAGGCTCCCTTTGGCAGGCAAGAAGTCACCACATCCAAGAGCACGTGGTTTGCATTACCCGCGCCTGAATGTCTGCTGGGGCTGAATTGCCTGGATCCCCAAGAGCTGCTCAGTAAGAAACAGCAAACGTTTTCCCTGGGAAGGAGCAGCTGTTTATATATAGTGTGCAGTGGGTTCATGACTGATTATTAGGAAAACATTGCTTTCCAGTCATAAAAAAGGACATTTTTGTTGTTTCCTTTCCTCTAAAACAGGCAAGTTGGAGAGTCAGGGATTTTCATTTGCCATGACAACCAATGAAACTGCCAAGCCATGTGATATCTTTATCCTTCCTATGATTAAATCTTTTTTTAAAAATTTTTTTTTGAGGCCATGTTGCTAACAGTTGGGAAACATCAGGTGTTGTTTGCTTTTCTCATGTAGATTAGTCAGGATTTAATTTGCATGTTTTTATTTAAGAGCTGTGGAGAGCTGGGGAGCATTGATATTTCCATGATTTATGGTAAGGGTGGTATCTTAGTTCAGAATTGCTGCATTGTACTGAAGTTTTCCCCCATCTGCTCCTCTCCCACTTTGAGACAGGACCACTCAGCACTGTCTCCCACAGGACAGAAATTATCGTGGGACCCATCAGTGCTGCTGAGCAGTGATGAGGTTCAGAGCCTTGGAGATGTTGGTTTACACAGGATACAAATGGCTTAAAGACTTTATAAGCTAAAAAATCTTTTCTTGTTCTTATTCCAGGGCAAGGTTTTGCAAAGGCAGAAAGTGTGAGGGATGTGACTCTTGATGCTTGGTCCATGTGAGAGCTTCCCTTGGCTCTAGGTCTGAGCACTTCACACTAACCAAGAGCCTGGTGCTGGTGTTGTTGTCAGCAAAGCTGAGTGCCAGCATTTATCCTCTCTTTTAAAAATTGCTGTCTTCTATTTAGGAATTTCCTCAGGGTGCCAAATATAGATTCAACACAAAAAAAAAAAAGCCCCACAAGCTCAAAGCTCAACCCCAAAAGGTGCTCTGTTGCTAAGGAATAAAAATAGATGGTCACAAACAGTGTGCTGACGTGCCAAGTTGTGTCCCCATGACTGTGCAGCTGCAAGTGCCAGGGTCTCTGTCCCAGTGGCAGCACTGCCCAGGCTGCACAGCTAATGCTGGCATCAGTGTCTATGAAGGGCTGGCTGCTGCTTGCTTGAAGTAATCAAGAGAAGTAACTTTCTGTTTCCTAATCTTAGTCCCAAAGAGGTAAAATCTTTAGAGGGCTGCTGCCAGGAGGTAGTAGTAGTACAGGAAAAAAAATATATATTTTTGTGTGCTAATATCTATAATACAGCAGTGTCTGTACTGGAAGAGCCCTGAGAGATGGGAAGATATTTTTGAACAAAAGCACCATTCCTTGGGGGATCTTGGGCTATGTCACAGAGTTCTGCTTGTTGATGACATTGGAAGGGTGAATATTGGTGCTGCAAAAGCTGTGGTTGTACCTTCACTTCTCTCCAAATGCAAATCTTTCTCTGCAGATCTCTGCAATAATTTATTAACCCATGTAGCTGGAGATGGGCAGTAGCTGAGCTGGGTGTAGAGGTATGCAGAGGTGGAGACATGATTTATCTGGGCTGGAGAGCAGCTGTGGCCAGTGCCATCTTTTCATACGTGCGTGCCTCACGTGTGATGCTTGGTTTTGTGGGGCCCTGCCTGCTTAGTCCTCAAGGTACTGCTTGCTGCATCAGCTCTAGACAATATGTCTCAACAACCCTGGAACACAATTTTTAAAATCATGTTTTTGGATTTTGTACTTTTAGGTGAGATGTTTGAATAACATCCCTGCAGTAGCAGGAGGCCTGGAGCAGAAAGTTTCTGCTAAGAACTGCCTTTTTGTGTTTAAGGATTTGTTTTAGTGCCAAATTTACCTCGTGCAGTTTCTTGAATTGCAGCTGGTCCAAAGCTGAGATGAGGTTTTAACAGCAGATAGCTACCCTAGAAGACTAAATGTACATTTGCAGTGGTTTAGGGTAAATAAAAAGTACTGTAACCATCTGAAACTATAAGGGGGGCTGAAAATAGGCTATGTGTTAGTGTGTGAGCTAAAATGTAACCAAAACATAAATACTGTTCCTTACCTTCTGAAGAGATCTGTGATATCCTTATAAAAATCTTACTCAGGAGCCATCATATGATGTTATTGTTATTGAGATACTCAAGATAGTAAACATTCTTTACAAAATTAAATTGTGTAACCCAGGCTGTAAATTCTAATTCTGCTGTCCCACCCTCAGGTTTTTTTCCCCATCTGGACTGGGTCCCTCCTGCAGCTGTCTGGAGCAGGCAGGGTTGAAAGCCTTCCCTTTGGAAACATCTTCTTAAGCCAGTCCTGAAGCTACACCCAAGTCTCTATTGTTTCTACTTTCTTCCCTCTCTGAACAATTTGTTTTCCTGAAACATCTGCTGCTCTGGCAGATATCCACAGCTAAAATGTACTGCAGTGTTTCTTTGCAGAAATGCAGAGAATATTCCCTGCCAGATCAGTCACTTGCCAGACAGGATGGTTGATCCCAGCTGAGGGGTTTCCATCAGATGAGACCATTTTGAGAGGGGAGAGCTTCTCAGAGGGCACATACAATGCCTGAGCTGGTAGTGTAGTTCCATTAGGAAGCTGAATGTTGTGTGCATGAGCATGCCTGGTACAGTTAAAATGTGCTTCCCATCTGGAAATAGGAGGTGGTAAACTGAGGACCACTGGGGCAATAATCAGCTTAGGAATAGGTCAGAATTTATCACCCCAAATTTGACTTTAGTGGCAGACAGAGCCCTCTGGTTTGGGATTCCAAGCTCATCTTTGGAGGCAAAAGCCTTTAACACTCAACTGTATTTTATTCCTCCTATCCTGTCTATCATTTCATGTTCCAAAATGCTGTCACTCCTAGATAAGAAACCTTCCTTTAAAAGGTGTAACAGAGGCAGAAATCCTTCTGAAATGCAAACCTGCTGTGGCAAAGTGCTGCCTGTCCTGCTGTGGTGGCCCAGGTGTGATGCCCAGCTCACATGTGGCTCACACACGATGTTGCATGTGTGCTCTTGAAGAGGGAGCCGCCAGCTGAAACACAGGGTCACTTCTTTATGTCCTCATGTAAGCTGAAAAATAACCAGAACAAAGAAATCTTTTCTTAACAATCCACCTCTGGAGTAGTAGATTGCCCTTGAATTAGGGGGCATACCTGAAAGTTCTGCCTGGGAGTGACAGCCACCTTCTTGAGTCACTGGGAGGAAGCTGCCCCTGTAACCCAAATGCAAATGACTGACTGAAGATGGGTTGCATGAACTTTGCAAATGGCTACCCTGGTAATTTTGTGTTTGTTCCTGGATGAAGTTCCTCTAAGCACTTGTCTTGAGGAGACTCCTTCACTGCACGTCACGCTGTAACAAAATGTACGAGAGGAGCTGGTTGGGGATTGAGCTCCTCTCAGTGAAGTGTTATTGTAGAGTCCTAGAATGGCCTGGGTTGGAAGGGACCTTAAAGATCATCTGGTTCCATTTCCCCTGTTATGGGTAGGCAACCTTCCTCTAGATAAGATTACTCAGAGTCTCATGCAACCTGGCCTCAAACTCTTCCAAGGATGATTTTCAGAGGTCCATCCAACCCAAACTATTGCATGGATCTATGATTTTTATCTTTCTTCTCTTTCTCTTATATTTAAATACCTATTACTTTATATATAAAGTGTATTTTGGAATATATTTATATATTCTGTATTTAAGCTTCAGGTATGATATATCTGTCCCGAGCCAATAGCTTTTGTTTTTTAGCTTTTTGATTGCTGTTCCAGGACACTGTTGATTTGGCACAGCCTGGCCATCACCAGTGACATGGCACTGACATGGCATGGCAGAGGAGCATTGTGCACAGAGCTGCATGGAGCCCAGAGCCCAAACTGTGAGGTACCAAGCACTGCCCAGGCCTCAGACACCTGAAAGTGCAATTAGCTGAGGTTTAATTACTTATTACTTCTAATAGATTTGATGGAGAAGTGATATAAATCCCAGTAAATCACAAGCTTACTTAAGCAGAACTGAAGAGATGGAAATAATGGCTTGTTTTTTCAATTAGAAAGAATTCTTGCTAAACAAAACCTTATTGGATTTTTTTTTTTGTTCATACCACAGACACACAATGAAAACAAGATGGTCAACAGCAGTAAGACATGTCACTGCAGTTAAAACTCAAAATTTTCTTGGCTATTCTGGGTTATGAAAGTGTGTCTAAGGCACATATTCATATTTCACAATACATTTATGATTATGTCACTGCTAAATGGCATAGTTACACTTGTGCTAATTCTGCACTTGCAACCTCATTTGAGTCATGATGTTCCTGTAAATATCTTATTGAAATTCTTTGGTTATGATAGCTTTTCTCATATATTCTCAAAAATGATGGAGTCAAGCTGTCTAATCTTCCAAGTTTTTAGCAGAACCTTGTCACCCAGTTCAGAACTTTTCCACATATGATCATGATGCCATTCAAACCCTTGCCAGCCCAGCAAACTAATGCATCAGGAGACTTCTTTGCTTTTTATGTGCTAGACATGCACAAGCCTTTATTCTAAACCAAGGATTTGTTTCTCACTGGCTTTGCCTCCTTGTGAGGTGGTCAGCCTGCACGTCACTGCTTGGAGTTGCACTGTCCCCAGAAACGTCATGGAGGAGACACCTGGCATTCAGCCTGATCCTGCACCTGGTTTCTAAAGACACAAAATTTTACATAAGTTGTGATGGGTTTCCCCATTTTAGTGGGCCAGGTCTTGGTGTGGGAGCTTTATTTCACCCAGAGAGCTGGACTCAGTAAGCTTTCCTGGCTCCTCCATGCAAGATATGTTTCATTTACCTCTTGGCTGTAGTTTAAAAAATAATTTTGTTGGGGTTTTTTTTCCCCCTTTGGGAAGAGGCTGTTGTTTTTGAGTGGATGAAACAGCATTTTTTGGCTGGATTTCTGGCAATGGAGTTTTTTCCACACTTGGAAGTCAGCCTTTCTGCTGTGCTGGCTGTAAATGCTTCAACACACAAAAATGTGTTGTTGCAGAGTGTATGGCTTGGTGGTCGCAGGGTGTTCTAAAATGTAGCCAAGACCAACAGAGTGTTGTTTTGAGCATGCAGTATTGTCCTCATCCCCAGGCATGTCTTAAAAGTGTTAATATTGCACCAACTTTTGCAGTGAAAATCCAGATTCTGACAGAAAATGGAGTGTCAGGCTGTTCTCATGCTTCTGAAGATGGTGTGTGTCCTGGGGCGTGCTGGTATGTGGTCTGGTCAGACACCTTTGAAGCATTGTGGCTGTGCATGTCAGCAGGCTTTTTGTTTAATCCTAAAGAAATTATCTATTTATCATTTTGTAACTACAGTGTGTACCTCATTATTCCTACATAACACAGAAATCTGATTCATTTATCTGCACGAGGAGAATTGTTATTATTAACAGTTTAATCCTCAGATGTGTGTGATGGAATATAACTCACTGCCTGCATGTGATATTTAGCACTTCCATGGCCATTCCTAACGCTGACCTACACCAGTGCCTGTGGGTAAGACAACTTTGTCTCCGGGGGTGAGTAAGTTAGATGAGGACACTGCACCAGGCAAGCTGTGAGTTGCCTGATCTCTCAGGAAGGGTCTTTGGTGGCACAGAGATCCCCCAAGAGGTGTCCAACCCAAACAATCTTTCCACCATCCATCCAGAAAGGATTAATGCTGCCCTGAACACCAGTAGTTGCAAAGCTCCCCAGAAGACTTCACTCAGGAGTGGAAAGCCTGGACACAAAACCTTTTCACTGTCAGGGGATGCCTGGAATGTGTGAAAATCCAAAGATTGTTCCTGAGTGTGAGATCTGTGAGATCTCCAGTGTTAAGCCAAGCAGGCAGATGGAGAGGGCAGCGTGCAGGCTCTTATCTCTGATGTCCAGGTAAGGCTGGACTGTCTTCTGTTAGGTGGGAGCACCACAGCAGAGCATCCTGCTCTCTGGACCTCTGGCTCCAGGCTCTTCTATGGGATGATGGTGGTGCTGGGTTTACCTGCTTGTTCTTTGGGGAAGCAGCTGTAATTGCCAGTCAGTGGGTTCCTCTGTAGTACCTACACAAGCTCCTGGAGGCCAGCTCATGTGTGAGCCATGACCTGAGCAAGGTAGTTCAGTGAGCTGTAAATTTTCCATGGTGGCAAAAGAGGTAAGGGGAAGGTCTATGTGCTCTGTATGGTCATTGATCCAAAACCCCTCAGCTTTAGCTTTCCTTTTATTTACAGAAATATATCTGTGGCATAAAAAATACATCTGATACATGACCACTTGTACTACTCAGCTTGCTTGGTTGGTGTAGGAGAAACATCCTGAGTGAAGCATTGAGGAGCATGAATCTCTCTATATAGGATAGGGCTGAGGTTTTCATTATCTGTTTATATTTTATCCAGATGCACTTTTTAAAATGTGTCTAGACTTTTGAATGATCAGCAGCTCATCAGCCAGTGTTGCTGGGTCTGCTGTGCATGGGGAAGCCCCATGCCTCCCTGCACTATGTGCATAGTTGCTTGATCCCTCCTGGAAGTGTTGGATGGATTTACTGAGTGCTGTTGGGACCTTCTCCCTTCCTTGAAGAGGTATGTTCAGGATTGCCAGGGCTACTGGATTTAGCTCACCTGCAATGGCTGGTGTGGTGGGAGGAGTTGAGAGAAGTCAAGCTCTGCACCCCCAAGTGCCTACAGTAAATCTTTTTCTGTCGATTTTGGAAAAGACGTTCCTGGAGTTTTAATGTTGCACCATGCCAAGAGCATGCATCCCATGTACTCATGGTTTTGCCACCATCAGCACAGAGACATGCGTGATCCAGACTTGGGAATTAAGTCCCTCTTAATTTTTCTAGTGTGAATGGAAGTGAAGTTAAGCCCTGTGGAGATGAGGAGTGAGGAAGGTGGGCAAGGAAGCAGAGCGAAATCCAGCCTGCTTGCTTGCAGAGTGGCGCGAGCTGGGCTCATGCTTGCTGAGTGCAGGAGCCTGCTTGGGTTGGCAGGTGCTTTGGTAACGAAAATATCTTATCCTGAGTTACGTAATGCAGCAGCATGTCCAGACCTGAATTCCCTGCAATTTTCTGACCTGCAAGGAATAATTTTCTGCTTGAAATATTAGCCTTAGCTTTGAATTCTGTGGCTCATATGGCGTATGCAATCAATGTAATATCTGTATATGTAACTGCTGCTGTTTGAACTTGAGATGTTTGGGTAAATTTATTTTTGTTTATGGCTGTTGGGTGATGAAGAACAGAAAATACTGGTTTATTAAGAACCATATAAATACATCAAAACCTGCCCTGGGCTACTGCTTAGATCCAGCAGGTGAAAAGGCTGCAGATCCTTCTCTGTGCCTAATTGCAGCACTAGGTTGTGATGGGGTTTTGAGGTGGGATAGAGCTGAGGTGCAAATTATCAGCATTCCTGGCTTGATATAGTTTTGGTCTTAATCCTTAAATGGGGTGAAACCTTTGCAGCTGTGGATAGTTTGTTTTTTGTTCTGTTTTGTTTCTCATCCAGCTACTTACTGGGTAGAAGACTGGATTGCTGAGCCCAGAGAGAGGTGGTGAATGCAGTTACATCCAGCTGGGAGCTGGTCCCAGGTGGTGTTCCCAAGGGCTCAGTTTTGGGGACACTCTTGTTTAATGTCTCTGTCAATGATCTGGAGAGGGGATCAAGGGCACCCTCAGTCAGGTGGCTGGTGGCAGTCAGGTGGATCACATCAAGTGGAGTGGGAATGTTGATCTGCTGGATGCCAGGAAGGCTCTGCAGAGGATCTGGACACGCTGGATCTGATCCTCTGTATGAGGTTCCACAAGGCAAAGCTGGGTCCTGCACTTGGATCACAGCAACCCAGGCAGCATTATGGACTGGGGCAGAGTGTCAGGGAAGCTGCCCACTGGAAAAGGACCTGGGCATGCTGGTCAACAGCAGCTGAACACCAGCATGGGAAGAGCAGCCCTCTTCCCTTTTCAGGTGTTTCCCTGGGAGCAGGAACTTGTTTGTACAAGGTTGGATGAGAGGAGGAGAGGTGAAAGTCCCTGGTTTCTGTGCTTTTGGTTTGGGTGGATCTTGCCAGTCTTTTGGTTGAATTGGATTTAATAACTGAAGAATATTGAGAGCAGTTATTGCACTGTTTTGCCCAAATAGAGAAACACCGAGGTTCTGGAGCATGTCCTGAGAAGGGCAATGGAACCTGATGAGGGGTCTGGAGCACAAGTCTCATGAGGAGTGGCTGAGGGAGCTGGGGTTGTTTAGCCAGGAGAAAAGGAGACTTAGGGATCTTCTCATTCTACAGCTGCTTGAAAGGAGGTTGTAGTGAAGTAGGGGTCAGTCTCCTCTCTCATGTGAAAAGCAATGGGATGAGAGGAAGCATCAAGGAAGAATTAGATTGGAATTAGGAAAAATTTCTTCACTGAAAGGGTGATGAAGCACTGCAACAGGCTGCCCGGGGAAGTGGTGGAGTCACGATCCCTGGAAGTGCTTGAAAAACATGTAGATGTGTCAGTTAGGGAAATGCTTTAGTGGTGGACTTGGCAGTGTTGAACTTGATGATCTTGGAGGTCTTTTCCAGCCTTAATGATCCTATGAATCTGTGAAAACTAAGTCTAAAACAAGTCCTTCAGCTGCATTTCCACTGATGGACCACTTTTCCAGGTAGAATCAAAGCCGTGCTTCGATTTTTCCCTCCTCACCTCTTGTTCTGTCTAGAGTGACCGTGCGTGGGGTCTCGTGATGGAGCAATGCAGAGCAGTGACACAAATGAAGTAAAACCCCACAAAACTGATCCTGTGTGAGGCTGGCAGGAACCGCCCACGGAGCTGTTTGGGATGCCAGCTGCATAAACTGCCTTGGGGAAAAACAGCTGTGAAACCAAATTTTCTGCCCTGCTGCCAGCCTTGGACTCTACTCCTGCTTCATCTCATGACAGGACATGTCTCTGTGCTGTAATGTTTGTGAGTTAAATGAGAGTGGTGAGGGGTGGCTGAGGCATGGACTGGCATCCCATCTCCTGCCCTCACTGCAGGGTCTTGTCTCCTCCAGAGAGTGGGACAGGCAGCTGCATCCTGAACACTTGAAACCACTGCAGGGATGTGAGGCAGAGCCTTGTACCTACAAACACTAGAAAAGAGAGGGGAAGAAAAAACCCAAACCCACACCAAAAAACTCAAGAAAACAAAACCAAATAGAGAAGTTGTGCTCCACGTTTCGGGGTTTTTTTTAAGCATATAATACAATGTGCTGTCTTGCTGAGATGCACATTCCCCAGCTGTAGTAAGTAGGGTAGAGGGTGAGACACATCTTCTCTGGGGAGAGGGGAGGGTGTTGTGAGCCTGAGTCAGCAGCAAAGGTCACTTGGCTGCTGCCAGGCTTGGCGTGCAGGAGCAGAGGATTTCATTCCGTGGCTGGTGCAGTGTTGGTGTGTCCAGCAGCGGCAGTGTGTGCTCTCAGGGGGAGGAACACCCTGGGGGGACAGGGAAGCCATGGCCAGCTTCACCTGCCCACTCTGCTCACAAAGCAATGCTCGCTCTTCCTTGCTGCTTCCTTTGCTTTCTCCCTTCCCATGCCCTGAGCTCTCCTATCTCTTCAGTTCTGGCATTTAATCTCATCGTTGCCTGATTTGTTTTATGGTTTTGGCTCGTCTTTCGGTTCCCGTTTGGGGTCATTATCACATATGATTAGTCCTAGAGCATAATGAAGGGGATCAGACATAACTCTAGGGTATGTCTGAGCCATTTAGCATTTCTGACCTCAAAGATCTGCAGAGAAAGTTTATTTTTAAGCTTCCTAAGAAGATAAGTTTGAATTTTGGATTGTTTAGGGTGCAAGTAATGGAACTGAAATCTGTCTGGGTGGAGCATGTCCTCTGGGGTATGAAGGATCCTAGGAATAATTATGCAGTGCTGTGTGAGTGTCATTAGTCTTGAAATAGACTTTTGGTGGATGATCGCGTTCTTCTACATGGCAGAAGCTAGTGTGAAACCTTGAAACCTCATGTTAACATTTAGTCTTCATTTAAGAGCGCTGTCAACGTGTGTTTAATACTGCCTTTGTTATCCAGTCCCACTCTGGGAAAGCCAGTCACGAAGATATGGAACAATTGTAAGAACCCCAGAAAATAAAAAGGGTGCATTTTTGGGGCTGTTTTTTAAGGTCCCACTCTTTCACTCTACTAAGAGAGGACGGATCTGCAAGGACTTGTGTGTTGGAGCAAGGTGAAGTCAGAGCATCCTCAGGCCACCTCCAGCTGCTACTGTTTGGTGGCACTGTGTTCCTGACCTGGGTGAAGTGACACATCTGTGCAGTGACTCAGCTGTGTTCCTACTAACCATCTGCTGATGTGATGCAGCTCATTAGTCACTAATTGGTGTGGTTACCCTTTTTTTAGGCTGTTGGAAAGGCCAAGGGCCACGTAGATGTGAAGCAGCTGAGTCAGTCTTCTACCTCTTTTGCCCTCAGGTCCACCAGACTCTTGGTGGTGGTTGGAGAGCTGTTTCCACGTTCTCTGCCAGGCAGAAACAGGCTGTCTCAGCTTTATCTTGTACTCTCTGATTGTTTGACTATAAGCCTATCACAGCTGTTTGGTGGGACTGGAGTCCGTAGCTGGACTCTTCTGGTGTGTGTCACAGTGAACCCTCCAAAGGAAGGACCTTTGGAGGCAGTGGGAGACAGCACCCTGACTTTGGATTGAGCATGAGAAGCTGCTTTCTCCCAGCCTGCATTTGCTCCCTTCATCAGCTCTGTAAAAATCCTCTAAGCAATCTGGGGATTTACTGAAGATAGCACTTCTGTAATACATTTTTTCCCCCCATTCCCCACCCATCTGCCCCATACTCCTGCTACACTTACCATCCTTGACTCTATCACCTCATTCTTTAACTAATCTATAGGTACTGGTGGGTTAGGTGCTGATGTTTTGGTTTTGCCTTGCAGGTATCTGAACCGATGGCGTGTAAATCTGTCCCTTTTCTGATACCTTGAGGGCAGGTCTTTGATGCCGTGTGTAATACCTAGATCCTCCTGGACGTAGCTGGATTTGGACACTGTCCTTTGCTTTCTTGTCTCTGGGTTTTTCTTTCTGCCTAAAATCTCCACCTGAATATCTTCTGGCTGTTGTTGCTTTCCTGGGAGGTTACAGACAGGAAGTGTTCTGGATAATTCCTAAACTCTTCTCTGTTCATTTCCCAATTGAGCAATCCAAAGATTCCTCACAAAACTAAAGAAAATTATCAGAGTAGTAATATTTCTAATAGCATCTATTATTTCTTCTGAAAACCTCTCGTACTTCAGCTAAACTGTTATCCTACTTTTCACTACACTTTTAGCACAAGAGCTCTTCCTGTTTTTAAGGCAAGCAACACTGCTCTTGTTTTAAAATGAAGCCCCCTACCTGTTCTGCCCTCATTTGTGCCCAAGCCCTGCTCTGTGTGCACCCAGTGTGCTCCTGGAGTTGCTCATGGTGGGATTTGGGATATTTCCCTCACAGGAGTCAGTTACATGGTCCCTCAGACAGTGTGATAAAGTCCATGCTGTCCTTTGGAGATGATGTAGTTAAAAGCGAAACAAACATTTGGGAACATCTAGGATTCAGTGTCTCGGGTTTGTGGAGCACTGCTTGGAAAGCTGAAACCAGCATCCCTAACTTGTGGGAAGCCAGGTGAGACCAAAATGGGGCCAAGGTTTCACAGCAGCTGACTTTGACTACGTGGATGCCCCGGCTCAGAGTGAAAAGTGTTCTTCTCCCTTATCAAGGATCCATGTGCGTGCCAAGAGACCTTTGTTCTGAATATTTGGAGTAATAAAGTTCAGCTGGGATAAAAGGGCATGTCCCCACTGGCTCGGTTCACACAGCGTCGTGCGCTCTGTCTCTCTTGCAGCTGCGTAAATGAGTATGGAAGATTATGATTTCCTCTTCAAAATTGTTTTAATCGGCAACGCCGGGGTGGGGAAGACCTGCTTAGTCCGTCGCTTCACTCAGGTAAGGCTGGCTGCCTCTTGGACTGTGGAATGTTGGGATGGGGACAGCACTGGCATGGGAGCTGTGGCTCTGCACTGAGGGCTCTGCCAGCATCACAGCTCCAAAGCATTTTGTTGCTCACGCTCTTGGTGCATGCATCACATGCAGTGACATACTGGCACAAGCAGTGCATCTGTATCTAACGCTGCACCTGGCCCTGTTCTGGAGCTTGTGTTGGAGAAACCTCATTCCTCTCTGAAGGTGGAAAGTCCCCTCTGAAAAGCCACCAGGACAACTCCTCCTGTTTTGGTGGTGTTCTGGACCAAATGTAAGACCAACACATCTCCTGGTCTCCTCCCCAACCTTTGCTGCACAAAGTGCTCCCTGTTATTTGTCATTAGTAAATAAATAATCTGGGTCCTGAGCTGTTAGTCCAGTGTCCTTTTTTGTGGCAGAATAGCCTCTGTGATCCAGGGCAAGGGAAGACTTTGCATGATGCATAATAAAGCACAAATTGTGAAGTTTTGTACTCTCCACTAGGAATTGTCAGCGATTTTACCCTTCACTGTTAATTTTAGTTTTGAAGCTATAGTGATTTTAGATGCTGTCCGAAAACATGTGGCAGCCAGTGGCAATAAAGCTAGTCATACCCAAAAGGTTTGCAGCAAAAATCTTTGGCAACTTCTGCTGCTTGTTCTTTGGCAGCCCAGCTGCTGTAGGGGATGGATGTGCCCCAAGATCAACATGACTTGGTAGACCAGAAATCAAAAAGCTCTCGTTTGGTTTGCTGCTGCTCCTTTCTGATGGTGCTGCAATCAAATACCACCAGCACTGTGCTGTCCCTTGCCATTGCTGTGGCACTGGTGATGGCTGGCACTACTGTTCTTCACTCCTGAAATGTGGTGACCCCATTGTTGAGAGCTGCCAGAAATGCCTATTGGTGCCATAGGGTGCTGTGGAGGGAAAAGGGAAGGCATGAAGTTACAAATGCATCTCATCCCACAAAGGTGTTCATACACCTTTCAGTGCATGGGAAGAGGATGGAAAGTCTTCAGCCTTCCCCTGCTTCTTCCAGCTATACAGAAGGGTTCCCCCCTCTCTTTATTCCTCCTTTTCTTTTCCTGTGCTCCTACTTCTGAAGTCGATGACTTGCTGCATAATTAGGGATGTATAAGGCAGAGAAAACACAATTTGAATTTATGGTAACCTTCATGCTGGGGAAATGTCACACTCTGAATGCAATGGAAGTAAGTGTCATGGGAAGGGGACATGGGATGAATAGTTTTGAAGATGGAAAAGGGTGAGGATTGGCACCCAGTGAGACTTTTGTCTTGTAGAAATAAGTTTAATCAAACTCTTGTTTTCTTCCAGGGGCTTTTCCCACCAGGGCAAGGAGCCACGATTGGGGTTGACTTCATGATTAAAACTGTGGAGATAAACGGTGAAAAAGTCAAGGTAGGAGCCTCATGATTTAAAATGTAAATTCATATGGCACTACCATAGCTGAGGTTTCTTGCTGCAGCTCTTCCTCTGCTGGAAGACACTCGAGGAAGGTCAGGGCTGTCTGGCATGGCTTGGGCAATGCAGGTTCTATCAATCCATGTGCCCCTCTCCATTACTATCAGGATTGTAAAAGTGAACCTGCTGGAGGGGAGAAAATGGAACAGGGAGACCTTGCAAACTATTGTCCTTGCTTAGGAGACAGTGAGATCATGCCTAGCTTAAGCCCAAAGAAGCATTTCAGTGCAGCCTCTGCTCAATGTGTTTCTGGTAAGCAGTATTTTGTTGCATTCCCACTGGGATGTGCTTGAAGAAAGTCTTCTTCTGTGAGCTCCCAAGATGGCCATTGAGGAGAACAGACACCTGGACTTGTGTGGCTCTGCACAACGAGGCTCATCTTCCACTTCTGCAAAGTTACGGATTTGGGAGAAGCAGAACTGATCACAGTACTTGTGTTTCAGCCAACAGGTTGACTGCAAAGGGCAAAGTTCTCCATATTTTGAACTCTTTCACCCTCTAAAATAGCATGGAAGCCACTTCTGGGAAACTGTCCTTGTCCTGAGCTGACTCCCAAACTGAGCCTGGGCATCACTTGGCAGAGAACTACTTTGCCTGGGCCAAAACACACAAAGCATGAGATTGGTCTCCAATCTCATGCTTTAATGGGGTCCATGGTTGGGTTCCAGAGTCCAGAAATGTTGGCTGCTGACACTTTGTTCATTAGTAGAGATTTCACTTGAGTTGCTGTGGTATCTGAGATGAAAAAAAAAGTGCAGTTATTTGAGCCTCTAATATCAAGATGTCCATGGCCCCTGAGCTTCTCCTGGATTTACTCTGCCTGCAGGAAATTCAGGGGCATCAAAGTGAAAACCAGCAGTTTTTCCCTTGCTGTCTTTATCAAACCTAAGAGTGGCACCGGTGTGACAGTGGCTGGGTGTGACATTGAGACCTGTTCTTAAGCTTGTGTAAGTGATGGCATGGAAACAGTGGACTTGGGCAGATTTTAAGCCCTGGGTTTTTTTAACCTGTACCACAGCACCACAGAGGGGTTTAAGAAGATAATGGGGTGTTGTGTTGCTAAGTTTAGGGCATATTTTGAGAGCTGTGGTCATGTCAGCAAGCTGTGACTCTGCTGTGTGAGGAGTTTACAAACCTATGGGAAGTGGTGGTGAAGCACTTCCTCTCCACCTGAGCAGGTGAAGGACAAGGGGTAGAAAATCCTTCACCTGCTAAAGACCAAGTTTATACTCAGCACGTGGCTGTGCAAATGGGCCAGAGCAGCAGCAGGGAAGCAGAGAGGGTCACGTGTAGCCCAGGTGATGCTGCTGCTCAGCTTGTTGGTTGTGATGCTCATCAGCAGGGCTGGCCAGGATATGATTGCTGCTTGTCCCAAGCTCTTCAGACAGCAGAGATGTTTCTCTCAGCCAAAAGCAGCTCCAGTGAAGCAACTCAGAGGATCTGAGCTGGTAAATGGTGTGATCACTGCACTAGAGGTGGAATTTGTTCTGTCTTGTATACATAGTTTAAATCAGCGCCCTCAAGACTGTCCTGGTCATTATAGGGAGAAAAGCAGTCCTGGGGGGCATGGATCCCATCCACTTCAGATACCTCTCCTTTTCAAGCATCTGGGTTCTCTGTCAAATTCTGCTGGAGCTTTAGAACATCACTTGTACATGAGGTCTGGGGTTTGTACTGGTGAACTTACCCCCAGGATTTGTCTGTGTTTGAAGTGTTGCTCCTGTCATATAATCCTGTTTTAACACTGGGTGCAAAGTTCTTAAGAGAATATTGGAAGCAGTTGTGCCAGTATGAGCTGTATCAGGGGCATGGATGGTTCAGGGGAGCTCTACAAGCTAAATGAAGTCTCTGCTGCCCTGCAAATGTCTGATGAATGCACAGGTGTCCTCTCTGAATCTCCTTGGGGCAGGATTGCGTGTCACAGAGCCTCAGCAAGTGCTAGCTGGTGTATCTGCTGTATTTCACGTGGCCAATACTGGGTTCTAAAGTCCCTCTCCTGCCCCCACCAGTGCAGTAAATTAGAGTTGCTGGAGCTCAGTTTCAGTGACCGAGCCTTGGTGGAAGCTTGGTGTGATACATTTGGGCATTGGAATGAGCCCTCTGGTGTCTGGAAGGCAAACAGATTTCTTTCAGTGGTCTTGTAGCTGAAACTTTTTGAGTAAGCAGTGCTTGTGAGAATAAACATTTAATGGGAGGGGAAAGCAGGAATGAGTCAGAGAACAGAGCTGCTCTGGCTGTTAGCCATTCAGCAGTGCCCAAGCCATGACTCTTGCCTCTGTGCTGGGCAGCCTCCCCTGTGTGTCTGCTGGGATCCAGAATGAGGGAGCAGAGCTGTTTACCGAAAGAGTTTTGATACTTGAAAATAAATTATGGATTTCTGGGGAAAAATACTTTCCAGCTTTCAAAATAGCATTATAAAGTCAGTGGAGAGGGACTCACTAGTATGAAAGCTGTGTGCAAGCTTTTCCAGATATGAGCAGCTACCAAAGCTCACTGCCCAATGAGCTGGGAGAGCACTGTGCAGTTGTGGGGGATTTTGATCTGCCTGGCTTCTTCCAAGAAACTCCAAAAATATATGCAGCACTTGCAGCAAGAGGCCCCACAAATTGAAGCAAAGCAGATAGCAGTAACCCTGCTGGTCCAAGCTAAGCACCCTCAGTGCTGTGAGCAGAGGGTTGTGCTATATGGGCTTGGTGGAAAGCTAAATGTGTGTGCAAATGTTGGGGAGGGCAGGAAGCATCAGCTGACAGCAAGAAAATAAACATCTAGGTTTTCTGCAGGCTGAGTCAGACATCGTCCTTTGGTTATTCTAGGGGAGAAAAAAAAATTGTACAAATAAAATAGTTGCTGTGAAATATTTTGCCAGAAATGACCAGTGAGGGAAAGTGTGAGATGTGTATTTTGGGTGCAGGAAGAGTTTCAGTGGTTGTAAGACTGGGGGCTCTTCCCTGCCTTTTGCACCCAGCTCACAGGTAGACTCATGTCTGCTCTCCCAGATCCCACAGTCTCTTCTGCTTTCAGTGTTCATTAGATTAAAGCAGTGGAAGAACATATTCACATCAAGTTTTTTATCAATTTAGAGATCTTCTCAATAAAGGCAAAATATATATAAGCTGGAGTTAGCCAGTAGACAGTGATTAAATGTTTTTCCTGGGAAACAGCTGAATAACAACAGAATCATCTGTATCTTTCCATCTGCCAGAGTTTGGAGGCTGGTTTGTTTTAACAAGGACTCATTCATTATCTGGTTTTCATGTGCAAGTCATTTCACTTATGGTTTTGTGTGTTACTTTGCAGATACCACGTTCAGCCATTTAAGTACAACTCTGCCCAGAGATTAAAGCACAAAAGTGCCCAGGAGTTGTGAGCCAGCCACAATTACTTTCTCTGCAAAAAAAAGTGGTGTTGTTTTTTTCTTCCAAAATTATACCCCACATCTAAAAGCTGTTACCAGGAGCTCTCATTTCAAACTAACGTATTTATGATGAGTGGCTGGCATAGCTCAGCTTTGGAACTGGCCAAGGATAAGGTTTGCTCTGTGCAGGCTGCTGAATATATGGAAAAAATCTCAAATATTTTACCTTTTTCTTCCCAAAGTACACAGGATTTTGGCTGGAAATCATCCTTCCACATATTTAATCCCAAGGAGAGGTGCTTTAAAAAAATAAAAGCTGAAGCAGAGAAATATCTCTTTATCTTGAAATTATGTTAATCATGGATGTTTTTCTTAGACTTTCTTTTTGAAGAATTGAGGTTTTGATGACCCACTAAAAACTATCAGATGGTCAAAATATAAAACCAGTATAAGTGTAGTTTCTATTGGGAAATGTAAGTTGTCTTTGTGGATCCAGAGGATTTGGCAAACATTCATGAGTTCTTTGATGGTGGTGAGACACAGGAACAGGCTGTCCAGAGAAGCTGTGGATGCCCCATCCCTGGAAGTGTTCAAGGCCAGGCTGAATAGGGCTTTGAACAACCTGGTCTGCTGGAAGGTGTCCCTGCCCATGGCAGGGGGGTTGGAGCTAAGTAGTCCCTTCCAACTCAAATAATTTTGGGATTCTGTGATATAGCCAATTCTATATGTTGGGAAGGCAAACAGTGAGCAGCTAGATGAGATGGCTGAAGTTGTAGAGAGCAAATGTGTTCCAAACCTTAGATAAAGGTTCAGCTGAGCTCCTTGTTCAATCCTGTGCTTTTCACCCACCGCTGCATTTTCTCTGCATAACTGCAGCCACCTCCATGAGCTAGAGGAGAGGCATTCTTATTCCTTCTTGGGAATGGAAGCTGCTGTTGCTAGACTTCAGGGGTGGGAGAAGTTACTGTCTCCCTCCAGGCTGGCAGCTCTGCCCACTGCAGAGGGAGATGCTACAAGTTGCATGGAAGCCGGCAGAGCTGTGGCTTCCAGGGCTGTTGGCTGCAGTGCCAGCTGACTTTGTGCCTTGCATTTCAATCCACAAGTGCGGGAACAGAAACAAACAATGCGGGGGGAGGGGAAGCTGAAGGGAGAGGAGCAAAGTGCTTTCCCAGCATTGGTTTTGCCCTGAAGGGGATTTTTTAGGTCAAAATGGTGCCGCTTTCAAAAAAAAAAAAAAAAATTAAATAACTTTTTTTTTTTTTTCCCCCTTTTGCCCCCCTTCCTTGCTACGGCCAAAGCTGCAGATCTGGGACACGGCGGGCCAGGAGCGGTTCCGATCCATCACGCAGAGCTACTACCGCAGCGCCAACGCGCTGATCCTCACCTACGACATCACCTGCGAGGAGTCCTTCCGCTGCCTGCCCGAGTGGCTGCGCGAGATCGAGCAGTACGCCAGCAACAAGGTCATCACCGTGCTCGTGGGTAAGCCACCTCAGGGCGAGCTGTGCCTGCCTTCGGCCCGTGCTTGCAGCATTCCTTCTGCAGATGATGCTCCAAGGGGTGTTCGGGATGCACCCTTGAAGGGTGGTGCTGTCTGGGGTGTAAGGCTCCTGCATGCAGAGAGGGATGCTTCCCGCTTCCCACCATGAGGGACTGAAGTGGAGGTGGTGCAGCCACCACTGAGCTAAGGATGGAGCAGTTCCCCTTGTGACTCCAAGCTCAGATCTCCACAAAAAAGTGAGGACCTGCTCAGGCTGCTGCTGTCTGCAGTTTGCTGTACTCCTAGGTATGGGGCAACCACTCCTGCCTTAAGTGGTCTGGATCGGGGAACCGCATCAGGACACGGCAGTTGTGTGGATCATAGGTGGGGCAGTGCTGGAAAACTGGATGTTCTTGCATGGATTTTAGGGAGACTAAAAATAAACAGCTGAATGTTATATTAATCTGTAGAGCTTCAACTCAAGGCAAAACAGACCTCAGGCCATCTGTCTGCTACAAGCAAGGGGAAGGTTATTTTGCCTACCAGTGCTTTTCCATGCTCTGCTTTCAGCATCTGATAGCTGGGACTTGGCTTTTAAAGGTCCAAGAATATATAAAGAACAGTGGAAAAATAACTTGGGGAAAGCTAAGAAGTTTCATGCTACAGTGTCACCTTTAATAGTTTGCTATTTAAATGAAAAAATCTAGGTCATTGTAAGAGGTGTCTAAAAGTGCATTTTAAAGGAAAAAAAAATCTTTGGAGTTTAACATGCCCCAGTGCTACTTCAAGTGAGCTATGGGGTTTATGGAGCTTCCATGCAAGAAAATCATACTCCATGAGTATGGCCTTGGGTACAAATGGCACAGAAATAATTAATAAATGACTAACAAATGTACATTATTTTTTTTCAGTGAACATTAAGTTAATTGATGGCATCTACAGCACAGCATATAAATCATATTTTAGTCATAATGCACCCTTTGAAGATGATGACACCCATAAATCACTTGTGTTGAGTAATGATCTGTTTAGAAGGGTAACTTGAGTGCAGGTAGTGGTCCAAGATGCTGCTTTATTGGGAAAGGAGATCTCGGATGAGGGGAAGGCAATGAGAGAAGGCTTGCTGGTGGAAACACCACCTTTTCCTCCCATGAGCTCTCACAAAATTGCTGGTAGCAGTGGGGCCAGGAGAGGTTTCCTTCCGAACCTGCTGAGTCTGTGGACTGAGCCGCCTGTTATTGCAGGTCCTGGTCTGTTACCTTCGTTGTAAGATTAATTTATGGCAGTAAATTAATGTTTGAAGTTAAGTGGCCAGCAATAGTGTATAATCATATCAGATGCTGGCTTGAGGCTTTAATCAGCTCTCTGCCAGACAGATCTCTCTGAACCAAAGGGTTGGTTTCTGACCCCACCTCACTCTGCAAGTGCCCTGTAAGCCCATCCCTCTTCCAGCCTTCACAGCCAAATCCTGTACTGGAATATTGAAATAGGGAACTTTCCTTCCATGCCAGGCTTTTTAAAAAGCTTGTAACAACATGATGAATATCACATTTAGTGTCTCATATGCTATAATTGACATTTTAAGTGCTCCTCAGAGCAAGCACAGGAGAATTTTCAATAGATGTTAGCGTGTAAATCCTTTAATGTTGGTTGATAATGCAGCAAACAGATGCACTGGTGCTAAATTAAGGCATACTGGCTTGGATGTTTACAGGGCATATTTCATTACATGAGCTGATATTAAATGGACTTGGATGTTTCAGGGAATCCATTATTTGGAGGGCAGAGCAGGCACTAAGTGTTACAAATCCAAACCACTGTCCATACATATATCAAACCAAACTCTTATTTATTCTTTATAGATCTTGGTTTCTCTTGGTTTTGAAATTAACTTTTTTTCTAAAATATTCTATCAATGCAGGTAATAAGATTGATTTAGCTGATAAGAGGGAAGTCTCCCAGCAAAGAGCTGCAGAGTTTTCTGAAGCACAGGACATGTACTATCTGGAAACGTCGGCAAAAGAATCGGATAATGTGGAAAAACTCTTCCTGGACTTGGCCTGCCGGCTGATCAGCGAGGCACGACAGAACACCCTTGTGAACAATGTCTCATCCCCCTTACCAGGAGAGGGGAAAAGTATCAGCTACTTGACTTGCTGTAATTTTAATTAAAGAGATGGCATGTGATTGCCCCTTCTGCCATGGGCCAAGTGGATTTTTTTTTTCTATGCTGGGATTTATCTACTTGAAGGAGTTCCTGCCAATCAGACCCATCTGGCTTACTCAGTCAGGTTACAGTCCTGGAAGCATGGCAGGCTGATGGTTCCAGCTGCATGGCAATGTAGCAGAATACAACAGGGTTTAAATTTAATTTTTCTTGCAGTCTCTGGAGCAGGTCAGAAAAGGAAGAGTTGCACAAGTGCTTCATGTAATGCAGAACATGAGCTGTTTTGTTTCCTTCTGTGGGAGAGTGGACCAGCCTTCCTTGAAGATACTGAAGAGATCAAAATGTCTCTTACAGAACAATGTGTTTGATCCTTTTTAAGGTAAAACAAAGTAAGAAGAAACGCAACAATGAACACTGACTTTGGACTGCCCTGGCAATCTTCTGGGCTGTCAGCGAGCGAGCTCGTAGGATGTGTACATAACGTCTGCCCTGCGTCTTCATGGAGGACTCTGGTGTTTGAAATAGTGTTATGTCTCTCATCTACAGGCACTTTCATGAACGTGGAATAAACAAAAAAGTTACATATAGCAGTATTTTCAAGATTGAAGAAGACATGGATACGGCTCAGTCGCTCCCTTTGGTGCTAGCAGTTCAGCAAATATTCCATAGGCCAAATGTAGTCTTACCACATTACTGTCTTCTGAATGTGTAACCTAGACTGGTTAGGAAAGAAACACTAATAAGCACTGTTCATAAAAATAAAAAATCTCATTACCTCTTTTTCTAGGCCTGAACATAGTTGGAAAGGACTGTGTGCTTCTTTGATATCCAACAAAGGATGAAAAGACTTTCCAGAAATAAAAATAAATAAATTAACCATTCCTCCTCTAATTAATTAGTCATGTCCTGATGTAAAAAGTTAGCCTTGGGAAAGTTGATTGGTGGACTTGGCGCAAGTGCACCAGACGTGACCAAAGTGCATGGATGGCGTATGAGGGTTCAAAGGAAGCACAGTCTGAACTGGCAGTCTGCAATGTGTGCAGCTGGATAAAAAAGCCTGTAGGTACAGCTCTTGTTGGAAGGCAGGAGGTACAGATCTGTAGAGGGTTTGTTTGATGGTAAGTGGAAGTAGCAGTGGGTTGCAAGTGGTGTCCTTCCATGCTGCTCCATCCAGCTCTCACCTTGTGGAACTGCTCTCAGAGGTGCTCTTGAAGTATCTTGTTGGTATCCAGTCTCTCTGCTAGGGTAGCTTTTAGGTTCAGGGCTGTAGAGTCATTTTATTTACCTGATGCTTTGCACCCTTAATCCCAAACTCTGGTACATGCAGCTGTTTAGGCAACTTCTTCGTACAGAAGCTCTGAAGTGGAAGCACCCTGGCGTTTGTGATGTTACTTCACCTCTAGTGCCATACAATGCATTGCAAATTTACACGTTGGCATGGAAGCGAAATCAGAAGATAGTGAATGCGCACATAAACTATTATATTTAGGAGTTCGAGTTCAGTTTAGCTAATCTGGATAAAGCTCTCCTGGTGATTACATGGCTGTGATATGCTGCAATTTAGAGTTAATCAATTTAATATTATTTGGCTTTTACTGAAGATTATAACAGAGCTTTTGTATTGACATAAAAAGCTGCCAGTAAGTACTTACTGAAAAAAATAGCAATTAAGAGGCATTTTGAAATGATTTTTTTGTTTCCTGGAAAGATTTTTTTTTGGCTGTATCATGTTGTGCCTTTGATATGTAACAGGAAGTTGACTGTGTCAGAGAGAGGGGGAATTGGTTTGTCATATGGCCATTTTTAATATTTTTTTGCAATTTTTAGGTCATTTTTGACTAGTGGTAAAACAAAGATGTAGAAGTTGTGGTATGAAGCCTGTTTGTCATTTAGGTAACATTTAATTAAGAGCTTCTGTAAGTGTGAGATGTTGGGGGACACGTCATCTGCTGCTCTGCTCTGGTCCATTTCAGCCTCTGCTCAATGTTGTAATCGGGAGGATTTGGGAATGTGTGGGACTTGGTGGCTCCTGCTGTACTGGACCATGTGATCTGTGCTGAAGAGCAGTATCTTTTTTCTTGAGCATTCCCCAAATCACCAAATGCCAGCTTCATTTGACCTTGTGAAGAGACCCAACTACAAGACAGCTGATTCTGCACAGCTCTTAGGTAGTTCTTTAGAGCTGGGCTCAGGGTGTTCTGTGGCAGGTAACACTCAAGTTAAAAATCAATACCACGTGTATTTAATTTGTAGTAGGTCTTAGTCCCTGAAGCTGGACCTGTCAGCATATAATTGATAACAAATAGGGCAGGGCTCTTTGATCAGCTTAATCAAGGAGGAAGGAGACTGCCTAATAAAACACCCATGGCTTACTTAGCCTGGTTTCCAAAAAGATCAAAGCTGGGCAGGTACTCTTCATCCCTGCCGAGTAGCACTGTAAATGCATTTTAAAGTGCTCCTTGCATCGCTTCTGGGGCTGGAACGTGACTGAACAAACTGAGCTGGTCAAATAGCAGAAACAGCTAACTTTATTTTCTTGGATATTTACTTTGTGATTTCTAGAAGCCTAAATCTTTTCCCAGTGCTTTCCTAATCTGTAGGTGACTATTTTGGAGACAAGCTGCCTACTAGCAACCTCAAAGCATTGGTTCTTTTTATTGCTAGTGAACCTTTGTGTAAGGACTCCATCTCCAGACAGTGATGTGCTTTTGTGGTGGGGTGAAGTGCTGTGGTTGGGCTGATGTCCAAGTAAATGACCTGACTTCTCCAGTTAAATTTGAACTGATTCCTTTCAGCGTTTATTCTGTGTAGACTTAAAAAGTGGAAAGGAAGCAATGGTGGTATGTGCAACGCTTTTTACACGGTGGTAAACCAAAGCTGTAGTTTGAGACTCAGCTCTCTTTTTGCTGTTTGCAAACACACCTCTTGTTGAAGAAGTCGTGTTTTATTGTAGTAACTCCTTTCCTGGAGTTACTTTGTACATCTCTGAATATCTCTGTAGTGCATACAGCCAATCTTTCCTTGTAACACTGAGGGCTTCTCTTCTGCAGTCTGATCCACTGCTGAAGACTCCCCAGGTGGAAGAGAAACTTTATCAACTGCAGAGTCTTGAAAAATAAAAAATCCCAGTTATGTGATAATCAGCTCTCCAACTAAATACCTTGCTAGATATTTGAGAGAACTGTCAGTAAAAGCATTGTGATGCTTGCTGGATAAAGTATCCAAAACCCATGCAGAATTGATATAATTGGGCCAAATTTGACTGGGAAAGTTCTCTACTATCAGAAGAGCCAAGCTTTTAGTGTGGTTGCTGGACTTGAATGTGTTTTGAGGGTGATATATTCACAGCCATGGAGCAATCTTATTTCTAGCTGAATGTTAATTTTTGTAGTAGTCCTGTAATGAGACCCATTCGTGACATTTTTAGCACGATGTTGGTGTCCGAGCAGAAGCCAATACTGGATGATCAGCAGCTGTTTGCTTAATTTAGCAAGCCTGTTAGCAGAGATTAATAGAAGCATCTCTGAAAGCTGGATGGTCTAAACTCTGATTTCTGGTGGAGCCACTGATTCAGTCAGGCTGATCTTGAGTAAACCACCAAACATTCCTGCTTCAGATTGCTGGGTGTGAAGTACTTGCTGTGTAGTTTTGCTTTGTGTGTTGACACAGAGTTTGCTAAGACAAGCCATGACTCCCTTCTGTCCATATTTGCATTCCCCCATGAAAATGCTAGGGGACAAAAAACCCAAATTAAAGAAAAACCAACAAACTCTTCAGGTCAAAGAAATAAGTTGGAAAAAGTGAAATTATGACCTCTGTAAAGAAAGGGGATGCTGGGTGCCTCTTCCTACCTCGAACCCAGAAGTGTTGATTTTCCCTCCAGGTAAGCTGTTTGAGTGTGCAGTCAGATACGTGTTTGTGCTGAATGATAAATGGCTCTGTGATCATTATTTAATGAAAACCACACATGACGAATTATCAGGCAAGGCACTTTGTTCTTTGCTGTAGAACACATGAAACAGCCCCTAAAATCTGTCAGCCTGCTGGTGCTGTTTGTGTTTTTTTGGAGATGGCTGTGTTGGTAGCAGTTGGCTCCTGCTGGTCTAGGTTGAGCAGTTAATGGCTATCGAATTCCTTCAGCATCAGTAATGCCAGCAGCAGACTGGGGTTGACACAGGAGACAGTGATTTGAAAAGAGGGAAAGTCGAAGTTAGTGATGCAGAAGCACGGTGGGTGCACACACGTGGGACAGCAGGCTTTCCAGAGCTTTTGCTGACAAGGGATGCAATTAGTTAGAGCCAAATCCACTGGGTTTTGCCTTGTTTGTTATCCCTAAGGACTGCTGTTTGTTCAGCTGCTTTTCCACTTGTCTTCTCTTTTCAGTATGAAGGACTGTCTGTAAATCAGTCTGAAATGTTAAGCTGGCATGATTCTTGCAGTCAGAGACTGAATTCTGTTGGAAAATAGGTGAAATTCTCCAGCTATTGAAACAGGCTGAGCAAACATGTAGGATATACTGCCCTTTGGGGACCTGTGGTGCCATCGGGGTCAGATGTGGCTGGAGACACTGTCACAGAAACCCTCTCCTGGCTGTGGGGCAGAAATGAATGCTACAGCCATTTCTGCAATGATTCTCTGGAGTAGAAAATGCAAATAAGGAGATGGCTCCATGTGCACGTTTCTCCATTTCTCCATCCCATCCTCTTTTAAAATTGCGTCTATAGATTCGATTTTGATTGCTCTGGGCTTTCATAAAGGTTTGCTTTGAAATTTAGTCTGAAATTCTGCATTGCTCTACTTTTAGTGCCAAAGCACCAAATATCCTTATGTGATTGGCTCCTACCAACTCTACTAACAAAGTCCTTTCTTGAGTTAATTCAGTTACAAAAAGGTGTTTCTAGAGGATATTTTGTGAATTCCCAGTGAGCAAGTATGGAAACTCCATAATTTTTTAAATGTCTCTGTACATAAGGGCTCACCAGAAAACCCTCTGGAGCCAAAGGAAATACTCTAATCCGTTCTAGTAGTGAAAATCCTATTAAATCAACATATTTTCTTCCTCTTTTTATAAACTTTGTTTTATCAACAAATTTTGGGTTTTACATCATCCTTTTTCCTTGCATCAGTTCTATCCTCTTGTTGCTGTGGGTAATAATTGTTGTAGCTGCTGTTCAAGGATCATCATTTGGAAGGAGAGTCTTGTCTTATGATGATGAATGGTTGGGAAACAATAGCTTGATTTCTTATAAGCATGCAGTGCATCCTAAGCAGAGCAGCCTCAACTGGAACTGGTGAAGTCTTTGAAATGCAATCATCCACTTGAGCTGTAGCTAAGTGTACCATAAATGTTACTGACCTCACATCTGCCTCAGTTAAGGATGTGTCTTGGCTGGGAAGCAGACAGCAGGGTAATCATGCTGACCATGATGCAGAGCTCCCAAAGCAGCAGCTGCCTTGCTCTGACTTACCCTTCTAATCGCCACCTCACTCACCTGACCCAAAGCTACCTTTGCTGCACTGAACCATATCCAGCTGGGATAGATCACCAGCTCTTGTCACTCAGAGATGCCATCACAACCTTTCCCCTCATGTGAACGAGCTGTAACTTAAACCAGAAGTAAAAACTGTGCCATGTGAGTTACAGGCGTGTGTTTCTTTCCCAGTGGGAGCCACATATCCAGAAAAAAAAGCCTCATGTCTAAAGCTTGCTCCTTCAAATACAGTCAGTGGGATAACTGGGGGAAGATAACCCAGACAGGGCAGAAAATGAGGTGCAATGAGTGTAATTTAGGCTGTAAATGTTGTCAGTGACAAATTAGACTGGTTTTAAGAGCAGAGCCAGGATCAACAGCTCTGTTTATCTGTCTGGATGAACAGGAGCTGGGTTTAGAATACTCAGAGTTTGTCTCCGTTTTCACATTAATAACTTGCAATTAGAACTTGGTGGATGTGACCACATTTTTTTGAACAAGTTATCCTTTTCCAGTAAGCTCAGAAGAAAATTTTAGTTCTGGTTAGTGCTAAAACATTACTCAAAAACAGATGCCAGTTTGACATTTGCACCTTTGCTTTTTCCACTTATGCTTATCTTAGGATAACATTCTCAAGGACATGCACACTCGTGAATACACAGTAGTGGTGTCCCTGGTTAGCATTTTCTCAAGGCCCGGTCCTCACGCAAAAAATGACATGGCCAAAACCTGTGTCAGTCATGGTTTTAGCTGTGCATGGTTCCCTGGGGCAGAGGGGATGCTAAAAGTATTCTTATGCTTTCATGGGCAGCAGTCGAGGGCTCTGGAGTGTCTGGTGTCACACGAATGCAAAGCTCGGCACTTCTCAAAGCTTGATTCCTCTAGTACCCCTCATCAATGAATCTGCTCTTCTCTAATTACTCCTCATGCCTCAAGCACTGTGGAAAGATGATCTGATTGCATGAAACACTAGATCTGACTCCTGCTTTAGTTAGAAAGAAAAGCAGCAGACTCATTTTCTGTGCCACCTTGAGCTTCTTATTATGGACATAAAGTTAATAATTCAACAAGCCCCTTCCAGCCAGGACACCCTATAAGGAATACTTCCCTTCTTACTGGACCAATAAAAGAGATTCAGACACTCAGAATTTATGGGATTTTGGTGCAAATGAGTTGCTTTCTAGTGAGTAGGTGGGTGCTGCTCTCCATCCAGTGAGACTTGGGGTGGTGTGGAGGAGGAGCTGTCACTGGGGAGGGGGTGCTGTGAATGTCTCTGCGGGCTGGGGTTGCATCATTGCCACTGAGATTTAGTGAATACAGTGTCCCAGCAGCTGAGCCTTTACAGAAGGGCAAGCAGAGGAGAGGGAATGCCAGTTTTACCTTTTAATAGAGGGAGAATAAAATACTTGGTCTGTCGTGGGGAGAGCTGCTATGATTTCAGGCACTGCCATTGCCCCAGCTCTTACAGACTGTTGGGAGGAAAGGGTTACCACTCACCCCCACACACAGCCAGCACTGAAGGGGGAAAACTAACTCCTGAAGCCAACATTTTAGTGGAGAAAAGGCCCTCTAATGAGAGTATGGAGCAAGCCCAGTGCTTGTTACTATGCTGATTGGGAGTGACAAGTATATCTCTGAATATTAGGGAAGTAGTTTAAAATATGCCATAGTTTTTAGCATAATAAGATGCACTGCAGATATGTCACATCCATTTTATTCTCTACAGCTGTTTACAAAAGGAAAAAAAAAACCCAAACCCTGAGATTGGAGCAGCTGTAGTCACTCAGCTGTCAATATGGGACAAGGCTCTTTCTGTTCTTTTATTTCCACTTCACTCTGTTCTGCTGCACATATTTGGCTGTTCTGTGAATTTGCAGATCATGAGATTTTTTTCAAACTGCTTTTGATCTATACAGAAAGACTCACCCCGTTCTCATTTGAATTCATTAATACTTTGAGTAGGCATTTTAATTTTATGTTTACTGGCTTGTTTCCCTTTGTAATGTTATCTAACTGACAAGTTTGTCATGCTCTGCATTACCTTTAGACTTTTGAATCTAAAACATTTCCTCTTTCCTGAAAGCTATGATAATTTTTAGAGATGCTACAAAGGCATCTTCATTTCCTCAGGAGAACCTGAATTACCCTCAGCTTTGATTACTATCAAATCAACATTGAAACACGTAATTTCTTTTATAGCATGAACAAAGTTTATTTTACACCATCAACTGTAGTTTGAATTGTAGTTTAAAAATCTGCTTAAGCACTAACAGCAGCATTTTGTTTGTGATTTCCATGCCAGGGAAGTCACAGCATTAAAGGAATTTTCTGTGTTGGAGTTTTTCCCATAAAGGTCTGCTGTCTTTTCCCCAACAATTGTGAATTTAGCACAATGTACAGAATTTTAGCAAGAACCCTCATTCCTAAACATTTGGCCAGAAGGATGAGGAGAGGCTGTGGTTTCTGCTGATCAAGCACAACCATTTCAGTGGAGAAAATGCACTACAGCTGGTCAGACAATTGATCTCATTGGTGGGGTAGTGCTGTCTTTGGGGAGGGTATAGATGTTAGCAAATCACCAAACTGTGAATCATTCACTGTCAGAAGCATTTGGCTTGTCTCTTCTTTAAGTTCTTGTGGTCATGTGTGGTACAGTGGGCTTGAGAAAGGAATGTGTTTTGGATGACCAGGATGATGAATGTATGATGCTTCACATTTATTTGTAATGTCCTTTTTATACTTAGAAATTGCTTACATGTGTATCTGTATGTAAATAAATGTTTAATCCTTTCCACTTGGTGTCTAAAGTGTTGGATTTGTTTGGTTTTTGATTTGGACTGCAAAGCAAAGTTGCCTTAAGTACAAAGCGTTCAATTGACGTGATTTGACGTTAGACCAGCAAATGAATGGCTACTGAGGATTTTCTGCTTGGGCTGAGCATACCGAGGCTCTTACAGCACTGAGACCGCACAAAAAGAGCAGATGTGGAGCTGCTGCCCATGGGAGCAGGGTCCCTCTGCAGTAGAAGAGAAAAAAAATACTCAAATTAGGAGAAATTACAGAGATTTGAAATGCCAAAGAAATGCCAACATCAGGCACTAGAGGGTGGCCTTTGACAGAGACACCCTCCACCCACTGACCTTGCAAACCTGTGGCAGGTTAAACTCTTGTTCATGCAAGATGCTGGATTTGTGTAGGATAAATGTTGGATGACGGTTGGATGCTTTGCTTGTCTTTTATTCCTTGACCTAGTCATTTTTTGTTTTTTAATGCCATTCCTACTGTTCAGCCTTCAACTTGCTGTTTTCATTCTCATTCAACTCCCCTGGAGTTCCCCAGTGAACTGTCTTCCTCAAGGCCTAGAATCCTTTTGCAGAAGATCTCCCAGTTTAAGGCTTTTTTCTTTTGGTAAATACATAAAGTTTGTGCTCGGACTTCTTCTGGGGCTCAGGTTTCCTCCCCTGTGCTCTGCCCCACATCAAAGATGACTCCTGCTAACACTGATGCTGAGAAACGAGCTGTGAAGCTTGAAGACACCATGTGTCTTTTTTTGCCTCTTCCACTGACCTTGAAGCTCCTTCCTTGGTAAATGTCTGACATGAGGGCTGGACCATCTGCTCTTGCTTCCCCAGGAAGCTGGCAATTTGAGTCAGTGAGAGAACAGAGAGGCATTTGGATAGGGAAAAGTCCCTGTATGCTTCTAGGTAGGTAGGAGGCAAAAGGAGGGGAAGAAAACATCCTTCAGATGCTCAGACCTCTTGGGATGTGAATATTTACTGAAAGAGAGGAGGGCTGGAGTGTGTTGCTTTTGGGAGTGATGGCTGGAGAAAACAGACCAAACTCTTCCTGGGGAAAGGTAAGGGGTACGTAAAGAGTGGCAGCTCTTCCTTCCAAGGAGCATGTAACCAGTGCGATGTGCAACCTTCTTCTTGTTCAGCAGGTGTAGCAGCAAGGGTACAGCCTGTGCCAGGCTTTGCTGAGGGTGAAAGGAACGGGAGCACACAAAGGCTCCCTGCAAAAAGTGAACAAGCTGCCCAGGGTGCAAGGCTGACTGACTACAGGAGCGAAAGCAAGAGAGCTTTTTGTGCCTCTCTACCATCCTCTCATGGTCAAAGTCTCTCTACCAAGCATGTGGGGAGCTCTGCCCAGAAGATGTCATCTTGCTGACAGGGGCCTGTCACACAACAATACTTTTTGCTCTCACTCTGTGTGCAGTCCTCTTGCACAAAGCACAGGAGATCTGAGTGCCCTGCTTTAATTTCAATGGTATGGCACAGACAGTTCTGCCTAATTTAAAATCTAGTCTTGATTTATGGATTTCTATGCATAGGGAATCAATCACAAAACCAGTGTGCATTTTCAGGAGTTTTATTACCCTCAGAATTAAACATGCTGAGCTTTAGTCTTTTTGTAAAAGCTTATAATTATAATCACATCAGCCTGCACCAAAGCTATCACTTACCCAAGTATGTGAATGAATTGTCTGCTGAAAAAAAAATCACTCATGCTGGACCAAGCATTTCATGTCAAGATGCTGTCAGGTATATGATGTAGAAGCTCTAGCAGTGTTTCACAGCCAACTGCATCAAGTCTCTGGTGTCTCACTTGGATCAGCTCTAACTCCTGGTGATAGAGCGGGTATCTGTCCAGTTCATCACAAGGGAGTGCTTAAAGAGCCAGTGATAACTGCAGTACCCTATTATGTGCTGTAGTAGAAAAAACTGGTTTCAAGTCTTATGATGCCTTAAAACCTTTTTCTGTATTGCCTTCCCCATGCTCAGTGATTTGGGTATGAGTAATGCTGTCTTTCACTTCATTTCTTCTACATAAGCTATCCATGCAGATTTATAATTTCCAGGCAGGCAACATTTCTTCCTTCTTTTCCACTTGCCCCAAGGGTTCATCAAGTAGGATTTTATTTGCAATACATAAAATCTTTTCAATAGGCATAGCACTTGGTAAATGCAGGCATGAGTCCAGGCCTTTTCACTTGGCCTCATCCTGGAGCCCTGCCCTACCCTGACTAAAGGAGCCCTGGTGTGGTTTTGGTGCCCTGATTTGCTGGGCTAAAGCTCAGCTGGACAACTCAGCAGCAGCTTGCGAAGGTCTTAAAAACTTCTTCTGGCTGTGCCAGGAGGCCTTCACAGGGAGCTCTGTGTCCTTTACAGCACAGCCCTGCAATGCTCTGCTGTCACTGGCACCACACTTAGCAAGCAACTGCACTCACAGGTTACCTTGGTCACCAAACCAGAATGGTTTTGGGTTGGAAAGGACTTCAAAGATCTTTTTCCAATCCCCCTGCCATGGGCAGCGACACCTTCCACTACACCAGCTTGCTCAGAGTCACATCCAACCTGGCCTTGAAGGCTTTCAGGGATGGCGCATCCACAGCTTCTCTGGGCAACCTGTGCCAGTGCCACACCACCCTCATGGTGAAGAATTTTTTCTAGGTGTCTAACCTAAATTTCCCCTCTGTCAGTTTAGAAACATCATCAGCTTATAAATTAAACATTGTTAAAAATTGTGATGTCTAATTCTGCTCTGTCTCTCTCTTTGCTATAACAAGATGTTCCTTTTTCTTCTGTTTATGTCTAGGGTTCAGGGACTGCAGAGCTCTAGGCTTGGACCTGTCAGAAGAAATCTTGCATCTCTTTCCACTGCCATCTGCTGTTTCAGGATCCTTAAATACCAGAGGAACTTTTGTGGTTTGCTTGAGATTCTTGCTGGGGACAGCAAGAAGAGATAAGGTCTTTCAGTGATCGCCAGAGCTGTGCTCCATGTCCTTTCAACACCAGGCAAGTCTTTGAACCTGTGCCTAGATTTCAACTGTAAATAAGGAGAGAAAAAAATAACCAAACCAACCAATGCTGACTTGAAAAAGCTTCTTTGTAGAAGGAATTTACCTGTGCAGACCTGCTGCATAACCACGTGTAACTTTTTCTTGGGTCAGCCCACAGCCTCAGCACACCTGCACCCTTGGCAGGAGAGGCTATACCTCATTTATATCCTGCTCAGCCACAGGAGAAGCTTGTTTGATTCCAAATACCCTTCTCCCTCCCATTTCTCAAGGGAAAAGCATTTGATTAGAAGGTGCAGAAGTTACTTTTAGGTCTGTTTCTGGTTCTACAAGTGTGGTGCATCCCCTTGGGCCACAGTAGGACCTTAAAACACTCACTCACAACAAAATGTCAGCATTTTCAGGCTGCTCAGATCCTGTGCCACCAGATTCCCACATCCTTCTGCAGGACCTGATGTACAAGCTTACAAGCAGCAAATCCAAGATTTCTCTGTTCAATGATCCTAAATGCAGCTGGTTTGGATTTGGGATACAGAAGACCTAAAAACATGGAGAGGGAAGACACTGCTAGGAGCCTGCCACTAGCAGTCTTTAACTTGAAAAAGCCTGTAGGAAAACTGGGGCTGCTACCAAGCTCTCAGGATGGCCCCCTCCACCCAACTCAAGGCTGTCACAGGATCCCAATGGGCTCAGATACAAGGCACCATCAAATCTTCCATGAAAACTTGGCCCTTCTCCCGAGAGTCAACAGGCAAGAATCTGGAGTGGACATGGATTCCAGTGTTGCTCTTGTGATGAGAAGACAGCAGTGAACATTAAAACACTTCACCTACTTGTACTTTATGAAGTGAGATCTAGTCAATACTGACACATTTACAAAAGTGTTTATTGCACATCCTAATTAATTTTCAAGAAAATATAGTAACTACAAATTCTAATTTCCCTCATCTCTGTGGTACAAAGGTCTGAAAATGAACCTAACTCCTCTTTGCAAGACATATGCTGACAGGTGTATAAACAATTTAACTTTTAAATAGCTCTTTTCTTCTACCAGATCCTTCCCAAAAGTTTAAAAAATTAAAAAGAACACAGCATAGAAATGTATCTTTCCTAGTATTCTGGCTTCTTGGTAAAAGGGGTCCGTGCTTGGAGGAACAGCTCAGGGGACCAGACAGTTGGCCTTTCCAACACAACCCCTGAATAATTTCCACCTGAGAGGTGATTCTCACGTTCTGAAGGGGAACAAGTTTTCAGGACAGGATCATTTAAAAACAAGGTCTTGGTGACACTTGCAGATAAAGGAGTTGTTAGAATCTTGGCTCTATCCCCAGGGCTTATTCTCTCATTTTGGATGAGAGATTCATCATTTTCACCGTTCTTTCTGCTTTCAGAAATAGGGTTGCTGCCAGTGTGCCCACAGGTGGATTGCAAGTCAGCAGCACAGCTAACTGCTTTAAAATCTAAAGATGCAGTTGGTTTCAGCCCTTTGTTTGAAGATGCAGGGATCCACTCCTCCAAGCTGGCAGGCAGTTGGCTGCTCATGAACTTCTGGGAAGCAGAGCTACCACTGTCTTTGTCTTTCCTGTTCCTTGGTCTCTCACGTTTCACTACCTTGCTGGTAAGCTGCTGCAGCAGAGTGTTCTGAAAGGAAGACCTAGATCGCTTGCATTTGGAATGGATTTTAGTTGGATTTTTAGGGGTGAAGAGGGTGATAAAAGAGCTTCTTTCCCCAACAGGCCATAGTTTTTGCAGAGGTTTAGTCATAGGAGTTGACTGTGAATAAGGAACGAAGTCCTGAGCACAAACTGAGCTGCATTCTGAATCCCAAAAGGAGTAAGTTACAGGTGTGCTGTGCTTGCTAAAAGCACGAGGGGACCTGGGCAGGGATGAGCTCAGTTTTGAACTGTAACAAGGAACACCTCCAGGAGAAAGCACTGATTCAGCTGTGACCTTCTCTGTCAAAGTATCCTCCTGTATTAAAGAATTACATGATTTATTTAAGAATTCCACAGGTTTTGCCACATCTCTTACACTTGCATCAAAGAGATCAGCAGAAGCATTGTATCTGCCTTCAGGGAGGATGTTGTTCCACTGCAGCTCTTTCCTACTAACACTTTTGAAGGTATTATCTGGCAGTTCTGTCAATGGTTTTAATTCTCTTTTATATATACTTCTTGCATTGTTGGGAATTGGTGGATCAGCGACCTGGCCCCCTGTGAGTGTAAGATCTGTTTTTTGGCTTGGTGTAGAATAGTTTTCTTTATTTTCACAAGAAGCTAAACAGCTTTCACAAGCAGAATGCACACAGGGGGCTGTCTTGCTCTTTTTTAAACAGGAGGTTTCTCCATGCAGCCTAATAAAAGACCAAGATGAATCTGCAGGGTCATTATTTGCTTCTTTGGACTGCACATATCTGCTCTGAGAAACAGAAGGCTCTGGTGTAACTGGTGAGGATGCTCCACCTTCTGTGAGGGTTGAAGATAAATCACTAGGGGAAGATTCATATTGTGAGACATCACTTGGAGGGTTTGCATTTGACTGAAGACAAGCAAAAACTGTGGTCTCCCAGCTGTCATTCCTTGCTGGTGGCAAGAGCCTCCCTGAGACACTGGCTGCAGGCAAATCACCTACAGCTTGCTTGGAATATGATTTCTTAAGATTTACACCTAACTTGCTACTTTCAAGATGGACAAGTTTGCCTGCATCAAGGGTGGGTGATGTTACAACACTCCTGCCATCCTCTATTCTGGCTAACAATTCATTTAGGCTTTCTGAGAATGGGAGTTCTTCCCAAAGCACAGAGTCCCTCTGAGACACTCCAGCTACGTTTACGTGATTGGGAGCTGAGGCATCTCTCTTGCAAACAAGGGCATTGTGGGATTTTTCTGCGTAACAATAATCTCTACTATCAGTTTTTGGGTAATTGTTTTTTACCTCAGGTTCCAAGGGATGTTGTAACAACTTGGAACTGTTTCCATGTGAACATTTGGTGTTTGAAGAGGAAACTCTCTCCAATTTATCAGTTGCAGAGATACCATCAGTACAACTAAGCTGTGAACTCGATTCATTATCCTGCTCTTTATCCCCTTCCTTCACAGAAGAGATCAGAAACTGTGAGTCCCAAAGAGTTTGATTGTTGAGGCTTACACTGCCCAATTCTACAGAGACAGGCTTCTCCTCTTGTTCCTGCTGTTCACTCACCAGCTTTCCCACTTCCAGAGTGGGAAAGTCTTCCACTGTTACCCAAGCAACAGATGAAGTCAGACCTAAGGATTGCTGCCAGCACCCTAAAAAACTTTCCCTGCCACTAGACTGAACAAAACAGGAGCTCCTGCTCAGGCTAGACAAGCTGCTGAGCTCACTGAGAGGTTCATCTATGGGAGCTGATGACGCATCAGGTAAATATGAGCTGTCCTTACAGCTCCTGAATTTTGCCGACTGCAGGAGACGATCTAAGTAGCTGATAACAGTGAAGCCAGTAACAGCAGCATTTGGCGGGAAGATCTGACATGCCACAAGGTTTTTCGTACTTCTATTAATTCTGGAACACTTCTGCAAGGTGCTGCTGGCAGCAGAATGGCCTCCACCTTCCCTTGCACAAACCTGGGTGGGGGGAAAGAAAACAACAAACCAATCAACTTAAAGAAAAAAATATTAACACATGTCTTTCAAGTGAGGAGTAAATTTAGATCTCCCTTTTTGTCAGGATCTGCAGGGGAGAGAATACAAAACAGCCTGTCACACAAGGCCCTCCCTGGGAAATAAACCCTGGCAAGGGCTGTAAAGGGCATCACAGTGAAAGGTTCTTTGCTTGTTGCAATTACAAATTTCGGAGCTGGAAAAACAACCAAGAACTCTGAGAAAGGACTTCACAGAAAATTTCTTCCTCTCTTTAGGGCACTGAATGCTTCCGGGCCTCCTCTAGTGGGAGGAGTGTGAATGGCTGGCAGCCTCAGGCCAGTGCTTTGCTTTTATGCAGGAGGCACTGGGCAGCACTTGAAACAAAGCACTGTGGTACCAGACACTTGACTTGGCAGCTCAGCTGCCAAAGCCAGCGTGGTACTTTCTGTGCACTACATCCGTGAAAGGGAAATAAGCTAGGACCTTTATCTGCTCTGATTTTTTCAGAGAGCAGTGTTTCAAAGGAGCTTCAACTGCAATTCTTTATAAAACCTGCTTCTCTCTACACTGAAATTACCGGTGAAAAATGACATTAAACAGAGAGTGAATTAGCTCATATTTTAAGAAGTGGATAAACCCTTTCTCATGTACCCCTCAAGGTCTGGCAAAGCCACAGAGGCCAAAAAGCAGATATAGTTATCTCCAATAACCCTCCTCTTCCCTCAGTCTGTGCAAGGTTTAAGGCTGAAGGCTGTTAGCCAAGGATAACATCCTCGTAGGTAAGTCTTTAAAAGTATCTTATGTTGACTCTGAGTATTATCTGGGACATATACAACAGCTGAACACAACTATACAGAAATTTCTACAGCCAAGGTCTGAGCAAAGTCTCTGAATGTGTGTTCAGCTCTTGTGTGTGCAGGAGCAGCCACAAGGCTGGTGACATCTAGGATTAGTTATATTTGTCAAGGCATCAGGCCCAGAGACCTGGTCAAAGGTTGCAGGTAAGTAAAATTAATCCAAGAAGTTCTCCAACTTCCATTACTTAAGATCAGTAATAAGCTGTACATCAGGAAAAATCTCAGTTCAGATACAACCTGTGGGAGAGGCAAAACACCTGCCAGGTAGGATTTAGTTCACAGATTTCATAATATGAATGACTCACATAAGCACCACTTGAAGAGAACTTTGAAGACTGTTTCTATATAAATACTGCTAAGAACTAATATTTCAAAGTGTGTTCAACACTTAAAAGAGCCACCAGTGCAGATGTTGAACAGCTGTACTTTAACAACATTTTGAAAATGCTCTTAAATCCAGAAATATTAAAATGCTACAAGGGGATGTGCTTGTCCTTACATTTTAGACTGGAAAGGAGAATACATGGCATAGGAAAGGTAGGGCAGTGCTTGGACAGAGAGTCTGTTTCTTGCTCCAACCGTACATGGTTTTTTTACAGGCTCCAAGCTGTTACTGATATGCACAGGAGCTGGCATTGCTCAGGCTCTCCAAAAAGCACCCTGACAAGCTGTTAAGCTGACTATTGCCATTCAAGATGATTTTTGGATGTGACTCATTCAAAAAAAACCCAAAACGACAGGAGTTTTGGGGAAAAGAAGCAGAATCCTTCTCATATCCTAGCCTTATATTTTCTCAAATTCCCAAAAGAAGCTGTACATGAAGCTTTGATAACTCAGTCTATGCCCCTAACTGGCAACAGAAACTCACTAAAAGGTCATAATGTGGATTAAAAGTTACCTTCACTCCAAATATAAACCTTTTTCCAATGAAACAGGTTTCCACTGCTTGAACCAATGCTCTTGTAGTTGACTCTGTGTTTGTTTCTCCTGACAGCTGATTGAAGTCTTGAATATACCTAGAATAAAAACACATGGAAGTACTGGACCAACAGAGGAAGAAGCCTTATGTAGCATTTTAGCTGTAATATAGTGTTAATGAGAACACATGGTAAGGAAAAGATTTTGTGCTAGCTTCAACTAAACTCACAATGAAAACAGGAAAACCATGAACCTGTAAATTAAATTCTTTAGTTCACCTAACTTGTTAGTGAGATAAAGTAAGCAAAACAACCACTCTGAACAAGTTTAATACACACACAACTTTCAGGTGTTCCCCACGTGGTTGTGATTTTTCTGCCAACACGGTGACTGTACAATGCTGGTCAAGATGCTGCTATTCCTTACACATCCTTCCTGCCCAGCCTTTACAGCATGGTGGTATCCATGTAAGACTTGGAAATAACTGCTTTTCACAGCTAACAGCAGTACAGCAGTGTAGGGCAGAATGCTTGTCATGAGCATGTCATTAATCTGCTAATATGCCACTACAAACAATTCATCTTTGAGCCAGGCATTGGGAAAGTAAAAGACTAGGGAAAGAAGCAGGGAATCTATCTGAATATCCCATCCTGGCAGTTTCACATTTTGTTGTTTGTTGTTTCAGATTTTAGAAAATCTGAAACCTATAATGTGGGTGGTCATGGTCTGAGGACTAACAGACTTTCTTAGAAATTCCTTCTTTCTTCAGGAAAGAAATCCCTTCTTTGGTCATAGTGCCAAATAGTCACAAGGTGCATTCAAACTCTTAGAAAATAAAATCCAGAGGCTCTATCTAGAAAAGCCAACTTACTTAAACAAAGGAAATTCAATCATCTCAAAAAAAAGGAGAAAGGACACAAAGAAGAAGCCAAACCAATCAAGCAGTGAGGCTCACTTAACAGGTAGTAGCAGCCTTCAATAGACAAGTGGAGGATTTCTTCTACTACCTAGAAGTAATCCATCTCAAAACATCAAGATTTCAGGAAGAAACAAACTTCCACACTTTCTCAAGGTGATGGGTACCAAGAAAATGCTGGAAGGGAGCACTTCAGCAGTTACTTCCCACCATCTAGGCTCATTGCAGCTTTTTTTTAGGCTGAATAAATAGCAGCAGATATATGGTCAGACAATCTATTCCTTACCTCTGCAGATTCTCTGCGGTGACCCCAAAGAATGGATCTAAGCAACTTCCAAAAACAGTGATGTCAAACAAATCATTAGTGTCAGCAATCTTTAGGGACAATCTATATCTGTAGCTTGCATCTTTAGCTTCACCTGTGCAGCCACATTTTAGACAGATGAACCTGACAAAAGACAGTAGAAGGATAAAAAAGATTGAATAGATGAACTTCTGTTCATCACTGCTGAGGCAAGAATTTATCTGCAGCCGTAAATATTACTACTATAATGTATCAAATATTCCATTAAAAACTGTAAGATTTTTTCCTTATTCTTTACTCCTTGAGGCATTAATCTTACCAAAGGCTCAGAGCAAGATGTGTGTATTATGACAGAATGCCTCTGGTTTCTTTCACTGATTTATTAAATGCTAGCCTGTTGTGAAATTGAAGGGACAGTGGGTTTTGAGAGATTGTTGGGGTGCAATTTTGAATTTCCTGCGCGCATTTTTCTCACATTTCATTCTGGTTTGGGATTTTTCTTCCTACAGCTTGAGTATAAATACCTAGGTTTAAAAAATAATCAGGAAACAGCACTGTTATTTTGTACTTCAGTATCTGAAACAACAGATATCCTTGTTTTACAAAGTCAGCTCCTTCCATTTAGTGCTGACATTCATTGATTTACTGTTCTTCTGTGTGTCAGAGATTTCACCCACCACTGCAATTAAAAAAGAAAGCTCATCCCTTTCTGGACATGCACTCAGTGAAGAGGCATATAGGACTACCAGGTGCTCTGCACATGTAGAATGAAATGAAAAAAAATAAAATCAGGATTTGATCTGGAGGGGCTGGATTTTCACCACTTTGTTTAGTGTTCAGCTAACAGACATCCCCAAGTTAATGGAAATCAGTACATGATTCCCAAAACAGGACATACCTCCTGGAATCCAGTATCAGCCTGGAAAAGCAATTTTGACAGGCAGGATAGATGAAGCAGGAATTCTGGATGGAAATCACAGAGGCAGCCAAGAGTCCCTGCACACTCTTCATGTGCTCACAGCATCACCTGAAACGAGTAAGTTGAAATGGTTAGAAGAGTTCTCATGAGGTGTTAATATCAACTGCTTTCAGTTGGGTTATTTTAACATTTTGAACAGCAACCTTCAGGAAATGATGATCTCTTTTTGAAAAGAGAAATTCTATTAATTAGCTCTTAAAAATAATAAAAAAGGGATAAAATTATGCAATATGAAGGAACTGTTCATGGCATTTGCACACAGATCATGCAAATTCTCACTTGCATTTAGAAATCTTTATCAGAATTATCCTTGGGCACAGCATTGCAGGAAACAGCTTTCTAATTATTTTCCTTAATTTAGAGTGAAGTCACAACATGGGGTTAAAAACTGAAGTGATTCTGCACTTGTAATTCTACAAATGTTTCAACCCCAATGACCTGGAGAGGTTACTCAGAAAATCCTGAAAAAGGCTCACAACAGCAATGATGTTTGCTCCTATGTCATGCTCTTTGAGCTAAAAGGGCAGCTCCTGGTCAACAGAGGCTGCACAAATTTGACAAATAAATGATGAACTAAACATTTAAATAAATAGGAATTAAATTATCTTTATTCAGTATTCAGTATTTTTATTCAGTATTATTTCCTGCAGATTTATTTTGGCTTTATTATACTATACTATACTGCCCAAAACATCAAGTTTTAGGAAACTTCCACTATTTTAGACAGACAACTTTTTTTTTTCTCAGCAAACGTTAAAAAAATGTAGATAGCAATCACAGAATCCTGGAAAGGCTTGGGTTGGAAGGGACCTTAAACATCACCTAGTTCCAGCCCCAGTGCCATGGGCAGGGACACCTTCCACTAGACCAAGTCACTTGGAGCTCAGCCAATCCCAAAGCACAGAGCTCCAACTCAAATGGCCAAAATGCTCTCTACAGCTCAAACGACTCCTTAAAAGTCTGTATGTGCACAAGCTCTTTTATCACAGCTGTAGCTAAATATAAATATCTCTTTGATATAAACTGCAGAATAGGAAGGGAATTCCACACCTTCATCCCAAAACTCTCTCTGAGAGGCAAAAGACCAAAGAGATAGAAGAGACTCAAGTATGGCTTTTACAGGTTAAAACAAAAATCCCACATTCTATGATCAACAATGATGTTTTGTTCATATTTTGCCACCAGAAAGTTAAGCTTACAGGCTGCTCCTTTGCCCTTTGGAACACCTTTCTCAGCATATCCTGGTAAAAACAAGTTCTGTAACACTGAGTACTGGAAAAACGTGAGTGACTGAACTCATTGCCTCTAAGTAGTTCAGATTAAAAAAAAAAAATCCCAGTATTCCCTATATCTGGAAAATGGAGGTAGGAGAAGGGAAAAGCTGTAATAGGGGACCAAAGAAAATAAGAAAAACCCCACTTTTTCAGAACATACATATTAATAGAAACTAATTTGACTCAGTATGTTGAATGGTGCATGCCCTCAACTCTTACCAAAAGGGAACTATTTTGTTTGAGTAACAAAGATTTTGTTTTAGCCCAAGATAACAGTAAAAAGCACGTGGAAAATACATCAATATACAGAAAAGGAGAAATAAAGTCTGATTTTTTTATTGCCCAAAAAGGTGGGCCTGGAGAAACTAGCACGTGCTTCATTCCCACCCGTTTTCAACGCAGAACTCCAGAAACAAAGTTTATGTAGTTCTTGTTACCTGCACTTTTATGAGACATTAAAAAATACACAACAAAACAAAAAACCCCTAACGCACACTCCAGAAAACAGAGAACACTGCAAGTATTAAACTGAAATACGGGAGATAAAGCACAGCGTGGAAGTGCTCACACAGGTTCTGCCAAGAGCAACCAGACTCAGGATCTCCACCTCCATTTCCCTTTGGAAGAGCTCACTACCGGGAGGCAGACTGAGAGAGGTCGGCACCACCAGCTCTGTTTCACTTGAACTTTTTGTAACAAACCAAACAACGCAAACCTCAGCGCCCGGCCGGGCAATCCGAGCCCTGCAGCTGCACTCGCTGCCTTCCCGCGGCGCGGCTCCTGCTGCCCTCTGGCGATGCCGCGGCCTCGCTCTCCCTAAGGAAAACCAAAGCACGTCAACACCTCTCGCTCCCGCTGGCACCCCTGAGCCTGCCCGAGGCGGACAGCTCCCCGGGGCCGGGCCGCTCCCACTCTCCCGGGCCGGGCCGGGCCGGGGGCGCAGCGCGGGCTCTGGGGGCAGGGCGGCACGGCGGAAGCGCGGCCGCTGAGGGCCGCCGCGGGGGCGGGGCGGGGCGGCGCTCAGCCAATCGCCACGCGCTCCGGGGGGCAGCGCGTCCCCTCTCCGCCAATCACAAAGCGAGAATGTCGGAGAGGCGAGACGGGCGGGTCACGTGCTTCTGGCCGCGTGGCCGAAACACCTATGGAAGCCGCCTCAGCCAATCGCGAAGGCGCGCGCGAGCCAGCCGCCGGCCGGCAGCCAATCGGAAGGCGCCGCTGGTTCGGGCCCGCCCCTGCACGTGTAGTTGGCCCCGCCCCCAGGGCCCCGCCGCTCCCCCGGGGCAGCCCCGGGCGGGGGAGCCGGGCCCTATAAAGCGGCGGGGCCGGGCCGGTGTCCGCTTCTGCTCCCGCCGGTCCTACGGGCCCCGCCGCCCCGGCCATGCTGCGGCTCCTCCTGCTCCTGCCGCTGCTCGGCGCGGCCGGCGCCCTGCCCGCCCCGCTGCGCCGCCGCCGGAGCGCCTCGCTGCCTGCCGGCCGCTACCTGACGCGCTACCTGAGCCAGCAGGTGGGAGCCCTTGTGAGGGGAGGGAGCTCCCTGGGGAGCTGGGGCACCTTCCCCTGTCACCAGCCTCCCCCGAGCCGCAGGCGGGACGCGACTATTCGCAGGCTTTAAAAAAAAAAAAAAAAGGCAGCCCAAAAAATCCCGGAATGCCGGTTCTCCTTGGAGGAAGGTTCCGAGCCGTGGGCGTTCGGTTGGGTGCGGTGTTTAAGGTCTTGCTCTCTTTGTCTCGTACTCCCGCGCCCGTGTCAGCGCGGGGCTGCGCTCCGCACATCGCGCCTGCGAGCCGCAGCCGCGTCCGGATTGTTTTGGTTCTGTAATCACAGAATGGTTTGGGTTGGGAGAGACCCTGAAGGTCCGTCTAATTCCTTCTTACCCCTGGCCATGGGCAGGGATGCTTTCCCCTGGATGGTGTTTGTCCATTTATTTCTTACCTTTTTTTTTTTTTTTTTTTTTTTTATGCGTTCTCCTTAGTCTTCGCACGTGTACTTGTGGCTCCGTAGCCTGTTGTATTAGTGGCTGGTTTTCTCAGTGATTTTCCATGGCCTTTCCCTAGGCAAAAAGACAAAACAAATTCCAGAGCTCCCAGCCCCAGGGGGCACAAGGCTCCTCTCCTATCTTGGTTCTTCCTGGGAACCAAGGTTGAGAACAACTCCTTGGGATACATTTCATGGGCAAAGTACAGCTACTACCAAAGAGGAGGCCTCCAGAGAAGGGGCTTGACCTGGGAGGGGGAATTGTGTCAACACTTATCTTATTAATTGGTGCTTTTTATCAATCATACTGATTGCCAAAAAACCTATAAAAATGTACGCACTCCTGTGGGGCTGGGCTTTTGTGAACTGGCTTTTTTGGGGACATCTTTCCATAGCTGCCTCTGAAACCCTTCAATAAAGGTTCACTTTTATATTACCTCCTTAGTAAAATTATCTCGGGTTTCATTTCCACTTTAGAAAAAAAGGCAAGTATGGAACATGGGACAGATTTCTGTTAACTGACTTGAGCTTTGTCATCCTGTGTCCTCCAGCAGCTCGTTGGTGAAATCCATGGCATGTGGATAGAATAGAGGGCTCTGCAGTGTTGTCTTTAAGTGTTGGTGTGATTTTCTTGAAAGCCACTTTGTTCACAGGTTTTCATAAAAACAGCAGTTCCTTGTGTGCGTCGAGCAGTGTCTGCAGTGTGCCCTGTTCTGCACCTGGGTTTCCTAGGGGAGGCAATGGTTCTTTTTGCGGGGAGGCATAGTAAGGGAGCAGGAGGTTTTCCTAGTCCTTCTACTCTCTTGGTTTGTTCAAAATCAGACTTGTGACGTGTGTCTGAATTTCATGCCCTGCTCTGCACGAGGAGTGGTGGGGAGGAGAAGGTGTTTAATTTAGAATAGAATAATAAGAATAGGATAGTTTAGGTTGAATAGCATTATAGACTAGAATAATTTAGATTGGAAAAGACCTTTGAGATCATCCATTAACCCAGTGCTGCCAAATGCACCACTAAACAATGTCCTCAAGTGCCATGTCTACACCTCTTTTAAAAATCTCCAGGGTTGTTGATTCAACCACTTCTCTGGGAAGCCTGCTCCAATGCTTGATAACCGTGTCAGTGAAATTATTATTTTTTAATATTTTATCTAAATGTCTCTTAGTGCAACTTATGGCTGGGCATCTTGGATGATACATGGATTGAATACCTCCTGTTTCAGCTTTGTACAAGGTGAAGTTATGGTGGAGTGAGCAAAATGGGAAGATTACGCTCACAGAGAGAACAGATGTAAAGAAAACAGATAACCTTTGTAAGATTATACTGAATAGCTATGGAATAATTTTAGGGTCAAGATCCCTGTCATTTGAGCTGGAAGATAGATTTGGAATTATTTTAATGAGAAATCCATCCACTGAGATTACAGTCTTCTGCAGATAGTGTTAATAGTTTGGGAATGCTCCAGCTCCAGGGATCTCCCTGCATAAATCATGGAATTCCCATGTCTTGACAACATCTCTGCCTCACGTTCACTCGGGATATGGGATTTGTGTCCCTGCATTAACTCTTCTAACAGCCCTGGAGCTTGTATGGTGAGCATTCTGCAGATAGCTTCTGCAGTGTGTGGCCAGTGTTGGCCAGGATATCACTCCTGCAGCAGTGGTGTAATTAACCCTAGTTGTTGTGGCACACTGGTTGTTGCACATTGCTATCATAGTATCAGTGATACTAATTCTGTGCTGTGCCCTGAGCCACCCTTTGTCACCATGTGTTACACCTCTGTCCTCGTCTCCTCCCGGGCTGTGGTGTCACCTGGCTGTTCTCCTCAGCTCTGGCCCTGGCAGCCCGGGTGCCATCCAGCTGCCAGCAGAGCTGCAGCGTGGTTGGGACCTGTGGGTTTTGGGACATAGGTAGGTATTGAGAGACAGGAGGGAAGAGTCACAGTAACAACCTGTTGTAAATATTGATGCCACATCTTGTTCACCCTTCTGTCTCTTCCTCTCATGCTTCAAGCAAGAGCCTGTTGGCTGAGACTGGCTGCAGAAAGAAGGGAACCCATTCACCGGCCTGGAAATCCTTGCTTTCCTTGTCCAAAGACTTACTAATATTGTTGAACAGAGCATGAGAGGTGTGTGTTCATCAAAGATTTGACTTCTGCTGCTTGGCACTTGAAAGATACAGGGGTAGCACGAGAGGTCTAATCACATGGAGAGCACAGGACACACTACCAGTAGCACAGCGTGTAGAACTGATAGCATTCAGCCCTGATAAAGCATGCACTCAGGGCTGCTGTCTGGGGATTTGTAATTGCATTATTATTATTCTGTAGTGCAACATAAAAGCTATGATTAACATGTTAAATAAGGTGTGGTGATAGTTTGCCACCTCTCAAGATTGTTGAAGTTTAATTACTTACATTATATTTCTTATGACGTGAATTACCTGCTTGTGTTCCTTGCTGCCAGTCTTTCTTTTTAGCTAAGGTTCCTGCTTTGATTCTTGTTTCTCTCTTTGGTGGTTTTCATCACAAATTGAAATAATTTATCTAAAAAGTATTCAATATAAAAAATACTTCATAATATGGCAAAATACCATGCTGTTACAAAGGAAATGGTTTTATACCTATTAATATTAAAAATACCTTAAAATAAAGTCTTTTAATACTTAATACTTCTACAGAAGAAAACTCTGAAAGTGTAAATAGATTCCTTACATGATTTGTTGCCTAAAAAGTTACTTCTTGATCACTGTGAATAATTTATTACTGCTGCACATTGGAACCTCTGGGCATGACAGTCTATAGACATGTAACATTGTTTGAGGGTCTAGTGTCAACTTTTACTGTGAATCAATGACATTTAAGTCTGTTTTCATAAAAATGGGGAAATAACAGGGTCAGAGTTAAGTTCAGTTCTCATTGCATTGAACTTCCTCCTGTTTACCACTTTAAGTGTCAGACATCTGTGATGATGAGGCTAAAGTCTAGAACATTGAGAAATCAGTCAAGCAGTGCCTGTGTCAGTGTGATCTTACCTTGTTTGGTGATCTGTGTATGTATTTAATAACTTTTATTATTTTGGCTTGGAGGTATGATTTTTTTTTTCTTTTCCTGTCCCTTCAAAAGTGACTGATGTCTTTCAGCCCTCTACTCCTCCTATGTATGAGTGAAATTACCCCAGTGAAAAGGTACCTCATGCAAACCTAGAAGAGGAGATGGCCCTTGAAGGAGAAACTGTGCCATCAGCCACATCTTTAACAAATTTTATCGTTTTGGGGATTATTATCTCCTTTATAGCTTTTCTGAGGTACTAATGTGACTTTTGTAGGCCTGTTACACAGTTAGTTGTGATTTGTGTGTTAAATTAATCCATCCAAAATGGAACTTGACAGAGAGAATGATGTGTAGAATATATAGAGCTGTATCAGGATCACCATTGTTGGGATGGCTTCTTTGCAAGCAGCTGGATCTGTGACCACAGTTCAAATTCATTGGAATGACTTGGTGAGGCATCCAAGACCCATCTAGTTCCATTTACCCAAGCAGAAATAACCTTACAGCATACTGAGAAGGGTCTGGAGTCAGTCAGTTCTGACTTTTGGGGAGCCTTGTGTTGTACCTTTACATCTTTCTTTGGTACACATACCAGTGTTTCAAAAACCAGAGCCTGAGGACTTGTGGTGCTTTATATGCACTACTGCTGAGAGCATGATGCCTTAAAATTGCTGATATTTGAGGGCTTCTCAGTGACAAACTCATCTTAGAAAGGAGAGTGGACATGGTGTCTCTTCACTCAATTTGATAATTGATGGCTGTGTGAGACTGTGCTGAGGAACCCTTCTCCTCAATCACAGTTTGTGAACTGCTATGAATTTGTCTAAGAACCAGTGTAACAAGTACAAATTAATTTTTATTCAGCAACTTACTGAGTGTGGTCCTTCAATCAGATTGTCTTTTGAACTAATACATGTCAGTTGTGTCACCCCTGCCAAAAGAAGGATTCTGATTGCATTTCATAACTTCCTAGGTTTCACACTGATGTCAGTATCTCATAATAAATTCACATGCAAATCTTTGTGCTCTGAAATGCATCCACATTTCATATTGTGTGTACATAAAAGGAAGATATGTTGAAGCTTCAAAGTGATGACGTTTAAAAAGTAATGCAATTTGATCCTTTCTGGCTTTGTCAGGAGTCTTTAATACCCTGTTTTCTGTTACAGACAAAAGTTCTGAAGTATAGAAAATAAAAGCCCCGATTGAAAATGTGAACATTAGAATGGATATAAATGTTTTTTAAACCTAATGAGATAGTTTTAAATCATAGGTCTGAAACTTGCTTAGGAAGACACTGAGATGGGTTGAGGTTATAATTTTTAATTGTGGTTAGCATCTTATTTAGCATCTTATTGTGACTCAGGTTGGTGTCTCAGAATAGTAACAGATGTTGGGAATGGTTACGAGGGGTTTGTTTTTCATGCCTGGCACTGTAATACAATAGCCCTTTTGGCTTCTGGTGAAGGAAAAAACAAAGTGCTTTTTACAGAGCCCCTTGGTACCAATTAAAAGTTGTGCCGGTGTTTAGAGAAGAAGTGGTGCTGATGTTTGTCTCTGAGGTGAATTACTTGGAATAATGTGTTTTACTCATCAAGTAGTACAGGAGTACTTGGCAGCTCTTACTCTGTGATTTCATAGCATGATTTAAAATGGGAACTGTAAGCTATAAACCAGAAACAATAGCTCTTACTCCATGAACAGGAAAACGGGGAAGTACTTGTTAAAGCTTGTCAGTGAAATTTTATTTTTATGCACTACTTATCAGTGGGGTCACAATGCAGACATCAGCTTCTCAAATTAATCAGGAAACAATTTCCTCACAACTTGCAGCCTCTTCCTTTAAGTGAGCAGTTAATACTAGTGACTCAAAAAACATCAATGATCACTGCTGTCTCACTAAAAATGAGCATATCTCACTAGCTTTAATTGTTAAAAGCTGTACTAGGCCACTGAAAGATTTCTGATAAACTGTCTAGATTAAAGTCTAAAGAACAAAACAGTAAGAACTGCCTGTGGCTGAAGTAGCAAGCCTTTCCTAAGCCAGATGTGCATGAGAACTCCTGTTACCTCCATTGAATTTGGCTTGTACCATGAGATTCTACAAGTTGAAGCAGAGTCTCAGAGCTGATTTTTTTTTTGTGGGGAGATATGGAGGAAAATGAAGTTCAAAATGAAATTTTATGCTAATGAGTTCTGTATCTATTCATGTGACTTTGAGGAGATCAAGACCAGCCATCAGCGTAAGAAGCTGTTGTAGATCGTGCAGATAATTTGTAGCATTTTGCCAAGTTGGTGAGAGACCAAAAGTCACACTTGATTATTTCATTTTAGGCTTTCAAAAACCAAATTTATTGGTTTATTTCATACATCCTATATTTGGATTTTATATCTAAAGCAGTAAAGCTTATAAGAAATTTAATGGGGTAAACCAGGCTGTACTGGGCCATCTTACTAATACTTGCAAATGGTTAATTTCTTTGTTTTCCAGGTATGTAAATTCAGAGAATTAAATAAACACAGAAGAATAGGAGTTGCATTTTTTTTAAGCACAGTCAGTAGATAGCCTTTGCCTGTGGTGTAATGGGATAATTTTCTTTTTTTTTATTTTAAATTATTAGTTTGACTCATGCTTTCGTTCAGCTCTAGCATGCATGTAGTGTGTTCTGATATTTGATGCTGTTATAATGCTGCTGTCAGGTGTGCTGTGCGTGGTTGTTGTTCTCTAAACACACACAGTGAGCACAGAACAGAGCTTCTGATCCTTGTGGGCTGTTGTTTCTAACTTTAAATTGATGTAACAGCTTTTCCCATTGCTCACATCTGCAGCCAAGATACAGAGCTTATGTACAAGTTCACCCTTGTGTCAGGCTTGAAGCCAAAGTGGTTATGTGAAGATTAGCTGGAAAAGGTGCTTGTAGAGTGAAATTTGAGATGCGACTCTTTCCTGCAGAGGAGATGGCTCACTGAAAAGCCTACCTGCATGGGATACCATGGAGCCATGATACTGTGTGATGTCCTTTCCCTCTGATTACCAGTATGGACACACTTGATGGTGCAGGGAGCCACAGATGATATTTCCCTGAATGCTGCTGGTTTCCCCATCATCCTGTCTACCAGCGTCTTGCAGCCCTGCAAGCAGAAGTTGTTCCTTGGTGTTGCAAGCTTGCCAGAGTAGCAGTTGCTACGTGGTATTTCTGCTATTGCATAAGGGCTGTAGAAGTAATTGCTGCTTTCCTGCTTTCTTTTGTGGCATTTTCTCTCCCCCCACCTCAGTGCTGATCAGAATTGGTGGCTGCTAAATGCATGATCCACAGTGGCACATATGAAACATTTAGCCTTTTAATACTGATAAATTGCCATCTCTGCACTGAGCTGTTGTCATTTAGTCTGTGCTCTGCCTAATTAGGATATTATCTGGATAGACGGCAGGACAGTTTTCCTGTTTGCTGTCATTGTTCATCTCTACTTCCTTGGATCCTCTTTTCTAGGATTAGCAATAGAAAATATAATACAAATAATAGTGGTTGAACTATGTCTGGGAGAATGATAAAGCAAATTTATTTGTAGTTGTGAAAATCTGGGAAATAAAACAATTGCAACCTGGATTAAACCTTCTAAAAATGTTTAGGAAAGTAGACAGTTCTAGACCTTTTTGGGGGTAGGGGTAGAGCTGGTTTAAATATTTAATTTGACTAAGTAAAAATATTATCCTAGATCTGAAATGCTTTTATTCCCTGTGTCTTTAAACAAAAAAAGAAAAATTGAGGAAGTGTTTCAAATGAGAACCATGTTCATCCGAGAAGATGAAACTTTGCAAATTCTTTTGCTTAAGCAATTAGTCCTACATAGAACTTTAGGTCACTCCTAAAAAGCCTGGAATGCTTTTATGCTGCTTAATCTGTGACATATTGACATTTCACATCCAATTTTTTCCTCTCCTCTGAAGTTAATCCTCTGAATGTGATGGATTTGTAATTTGATCTGGAAGGCACATGGAAAAAATTAGTGGCCTTAGCCTGTTAGGGGTCTGAGAGACCTTGCAAAGGGTAACTTCGCTCTTGCTGTAGTGTTCTTGGTGTAGTGCATCTTTGTTCTTTTTTCAGCCTTGAGAAATCACACCTTGTGAAGAAGGGCTCTGAGCTGGTTGTTCCCCATGCCTTGCCCCATCCCTTGTCCTGTGGAAGAATATCACCAGGAAAATAATACCTTGAATCAAATCAATGATGTGAACATTTGGGGTGTTTACTGCCATAGTAGTTAGTTGCAGAATTGTGTAGCTGGTGGAGTCGGAGCAGCACAAGCCTCTGCATTGCTCTGAAAAGAACCAGGTGGCAGGAGAATGGAGACTGGTTAAGGAGTGACAGCAGTAAAGCTGATTGAAGAGATTCCTGCCTTGGTCACCCATTCTCCCCCTTATGTTGGAGCTTTGTGACTCTCAAGTCTGGGACAGAAAATGTTGATAGTGCCTGTGGGTAGTTCTCCTTCCAAATGGAGGAGTTTTAACAGAGAACAGCATCTTCACTGTGTCTGCTGGAGGATTTTAAAGCCTAAACATGTTTATGGACTTCATCTTTACATGGTAAGCAGAATCTGGAGGTTCAATTGCAGCACAAAACTATTAATGGTTTGTGGAAGTTGAAATCAATTTGTTTGTGTTCTCATTAACTGGTTGGGCTTCCGACATAAAAATAACCTTTCATCATGTACTGTTTGTTTCTAACAAGGGCTGACCTGAGTACCCTGGTGCTTTCCTACAGCATATCCTGTAGCTGTTTAAATTTTCTTTGGTCTTTTCAAGTGCCTGTCCAAACTGTGTGACTCAGGACAGGAGTAGAGTTCCTGTCTGAAGTTTTCCTTGTTCATGTGTTTTAATCACTGAAGAGATAAATCAGTGCTAAAAATCAGACTTCCTTAAACATCATCAGAAGAGCAGGTGCTGTGATTTCTGCATCATAAGAGAAGCTTCAGAAAGATACATGAAGTGTAGAATCATAAACACATTTAGGCTGGAAAAGACGTTTAAGTTCATCAAGTCCATCCGTAATGTTACAGTGCCAGGGTTGTCACTAACCCATGTGTGTTATCAAAGACCAGTGTACTCTCAAGGAAACAGTTGCAATGATAAATTCTTTCTATTACAAGGATCCTAAGCCTGCATTTGCTTTGGGGGCATATTTGGCTGGAAGCTCATTATAGTCAAGGAAATCTTAGTAACAGTTGCCCTAGACCATTGCAGTAGTTGAATAGAAATTGGAAACTATAGTCAAAAAGCATGTCTGTTGTGATCCATATGGTTTGGTAAATGTGATGGATTAACAAATAAAATTAAATCTGGTCAACAAAACCTCTGAATTATGGAGCTTGTAGAAAATGACCATGACAGAGTCAGTCTTGGCTTGGATGAACGTACTCTTTGCTGGGTGGAAAACTGGCTGGATAGCTAAGCCCGGTGAGTGGGGTTAAATCCAGCTGCTGGTCTTCTGGAGGGCAGGAAGGCCCAGCAGAGGGATCTGGACAGGCTGAATCCATTGTCTGAAGCCAGTTGTATGAGGTTCAACAAGGCAAAGTGCTCAGTCCTGCCCTTGGGTCACAACGACCCTAGGCAGTGCTACTGCCTTGGGGAAGAATGGCTGGAGAGCTGCCCAGGGTAAAAGCATCTGGCAGTGCTGGCTGACAGCAGCTGAACAGGAGCCAGCAGTGCCCAGGTGGCCAGGAAGGCCAGTGACATCCTGGCCTGGATCAGCAATGGTGTGGCCAGCAGGACCAGGAGAGGGATTGTCCTCTGTACTGGGCACTGGTGAGGCCTCACCTTGAATCCTGTGTTCAGTTCCCTCCCTGCAAGAAGGACTTTGAGGGCCTGGAGCGTGTCCAGAGAAGGGCAGCAGAGCTGGGGAAGGGTCTGGAGCACAAAACTGATGAGGGCTGGCTGAGGGAACTGGGTGTTAGTCTGGTGAGGGGGAGGCTGAGGAGAGACCTTAATGCTCTCTACAACTTTTGTGAAAGGAAGTTGTGGGGAGGTGGGTTTTTGTCTCAAGTAACAAGCAATAGAATGAGAAGAAACGGCCTCAAGTTGCAGCAGGGGAGGTTTGGACTGGATAGCAGGAAATCTTCACTGAAAGGCTTGTCAGGCACTGCAACAGGATGCCCAGGGAAGTGGTGGAATTGCACCTCTGGAAGTGTTCAAAATCTGTGTGGATGTGGTTTCTTGGGGATGTGTTTAGGGGTGGGCTTGTCAGTGCTGGGTTAATTGTTGGACTCAGTCTTAAAGGTGTTGTTCCAGCCTAAGCAGTTATTCTAAGCTATGATCCTGTCTCTTAAATTTCTGGTATTCTTTATGTCTGAGACTTTCCAGATAGTGGGTTACACAGCCTGATTCAAAGAGGTGCAGTTTACATCTCCCTGCTCTTCCACAGAGCACTAAATGAATATGCATTTCAACAGAGGGGTGCAAATCTTCAGTCTCTGCTGTTCCTTGCACAACTATCAGCCTTGAAAGCAAGGAAACACCTCAATCCTTGCATTTAAAATTCAAAATATGAAACAAAGCTAAGCTTGACTTTTTTTTTGGTCTTTTTTCCCCCTCCCTTTCCTGCACTGAGCAGGACAAACAGGGAATCTTAGCAGTTACTGGTGGGATGAAACCTCAGTCCTGGCAGTGTCAACAAAATCTGTCTTCACCCCCTCCTCCTTTGTTATACAGACATGACAAGAAAGTCCCTGCCCTAATGAACTTCAAATTTGAATAGGGGAAGCAAAGGTTATAAGAGGAAACAAAACTAATAGGGCCAGCTGATTGAACTGGAGTCCCTCACAGCCCATCAGGAGTAAAAGCAGGAATAGAAACACATCAGTGAAATCCCAAGGAGTCTGAGTTCTACACTGCTGTTCACACAGGAGGATATCCTCAGGCTATCCTGTATCTTCCTGTCCTCAGGAAATAATTCAGACAGGATGAGCCCTCAAAACTGCTCCATGGACATGTGGAGAGTAAAGCACAACTTTATATCTCCTGGCTTCTCACCAGTAAAACAACTGGCTTGATTTCACATGAAATATCGAATTTGGGAAAACAAAGCTGTTGCATAGAGGATTAAAATTCAAGGCATCATAGAAAGGCTTTCAGACGCTCACAATCTTGCCAGAAACCCAAAAGCATAAAACCAGCAGATGCTGATTTACCACCTCAAATGATATTAGATGCTTTTAGTTAAAAACTGCCCTGTGAATTATAGTCTTTTTTTAGTAAAGGCTTGGCGTTGCTGCCCTGTCTCTGTAGTTACTGATGACCTTAAGGTGCTGCTGAGAAGGAAGTGGGTTTTAGCCCACATGTCCTGTTTTGTCTTTGTACTCTACTCATTGCCCGAGTTCCTGAATACTTCCAGAAGTACATTAAGCAGGCTAACATCTGTACAATAACTAACATCTGTTGAGCCTTTTTTGTCTCTTCCCAGGGGAGATGTGTGACAGAGTGGCTTGTTTTATTTTACATGGACTTTTAAAATAGCAAAAAAGCACATTACAAAAAACCCACCTTGAGATAAGTAATCTTTGAGAGTTTAACAAAAGCACATGGTACATGTGCACTTATAAGATAAAGATACAGAAAGGTGCTCCATAGTTCAAACAGAAGGCACCAGGGCACTGTTCCTCCCAGTGTGAGTTTGTTCAGTAAACCAGTCTGGGGAAGGTGCATCACCCTGAGCTGATGAGCTGCACTTCTCTGTAGAAAGTTTCTCTGAGCTGAAGGATCAAGTCAAAGCTGCTGATTTGATCCTTCAGTCTGGTGCTCTCATCATCCTCATGGGCTCAATGCCTTGTGCTGCCCACTGATGTTTGTCAGCAGCCCTGCCTTGGGTAGCGCCTACAGACTTCCATCAGAGCTGCCTGCCTCCAAGCCATCTGCTGTATGTTTGCTTTTATTTTCCCCAAATGCTTTGTGAGTCTTTGGACTCAAAGGTGTGCAGGAAAATACGAGGCTTTCTTAATCAAGCATTGTTCACAAAGGTTTTTTGTATGTGAAACTGAAATTTTTGTTCACTTTGCCATCCTGCCTGCCTCTGCTGACAAGAATTTCTCTTAAAAACTTATTCATAACTTATGAGCTTCAGTGCTGCTTTTTCTAATTTTATCCTTCCTCTTATTAGTATCAGAATGACTGTTCTTGTGTCAGTAGATCATACTTTCATCTGTAAAACATTTCTGTTGCATCACTGATCATGACTGTGTTGTTGTTTTTATCAAACTTGACACATAGTCCTCTTTACAGAAGCTTAGAACTTTGGGCTGAGTAACTGGTTTGCATTAATTCTAGAATAGTTTCGTTTTAGAAGTGAACTATGCCATCATCTCTTCAAATCTCCCACACAAAGCAGGGCCAATTTAAAAATTGTTTAGGATTGCTAAGGACCTTGTACTTACTGCTGACATCCTGGACACAGTTGTAATTATGAGAATTTTAATTGGAAAAACCACATATCTGCCGGTATACCATTACCATTGTTTTAACCAGCAGTTAGGTATTTTAAATGTGTACGAAACAGATTTTTTTTTTTCCTTTTTGCTGTTTTAGTCTGTTTCTAAAAGTCATTGCTTTTATCTTCATTTGTGTAAGAGTGGGGAAAAAACCTTTCTGGTTAAACTTTTTAATGTCATCTGCTTAAGGAAAAAAAGCTATAAAAATACCTGTTTGATTTTCGTACTACAGTAGGCATCACACAGTTGCTGGAGTTTATTACCCGTCTGCATGCCTGGTCTATAAAGAATGGTGAGATAAAGCAATTGTTTGACTGAGACCCTTGTGCACCCCTGTGCCCAGCCCTGCATGCTCCTGCTGCACTTTGGCTACACAACAGCTCCATCTGCTGTTCCTCAACTGCAGCTTTCCCTGGGTGTCCAAACCTTTCACCACACAATTTTGTATTGATTCTTGGGCTTCTTCCCTCTGGCTTGAAAAATGTTAACAGTTTTTACTCTTGTGAGAAGATATTCCTTGGGATACCTGCACGCGGTGTTTTGATGTTCTAGATTTAGAATTTCTTTTAATTTCTTGGCAATAACCAGCATTTGTGACACTATGTTTTCTGAGTGCCTAACAAACATTAGATTTTGGTTTGGTTTGGATTTTTTTTTACTCATGTTTTATGCCTTACCCTTAAAAAGACAAGTTAATACAAGGTACGAAGCCCCATCATCTAGAACTAGAGGAGTTTCTTCTTTTAAGCTGAATAATAGCTACTTGTGATTTTTTTTTTTTTCCCTGGAGAAGTCTGGATTTGTGTTTGTTCTGCCTGGGATCTTGCATGTGTCCATGGCTGGATGTGCTGTTTGTATGACGAACAGAGGCAATTTAGCTGTTGTGGGAGTATCAAATTTCTACAGATTGAGGGAGGAATGGGAAAGAATAACATGGCTGATGGCAGTGAGGGAGTGTACAGCGTGTCAGAGTCAAGACAGAGGATCATGACTCTGATCAACATGGTTACTAAAATCACCAAAAGAGAGCTTAAATTCCTGTATTTTTCTCCCTCTTAGTTTTGAAAGACAGACTCACTAGAGCATTGTAATTTTGCCGTTTGTTTTGGGGAAGCAGATTTGCAGATCACATCAGAGGAAAACTCCAGTAAATCACATCTCTAAAGAAAACCAGCCATAATTTGGGAAAAGATGTACATGTTGGAGTATCACTCTTCTAATTTTCTAGCTCCTGTGAAATAGGAACAGTTTAGAATCTGTTCTGCACAATGCCCCATTGGATAAGATCAGCCTGGTATCAAAAATTTTCTTTTTTTTTTTTGTTTGCTTAGGTTTTTTTTTTGTTTTTGCTTTGGTTTTCCCCTGTGCACTCTTTTTTGTCTGTTGCATGTTAAGTTGCCTGCACTGGTATATATCTTTGTAGTTAGGAAAGTTGAATACTTTTTGGGGTGTAGTCCTCTAGCTGGCACTCTGGCTTCAGGCAGGAAGGATGCAGAATCAAGTTCTAAATCTAAATATTTAATTTTAGATGATTCCATAAAAGGCAAGCAGGACACATGGGCCTGTTTTTCCTATCTCTGGCAAGCAGCCTAACAAGAAATTTTAAATAGAAAAATAATTTCTCCCATTTACAAACAGACGTGGAACAAAAAGATTTGTTAGTTGTACTTTCTAACAGTGTTGGAGTTTATCAACTATGTAGTGACTTTTTAGATCTGCCTTAACTGATTGCTCTCCTTAATTGTCCAAAGGTCTTATGACCAGAGACATTTTCAGTTGCTGACCTTGTTCTGCCTTTCTGCATTGAATCATTCTTAATAGGTGAAACTAAAATTAATAGCTGTGCAGGTGAGTTGTCAGTGTCAAACAAGCCCAGCGTGTGTCGGCAGTACTGAAGTTCAGTAAAAGAGCCCTGATAGCATCACCATGTACTTACGAGTAAGGAGCAAATGGCCTCCCTGTGGAAAACTATGAAAGTACTTAAAATAGTTTTATTTGGGTCTGGAAGCAGTCACTGAAGTTACTTATTGAAGGCAAAGACTTTGTCTCTCTTGTCTGTCCACACCATGCACAGACCTCCATCTGCTCCTCCTGCTGTTGTAGCAGTGAGCTGCAGCAATCCTCCCGCCTGAGTCCAAGAGTGAGTAACCTCTAAGGGAGTTAAGAAAAGACATTTTGCAACATTCTGTGCATCTGAAATAAGTTCCTGTGCTCTCTTTGACCCAAAACAAATGTCAGTACCTGGTAGTAGCTGGATCCTGCAGGTCAAGCGTTAGGCTTTTCTGAGCTGCCTAAAGGAATCCACCTAGCAGGTTACTGTGATAACAGCAAGTGCTTGGATTTGGGTGCAATCTGCTGCTCTTCAGCTTTATCTTACAGATGTTCCCAAAACAGAGAATGTGAAAGTCTGTTTCCTGTAGCAGCTGAGAGGTGTGGCAGAGTTTGGGTGTGAAGGCAGAGGGATGGGTGAGCAGAGATCCTCAAGCCAGCAGATGTCAGCCTGTTACCACCAGCAGGAACAGGAGAAGGTGGATTGATGTGCTGATAAAAGTCAAAATTGGGAAGCTACAGGTCATCTTCAGCTGATGAATAAAAACAGTAAAAAATTGTGAAAACGTGGTAATTAAGTAGGATAGGTCTTCTGGTGTAATTCTGTGGTTTGGTTTGTGTTTTTTCTTTTATATTTCATAGTAAAAGCCTGTATGTGTATTCCAGAATAAGATTATGCCTGTGCAGGGAGTTACTTGTAAAAGCAATTTACTTGTAAAAGTAAATTGGATGAATTCTAAGGAAAGAGTTGAGGTGGATGGTGAATACAAAGCAGTGTGAGTAAAAGATGGGGAAAAATGACCTTAGGAATTGAATTTCTAATGAGAGAATAAATCTAACACTGTGGGATTTAGGTTAAGGGGTATGATGTATATAGGCTGGCAATATTTGTAGAGCAGTGGTAAACAATAAAAACACTTTCTAACAAGAATCTGTTTAAATTTAATTCTTATGCCAGGAGGAGAGAAAGAAGAGGTGGGATTTTTGTTTGGTTTTGTTTTGGAGTTTTTTTGTTTAGTTTGCTGGGTTTTTAAAATAATTAGGCTAGTAAGGTTTTCCTGAGACTCAAAACATCCTGTGATGACTCTTTTAACTTGTTGATACAGTTTTATTGCAGGAGGTGCTTTCTGACCTCTCAGCAGATTTTTCCGACTTCCTAAATATATTTAGAATATCTGTTCAGTAGGATGCTATAAAAGGGGCGTGGATTTTCTTTCTTAATGCCTGAAGAGAGCATTTCTTCAGTATATACACCTGTAATTTTGGCTATTTTTTTCACAAAGCAGAAATAATTTGATGAATTAGGAATATAAATTAATTTAATGACGTTTTTAATCTGTTAAGTAACTGTCAGCACTCCCAGTGGGCTCTAGGATCAGTTCTAGCCTTCTGACCGTGTTGCTGATGCTTGTTCTTCCAGATTGATCACTTTGGGTTTGATGAAAATCGTACATTCCAGCAGCGGTACCTGGTAGCAGATCAGTACTGGAAGAAGGACAATGGACCAATTCTGTTTTATACAGGCAATGAAGGAGACATCGAGTGGTTCTGCAACAACACGGTAGGTGGGAAACAGTGGGATTGCAGTCCTGCCTGCCAGTAAGGGCATGCTGAAAAAGTGAGGAGGAGCAAGAAGACATTCACAGAAGGGCGTTGAAGGATAAGTTTGTAATGATTGCTGTGATGGTTATAGGAGGAAGAGGAAGCTGAACAAAAGCACAGAAAAAGTTTAAGGGGGTTCAGGGTCCTATTTGAAGCCCAAACAAACCAAGGAAGGGATACACTTCTATTAAAATCCTGGAGCTGTGAAGAAAATTTCTAGAGGAAACACCATAGTTGCCCTGAGCTAACAGTTCAGAATTTTGGGCCAAATTAAATTTATCCTAGTACTTTAGAGTCCCCAAGTAAAATGGAAGGTTTTCATGTTTAGAAAAATATGTGAAGAAAACTGGAAATCAGAGCCAGATAATTCTTGTTCTCTACAGTACCTGTGGAAGTTTTTACTTCCTGACTGATAAAAATGCAGAATGGAGTGTGTGGGTATTTTTCAGCCATTTCAAAACAAAGTCCAGTAACATGACAGGAGGTGGCATGTGCTCAGCTCAGAGCCACCAAGAGCTGCTTGTATGCTTTGTGCTGCCAGCCAGTGATCTCTGTCTGCTTCTTCTCATAGCTGGTGGTAACAAACTCTTATCAACAAGTTGTACTTATTTATTAGTTGAAAATAACTGTATTGCAATGCTCTAGATTATTGTTTATTGCTAAACAAGTTTTGTGTTTTCTGTAATGTAGTCCTAGGTCAAATGCATGCTTTTCTCCTGTAGCCTTTTTTATTTCCTGGGTGTTAAGCTTGTGGCATAGGAGTTCTGTTAAATTTCCTTTGTGTGGTCACAAAACAAGGATACTTAATGTTTCGCAGCATTGAATTATACATACTGTCTTTGTATATATCACCTTCCCTGGGTTGATACCTGTTTTGTGTGTTTTCTTAAGTGATACCTTAAAACCAAATTGCACTCTCTCTTTCCAGTGGTATTTTGATAGTGATATCTTTCTAATCAAAGAATTGGAATACACTAGACTGAAACTAGAGACTTTTAAACCATTTTAATCAATTATTTCCTGTGTCTGTTTTCCTCCAACCAGGGTTTTATGTGGGATGTGGCTGAAGAGCTTAATGCCATGTTGGTATTTGCTGAACATAGATATTATGGAGAATCTTTGCCCTTTGGGAATGAGTCTTTCAGCGTAAGTGTCATCTTTTGTCTTCTTAATAAATGTATTCCATACAAACATAATTCTGCATTGTTTTAATTCTTGCCAGGGCATTGAGTGTTAACTTGAGTAATATATAACTCTTTTGTAACTATCAATTCTAGGGTTAAAAAATAAAACCAAACTAGTTTTTTTTTAGTGCTTCAAGGGACACCTGCAAAGAATATTTCGTTTGTTCTCAGACACAATTTGCATTTCTGATTTTAGCTGTAGACCTGATTTTAGCTGTAGCTGCTGTGGGGAATAGAAAGAATGTTGCTGGAAATCACTTGTGCTGTCCATAACCTGCCTTCTTTCTCTCAGGATTCCAAGCATCTCAATTACCTGACATCAGAACAAGCTCTGGCAGACTTTGCAGTACTTGTTGAATACTTAAAGACAACCATTGCAGGAGCCCAGCACAGTCCAGTCATAGCTATTGGAGGGTCTTATGGAGGAATGCTTGCAGCCTGGTTTAGGATGAAGTATCCCCATGTGGTGGTTGGGTGAGTGTGCTCCTCCTGCTTAAACAGAGCAGGCATTTGTTACTTCTGTGCTATAAATATTATTGCTCTGGGAGAAGTGCCATAATTCAAGCTGGCTTGAATTTTTTAGTGCTGGGAGAATTCAAGTTACTTTGAATTTGGGAAGAGGCTCTATTTGCCTAACAAAGGCAACTGTTGGTCAGCAGGTACTGGATGCTGTATTTTGTCAGAGTTATCTGTTAGATTTGTGAAAACAACACATGAACACTGACTTGGCACCTAATTTTTTAGCATCTGCAGACTTTAGGCAGATCTTTAATCTCTTTAGTACCTTTGGAAACAAGCTAGAAAGTATATTTTTATGGACTGGGCCTCTCTTCATTTGAGTTCACACAATGCCTAGTGAGAAGGACCTAGCTGATAGATGAGAATAAAAAACAATAAAGTAATCAAGTCTGAATTTCTGCCTTTTGTTTGCTGATATTGTACCGGTGTCCAAGACTTACATCCTCTGTCAGCCTTTTGCATGCAGATCTGTGGAATAATTTTGCAGCATTATGGTTAGTTCACCTAGAGCACAGTGTCCAAGCTGAATTAAAAATGCTGCCTAGATGGTGGCTATTGGGGAGGGTATGGAAGTCCCTTCTGCAGGGGTTCAGGATGTTTTTATGTCCCTTTGCAGAGCTCTGGCAGCCTCTGCCCCAATCTGGCAGTTTGGTGATTTGGTTCCATGTGGCACGTTTTTCAGCATAGTGACCAATGATTTCAAAAAGAGTGGCAAGGGCTGCTCAGAGAGCATCCGGAATTCCTGGAATGCTATTAACCACCTTTCCTCAACAGGTAAGACCTCACCAGTGCTTTTTCAAAGAATAGTAAAGATCAGGAGTGTGTTATGAATTTCACCTGTGTATGTATTGGGTTTTTTTGAAACTCTGTTCCTAGTATTGAAAACTTTAATCTAGCACTACTTTTAAATGCCTGTTTTGTAGTATTACAAACTTCTTTCAGGCCTGGTGGGATGCAGAATCCAGGTCCAAACATTCCTAAGGTTAGATAAGGACAGACTTAAAATCAGAACCTCAAGGCTAATATTCCTTCTGACAAAATAGACCAGATAGTGATTACTATACAAAAAGTACTTTGCCAAATGAGGCATTCAGGAAAAGAAAATTACTGCAGTCACTATGAACTCAATGACAGGGATTCAGTTGGACTTGAGGATATTTTCTAACCTAAGTGATTTTGTGATTATACAACTACCTGAAAAGAGGTTGTAGTGAGGTGCTGACTAAAATTTGATGTGCTGTGCTTGTATGTGTGTGGAATAGTTTCACTAAATTAGTTAGGCTAAGCGAAAATGTTTTTTAGTAGCAGCATAACTGATGCATGTTAATTGTACAGTACATTAAATATTGTTTTATTAATTTATTAAAGATGCAGGTTTGCAGTGGCTGTCCAACACATTTCATTTGTGCAGCCCCTTAAAAACTCTTCAGGATGCTGCTGTATTGAAAAGTTGGCTGAGTGAAACATGGGTAAACTTGGCTATGGTGAATTATCCCTATAAAGCTGACTTCTTGCAGCCTCTGCCAGCTTGGCCTATACAGGTAATTTAGAATCAGTATCTTGTAGAATTGACTATTTGGTTTAATTAATTCTCTCCTCCTCTCCTAGCTTGTACCTTTTCCTTTATTTTTTTGGCTCCATAGAAGCAATGTGCTGAGAAAAGACAACCAAGATAATATCTTGTACATATCTTGGTTTATTGCATAACTGCCCCTTGTAGGTCTTACAGGTTATATCAACAGCCCAGAAGAAAAAAAGTGCCAGGGATGACTGAGAAACCTCAGCTGTCCTGCAGAGCTGTTCTTGAGTAGCAGAAATGCTGCACAAAAAGCACATGCAGTTAGGGTTTGTGATGTGAGACTTAGCTGACAGAGCTTGCAACTGAACAAGTTTTGAGCCTATGTCCTTTTTGATGTGGGAAAACTAGTGAGAGAAAATGTGGATCTCCACAGATATATTCCTTGCAGAGTCCCTTTTCAAAGCAGAACCTCTTTTTACACTTGCAAGCCTTTGCTTGTGCAGTTCTGTTTTTTCCCTGGAGTGTTCTTATTCTTTTAAGACTCTGGTTGAATTTCCCTGCAGGACTTTGGGTTACTATGTGAGGTAGGTAAGATATAAGTATTTTAGGCAGCAGCTAATGATAAAATAAAATCTTTCCCTTGTGTAGAGCTGCCTGATGGAGGAGAGAGGGAAATGAATCTGTCCTGTGTGGCTGTCTCAAAGAGCAGAATAAACACCTTGAAAGTTATTTCTGCTTATAAACCTAACCCAGAAGAGGCCACTGCCCATCTGGACAATACTAATGTATGAAATCTGATCCATATAAGCTGTTAAGATACTTCATTTTCTGAAACAGTAGCCCTGTTAGGACTCTGAGGGCAAGAAAGGGGGAGGGAGGTGTGGACTTGATGATCTTGAAGGTCTTTTCCAATGTTAATGAGTAGCTATATATATATATATATATATATGCATGTATGTCTGTATGTACGTTGTTTAATCTGTTCTCTCTTGTGAGCTGCCTACATCAAACTGCAGGGAACCCCAGTTGATACCTGAAGCTTCTTTGTTAGATATCTGTATGTACTGTCTTTAATTACAGAGGTACTAAATACTATTTATTAAATATAATCTATTTTAAAGTATGGGAAATGGATTGAAAAATTTGGTGAGTGAAACATTAAGGTGGCACTGTTGGGTTTTTTAAAATTTTTTTTTAGTCAAGAAATACAAAGTTACAGGTTCCTCATAGTAGCATGCACTACACATATATGATACTACATTTTGTGATAATCAGGGTATATAACTTCATAGACACTTTCTGGAAATGGTCTGATTGTACTTGGGAAAGACTTGAATATCCTACCAGGTGTCCTGTATTAATACTTAATTCCTGTAGATTGAGACAACTTCTTATCTCTTCATTGCAGGAAGTCTGCAAGTTCTTGAAGGATCCCAGTCTCTCTGACAAATTGTTGCTGCAGAATGTTTTCCAGGCAGTAAATTTATATTACAATTATACAGGAGAGGCCTCATGCTTAGATGTGTCGCAGACTGCAACAAAGAGTCTGGGTGAACTGGGTTGGTACTACCAGGTATGGTCACCAGTCTTTATAAGTTGCAAGTCAGTGGTGATTTTTTAATTTAGAGCTGATGAGAATTGTCATTTAGCTGTCAATATATTGTGCCAGAAGTATTGATGTACTGATGACAAACATAGTCACAAACCAAGTGTGATTGTAGTGGGGAAGGCAAGGCAGGAAAGAGAAGCAGCTTTCCCAGGAGGTTTAGACTGTATCTTCATTATCTAGCTACTTGTTGAGTTCCAGCTGTTCCTATAGACTGGAAAATTATGTTCAGCAGACAATTGTAAGTTGTGTAGGGCAGTCAATTGTATGAGGTCTAACAAGGCCAAGTGGTGGGTCCTGCACTTGGGTCAAAACAACATCATGCAGGGCTAGAGGCTGAGGGCAGAGTGGCTGTAGACCTGCCTGGTGGAAAAGGACCTGGAGTGTTGGTCAACAGCAGCTGAACATGAGCCAGCGTGTGGCCAAGAAGGCCAGTGGCATCCTGGTCTCTATCAGCAAGGGTGTGGCCAGCAGGATCAGGGCAGGGATTGTCCCCTGTACTCAGCACTGGTTGGTGAGGCCTCACCCCAAATCCTGGGCCCTTCACTACAAGAAAGACATTGAGGGGCTGGAGCATGTCCAGAGAAGGGCAACGGGGCTGGGGAAGGGTCTGGAGCACAAGTGCTTGAGGGAACTGAGGTATTCAGTCTAGAGAAAAGGAGGAGGCTGAAGAAGGACCTTAATGCTCTATACAGCTCCCCGAAAGGAGATTGTAGGCAGGTGGGTTCTGTCTCTTAAGTAATAAGCAATAGAATGAGAAGAAATGGACTCAAGTTGTACCAGGGGAGGTGTAGATTTGAATATTAGGAAAAATGTCAAGCACAGAAACAGCTACAAAGGGAAATGGTGGAGTCACCATTCTGGAGGTTTTTAAAAGATATTATGCACTTAGGTACATGGTTTAGAGGTGGACTTTGCACTTTCTGGTTTATGGTTGAATTCAGTCGTATAAGATCTTTTCCAACCTAAATGACAGCTAGGTAGTAATTACTGATCAAATGCTGTTTGAGCCTGCCTTTTAAATAATGCAGTAAGAGCTATTGGATGTTCTCCTCAGAATATACTTCATTGACTTGCCCTTTCTTTCAGGCTTGCACTGAGATGGTGATGCCCTTGTGCACAGATGGTGTCCATGACATGTTTGAGCCTCAGAAGTGGGACTTTGATGCACTTTCAGATGAGTGTTACAGGATGTGGGGAGTGAGGCCTCGCCTCTCTTGGATTCTTTCCATGTATGGAGGAAAAAACATCAGTTCACACAGCAACATCATCTTCAGGTAAGCCTCGATTCAACTGATGGTCTAGAGTCTTCCACCAGTTTGGGTTTCCTGGGTAGAGAATCTGCTCCAAATAGCAAAGGGATCTGTCTCCAGCTCTCCAGCTGAATAAATGATGGGCATGCTTTGTGTTGCTATTGAGAGTAAAATGGTCAGTCTGCAGTGGCCAAAGAAGCCAACTGTTCTGTTACTGCCTGTGTGACTCTAAAAGAAGAATCTGAGCTGGGATTCTGCCAAACATCATCTTTCCATGTGGATTCCTTCTTACCTTGTGGCCAAATTCCAGGTTTCCCATGCTGGTAAATTCCTACTTTTATGAACCCAAAGCACTGTTGCTTTACACACAAAAGGAAAGTCTAAATGAGTTCTAGCTGTAAGAATCTTGGTCACCAAAATTACTGCTCTGAGTGATAGCCTTGTGAAGGGGCTGGCATTGCATTCCTTCTTCCCTTTCATACAGAACAGAGCGGGAAGTAACTGGGAGTTTTTCTGTTACTGCCAACAGCTCTTTCTTTTAGTGGCATTTAGGCAAATTTCAACAAACTTATGTAAGATACAAAGATGTTTCTATTTTTGTAAGAAATACTGGTAATACAACAACAGTTTGTCTGAAACACCCTTGTATGTGGACAAAAAGTGAAATAAATGTTTCAGTCTAGCACAAAAAAGTAGCCCATGCTGCTTGCTCCTCTATTCAGCCTTCACTTCCCTGATTTTTGAGATTAAACTCTGCTGTCTTTAAAGGGAGGTTCATGTGGTTTTACTTGTGCTGTGAGGTGATCTAGGAGAGTATTGTCTATCCATCAGGTTCTTATGTGGGAGGGAGGTGTTCCACAAACCCATTGAGACCTCAGGAGTCCTTACTTGCTGTACCCATTGCCCACTGTGGGAAGCTCCTGGATGTTCCTTGGTGTTCTGGTTAAAATTTTACAAGGTCTTTACATAAAACACCTTGCCATTTCTACAAACCAAGCTCAGAATTAGTCTTTTGGATGTGGAAGATAGGTATGCATTTTAAAAGTAGGAAGTTCTCACTTGAATTGTGGATTATTTTCTGGATCACAGCTGTTAGTGTCAGTCTGTTTGGCTGCAAAGGCCTTTTGCTTTCCTCTTGTTTGCTTCTTGCCGTTTCTGTCCCAGCAGGATATCTACTCTGGAGGGAGAAATCCCACCCTTTTTTTGAAAACTTTTTAATAAAAAAATTTTGTTGGTTTCCCTTAGTTTCTGCAGAGTGTTGCTTATTTCCAAGGCTGCACAGCTCTGTACAGTAGAAATCTGCTTTGTAAGCAATAGACAAACAAATCTAAATAAGTGTTTAAGAATTTATGCCAGCTGAAGGAGCTGGAAATGAGAAAAGCCTGAAAGCAACCAAATGAATGTTAAAGTAGTGCTGTACACACAAAGCTTTTGGATCTCAAGCTGGGATGTTTCTCTTCAAACAAATACATTGTCAACACTGTACATTTTATATAAGAGCCTTTTATCCTCAAACACTGCAGAGTGCTTTACAAAAAACATCCCAGTGTTTACCAGGGGATGTGGCTCCCTATGGGGTGAAAAGGACTGTGTTTCAAGTGACAGGCAACTTGCACAACAGTGTAGAACAGGAAGGGAAAAGTACTCCATCTAAAGAGAACCACTGTAGGGTGGATTTATCCAGACGCAGTGGGATTTGGCCAGGATGCTCAAACTGGTGCTGCTGCTGCTTCTCCCTCTGTGAGCAGTACATCACTCTGCACAGTCACACTCTTGTTTGTACTGTGTGGGATTAATTCAGGGAATCCCATTGCCATTCTGGTATCTTCCTGGAGTTATGCAATGTGCAAGTGGTTACTTAGGCTGTGGGCAGGTGGTACTTGCCCGTTCTAGTTATTAAAACTAGTCTGAGGAAATTGAGGGTTTCAGAACACTATTTCCCCTTTCCCTTCCAGCAATTTTCCTTCCTCTTACTGGAACATGCTGTGCAGTTGTTGTGGAAGTGTTGCACAGTGGTGGGAAGAGACATTTTAATACTGTTCGTACATGTGGTGGCAGAGAGCTTGTAGCAGTTGTGGTGTCTCATCATCAGTGTACTGTGGTAGTCAAAATCGGCCCAGGTTATATCAGCCAGTATGAAATTTGGTGTGCACAGTCTAAAAATGGGATTTTTCAATCTCAGTGAATCACACCTGAGTTGTAGGCTTCTAAATTAAGGCACCCACGTATCCTGTCCTGCACTGGCATGGGAGAGGCAGAAAGTGAAGGCTCTGTTTTAAGAGATTCTGGTGCTCTGTGCAGAAGGGAGAATTGTTAGCACTAAAGGAAGGAATGGAGGCAGAGAAGAGAAGGCAGAACAATGTGTTTCTGAAGAGAAAAGGTTAGAGAAAAAAGTTAACAGGAGGCATGACAATTGTGGAGGGTGGTCACGTTAAAAAAGGATGCACAGACAGTGCTGCTACAACTGTGTAAAACTTCTGGGCAGGACAGAAGGGCTGAAGAGAATATAGGAAAGGGAACTGTGTGCTGTGGGATAGGCAGAACCCTATGTATGATGTCAAGGAAGTATATTAATTGAAAACATGCTGATTTTTGCACTATTTTTTTGCTGAAGTCCTGCTTGCCTGGCCACTGCTAGAAAGAAATTACTTATTCTTTCTCTTCTTTTGCTTCTTTGGTTTATACTGGGAAATTCCTGTCCTGTGAGATGGGCAACTGAGTACTTACATGCTTGCTTAGTTTTAACACATAAATAATTGATTCCAGTTGGAATGATCTTAATCTGCAAAAACTGTAAAGATTTATGATTTTGTGGTGAGCCCTCCATCCCCACTCCCTTCAAGTTTCACTTCCCAAACTGCATCAGTGCCTCTGGTGCCATCCTTTGGAAGGAGATGCAGAGGATGCAGCCAGAAGCTCACAGAAAAGCCTGTGGCATGCTTAGTTTCCACATGACTGGGACCAAAAGATCCAAGTTCATGTGCATCTTGAGTGCCTCAGCAACTCATTCCCCTGTTGCCAATGTGCTCTGCTGATTCAGGTGACCTTTTAAATCCAGTGCTTTTGGCTTATTGGGTAGCTCTCAATGCTTTTTGTTTTGCAGATACAAAATGTTTCTCTTGTCCTAAGTCATGTTTAGAATCACTGAAAGTAAAGAACTACTGAGACTCAAGATACTTAGTCGTTTTGGTTTTTTTCAGTGGTGAAACAAGTAAAATATTAGTTTAGACCCCAGGTTTTTACTTCTAGTTATTTCCAAAAAAGCTTTTTAAAAAATTCATTATTTTACTGTTATTTTCTGGTGCTACCATTGTGGTATTTTTCTAACTGTATATCTCTGTGTCAAGGATGTTTTAATTTCTTAGCTTCTTCTAGAAATTTACCCTCTCATGCCACAGCCCTGACATGTCCTTTTGTGGGCAGGTCCAGTGTTTTAAGTGAGAAACAGATCTGGGTTTGTGTAGTTCCACAGGTACATGAATGTTGCTTTTTTTGTGCAGAAAGATGGGCCATGTGTGGGAAGGTCATTGCAGTAAAGGAAAATAAGATGTAGTAGGGGTTGTTGGGTCAAGTCCAAAGCTAGGAATAGGAGATGGAAAGCTCTCTCCCAGCTGAGCCATTGGCCTGCTCTATTCTTGGAGCCATATCTATAGTGTAAGGAATTTTTGAAATTGATCTAGGATGAGGAAGGAGGGGGAGTAAATGGTATTAAATTGCCCTGTCACAGAGGAAGAGTCAGTTTAGACAGTTAAGGGATGTAATCTTCATTTTCATATGGTTGTTATTAAAGTCAGGGCACAAACAAACCATCCAAGCATTTCTTTGCAAAACCAGGTTGGCACTCATCTGAGATAGCAAAAGGTAGAACTTCCTAAAAATTCAGCTCTTAAGGGACTAGTGAGTAATTTGTTTATGACAGATTGTGAAGAAGGAAAGTGAAGTGCTTTGGTTTGGGAGTTTGGGCATGTTTTGGTAGAAGGAAACCTGAGACTTTAGTGATAATTACAGGCGGCAGCAGATTTCTCTTCAGAGGCTTTTGCACTTCTATAGGTTATTATCTGAATTAGCAGATAATTAATGAGAAGTGTAGCCTTACTTAAGCTGCTGATAGGTCCATACCTCTGTCAAAAAGTTGCTTCTTAGCAGAGGGGTGGGCAAAGACATTAAGTGTCTATGTGAGCTGCAGCCTTGCTGCTGCCGGCCGTGCACATGTACCCTAATGAAACAGTTTCTCCTTACAGCAATGGCGGCCTGGATCCGTGGTCTGCAGGTGGGGTGAGCCAGAACATCACCAGTTCCCTGGTGGCAGTTGTGATCCCGGATGGAGCCCATCACCTGGACCTGCGCAGCCGGAACCCTTTGGACCCCAAGTCTGTGCAGCAAGCTCGAGCCATGGAGATCTGCCTCATGAAGGAGTGGATTGAAAAGGCCAGGCACAGCCACTGAAGTGGTGCTGCAGCAACTGTGGCCATTGCACCTCTCTTGGCTTTGCTGGGAGTAGGGCCAGGCCTTGTGATATGGTCATTGGAGCATTTCCCTCCTGCTTCCTCACCTGCCCCACAGGTCACCATGGCTTGTGTCCATGAGAGAGGCAGGCAGCAGATGGATGGAGAGCATTCTCAGATGATAAACTCCAGTCAAAGTGCATGGATTGAGCTGCCTGCTCTGGTTTGCTTTCCTCTTCTGCTCTTTTTAAATGCTGTACTTTACTGCACAGTAATGGGTTCCTGTTCTAGGCTTGTTGTTCTCCTCACTGCAATGAGCAGTTGTTCCAGCTGCTGGTGCATCCAACAGTGGATTACATGGGAGTGGTGTTGGTGGTGAAACTCCTGCTGCCTCCAGTGTGACTGAATTTCAGACATCCTCTGCTGGTGGAGATGAGGGAACAGAAATCACATCTTACTGTGATGTTTGGTGGAGATGTAGGGAAGGCTGGGGAAAGTGGCTGTGCTGTTTGTAGGGAAACTAAACCCTTACCCAGCCCTTACCCTTTGGAATCGGTGTTGGAAAAGAAATGAATATACAACTTTTTTCGTACCTAGTTTTCCAGCAGCTTATTGATCGGTGGATTTTTGTATTCTGTGCTGTGCTGAATGGTCAGGGCTGGGCCCAGACTCACTCTGCTGATAACTGGCTGAGCATGTAGAATCTGCATCAAGATTTTACTTCTTCTTTTGCTGTGAGTCCTAATTCTGAGATATCTGTCACTGTCTGTGCTGGTGGTTACCAAAGAAAACTGAGTATATTTTGTGTATGTGTGTGTATCCCTCACAAATACTTAGCTTTTTAAAATCAGGAAGCTTTTGAAGCTATTCTCTTGAAGAGCAAATGTGACACTTGTGCTGGCTACATCTTATGAAGTGACAAATAATTGGGGCTGTGCCTTGTGTGGGTTCTTCCCTCCCCTCCATTCTGTGTATTGTTCAAATTCTGCATGATCTGTTTGCTGATGGCTCTTCAATAAAAGCCTTTTAAAAAAAATTGTTTGCTGGACTAACTATTGAAAACACAGAATGCAGCTATTCCCTTGGATCAGCCTAAAGCCTGATGCTGAGCTCACCAAGCCAGGTGCACTGGGCTTTCTGTAAGGCTTCCAAACCAGACAAACTGCCCTGATTCATGAGACAGCATATTTGACATTAATAAATGACTGGGGCTGTCCCCTTGTTTTCCAGCTTTGGCTTCATTCACACTGCAGCCCTTCTTCAGAAAGGATTCTTTGCAGTTTAAAGGACAACTCCATTTTAGAATAACTCAGGCAAGTTTTCATGTCCTCAGACTCCTAAAATTCCATCTCTGTTAAAAAGTTTTCTCAGCTTTGCTGATATGTCTGACAGTTGACTATATTCCTAAGATCCCACGTGGCCTTTTCTGTTTCCAAAGAGAACCCAACACTGAATTTTTATCTTTTCAAGCACTCCTCTGTATCTTCTTTCTAATAGATTATCTTTTTCCTCATCTAGTGTTAAACATGGCATTTATGTTCAGACTCTGCAGTCTGAACATTCCTGTGCTTTTGAGCAAGGTAATTTAGAGACTCCAGAGAACAAGGCCAGGGCTAAAGGATGAGTTGTGTAGGATTTGCCTGAATCCTGTTGGTGTTCCCCTTTTCCAATAGTTCCAGTTTCTGCTGTAAATATACTCACTCAGGGACTCTTAAAAACATTGAAACATTTAGAATCATTGGATAGAAACATATCCTTGATTCTTTTGAAACAAAATGTATTGGTTTTTAATCAATCATGTTACAGCAAAGTTTTTAGAAATGCTGTTTTATCTTCTTACACATTAATTGATGTGTGGTAGTGTCCTGGTTTACTGTGGTATGAGAAATGAAACCTATAAGACTTAAGATAAATTTGGGGATTAGAAATTATTTAATGGAGCAAGCAAGATCCTGGTCCAATTGCTCCCACTAGTTCACTGATTGCTCAGTGTGCTACTCCAAGTGAAAATTTTGGGATAAGCTTTTCCATGTTGTATAGATAAAGATGTGAGCAGCCCAAATTAACAGCTACTCTGTTATTCGTCAGCTTGTGTCTCCTCTCTCTCCTCTGCTAGTGAACTTACTGTCTCAGGAAGCAGCTGCTGCTTTGTTGTATGGAAAACACTTTTTAGTTTTAAGCAGCATAAGTAATTAAAAATTTCATTCCTCTTTCTCTATTCACTCCTTTCATAAGCAAGAAAGTTACCTTCAACAACATTTAGGACAACATGCAGTTTTTCAACTTTAAGTTTTGTGAATTAATACTTGCAAAATTTTCTTCAGAGGGGTTTTGTTTGTGTTTTTTGTTTCTTTGGGGGGGATGTTAATACTCTTTAATGTTCCATACTGTGTCTCTCTGTGAGACTGATTCAAGTGCATTTTGGATCAGGTTCTTATTGGTTGGACCAGTTTATGAATTATGTGACTTGTTTTTATGGTATTTTTAATTGATTTTGCTTTTATTCCCATCAAGCTGAGTAGTCAAAATTTTAGGCCTTATCTCAAACATGCAGACTTCATCTTAAAATCCATGTGCAAATCTTTGAATGCTACCAAGGGACTGCTTTGTGGTTTGTCTACCTTATCTAAATGTTAGCTCTCCTCTGTGTTTCATACAGGTGAGAATGAGTTGGGCCCTAACAAATGGTTGATGTATCTTTCCAGGCATATGATGATGGGCCATACTTTGTCTTGGGCTTACGTAAGTCCTTGGCTTGTGTCAGAAATTACTGGAATTTAAGACTGTATGTTTCCCACTCACTGGAAAAATGTAGAAGGAAAAAGAGTTAATGTTTTCCCTAAAGTCTGAATTTTAGTGGTGAGCCTGCAGTTTGTATCAATAAAAATACATGCAAATAATGACAAGTTTCTGAAACTGGATTTTGTTTTGCAGGGACATCAGTTTTTATCCTCTGGCAGATTTCAAGCTCTGTGAATGACATTGTCTGGTTTGTACTTGACTCTTGAGGAGCGGGGGGAGAGCTGGTTGCAGGAATCCGCGAGTCACGCACGTGGCAGTCAGGATGGCAGATGGTGAGTCTGCACCCCTTCGGGAGTTTCTCACTTCACAGCTTTGGCTGTGGTGAGGAGCAGGTGTATGAGCTGGTTGTTCTCTGTAGGTGACCACACTGAATGCAGTCAAGCTACCTATAATGGGAAAAATCCATTTTCCTTTTGAAAGCTTTCCCAGGCAAACACACGTTTCCCACATGTCCGTACTGAGGAAGGTTGTGAGGACAGATCTATAGCATCCCCTGACCTGGCAAGGAGAGGTTTTAACCAAATAATTAACAGGGCAGAGCTAAGCCTGCAGACTCTTGGCAAGGAGCTAAATAGGTTCTGCAACTCATTTGTTTGTAGGATAATTTTAATTTTGAAGATGATCAAATATTTCATCATCAAAAGAGTGTATAGATAGGTAATTCCCTCCTGGAGCATGGATTCTAAAGCACAGGAATAATGAGAAGTTTTGTCTCCCATGCTGTCTGCCCACCAAGGATGTTACAAAAAATGTCATTATGCTTTAAATAAAGGGATTTCTTTTTCTACCTCTGCTCTTAAAAGGGCTATTTAGCTGTTGTGAATTGAATCTCTAAGGAATAATGAGTGACCTAAAGAGCTTTATGTACGTTAAAGACAGCACATAGACTCTTGGATATTTTAGTTCCTTGCAGGACTAATGGTGGAATTATTGTGCCTTTCTGGCAGTCAGGAGGACACTATGCAACCACTAAACATGGGATGAAAGAATACAGGGGCTTGTATACTCCAAGCCTCCGTTTTTAGCTCTCCTCTGTTGATTCAGAACATCATTGTCACAATGTAACTGGCATCTTACTGAGAGTTAATACTGTAGCCTCTAGGTTTTAGGGGTTTTTTATAATTAACCTCTCTGTGGTTTTAAACCAAAGCCTTGATCTTACAAAGATGACTTCAAATCTGTCATATTTTTAGACTGTCTCTGTCAGAAAACCTACAATAGTTTATTTTGGCAGTGCAGGTTAGCAGAAAATGTGCAGTGAAGCAGTGGCAGAAAATATGAACTGAAGATATCTGCAGTAAATTCACAGTGCTTAAGTTCTTTTTAATTTCCCTTCCATTGTTTAAAAAAATCCAGATTTATCATCTAAAAGTGCTGGGCATTGGAGCTTCCACTGGTCTGAGCAGACTTGTGCTCCTGTATTGTTTGCATTCCTCAGTTTCCCAGTAAAGCCTCCAGCAGGAACATAAGCCTTTCTTGTTTTACCCCCCAGCCCAACTTTATTTTACCAGCAAATCTGATTTCATCCAATGCCTTAAGGCAGTGTCCATCTCTGTACCCTTTCAATACAAGCCCAATGAAGAAATTTCTTTACAGGAGAGTTAGACTGCTGACAGCTGACTGTGCTCCTACCCTGAGCCCTGCTGGGGTGGGGACCTGTCCTGTCCTTGCTCTGGGGGTCGCTGGGGCGTGATGCACAGACAGCAATGCCCTCAGCCCCCACGCCAGGGAAGGGTGAGGATGTGCTCCTTCACACGGAGCGCCTCACAGCTGTGCTCTGCCAGGCAGGAATCAGCTCAGCCCCAGCTGTCGCTGCTCCTGCAGTTGGGTTTTGGGTGCCAGATATTCAGCAGAGGAACATCGGCTGTGGGGGTGTAACCTGTGGCATCTCCATGTGTAACAATGTTCTCTCCAAAGTCCTCAGTGCTGTACCCAAGTGTTTCCTGGGTGTGGAGCCAGGGCTCCCCAGGGTGGGTGCGGCTCTCAGGGGCTTTTCCCTCCGCTGGTGATTTGAAAAATCTTTTGGTTCCATCCCCCAGTTTAGAAAGTAGGGGCAGTGAAACACTGAGACCGGGAATAGCAAATCCCTTCCGTTTGTCTTGTTGTTTTCTAATGTATGCGACCTCTCTGGGTGGTTTAAGCGGTTTAGGTACTTTCTATAAAAGGGATCTTTTAATGACAAAACTAATGTGATTATCTTACCAAGTGTGAGAGGCGTATTCAAGGTTTAAAGAAAATCTGTTAGAATAGCTGAATGTATCTGCTTAATCCTTTCTCTAATGTGGGTGGACAATGCTCTGGGAAGCAATTGGTCTTTCTTTCTTAGAGTAAATGCCTGGTCTCCAGAGGTAGGAACTTGTTTGCAGCTTTTTATACCCTTACGCTTCACCTTCTAGAGAATACAAAGGCACAGGAGAGAGGCAGAAAGCTTTGAGAGGCCAAGTTTTACCTCAAATAGCTGGGGGTGTAACCAATACAGGGCCAATTCCGGCAGGCTGCTGAGCACTCTCTGCTCCCTTTGACTGCCACCTGAATAGAGGGTCCTCCTTTTTTGCCCTCCTGCAAAACCACACTCCCTGCAACATGGAATACAGGAATGCATTGTCATTTCTGAGCGTGTGGTGAAGTCGTCTGCAGTTCCTTGGATGACAAGACCCTGTCTGGTTTTGTGCTTTGGGTGAGCAGCCCTACCCGTGCCGATCCAGGGCTTTAGACCCTAAGGTCCAGTCTTCCATATCAACCCCTTGGAAAGGTTTGCACCTTCTGACAAGTTTTTTCAGGGTGGTGCCTGAGCAGGGGAGGAAGGACAGCACCAAAGGGTGATGCTGTGGGATGCAGCCACAGCTGGACCTTGTTTGGCACCAGCCTGGTGGTGTTCAACTTCTCTGCTGTTCATAGGCCTGTGCTTGTGATTCTTTGGTTTCACCATGTCCATCTGAAGGCACAGGTTTATGACACATTAGGAAATGTTGTTGGGAACAGTTAGCAAGATAGGTAGAACCCCCCATGTTGCTGAAGCATTTAACAAAGCAAGTAGTGGCTCTGGGACTCTAACAAATGGATTTGGCTTTAACAGCAGAGACAAACATGTTGCATTTTCTGATTTGTTTTCTGAGCATCATCAAAACAGCACATCAGGAGGAAAAGGATATTGAACTATTGCTTTGCCCAGTTGGAATGAAACACCATCTCCTCTCACCACCCAGTAAAGCAACACAGGAAGAGGAGGTACCTCAACATCAGGGTGTTTTCCTTGTGAAGACAGACACTCATTTGTTACTATAGGACACGAGACAACATGACGCAGACATGCTGCTGTTCTCACGGCAGGAAAAAAGGAAGTTGATTTTCTAACTCCAACATTTATAGATTTCTAAAGGTGACAGTGGATTGGAGAGTGAAAGTGCCACCTTTCCAATGACACTGGACAAACCAACAGTCTATCAAATTTCTCCTCCTCCATAAAAGAATGCAAAACAATAAGTTGTTTACAGAAAGTGTATGAGAAAGTTTGCTACAAGAATGCAAACATCAGAAAGCTTAAAAAATCAGGGCGACACTCAGCTATACATCTATATCTCATCTGCCTGCCTTGACTGTGGACTTGATGCTGGGTTCTCTGTTGTGGAGAGAGAGACAGTGTTCCAGAACTTAGTGCACCACATAAAAACCAGTCCCAGATTGTATCAAACTGAATATTCTGAAGGAGGGAAAAGGATTCTGCACGACTGCAATGAGTCCTTCCCAAAGGAACAGGATTTTGTGCTTAGTCTCATGAATGCCATGAAGTTCTTGTCTCCTTCTTTCAGCACACGTATGAATGGCCACCCTTCCTTCAGTTCTTCCCTCTGACTTGGTGTCATCTGCAAGGCTAAGACATTCCAAAGAACTTGAAATCTTAGAACAGCATAGCTTCTTCATTGTCTTTCTTGTGGAAGATATGCTTGGACTAGTTTTGAAAACCTGGTTTCTTTAAAACTTTGGCAGCACTGAAAGGCTGACCACCTTCTTGCTGTCTGCATCCCTCCATCAGTCCTGTCATGGATTCTCAGCTGAGATCTGATCAGCTGCCAAGATAAGGGAGGGAAAGCTTTGGCTTCTCTGAGCTTTAGAAGTGATGTTCAGTCCTCACAGTCTCTGTGCTGCAATGAAAACAGGGCCCAGTAATTTCTGAAAGGGAGTGAAACAGGTTTAACAGTAAATCACTGTCCACAGCTGGGATGAGGAAGAGGAGCAGTCTGGGCTGCCTCCATACAAAGGTGAGGGGTTTCTTTTGGAGGTGGTTCATAGGGTCAAACAAGTCTGAGAGGGCTGTGGATGGGATCACCAGTGTTTCATCACAGGTGTTATATAATTATTTCATAAGTGGGAAATTTGGACCAGAATAAGATCAGTCAGGTCTAGGCTGTTTTTCTTCGGAAGGAATTATAAACATTTTAATGTATATCTCTGTCCAAATCTTCAGCGGTGCTCCAGGGCTGCTCAGCATTCCCTGGGAAGCTGTCCAGTACATCTGGGCAGATGCTGAGGAGTCATAAGGAGTGATGGCAGGCACCACTCAGTGTGTCACTATTTCCAAGACTGGCTTCCCAGAGCTCTGCTTCTCCACCTGCATCAGTCTGATACGAAGCAACCCAACTTTTTGCAGTGTCTGATGTCTCTTGGTGTTCCTCCAAGCATCTCACAGATCCACCGACTGTGCTCAACCCCTTGGCTGAGGCAGGGTCTGATGTGAGCCCCATTCCTTTGGTTTAAGGGGAGGACAGCGTGCTCCCCTCCACGGGACACGTATCTATGTGCGAGCTCACAGATGAGGGCAGTGCTTGCTAGGCAAACGAGACTAATAAATGTCGGGGCAGCAGGAGGTGAGTGCAATCAACTGTGAGAGCCTGAGTTATAGTGGTAACCTGCTGAATTCCTGGGTCACGAAGTAATTTACAGAACAACCCCGATGTCATTCAATAATTACTCCGACAGCCCGGGCCCCGGGGGGCGCAGCCTCCTGCCGCGGGTGTTATTAATACCATCAACAAGCAGCAGGATGTTGGTGTGAAGAAAAGAGCCACAGCACAAGCGTGTGAACCTGAGGAACAAATGGAAAATGGTATTAGTAGGATATTGTACCAGACTCTGGAAACTGATCTATCTTGTCCTAGCAAGTCATTCAGCGAAATATGAATGTGTCCCCTGTGGCAGTGGAAGTGGCTGATGGCAGTTTGCAGCAGAGGGGGAGGAAGATCCGTGTGTCCGTGCTGCTCATTTCTATTGCCCAGCCTCTGCGATAGTCCCCATGGAGACTGAACGGGAGCGGGGGGAGGAGGTGGTTTCCAAGCGCCCCAGAATAATTTAAATTAATATCCAGTGAACAATGTAAACCTTCCCTTTGACGTGGCGTGGGAATAGGCAGTCACAGCACTCGGGCTGGGTCAGCCAAAAGGGAAGGTAATGCCACAGCCCGGGATTTGATCAGCAGAGTAAGCCAGGGGCTCGACCTCTGCTGCCTCAGTTCCTCCCTTCCCTTCCTACCCCCCATCCTCCAGAATGTCGAGAATGGCAGCAAAAATACCTTTTGGTGAATGGATTTCTGGATAGAAAGGATGTATAGGAAACCTGCAAGTGGGTGTAGAGGGCAGTGCCACCTGCAATCTGTGTGGACCTTGGCATGTGGGTGCCAGGAGATGCAAGTGCCAGCAGGGTGGCGTTGGCACAGCTGTGCTTTAAAATCATTTCACAACACCACTTTGGGTTTTCTGAGCTTTTCTGTCCCACTCCAAGTTCTGTGTGCTCTAAAGGTGACTGCAGGTGCACAATAAGGAATTATGTGGGCAAAGTCTGAAGGGAATCAAGGCTGATGTAAATCTGAGTTGTTTCTCAGCTGGGAAATGACAGCAGAGGGCTACGTGCTACTTTGCTTTGATCTGGTACACATGGCAAATAAACAGAGCCCTCCTGGTTCTGATCCTTCCTTGTGCAGAGGAGCACAGAGTTTATTTAAACATGAGGGCAAGTGATTCTCCAGGGCTTTTAGAGCATCAGAGCTCTTCTTGGCCATTATGTCAGGGATAAAATAGCAGACATTGGCCTATAGCAGAAGAGGCTTAGCCCCAGGGCTGTTACCTCAGGCACTCCTTGGTGGATCCATGTCCTTGCTTGATCCACCCACCACGTGTGTGAGGAATAGGCCACCACCACTGACTGGGAAGTGACCGTCATGCCTGAGGTGCCCTCCTGGAGCATCTCCGGCCACAGGGTCAGGCTGTTACAGGAGCAGTAGCATCAACACTTTGACTTGGGGTATGAGATTAACTCAGTGGTCCTTTTTGCCACTTAAAAGTGCAAAATGAGTAAATCTCCACAAAATTTTGTGGCAAACAGAAGCAGGCCATGCGGAGCTGCCCAGTGGCAGGCAGTACCCTGGATGAGTTCATCCTCCACTGGGCACGCCTGGCATGTGAGGAGTGAACACGGCCAATTCACTGCTTTTCATAGGCTGGATAGAATCCAGATGTTTGTGCAACTAAATCAGAATTAAGCAGAGGTCCAGCAGCTGATAAATGTTCATCTGCCAAGGAGAAGTGCCCAGGAACCTGCAAAACCACCAGGCTGGAGAGAAGCCCAGCAGGCAGGCATTTTATGACTTAGACAATGCAGGGAGGCACAACACTATAACTGTGTGGATGCTTCATTCCTAAAAATGTTCAAGGTGTTGGGTGGAGCTTTGATCAATGTAGAGAAAGATGCCCCTATCCATGGCAAGGGGAATGGACTAGATGGTCTTTAAATGTCCCTTCCAACTCATTTGATCTAAGGCAATGTGGTGATGGGATTTCTGGCTGGGGACCAGGGGGAAGTAGGATAGATGAGTGTGTCCTACACCCATGGTGAGCAGTCACAGCCTGAGGTTTAAGAAGCAGCTCAGCCATACAAATTGTTCCACTGGCCACAAATGACTTCTTTCTGTGATCTTTTTCAATATTAGAATATTTCAATAGAGACCAGCACTCTTTTTCAGTTCTCAGTTCTGCCTTTGTGCTGCCAGTGCCTATCAGGCAGACAGGAGGTCTGCAGAGTACTGCAGGCATTGATGACAGGAGGTATGGGGGCATTCTGGTATTAGTTTTAGACTCTGGGCCCTTCCTTTTGTTCACAGTTTAGCAATACATTGCTGGTGACCTCCCCCCCATCTAACCTCTCTCACTGACTTTTCCTACACAGCACTGACAGAAGTGACTGCAATTTTGTGCCTGTGCTGCTTCTCTTGATGAGACCCAGGAAAAAGGGGTGAGAGATATGTTATTGTGATGTTATCACTGTTACTGCCTAAGAAGAGGATTACCAAAATTCTTCTATTTCCTCTATTTCCCCTTTTGTGCTCATGCACGGATGTTGCTACTGATATTCCCTGAATTCCCCTGAAAAATAAAGAGTGTTTTATCCGTATTCCCCAAGTGCCCAATACAAATGCAAATCAGCTCTGGGCCATTGGTTTGTTGTTTGGTTTTTTTGTTGTTTTTTTTTTTTTTTTTTTTTCCCTGTCTGGCTAGCATTGCTTGGCAGGTCTTTTCTCGCTTGCTTCTTTTCCTCCCTTTCCTTTAGCTGGTGTGTCCGAAGCAAGGTTCCCAGGAGGGTCAGAGACCTGCTTCATTCCCACACCTCTGCCCTCCTCTTCCTTCTCATCCTGTTGCCAAACTTGTGTCTTTATTAACCCTTTGTGCAGAAAGATCTGAAGGGCTAGAAATAAACCAGAACTCACTCAAATTCCCTAAAATAATAGTCAGGTGGGCCACAGTGGTTCCAGATGAGAACAGTCAAGCCATTATGTTGTTTTGCTGCTGCTCTGCACAGCTCATCCCTTGGACAAAATTGAGTAGGAAATCACAGCTATGGGGACCCAAGATCAGAGGGAGTAATGATTCTGAACTTTCCCATCACTTTAAATAAGTCAGGATTTTTAGGTAATAAACTACCTAAATGAGTGACTCCTATATCCCACAAGTGGGATTTGAAACAGGGGGATTTAAACTAGCGAGGCTGGTGAAAGTCACCAGTGCTCTAAACCCCTTGGGCCAAAGCAAGTGCCTACTCACTTAGAAAATTCATGCACAATTTTTTAGAAAGGACAAATAATAGACTGAGTTGCCAGGTTAAAGCCATGCCTGCCCTTTCTTCTTCTGCAGTTGGCAGTTTCATTATGTGCCCAAATTTCAGTCTGATGCTGAGATGTCCTCAGCATCTCTTGCCTATTTTAAAGTAAATTGCTTTTAATTGTATTTAAAGCTACAGCTGAACATATTTACAGGTTATGTTTAATATGTACAGGATTGCTACGGGGAGAAGTTAAAATGAGACACCAACATCAAAATTCAGCTCTAACAATCCGGCCAAAGGCAGCCTGCAGGTGCTGTGATCCGGAGCTGAGCATCACTGCCAGGGGCAGCCATGGACGTGGTCAGGATCCTCGCCTTCTTCCCATGGGTTTCAGATCAACCAAGAACTTAAATACACACTGACTAGCGGTGCATGAGCAGCTCCTGCCTACAAAAAGGTTCTCGCAATGGGCCTGGCTTTTGGGACACCCTTAAACCCCAGCAAAGGGCTGGTGAAGCCTGGGTGAGGCTGAGGGATGTAGCTTCCTTCCCTGCCTGGGTCCACAAAAGAGGCTTAAGAGCCCACAAATCTGCTGAGCCTCTGGCTTCATGTTGTGGTGTTGGGGCCCATGGAGACCAGGAGCTATCTGCTGGGGGTGAATGACTTTGTGTGGGAACCAGTAAGACCCCCTGCATCCCTTCATTGCTATTTCCCATTTCCCAGGTGCTGACACCAAGCAGTTTGTTCTGCCCTCAATGCTGCAGCTGAGCTTGTTCCTAAAAAAAAAAACAAACTCAAAGGGAAAAAAATAATTTGTGTGGGTTTCCTTCTTCCCTTTTCATCTTCTTTCCTGCTGCTATTCATTTAGCATGAAATAACCCTCCAAATCAATCCGGAAGAGATAATTTGCAACTGTTGCTGTTTTCCCATTGCTAATTGCTGGTTTGAAATCCCATTCAAATCGCCCTGAATACACAGTCCAATGTTCCTACACTAAGTGCCTACCAGGTATTTTTCCTGATGGGCTTTCATTTCCTTGCAAAAAACCCCACAAACAACCAGTCCTGGATCAGTGGTTGGATTTAATGGGACAATAGCATCTCCATAGTACATCTTGTTTCCGAAGCAGAGCAGTGTTTTGGCAGGAATCGACCTCTGCTGAGTTTCACAGGCCTGGTGGCATGTTTTGGTACTGGCAGAGCCAGAAATGAAGCAGTTAATTGCCCTACTGGGAAGGAGGAAATTTCTTGTAAAAATCCAGAATCTGGTTGAACAATGTGGCCTTTTATTTTTCAGCCTTGGAATCAAGCCTGGCTGCCCTTGTAAACAAAGAAAGGAAAGAATCACTGAACCAACCCAACACATAAAAACTGACCACGTCTGTCTTTGAAGTTCCCTTTATGTTGTTTGGAAAACTTGGGATTATAGAGATTTTTTTCTTTTTTTTTTTTTTTTTCTTCTTCTCCTTCTTTTTTTTTTCCCTTAGAAAAAGAGGGATGGAAGTTAAGGGAAACTTTTTCTTAAACAGAGCAGAAGTCATTAATTAAGTATCCCATTCATACCCGAGGCACCGGCTCATCAATCAGATTTCTTATTAGCATTCTGATGACCCGCCTGACCCCCTGTCTCTGCACTGTCTGCATGACGACACCGAGAGGCAGACCACACACCGAACAGAGGAGGAGGAGGAGGAGGATTATTCGGCACTTTTCCTTGCTCCGGGGCGGGGGAACCGGGCTGGGGAGAGGAACAGTGATGGACGTTGTTGTTTTGGGTGGAGGCGAGTCAATAAGTGGCTCCTGGAGAAACAGCCCTGAGAGCCTGGGAGAGTGACTCAGGAGGTGTCTGCTGCGTGCACAGCGCTGCTTCGGGGCTGGGAGCAGGGCTTGGTGCTATCACAGGGTTATATCAGCTATCACAGGGTATCTCTGCTCCCACCGTGGTCACAGGGAGCTTAAACCCAGCAGGAAGAACAGGATTTTAGCACAGTGACTCCTGTCAGGAAATGACTGGGTCCTGAAAATGTGCTGGTGGCTTTGGGCTCTGTAAGTAGGCTGCGTCCTCAAGGTGGGTAAGAGTCCCACATTACCAGTCCTCCAGCCTTTCTCCTTCCAAGTTATCCTAATTACAAGCACTTATCTGATTAAATCTTTACACAACTTATTTTGGGCAAGGTTTTTATGTTAAAGAAAAAAAAAGAGGACAGTGACAGCAGCAAGCTGTGAGGTGGGCACATCTTGAGAGAAAATGCAACTGCAGCAGCCCCTTGCTTAGAATGGGAATTTACACGTGCAAACACATGCTGACAGCGTGCAGGGTTGAAGGAGTGTTGGTTCAGATTAGGTATAAGAAAGAAGTTCTTTGCAATGAGGTTCAGAGACACGGGTTGCCCAGAGAGGAGGCGGATGCCCCATCCTTGGAACCATTTGAGGCCAGGTTGGATGGGGTTCTGACCAGCCTGGTGTAGCTGAAGGAGTCCCTGCTCATTGCAGATGATTTTAAAAGTATTCCATGATTCTGTGATTGCTGGTGGCCCTGACCAGGGAAGGCCGTGGCCAGTGGAGGAAGGCAGCAGTGGCAGTGTGAATGATGTGCCCGTGTGCCTGCCACAGGAATAGAACCACGAGTATGGCCCTACTCTTAGGGCAACTTGTTACCAAGAGTTGGCTGAGATTGCTAAATGAGATTTGTTTTGACAAGTGTTCTTAAAATAAAACATTTTGACTCTTGAAACTAGGGTTGCTATTCTCCTATTTCCTCATTCTTTTCTGGTTCTCTTTCTCTTCTTCAAAAGCAAAAGTATATTGTTGCAAGTAGGCCTCTGGCCAAGAATAATTGGCATAAACTCCATGTATTCGAGAAGGCTGATCAATAATCTTATTAAGAAACCTATTGCTCTTTTTTATACCCTAATTGCCTACAGGTGGAATTGATTGGTCCTCTAATTAAAACACCATCACCACTGTCTAATTAAGAAACCACCCTTTGGTAAACAAATCTCCATAACACATTCCACATGTTCACAATGCCAGGTGCAGCAACATAAGAATCGTTTCTCATTCTTTCCCCTGATCTTCTCACAGACTTTCCCAGAACGATGCCTGGCAAAGTTGTGCCAGGCATTGTTCTGTGGCCAGAGAGCTGCTGCCACAAAAGTACAGTGGTGTGTTTGGTGGATGGACAAAAGGAAATCTGGGAAATGTGAATAAAATTTCAAAGTTTATAATGTATTGTTGGTTTGAACCTGACCAAGTGTCACATATTCTCCATTAAGTCTCACAACCCTGGGGAGTTACCACCATAGACATCTCTGGCCTTAGGCAATATTCCCTGAGTTGTGCTAAAACTGGTAGGGATTAGACACCTTTAGGAGTCTGAGCCTCAGGATTTAGCCTAACAAGAAAAGTCCCTCTGGACAGCAAATTGCATCTTCTCTCCAGCCAAAACCCCAGTGTATGAAACATCCTTGTCTTTGGGGCTCATTCTCAAGGCAGAGGGTTGCTGTGACAAATAAAGGGAGCACGAAGGTCCTTCCTGGAGATGCAAAGATGTACATCAGTCTTTGCTGAGCAAGGAGGAAGGGAGAGGATGGAAGTGAAAGTGGGCAGCAGTTTCATGTGTCAAGTTAAACACCAAAGCAGCCAATTCCTGAACTCAGGGCTTCCCAGCCCATGCAGGAGCCTTTGGCACAAAGCTACAGGAACTCTTCAGCTTGCTGTCCCAATGGATCCTCAATTGGGCACCAGTGTGAGGGGTGCAAGTCAACTCCTTCTGCCCTGTGTTCTGAAATTAGCATTTTGTTGTGGTTTAACTCCAGCCAGCAGCTCAGCCCCACACAGCCATGCACTCATTCCCCCCACCTCCTCAGCAACACAGGGAAGAGAATGGGAAGAGTAGAAGTGAGAATTAATGACAGTTTAATAGGTGAAGAAAAAGCTGCACACAAAAGTAGAGCAAAATAAGGAATTCATTCCCCACTTCCTATGGGCAAGCAAGTATTCAGCCATCCCCAGAGGAAAGCAAGTAATGGTGACTTGGAAATGTTTTCTTAAACACCAGTCTGAACATCCCAGGCAGCCTCTGTGGCCCCAAGTGCCCAACTTTGACTAATATTGTAGAGGTATAACCATCCCCTCCTTGGCAAGTAACTGTGGACCAGGGCCAGCAGGATCACCTGGGGCAAGGATAAGGGCAGGTCAGATATCAGATTATCAGTCAAAGTAGCTGGAAAGTGGTTCCCTGGCTACTGACACAGATGTATCTTCCATGTGCTCAGAAAGGGATCTGTGCATCCCAGACACTTTTAAAAAGGCCGTATTTTTTCCTTGGTGATTGGAAGAGTGCCTTGACAGACAGCTCTTAATGATGGTACCTGACCCAGAGCATCTTCCCAAAGCTGCTTCTGCTCTCAGAGCCCTAAAGACTGATATCCCATTGGGTTATTGCTGGACCTCTCTACACAGCCCTTCCTGTCATGGAGAAAATCATGGATGGTGGGCACCATTGTGAGGCTCATCTCCACACCTCCATCAAGCTGATTACTGGTGTGTATTCTGCAGCTGGGACACAGAAAGGAATTAAACCCGTCACTTCTTGAGTTGTTAAGGGGGTGGTTTAGATATTGACAGTAAAGTCTAGTTTTCATGGCCCTTGTTAACCTAAGCAGTGCTCGATTTAATTCCTCCCTGAAGTATCAGGTGGGGAAAGACTTCTATGTGGAAGATCAAATAATGCACAGAATTGTGAGGAAGAAGGCTCAAACCCTCTCCAATCTCTCTCTGGTGCAGCAAACAAGGTCAGCTGGGTACCAGTTTGGTGGCTGCTGTTCTGGTGCTGGACCATCTCACACAGCGGTCAGGTATTGTTTGCAAAGATGGCATAAATTAAATTACATGGAAAAAAATTAAACTGGATCTCTGTTGCCAGAAGCTCCTCTTATCATTTCTGTAGCCTGTTCACATTCCCTGGCAGATAATTGCCATGACTAACATTTATCTGACACAGCCAATTTTGCCACCAAAATCTGTTTTCTGACCTTAGCTGACTCTTCACAAACATGACAGCTCCCCCCACAATAGCATAAACCCCAACAAAGCTCTCCTAGAAAATATATCGGTTTTGTGGGCACTACAAAATCAAAATAAGATGGAATGAATGCCTCAGAGAGCTGGATGGAGAGGTTGAGCGACTGTTATTTCTCTGTTTTAGTGGTGGTTTCCTTCACCTGATTTGTTTATTCTGCTGTTGTCTGTTGTATCTTCAGACACAGGGACACTTTGTGCAGTCAGATGGCCACGCTGGAGAATGAGCTGCCTGCCACATTCTTCATACCAACCTGACTTCTGGGCTTCCTTCATCTGTGATTTTCTGTATTTCCAAGAGGTCTGTAAGGCAGGAAAAGCTGGTACAAGGGTTTGGCAATGCAGTGAAGGGCTCTGGGTGTTTGATCAGCGTTCAGGTGAACCTGTCAAGAGTGAAAAAAGGACAGGTTTATCTTTTAGCAGCAATTTGGGCTGTTCACCATGGGGCTGTGTGTGATGCTGGCTACAGACAGTGGTGGGAGCTGAGGTTGAGACAGAGGAAAAGGAAGGACCACGACAGATGTGCACAGGTCTGCCTGTGGCTCATTAGCAGATTTCTAATCTAACAAGATTCTGCTGCCCTGACCAATTCCCTCTGAAGCTGACCCAAGTTTCCACAGATCTCCACTCAAGTCATGTGCATTATAAACCCTCAGTCTGTCCTCTGGGACACAGACTGGGCAGGATCTCAAGGAGCCCTTGCTGGATAGATATGGGAACATTTCATCCACAACGATTTTTTGAACACCTGATACTTAAGTTGTCTTTCTCAAGAACGAAATTTTGCAAGTGAATCTGCCCACCCCTTCCAAAATCCTGTTAACACTCCTTCTGCCCTCTTTCACCTTCTGATTCTTCCTCAATGAAGCCCATACCATCCCATGAACCAAAATCATGCTTCTAAGGAAAACCTTTAAATAGTGCATCTAGGCCATGTGTTAACTCTGCAGTGGTCCACACCTAGTGGTCCCCACCTGAAGATCAGAGATGAAGGCTCCAGACTGCAGAGATGGCACAAAGATGGTATCTTGTGCAAAAAAAATGTCACCAGATATACTCAAAACAGGTATACATAACTTTCTCTGGGCGAAATTGAGTGCATCATGTTTGTATCTCCATACCTTCATGTCTGGCTGCTTGTGAGGGTGACAGGCTCAGAACTGGCTTGAGTCACTGGCAAAATTGCCCACCCTGTCTGTGTCTGAAGAGGTAGTCTGAATCCTCTCATCCCTCAGGGCTTTCCAATGAATTCTATTCTTCCTCCTTGTGATGCCACTAGAAGACTGAATTTTGTTGATATTGGTGAGTCTCCCCATCCAAGCTGAATGACAGCTCCATATTCCCTTTCAGATCCTTCTTAAAAGTCCCTTTCATAGGCCCACAAGAAATAATTAGAAGTTGTTTGGAAGATAATGCCTGTCCTCACTTTCATTTTCCTGAGCATCCAGTCATATGAACAAGGCTTACTACATCTGGCAAATATTTGTTGTAGCGTCTGTACATTCTTGGCATGAGGCTAATTATGGATTTTTTTATATATTAGTAGACTTTCTAAATCTAAAAGTGGGAATAGGAGGGATTAGATGACTTGGAGATTTTTTTTCCCCTTTCCAACTTTGTTCCTTGTCCAGTTTAAAACTGCAATGAACAAAAGTCATTACTGGATGGGAGTCTCCCCCTCAAAAAAGAGCGTGGTGACCTCTGGATTTCTAAAAACCATTTTCAGGACATATTGGGCACTGGTTTGACACTTGTAGCTCCAACGGATGTTGGGACAAGTTGGCAGGTGCCCTGAGTTCTCCAGATCTGGTTGAGATTAGTTTGATTAGGTTGATAATGGACCCTTTTCATGGTCAGCAGGAAAACAAGGTCAGCAGCATCACTGAAATAGGGCAGGGAAGTTACTCTGGAGCTGCCTGTTTCTCCCCATGAATAAGAGATCGGGATGAGATCATGTAGGGTCCTCTTTGACAGCCACAATCAATGGCTTCTGAGTATTTCTTGTTAGGTTGTCATTTGGCAGTCTGGTGGGCAGGGTCTCCTTATTGAGGTCCTTGCTGAGCTGGGTGACAGCTGTGGCGATGGCTGTGCCATTCAGGCTGGCACAGCCGGGCTCCACACGGCGGGGACGACAGAAACCCTTGCACAGCTCACCCGAGGGAGGGTGGGAAGCAAAGAATCCCTGCATCCTCCAGCTGGGAAGCCCTGAGAGTGCAGGAAGGAAGATGAGAGCATGGGCAAAGCTTGAATCTGGTGCTGGAGGCCCAGGCCATGGAGGATGGTGCTGCCAGGCCCCATCGCGCCTGGCGCTCCGGACACGCCGAGCAGGAGCAGCACGTTCCCACCGCCGGGCGCGCCGCGATATGATGGCGTGCCAAAGGAGCTCAAGGGGGGGAATATCCTGGCATAGAATTTAAAATGTGCTCTAACCTTTTCTGCAAACTGAAAGCAAGAAAAATGCTCATAAAACTAGTCTTTGTGCACAGAAAGAAGTCCGTTTTTATACTGTTGCTAAGTTCCTTATTGTTTTCTGGCTGTTTTTTGTGTTTCTGTGGCAGCCTTTTCTGTGGGCCTCTTTCAGTGACTTAGCTATATTGGCCTGCAGATAATTAGATCAGTGCTATCATTTTCACTGTCCTTTTTCCTCTGGAGCAATTTGCATGATAATGGCAGTTTGTTCGACTCTCTCCCTCCGTCTCCCTCTCTCTTTTAACCAGACACCATTTCTAAACATGAAATAATTCAGGGAACAATCTGTGAGTGGCTCTGTTAAGAAAAGACTGAAACATCTGGTTAAGAAAACATTTCTGGTAACCCAGAATCCAATATTTATGTCAGCTATGGCTTTAAAAAAGATGCATTTTCTTAACAGCATTTTTAGTTTGTATTTTAGTCTACATGCAGTGTTGGCTGTATGCAAAGCTCCTAACCACAGTGTACTCCCACTCTGGGTATATATGTCTTTATTATATGTTTATTTAGACAATTTATAGGCAAATAAAATATTAAAATCTAAACTCCTAGTGAAACCTATGACAGGTACCATTTAAAAGGCAGCTGTGCCCCACAAACTGGTTCTGACCCCTCTTGCTGTGAGCTAAGTATTTTGTCCCACAAGATATGCCCAAATCTAAGCAGGAGAGCAAACCCATTGAAACCCAGAGCTTGGCCTCGGTGGCTGACACTGGTGTTGTGGTGATTTAGGGTCTGGGGCTTCCCATGCCAAGGGTGGGCCAAGGAAGCTCTTTGTGCAGGAGCAGAGTCTCCTGCCGTGCCCAGGTCCTGCAGACCAGTGGTCATCTCAGCCTCCAGGCTGTGCTGCACCACTGAGAAGATTATCTTTGCTGTAAGAAAGGGGTCTTGGGACCAATTCCTGCTCCTGATGAGATTAAACTCCCTGCAGACATATCTCAGCAAGGGAGAAAAATAAATAGTGAAAAAAAAATTAATAAAATTGATCCTGGTATCTGAAGAACGTGAAATTAATTTGGGATTTTGATTTCCCTGTGGCAGCTCAGAAAAGGAATATCAGCTGTCCTACACCTGATAATTTTTCACATGGATCTTCATGTCACTCTGGCAAAAACATATTCCTGGTCTGGCTTCAGACCTTGGAGGGCCTCTCAGAGCAGCCCAGTGCTGCAGTGGATGGGTGGCAAAGCTGGGAATAGAAAATCATATTTGCCTGTTGAGTTAAGCTTATTAAAGATGATTTGAAATTTCCTAATAGGCAATTTTTGATAGGCAAAAGTAGACACAGTTTTGATAGCTTTCTAAGTTAAAAGTAAAACAATTAAAATTTCCACAGTTGTTTTTCTTTTTATGAGAAAAATATTCTTGTAAAGAAATGAAGTTTAACCAGTTTTCATTTATTTGAATTAACTAATTATTTTTATTTAAATACTGGAACATGTTGCTGAACAGTATTTTTACAGATTTATTTGTGCTGCAAATATCTCATAACAATTGTAACACACCAGAAAAAGCTTTACCCTGTGGGTAAATATCTGTGAGGATTGGGATCTCTTGTTGTCTGCCATGGGGTCACACAGAATTACAGAATGGTTTGGGTTGGAAGGGACCTTAAAAGTCTAATTCCAAACCCCTACCATGGGCAGGGACACCTTCCACTAGACCAGATTGCTCAGAGCCTCATGCAGCCTGGCTTAGGACACTTCCAGGGTTGGGACATCCACAGCCTCTCTGGACAATCCATTCCAGAGCCTCAGCACCCTCACAGGAAAGATTTTCTTTCTTACACCTAACCCAAACCTATCTTCTTTCAGTCTAAAGCCATTCCCCCTTGTCTTGTCACTCCATGCACTTGTGAAAAGCCCCTCTCTGTCTCTCTTGTCACCTCTTTAGGTCCTGGAAGGTGCTTGAACATTTCCCCAGAGCCTTCTCCTCTCCTCATCTATCAGCTGAGCTGCACCATGTAAAGGAGTAGGAAAGGTTATGACAACGCTGCTGTGGTCAGACGTGCCTGAAAATCACCTTCAAGTCAGAGAGAAGTCACCTCCAAGTCAGCTGAAGCATCATTAGAGAGCTGCCCAGAGTGGCAGAGAGTGCTGATCCCAGGCCATGGGAGAGCTGGAAGGACAAGCAGAGTTCAGCTCACAGCTACATGGAGCAAAGATGCCACAAGTCACATGAAGATGTTGACATGGGGTTTCATGGCTCAAGAAAATTGATTATTCCCAAACAGAGTGCAGGGACAGGGAGTGGCTTACCAGAGTCATGAGAATTGCTGATGCCCAGCAATGTGAAATATTAAATCCACCAAGCAGAGTTATTCATCACTTGATGAAATTCAGTGGAAATGGCTTCACTGGGAATGGGACCAGGTCCAGAGCATAAATCCTAAAGAGAAGGCTTCTTTCTGAAACAGTGTTGCCAAGCTGTGTGTGACCAGGATCACACCCCAGAGGGCACCTGGCTCTCCTGTGCTCTCCCCTGTGCTGTGGATGGTGCCTGGCCAGACCTCTGAGGGGCACTGAACTCCTGTGGTGTCAGTGGCCCTTCTGGGATACATGAAGGCTCCTTTGCAGCATTTTTAAACCCTCACTATTTGCATCAGGTAAGGTTTGAGGAGCTCCTCCCTTCCCCAGAGCCACACAGCCCCTTCTCAAAGCCACGTAGCACCTCCTCAAAGCCTGCCAGGGACCAGGAGATCAAACAAGCTGGTCCCTGCCAAGCAAAAAAAAAAACAAAACAAACAAAAAACATTAGAGGTAAGATAGTCTGCAGCACACAGGACAGTGCTTGACATTACTTGCTGTCTGATAGCATTTCACATTTCTTCCAAGCAGCAACCTGCACTACTAGAGAAATAAAAGAAGGAATTTGATCCTAAGCCCTGCACATTTACCTTCAGGAATGTCTCTGAGTGAAGATGAAACCCCGAAAATTTAAAGGAATACACAAGAACTGAGGACAAAAAAAAAAAAAAAAAAAAAAATTCACAACAGTATGAAAACTGATTTATTTTCTAATTAATTTTACGTACTTGTAAATGTTTTCTCATAGAAAATTTCTACCAGTAGCCAAGTGCCAGATTATGAGCAAGACTTAATGAAAAACAAAATGAGAATTTCAAGGCCCAAAACCCTTTCCTGAAGATGCCAGTGGTGCTTTTCTCACAGCTCTTGCAGTGGTGAGTCACCAGCACATGAGGTGGCTTATCAACTTATTAAATGCACTATTTTTTTTGACAGAAAAGTTCATGATTTTGCAATTCTTGTGGGATTTTGATTTACTCCAGGTAATTTATAATCAAACTTTAAATACTTATAGACAATTTAGGTGGAAACCTGCTGCCATCACCTTATATATTATATACAAGATCTGAATAAAAATCACAACAGTATGAAGATGAGGGTTTCTTCAATCAGCAGGTTTATATAAGGAAAAATTAGCTACAATGTGAAACGTGAAAGCAACATAAAGTTTTTTAAGCTGGTGCTGAGGTTTCTTTTCAGATGAGCCTCCCCAGGAGTTAGATTTGGACATGGTCCCTTCCCCATTGCATGCTTCTTCTTATCTTCTTGTCCTTAATTTCCAGTCTACCATCACACAGATAGTTTCTCCCTACAATATTTCATATATAAAGTACAGAACACAGGTGAGAAATAGGATTTAAAACTGTCCAGATGAAGGAGAGTGAGATGGTTGTGATGGAAGAGCTGATTCACTGCTCCAGGTTTACACGGGAGTAACCTCATTGAAATAAGGAATTTCACTCCTCCAGAACCAAGACTTGGGTCAGGCTCAGCTGAACCATGGACTTTTGTATTCATTCAGAGGATTAAATGGAGTCTCCCATGTTTTTCAGCTGAGTCCTGCACACCTGACATGGGCAAAACAACCACTGCACTGTGAGCAACATGACAGAACTGGGCACTGAAGAACTGGACTGCATAGCACCACAGAATTTCAGAAAATACTGACAATCTGGAAATAAAGTGTCTCCCTCTGGACTTTATGAACTCAGTTCCAGTGGAAACTTTGCCTATATAAAGTTGATGGGATGAGGCATCTACATACAAATATTAAATTCACGTTAAGGGGACTAAATTTGGCTTAAGTGGAATATGCCTTTCATCTCTCCTGGTTTTACTGAGTATTTTATTGCAATTCTTTCTTTATTAGTGGGAAAGAAAATCAGTGTGTTTTAAAATTGTTCCCACTGTTGTGAGTATAAACTTCCTGAAGATTTTAGCCTGTTTGCAAGAGATTGAGTAAAATAAAGATTTTTTTTTTAGGTCAACATTTTCTTCTGGCAGACTGAGCCTGAAGTGCACTTTATTTCCCTTTAATTTAACAGCTCCAGCAGCTTTTCCAGTTAAATCGACTGTTCATTATTGAGCCCATTTATGAAGGGCTGTGCAGTGCAGTTTAATGAATCCCTGGCACAAAGCTCCCTTTCAGTGTAGGGAAAGAATAGCAGCCTATTTAGGTCCTGTAGGGCTGTATGTCAAAGGCTGCCTATAATACTTGTCAGGGAAGGGCAGAAATTCCCACTGATATAAGAATGTGCAAGAAATCAACTTTCACAACCAACTCGCCGATTAAGACGCGATCAGGAAATGAGTCCGTAGGTTGGGAGCGGTGACACCTGTTTGGGCAGCCAGATTTTCCCATAACTCCATCACCATATGGGCCATACAACCAGGAAGGGGAAAAAAATAAAAGAGAGAGCCCTCCCTCCCCTGTCGCAGAGATTTTCCTACTTTCACGCTGCCTTCCTGATGCCACGATGAAAGGAAAATGGGTGTTGTGAATTGTGAGAGCTGGGCTCAGCGCTGGGTTTGGTTTGCCTTCCCTAGGAGAAGGTTTTTGTAGTGATCGTAAGAACATGGAACAGTTTGGGTTGGAAGGGACTGTAAAGATCACCTGGTTCCAACCTCCCTCAGTGAGTGGGAACATCTTCAACAAGACCAGCTTGCTCAAAGCCTCATCCAGCCTGGCCTTGACACTTCCAGGGATGGGGAATCAACCACCTCTCTGGGCAACCTGTGCCACTGTTTCACAACTCCCATCATAAGACATTTCTTCTTTATATCAGCCTGAATTTATTTCCTTTTAGTGATGAGGCACAGAGTGAGATGTTCCTCCAGGCTGAATCCCAGTGGGATCCTGCCCTGCCATGGCAGAGGATTTACCCTGGGACACTTGGACACTGAGGTGGGTGGCTCCATGAGCTTCACGAGGGCAGACAGAGCCTCTGCAGCTGGCTCCAGTGAGGAGCTGCTCCACAGAAGTGCTGGCACTGTAACGCTGCCCTCCACTACGCAAGGCTTCCTTGCTTGTGGAAGCTGCTCTCCTTTCTGTCCAGCCTTGTCGGCAAGGATAACAAATTGTTCTTCTTGTGAAGGGCTAGATCGTGTGGCCATGAGCTCAATCTGTGGCCACAGCAAAGCATTAGTGATCAGGGCATGCTGCTCCCTTTGATTCTCAGAGTGACTGTGCCCTGGTTTTCCAAAAAAGCCAAGCTTGATGCCAAGGGTGTTACTCCCAGAAGCCTTTGTTCAAAAACCAGAGGTGGTTGAGATGCTTCTCCCTCTAACAAGCAAGAAAATGAACAAAACCAGATAAATTTCCTATGCAAAAGTGGGCAAAAAAAAAAGCAGTATAACCCCTGGAGCCCCTCAGTAAGCACTGAATGCTCTCCTGTGGGATGAAGGTCTGGGGTGGTGGAAGCAATTCTGCAGCCACTTCACTCACCCCAGTCTGTTAGGGGCAAAGTGCAGGGAAAAGGACATCTGGTCCAAAATTTTGCCTGGGGTTGGGGCTATTTTGTGGGTCTAAACTCAGCATTTCCTGGACATTAGACCCTGCTAGTGAGCTCAGGTGGATAGCTGGGCCTGAGAGTCACCACGAGTGGGCTGAGCATCAGCATCCTGAAAGGGCACAGACAGAAGACAAGCAGGCTCATACAGCTGCTAGAAAAGAGATGTTTTTCAAAAATAACCAAACTGCTGTTTCCTTGAAAAAAATTCAAGTTTCTTTACAAGTTGTTGACATCATGTGGCTTAGCAAATTTCCCTCCAGGCATTGCCCAACTCGGGGTAATCAGCTCTGCCTGAGAGAACACGGAGAATGAGCATGTTTAATGCAATTATGAAGGCTTTCTAAATCTCCAGATCTGGTTGAGAATATGTAAATTCAGCTGCTTAGCACAACTGAATGCAAACTTTCCTTTGCATGCCTGACAATTGTTTTAATACTCTCCAAGTTTTAGGAGGTAATAAAGTCTCCCGCTAAACCGTAGCTGAGCTCTCAAAGCTATTTAATTGAATGAATTCAGCCTCACAGAAGAGAAGCTGGGGCTTTCAGCTCTTTTTTATCTGAGCCACCGGATATTTATCCACTCTGCATATAATGCCACCCAGACTCATTAACAAACCCTTTAGACAAGCCACGGAATATTGCTGCTACGATGCTGAAGCGGATGCTAATTTGAGGACAACTTCATTGCCGCTCCATTTGAATTATTTCGTGTTGCTCACATAAGAAACAGACCCAGACTGTCTGCACATCCTGTGAAGGACGGCGACCCCCGTTTTCTAGACCCATGTGCAGTTCAAAGTGGCCTCACAGGGGACGCAAAACTATCTAGTGGAGCACACGGGGGATGTATATGTTGTTCTTTACATTTTCCCATCAATAAGGGAGCTTGGAGCAGGCTGCAAAGCTTGACAGGGCTTGACAGGGCCTGAGGGTAACAGCTCGGGTCGTTAATCCCTGTCAGTTGTGTTCGAGATAAGCAGTTTAAATCCACCTTCTATGCAGACATACTCATTCTGACATGGAGAGATACATAAACTTCCCATAGCCCTCTGCCTACCAGGGCTCTTTTGCTTCAATTACACAGTTACACTCAGAGCAAGTCCCGAAATAAGAGAGACTCTGGGAGCCTCCAGCTGAGCGAGTTTTGCAAAGGAGACCTTGTCCAGATGGGCTGGCACCAGAACCCAGGCTGTGCCTGGGACTGTGAGGTTCTGCCTGCCGCTGGGACCCTGCTGAGACCTGGTGGGAGATCAAGAAAATCAGCAATCCTGTTTTGTAGAGGATATTGAGCCTTCTTTTCCTCTCACGAAATATGTGCTTTCTCCTCTCTTCTCTTTGCAATACTTGCTTTGCATGCAACAAGTGTTTCAAACCACAGCGAGGTGAATTTGGCTGGTTTTTCCATTTTACCACTAGTTACAGTCCTAGGAGCCTGTCTCACTTTCCTTCTGCAGTTTTGCTTTCTGGTTTTTTCCTTCCAATACAAATCTGCTGCATTTCTAATGAACCGATGCAGACCATGAAAACTCACTTTATTTAATTCTAAATCAGATATGGATCTTCATTCAATTTTGGACATATAAAAGCATTGAACATAAATCTGGACCTGGGTTGAGGGTTGTTCTGCATCAATGTAAGAGTTGTTTGAAGGCAAATTGTAATACTTTTCCCCATAAAAAAGACAAGATAGTTCTTTCAGGAGCTGTTAACAGTACTTTAAGTGGCCACTTCACTAACTTTTTTACCTTCTATGTGGAAGATTTATACTGCTGCTTCACTAAATCCATGCAACACCACAAGCAAGGTGGTCTAGTGGAAGGTGTCTGTTCTCAGTGTAGGGGAGTTGAACTAGATGATCTTTAAAGTCCCTACCAGTCCAAACCATTGCATAATTTTGTGACTTTAACTCCAGTCATTTGAAAACTCTACTGGATCACAGCTCTGAATTTTCTTAGGACTTGACTAGACAGAGAATACACTATGTAATGTGCATATCAATGAGCTTGGAAAAAAGCATCCTTTACAAATCAGTTTAAGTGTGTGTATCCTGGTGGCTGTCAGAGCCAGAGCATGTCCCCGTGCCCTCGCCCCCAGAGCCGTGCAGGCGCCGGGCCTGACCCCAGACGGAGGAAGATGTTTTCTGCCAGCTGAGCAGCTGCAGCGCGGGGGACAAGACTGCCGGGGTCTGAAGGGTGCTGTGCACCAGCTCTGGGGTGCCTGCGTGTGTCTGCTCAGGTGATGCCTGTGCACCTGTCCCGGGCTGTGTGTGTACACCTGTCCCAGGGCGGGCGTGTCCAGGCCCCGGGGGTGATGCTCGTCCCGCCCCGCCGCTGCCGGTGCTCCCGCCCGGGTCGGTGCCTTGGTGGGTGCAGCCGGCCCGGCCCCCGGGCTCCTGGCGGGGAGGCGGGGAGGGCCGGGGCCAGCCCCGCTCTGATCCCTCCTCCTCCCCCTCCTTCCCCGCCCGCCGCCTTTTCCCCGCTGCCGCCGCCGCCGCCCGCCGGGCGCATCCCAGCGGACTCTGTCGGGACTCGGGGCGGCGGCGCTCGCCGCCGGCCATGGCCGTGCCCGCCGCGCTGCTCAGCCCCCACCACCTCCTCTCCTTCTGCTTCCCGGCCGCCGGCGGGCTCCTGGGCTATGCCGACCTGGAGAAGGGCTACGAGGGCGGCGGCGGCGACGCGGGGGACTTCAGAGAAGCCACCCGGGACCTGCTGAGCTTCATCGACTCGGCTTCCAGCAACATCAAGCTGGCGCTGGACCGGCCGGTGAAGTCCCGGCGGAAGGTGAACCACAGGAAGTACCTGCAGAAGCAGATCAAGCGCTGCACCGGCATCATCGCCGCCGCCGCGCCGCCGCCCGCCTGCCCGCCCGCCGCCTGCCCCGCCCGGCCCGCGCCGCGCCGGGAGCCCGCGCCGGCGGCGGGCAGCAGCCTGCAGAGCCGCAGCCTGGCCGCGCTCTTCGGCTCCCTGCAGCGGGGCCGGGGCGCGCCGGGCGCCGCCGAGGCCCGGGCGGGCGGCGGCGGCGCGGAGAAGGCGGCGGGCGGCCCGCGGAAGGTGCCGCTGCGGGACCGCAACCTGCCGCCCTCCTTCTTCACGGAGCCGGCGCTGCCCGGCCCCGCCGCCCGCGGGCCGCCCGCCAAGGAGCCGGAGAAGGGCGGCGGGGGCGGCGGCGCCGAGGCCGCCGAGTTCTTCGAGCTGCTGTGCCCCGAGTACGGCGCGCTGCTGCCCGAGCACGCCGCCCCGACCGACGCCTTCGGCGGCCGCCTGCCCGCCGAGCTGGGGCTGGAGCACGGGCTGTACGAGCTGCCGCTGCCCGCCGGGCCGCACCCGCTGCTGGGCGGGCTGCTGTACCCCGAGCCGCCCTGGAGCCCCGCCGCGCCCTGCAGCCCGCCCAGGAAGGCGCCGGCCGAGCCGCTGCGCCCCATCTACCCCGGCGGCGCCGAGCCCGTGCCCGGCGGCAACGAGGAGCCCGGCGGGCCCCTGCCCCCGGGGTTCGCCCCCTTCTTCCCCGAGTGCCCGCTGCCCCCGCCGCAGCCGCCCTACGACTTCGGCGGCGGGTACCACCGCGGGGGCTACCCCGGGCTGTAGGGCGGCCGGCGGGAGCGGAGCCCGCAGCCCCGCCGGGGCTCCCACACTCCGCTCCTGTGAGAGCCCCGCGGGCACGGCCCCCGCTGCAAATAAAATGTGAAACTTTGGGTTTCTTCAGGTCTTTTTGTAGCGGCCGGTGCCCCCCTTTCATCCTCCTTGCTTAGGGGCCAGGGCTTGGCCGCCTGTAGGCGGACGCGTTGCTGCACCTGTCGGCGAGATGGGGACAGGGGCCGCGCTCCTCAGAGGCCGCGGGGACCACTCGTCAATGATTTCAGTCTACATCTAAACCTCATGTCAACACTTGAGGTGCGTTTAGCGTTTTTCCGAGGCTCACGTTTGTCAGAAGTGCTGGCAGGTGTTCAGCTGAGGACACAAAGGCGAGAAAGTGAAGCAAAATTAAAAATGCTGCTACCAAAACTCAGTGTACTGAAATTTTAACAGCGTCTTGCAGGATCTTGCAAAAAGGCAATTTACAGTGATTCGTAAGTTAATTGATGGTGTAAGTTCGGGACAAAAATGTACTGTAGCCACTGAGGCCATGTGATTCCTACAGACTGTTGGATTTCTTCCAGGAATGTGTCAAAGCTCAGAAAGCGATGCGGCTCCGTCTCATTATGTACAGGAGATTATTTGATAATCATTTAAGTTATGTAAAAAGAGTCTATGATAGGTCCTATAAAAATAAAGCTACACAATAGATCCGAGCTGTGTGGTTGTTACTGCTGTTGAGACGCGGCGTTCAGGGGGCTTTCACCGTGTCTCCGTCCTCTGTAATGGTTTCTTGGCAGGAGTTAAGACAGGCAGCGGGTTTTGTCTTTTCTAAATCTTTTGAAACGCTGTATTTTATCCACAGCGACCCGTGCTTGTTTGGCCTTCATTTGTACCGTCTGTTTCCGTAACTTGGTAGAAAGAAAGGAGCGGTAATACGCTACAAAGTCAAGGGATGAAAATTGTTACAGTTATGAAAACAGATCAAAATACTCGGAGGTTTCCTATTGAGATGCAAGTTCTCAAAGGCAATCCCGCAGTCTGGCTCCCTGCCAGCCCCAAGTGGATTGTTTGTTTTTTAAACGGGATCCACATAGGGATCAGCCTGGGGTTTTACCCGCGGTGATGGTGACAAATCCTTGTGCCTTCTGTGTTTTAAAAGATAGTGTGGAAGGTAAAGCAATTTTTTTTCATTCTTCTAGCCAGATTTAACTTTTCAGAGATTTGGGGTCAGCATGCTGGGAAGTGTGGAGAGGTGAAGCAAAATCTTTTGGAGATAAACTGAGAGAATTTGTTTTCGCAAATGTTTTAATTTTACTTTTATAAGCAAGAGCTGTAACTGCTGCCTCCTCTTTCCTCTCCACAAGCTGCCCAAGGTGTCCAGAAGCTGTATGGAAAGGAACCACCATGGATGAATGTCCACAACACTCCCAGGATTTGATAGCTGGGTGCTGTTGAGGAAATGCACTTTTCAAAAACAATTTTGCAGCAGTTTATTTCACTCAGCTTCTCGAGAGCGTGTATGAGGATCAATGGGCAGCCAGTCCAGCCAAGGTAGCTACAAATTAGGTTAATCCTGCCCTGCTGCTGGTGATGGTGATGGGTTCTGCTCTGTAAGCTCTGTCCTGCCTTCTTCACTTTGGCAAACCTCCCAGCTGCACGCTACCAGCTCCCAGCAGAGCTTGCATCTAACTGCATCTGAGACTACCTGGGCAAGACCAGCTGGGGGATTATTTCAGGTGCACATGTGTTGGATTATTTTTTTCTTTGTTTAGCTCCTACTTTGCAGCATGTCTTGACAGCTGCTCAGAATTAATTCAGCTTGATGATGCTGTGCTAAAATCTCAGTGCCCATTTTACTCCCTGAGCTGTGCACCTAAGACTTGCGCTTTCAGCAAGCCAGGCAAATGATGGGGGAGTTGATAATGCAGTGGTTCCAGGTAAGGAACAAACGCACCCACCTAAGCTTATTTATCTCATAAGCTTAACAGGAAAATGTGTATTAACTGGGGATCTAATCCTGAAGACTTTATAACCTATCCTGTCAGCTGTCTCACAGGTGTCAGTGAGATTTTGCAGAAAAAGTCAAAAAGAGGTTTTCAGGCATTGGTTCTGGGATAGACACTGCAAACCTGAATAGTCTGATTGCCCACAGACCTCACCTTCTTATTCCAAGTAGCCCTGAAGGGACACAAATCTGAGCAGCTGGTGGTTTTTGCTCATGTGGTGCTCTGTGGCCTTGTAGGTAGTGAACTGTGGTGCTCAGAAGCAGAGCATCAATCAGCCTTCTTGGGTCACACCTTGTCTAAAACCAGTGGGAGAAGCAGCTCTGTGGGTACCAGCAGATCTGGGCTGATCCAAGGCTGGGGTGGCAGCCCATTCCCAGTGCTCCCAGCTTGGGAGGGTTCTTTGTGGGCTTGCAAGAGCTTGGGGTCTGGCTCTGGGAATCAGGCTGACTCAGCAGCAGCTGCACAAGTCTCTTCAGTTTAGCCTCTATCCTGCTATAGTTCCTTAAAGAGGAATATTCAGATTATAGGAGCTTGCACTGAAAGAAAAAAAGGAAATCTAGAAATCAGTGTTCTTCTAAGTATGGCTACATTGCTGCCAGAGGATGTATTTGTGTCTGAAGAGAACCTGGCATGGGAAGTCTGATGAGCCTGGAAAGGAGCTAACAACAGCTTTTCCCAACACAGACCAAACAAAAACTTCTGTGTAACTCCTGAGGAGCACTGGAGCCCCTCTCCACACTGTGGAGATGGTGAGGGCACCTGAACAGCCCAGGGTTGCCATCTAGTGAGGCTGCATCTTTGATCTCCTTTGTGCATGTGTGGGCTCTTTTTGTTGGGTTGCTTCCCCCAGCTTGAATAGTACAGGCACTGAAAACATCACCTAACAGTCTCACTCAGAAACACCCTTGGGAAATTGTTTTCTCCTCTGAAACACTGAAGATCATAATCTTAAGCATCTGCAAGAATAAAAGCTTTTGTAATTGAGCAAGATATTTTGGTTTTTTTGATGTACTTTTATAAGGAGTCTGTCCCTAAGGACTAAAGCTGATTCTTTTAAGCTTTTCTCTCTTAAAAGAAGTGTCTCCCTTTGAAAGGAAATGCGTTCTGTTTGGTTGGATCGAGGTCAGACTACCAAACTATTTAATTTTACAAAGCCTGCACAAAGTTCCTCAGATAACTAAACTCCATTTTATTGCTGGTGTATTTTACACGTACTGCCTGATGTTACTGGAGGTTTTGATGGGAAAACATACACATGTTAATAATTTTTCTTATATAGTCGAAGATGATAAAGGGGGATTACAAGAACCCTTGCTTCTCATTTTAAATGAGGGAATCTTAACCTTTCCTTAGTGGTGATTTACTGACAAGTAAGTAAGGGTTCACCATGAATAATTACTACTGTGTCTCAGTATTTTGTCACTTAAATAGTCTGGGTCTATTCCAAAGCCACTTTCAGAAAGCAGAAAGATTCCTTTTTTTAAAGTGTTTTGAAACAGGCTCATTAACTATTTCATGGCCTGAGCTTGGGATTGCTCTAGTACAGCCCAGCCATTGATGATGAGTCATCTTCGCTGAGTTTACATAGTTGATCAAAGTGTTAGTGAAAAAGATACAGAAGTTTTTTCTAAACTCTTTTTGTTTTCTGACTTTCTAAATAAACTGCTTTTGGCAACAGTGCAAAAACTGAAGGTCATTCTGCACTTATTGGCAACAGGAGGAAAAAGGTGGTGGAGCAATTCCATAGAGATGTGCAAGAAATTCAGATGAGACTGTGAGAATTCAAGCCTACAAGCCCGACTATATGAAGAGACAGCTGGGAATGCTTTTAGGATAGCTTTGAGTCAGCCAAAGAGGCTGGTGAACACTTCCTTAAAATCCAGTGGTGTTTGTAACACATCTACAAAAACAGCCAAAAGTAGAGTGTATGATAATGAGCACTCTCTCCCCAATTCTGTGTAGGTAAATATTGGCAGGAGATTGCTGAAAGGCGATGAATGATGAAGGTGTTTAATAATATTTTTCAATACCACACTGGAACCCTGATTATCCCCTCCCTTGCTGGCAAAGAACTACTTCAGCAGCCTGCAGGTTTTTAGGCTTTTGTGCTTTTTGGACTCCCTCCATATGAAATGGAAATGTACTGTCAAAGCCTTATCTTTAGGGTTGTTATGATTTTAGTCCACAGACCTACAGCTGTCCAGAGGTCACAGACTCAATGTCACTGCATTGCTGTCAGTGGGATGTATTTATAATTACTTGAATAGGCCAGTGTGGGATTTGAGGAATAGGCAGCAGTCCCAAATGATCCTTCATCTTTCCTTCTCTGAAATGGGGGAATCACATCTTATTTATACAATTTGTGTCATCCCCCAGAGGCAGCTAAAACTGCATGATTTACCCTGTGCTCCTTCCAGGTATTCCCCAACAATGTTGGGTATATAAGAAAATGTGAACTGGCTGCACTGAAGGAGGGAGGAGAGGATTCAGGATTTGTAGTAAAGGGTTCTGGTGCGCCTGTTAGTGCATGTTTTGTGTGCTAGGATGTCTCCTGGTGAGCATTTTAGACTGCTTCAGCCTCAGCAGCTAATTGTAATTAATTCTGTGGGCTCTGCTGAACAAATTCTGGCAAATCCTGCTGTGCCAGATGAGATGAATCTCAATTTCCTGCTCTCTCTTTGCCATAGGTGCCACCCCTTAGCTGCGTGCTGAAGGGAACTGTACCTGTGCCTCTGTTGCTACAACCTGTGATCAGTGCCCAAGTGCATCCTCCAGGAGGGTTTGGAGTGAAGTGGGGGCAGTTTGGCTTAGTCCAGGAATGGCTGGAGCTCAGCTCAGCCATTTCAGCCACAGCTAAGTGAAGCAGATCTCCTGTCAGACTGGGAGTGAGTTAAACCTAAAACACTACATGACAAATCACTTTACTGGTGCCTGCAGATGGGGAATACAGACTGCTCTCTCTTGGGGAAGCTGGCCATAATTGTTACTAATTTTATTTTTGTTCAGCTTCATAAAAGATAGAGGCCCACAGTTTCAACCCTTTGTACCTACATTGTGGTGAAAACTCAGTGAAGGATTTTTAATTTGATGTTGCCACAATACTCTTCAATCAGAAGAATCGTGCCTGAGAAGCTGCTGGACCAAGGATGGTGTCACAGGAGAAGCAGTGGCCCAGATTTTTGTCCCTTTTTTAATTGCAGAATGTGATACAGGCTTTTCTGTACCACAGGGTAAAGGAGAAATTTATAGGGACTGATTTCTATGACTCATTTCAGTGATGTAGCAGACATGACTCTTTTTGTCTTCTAAATCTCATAGCAAAGAGCTTGAGCCTGTGCAGTGTGCTCAGGACTCTGGGTTCAGGTGGACACAACACTCCAGGGTGGCACTGAGAGCTGTCCTGGACCCTCTCTTAGCATGACATTCTTATTTCCTTCTCTTCCAATCTCTCTTTGATGTGTTCAGCTCTCAAGCTCACCAGAATGTTTGGGTATTGAGGCTGAGCACCCTGAAAGGCGATGGAGGTTCATAGTCAGTCTGTGAGATCTCTGGACATCTCAGTGACTTTCCAGACCAATCTGCAGGAGTTACAGATTAAATAACATTTAGTGCTCTGACTGCTGACTGTATGAATGTGACTGTGAGTTGAGCTGGACTCTGGCAGATCTTGTTTCAGTAACAGCAGCAATGTTACAGTTCTGTGATCAAATCCCCATCCCATGCCAGCAGTCTCATCTCTGCCAGTGGTTTGACAGCTAGATTTGTTAGGTCTGGAGTAAACAGCCCTGTTATTCTCAAGATTCAGAAAGCCAAGATCAGAGGCATAAAATTGGGTATCAAGTTTAAATGAGGAGAAATTCCATCCTTCTACTATCATTTTTCATCAGTGGGTAACTAATCATTTTTTGCATAGAAACACCACACAGTAGACCTGGGCTTCAAATAACAGCTATAATTGCTTCGGTGCTCTCCAATAATTGCATATAAATCAATTACCACCATTTTAGGTATTTGAACAGCTCGCTCTATGAAGAAAAACCTTTCTTTCCTGTTTAATAGCCAGACCTTTAGCTTCTTTGTTTATCCACGTATCTGGGACAAATGATTCAAGCTCAGTCATTAATTAGTGATTTTATCAAGATTTTCCTTTCAGGATGTAAAGGTCATCAAACCCTTGAAGAGCCAGCAGAACAAATGTCTCCCATTTGCACACGAAGTCACGGCTTGTGAGGAAGAAGCCTCAGAACATGACTTAAAGGATAAAAGCTTAATTTTGGGTGGCTACTTGTAAAAACATGCCTGGTGTTACTAATACAAATGTGATGGCCAGACATCCTGACTTTTTCCCTAAAGTTTGTGATTAATTCTTTTTATGGCTTAGATGACCCTTGATGCCTAGAGCCAGCTGACAGAACACCAAGCACAGGGGCTGAAGTCAGGCCAGAGGAGGATGGCCCTGATTTCAATATAATTTATTTTTATTGTATTGTCCAGAGCCCCTTGGGTTGTCAGAGCCACACACTGGTTCCTGGATGCTCCTGGAGAAAAGCCAGTGCTACAGCCTGTGGCAACTCCAAGCAATGTGCTGTCTTGGCCAATAAATGGGCCCTGCCAGGGGAAGAACAACATATTTTACTACAGACAAATGCTACCTGGCTAATCCAGACCAACTGGAATAAGATGAAATTTTGTTAAATAAGAGGAGATAGATGAGTGACAAAGCAAAAAGAAATTAAGGGTTTTTTTCCTGGCAGAGGTAATTCAGGTATCAGGAAATGGCCAGGCCATCATGTTTGGATGACACAATAATCCCTTCTGAAATAGGTATTAAATAGGTATTAAATTAATTGCTAAATTATTATGTTTATTTATATATTTTTCTTGTGTTTATGATAGTTATAGCACTGGTTTCAAACGACCTCATTTTTCAAAAGAAGGAAAAAAAACCAATTTAAGAATAGAGACTTTTCCTGCTACTGAGAGAAAAACTGGGAATAGAGATATCCAAAATTAGCTGCTAGAAATATCTTTGCTTTAAAGCAGAAAACAAAACACAGCAGCTAAAAGTCCCACACTATTCAACTTGAGTTTTTTTCTACACCAGTTTAGACTCTTTTACTAGTTGATGTTCCTTGTAGGGCAGGCGCCCAGCAACTCCAACTCCAGTAAGTATTCCCTCTGCAGGAGACTCTTCTTGTACAAGACTGGACAAGAAAAGAATATTCACTGCCACTGCTTAAGTACCTGGTAAAATGCGAGGTGCTGCCGACAGGACCTTCTCTCCTGGGCAAAGATGCACACAGAAGTCCTCTGCAGCCCTCCAGTGGTTCCCTTTGGATCCTACACTGTGGGAACACGGCAAGGCGGGGCAGGCATGGCCTTGCTCCCATAAAAGGCTCCCACCCAACTTGCTGTGCTCCCCGAGCACACCTTCCCTTCAGCCCCACCAGCACAGGGAGTGTGTGCTGGAAGAGTTGCCAGCAATCCCTGTGTTCCTTCCCAGTTATGGTCAGAAGCACGCATCCTGCTGCCATAATATTCAGTGAGGCATGACAATGTCACAAGGCTGGGGGAGACCTCCCTGAAACTCTGTGACACAGAGAGACTCCCAGAGAGCCCTTGGCTGGTGGCACTGCTTCCTTAGCAGCGTCCATCAGGAGCTGCATCAATGTGATGGCTCTATGTGGTTCTGGGGGTGTCCTGATCTCTGGCTTGGCCGTCCCCTATGTGTCCCTTCACTCTTGTTCTCTTGAAGGGCCACCTGAATTGAGGAGGGGAGGGGCTGAGGGAGGTTTTGGGGTTTGTTTCCTTGGGGTGTGGCAGATGACAGTGCCAGGCTGTGTGACCCATGCACCACTTTGGGTTGGCTGACACTCCCCAACGTCAGGGACTCCAGAAGCAGAAGTGAGTAGTGCTTCCCAAGTGTGCAACTCTCCCAGGGCAATGCACACACCTCCCATTACATCCAGAGAGCCACAGGCAAAGTGGCTCTCATGTGTGAGGGATGGCCACATGGATTTGAGCTTCCTATGGGCACTCCCAGTAGCAGTGGGATTCTGTGCTTCTGAGGTGGCAGCTTATCCCAAGGCAGCTGAGGGCAGGCAGTATGTTAAGCAATCAGCAATCAGCAGTGCTGACTGACTGGCATGGGCTGCAGCCAGTCTGCCTCTCCCTTGGAGGAGCCACTGCCCACCCTGGACTTCATTTTATTCCCTACTGACATGCTCCCCAAGACAAAAATCAGTGCCAAGTAAAAACCAACTTGGATTAATTTACTTTTATCATTCTGCAAGCCTGGAAGTGTGCTATATCAGCAATGACATGGGCCACAGGAACTGATGGCAAAATGAGAGAACAATTCTCACAAAACCTTATATACTTTGTGTTTGCATGGCTGCAGGGGGCCACCTGTAATCATCAAAAACAAAAGAATCATAGTCAGAGCTGTACATGAGCTGTTTCACAAAGGTTTCCTTGTCTGCTGGCTCAGGGTACGAAGAAGCGAGGCCATGCTTGTAGGCCCAGTCAACAATCTGCAAAAAGATGACAAAATGAGCTGCTGAAACAATGCTGGCACATTATGAAGTTGAAATCAACTGCAGTTTGGCTCTGTCTGTGTTTCCCTCTTTCCTCCTCTCAGAATTGTGCAGCTTTTTGCTTTTTTCTCTCTGTGAGTCAGCTGCACCTCACCCTCAGTTGGGTGAGGGAGTGTAAGCTGCCCGCAAGCAGTGGCTGCTAAGAAAAGCACCCCCTGCCCTGGCAGAATGGTTGGGGTGTGCAGGTGAAGAGGGAGAGCAGCCCTTTGGCCAGCTCTGCTCACACCTGTGAGCTCCTTGGCCATGCTCTGCATCCATCAGTAGCTCTGAGCAGGCCAAGGAGATTCTCAGTGGGTGTCTCTGAATCACAGATCTGATGTATACAGGGCACCAAACCCGTAATTAGACAAGTCCACATGTGGAATAGTACTTATGTACTTAGGTCCCTACCAAACACATGAGGAAAGGTTCCAAAATAGCAATTTGGAACCTACAATCTTTTGGCAATTTGAGTAATGTTTGAATTTGACTCTAAACCTCATTTTTTGAAGTGCTGAAGACTCACAGTTTCAAGCAATAAAGCAGAGCTTTGTGAGCTGTGAGGCACCCAGAATCAGAATGCATTTTTTCACATCTGGGTTTTAATGATAGAAGAAATCAAAGCAGCAATTATGGCCAGAAGAATTCCTGAGAATGACTGCTTTAGACTTTAGAATAAATTGAATTAAATAAAAAACCAAAAAAACCCCACAAACCATAAACCAAAAATGCCATTTTTGGGCATTTCCTCCCTTCCTACCAGGAAAAATTGAAGTAAGAATGGAAATACTCACTTTCACAGCAATTTTGAGAGACACTTCTCTGATGGTGTCCAAGGGGGGATAGAGTCTTCCTTCTGCAAGATGCTGCTCTGTCACCTCGGCAGCAATAGCCTAGAAAGAAGAGGATGGCAGTTTTAGGGGTGGTCTCAAGCACATACCACAGTCCCTCATATTACATGGTATGTGGCTGAAACCTCAGCAGCACTGGGGCTGGGACTAGTCCTGATGGGAACTCGTGACCTGTTCAAACACACGTGCGTACACATTTCCTCACAGACTTCAGACTGAGCCAGAGTGGGGCACTGCTGTGTTAGGGCAGCAGGTGTGGAGAAGCAGAACCCTGTCATGACTCCTTGCACCTCTGTAGGTGTAATGGAAGCATGAGCTTTCCCTGACCCAGGAGAAGGCTGCAGCTTTTTGCTGAGGCTGAGCTGTTTCCTCTCCATGCATTGTCCTGGGCCAGGTTCTTTAAAACTTCTGAAGTAGACACATGTGCCTCTTATCATCTTGTTTACAGTATCAGTTAAATGTCATTTGGAAACCTCTGCTGTGATGAGGAAGATTTCATCAGAGATGTGCCGGACCCCGCTGGCAATGACTCCCAGAGCCACTCCTGGGAAGACGTAGGCGTTGTTTCCTTGGCCAGGGAAGAAGGTCTGTCCATTGGGCAGGGTTACCTTTGGGAACGGACTCCCACTTGCAAATATTCCCCGGCCCTGATCAAAGAGAGAGAAAAAAGCATTCAGATTCGGAGGAGAAGTGTTAGATTTCTGCTGCTCATCATGACCTGTGCTCAGGGGACACTGGTGACAAAGTTGCCAAAACTCAGTCAGCAAAGGCATCTCCACCAGAGCCACCTGACATTTTGGGAGGACCCACACCCCCAGAGCCAGGATCAGGGCCATGGAAAGGGCCATCATGCACTGAGCATGTGTTTGTACTGCAAGTTGCTGAGGAGTCTTTCCATCTCTCTATCAACCATCTATGGAGTATGAAGAGAGACTCGTGGGATAAAGGTGTGGGGCTGTGTGCTTGCTCTGGCCATAGGCAGGTGGTGGGGAAGGCAAAGAAAAGAGTGAGACAAGGGCTCCTCTCTCAAGCCAAGTCAATCCACATGACTAATTCTTCAGTGGCATTGGGTCTAAGATGGGTGATGAAATAGTTACATAAACAACTAGGTTGGCATAACACAGGGGACAGAAACCGGAGAGGATGGGACATCTCAGACAGCTGTGGGTGAAGGAGGCAAGCACTTTCTTTAGAGGGTCACAAAGTAATTCAGGCTGGTAGGGACCCAAATTCTTGCACACAGCAAGGTCAGCTACGAAATCAGATCAGCTTGCTCAGGGCTTTACCCAGTCTGGTCTTGGAAAACTTGCAACGACAGAGACTGCACGAGCAACCTTGGCCCTGCCCCCTGCTCCACCTCCTGACCCTCCTCACAGCATCAAAGTCTTTTTTACACCCAGCTCGACTATCTCTTATTTCAATTTATGCAGGCTGTCATTTGTTTGCAGCATGCCCCACTGTGGTGTCCTGAGTCCAGCCAGGCCCCGAGCTCCCCGTGCTGAGCTGTGGTACCTGTGAGGTACACCAGGGTGAGGTACCTGTGTGAGGTACCAGGGTGAGGAGGTACCAGGGTGAGGAGGTACCAGGGTGAGGCAGTACCTGGGTGAGGCGGTAGCACTGCTCTGCTGTGCACTCTGCTTTGCTCGTGGGGTTGCTCAGGGCGAACACGATGGGCCTCTCATTGAAGGCTGCCATGTCCTTCAGCAGCTTCTCAGTGAAAGCTCCTGCAACAGCCGCCACACCTGGAACAGCAACAGCAGAGTTGCTCACCCTTCCCACTGTGTGACTTCAGAGCATCGGGCTGCTCCTCTGGGACTGGTGAATGAACTGTGGGAGGCAACCAGCTTTATCTCTGGAGATGCAGGTGGCATCTTTCTCATATGACAGTGAGATTTAAAGCCTGTCTCAAAACAAAGCCCTCTGCTCCTCCAGGCAGAGTGGGCACCAGTGTTTTGTCCAGCCTGACTGCAGCACTCTGATTCCCAAAGACCTTCCTGAGGTGCCTGTTGTCATCCTCATCCCTCTCAGCCTGACAGGGCCAAGTTTGTTGCTTGAGAGCCCCGGATTCTGCCTCCCCCAGCACTTCCCTCTACAGCTCTGTCTGAAAGAATTCCTACAGCTCCAAAGGAGTGAGGAAGCCTGTGCCCCATAGTTAACACAAAAAGGATATGGAGAACTCAACCAACAAAATGGGGGTGAAAAAAGCTCATTTTGTTTTGACTAGGAGAACAAAAGGAGACTCTGGAGGAAAGACAGAAACTTTCCTAAGAATTGAATGGACATGAAAAGGTCATATCAAGTGAACTCACCTATAACTGCTGTAGGCTTAACTTTCTGCACAACCTCTTCCAGTGTGTCTACACCAGGGTGGTCCTGAGCAAACATTTCTTTCTCATGGTTCAGGTGACTCCTGCCCTGTGAGGAAAAAGGAATCAGACCTTGGTCTGTTGGCAAAAGGTGCACACATAACATGGTAACTCATCTTCAGCTCATTTAATCTCTCAGCCCTCTACCTAAAGCAGATTCCACAGAGCAGGAGCTCAGCATCAGCCAGTCAGGCATGGAGGGGTTGGTGAAATGTCACAGTGGGCTGGCCTCTGCTCCTCTCACCCACCGAAGTACACTGACTGTGTGGAGGAGGGACCTGGCTTCCCTTCACTTGTACACAAAGCACAAGTCTCCTCCAGTCTGAGGAGGGACAAGGGCAGAGGCTCTGGGGACACAGGGAGTGCAGAATGGAGCTGGGCCAGGCTGGGTCACCAAGCAGGGCACAATGCTGTGATAATGCTCCATATGATGTGCAAGACTTCCAGTACTGCTTGAGGCCATGGCCAGCAGGGTATCCTTCCACTTTAGAGGCCCAGCCTGAAGCGTTGCCTTTAGGGCAGCCAGTGCTGCTGGCACACTTGTCACCATGAGACCTAGTCCTCTGAAAGCAGGAGCAGCAATGCTGACACCAATAAAACCACAGCCTTTACTTCAGGGCTGAGCAGGGGTCCAGGGTATCTGCCTGCTCTGGCCCCTCTAGCTGGCACTGGATGGCAGGTGAGTGGAGCTCAGCTCTGGAGACAAATTCACCTTCACAATCAGTCCCTTGGAGTCCACCATCCAAATTTTTTTGATGGCATCCTCTCGTGAAACTCCTTCCTTTTCCATGGCCATGAGGATGAGATGAGCTATGCCCATGGCAGCCTGGAACACAGTATATAAACACTTCATTGGGATATCATTATATATTGGGGGAAGATTTTAAATGAGAGGTGGGTTGTGTCATCCCCCAGCACTGCACAAAGCAGGAAGACTTTCTGTTGTACAGTGCCAAGGAATGGGGCTGATTTTAGCATTGTAGGTGCTGCCAAAAATAAAACCCCTCACAATCATTCAGCAGAGCAGGTTGCAGGTGAGGCTGAAGAAGCAGAGGTGGTACCTTGACAAGCAGGGGTTGTCTCCATAATTTAAACCAGCTGCTGCAGGGGAGGAAGAGATGCAGACACTTAAAAAATGCTGGTGGCAATGCCAGTACAGAGGAACTCAAAGCCAAGCGGGACTGCTGCATTTGAAATACGGCCATGAGGAAAGTCTTGTCCCATTCTCCTGCCTGGAAAAGCAGCCCTGGACATTCTGTGTGTTTCTGGTCCTACAGCCATGCCTGGTCCTTCTACCCCGAGGGGGACTAACGAGGCAGGAGGGACTCTGGGCCACGGAGATGGTGACCAGCACAGACACATGTGGCAGCAGGGGTGGAGAGGCAGAGAGCAATCTTTTTCTCAGTGAGGGATAGACAAGTAATAACAGACCTTCCCGAAGTCTCACAGGTGGGTAAGAGCTGAGACAGGTCCTGGACCAACACCTTTAGTCCATGGACCAGGCTTTGGAGGGTCCAAGGACCCACTGACCCTCCATCGACCCTTTTTCTGCCTCTCTCTTTGAGCAAGGTGCCACACAGGCAACCTGGCTTCTGCCATGGAGCACTATGACTGACTCCAGATAGAAAGGTTCTGTTCTTACAGTTCTTTGAGTCTGAGTCCTTTGGACTCTGCTGCTAAAGAAATTCTAGTTTACTCTAGACATCAACCCTGAGAACTCAAACCAGCCTCCTTAATATTTTTGCCTCATAAGGAACTTCCCTAAAGGTATTTAAAGCCCCACTGACACATGGGCAGTTTCAGGATTCGTGGGCCAAAAAATCACTGTCAGACTGTTGGTAACTTCCACACAGCAGCAAGATCCACCTGTAGGATCCTGCCCAGTGACAAGGAACCTGCTTCTGTGCTTCATCCTTATGAAGCCAAGCCTTGCAGGAAGTTTCACAGTTGACTTTTCTCTCTCTAAATTTGAAACTGGAGCATATTAAGGTGCAAGCTCAGGAACATTCGTACCTCTCCAGCTCCCTGGAAAACAAACTTCTGGTCAGAGAGCTTGTTCTTTGTGATCCTTAAGGCTGCAATGAGGCCAGCGACTGCAACAGATGCTGTGCCTGAAAGACAGAAACACAATGAGAGGGACATCCTGGCAAATACACTGTCTACCCTGCAGATATACTGTCAGAAACCTTGTGGTAGGAATCATTCTCTTAGATTCTGTCACTGAAGGATCAGACTACCTTCCTTGTGCTGAAATATTAACAAATTATCATTATTAATATTAATATATTATTGAGATTCCCCTGCAAGGCTGGAAAACACCAATTTTCCTCCACGTAGAGTCAAAGAGATACCAAATCCCAGAATGTCAGAAGAAGTTAATACCTAATTTGCAAGGGTTTAAGATGCACCTGACTTCTCTAAGGTCACATAAGACCCCTGTAGCAGAGCAGTGGTTTGAACTTGGGTCCCCTTGTCAAAAAATCCTCTGTGATTATGGAATTACCGTCTTCTTCTCCTATTTACCTTCACAGCCCAGCATCACTCTAACACCCTGATACCCTGACTCACAGCCATCACATCCTGCTGCTAAACATTAAGGAGTCATTAAGGACAGGAGGTGGTCCCAGATTAGTGAGGAACAATGCAGTAAATGGAGCAGAGTCCTGCTGTGACAGCCACTGTGATATCTACAGCTTGCCATGCATTAAGGGGGGGGCAAATGTCCAGACTGAATAACCTGCCTTTACCCCACATAACTCACACATAAATCGCATCCAACATTCATCTAATGTCCTGTCCCAGGTGAAGAATATGGTGGAAATAAATAAGGCATAAGGTAATAAGGATTCAGGCACTGGCAGTATCTCAGCTCACTTGGGCAAGTGGGATGCAACGTTAAAGGGGACCTGGGAATGAAGGTGGAAGTTTGATCACAGAATACAGAAAGTTGGAGGGACCCATAAGGATCAAAAAGTCGATTAGTTTTATTCCTTAGCATTTGAAAGAATATCAGTCTGGATATGCCCTAGTTTTGATCTGTTCTCAGCTCTAGTGCTTGTCTCTCCATTCTCATCTTTAGAAGCTTTGTGGGAAATCAGGGAGACCCTATAGTAACGAGTCTTGTGGGGGGTGGTCATAGCTGGGGCAGGCAGTGACCACTTTAAGGCTAATATACTTGATTTCAGCAAATTTCCAGCATTTCCTATTTTGCTGCCCACGTAATCAGCCAGCGGTTCAGGATTTTAAATAGTCAGTGCTTCACTGAGGTTCCCTGCAGGGTCCTTAGGGCCTGGGGTGCTGCAAGGCATCAGGAAGAGTCTGTCTGAGAAACAGCAGCTCCTGAGCAGACATGAGCACGAGCAGTGACACCAGCAGATGGAGCTGCCCCATCTCTGAAGGACCCAGAAAACAAATTCAGCTTTACCTGCTCCTTTTCTTTAGTGCGAAAACCACAGACAAGCCAGGAATCTGCTGGTATATCACTGGGGAATGATTCACACTCTTATCATTTCCTAGCAAGCAGGAAATATAGTGGAAGCACAAGTACTCTGTCAAAGAAGTACTTTTATTTACATGACTTATCTTGTTTAGGCAACCTATATACACAACTCTGACAAAGTAAATCTTTATAGGCCAGATCAGAAGTATTTGTCTGTACAATGTGAAACACTTTGTGACTATAACTCAGATGAATTTCCTTCTCTAAAAGCTAATAATTAGCCTCTGTTAAGAGTGATTCTGGTTTAGCAGAGGTGACAGCAGCCACACTTCTGCAACAGATGTGGTGTCCACACTGGCACACAATGGCAGTATCACTTCATAGAACCATAGAGTGGTTTGGGTTGGAAGGGACCTCAAAGACCATCTAGTTCCACTCCCCTGACACAAGCAGGGACATCTTCCACTAGATCAGGTTGTTCCAAGCCCCATCCAACCTGTCCTTGAACACTTCCAGGGATAAGGCATCCATGACTTCATGAGGGCACTGCAAGCCTTCATGCCTTAAACACAAAACAGACTAGACTGATGGTTGATAACCTCATAAACTTCTTTCTTGAAATGAATCACTTGGGACACTCCCTTCAGCACCAAGGATGAATTCTCTTGATCAGCTCAGAAAAGTTTTTACCATTACATTTCCAGACCCAGACCATCTGAGTTCAGTTTAAAAGGGAGTCAGCAGGGAAGGAACCAGCCACTGAGCACCTTGTTGCTTCAGTATTAACATGTCACACAACTGAAGGAAGTGTACAAAGGATTTCCCCTTGCTCCTCCTGCACTACATCTCTGCCTTTTAATGCTCCCTTTAGAATCGTGTATTTGCCTGGTGAAATTCCACTGAACTAGGAAAATCACAGAGGAAGATAATGAACATCCAGGAAATTTAAAAGAACACTGGATAATTGCCTAGTTTTTAGATTTTGTGTTTTATGGGTGTCACATAACCAGTCCATGCTCATTCTCTGTGTTATGGTGAGTCTATAATCAGCAGGGCTGCTTGGCGTGCCATGACAGACGCTGAGGAGGGGACTCCTCTAAACAAACATGTATGATCCTGCTTATGCTAAAGCAGCCAGCTGAACTGGGTTAAATGAAATACACCCTAGAAGAGTCACTACCACCACATGTTTTTTAGACAGACAAGGTAACTGGAATACATGTAGGCACTTCTGTTGCAGACACCTAATCTGTGTGGAAAGAGATTCCACTCTGTAAGTCTGAACTGCAAAGAAATGGGGAGAGACCAGCTGTCAGCAATGCCAGGCTTGTGACATGCAGTAGAGTATGAACATCTATGTGTACTCTCACACATGTTCACACACTATCTCCAAGGCTTACTTTGCACAGAAATCCCCAAATTCCCATGTGGGTGGGAGTGGGGAACTGATCAAAGTTAAAAAACCAGAAGTGACATCATTACAGTGTGATGGTGTAAGTGTCAGGTCATAGCATTAGCAGTGATAGATGCCTGGAAAATATTGAAAAGACTGAAATGTAACTGGAGAAATATCTTGTTTCTCTTGGTCCTGACCCAGGCAAAACTGCTTTATACCTTTTGATCGTCAAGAAGGCTGATGGGACAAATGCTGGTATTTGCAAACCCATTTAAGTGGGAAATGCTCTTGAGAGATTTCAACAGAGGGAGGTACTTGAGGTACTTTTCTAAGGTGTCACTAGCAGGAATTTGACAAGTGGTGTATATGGAAAGAAAGGGGACAGACTCAGTCTGCAGAGCAGAGACCTGTGGGACTGGGTGTGCCATTACTCATCCCCTGCACTTGTGCTGCAGCTTTGACTAACAGCAGGACTCTGTTCAGCTCTGCCACTCCTAATCCTCCTCTCTTGTTCCAATGTGTTTCTAATCCCTCCATGTCTCCCAAATTCCATCTCACCCTCATTACTCAAGTAATAAAGTTACTGTACCTTGGCCTTAGCTCAATATTTTTCTTTGAAAATTACAATTTCTGAGCACAGAACAACAGAGTATCTCTGTGGAGAAGGGTTCACAGCTGGTTCATGTAAAGAACTGGCTAATCATTTGCTTCAGTTCTAAAAGAATCAGAAAGTCAGACTGGAGCAGGGAACTCTCAGCATGGCAAGAAAACACCAGCTATCCTTCAACACATTGGTCTATCTGTTTTCCAAAAAGAATGAGTGCTGCTATTGCAGATAACTGCTTCCCTAAGTAATTAGCAAGAGCCAGCTTGGCTGGTCTGTATCTGAGGTGAGATATGGAGTGGTACAGAGAGAAGAAAGGAAAGTGCTTTCAAACCATCCTGTCTATCCAAGACTTAAAGTGAGTGCTAAATTTTGATATCACAAAATAGCAAGCAGACCTCGGGACCTCTCTGGGAAGTCCACAGCAACAGAACCAGTAGAAAAAAAGAGGCATTTAGAATTAAGGCACAGTCAGGAACATGGCCATCTCAATCAACTGAATGAGAATTCATTCATTCAGAATCAATTTCTGACACTCAGGCACATTCAGAATATTGTAAAACACGAAGGAAAACCCTGTGGGGTTGATGTTCCACTTGTACTACTGCAAGTGAGAACAAGCCCCAGTAGATGTCAGTGGAGGTACACTGGAGCACAACCTGAGAAAGGATCTGCTCCCCTGCATCGCATGAGAAAGGCTGCAGCAGAGAGGCTCCCATTCCCGAGGACCTGGCCCTTCCTCAGAGTGGGGAGAGGGGCAGAGGGGCTCTCAGCTCCTCTGAGTTACAGGGAGCACTGCACGAGTCTCCGGGGAAAGTGCTGCCCAGCGCCGAGCTCAAGGCTGTGCCAGCAGCCAGTGGCTAAGCAGGGAACACAGGGAAAAGCATGGACCATGGGGGTGCTTGGGGCAGGAGTCCTCTCATGCTGATAGCTGGCACTGCCCTGTCACCTGTCCTGGAGGGCTGACTGAACTGAGCATCACCACCATACAGAGTCCTTCCCATTGCAGCAGCAATGGGAACGTGCAGCCACACCACTGCCTGTTTCTTCACACAACACCTATGTGGGTGATTTCCCCTTTGCCATAGTACACTGGTGGAAAAGATGACCAAATTCAGACTGATCTTTTTTTTTCTTCTCTTGACCTGCCTGCTTACACTTCACCCTGTCAAACCATGCCAGTATGAGGGCCCAGGGAACAGCAAACTCTAGTTTAACAGCTCTAGCAAAGGGCAGCCAAGGAAATATATCTAAATTTATGGATGAGGAGGAAGCCTAGGGCTTTTCCAAATTCTGGTTCACATTAACTCCCTGCAGCAGTTCCGCCCATTACTGGAAAGCAGAGTGGAGCTTGTCCAGATCCACTCCAAATGCATACTCAAAAGTCAAACACAACAAAGCTGGAGCAAAAAACTGCCACAGTGTTTGCAACTCAAGGTCTTCCCCTCCATGGCTGTGGGCTAGTGTTACCCTTCCCCCAGAGGGCCTCTGTAAGACATTAAGAAAATAAACTTAGAAATGGTGCAGAGTTAGTCAACAAGAAGAGCAGTAAAATGCAAAGCACTGATGCACAGGGGTGGAACTTGTTCTCTGAAGGGTGACCCAGAATTGTTGGCAGCATGGAGAAGAGCTGCCTGACAATGGAGAAGCCTAATGAGGCCATCTCTAGGTTCCTTTTAATTTTTCCACTATAAAGTTCTTGGACTATACTGTGCATAACCTTCATGACCGGTTCTGACCATGGCAGCAGTGCCCTCCCTCCTGCCTGCAGGGTGCCAGCCTGCACCACTGTGCCCACACAGGCTGAGCCCCTCGGGCACGCACATATGGGCAGAGGCTGTCAGGCAGCTGCCAGGAGTCTGCAAGAAAGCATCCCCATCACAGCACTGGGGACTCTGTGCATGCTGCTGCACACCAACAAGCTGAACCAGGTCAGAGCACAGCCCTTTCTTCTGTCCATTTGGCCTCCTTAGCCTGGACTTAAAAGATGGCAGACAGCTTAACACACAGGTGACCTGTGCTCTTTTTCACTACAGAGGAGGGCTTGGCAGTGGCATCCATTGAATGACATCAACAGCAAACAAGAAAACCAGGAAAAGAAAGGGAAACAAATGCCACAATTCCCCAAAGTGACAGAAGATAAGGGCTTGATCTTTACAGTGCTGCAAGGATAAGCCCAAGAAAATGAGGCCCATTTACATCCTGGAGTCCACACTGTTCTGACCTGCCTTGTGAAGCAGTCAGTGTGTGAATTCAGCACAAACCCAGGAGCTGGCCCTTGCAGCCTCTTCTGCTGCGGAGCACAGCAGGTCCAGAGGGACTGTTAATAGTGAACCTCTACAGGACTGAGAACACCTCCACCTCTATCTCCAGGCTGGGTAAATCCCCAAGGGAAGTGTGCTGCTCAGGAGCTGCCTGGCAAGACATTGCCTGCTTTGTTCCCCAGTAAGGTACCGTCCCTCACTCCCTTCCCATTGTGCTTCCCCCTCCTTAGCTTCCTGTGATAATTACCGATGCATTTGCCACGCCAGCTGAAACAACAAAGTAAGATACTGTACCATTTTAATCTGCTGAAATTAGTTACTGCTGAGCCAAGAACTCTCACTTTGCCTGCTTCTCGCAGCACATGGAAACGTGCCTGTGAAACGGGCCTCGTTTGCACATGATTGATTTCCAACTTGCCCAAGTGTTTGAAGCTGCTCAGATTTGTGACACTGGAGTCAGCCTGTTCCCAGCCTCAGCTGAGATCTGGAGCACTGTTGCTTCAGGCCAGGCACTGCTTCCTGAAGTGTCTTGGGAAGGTTATGGAAAGGTTATCAGCTAGGATAATGAGAAAAGGTGGTTGGTGGGTCAAAAGATATTTTGAGGACCATCAGCAGTCACACATCCTACAACCAAGGGGAATCATTGCTGTAATGACTTGGAAAAGACTCAGAGATGTTCTGTGAAAGGGGGGACCCTGAGCATTGCCCACAGACTACTTTAGATAACGGGCTTTATGCTTTTGTTCACTGTTCTCTTTGCCCTGCCTGCATGTGTGAAAAACTTTTGAATGACATGATCCGACACAATTAATTACATAACACATTAAAGATTTCTTTATTTTTTCTGCAATTCTGACTAAACTTGAAGAACAACTTCTGCTGTTCATTACTGAGCAAACATCTCAAGAGGCATCTAAGTTGGTCAGGTATGATTTGCCTTGGGAGATCCATACTGTTCTCATTCACCTTCATGTTCCTGGGTGGACTTCCAGAAGACTTGCTTTGTCATCCCCAGACACTGTGGTTAGGCTAGCTGGGCTAAAATTCCTTGAATCTTTCTTTTTGACTTTCTTGAAGATAGGTGTGACATTTGTCTTTTTTTCAGGAATTAGGATCTCCTCAATTACCATAACCTTTCAAAGAGTGACTTTGTAATGCTGTTGGCCACATACCTCAGATGAATCCTTAGATGCATCTCATCAGGTCTCATGGACTTTGTCTCTTGAATAATCCCTGCTAAATAGGCAGAAGTCCATAGAGATGCTGTAATTTTGCATGCGTAAAGTTCTCATCATGGAAATAGAACTCTGGATGTTTTCCTTGATTTGCATGAAGGCTTTGACATAATCCCCCAAAACATCCTTGTAGCCAAACTGGAGAGGAACAGACTGAACAAGTGGGTGAAAAAGTGGCTGGGCTGGTAGGCTCAAAGGTTTGTAGTCAGTGGTACAAAGAGGCCAATACTATTTAAATTCTCATAACAATCTGGATTATAAAACAGAATGCACTTCTGTAAAGTTCACGGATGATTACAAATTGGGGATAGTGATTGACACAGTGGTGGTATGACAGTCATTCACAGGGATCTCAGCAGGCTGGAGAAACCTCGGGGCTAGGGAAACCTCGTGAGTGTCAGCAAAGGCAAATGCAAAGTCCTGCAGCTTTGCAGAAGAAAACTTTGGGGTGGCCAGCAAGTGGAGGATGAGCCAGCAATAAGCCCGTGTGACACAGAAGACCAACAGCCTGCTAGGCTGTGTCAACAGTAGGTAAAAAAAAAAAAAAGTATAATTTTTTCTATTTCAGTACTTTTGAGGCCATCCCTAGACAAGCACGTTCCATTTGGGGCTTTCAGCACAATGACAGACTGGAGCAAGTCCAGAGGAGGGACACAAATATGACCAGAGTATACAAAAAGGATTGAGGAGCTTGGGTTTGAAAGTGCCGGAGAAGACTAAGAGGATATCTAATTTCTGTTTACAAGCACTGGTTGGAGTGTTTGTAAAGAGGCCAGATTCTTCTCAGAGGTGTAGCAAAAAAAAGATGAGGCACATTGAACACAAGTTGCATCTAGCAAAATTCCAATTAGATATTACGGGAAAAATGCACAAGGAAGATGAGAAACCTTTGGAACAGGTAGTGAAAAGAGATTGTGGATACCCATCCTTGTATATACTGCAAAGTATTTGGCTGGACAAGGCTCTGAGGAACTTGAAATAATATAAAACTTGGATCTAAGTTTGAAATCACCCTTTATTTTAGTGAGGGCTGGCTGATGTCCAGAGGTCCCTTCCATACTAATGCTTTCAATGGCTTTATGTAATTTCTTGTATGAAGCAGGAATCCAGAGATGTCTGCTTCAAGGACTCACCAGACTTGACAACTTTGTAAGACTTTTAAGTTGTCTACTTTCTGTTTAACACTGAACAATTAAATGGAGCAAAGTTAGAGGAGGAAGAGAAAGAGCAGGAGCTAAAGCCTTCTCATGTACCTCTAATCTTATGTGCTTCAGAGCCTGCCCTTGTACTTTACTGAGGAAAAGGAAGAAGTGACAATCAATTTTCTCCCTCAGAGCTGTAATTGAAGCTGCTGCCCCTTGCATGAACCCAGACAGAGCTGGGAAAGGACTGATGTCATCACCCCCTTAGAGGAAGGAGAAGCACTCCCTCAATGGGAGCTCCCACACACGGGCACTGTGAGCCAGCTCCTGCCTAGATCCCAGGCTGATGGCTTTCAGAATAAGCAGTCACCTCGTCCCAGTTGGTGGTACCTGGCAGGCATCCCACCCAGCATCAGCGGGCTGGCTCCAACTGGAAGGGCTCTGAGTCACCTTCATTCTCTGGGGTTAGGATGGATTTGGAAATACAGTAATTTGTAAGAAAAAAAAAAAAAGAAGTAGGTATTAATATTTTAAACTGTTTTTCATTTTGTTTAGGCCCTGGGGCGAGAACAGGGAGGCCTAAAGGATCTTAAGGGAAGCAATTTATACCTCTATTCCTCATCTCATCTGGGTGTGTATGTGTAGGCACACTGCATCCAGAGTCCCAATAACCAAAGGCCAATGAGTCAATGAGTTTAATTAGTATAGCTCAGGCCTCATCTACCTTGCACTGCTTGTGCCTAAGATGTTTTTAATTCAACATACTTAAAACATTGCCAGCTCAGAAGCTGGAATAATTCAGGCTTCACAAGGTCTGTTCCTGTCTCGCTTGGGTAAAATTAATCCAGCTTGCATTAACAAGGCTTTGTATAATTCTCATTAATCATTTAAACACTACTTACATTGAACTCTAACACTTTCTAAAGTAGGTGAGTCATGAAAGATCATCACGTTAGAAAAGAGAGAGTCTAAGGTAAACTCAAAGGACAGGAGGGAGTAAGTGAGAAAATGCCAGTTCCTATCATCTGAGGATACAAAGGGACATATTAGGGTGGGTAAATCAGACTACTCATCCCAGATTCAACTCTTTTATGTCTGACATGACTTCAAGACAGAGTTAAGTGAGTAGATATATATTACTTAAGCATTCCAAAGGTCCTCAAAACTAATTTCTGACTAGTAACCTAGCTTGGATTTCCCTTTTCTTTCTGACAGCTCCATAAAAAAGACTAAACAGGTGCTTGCTTCCTTCGACTCATTGCTTGTTGTGCAAAAGCTCAGCAGGATTTCTTTACTTATCTACTACTGAGAAACCAGTGCCAGCAAAATGCTTTATTTGAAATATAACCATGTTTTACTACAAAGAATGTAGTAACTACATGTTTTACTACCATGTTTTACTCTTTGAAAAGGCAGGACTTGAAATAATTTTCAGGGGGCTTGACACCTCCCATGCACTGTAAGATGCATCTAACTGGGGAGAATCAGATAAGGTTCATTTTATGACAATACTGTTTTACAGCATCCTCCTGGATGTGGTTTGCTGCTCTGGGGCAGTTGTTACCAGGAACTGTCTGAGTCATTCAGCTATGACCTATGGCCAAAAGAAAGCAATAAAAAATAGTCTGCTGCTTCCCACTCAGAATATGCAGTTTAGCTTTAATGTTCTATTTTTCTCCTGTTATCAAAGAAACCTTCCAAATTCACCAAGAAAACTTTGCCATTCACTCCAGTTCTTCCAAGAAAACCTACATCCAGGCCTCTGATGTGTGATTTGCCATATCACTTGGCCTCTTTTTGACTGCTTGAGTCCCCTTCCATTTTCAGAGATAGCAACTAATCAAAAAAAAATCTTTACAACATCAGCTTCTTATTATGCCTTCATCTGCCCATCTTCATAGAAGTCTGAGTGCTTGGTTCCCCCATTCAATACTTCCATTAAAAAACTTATCTCCTGGGTTTTCTTTTTCTGTGCTTCTCTCTCCACTGGAAGTTTTTGGGGGTGGCAAGAATACCTGATGAGTCTTCTTGTACAGGAGTATCCATCTGCCCTTCCCTGAAATGCCTTTGCTTGTGTGCTTCTAAACCCTCCCCATGAAAATGTCTTTGAGCAGGTCCATGCACCCCACTACACCAACCACATTTCCCCAAACCAGGATCTTACTCCTTGTGTCAGATAGGAAGAAGCTGCTGTACACATTGCCAAATATTGTTAGATAAGCAGCAGATGCAGAAACAGCACTGGAAAGTCTGCTCACAAAAGAACCAGCATTGTGTGAAAAATAACACTGATGTTTCTTTCAGTCTCTTTCAAGTACAAGTGAGGATGAATCCAACTGACTGCAAATAATTAAATCAAACACTGGAAATTTCTGCATGTTTCAAGCAGGACTAGACAAAAGAAAAGATGAAGGGACTCAGAGGAGAACTGGTTGTTTGCAGAGACTTGGGAAAATCCTGTCCCTGTCAAATGGGCAAACAGCCCTTCCAAAGGTTTAAAGCAAAGTCAGCATCAGACCAGGATGCAGAGTGCATCCCTGTGGGCATTGATCAATCCTGCTGACTGCTGAGCCTCTCAGGACCTGGAGACTTGTTTGCTATAACCCCAGCATTGCTGCTGTCACTTCTCTTTGATGCTGGAAGAGTTATGTTAACCACGCTAGGGGAGAACAGATCTGTTCTCAGATTACTGCAGAGTTAGCATCCACAGAGAGGAAAGAAGATGGTTTACCTTTATTTTTGTGCATGTAGTAAAGAGTCTAACAATAGAGGGAAAATGCCAGGATCAGCTAATGACCACCTGGCTCACGAAAACGGAAAGCCTTGCATAACTGTTAAAATGTCATCATTGTTTTAGGTAAATTATAGAAAATTAATGGAACTCTCTAAGTTACCTGCATAATCTAAAGCATATGATCCATTTTCTCCCTGAATGTTTCTTCAATGAACAGCTAAATTCCTAAAAACAATGGAGACTCACTTTTCAACTCAGATGGCTGAGCTTTCGTTTATATTTTTAAATGCTTCTGTGTAAACTCCAAAATCTGTCAGACATCTGACTACTGTATAATAAACAGTCTTGTGATATGAACCAATGCTTCTTATGACAAGGTGAAGGTTAAATTTGATTTTCCTAACAGTACTTACCCTGAATATCATCATTGAATGTACAGTATTTGTTGCGGTATTTATTGAGGAGACGAAAAGCGTTAGCATTGGCAAAATCTTCAAACTGGATCAGGCAATTCATGCCATACCTGCAAGTTAAAGAGCAATTTAAAATGAATAAATAGGACAAGATATACACATTTTACCAAGGCAATGTAGCTAGACACTAGTGCAGAAATAAAGTAGTGCAGAAATAGAAGTATCATGATAGAAATGCAGCACAGTAACAGCAAACAGGATCACATGCATCCCAAGGTCCATACACTGAGAAATGTGGAGTCACCAGGATTAAACTGCATTCATAATTCAAATGGCTTCTTAATATGTGTAGTTGTATACCTATATGTACATGCATCTTTGGACTTCTGGCATGAGAAATTTTCAGTGGTGTATTTGCAGAGGAGCTCCGCAAAGCAAAGGAAACACTCTTTGTATTGCAGCTCAGCTGCCACACTGCATCACAGCAAATCTGACTGCAAAGGGGACACCAGTTAAAGGGACACCGCCAGGGGCCCACTTCAACTGCAAGTGGTCAAGAGATGACAAAAAAATCTGCTTGTAGGATCCCATGGAGTGAGTGTTTCACGGGGGGACTGAGTGGTTCATGATGTGATTTCACAGCTACACTTCTGTGCTTTGGAAATGTTTTTCTCCACTGAGTTGTTTAGCAGGAAACCAGCAGGCAATGACAGCTAGCGACCTGTAGAGTGAAAAGGCAGGAAATAATTGCAAACTTTCCATAACTGTCCAGTAATTTCCAGCAATTTCAAGGAGAAGTGTGCAGTTTATAAATTGGGTAATATTCAGACTGGTCCATATGTATATACATTCATCAATTTGTATGACTCTAGGCTGCATTAAAGCTCTGCAAATAAAATCTAAAAGGGCTATAATTACTCGTTTCTCACACATAAATGTGATAGGGCAGTGAGAGAAACTCAGGGAATGAGTAATGCAACTATTAGCAACCTCTGGGCTGCAGGCAGGTGAAGGGGCTGAATAAAGAGCTGCACTTTGTTAGACGTAGCATCACCTTACATATCTTCTATTCAGACTTTCCTCCTTTGCCACTGACATCTGAGGTAGAACACTCCTTCTTTAGTGTAGAAACTGATACTGGATAAAACATACTCCATTTGAGAACTGAGGCTTCTGTCATGAAAAGGTCTTTTCACGGCACTCACAGTGTGGGCAGTCAGGCTCTTGTAGAAGGACCTTGAATTTTTATTATTATTATTTTCCATTTCAATTATATCTGTCAGTAAGGAAACAAGGATAAGCACATGCATTATGCTCCTTTATTTTTCCATCCTGAGAATCTCTCACTTGATAAAACCCCTGGTCTCAAAAAGGGACAAGGGTTGGCTCTAACACTTGCTTCCTATTCTCTGCGTTTGTTTTTAGAAAAGGACCACAATGGGGACAGAGCTTTTAGTAGGGCCTGTAGCAACAGGACAAGGGGTAATGGTTTTAAACTGAAAGAGGGCAAATTCAAACTAGATGTAAGGAAAATACTTTTTAAAGGGAGGGTGGTTAAAGACTGACACAGGCTGCACAGAGAGGTAGTGGATGCCCCATCCCTGGTAACATTCAGGGTAAAGGTAGAGGGGGCTCTGAGCAACCTGGTCTGGCTGAAGATCAGCTTACTAATGGATGTTCCTCTTATTCATCACTTGGATGTGTAAGGAAAACATGGCTAAGAGGGAGATGACACAGCATCCCGAATATCTGCCAATATCTCACAGCAAATGATTAGCAAATTTTTATGCAACTTCAGTTGCTATAGAAACTATTTATTTAACACCAGTCTTATTTATTGGTATCACCGAGGAAGTAACATTCCTGACTTGCTTAACAAAACCAGTGATCTCAGCCAGCATTAATGTACACATGACCAGCTCTGTGAACTCCTTCCTCACTTCACATTTGTGGTCTGCAGCATGGGACAGTGCACAAGTTACTTCTATTTTCATCTTTGATCCCTGTTTATTAAGCAGAGTACAAAAGAAGTATGTTAGCCCATAAACACTTAATTTCTCTTTCCGCCCCTCAGTATAACAGGACAGTGCTGCAGTGCAAGCTCTTCTCACTAAGGTATTTTGTGAAGATTGTGCTCTTTTTCACTGCAACACATCTATTGAGCATTTTAAAGTATGAACTCCATTTTTGAGCTTATGTGAACCTTTGAATAACGTGAAAACTAAAGTTTTCATTCATAAAGACCACAAATTGGTCATGGCAAGACTGATGACTGGATGCTTTAAATGAAAGAACCAAGTATTTCGGATTCACAGTTAACGATGGGAATCTCTTAGTCCTCAAGGGCTACTCACCTTACTGAAGTTTTGAGAGAAATTTAAAGAACTTGTGCTACCCAGTGTCACTGAAATTAAACACAGCTAGGCAGCTGACTTACTGAGTTGTCTTAGAAATCTACCAGTTGATCCTGCTGCCCTTTTCTCGTGGAACTTTGGCAGCTGCGTGCAGTGCTCCATCCAAGGGTGACCAGAGCAGACTAAGGATGAACTTAGCAAGGAGTTTGAACAAACCAGCTGCTGGGGCCATGTGCAGTAAGATCTTTGTGAGCATCAACATGATGAGTCAGTTCTACTGTCCCTCCCCCACAGCCAGCATTTCAATATTTGTGTAATTCCTTTCATCCCGAAGGAATTCAGAGCTTTCTACAAAGAATGTTTGGGTTGCACCCAAAAGTAAAATGTAGCCAACTTGGGACTAGAGCACAGAAGTCCTCTAATATGCAATAATGCTAAGAAAAGGTCCAGCTTGGGTAAGATGGTGGAGAATACTTGGTACTGCACAGGAAAAGGGTGACCCAAGAGCTGCTACATGTGCTGGAATCTAGCCAATAAAATGCAGTGCAGAATGGGATTTCCTCAACTACCTTTACATAACTAAAAGTTGGTTGTGTAATGCCCAGCTGTGTATTGCCCAGCTGGACAATTCTGACTGCCCTCTCAGACCATGGAGAAAAAGAGCATCTCCAGTAGCAACTTCTTTCAACGAGTCTAAGTGAAAAATGGAAGTAGGCAACATCTCTGGAGATGCCTTTTTTTCAGAGTATCTATAAAGGCAGACTATGATGACCAACCTAAATTTAGATATCTAACTTTAGATACCTAAATTAGGAGAGGTAATCTAATATTATCTAATTATCACAGTTGGGAAGATCTGGTTGGGAAGATCTTAAATATATGTCATGCACCTTAGGTCACTGGCTTATCACCCTTTCACTGCAATACTATGCTGCCCTTCAATGTCTGCAATTTCTTTGTTGATGTCTGCAGGAACTACCCTGCTCCATCCCTTGTGTATGGTGTCCAAGTGGTCCCCTGTCAGCAAGCACAGAAGTACTTGATGAAGTGAATTATACTGGCCAATCTTCCCCCATCATAATGTTTTAAAATGAAAACTCATTTTGCAAAATTGTGTTTAATTGGAAACATTGCATTTTCTACTAAGAAACCAACATTAATTAATTCCTTTGGCAGAGTCATTTTTTATGAGGTATGCTTTTGTGGAACCTTCTGTTCTGTTTAATACATGACATGTCATATGAATACAGTCCCAGTTAGTACTCACATACTTGCTGTCTACAGGTGCAGGATGCCTTTTAATAGAAAGAGTGTTCATAAAGTGAGTATTTGAGCAAGGATTTATGAAGATCCCTTCCAAGACATTTAAATATTCTTAAATTTGAAGTAAAAATTGATGCTGGCCCTGCAGAGAGATCTTCAAAACTGCTGTGATAGGAAGAGACTCTTGAGGTCAGTCTGCTTGGCTTGTTGTCAGTTCTCATAGATTCTTCCACTGATCCATGTGACTCATCTCCTAACTTTCAGCTGAGAGCCCTGAAGGAGATTTGGAAGCAGATCAGCAGGTCACATCAGGACTGAATGTTTTCCAGTCCAGGAAAGGCATAGCCAGCTAAGGTTGGCTCTCTCCAGCAATCTCATCCTGACTGTCAATGATTCATCTTCTCTAGAGCGTTCTATGATCTTCTTGGCATGGGACACGAGTAGTTAAACAGCCAGGATCTGACTGCCTTTATCTACAAGGAAAGCTTAAATGTACACTATCAGGATTTCAGACTGATAAGGTACATTGAAACTGAGAAAGTGCCACAGTCCCGTGTGGTTTCTCCCATTTCTGTTCTTTATCTCCCTTTAAAAAAAAGGAAGGTTGTATTTTTGGAATGGTTTTGGGCTCAAAGTGTTGCCATTCCTCTTGAGCACACTGCAGTTTGCATTTCATGGGATCTCTGCAGTTCCATGTCTCCTTGTGGAACTGGAGCTTTCCCCTCAGCATGAGTCATTCTTACATCTGTAGGCTGTCAAGAAGGATCCTTGGACAGAGGTGTTTTTGAAAGAATTCAGACATGTTGAAACTTGTAACTGGTTACACTACAAGAGGCATTATTTAACACTGTCACCATGTCTCCTCTTGGCTGCCAGACCACCATCTGGGGGATCCTGTTCTCTGCCACTTCTGGAATTAATTTACCCATTTTATAGAATTGGAAACAAAAAGATACAGTTTGTCAGTTCTTCCTCATCCAAAAAAATTCACTGGTCTTTCAGGCAAAGATTACATTGCTGTCTCATTAGTTTGCTTATTTCATGGTTTTGTGCCACAAATAATTATGACCCAAATTCTGTCTCTCATACCTTGCAAAAATCTTCCTGTGGAAATAGCCTCACTGGGAAATGCTTTATAGAATGGTCCCATACACTCATTTTAGTCCAATCTCCAGCCTTTGCCTAGCAAATCTTGTACAAACAGTACTTTCAATGAAACAATACACTATTGATTAAAATAACAGTACAAACTGTCACCCTAATGAAGGATGACTCTAGGAGCTAAACACATATAAAATTATAAACCTATTGTAAAAATTATCACCTGAAAATCTTTATTAAGAATTGTTCCCTTTTCCTGGGAAACACACAAACATAGGATTCATGCTTTGTTTGTAGCTGTATTGTTGTTCTGGTACTGTTACTATCCACCTAGATCTACACAGAACCCCATGGCTGCTCCAAGAGAAAAGATGCTCTCAGCAAAGTCTGCACCCCTGCAGAGAATGATACACATTTCCCTTGGATGGCCACCTGGAACAAGTGGTGGAACAAAAATGTGGAATAAAAGAGCATGAATCCCAGAAAAGGAGCAATGATTACATTGTTTTTAGATTCATTATTCAAGAGCCTTCTCAGTTGCCTAAACAGTCTCATTATGCAATTTTTTCTTTCATCCTCATTTGTATGTACCTCTTTGAGTTCATTCAGACTCATTATAAGCCATGAGGTCAGAGAGGAACGAATTAATGAGGCAACAGTTACCATTTGAGAAGCATTGACCAAAACTGCCCAAGTCAGAACTTCAAGGGTGGCCTGAGGACCTATGCAGTGCCTTTGCTGACCAGTATCAAAAGGTGGGGTTTTTTTTGACAGTGAGGAGGGAATATAATATATTCTTACATGCATGCATGCATGCAAAAAAAAACAATCCAAAACCAACCCCCCTCAAAAAAACCCCCAACAACAACAACAACAACAAAAAAAACCTATTTGCAAGAAGATCCTGTTCCTTTATAGAAAGAATAATAAGAAAGAAGTTCCAGTCCTTGTCAGAATTTAAAGTTTTATAGCACTGCTTTCAGCCATTCATTATGGAAGGAATCTGCTTTGAGGAGCTGCAACTCCTTTCCATAGTCTTAGATAAAACCAGGCAGAGAAGAAATAAATTGTCCTTGTCCTCGTCATCTTCTTATTGCTGCTTGAAACACCAGCAACCAAATTCTGATTTCCAAGGAAAACTAAATTATCTGTAAAGAAGCCCATCATCAGAAAAATATCATGCTTGGCAAGTGCTCAGCATTTAAGATTTGAAAAACAAAGTCCACTCAAGCAAGTAAAACAAGACTAGAACCTGAGTCTCTCTGGTGTCCTGAGGCCAATCTCAGCATTAAATTGTTACTATGATATTTGTCAGGCTTTTCATCACACCAGCCACACATCCAACCATCTCATCAGACCCTGCCACACAGTTCCTGACCGCAGGCTAGGGGTCACTTTGGTCAGGCACCTCCTCAAGAGGCCAGCTGGGAGCAGCCCTGTGGAGAAGGACTTGGGGTTGGATGGAGAACTGAATATGCTCTCAGCCTAGAAAGCCAGCTGGGCCAGGATGTGTCCTGGGCTGCATCCAAAGCAATGTGGGCAGCAGGGCAAGGGAGGGGATTATGTCCCTTCTGAGATCCCACCTGGATCCAGCTCTGGGGACTCCACCACAAGAAGAATGTGGACCTGTTGCAGTGGGTCTAGAGGAGGCTATGAAGATGTTCAAAAAGGGCTGGAGCATCTCTCCTACTGAAGACAGGCTGAGAGAGCTGGGGCTGTTCAGCTGGAGGAGAGAAGGCTCCAGGGAGACCTTGAAGCCAATACAAACTTCAGAACTCTGGGTCCTGGGTTTAGAAATCCCATGCTAGGGAGCTGCATCACAAACCCAATGGGACCTTCTGCCTGCCTCACCATCATCTTAGGCTACAGACAGTTTCTAAATTGGGCAGGAGTCTCACTGGGTTTCTGCCAACATAAACATAGCCACCATGCTCTGAGGCACAGAGCCTGCTGTGGATTCAGGGAGTGCTGCGTCAGTAAAAGCACTCCTTGAATCACAAACATATCAGGAAATCCCAGAATTGTACATTTTGGAAACTGGGGCATGTGCTAAGGATTGTTGTTCTTAGTCATATGCCAGGGCATCTGCTATGAGCTACTGTTAGAAACAGGATAAGGGGCAAAATGAAGTTAAGATCAATTACAAAGGTCTTGGGGATAAAAGAATCTTGAAAATTCAGTCAACTTTCACTATATTCTTTTTAAGGGAAAATCTTAAACAACTATTTTGCACTTCAATCTCATGACTTTGAAGCACTAAGACCAGAACTAATGGCTTCTGTGACCATTCTAGTGCTTTTATACAAAATGACATCATCCTGCTTGTAGCTGGTGAGAGGAAGGACTGCAGCTGGAGCTACAAGGCTTCTCAGGAGCAGCCAAAAGCAGGAGATGCAACCATATTAGTGCTGACCCTCAGATGTAGCCTTGAGCTACTCTCTGGCACACACCAAGGAGCAGAAAGAGCCTCACCCTGTATCTTCTGCACAAAGAGATCTTCTCCAGCTGCACCTTACCGAAACTGCTGTGGTTCACCAGAGGAACCACATCATCACCTGGTAGAAAAGCCCAGACAAAAGCCTAGAGCAGAGGACTCTGTGACATCTGTAACTGCATTACCCTAGAGGATTTGAGCTCATGGTAATAAAAGCCTCAGTGATCACTAGCAGCACATCTGGAGCTCAGTCATTCCTCAGTAGCAGAAAATCAAGCTAATGAAACCTAAATATTGTTCCTTGACTTAAAATATCATCCAGTGTCTTAAAGCAGATTACAGACGCTGGCTGATGATCTTATCTCACATCAAGCCAGGACAACGTACAGCTGGGGTGGCTCTTCCCATCTCCATCACTTCTCCCTCATGAATGCTGTCAGGGTCCCTCTGGCCATGGTAACTGGGGTAGATGGGTAAGGAGAATATTCACCTTGTATTCCATGAGGGCTGGATCTGGTCTACACAATGCCCAGGGCACTAGTGATGGTGTGCAGGCCTCCTAAGAGACACACAGATGCTAGGGAGTGACTTTGAGTATTAGCATGTGTGAGGGTTTTTTTGAAGCCCATCAGTGCCTAGAAACTGGTGCCTAGAAAATGAAGTCTAATCTTTCAGGATCAATTAGCCAAGTTAACCAGAGCATGTGAAGAAATAACATGGGGTATACCTGTACTGTTGATTTTATTTCTGGAAAATGCTGGTGAATTTGTGATCCATGACCCTCAAGAACTGCTGAAACAGAGGTAGCTTCTTTTCAAAAAGGTTCTGATTGTTGAAGAGCACATGAGACCTGACTTGGTATGTTTGTGAGTAAAAGTACTGGGAAGGCATTAGGCAAAGAGAAATCAGGTATGCAACACACACAACGAAAGAGAAACTCAGCAGAGGTATCTTTCTTTTCCATCTGAGAAATAGAACACTTGATCTCCTGGTGCCTTCTGTGCTCTGCCTTACAGTACAGGCTGACAGAAATCTTGTTCCCCTGGTCACTCTGTTAATAAGCACTGATGGGAAAGGAAAGGGGAGTGCAGTTGTGACAGGTTAATGAGGCTTCTGTGACACGGTTTGCTGGCGCGGGGAACTGCATCCCGTAGAGTCTCAGGCTGCACATTCCACATCTGCCAGCCAGTGACTGAGGCTGGACCTCTAAAGGGAAGCTGGAGTTCTGGGACAGGTCTGGCCCCTTGGAGCATGATGAAAGCTACACAAGCATTAATTTGATCAGATATTCAAGCTCCAGAAACTCTGGGGTTTATTCTGATTATAATTCTTGGACACTTAAGGTGAATACTTATTTCAGCCTAAAGAAATGTACCAGGTTAAGAGCAAAACTGACTTGTTCTTTGCTACAGTAACTGAGCAGATGGAAAACTGAAGCAGTTCATTTTCCCATGTGAAGAATATTGCTGCTCACAGCAATTTGTCAGGCTGCTTCATTCAGACACAGGTAGGCTCAATGGGCCAAATTTTGCATCTAGTTGCTTCCCAAGAGGAGCAAAAGGCATGGCTTAGAGCTGTTGTTAAAGAGCTTAGCCATTTCACCTGTTTTAGATGAAAGAGTAATGAATGGTGGTCTACACAGCAAGAAAACACAAAAATTTATCCAGATGTTCCAGAAAGAGCTTTTCTTTCTAAAATTGCCCAGGGTGCCCACACTTTATTTCAAAATACTGGAACTGCTAATTCTGAAGCCTCTGGCACACGCCTCATTTCATTACTAGGTGGTTATTATGAGACCAGGAGTCCTTTCTACTGACTGTATGGGTCTCCAGCAACATAAATTTGACATCTGTTTGATATTATTATTCCATTACAAGATTAAATCTTCACTCCCTTGGCTTTCTTGTGGGCTCCAACACATTCCACTTCAGTGACAAACGTCCCTTGAGCCAGCAGTGCTTTGACAGGGTGGGAGGTGCCCTGCAGAGGAACTGACAAATGGTTTCCATAAGAAGTTAAAGTACCCTCTGGAAGTAGAATTTCTGCATGAATATCAAGATGAAAAGGAAACCCCCAAATTGCAAGGGATTTGTGGCGAAAAACCAATAGCTTCCTCCCCAAGTAACTGAATTTGCATGTGCCGTTACAGACTTGCATAAGACATTGCGGCAGCTCATACTCACAGGTTGCCTCAAAAGTGGAAGCAGGCTACAATAAAGCTGCATATTCTTGACCTTTTGAACACTTTCAGCTTCCTTTTGTAACAGAAGCGACAGCTCCTACTGGGTTGAATCCAACAAATGAACCTGCTTCATATGACTTTGCCAAACCCAGGCTGATAGCAGGATTATTCGCTGGCCCAGAGTGCATAAGGATCACACCCCAACAATGATTTAAAGTACACTGGTGGTCAGGATGATAATACAGGGTAATGGCTCCTTCTGCTCTAGGATCTCCAAATACTTTACAGATGTGAATGGAGAAGTGCAAAGCAGAATTTCCCAGCCCCACTTTGCTGAGAGCTTTCAGGGGCCTTAATGTGTGCAAGGAATTCATCCTGGTTAAGGGAATTAGAAAAGCAGGGATAGGGGCCCCAGGAACTTGATTACCAAGTTGCTTGGATGAAAGCATTAGACATGACTTCACAGCCTCTCAAGATAAGAGTTCATTGTTGCATGGTCTTCTCCCATCAATGTGGAGATTAGCTCATGTAAACTAAACACAGGATAGTAACAGCCAATCCTTCCTCTCCAACAGAAAGCACAGAAAAGGCAAATTATCTCTAGTGGGTGCAATGAGCTTTGCATTTAACACTACAAGCATAAATCTCAGAGCCAAATTTATGATGGCTGAGACCATCATCTGCTTTCTCATTATATTGTTCCCATTCTATCATCAACACCAACACTGCAATACCCCCATGGTCTTCTGGCCAGAAAAAAAGCAGGATAGGGTTTCCCTGAAGGATTAATTAGTGACTACAATGAAAATAAACAAAACCCCCACAAATCAACCCTGATGACTCTTAAATCGTTTCTACTTGTCTCTTGTGATTTCCTAGTTATATTTTACCAGCTTTCTGGCTTCTAACAATTTCTTCTCACTAGATAGTGCACAAAGCATCTAACATAATATTACAATGTAATCAAATTACATTTGGGTCAAGGTTCTTTATCAAATATAAAGAAGGTTCAGCTGTGACTGGATAATCCTCTGCATTTCTGTCCCTATTTCCTCTACCCAGAGCCAGCAGGGCAGGCACAACGTGTAAACCCATCCTTCTCAGTGGATGGGGAGGTGCTGTGTCAGACACTGCTCATGGTGCCTCCTGTTTACAGGGAGACAGGGAGCTGTGAGGTGATGACACATGTACCACCCGCTCCCTCGCCTCTGTGCAGGAACACACACACATACAGCCTGGAGACACAGCGGGAAGGTCAAACATAGCTTCTTCCCTGGGAAGAAAAGACAGGCAGCAGTTTGCAATCAGGCTCAGACTGCAGCTCTCTGCTGCTTCTTATCAGTATCATCTGTGGCTTTAGGACATGCAAAAAAAGCTGCTTTGGAGGTTGTAGTTCTCCAAATATGAGTCTTTTTTTCCTTAACAATTGTCCTCACGGTCCTTCTCAGATAATCTCTTTGGATAGTCATGGAGAGTTGAATACAATCTATTTTATTTTTCAGAGAGAGGTGCACAGGGCTCAGGTGGTAGTTCTGCTCTTCCTATATTAAACTTCCTGGTACATCAGAGACTCTCTATCCAAGCTAGTGAGTATAAATGGAAGTATGCAGCTGGTCTGTGCTTATAATCCTGGCCTTCTCACTCCACAGCTTAAATCCCAGCAGGAAAATTCTTATTTTTGACAAAGCCATAGAGAGGCAGTCTGGAGACTCCACTTTGTGTGAAGGAACACGCCATTGCCATTTAGATGATTTCCTTCACAATGGCATGAGCTAGAAACTTCCTTTCTAAAGTGTAAACAAACTGAAGTTTAAGTTCTGACTATGCTGAATGAGGCTCATAACTACATGACAGAGGACAGATCCAGCCCACAGGACATATGTTTGACACCTCTGGCCTATGTGGATAGGAAATGCTTATAAATAGTCAGCCCCATTTCGGTTCTCTGGAGACAAATATTTTTGACACAGAGTGCTCAAGCACAAAGAGTCATTTGCAGACCACCCACGAGACTTGCATTGAAATGACCTTCCTTTGCTTGGATGATGAATTATACTGATGTTTATTTCAGGAGTTGCAACATTTGTTCTTAAATGGAAGCAGCCCGGAGGAGCCATGTATATAACCCCACTTACTTGTTGGTAACTGCCTGCATAAACTCATCAATCAGTTCGTCGTACTGTTTCCCACGAACCCTCTTGTGTTTCAGTCCAATATACAGTGGATCATTCAGGAGAGCCTAGGACACAAAGCAATTCTGTTGACATCGTCTCTTCTGTACATGGACAGAGATTTATGTCCCAGCCTAGCAAAAATTTTTGTCTGATGTAGTCATACTACTTTTACTTACTATGCCAGCTCACACGTCTCCTCCCAAGCAGGAAGTGTTTCTGTAGGAAGCTATGGCCTATCTTTTAACATAAATAAAGTCAGAGGGATGCAACAGCTCTTGACTGCCATGGGAAATGGAGCTCTGCATCCCCAGAACCAAAGGCTCTCTGCCAAAGTGCCTCACTCTCAGTGAATAAAACTGACCCTGTGTGGGGGTGTTCACTGTGCATTCAGTTCTTAATTCTGCACTGAGGGCAGGACAGCTGATGACCACAAACAGTGCTTTGTGCAATGAAGACCACCTGATGTGACTTGAAATGATGTGTCATTTAGGCCTTTTAGGTGACAGCACAGAGTTGACCACAATCAATGATCAGATGGCAGAATGTTCCCAAAATCTGCACCTGCCTACCACTCACCTCAGTTATCTGGCAGGTATGAAGTCAAGGTATTTTATACAACAGATTAATTTCTATTTTGGTTTCCAATAGGAACATAAATTCAGGCCATTCCTCCAAGGAGTTAAGTCAACATCCATAAGCCACCTAAAAAGGATTGGGTCAGTGCAGAAATTACAGGACAAACACTGGCAGGAGACAGGTGGGCCAACACCTCTAAGAGTCACTGCAAAGGAACTCTACTTTCCTTCCAATTTCAGGAACCAAACTATCCATATGAGGGGAAGATGAACCATCTCAAACTTATTTTCCTGCAGCCATATAATCTAAATATTGGCAGGCATGCTAATATCAGATCTGCTTTTACAGACAGACCTGTTTTCCCTTAGAAGGAAAGATGAAAGAGGTTTTCCTGTGAGTTTGATACATTAGGGCTCTGCAGGGCCACGACACAGAAAGAACCATTTGCATAACTTCACTGATTGCTTCCACAGCACTGCGTGCTCTGGGGCTTGCTCATGGAGTGCAAAATTCTGCCACAGACAAGCTGAGAAATGCCAAGCTCTGAAAATAGACTGATTTGCTGAAAGTGTATACAAAGTATTACGGACTGTCAGGAGAAGAAGCTGGCAACTGATGCTAAAAATATAATATAACGGCTGTATTAAATGAGTTCTACCTGAGATTCATATGTTACCAACACAGTCACCCTTGGTTCACCAGATGTTAATGGGCAGAGATGAACAGGATGAATGCTTGTAAGAGGTATCTTATTAGTGTACTGATAAACAAGTTTACTTGTGGGGCAGGATGCTCCTAGGATGTGCTTAGGGTTCAGTTAATTTGGGTTTATGCACAAGAGAAAGCCATTAAATAAATAAGCCAACAAATTATTTATATGGTGAGGAAATACATTGTTCATATTGCTGGAAAACAGCGGCTTCTATATTTTAACCCCAGATGTGGAAATTGTCATCATAGAGAAGTTCCCAAACACATAAATTACATCTAATCTTGGGCAGAAGAAAAAGAGTCCAAGACTGATTCCGTAAGTCCCTTCTTCTGATGCCATCTGACCCTTGCAGAGGCCTAAAAACTATTGGTGCCATTTTGGATTTTAGTGTCCCCTGCCAGCTGAGACAGAAACAAGATGGACATGCCCCGTCAGATGCTTTTCATGGGAAGGGCACTTTTACCCAGATCCCTCTGGGAGAAGCTCCAGATGGGAGGCTCAAAGCACTGGTGGCGCGAAGATCAGCACAGAGGATAAGGAAGAAATTAAGGATCCAAAATAAAGTGCAATGTTCTATTGACTGGAGACTGCAGTAAGTGAGAGACTGAGACTTAACTCCTGCTTTAGCCTCAGTGGGTCCAGACTCAGAGTTCTCCCTTTTCAGGAGACCATGAATCAGGCTGAGATGAACACACCCTGTATTTCACAAGTCCATGACAGGCTGCTATGCTAAAGGGTAACATAATCCTGGAGCCAAAGACAAAAGAGGTAATAGAGATTCTCAGATGTCATCTATGGGCACTGATTTTGCATTCTTTAATTCTTTTCAAGGGTCCAGTGTGAGAGGCTTTGGGCAGGATTGAAAGGGGTGCAGAAAATCTAGCTGTCCAGTGAGCATCAGCAGGTCTGAAAACGTCAGCCTTAATTTGTCTTTATACACAAACTCAAAGGTTTTATGCCCCAGATTTTTTATGTCCCTCAAGAAATGTGTGTTTGGTTTACATGGGGTCATGTGAAGCACAAGTACATTTTATAAAAATGGACAAGCCTGGGCCATCACATTGCTATAGGATATTAATTTTAAAAAGACATCCTCACAGATGTCCATTCTGGCATTGCTGAAATGTTTTACTTTGGCCTTTCCAGGCCAGAGTCATAAGGCAAGAATCTGCAAACAGATGGAGTGCTCTTGTTTGGTTATCATGTGCAGTAACATGTGTAATCTAAAAAAACAGTGACATTAATCATTCCCAAACCACTCACCAGGGATTCTCCATTTCTGGAATATAGTCATCTCTACACAGACATGAATATCTGCCTGTTCACTCAAAATTACCAAAGGAAGAATAATTCTGGGACTTCCTGTATGAAGCCTGTAAACTCACTTTGTCATGCTGAAAGGTGGAGCTTCCCACTTCCCTGCAGTGCTGGTCTAGCCATCATCTCATTTTGGATGTCTCCAGCTTTGTCCCCACCTTTAGGGAACTGGCCCCAATTAAGCGCTAATCTTGATTCTTTCTCCCCCATCAGATTTATGAAAATTTGTCTTACCTCGTTGTCTGTGCCAACATCCAGTAGGACAGGGAGACATTGCTGTGGGTTGACTCCACCACAAGCTGTGTACAAAGCAAGCTTTCCAACTGGGATGCCCATGCCGTAACTTCCTAGGTCTCCTAAACCAAGAATCCTCTCTCCATCTGTCACCACAATAGCCTAGGAGGATCAAAAGAGACTGTTGTATGGGGTTGCCAAGGCTCTAGAAGCAAAACCAGCTCCACTGTTTCCACACTGATGCCACTTTGCAGATGCATTGTGCAATGGATATTTGCTCCTTGTCCTCAACAGCATGTTAATTAGCTGTCAGCAACAGAGCGCTGCTATTTTTGGGGTAGAGGTAGTGTGGTTAACAGGTAGCAGCTCACAGTGTGGGACAACAGCAGCTCTGCTGGAGAATACTTCAATTCACTGTAGCAGAGCCCAAGCAGCATGGCTTTTTGTGCATCCCCAGCTGTACTACAAGAAGTATCACAAATGAGATCTGGCCTTGATTTTTTAAATCTTTTTTTTTTCTAGAAGAATAAAGTGTGCTTAGGAGCTGCATCTGTGGAAGAAACATATTTCAGTGTTTTTTCTTATTCAACATAAACTATACACATATTTGAACTTTTTGCTATTTGCTTTTCCTTTGGAGTCAATGTGAAGTGTAAGCAATGAGAAAGTCTCTTTTTGGGTGGGCTCCATCTGGTTTTGGGTGTGTGCTCACTTCTTTACCACGCCCAGAGGATGCAGTTGGGATTGAAAGGCAGTAATGGGAATAGGGAAAGCAGCAAGCATAAGCACAGCTACAGGTTTATCCTGAAATTAAATGGAGTTAATATTCCAACTATGCAGAGAATAGTAAAACAAAATTAAGTTCTAATGAATCAAAATATTACTCTGGAGCACTGATCCCCTTTCATCCCCCTTTCATCCAAATAAGTGTTCTCAGGCAAACCTAAAAACCTTTCAATAGCATTTAGATATCCATCAGAGACAGAAAAATTCTTCAGCCTAGGATGGGCTGTAGCACTCCATAGTTACCAAAGTTCCTCAAGGTAACACTGACAAATGAATCCTAACAGAAAATACAGGATGGGAGAAATGCATTGGTATTTGTAAGAGAGGGGGAACTGGATTCACATTTGTTTGAGGCTCTTTGGATTTGAAAAACTGCAAAAAAAAGGGCACAGTTTTGGTGAGCACCTGATACACAAGGACATTAATGTTTTTATTCACTCATGTTCATATGATCAGAACTCAACAAATAGGACATTAATCTCCGGCTGAGCAGGGCAGATCCTTCTACCTGAAGGTAGGAAGTTACAGGTTTAACAGTTAGGAACCTGCTTTCTACTTCCATCTGTGATACAAATTTTCTTGATGACTCCAGTGAAGTCACTGTTATACAGAGGTTAGGTGTGCAGTTTATGACAGCCATCTAAATGGATTCTAAACTCATTTGACATCTGATGGGGAGACACAGAAACCTCCAGAGGGCATCTCCTCTCTCCAGCAGCCATTTTGGGAACAGATGGATGAATTATTTCTCTTTGAAAAGCTCAGTTCCCTCTTCCCTGGCACTGCAGAAGGACTTGCAATATGAGACTAGGCACTAAGTCCCCAGGCAGCCGATATTAACGGAGATGACTCTGGACCTCAGGCTGCACCCAGTTAACCAGTGCAGGTTTGCAGTGCTTTAATAGCAGGCATGTGGCCCAGCACATTGGTCCAGTCTGTGCTGATCTCCAGGCTGCCAAGGCAATGCAGTGAGGGAAGTGCTGCTGTTGGCATTCCCAGTTCTCTGCGCTGATTGCATGGGGTCAGCCTTTACAGGATGAACTGATACTCTGCATTGAATGAACCAACAGAAAACACTCCATGGGAGGGATTTTGAACAGCCCTGTACAGCAGTAATCCTGGTGGGGATTCAAGATCCTGAGTGCACTTTTAGGGCAGGCATCCCACAGAAAGAGGAAGGAATGAAGGGAGGCAAGGCAGGATGGAAGGCCAGTGCAGTAGCTTGCATGGCAGCACACTTGTCTTGGAATAAAATACATGTTTCCTCACCATCCTTACTTTGAGTGGCTTGAATTCATAGCTGCTAGGATGACACCCATCCTGTATGACTCTTTGCATTCTTTTTGCTTTAGCTGGGCCGTTGTGAAGAAAAGAGTACAAGACTACAAGAGTACAAGAATCAGAGAGAAAATTGTCAAGGGAAGGCACTCCTGAGGATGGCCAGAATTTCATGCAATATTTCTTCACGTCAGGATTCATTAGCCATCCTGGAAGAGACACAAAACCCCCACATTCCCACATAAGTATGGTTTCTTCTCACTTGTTCTGCTTCTAGTACTATGATTCTTTCAAGGCAGCCCAGCTTTGACAGGAGAGTTGAAGGTGCAGCTCATTAGAGCTTGGCTGAAGCTTTGCTAAGCTAAGCAGAGCACCAGCACCCTTGCAGCCCTTCTAGGCAGAGGATTCAGGGTTTGGCCCAGAGTTGCATTTCTAGAGTAAACACTGTTGCCATGAAGCCCTGATGAGCCAAATCTAATGAGCAAAATGTGGGCAGCACCTCCAGGTATTTCTGCCCTGTCTTTAGTGGGTGGTGTTCAATGGTGGGGGGTGTTCAGCCTCTAAAAAAAAATCCAAACCTGGGTCCCTCTAGGGACTTAGGCGCAGTCCAGGTGCCTCCCTACTTATCTCAAAATCTTGAGTATTCCAGTAGCCTACCAGTTCAGGCATGAAGAAGTCTGTGCACAAAGACACAGGGAACCTGTGCTGCTAAAATGAGCTGCCTTTGTAGTCTGGCAAACCTGGAAAGTAGATAGTCTGAATCTCTTTCATGGACCATTGCCTTTCCTATGGTCTGTTTTGGGTGCCAGAGGGGCTGTTTCAACAACAGCCTCTAATCTTTCTGTGCCAGTTTCCCCATCTGCAAAAACATTTCTATTAGCCATAATGAATTCTGCTCACAGTTCTGAGTTTGAAACAAATGGAAATACTGAGTTTGTTGGACAGAACAAGGACAAAATACCTAGCCTGCCTCTCTTCTCCATGGTTCCAAACACAAGTTTGTATGACTGTGATCACTTTTTCTGAAAATATGTTAAATTCCCATTTTTTTCCCCCTTAGAAATGGAAAATGCTTGCAAGATTTTCTCAGCTGCCAAACCTTTGTTCTGGGAAGAAGCAGATGAGTGACAGGGGACCAAAACTCTGTCAAAAGCCATGAAAATTCCCAGGAAGATGTACTTTCAGACTGATAGAATAAGGTGAGGTGACTGGCAAGACCTGTCTTAACTGTTGACTTCATTTCATGCCAGGGACTTGCCCAGCCCTGAGCTGTAGTGAAAAACACTTCACAAGAACACTTTTTGGGTGGGGTGTCAGTAATATTTTCAGCTGCTGGATATCAAACATGATTTGTAGAGTTGCCAGTGTTCTCGATGCTGCATGACTCACTGGATTTGGGAAGGAGTCCTACAAGCATGTTAATTACAGACGTATCTAAAAGAGCTATGGTAAAAGTTAGCCACACAATTCTTCAATACACATATCTTACTTTTTCACTAGAGCCCCTTTTCTGTACCAATTTATTAACATGCCTTTTTTTTTCATTGACCAAGATCCTGCGATCTGATCAAGAACAACTGAAAAAGTTGTTCTTGACTGCATACACACATTCTAAGAGTCTCTGAAGTCCCAGCTTGACTGAAAATTGAAACTCAAGTTCAGCCTGAAAATCGTCTGAGGGAGAGAAGCATTCTTTGCTGGTCCTTTTAAACAGCCAGTTCTGTAAATGATGCCAAAATGGGATATTTAGTTCCACTAAATATCCCATTTTACACCAAACTGCCTGTAATTCCCCAGTCCACAGAAGACATGCCACATACCTTAACATTTTCTTCAGGCCAAGAGTTTAGCATTGTTGCAATATGGCCTCTGTCATGGATGGTGATAAACAATCCCCTAAGAGAGGAAAAGAAAAGGAAAGAAAGTGAAGAAAAATAAGCCTTGCAATAAAACTAGTAACTCCAAGATAAAAGAAAACAGGTGAACTTGAAAATGGAGGGATGTGAGCTGCTGAGCACAAAACCAGGCAACTCGCTGATATAAAAATGAGACCTCAAGGGACTGCTAATACAAGGTAAAGTCTCATTTTCAAACCAAAAAGCTCACCGTCCTTAATGGCAACTTCATTCAGCAGCCACCAGTGTTGAACATTTAACACTTGTGAAACATCTTTGCTTCAGGGAGCAAATTCTGCCTTAGTGCAGAAGAGTTTTCTAGTTAAAACAATTTAGATAAATGAAGTGGAGGCTGATGGTTTTACCATAAGCCTTGTTCCTCATTCTTTCCTGAGGAGCTTATAGCACTTGGTCATCCAGACAGTGAAAGCATGATTCGTCTCTCCTGGCTACCAGGGTCAATGATGGGAATGATGGGAATGGCTACTCCAGAGATAGATGTTTTGGGTCACCTCTCTAGTCCACAGAACTCCAATCCAACTGGATCAATATCTGCCATGACATTTGCTTTGGTCAAGCCAAACCTGCCCTTGTGACAGTGTTTCTTTTTTCCCCACAAATATCTGATCCCAGTTTTTGTCATTCACCAAGTGAAAACAATGAAAAATTATGAGAAGTGAAACAGAAAATTAAATGTTTGGGTGTAACTTCAGTGTGAATTGTTTATATAGAAAATAACATAGCTGATTGCACTAAGGTAAATCACTTCTCAATACAAAGGTCTTCAGGGTTTAAACAAAAGTGCCTTCTTTTTAAATAAAATTAGGATCTGGAAGAGATTGTTTTTGAAACATGTTTTAGATTTGTGGCTTTTTTTTTTGCCTCTCTGCTGCTGTTATCAAAAAGAGTATCTGTAGCAGGGATTCTTTCAATAGCTGGGACAATATTATTTACATTGACTGATCGCTGCTCTGATTTTGGTGAAGTTCCTTTTAGGCTGCACTAACCCCAAAAGAAGCAACCTGTCCTCTATACCTATGTCAGGCAAAATTGCTTACATTGCTGACAGTGTTGTCTAATCAGTGCAAATCAAGGGCTCCAACTCGAGGTCTCCCCTTGGCAGAAGGATGCAGCCATTCTCCTTGCCTTGTTATCTGCTCACAAAAGCAGGAGTTGTGCCAGCAATTAGTAACAGTTGGAAAAATGGAGAGATGCATTTTTGCTGCTTCCATCTCTCAACTATTGCTCAGCCCCAGAAAGTTCAGATCCGGTCATGGTCCGGGCTTCTAATGTGAAACATTAGGGAGAAGAAGCTTGAAAACAACTTCCATTGTAAGGCCATATGAGTGATGGATAATCAAACATAATTGGGCTGCTCACTCTGGCAAGGGCTTGTCTCACATGACTCTTCTAGGGGAGAGATCTCTTCCCACAGTCAACTGTGGGATTCCTAATGAAAATGCCCTTTACTTCGAAAAGAAGAAAAATAAAAGTGCTGACTTCAACACTGATCAAGTCACAATCACACAGACAGATCAGAAAGGCAAAAAAGGAAAATAACATTTCATTTATTCAGTGTAATTCTTTAACACTGTGCCAATAACCAATGAACTAATCACATACACATGGCTTGCCTCAAAGGCAGTATTCACAGATGTCAATCTTCATAAAAAGGGAGTACTGTACTGCTGCCATCTGTGTTTAGAAAGCAGTTATTAACTGGGAATTAAAAGTGCAAATTAGTAACATCACTGCATATATTTCAGGTTGTGATATGCTTTTAGGAAGAATGCTATTGTTTGAAGGTAACATTTTCCATACATAATGAAGACACCTATTAAGTGTCTAGCTGTGTGCCTCATACATTCACATGTCTTCAGTACTGAAGGGAGTCCAGCATCTATTGAACCTTTGAAAAACATCCTGAGCTCACAGCAGAAGCTGAACCCAACTGTCTAGCCACTGCTGGTCATGCAGCTCGATGGAACTGAGAGTTGTTTCATATGAAAGTGCAGAGGGCAGCTACCCAATGCCCCTTGATTCTGTCCCTTGAATTGGGAGGGCAGTGGGCTGGTCTTCAATCCCTGCTTGGGACTTGCCAGCAGACAGAGTTCAGCTTGGGTCTTCCAAAATCTGATTACTATTCTCACTATGCTCCTTGGGAGAGGACTCTCACAGCTGTCATCGGACTGGCGTAGCTTAGATAGCCTGGTTGGTGACTGAAAACCAGGCATGGAGAGACAGCCCTCCAGAATTCGTATTTGCTTCCTTAGTATTATGTATTTGATGCTAATTGTTCCTTACCTTACTTCAGGCAAAATCAGATGGCTTATTTTAGACTAACACCCTAATGGCACTACCATTTTTACAAGGAAAACCATCAGGAGGAGCAGAAATGGTGATGCATGGGGAAAAGTGGGGAAAGTGACCTCTCTCAGTGACACAACCACATCAGTAAGTGGGCATGTAAGCAAGCCTTATATTTCACTAATACTGACTCTGAGAGCCAAGGGCCCAGGTTCAATGAAACACCTGAATTTCCAATGCCTTTAGGCAACCAGCTGAAGCAAGTCCCTGAATCTGGCTGAGGCTCTGAGGCCTCCCATTACGCGTTCAAGCATTGAGAAGGGAATTCTGGTAGTAGTGAGCTGGAAATCCCTTTGCAGATGGAATATGCAATGACCAATTCTGACAGGCAGTTGAGCAAATTCAGACTATTTTTGAGATGCAAAGGGAAACAGACACATCAGACTTTAGAGTCAGGGGTCACAGGTATGTCCTCATTTTGTATGTTACCCAGGAGAGTTGTGCTCTCTCTCCTGACAACACCTTACCCATAGAGATGAGCTGGCCAATTAGTGAAATAAACATGCTCCAAACTGGCAGAGGGTTTATCTGTCCAAAAATCCCTTCTGCAAGACAGGCAGAAGGAACAGACAAGCTCCACAAACCACACTCAGAAAAAGTTTTGCTGATGAGTGAACAGGGAAGAGTAGCAGCCAGGTTTGTCCGAAGGACACACAAACACTTTACTGTGAGGGTGGTGAGGCACTGGAACAGAGAAACTGTGGATGCACCTTCCCTGGCGGTATTCAAGGCCAGGTTGGATAGCCTCAAGCAAGATGGTCTAGTGGAACATGGCCCTGCCCATGGCAAGGGGGTGGGTTACATGATCTCTCATCATTTCCAACTCAAACCATTCTATGGTTCCATGATTATAGGAGAGGTAACAGGAGTAAAATCTTATTTGTGCCTTTGAGAACAGCAAGGTAGAGCTCTGAATAATAAGAGGAACAGAATGGCCTATGTGGACCAGTAGTAAATAAGAAACATCCAAGTGGAAACAAAATAAATTAACTTGATTTTTCTGTGGAAAAGATGCAGCCTAAGGCTTCTGAAGGAGAAATGAAATCTCAGCAACCTTTATCATCTTTATTCTGCCTTTATCATCATGTCTGCTCCAATTCACTTGAGATTACAGTTGATAAATTGCTTCAGAGAAACAAAAAGAAATGAAGCAGTTTTCCTTTAATCTCCTTGGCACTCAATAACAAGGATTCAATTAAAATGTAAAGCTAAAAATGTAAGTAATTTTGATTAAGTCACGTAATACAGGCATTGTGTGGGGCAGAGATACAATGTTTTTCCAGACCAAAAAACTCACCTGTGCCCAGGAACCTGCCATTCTACATGGGCTTACTCATGCATGGGGACAAAATTACAAGAACTAGAGCTTAGTAAAAATTAACTACCTCAGCAATTTCAATCCAGAATGTAGATGCTGTACCCTTATTTCTGGTTAAATAGTAACCTTCAGAGAGCTGTTAGCTTTGTGGGGGTAATTAAAAGTGGGGAGTGCTTCAGCCTGCATTCATTAGGGTTTCAGAGCTGCAGTCTCATATTCAGTCCATTAACATCACAGGTTTCACTACAGCTGCCTTTGGTTAAGGTGGGAGTCAGACTAGATTTTATTGTGCCCTGAGCACATCTATAAGAATCCAGCAAACTTCAAGGAGAGTTACAGCTTCTTAATTTGTCACTGAGGCAGTATTTCTGTCTGGATGTCAGCAAGTCCAGTCAAACTGCCTGAACTGGACTGCAGGATCTAAAAAACTGCAGGCCACTGCAGAATCCATCAAAGGCCTCGAGTATATTCACCCACAACACCTTTTCTCACCCCTAAGCCAGGGCCATTATCTTTTCTTTTCTGGTTTTATCCTGACTGAGTTCATGGCAGTACTCCAGGACTTATAAAGCTACACAGTGTACCATAAGAAGAATCCTGCTCTGAGCCCCAGTACTGGTTAGATCTTGGTCATCCTAGAGGCATTCTGGAAGTCCCACAATGACAAAAAATCCCTTAACTACAAGGCTCATTACAGAAAAAGTTCAGAGACAAAGAAAACATAGCACATTTGATACTTAGAGGAGGTTATACTAGATACTGGTGATGGCCTTTTTGGAATAACATTTATATTTTTTACAAGGACAAGAAGTGATAGGACAAGAGATAATACCTCTTTCAAACTGGAAGAGGGCAGGTTTAGATTAGATATTAGAAAGAAATTGTTTACTGTGAGGATAGAAAGGCACTGCAACATGTTGCCCTGAGAGTTTGGGGACTTGCCATCCCTAGAAGTGTTCAAGGCCAGGCTGGATGGGGCTTTGAGCAATCTGACCTAGTAGTAGGTGTTCCTGCCCGTGGCAGGGAGGTTGAAACTAGATAATCATTATGGCCCCTTTTAACCCAAACCATTCCATGGTTCTATGGTTCTTTTAGACATTTGGGATGGAATTAGTTTTAACAAGTCTAAGATATTAGAAAAAAAAATCCATTAATCCTTTCATGCAATAAGAAGTTACTTCTTTAAAAAGGCTAACTAGTGTTCCAGTTTCTGATAGTCCTGGTTAGCAATGCTGCCTTGTGAGCTATTTCCCATTAGAAACAAAAGTGGAGCCAGCAGTGCTATCTCTAAAGCGCTATTGTTTGTTTACAGAGAATGTTCATTTCCCAAAGCACAGAGGGGAGTGAAAAACATTATGCAATCCATCCTCACAGCTCTAAATCTCTCCCCACTTCCCTCCTACCCAGAAGTCTCTCTCCCTCTCCTAATGGCTTTTCCTTTGCAATTACCAATGCTCCTGTGGCTATATTTGCAACCCTCCTGGTGTAGTCTTGCACCACTGCTGCCTCTGACATGAAATCAAACAGAAATCCTCTGCAATCAAATGCAATCAATGCCTTTGCTTCACAAGCTCCATGTAAAATCTCTTTGGTCATTGCTGTGGTGTTCTTCCACTCTTGTCCTGTGCTGTAGGTTTGGACAGCATTCCTATGACTTCAGTTACCCGTTTACATCTATAAAATTAATGGCCTCTTTGCACTCATCATGTATGAGTAACATATATGTTACTCAGCAATTATACCCATCAGTATTCACATCACACTAGTCAAAAGCCACAAAAGAGCAGAACAAATGATGCCACTGATCACTGATACATATACTAGCATGAAGCAAAAGGACATCACTCTTTGATTCACCTGAACTTCCGTCACTGAGACTGAAGATGATTGCATATTCAGGATCTGTGGAGGAAAAGAGAAACCACCAGAAGGATGTCAAAAGCGCCTAAGTTGACAAGAGCTGACAAACACAACCCTCCCCACTCAACTACTGCAGCTTCATCCTTCTTCTCCTTGCTCACTTCTCCAAAGGACTTCTCCCTGAAGAATACGATACTCAGTATTTGCACAGTGTTATCCAATATTTACTGACATTGCAATGGTCAGGCTTTCTTAGGGTTTGGTATACAGCAGGAAGAACACAAAAAACCTTGGCTGCAAGTTCCACATGCTTTCTGCACAGAGACCAGTCCATCAGCCTTGTTTATTCAGAAAAGAAGTGTCTTCTTTAATGGGCTACCAGGCTTTGCCTTATATAATTACTTATTCCGGAAAAGATGAACCGATGGAGGGAAGTAGATTACATGATAGCTAAGGTCCCTAATTCTCCAGATACTTCTCAGTCAGCCAAGGAAGGGTCCTTGCAAGGAGTCTGGCTCCCTGTGTGTATGCTGCCATAGCAGTTCAGTGAACTGCAATACTAAACATAACAGAACTCAAGCTTTGTTTGATTTTCTTTGCACTTATGACCTTCTAGTCTGGGTGCTATGAGGGGAACTTGTTCCACAAGTGATGAGATGATAAAAACTACTGTGTAAGTTAACGTTAAGAAAATGCACATATTCCCAATACTTACATCAGACAAGCAGGCATCATGAGAAAGTGTTTTTATCTGGATAGGAATGGCTCATTCTTGGAATACTAATAAAGGTTAAGTGTCTCCACTTACAACCTGAAAGTGATGAAATTCTACTCACATAAAAGTCCTTGAACGTTTTAACTTAATTTGGCCTGGACTCCCCTTAGAAGACATAGGAAGTCCATGGGAAATAATTGCTTAAAAAAGCAACAAACAAAAGAGATGAGTCAGATCTTTGCCAGCATCCCAGCCTGCACCAGGCTGCCGTTGGCCAGTCATGAGAAAGTTGTGAGACAGCAGCCAGAAACCTACAGTGAGTTACAAGGTTGGACAGAAACGGCTCTGACAGGCATGGCACAAGCTGATCTTCTGCAGGGATCACAGCCATTCCTTACACAAAGGCATGATGGTCGCAGAAAATCTGGAGCAAAACCGTCTCAGAGTAACACTGAAATCCACATGTCAAAATTATTTTCACACTGGGGAAATGAAAAACCAAGCTGGCTTGTCACGGTGGAGGGATGCTGACTGCCACTGCACGCTGCCCTGTGCTCTTTGCAGTCTGGCTGAGTTATGCCCCAAGCCCAGCTGACATGTAGGGATTTTGGCTGCCCAAGGGACACAGGCAAGGGAGGGATCAGCTGATGGACTTGGCTTTTGTTGCGTACTAACCACAGAAAACTCTCTCTGCTGTGCCAGAGGAACGGGCTGGAGGAGCCATTCTGGATTTAAGGCCAGTCTGTGCTAGAGATGAAATAAAATGTGTTACAGTAAGGGCCTACATTTGGTTTATTTTCACTTTCAAAACTCATATACAAAATTGACAGGTTGAGCAATACGAGCAATTAGCATTTCCACCAGCTGCACCTCCACTGTTGACTTTTTTTGGTTCTGGTCTCTGCCAGAACAGGACAAAAGGCTTCAGAACAACAAAATAAACTTTGAAATTGCTTGGCTGTTTTAGGGAGCTTGAGATTACAAATGCCTGTGGGCTACAGACTTTGGAGAGAAACTTTGTGCTAGCATGCACTGATTTGTCTAAATACAGTACAATTAATCATCAGATCAGACAAAATCTCTGTGATGATTAATCAGCTATTTTTTTTCAGATTTTTTTTTATTAAGGCCAAGAAATTTTCATTGTTTTAGGTAATTTTCTTTGTAAATTGTAGGCTACTGACCAGTACCCGGAGGTAATAATGAAAAAATAATAGAAACCAAGAACAATCAACTATTAGAGAAATCTATACAGAGATTTACAAGGCAATATTTCTGTAATTTAAATTCAGTATGAGATTTAATTTCAAATGATCTGCAACATGAACAATTTCATTACTACTATAAATGTCCTTATCACCATATATTTTAGGTAGGAAACCCAAAATTCAGTGTGGAAGCCAGAAGATGCAGGCTCCAAGGTACAATAATGAAAGATTCACTATCCATACAACCCCTCTAAACCCACACTGGGAAATCTCCATGATCCCAAGGGATTGAAAGCTGCTAAGCTGTAGAAAACTGCCAAAGATCAGGAGCAGAGAGATTGAAGTGAGCACATATGAGTGCAAGCTGTAGCTCTCCCCATGCTTTGACATAGTCCACCCCCTGCCACAGCAGGAAGGTCCAGACCACAGCCTAAGCAAAGCTTTTGGATCCATCTCCTATCTGCCAAATTATTAACACCCACCACTACTTTTAGCAGTGCTTTTTTTTTTCCCCAGGAAAAGGGCAGTTATACTGTGTCCTCTCTTACCTGCTAGCTCATTTCAACAAATTTATCAGAAAGGCAAAGGTCTCAAAGATGTTTGTTCCCATACCCTTTTATGAAAATTACTGTTGAGATAAAGAAAAAAGATAAAGGGGTTCATGTCCTCACCACTCTGGGGAGGGGAACATAGACCTTACAATGACAATTATCCTGACAGCTGCCCAAAAACACAGTTTGCAGCTGCACATAACATGTGCTGCTTCCCACATGTACCTATTCAGCTCTTGCTAACAAAGCCTTGGAGCTTTCCTGGGCTGCAGGAATAAGCAGAAGGCAGAGAAAAGGAGAAAAAAGGTGACTGTAGAGGAAACCAAATGAAAAAACAGAATGGTTATGGGGCAGGATCAAAAAGACACAGATGTGCTCACTGGTCCCTAAGGAAGATAGGAGGGAAGGTTAGGAGCACAAGGTGCTGTGGGTGGCTATAGGGAAGCACAGGTGGATAAGAAAAAAGGATGAAGGGGATGTGGAAAGGAACGTAAGTTTTCACAGGTAATGAAATGTTAGAGGGCAGTGAACAGAAACCAGGAAGAATCCTGGATTTATTAGTTCTGCTAGTCAGGCATCAGCCTAAAGAATAAATATCCTTTTTTTTTGTCTCCAGGGGGAAGTTGCTGGAGAAAGACCAGCTCAGTACTTGTTGTTATTGGTCATTATGCAACAATGTGAAAAGGCAAGAGGGTTGGAATCAGGTCCCCAGTGGATCTCTGCTATCCACATTCTAGGATTAAGGCAAGAGGCAAGCAGACCCATGCTGCTCTTGGCTTGTCATGAGCTGCTTTTCCCTACTGTATTCTCAGAACTGGATTCTCTGGTTGAACCAGAGAACTGCCAATTCATAGCATAATTTGGGGATTAAATCCTCCTTGTATTTTAAAACTTGACAACCCCAAATATCCCAGTGTCCTTTCCAGCAGTGGTGTTTCAATGATGTTTAGGAGGGCCTCCAAGAAGGTCTGTCTGTGTGAGAATCAGGCTGCTGGAGCCAAGGACTGGGTAAAAGCCTAGCAGGTCTGCAGTGTGGGGTCTGACTCTGGCTTACCCCAGATCTCCCTTCTTGCTAATGTGCAGGAGGGAGAGGGAAAGACCACAAATAAATTTACAGATGCAGTTGGGTAAGGACCAGGCATTGAGGTGAGATGAAAGTTTCCATCATCCCGGGGCTCCACCAACCAGCAAGAGCGGGTATTTCCCAAATTCAGTAACCTTTGCTGTGTTAAGCTCATCATGCTCAAGGGGCTTGATATTCTTTGTTCAAAAACAATTTCAGGTGTAGGAAAATTTGACTCAGCCCTGATTTTCCTCTGCACACCTGACTGTGTGCTGGACCCTGGAAGTACCTCAGTAACTGGAAGATTATAGGATTACAAAGAGAAACATGCTGAGATGGTCAATCAGTGCTGTTGCTCAGTTGATTTTGACCAAGGAGCCCTTATCTGTTCCACTGCTGAGCACACAATGTATTCTGTTTTACTTGATAGTGCAGAGGTTAAGGTGGGACCAAAAACCCCCGGGAAGTTAAATTAAGTCCTACCCTGATTATATTTCCTTCCTGTGCTGCGCAAATTCTTCCAGGACCCACACCTTCCCTTTTAAAGTGCACTGCAGGGAGCCCCAAGAATGAACACAGAATTAGAACAAAGTTTGACAAAGAAAAGAAACATTATTTTGACAATAATAGAGAAATTAGCTTCCAGATAAATGAAATATGATTTGGCATACTTTTAATGAATCCATCTAATTAAAAAAAAATTCAACTTTTGCTACAAATTGCAGCAAATACAGAAAGTAACATCAGCTTTTATATTAATTCTTCCATAATCAGGTCATAGAATCTTAGGCTCATGGAACTGTTTGGTCTGAAGAGGACATTAAAGACAATCTAACCACAGCAAACCATCTAATCATGGCAAACCTCATGCCATGGGCCGGGACACCTTTTCCTGCACCAGGTTGCTCAGAGCCCCATTCAGTCTGGCCTTGAACATTTCCAGGGATCGGGTATCCACAGCTTCTCTTGGCAACCTGTGCCAGTGCCTCACAGTCAAAAACTTCCTGTACCTGACCTAAACCTACCCTCTTTCAGTTTAAAACCACTGCTCCTTATCCTATTACTACATGCCCTCATGCAAGCCCCTCTCCAGCTCTCCTGGTACTGTAGGTGCTGTAAGGTGTCGCTGGAACCTTCCCTTCTCCAGGCTGAACAACCCCAGCTCTCTCAGCCTGCCTTCACAGGAGAGGATCTCCAGCCATCTGAGTGTCTCTGCGGTCATCTCTGAACTCTCTACAAAAGATCCATGTCCTTCTTGTGTTGGGGGCCCCAGAGCTGGACACAGCACCCCAGATGGGTCTCACCAGAGCAGATAGAAGGGAGAATCACCTCTCTTGCCCTGCAGGCCACTCTGCTTTGGATACAGCCCAGGACACGGTTGGCTTTCTGAGCACAATCCATGCTTGTTCCACAGTCCAATGGATACTGCTGTGCAAGGTTTTCATGATAGTCAGCACCATTTCCCCTCAAATTGACATCCTGGTATTCATTATTCTAAATAATTCTTCTCCCTCCTCCCCGTCTTTGGCATTTTTTGTTTGAGGTGGGGTTGTTTCTTGTGGCAGCAGCATAGATTTATGTCAGATCAAAGGAGAACACATTCTCTTGTATTTCCTTCACCAGGTCAACCTCTTTCTTTTGGACAACTCCACCTCTTCCTTCGAGCTTCTCCTGGTGTATCAGGGAATTTCAACAGACTTAAATCTAAATCACCTCTGACAGAAGCGGAAAGCCTCACCTTCATAAATTAACATGAGATTTGCTGTTAACTTCTGTGGGCCTGACATTTTCCCTCATGCCCATAAAAGTTTTTCATGGTTGTTAGAGCCAGTGCATACACATTTTTCTTAGGAAATGTGATGAAAAGAGAGAGAGAGAAGACTGGAGATATGGAACAAGGAGCATTGACTGTTTTTCTAATGAAAAGATGGAGCTAAGTCCTTTTTCACTCATTTTTTCACTTACTGCAATGTAGAAACTGTATTACAGCCTCACAACACCAATAGTGTCCATCCCATTCCCCAGCCTGCATGGAACCTCAGATCAGGACCAATACACCAGCTCTTCTCCTTGTATGCCCACAAACCAATCTGTGCTTGTCTCCACATTCTGAAAAACACTTCAGTGAAGTGGAAACAGAGAGGGGACAAGGATAAGGGTACAGCACCCTGAAAAGACTTGCCTGAAGAAAGTGGGGAGAGAGAGAGAGCAGTGAGAACCTTTGAATTACTTTGCCAGCTCTCAGAAGTTGCACACAGGCTGAGCCATTTTTAGCAGCTTTGGGCTCCCTTTGCATGAGCTATTTTCTCCTCACCTATTCCAACCATGGTCTTCACCCCCTCATTCAATAATCTTGTCCCTTACCAATGACCATCTCTCACTTATGTGTCCTGACAGCCTCTTCAGGGCTTCCTGGCTCCACATGGTCTCTGTGAGACTTTCCACAGAAAGAAAGGGGAAAGTTTCCCTCCCCTTCAGTCAGTCACAAGACCAGTGTTTGTGTGGCTGTGGCAATGTTACCTAAACACACTGTTAAACACATTCCTCTTCTCATGCACTGATTTCAGCTGCCTCTGGAAGAAGGCTGAATCAGGCTGGTGGCAACAGGAGAATTTATGATGACTGGTGTTTTCACAAGAAGTAGAGATTGTCTAAAGGGGTTTCAAAACAAACTTTCAGGACAATAATCCAAAGCCCAGTCTTCCCACTCACTTCTGGTCTCCAATGTTTTATAGAAGAGGGAATTCTGTGGTTAGGGACAAGTCTATGGGATTACCACTTATGTTCCAATTCCATTTGATTTGGTCTTAAAGTGTCCAGAAATGGCAGGTAACTTTCTCTCTTTCCCGTCTGCTGCTCAGACAGCACAACACCACAAAAAAAAAAGTCACTGATCAGAGCCAGACCTGCTGACAAGACAATTATGTAGATTGACTGATGTTTCATTTACTCATTTTTCTTCAGAGACACAGATCATTATTCTGTCAGACTTAATTTTCACACCATCTGCATCCTGTTAGCTTTCTCCAGGTTCAGCTTAATCCCAACATGTTTTGCATTGTTCTGCAAATAGTTCTCAAGGATATTTACATTTGTAGGAAAAAAAGTGAATTTACGCAAGTTTTTTCTGTCCCCGTAACTGTTCTCCAATGGTGATACACCCACATTTTCCAGCCCTACTCTCAGGGGATACCAAAAGCTTTTGAGGAGCAGCTGACAACTTCATACTTTCAAATACCACTATGTTTATAAATTAACTAGTGTCTTGAGAGACTGTGGTCTTATGCCACTGTAATAAACTACCCCATACCATCACAGAAGAAATAAAACCCTGATTCCATGCCCTAAACTTCCTCTTTATTATCTTCTTGAGAAGATAGTAAAGAGATACTTTCAAAGACAGTGTCACAATTAAAAGAGATCCTCAGGCTTAAAACACACCTTTTAAATAGCATTGCACATGTTCAGTCCTGGGCTCCATAAGGACCCCCACAGTACTCATTAAGTGCATTTTACATTTAAAAAAAAGAGCAAAAATATCGAAATACTACTATGCACTTTTTTTTGTAGAGGCTTTGTACCCTTACTCTAAAGCAAAAAGGACTCTCAACCACATCCTGAAACCTTATGAGGTGGTAGAAGCATTTCCTAATGAAATGGTGACTCTGTCTGTTAGCAGGATCAAAGAACCAAGATTCGGCCTTCCTTCCTTCATTTATTGTCTCAAAGTTGCAAGCCCTGCTCTTCTCATTCTTTCCTTCTAACAAACTTCTGATGTGTATAAGGGGTTCCTGGGCTTTGAAAAGCAAACACATCAAGGCACATATTCCTTGGATACCCTAGGATAGCTTGTCCTTTGCTGGAAGCCAGTTTTGTTATCACTGCTGCTGAACACAAGCAAACCTGCCCTCCCCACACCTTGAGCAGCCTGCTTCTGCTTCAGCACAGCAGCACAGCTCCTGTCCAGGTGAACTGGCTATTCGAACTACTGCCAGCCTGGCCCAAAAGGACTTGCATCTGCCCAGATTTATCCTGGAACCATCATTACACAGCAGCGTGGACATCTGTAGAGGCACAGGGGGAATGGGAGGGAGGAGTGAAGGGATGCCAGGGATCGACTACAGGAGCAAAGCTGCATGTTTGCAGACATAGGATCTGAAGCTGTACAACTCTGCAAGAAATCTCCCTTAAGTCTAAATCACCCTTGATCATCAAAGACTGCAACAGATATATTCTTTATATGAAACAAGTACTGTCACCTCGGGACTCTTATGTTCAGTCACATCCTCTGGCCTTGACAATGTGCATACATCTGGGTCCCCTCACCACCTTTACTTAACTTGTGAGTCAAAGAGAGCAGTGGATTTTTGTAACAAAAGTGCAGCCACAAGACACAAAATGAGGAGGAGCATAACCTGAGAAGTCCCCATGAAGTGAGCAAGTTTGCCTATCTAGTCCTGTACTCCTCCTGTTACTGGCCACAGCTGCAGACAGGACCTGTGCTTAGGAAGACTTCTCTTTGGACGTGTTACTCTTATTTTGTGCTTATTTAACATGGCTTGATCATAGAAAAGAGATTTTGACAGGGTTCTTAATCATTACTGCAGAAGAGGTGCTATTGCTTAGTACTTTAACCTGTACTTACAAATTACATAATAATTTATATTTCTTATTTTAAAAATTCAAAATACAAAATTAAACTGTACTTTAGCCTGAAGGTTGTAATGCTTCTTACATGGTTTTAAATAAACAAATATTGTTAAATCACCAGGGAGCTGACTGGAAAATAAGATGGGAAAAATGTATTCAACATAGACACCTTCCAGCAAAAACTTCATAGCTCTTAGGCAATAGTGTCTGAATGTAATTTTTATAAATTTTATGGTTCCACCTTTATTTCAGTCATTCTAAACCTCTGAGGCTTAATCACATAGGAAGACGTCTGGGGCCAATGGAAAAAAAAATCTTGCCTGAAGAATTTAAAGCAACTAGTAAAGAGAGAGGCAGTAGGAATTTGGGGAAGGCAGAGAACCTGCTGGAGCTATGCCTGGCCCACCAGAAGAAGTGGGCATCATAGATAAGCATGAGAACAGTTGAATGCATGCAAGTGTTTTTGTTCCTAGTAGCTCTTTTCTACTGTTAAATATAGAAAACCTGTTCATTTAGACTGCTGTCTGGACAGCTTTTTGAAAGAAAGGAACACCAGGTGTCTTATTCCATTTGGAGCAGATAAATCTGTTTGCAGGGAGTATTATGCTGGAGCTCTGACCTGGAAGGAGAACTCTGTCCACTGACCCCATAAAAGTGCAGGTTAGAGAGGTTTTACCCTTTAAGGGTTTGCATATAAAGACTAAGAAAGGGAAAAGAGGAATTGAGTCCTGCAATTACAACAACAGTATCTGACAAACAAAACCTGCAGGCATGTAAACATAGATAAATGTGCTCTGATCAATGATTCTGAGAGAAGCTGGACATGTTGGGACTGTTTTTAGATGCAGCTTTACAAGAGCTGCTTTGTAAGCAAGTGATGTGCACTGTAATCCTTCCAGGCTCAACCTTCAAGTATAAAGCAAGGACTAATGGGGCTGAGAAAGATCCCAGGGTTAGAAGCTAAGTGCCAAACCATGCCAAACCATGCCAGTGTATCAAAAGGTTGCTGCTGCTATGGCCACAGACAGACTGCACAATAAGCTGTGCTATGTGGGCACATCCATCCATGTTGGAACGCAATGTGGGGCTTTAAAACAGAGATTTTAGCAGAATATTGGCATCCTACCTTGAACTATGTGTCTTGCAGGCCAGCTCCTAATATATGTAATATGCTCCAGGACAGAAAATATATCCTCCAAGACAGTAAGAGTCAGATTGAAAAAACCAGCACATATATAAACTTCCCATTTTAGTCTCATCACTTTACATGACATAACCACTCTTTTATTTTTGCAATAAAAACATTTGTCTGCTAAAACAACCTTGGTTACATCCAAATCTGAAGCTAGGCTGGAATTCCTTATCTTCAGAAAAACAAACTCCCCACCACAGGAAATCCAGTGTACCAAGGACATGGCCATTTGCTCTTTCCTGAAGAAGCCATAGGCTGGAATCCAGAAAAGACCCAGCCCAAATTTAGCAGAAAAACTGTTGGACTATGAGAACAGACATTCCTATCACATTAGTAAAATAATGGGGATTTAAAACATGAGAAAGACAGGAGCTACAGGAAGAGGAATTCTCCAACAGAAACAACTGCAGAAAGAGTTCAGTATGTGGAAAGACATCCCTGTTTTCCTGAAGATAATGGATGGAAAATAAAAGAAGCAAAACTCCCAAATATTGTTTTAACTTATTGCAAGGTAAAGGCAGCTGGAAGGCAAAGACACGGTGGGTGTACAGCAGGAATTGCATGAATATTGATTACCCGAGAATCAGCAGCTGCTGCATTAATATTGATTAGCTGAGAACCAGCAGTGTGCTCTTCTCTGCCTGACAGTGCTCACAGCTCAACACCTGGAGACACAATCTGGGCTGCTTTATCTCTGCTATCTTTTATTCATGCCCAGAAGAAGTTAGTGCCCTCCCCCTATACACAAAGTGCAGATCCTTCTCTGGTTTCCTCATCACATTGAGGAGGAGGGGATAAGATCAAGGTTTGGATCGATGAATGACTTTTCCACAGCCCAGCAGATCCACAAGTTGCACATGAGGGCCTAGAACACAATTACCTGGCACAGACACAAGCCAAAAGGCAATCCTGAGGAGCAGCTCACGTGAAGGAATACACTGGCTTTATTAGGAATTTTTATCACAAGCAGGAAGCAAGCATGTTTGTCAAGATAATCTTATACATAAAAGTTATTAATTGTCTTGTCTACACAGCCCTTACATTTTTGAGGTGTGCCTCAGGGACCCCTGTGACCTAGACTCAGGAGAACTTGCCTCAGTTGCCCCATCTGTAGCACTACTCTCAGCTGAAACTGCAGTCAAACCTCATGCTTGTGAAATGCTTAGAAAATGGTATTATTCCATTCCTTTACTTTGCAGATTTCTATCGCAAAAGCTTAAATGTTCATCTGACTGTTGGTGCATTTCAAGGACCAAAAGATTTAAAAGCCTACAAAGAAAACTGAACCATACCATTGAATTTTCAGGCTAGGTTAAAAAGTACTTCAAAAGGCTAACAAGGGATTTATCTAAGCATTAATCATTAAAAAGAGTTATGCAGAATGGGGTCTTCCAACATGGTACAGAGTGCTTAGTGTTGCATGAATTTATACAGTGACTGTTCTGAGCAGAGAGGGAGGCACTGATGCAGAGCATCATCTATGAAGATGATTCTAGTGGGGTAGTTTGTGGAAGTGCATACAAAAGTTCAAAATCAGCACAATGTATCCAAACCCCAACAATTACTCAAACAGCATTGCAGAGGGCACTCGATGCTCCTGAGACAGCAGATGGGGAGGGGTGCAGCCCTAAGTTCAGCAAGCTGTTTGGGGACTGTACAGCACTGTTTGAGAACAAAACCACTCTGTTCATTGTTTATAGGAAGAAGTCAGAGCTGTTCTCGACTCCCCAACTCATCATCAAACGTACACACACAAAGCTGCTGGCTTTTTGATGAGAGATTGAGTTTTAGATGTTTTGGGCCACCCACAAAAAGATGGTGTCAATACAAAAGAAACATTCAGATGAAATTAAAAAAATTGCAAACACAGTCTCTTCACTCACCGTGGTCTCCTGAAAGCCAAACCATACTGCTGACAAGCCAGGCCAACTGTTGGGGTGTAAACTATGGGCATGAATTTCTCAATATCAGAGGTCAGCACTCGGTAAAAAAGCTTCTCATTCCTGTCTTGCAATGTCATAAGAATAATATACCTTTAAAGCAATAAAAATAAGTTATATATCAGTATTTTTGGTAGTTCACAGTTTCACAAAAAGCAGTCATTGTCTCACTCAGTATGCACTCAGCTCTCCCAAGCCCTGACACTCCTTTGTGCTACATCATGAGCAGATACTTGGAGCAAAATTTCCCAGAGGGCCTGGCCAGCTCCACCATCCTCAGTGACAGCTCACAAAGACTCAGTAGGGCAGGATGTCACACCCATGCACAACCTTAGAATTTTGAAATTTTCTTCAAAAGGTATCATACAGAGCTATCAATGTAGAATTTTCAAGATCAACATAGATATTTGTGACAAAGGAAAGCCAGTGCAATTGGTCTACAGATTAAGAGTCCTGCTGCCTCAGTTCTCAGATCAATGAAGCTGAGAGAGATGGAGATGCAAACCCTGCTGTCCATCACAGCAGGTATCAAACAGCATTTTCCATCAGTACATTTTCCATCAGATGAATAATAGTGGAGGCAATGAAAACTCAGACGGATTAGCCAATACAATATTGCTTCTGTTTTATTTTTATTTTTTCTTACATACTGACAGTTTTTTTCTGTTCTTCCATCCAGTATTCTAGTGAATGTACTGAGGAGCACACAGATAGGTACATGAACTACATGGGTTCACTATACCTCCAGTGCACTTCTTCTTTCTTGTAGCCAAAGTATACCAGAACTCTCCAGTAATGGAGTGGTAGAAAAAAGTAACATCAGTGGACCTGTTGGAACAGGTCCAGAGGAGGCTCATGAAGATAATCAGAGGGCTGGAGCACTTCTCCTATGAAGACAGGCTGAGAGAGTTGGTGATGTTCAGCCCGGAGAAGGGACAGTGCTGGGGACATCTAGTAACTTCCAGTATATAAACAGGGCCCAAATAAAGGCTGGAGAAGGACTTTTACAAGGGCATGTATTGATAGGACAAAAGGGAACAGCTTCAAATTGAAAGAGGGTAGGTTTAGATTAGATATTAGGAAGAAATTTTTGAGTGTCAGCATGGTGAGGCACTGGCACAAGTTGCCCAGAGAAGCTGTGGATGTCCCAGACCTGTCCCAGCCCTGTTCAAGACCAGATTGAATGGGGTTTGAGCAACCTGGTCACGTGGAAGGTCTCCCTGCCCATGGCAGGGGGCTTGGGAGTACATCATCTTTAAGGTCCCTTTAAACCTAAACTACTCTATGATTCTGCTGCTGGAGAGTATGGACAGCTGGCATAAAGGGACTCGGAGGCAAACGTGTACATTGAACCAGAATCCACAATTTTTCCTGGAGGCTTTAAAGAACTGAAAAGTAAAGGGGGAAGGAAGAGGAAATAAGATGTTTTTTGACATACTTGTCTAGATCATTAGATTGCTTTTCAAAGTTTTTCATCACACGAAGGAGTTGAACGTCTTGGCTCAGGAAACAAGGAGGAAGGAGGCCATGAATGCCCAGCTGTAGCCTTTCTTCAAGTGTAAAAGCCATTCCCTGGGAAGAAAAAAGGAAGGCACATTCAAATGGCATAATATGCACTACCAGCTAGGATATCCAAGAAGAAAGCAAGAAACAGCATGCAGCCCCTGTGGGCCTGCAGGCAGTCCTGCCCCACAGGGATTGTGGGCTCCAGACCACCCAGACCTGCAGCTTCTGGATTAGCTGTCCAACATCAGTAATACTTTAATGACTCACACTCTTTTGCCATCTGAATTTGATTTATTTCTATAGTTTTTACACATATTCTTAGTGTTTCTTTCACTTCATACTCTTTTTATATTATTTCCATTAGCTCATGCCTACTAGTTTCCATGGCCTTCCTGGAAGCACAGCGATCATACTCCTTTACAAATCACATAACATGTGTAGAATCATGGAATCATTTAGGTTGGAAAAGACTTCAAACTTCATCAAGTTCAACCCTTAACCCAGCACTGCCAAGTCCACCACTAAATTATGTCCACAAGCACATCTACATGGCTTTTAAATACCTTCCGGTGACTCCACCACTTCCCTGGGCAGCCTGCTCCAATGCTTGATGACACTTCACATGAAGAAATCTTTCCTAATATCCAATATAAACCCTTCTTGATACAATTTGAGACTGTCCCCTCTCATCCTATTTATCACTTGTTACTTGGGAGAAGAGACTGACCCTGACCTAGCTACAACGACCTTTAGGTGGTTGTAGAGAGCAACATGGCCCCTGAGCCTCCTTTTTTCTAGGGTAAACACCCCCAGCTTCCTCAACTGCTCCTCATCAGTTTTGTGCTCCAGACCCTTCCCCTGCCCCATTGCCCTTCTCTGGAGATGCTCCAGCCCCTCAATGTCTTTCTTGCAGCGAGGGACCCAGAACTGAACACAGGATTTGAGGTGTGGCCTCACCAGTGCCCAGTACAGAGGAAAATCCCTGCCCTGCTCCTGCTGGCCACACCATTGCTGACACAGACCAGGATGCCATTGTTCTTGCAGGACCCAGCACTCCACTTTGTTGAACCTCATGCAATTTGCCTTGGCCCATCAATCCAGTCAGTGCAGATCCCTCTGCAGAGCCTTCCTGCCTCCAACACTCCCACCCAACCTGCAAGTGGTGCAGATGCTGGCAAAAATGTTTGTAAAACTATCAGCAATGCCAAGGAACCTGTGCCAGGAATGACTGAAACTAATTTTCCTGTTTGCCAGATCCATGCTTTGTACATACATGCTGTAACACTCCTTTCATTACTAAAACGTGCACTAGTGCAAATGAAAAGAAAAAAAAGTCTTCATTCATTTTAGAAAAGTTATTCAGTCTCCAGGATAGCTGAAAACAATCTTTATCTCACAAGTATTTTCACTGGATTTTTTCATACCCTGAATCAGGATGGAATCAAGTATTTTCAAAAATCTTTGCTGTAAGAGTATAGCAGAGAGAAATTGTTCTTCTTCCAGCCAGCAGATGAGGAGTCAGCAGTTGCCTGGGTGGCAGGAGGCCAGGATTTTGCTGCCAAGCCCAGAAAGAACATTGAGGCCTCCATGGTTGTTGTTGAATGTTGTACCCAGGACATTTCTGTTTCTGCTGAAATGCCTGACATTTCTGACCCAAATTTCCTTCCTGGACAAGAGAAACTTTCCCCCCAATGAGTTTCATAGCAGAACTGGTACAGTCCCACAAGATAAAAGTCTGAATTTTTGTAAGTAATCATTTCTGAATTAAAAAAGAGGCAACAAGTTCTCATCAGAAAATTTGTAATCATCTGCATTCTCCAGGCTGGAGACTTCTGAAGTACTAGACTAAGATCAACATTGGACATCAGCTCTGTGTCAATATTTGGCTTTACATTGCCAATATTATACCCCAGCAGGGAAAATACAGCTACTGTGAATGTCAAATTTTATCTACAATGAATGCGTAAAAAAGAATACAATTTCAAACCATTTACTTCCTGTGACCTTTGCAAATGGAGGACAGATAATGGGAGACAGAAATATTTGTCAGTAAATACTCTACTTGCTTGTCTAGACAACGTCATATCAAAGATTGGCCAATCAGGGTTCAGACCTGCCCCCTGCTCATACCCTAGAACAGAAATGAAGCAAGCAAACACAGTAAAGCAGCAGTGGTTACTCTTCTGAAACGGGCAGAAAAGGCAGAAACACAGCATCCTAGCCATTTCTGCATCCAACCACTGAACATCTTCTTGTGGTAATTTTTCAATTGGAAATAAAATCCTTTCAGTGATTTTCCACACAATAAAACAGTGAGAAGTTTTAATATTTCATCAAATGATCACACATCCAATACAAGAAAAAAAATCCAGCATTTCAGCTCATTTCTATTCAAAATAATACCATGATGCCTTACAGAAATGACAGCCTGAATGGCCACTACATTAACCCTTTCTTCTTTTCTGGCTTGGGCTCTGCCTGATTGACATCTCCAACCATCCCACAAGACCAGGAGCAGCTCAAACTGCTCCAACAGCCCAAACTGTTTAAATACAACCAGAGTTGTGCTGTTAATAGTCCAAGGCTAAGCATGGCAATGGTGACACACAACACCTCTAACTCACTGCATTTACTGCAGCTCTGAATTTATCTGAAGGAGCTATACCAATGTAAGCACCTTCATACTGAGCAATGGCAAACATGTGTGATGAGGAACCTGTTGCTTTCACAACCAGTTAAATCTCCAAAACACTTTTCAGTACAGAGCTGGTCCATTATCCAGTGCCTCCGTGGCAGGGGTGAGAGTGGTACAGAAATTTCCAGCTCTAACATTAAGGCTGCTTTCTGAAGTTTCTGTGAAGGCCTAGGAATAGGACCCCATGGTGGGGTGGTTATATTCACTGAAACAGCACAGCGTGAAATGAATCTGGAAACACATTCTGCCCCACATCAAAAGCTCAAATTCACTGAGGTATTGCTATGTTTAAGATTAAAGCTTTCAGACTTGGATTTTTTTAAAAGACTGCCTGAAAGCCATATTGTACTTCTCTTTTTCTGGTCTTGAAAGGTCTAATGATTAGATGATGAGCCACAACCTTGCACAGCTAAAGCCAGGTGCTGCAATTCAATTTTAAATGTATTGGAAATGAGTTGGCATGGAGAGGGCAGATGCTATGTCACTAACCAAAAACAAAGGCAAAAATATCAGCTGCCCACAAGGCTTCACACTACATAGAAGCTAAGTGAGGGGTTTTGTTCTGAAAAAGGCTTACTGCAAATAACCTCCAATGCTTCTGTTTTCTTACTGCTGACAGCACCAAGTCTCTTATGTGGCAGGTCCCTCTTTGCAGTTCAATCCCATAGAAGCCACTTATTTTGTAAACCGAAGGATGAAGCCAATTCACAGATAATGATTAGTTTTATCACTGCTTGCACTTTATAGCAGTGAGAAGGGAGTGTTTTCTTCAGGGCTGGATACAAGCAGGGGGGATGCTGGCAAGGCTTGTGTTTATAATTTACTCGTCATAGATCAGCCTTCTGCAGGTGGGAATAAAGACACAAATGATAGTTCCTATGGTATCAGAAAACTACTTTTAATGTAATGGGTGCCTAATCAAGGGCTGAATTATTCTTTACCTAGTGTAGAACATCCAGAGTCCAGTGTAACTCAGATTATCTCCAGATCTGAGATAGAAAGATATCTCATTTGCTCCTAAAAGAGGAGCTCCAGCTCCTCTTTTAGGAGCAAAGCTTTGGCTTAGTGCATCTATCCATATCCCTGTGCTCTAGAGAGCAATGAGCAGCCACAGCACAGGGAGGGCAGTGGAACTTCTTGGATGGCCAGACCAAGGGGTTCATGGCAGTTTACACTGTCCCAGGCAACTACCCTCTGTGATGCTGGGACTCCAGCTGCAGTTCTCAGGAAACCCTTGGGACCACATCCTTCATCCATGCAAGTGAAAGCTGCTTTGGCAGTCTCTGAGCTGAGTAAACAAGTGAACATCTCCAACCCTTTGGCAACAGTCCCTGCAACTTGGAACTTCCTAGTCTGACTACAGCAGAGTGCTGGAAGGGCACACTGGGGAAATACAGACACACAGGGATCACCACTGCAAGTTGCAAGAGGAGGTGCAGTTAATCTGTTTCTCCTTTACAACTATTTTGTTAGCAGCCATGCTAAGGAAGACCTAATAGTCAGGGAACTTAACAATTTTATTCTATACAGTTTTTTCCTGTAATGTGTTTTCCATAGATATTTGCACCCATCCGGTTTTATGGTAGGGATGTACTTCGACTATCTGCTAGCAAAAGTTCCTCCCATAAGGGGTCAGCATCAGAAGCTAAACTAATCCCCACTGAGACTGCACATGGGCTGGGGAGCAGAGAGCAACAGCAGAACACATCCATTTTCTACATGGAGAAAGATTCTTCTACAGAGATCAGATCCTACAGTGACCTCCTTGACTCCAACTGTCTTGATAAGCTTCTTCACAGCTTTTTATTCTTCTCAGCTACTCAAGCTTCTCTTCCTGGTGAGGAGGGACTGACAGGCACTGAACTCCACCCTGAGAAAAGCTGTATTGAAAATATTTGCAAAAAAAGAGTGAGGGAGGGACATCAGAGGGCCAATTCTTTCTTTTCTCCTTTTAAAAGTTTTCGTATTACCTTTAATTTGGATGTGATTGTGCTCTTCAGTTTAGAAAAACCCAAACCTGTGATGCTTTGGGGTATGGGGAAGACATTTCTGAAACCTGGAAAGAAGAATCCCTTCTGTGTCTTCTCAGCAGTTATTGCTGGGCAAACATTTTGTTGACTGTGATTTACAAACTCTTCTCATAGTGTCTATTCCTCTTTCTGAGTTCACAGTCACTAGATGAAAAATCCCTTACTCTCAGCCATCCCCTTTGTTACAAAATGATCTAATAGTGGATTTCTAATCCTTTCATATTGTTCATCCTTCCTCTCCCACAGAGCCTGGGAACACTATTAAAAACTCCAAGACAAAGGTAATTAAGCAACTCAACTTTGTGTTCGTTTTAGTTCCTGGGGAACCATCTTTAATGAGGTCGTCTAATTCAATTACAACGTAAGTTGTCTCTACTATTAATGAGGTTTTACCAGTAACTCTTTTGTTTTGTGCAAGTAACTTTTTTTCACTGGATTACGTGTCTATTATTTTTCTCAGTGACTTTTGATTTACACCAATGTACGAACGAGCAGAACTGGAACATGACAAAGCCCCTGTGCCAGAGGGACCTGATCCTGCACAGCTTATTCTCACAGAAGTAACTGCTTTCCTGGTGAGGACATTCCTGCTGCAAGATGTGACAGGGTCCCAAGCAAAAAGCAGCAAAGCTGTGCTGTTCCCACATGTTGCAGGAGGTTTTCTTCAATAAATAAAACTCATAAGGCAAATGTCTTCAGGGATTTGTTCATTAATCCATAGGAAGAACTGCAGTGCTAAACTCAAGCTCTGCACTGTGATTTCAGACTGCAGTGGTACAGCTCTATACCAAAGTTAGTAGAGAACTCATTATTATTTCCTCTAGTTTGTCAGCCTCCAGGGCAGCAATTTGTCCTCCACATAAAAAAAAATCTATTTGCTAAAGACTTTATGTGTTTTGTCTGCAAATAATTTTCTGTTGCATTGAGAAAAACAGATTTTTAAAAGATAAATGACACAGAATTCCCCAAAAAACACCTTGTTTGGCACACTTGCTTCTTCCCACAAAAGCAATGTTAAGATCTTCTCAAAGTTCTAGCCAAGCTAATGGGAATATTTATTTGGGTCTGTGGAGGGATAGATAAGTCTTTTGATTTTGACTAGATTCACAAATGCATGATGTGTCTACACACAAGCTTCTGTGTCTTTTGGTAAAGGAGAAAAGTAAAATCACTTCAGGAAGAACAAGACTGCCATATACAGAAAAATATGGTGGCATGGGGAAGAAAATCCCCAGAGAAATCCTCAGAAGTTAGGAGCAGTAGAGCAATGCAGAATCCCAAACAGTGGGGGACACATGGTGCATGCAAACAACCGAGTAGAAGACCATTCCTGCCTGGATCAGCCTAAATCATGAAGCACTTGCTGGTTACCCCCTCATGTGTAGCAAAATACTGTAGACAAGGTTGGCCTGATGGAGTAAGCAGCAATGAGGACATCAGGTTTTGGGCTACTGCCAAGCTGTTGGGCAGAACCCTGAGGCAAACCCCAAATTCTCAGTCCCTTACCAAAAGTATCCCATGTAATCCTGGCACACAGATTCTGGTGGATTGCCCCTCCTCAATCCAAAGCAAAGGAAGACTCCCTGGTGGCTCCCCTACTTTATTCCTGAAATAATTCCACATCAGTTTTACACCTACAACTGCCAGAGCTTTTCATGCCAATTAGTGAGTGAAACGAGCTAGTCCAGGACAGAAAGGTCTCATAGTCCATATGCCTGTCTCAGCAAAGAGGGAAGCTATTATTTCTTCTCATGAGGAAAGGGGGCAGGGTAAAATCAGTTTCTGCAGGCAGTTTGCCAAGCACTAACCCAAATATTTCAGTTACTGTGATGTTGGAGATACACTTTTCTCCCAAATATAATGTTGCCACAAGACAGGAAGAATGTAGAACAAATGACAATGCTTGCTTTCCTAAGCCTGTGAAAACCAGCCATCATCATCAATTTGAAAGAGGAAGTATGTCTGAGAAGAAAGATCAAGGCAATTCTAAGGTTTAAATGTGATTCCAAAACATTATGAAAATACAGTTTTAAAAGCCAATTTTACAACGTCTGGAAACTTCTCCCATTGTACATGCAGCTGATCATGTGAGTTGTGGTCGCATATAATTTGTGTCTGGGCCTACTGAGAGCACTAACTTCCTTTTGAGGTCCCTTTTGAGTAAATCACATAAAACGAGACTTGTGCACTTACTGTTTGCACACAAACTGCACCATGCTGTAGGTCTGGAGGGTGGGAACCTCTCTGCAATTTGTGTCTCTTTTGCTACTGCCACCCCAGCAAATGGGGCTGCTCCAAATATAGGCTGCAGCTGGATTACAGTTCATGGATGATTGCTGATGCTGTATTCTGTTAAACAACACTGAAAAGCATTGCTTCAGCCATAAAATTAGCTGTTTCACAAGAAAATAGCTTGGATAGAAACTGATACTGAATGAAACCAAAAGCAGTTTTGTTACAGACTGTACCAGAGATGTTTTCTCTGCTGCAGCACTCCTATGTCCTGGTCACTGTCCTCCTTCACATGCTGCTTCTACCAAAGCTTTGTAGACAAGAACCATAGCAGCAGCTTCTTGAGCATTACCAGATGTTCTTTGCACATCCTTGTCTAATCCAGGAGAACAGGCTTGGCTCCTGAACCATGATTTTGACAGCTGTGCAAGGAGATCTAACACACGGCTTCAGAACATGTGAGATGTTTACAAAACATTCAGATACCCTCTCAGATAAAGCATTCTAGAGAAAGGCAATGTTGTCCTTTAGAAATCAGGAACAAGAGAAACAGACAAGGCTCTAACTAAGAAATTTGCCATCTTAGTAAAACAAACACACTAGAAAAGATACCCTGAGTTCTCATTTAATGATACAACCACCACTCCAAGCAACTAAACATGCAGGTAAACACAGAGCATCCCACAGGAAATCTGTGTGAGCTTCCATTTCCTATTTGAGTAATTTGTACAACTTTTGTTTTTCCCTCACTGCTTCTGCAGTCCTGCATGGCAAAGTCACTGATGGACTTCAACCCAGGCAGCTTGTGCTGGGGCTCAACAGAGAAACCATCTCCCAGAGCATTGCCCATTGGCACTGGAACGTACCAGAGGCATACAGTAATCTCAAGAGTGTCCAGCTTCCCTTTGGAGATCTTTGTGCAGTCCCCATTTGGCAGCTCACCTTAGAATTTAGCTGTGCTCTGTGCCACACTGATATTTTTCTTCCTCTTGTCAGCCTTCAAGAGATTCAACCCTCCAGTGGTTTTGTCTCTCAAGGCATTAAGCAAGTTGCTTTCCTCTCTTTTCTCCAGCATTTCTACAGCTGCATTTCACAAAACCCCCTTTTAAGACTGATGGGTAGCTGAAGATGTATATATGCACACACACAAATGTGTGTGTGTGTGTCTGTGTGTGTGTGTACATATATACAAACACTTAGCCCCAGGGCATGTCCGTTTCCAATCCAGCTTCCAGCCAGTCCCAAAATGATCTCCATGCTGACCTCAGGGGCCTGTCTCTTTGCCAAGCACATGTTTTTCCTAAGCACACATGGGCCTTCTAACTGTCCAAACTACTTTTGGCACCACCAGGAGAGTAGCTGGCCTATCGTGACTAGCCTGTGACCTGTGCCCTTCTTCTCCTTGTCTGAATACTTTACTTCAAAACTTTTATTCTTTATAATGCATAGAGGAAAAAGGCAGATGCATGAAGTGCTCACATACATGCAGGCTGACCCTCTGTCTCCAGCTCTCATCACCTCTGTGTGCACTCTCCCTGGTTTGTTCACTGACAACTCGATGTGAGCTGTTGCTAAATCCTATGCATTTGAATGCTCAGCACTTGGCACACTTGGCCCTGACACTGAAGCATCTGGGCTGCAATTTCTACAGAAACACAATACAAAATGATACATCCTTTCTATCAAACTTCCCCTTCAGGACCTCTAAATGTTCTTCCAATTATACAGTCCTTTTATTTTCCAGTTTCTTTGCTCCTCAAAATTTCAGTTCTATTGTTTCCATATGGTGTGAGTACACTATGTCCAAATATTCCAGGTGACAAAATACCACTAATTTCATACCAGTGCTTTAATTTTTATCACTTTCTCAAAACTGAGCTTAACCACTTCAAGTTTCAAAAGCACACACTGCTCTATAAACTATAAATCAAATACCTAATAAAGTTCCTGAGATTTTTTAAAAAGAAAGTTAAAAAATGAAACTCCCATCCTCCTCTTCCAACTGTTTTTAATCAAGGACAATATGAAATAAGTTATCCAAGTTCAGAATGAAAAAATAAAGAGAAGGCACAATTACTCAGAGATGAAATTTGAAGATTAAACCCCTTTTGATTCCTTGAGCTGTCTGACAAACATTTCTGTGGGACAGCAATTGCAGCAAGATATTATGAAATATTTATGTCAGTTTGTACCATGCGTGACCACATGTTGGTCAAGACAGCTGAACTGTTCATTATTGCTAGGAAGTTGCAAATCACCCCTCTGGCAAACCTTCACATGAGTTTCGAAATAAATTGGTTCTGTTCTTGGTCCCATTAGATGCTATAGCTTGAAATGCAAACAATATTATTGTTGGCATGGCTGCTGCCTGTCCACCTCGCCTCAATTACTCCAGCCTGTCCTAGCTCAAACAAGTATTGTCCGAGGCCAAAGCAGTGGCTTCCTTCCTCCAGCAGAACATCCATTCCTCTGCACCCAAAACAATTTGGCTAAGTGACACAAAGATGAAGCGTGACTTCATCAAGCAGTAAGGATAGCAAACAGTCCAGGCTCTTTGAATAAACAAATGTTATCCCAAAGTAATTTGATATATGAGTGGTCAGGTAAAGATTATGCTTAAAGCATTGATTCCACTCATGCACCTCAGTCATGACCTCACTCATGCACCTCCAATTCTGCTATTCAAAGTGGGGTTTCAACTTAACAACAGCTGCCTTGCTAAAAAGAGATGTTGCAGTGTGGGGAGCATTGGAGGCAGAGCCAGTCTGCAAATACTGGGAACACTGACATGATTTTTGCTCATGGCCTGCCATGAAAGACCTGTAGGCAGGACATATATTTGGGAATAGACCCCTCAAACTCAGGTTTTGATTCTCCTCTGCCTGGCATCACAGTAATGCAGCAACATCAGAGTAAAGCGAATGTAAAATGACTTTTGACTTCTCAGTGTTTGAAATAAATGAAGGTCTGGATATAGAGAGCTGAAAAGTTGTATGGAGACCTTATACTGGCCTTTAAAAATAAAAAGGGCACTTATGGGAAGGATGGGGACAGACTTTTTAGTAGGGCCTGTTGTGATAGGAGAATGGTTAGTGGTTTTAAACTGAAAGAGGGTAGGTTTAGACTGGACACAAGGAAGACTTATTTTAGAATAATAATAATATTTTTTGATAAGGGTATGTAATGATGAGACAAGGGAGAATGGCTTTAAACTGAAAGAGGGCAGGTTTAGGTTAGATACTGGGAAAAAATTATTTCCTGAGAGGGTGGTAAGACACTGTAAGAGGTTGCCCAGAGAAGCTGTGGATGTCCCATCCCTGAAAATGTTCAAGGCCACTTTGGATGGGTATTTGAGCAACCTGATATAGTGAGTGACATCCTAACCCATGAGAGAGGGTTGGAATTAGATGATCTTTAAGGTCCCCTCCAGGCCAATCCAAGAGTCTGTGTTCTGAGGAAAACAAGGCTACAACTCACCATTAGTATGCTTTTGGCAGCTGTCAATGGCTATGTGGAGTTTTATCATATCCAGCATCTTCTTCCTGGGCCTGAAACTCAGATGTAAGAAGTTATCACACTATCTATAAAATCTGAGTGAGAGAGCACTCCTGAAGTTGTAGGTTACCATTATGTTTAGTACTGAACAAAACCTAAGAAGTCACATTCTGCTTTGTTACTCCTCACAACAAAAGCATGGTTGTCAGAGTATGAGTCCATATGGCATATCTTTTATGTGTTTACAAAAGCTTTGTCTTCTGTTCCATCAGTACACAGAAGTGCTGACTCTTCCATGTCAGTCATTAACCAACATCACTTACTTCCTGGCACTGTGTCTGACTTGCTGCCACACAGCAACATCCCTTCCAAACCCAGAAGAGGCTGGCAGTTTTGACTGACTGATCCATCACAGATTTTGACGAACTAAGAATTCTCTTGGAGGGAACTCCTGAAGCTGAGTTGCACCACAGGGAGTTACTAACAGTTATTTAAGAATGCGCATACAACTGCATCAGCAGCCTCCCCAGTGAATAAAAGGCATAGGCTGGACAAAAGCCCATGAGCCAGAGAGATGGAATCCCAGTCCTGACTGGAACTGGTGTGGGCAAACAGAGAAATCGATTTTTTGGTGCAGCTCTCTAATAGTATGCAATGGTCAGGAGAAAGCCAGTGGGATACTTCAGCCCTCACAGCAGGGTCAGCACTGCCCCAGGAGATGACTCTTTCCAGAGCCCAAGGGGAGTTCCCAGTCACTTGGACATGAGCATTTCCAAGATCAAGTGCATTTCCATTCGTAGAGCAGTTTTTACTGTTTTGTTACAACACAGATGTAGAATGCTTCTTCTGTCCTCTCTCTCTTTTCTGATTTTCTTTCACTGAAAATGCAAAGAACTTACATGGCAGAGGTGGTAATGAATGCCAGATTATCTCATGGCTGTTGCTATTTCCAGGATGTATCACTCAGAGCTTTCAAGAACGTCAGTGAACATTTTGTTTGGGCTGCAGTACTGACACACTCATTGTATTTCCTCTGATGACTTCCTGGAGCAAGGCTTTTGTTTTTTCTAGCTGATAGCAGATGTATGTGTGCCAGAAGCTAAGGAAATGAACACCATTAGTGCCAAACCTGCAGGATGAACCTGACTGCTGCTTCAGCACACAATTAAAAAAAAACCTTACACTAAAAGTTGATTATTTTCACAGTTATTAGTAACTTATTATTAGTACTTTCATGATAGCATTCTGTGTACAAATAATGTCAGTAAAAACGAAAGATAATCCTACAGACAGTGCCTACATATTTATTGCTCTAGGCTGTGTACCAACTCGGTACACACTTATTTAAAGATCACAAAATCACTCCTGCTGACACACAGTGGTGACCTACTCCCTTCAGGACATTGGCTGTTGTGAGTTCACAGCCTTCTGTTCAAGTGCACACACTGTATTTCAGCCAACAACGTTAAACCTTGCTTTCTAAAGAAATCAATCTCTCAAGTTGCTTCCAACCCTTACTAAGATTTCATGAACCGAGCCCTTGGATACAGACTGAATTTTGACTTAGAGCTTGGTCTGTGAACCACTGCAATGTCTGGTGTGCTGAGGCAGGGCACACACCACATCCTGAGGCAAACCTGTGTGCAAGCTTCATAAATGCTGTCAAAGATATCTAGCTCTGGAAGAAGCTTTCAGAGAATGTCAAGAAGATCCTGGGTGTGATCTTCTGGAAATAACCAAAAACCTTTCTCTTCAGCAACAGCACCCCTAACAATTTGAAACAAACTTTTATTCCTAAAGCCCTATCAACTCAACTCTTCAAAAACACAAAGCACAACAGAGAGCTTAACCACAGATGGAGTCTGGACTCCCCAAAGGAAAGAGGGTGGTGTCTCCATGTCTGAGTCCCAGGATGACAATTAGTAATATGAAGTTTAAAGATGAGCAGTTGCTTGTCTAAAGACAAAAGCACTGAGTTAATCCTTCTGCAAGAACAAATTTAAAAAATTAGATCTTTAAAACCAATTTAGAAATTTTTCTGAAAGCCATCTCTTCTGCCCAAAGCTTGCAGATTTGTTCTGAGCCTAATGCAGGCCTTCACTCAGCAGCAGGCTAGGGTGGAAATTATGAAGCTGACATTTAGGCCTGGCAAAATCAAACCCTGTAAGTACTGAAACAGAAAGCAAAGTGGAATAAGCTTCCTTTGTTCCTTAGCCAGAGAGTTTGGCTTAGCACTTAGCCTAGCCCTTCTTCCCAGCTTAAGAGAAACTGGACTCCAGTGGTAAAACTCTGGCTCCACAGCAAAACTCATGTTTAATCCAGAGCAGATCAGATCAGATCAGATAAGTCTTTGAAATGTATTTACTAGACAAAAATGTAAATGTAAACAATGACAATTACTACATTATTATTAAAAAATAAAGCCTCCTTTAAATGGAAGTTGAAGCAATGGCAAGATACACCAAGGTTTAATCATATCAAACGTGCAAGGTCCTGTGAGGAGCAGGGAGTAGGACTCAGCGATCCTCATGGGTCACTTCCAGCCAGAGATATTATAAGATTCTGTGATCTTACAGACTTAAGGTTTTTAAAATAAATGTAACTTTGGCAGCAAAAGAAATGTTGCATTATTAAGCTATATGGCTAGGAAGAAAATCTCATGCTTTTTAATTTATGCAGAATCAATAGAGCCAAAGTCAGTATCAGGTACTGGATGTAACAAATGCCAGTGAAGTGCACTCTTTCAAATAGAAATCTTTTAATTTCTGCTATTCTGAAATGCCCTCAAATTAGTGTCTTTGGATTTGAATTTAGCTAGCAGGTACAATATATTCTCTCCATTTGGGCTAGCCACAAAGTTGGAAAATCAACTCATATTTGATAAAGGAGAACTGTTTTTTCCTTCACCATTCTTTTACCAAGAAAATGAATCAAAATTAAAATCCATTTAGTCAAAATGAAAACAAAATTAATATAAATTTCATTTTCTTCATGAAAAGAGTACTACTTTCCAGGTGTATTTAGGTACTTGTAGATGCATAAATATACCTCCTTGGATTATTGAAGATATTTTAATCAAGTATGTCTCTAATCTTCATTGTGTTCAGATCCCAGAGCTTTAATATAGCTCTGCCTAAATATTTCTACAAGTCCAAATGAAAAGATAGTAAGAAACAACATATTCTATATTTGCTGTATTCTATTTATTTTATAAACTAGGTTTTCTCATAACATTATTGTGCAAGGCTGGGTACACACACAGACACACACACACAAACACACACACACACAATGCACACAAAAAAACAAGCCATAAAATTTACTTAAAAGAGACCTCGCCAAATGGCCCTAATGTAAAATCAGAATAAAAGCATCTGGGAAAGAAAAAGAGAACAGATATGAATGGATCTAGACAAGCTATCTGGCTGCTCAACTAAAAACAAAGTCTTGGGGCTGTCTTCTGATAACAAGAACTTGCTTACACCATACGTGCGCATAAGCATTGCCAGCCACAGAAAAAGAACATTAAGGAAAATAAAGACAAAATACAAAGTCAGGTTTCCTTCTTGTGACAGGTCAGACCTCAGTGAGCCAGTACTTCCCTCCAGATAATTCACTCCAGCAGGATGCTGTTTCTGCACCACAGTGCTGTAACTCCTGAGTTGCTTTCACTACAGGGATTCATTTTGTTGAGGGGACTATGTGAGTTTTTCTAGATGTATAGTTTGTTTGACAACCAAGTTCCTCATCTTCTGATCTTCTGATTTTGAGACCTCCTCTGCAATTTCTAGGGCTCAGAACATCCCAGCTTATTAGAAGGATGTGCACATGCATGGCATTGATAGTTTTGTTAATGAGTCCAGAATCAGTAGGAGGTTAGGGTCCCTAACAAAAGCGCTAAAGGTAAAATGGCATTTTGGGAAAGCCTCTACCAGTTGATTTCTTCTATTTAATCATGAACAAACAAAAAGAAAAAAAAAGAAGTTAAAAGTGAATACTCAACACATTTTTCACATGGAGCCATGTAAATGAATCTTTTCTGTTGATTTTTTTTTCTTTTTTTTTGTTTGTTTAGAGGAAGAGAAAACAATGATGTGCAGGTGTTAAATTGTACTCAGGAGACAGACATACTCTGTTAGTGTGGTTTTGTCAGCAAACATTTGATTACTTGGAGCTTTCTTTAGAGCCTGGAGCAGAGCCAGGTGGTGACTAGTGGTGGCACTGAAAGAAGAGGAACACGGTGGAAGTCAGTCACCAGAAGAGACCTTTTTGCTTGTGCTTTGCCAAGTTGCTTGACAACGTGGCTGATGGAAACAGCTTCTTTTCATCAGTTACAATGCGATTCTTTCAGGCTGTCTCTCCGCTCAGCCTTATTGTCAGCCCTGTACACAGCCCAGTGCCGAGTTCAGCAATGAAGTCACCATAGAAATGACATGATGAGCATGTACTGACCTCCCAACTGTGTTTCCTGGTCCTGAAATAAATTTGAGCTCAGTTATTACGGTGCCTCTGATTTAATAATTGGCTTTTGGGAGACACTCAAATGCTTCAAATGGAATCTTTTCTTAGGGTCAAATCTTGTCTCTTATTGTAGCCTACGGGAATTCTGCCATTGGACTTTAATGAGACAACAATTTGGCCATTAATCCATGAAAATTTGCTACTCTGGTTCACACTGCCCTCCCATTTAGGACCCTGTTGTTCAATTCGCTCTGAACCAGCTTGTTTTCACTTTCAAGATAATTGTGCAGACTAAAGAGTAATTCAAACAACAAATTCAGCAAGAGCAGGCATTAGCTGCATTAACTGTATGGCTGCTGGCTGGACACTGCCAAACCCCACTGCAGCATCCTCCTGAACCTGCTAACAGTCACTAAGTCACTGAATAATAATTTCAACAAAAAGACAATAAAAGCACCATAAACAAGGAGTTTCTGTGGTGCACAGCCTAGGACCATGAATATCTTTCACCTCTGAGAGAGAGGAGCCAATTCTTTAGGTCAGGAAACATCAAGGATCAAATTCTCTCTAGTTGTATATGAGGGCTCACATTACTGGGAGTGGACCTTACAGCACACTTTCCAAACTGCCTCTTGCACATTGGCTGACTTCTGTGAATTTCTGTCTCTCATAACATATTGCATTTTTGTAGCCTTGTTTGAGTCATAGGCCTCTGATAATCTTCAAGCAAGTTACAAGTGCTTTTAGAAATATCTGTACAGTGCTGTTCAGCAGCTGCTCATTTGTGTTCCTAACCACTCTTCACAGACTTGCTTTTCATGGACTCCTGGGGCTCCAGGATTAAACACCAGTGCTACAGAAAATATTGCAGACTTTCAGGGGTGACCAAGATCACAGTAACTACCGCTAATTTCAAGTCTGTTAGATAACTTTTCCTACCTTGGCAATTGCTGATCGCTCTTGTTCACAGCTAAATTTAAGTTAGTCTCCAGGACTTGATTCCTACATTTTGCAGCACCTAGAGAAATGCCTTTATACATGCAATTTATTTCTTTATGTGGAAGAGGGTTGAATAAAAGAATCTCCATTTTTCCCTGTCTCTGGTTAATAAAACATAGCATTTCTCTCCTGTTGCCCCTCATCGATCCTGTTTAAGTGGGCTGGCACGCTCTGAAAATGCACAAGGGCTCTATTATGTACAGGCAGTAGGTACAGCAGGTTTCACTGGACTGTAACTGATTTGTTTCAGATGAAGGGACGCTGTTAACCACCACTGTGAATATAATTGCTTAGTTGATTTCCACATTCTTGTCATTGTTGGCCTGGCTACTGCAAGAACAAGCTGGTGAGGAATTCCCTACTGCTGGTTAAAAAAAAGAAAAGTAAAAAAAGGAAGTCTTCAGGTCAAACCAAGAGTTCATTCAGACATGCCCACACCAGAGGCAATACAAATAAGCCTTTTCACCACTTCACTGCTTTTCCTTTGCTCCTTCTTTAGATCAGAACCAATTCCAGAAGGAGAGATCCTTTAGGTGAAGAGGGAAAGGGACTTGTGCATATGGTCAGAATACAGAGGTGCCACCTCTGAGCTTGGCTGAGCAATACCTGATTTCTTCTGTGACACGTGGCAGGGGGCTCAGAAGCCTTTAGCAGACTTTCAGTGCTGGCTGTTGCTTGCAGTCTGTCCTTACACAAAGCACAACTCTGCTCCTGATGCGATGCCTCTCTAGCATGCCCTGTGCTGTGAAGTTTGTGGGAAAGCCCCCAGATTTCAGCTGAAAGCAGAGCCCCAGAGCATAAAAACACAGTTAATTTATCCCACTGGGTATTAGAGGTTCTCGATTTGGTTCCTTCCCTCCCCTCTCACAGGCTCAGACCGGAGTGTTTCAACCATGGAGTCTGGTAGCACCTGCAGCCTCCAAGAAAGACTGATGCCTGTCTGTGCCAGACATTATACATACACAGGGTTCATAGGTTCTCATCTAAAGGTTGTTGAGCAGCACTAGGAGCGGGAATGTTCCAGGGAAGGTATTTGCAAAGGTATAACTGGAGAAGTCTGGTAGTCCATGGGTCCTGGGTGTTCAGGAGACTTTAACATCTCTCTACTGTCAAATGCCACTACATTTTTAATCTACATTCTTTGGATTTTTGTTAACTTCATCTCTTCCATGGAAAACTCACCTGCACATCCTTTCTCCTCTAACTTATTCTTTTCAAAACACCAGAAATGAAGGCTTTCTCTTTTTAGAGGCTTTTGGACATGCTTTTTGTCTCCATCTGACATGGAACATCAAGTGCACACATAATTCTTTATAGACTGGGACTCCTAAGCCTGCTTTCTTACCATTTAACTTATCACCTTCATCATTATTATCTAAATATGGGGTGTATCATATTATTCATTTCTCAGAAAAACTCCTTGGAAAATAAGGTGGAAACACTATCATTTATAGCCTTTTGAACATTTTACTTGGTTTAAGTAATTAACCAACATGAAATTTCCTTATGAATAAAAACAAACCAAACCAACAAACCACTGTGGTGAGACACAGCTCTTTACAGAAACAGCCTGGCAGCATTAAGTATTAACAACTAGGCTTGCAAGCTTTGCTTACCAGCAGAACGGACACATAAGCTCAATGCACTCCAGGTACCAAGAGAGGACTCTAACTTGCAGACTGACTGAAAGAAAAGCAGCTTATTTATTTTAAATAAATGCAAAGGTGTTGTTCTGGACTATGAACAAACCCTGAAAAACATTCATATTAGAATAGCCCTTGTCATGCATCACAGTCTTAGGGTCCAAAGCACATTGTAAAAAAAAATACAGGAGACCAAAACAAAGCAATGAAGAAAGGTGGGCTCTGTCCCAAAGACATGACTGGTACAGAGAGGCAGGAGACAGCAGAGGAGCAGCACTGATTAGCAGGATGAGCTTCATCCTCAGCACAAGCCTCGCAGTGCTCTCAGCACGCCTGCTGCCAAGTCAGTAAGTCAGCTCAAAAATATTTGTTATGTTAAAGTAATCCTCTGTGCAAGTCGTTTTAGTGTAGGATGACATTCGTCTCGGAGGTAAAACACAAAGGATCTGTGGCTGAATTCTTATTGTGAGTGACATGAGGAAAAACCCCTCGCCATAGGACACCGATTTATTGCCTATGGCCCCATTGAAATGTCTGCATAGAAAATCAGGCTACTCCCATCGAGCTGCACGACACCCAGCTGAGCATGCCGTGCAAATGAGGAGCTCACAGTGCCAGCTTTGGCAGACACCAGGCCTGCTGAGGACAGACATGGCTAAGCAGGACAATCATCCTATAGCATAACACAGTCAAGGGGTGCTTCCTTGGAGGGACAACACTGAACAGACCTTATGGATCTATGCAGCAGAGTGGAAAAGAGAGCATGTTGTTCTTTGAACAAGCAAGGAAGACCGAGGAAGAGATGCTCCAGATTTCTGCCTTGCTTCATGTAATTGGGATGCATTACCAGCTGCAGGAGGTATGTAACCAACATAAATTACTGCATCATTAGCTACCTAATAGGCAACTTTTGCTCTCAGAATTAATTGGGCAAGCCAAGAAGGGCAGAATAAAAGTAGACAATGACACTGTATGAGATGTTTTCCTTCTAAAACCATTCAGTAACAGCATTAGACCACCCCCATCTGAAGGCTGTAAGGAAAAATTTTGGGACGGCACTACAGCAAAGAGTACAGATGGCTCCTAGTAATATTCTGTCACCAGGGACCTTGTATGGAGTCCTATCACATTCTTTCACATATTTTGTGAATACATCACTGATCCTACAAATCTGACATGTAGTAAATAAGTTAAAAGATGAACTAGTTTTCCCAATAGCTTACTTCCCATATACATTTTACTGCAAACACAAAGGCATTTCAGCTTCCTGGCACTGCTGCCATGCAAATTTCACAAGGTGAATTTTGTGATCTGTCTCTGGCGTGCAAAATGACTTTTTAGTTTTACTGCATCAAAGGGAAGTTTCTCCAGACTGCAGAAGCGCAGTCAAACATGGATGTTCAGTTTCAGCCTCACAGGAAGGGCTGAGAAGCATACACAAAGCACGCTCCTGCCAGCACAGCCCTTCAGGGAGGTCACAGGTTTACAGCACTTTCCCTAAAACAGGAAAGGAATTAAGTAATTGTTTCTATACTGGACAAAATGTTAAAGAAAGACTCAAAGGCCAGGCTCAGTGGTAAGCAGATGGAACCCACCAAATACTTGGTGAACTTCCTTCTCTCCTTGAACTACCATGGCACCTTTGGGGGACATCTCTGCTAGTGAGACCCAGAGCAGATGTTTTGGAGGTGGTACAAACAGAACAAATCCTGCCCAAATAAGACTAATAAAGCATAGGAAGTCCAGCTTCCAGGTCCAGGCACACAGTAGGGCACAAATGTGTACCTGCAATATAAGCAGATTTTGAGAGATGTGGTGCTTAGGGACATGGTTTAGTGATGGACTTGGCAGTCCTGGCCATGGCCATGCTAACAGCTGGACTTGATCTTTAAGATCTTTTTCCACCTAAACAATTCTATGATTCTGTATCAGTAGCTTAACTTGGTCAGGTAGTAATTTTTTGAAAAGTTGGTTGAGTGTTTCAGCTTTGGTGGTACACAAAGGAAGTTCTTTCCAATGTGGAGAAAACAAGGGAAATATTACAAAAAATATTACAAAGGAATGACATAGGAATGACATGTTGCAGGCTGCTTTCAATCAGCATTCAACATCTGACAATAAATAAAAGAAGCCATGCAATAAGAATCACCTGTGAACCGCTCTGACCACAAAGACTGGTTAGATTCATTACAGAAATGTGGAAAAAGAACAGCAGCACACAGAAAAGCCAGAAACAAAGCAAAAATACTTCAGGTTAATTCACATACAGGATTCTAAAAGCCCAGATGAAATGACAGCTGTATGACATTTCAGCATAAGAAAGACCATGCACTGGAGATGTTATGCAAAAAGACACTAAGAACATGCAGATATACTGAGTGCAACCTTTAGAGAGACACAGAGTGCCTGCTTACATTGAGATGGAGGCTGCTGCAGCTTACAGTGATCCAAAAAGGCAGGGAATGAAATACCAAGTTCACCATCCTAGGTACATAAGGATGAGCTAACAGCCAGATAGCCTTAAGAAAAGTCAGATAAAATTGTATCTGAAATAGGCTAAATTGTAGTTTGCAGAGAAAGGACTGCAGTTTGGAAAGAGATTGGCATGTGGAGAAATATAAAATATACATCACACATAGGTGATGGTAGTTGCACTTGTAGTTATGGTTAAGGTCAAGGGAAAAGAAAGGGACAAACAGCAGGAGATCTTCCCCCGAAGTCTTCTAGTGAGTAGAAAATAAAAATGTGATGAGAGATGTATGAATAGAGGCAAACAGCCACAGATGGCAAAGGATGATAGGACTTCAAGAACAGAGATGTCAGGGACTTTGTTGAAGCTGATGGAGATTGGAATAGAAGGAAGGGTGTAAAATACTGGTTTTGAGTCAGTTTTTTTCCTAAGACAAGGAGGTCTTGTCACTAGAAATGTTTCTCCCAGCAGGAATATGCAGTATGTACCACATCGTTATTTAGAATACAGAGAAATGCTGATTTTAACATTAATCGAAGAAGAAGAAACTTCCATATCACTAGGATCTGGTCCTACCCCACTAATTTCACATTCCTGGTGTCATACCTGTTGTGTCTGAAAAAGAAAAAAAAAAAAAGTGGGGCAAAGGATTTATGACTTTCTGTAAATAGGAGACAGGGAGAAACTTGCATGAAAAGACAGCAAAACCTCAGAAAGGGGGGAAGTAGTGACAATGGAATGACAATAACTCTCAGTGCACAACTCTTGTCCTGTCATTTCACATTCCTACTGAAAACAGGTTGAACATTTTGATGTGAAAAGCTTGTATCAGCCTTAAAACACCCATAAGGTATGAACTCCTAACTTTGTAGAAATTAATACTTAGCCTTCAAAAATCTTGCTAGGGATTTGAACGTGCCCTGTCCAAAAGCTCCAGGTCTCTGCATCCATTTCTACATGGAGCCTACCGAGGGGGCAATGCCAGCAGCAGCAGCAGGGATGCCCCTGTGGCACCTGGAGGAAGGTCTTAGCTAAGCCAGCAATCTCCTGCAACCAACATCAGAGTTGAAGGCAGCTGTCAAGAGAGAAGATTCCCCATAGCTTGGGGTCCTTCTCTCTCTTTTGATTCCTTCTGAATCCTGGCCAGCTCATCAGGGCAATTCCCTGATCCAGAGCCAGAGCAATTTGAACACTTACAACCTGGTGGTTATTGAACATTTCCCCCAATAGCATGCATCTCTGTTTACAGTGCCCTTGACTAATACAGGCCCTTCCCAATGCTGAACCTATAGGACTGCGTATTTTAACAGGGTATTCCTTTTGTATTAAAAAAGCATCCCTTAACTGTAGACAGATGTCCACTGAACTCTACAAAAAAAGCTTTTTCCACCAGTGCCACTTGGTTTACTCTTACATCTGTTGCGTAGCTCAGGAATTAGTAGAATGTAAAACGTTTTATGAATTCCCTCTGCTCTCATTCAGTGTTAATGTATTCAACATGTTTTTCTGAAACCACATGCACGTTTTTTCCATTTCTTCTAATTTACTTGCATAACTTAACTCCCATAGCTAACCTGGAAAATTCACAGAAATTGGAGACAAACCCCATCCACCTATATAAGAGCTTGGTCCGTTTCTTGCTTCAGAGAGGATCATTTCCAAAGGGTGAAATCTGACCTGACTGAAATTAAGGGCAAAACTTTGAGGGGCATCATTAAAAGCAACTTTGTCTCAAAACTACCCCCAGGACTCTTCCCTCACCCCTGTTATTTATGGTTATGACACACCAAGCACTCTATATAAACATGTTTGAATCAGTATTCAGAAGTTTAAAGCTCCTTGGACTGTACTTAAGCTTATACACATCATAATGGCATCATGGAATTATTAGCATCTCTGTTTGTTATATTCCTAGACATTTCTTTTCTGTCTGAGACTGAACTTTCCATCTTATTTTTTCTCTTTAATGTCAACAAGTAAGCATTGGTGTCAGATTTACCAAATAAATCCCAAATCATCTTGATCTTTTTTTTGGAAATGAGCAAGGAGAAAATGAAAAACTGTAATCACCATCTTACTGTCTTTTGTGTGAAGCCCAAATTGCTTCATACTTGCATAAATAGTAATTTTGCCTTTCAAAGTAAATTCTGACCTGATTTCAGTTTTCTTCTTAGTTAAAAAGGTCATTGGTTGTTGCATAGAAGGATGGAGAAAGCAAGTACTCCCTATGTTGCCTATGTGGTACAGATGCACCAAGTAAGGTTGTGAAAACCAATGAGCAGGAATTTGCTGGTTTGGATGCTGCATTTCCATCATTCTGATTTCAGGCTGTACTCACAGTGCCAACATAAATCCACAGAGAGCAGCAGCCTCTGCACATCTTGTGCTTCCAGCTGAACTTGCTACTTTAATGAAAGTGAATTCCTGTGCATGCTGTTCCCCAGCTGAATGCTTCAATGGGCAAACCCAGCTCCTCTCCTTGCCAATGTCCTGCTGACATTGCCCACATAATGACACTGCATATTGGCACAGGGTAGGAAATACATCTGGATGAGGTTCTATGTCCAATTTTGTAGTCATGAGCCAACTTTTTTTGCCAAATGCTTCTTGCCCCTATTAGTTCTCCTGGGGTGGGGAAAGAAAACATATGATTACTGATTTGCCTGAAGGGGTTACATTCCCCACCAAGTGGCCTTGGGAGAGTATTAATTTCCTTCCCACTCAGCCAAGCTTCCATGAGAATGTCACATAGCCAATACATCCTTTGGGTCTAAGGTCTGCTCAGCTGCAAAGCTACTTGCTTTTAGTTACAGAGAAGAAAAGGAGTTGGAGGAGGCATGAAGAGGTCCTCTGGCTCGTAAGACAAGAAGAAGTACACCTACATCTCTCTGGACAGACCTTCTCTTTACTCTTAACAATCTCCTGTGTTAGATGTTCCACATCACCCATTCAGTTCACTTCAGAAAACCATCCTGTTGTCCATCCCTCACTTGCAGTGAAGCTCACTACTTCACATCATGTGTCCCACAGATACAAAAATCAATTTATGCCTCTGTGTTACTGTCCCACTTTAGACATGTGAATACCACTGTCCTTTATGGAACATACCTACAGCTTCTGACCAAGGGGCCACATCTCCTTGGAAGTGCTGTGTGCCTGATGGGGCGTGGCACCCTGCTCAATTCCACAGGCCAAAGGGAGGAGAAGGTTCACTAAATGCATCTTGCAAAGAGCAACCCAATCTATACATAGTCATATGAAGACTGGAATTTTTTTTCACAACAGTATGAGATTGCTGTATTCTGTTTGGTTTGAGATCCACCACAATCCCCGCAACCCCCATCTGGATCCTTCCCTGCAGATGTGCTCCTTGGCTGGATTTTTCCCCTCAGCTTGTGTTTGCACTGTTGATTATTGCAAATCAACCTCACATATGTATGCTTTTCCACGTAATTCCTGCAGTTTGTGCAAATCCTTTTGAGTTCTCGTTCTGCCCTTGGATGTGGCCACAGACACCCCATAGCTTGTAATGAATAAATACTGTGTTTGCATTGCTTTAAAATCACTGCTAACTCAAACCCTACAATACACAGAAAGCAGTAAAAAGCACAGAAAATAGAGCCCTCTGTTATATCACTGCTGGCATCTAAATTTCTAACAGCCAGCTTAAAGGAACGATTTCTCAGTTTTGTGTTCTGCCATGGGAAAGTGCATGGATCATGATGGAAGGTTCTTATGGTCTCAGTAAACTCAGGAAGGGGGAATCACTGCTCCCAGTACCAACAGCATTCCCATGATCCCGAGTAGCAGCTGATAAATGCAGATTGCTCAGGCCTTCTGAGTCCTTTAGAACTTGGAGAGAGCAGAGAGTACAGTGAACAACCAGGTAACATTGCCATGGAGTCATTTTACCATACAATTTCTTTATTGTTTACTGTATCATTTCTATCAAAACCATTCAAAGCACAAGATGTTCAGGCAAATAGAAAGTAAGTATTGCAACTGCCACTACCAGAAATGTTTGCTGCACCTCACATTTCAGGAGAAAACTCCTAGACTGGATGCTTCAAAGAGCAGCAGGTTCCCACCAGAATGAGTTACTTGGCAGCTACAGCCAAGAGAATTTCCGTACCACGCTTCTTGGGGGAAAAACGCAGGACTGGAAAAGTCAAATTCGAACAAGCCATTTGTTTAATTTGTACACCATGATTGTTTAAAAGTGTAACAGGAGGGAAAATATTTCCAAAAGCATGAAATTAAGCAAAAAGTGGTTAAAGGAAATGCAGGTTATGTACATATTTCTCTGTTTCGTACATCTTTTTTCCCCTGCCTTTGTTCTCTCCTACCTGTTCCTTTAAGCTTAGGCACACTACATCACAGTGATGAGCATTCTTGAATTATCATTCCTTCACTACCATGTCCTACATCACAGCCCTGTGCACAGCACCAAGGCAGTTCACTGCTGTCTGGCATGACTGTCCATCTCCAGACACAGCTCTCAGCTGTGGCTGCAATCAGCTGGGACAGCTCAGGGCTGCAGGCAGAAGCAGCTGCCAGCTCACATCAGGAGCCAGCTGATGGCTGCTTCAGTCAGCTGAAGGACTTGTTCCTCACTGCACACTTCCAGCAATGCCTCTCACAGTCCATGACTTTTACAGTTCCCCTGCAAATCCTCTGCACTGAAATGGAAAGAGATGCAGAGGGCTTGGTGCCAGCTCCTCTCTGTACTGAAAAAAATCTTTTATATCAGCTTTATCTACCCAGTACACAGGCCTTTTATGATCCTGCATCAGCCAACCTACAGACCAAATGCTGGGCATGGGATCATCGCATTCATGACTTTCATTGAGGGAATGAAAACAAAAATTTCCCCATTCCCTAATGTACAGCCAGGAAGGATAAACAACATAATTCAGCCTCAAAAGGTCTCCTCTTCCAGACTTGGACAATAATCTAGAGGCAGTCAAGGAAAACTGGCAATAACCAAGAAGGCGTCTCCTGCCTCCCCATGGGAGCAGAATAAGTAAGAATGTTAAGCTGTGTTTTCCCATTTCTCCTAGCCTCTCCAAAGGCCATATCAAAAAGGGAGTAGGAAAAAACAACTTGGTGAAGTGATCCTGCTGCAGTCCATCCGTCTTTTCAAAAGCTTGAGTCAGCAAGCTGTGGAGGCTGGAGCACTTGCCTTGGGAGTACATCAACCTCAGGGAACAGCACGGCAGCAGCAGAGCCTCAGCATGCCACAGCAAGTCCCCCTCCACCACAGCACCTTGCTGCACTAGCAAAGTCCAGCCTCAGTGTTTCTGAAAAGCTGGACTCTGCAGAGTGGGAATGCATGGGATGGAGGGAAGGCAGGAGGTGCAGGCAGGATGCAGAGCAGCCACAACAGCACAAGCAGAGCAGCAACAGTGTCAGACCAGTGACCCAAGCAATCTGCTCAGGAGAGCAGGCTCTGACAACGGCCAGCACCAGCTGCTTGAAAAAGTGGGAAATTATTTGCAAAGATGGCAAATAGGCACCTGCTTTGCATCCAGTGTGTTTCCTTTCAAAGGTCTGGGACTTTTGCCTGAACAGTGTATCTGCACCTACACATGTATTGGCTGAGGTGTTCATGCACTTGGTTTAAGAGGCTTTGGAAGTAGAAAATAAAGACCTGTATTTGTATTATGATTTCACAATGCTCCAAACTTTCAAGTTAATTCAGTAAATAACAGGAAAGTCCAGGAAACTACAACACCAAGTCTCTTGAATCTCAGCCTTTCTGTGAGTCTCATTTGAAAAACAGGTGATGCTCCTCACTTCACTGCTTCTTTCCACTTTCCCTCCATCTCATAGGGGCTACTGCTGCCTCTTCAGCACCCATCTCAAGCCCAGCACAGATTCATCACCCTGGTCTTACTGCTCCAGCTCCATCGCCCCAACATGCAAGCAGAGTCCTGCATTAGGCTGTGGCTTAGGCAGAGAGTACTCTACTTCTTCCTGGAGTCCAGATTTCCAACACAATACCTTTACAGTCTCATCTCGGGTAACTGTAAATACTATATTAAATGTTAGCTTCAACACTGTCCAGAATTTGATGGGTTTTATAAGCAATTTTTTTCTTCTTGTAACTACACTATTGAAACTGTGGCATGCTGGGAAGAAGAAGAAAAAAAAGAAAGGAGAGCCCCAAAAATATTTAGAAATCTCACTTTATGATGAAGCACAAAATTATGATTATTTCACCAAAGCAAAGGATATGGGCTAAAACATTTGAATACTTTAGATTTCTATACACAGGAGAATAGGAAAAAATTAGCAAACAACTCAGGTACCTACTAAACAAAGGACAGAAACAGGTCACGGCAGGTCAAATAGCTAAACCCTGCTTTTCAGGCCAAACTGATCTGAATTCAAATCAATGATGTCCAATTCTGTAATTTACAGCTTAGTAGCATCTCCCTCTGGAATGTCAAAATAGCAACTCAATGCATAGTCCAGTGCTTTCACACTTCCTTAATGGAGTTATTCACATGCTGAACAAAGCCTGAAAGGAGCCAGGCTAGGAGGAAAAAAGTATGAATCTCACTAAATATTCAGTATTTAAAATGCAGGTCAGAGAACACAATTGAGTTTAATTAGAAAACTCAAACGGGACCCTGCATGTTAACGCACTTGCTCACTGCTTGGGTTCATTTCAAAGTGTTCCCACTTGATTGTCCTTGGAGACATTTGTGTTTGTATCTAACAAAGAAGATAAAAAATGACAGGAAATGTTTGTTCTGGGTGTATCTGTGTAAATCTGCTTGCAGCAAAGCTGTTATTGCAGCCCTCTACTACAGCACTGAGTTCATCAGACAGGAATGGTTGGACACTCAGTGCTGCATGAACTTTCTTCCCTGGAAAACCCCTTACTAAACTGCATCCGTAGCAAAATGTAGTTTCCAGGGCACTGGGGTTTGACTTTTAGAACTCTGGAAAATACTGTAAAGAATTACAGCAGTGACACAAAACTATACAGATCACAACCTGCCTGGAAATAATCAGGTTTTCAATTCCCAGCTGCAGTGCACAGATGCAATGATGATGTATTTATAAAGCAAAACTTCACATGCTTTTATTCAGGGTCATAAATAAAATTGCTTCTTGAAATGACTGAGTGTAATAATATACCCTTAGTATGAGAAGCACAGTCTCCACTGAAGTTCATGAGCTGCTCCTGTTGGTACTACTTAAATATTATTATAGTGAAACAAGTTGGGTAGCATTCCTCTAGCTAAATTTTTCAAACCCTTTGAAGTTTAGCCCTTCACTATTTGTTTTTCAGAAGTTATCATATAAATCAGCAATTTTTATTGCTAGATTTAATGTATTTTATAGAACTGAAAATAAAGATGCGATGTTTCCTTCAGTTTATGGCTTTTGTGGAAAAAACATAAGGCACAAGTCAGAGCTGAATTAAACACTAAAAAAATACATTCAAGAAACAGTTTAGATTACTTCAGGCCAGGACTGTCCTGAAGGGAGCTACTAGAGGGTTATTATTGCCAGTATCCTTATGAAAGAATTGACCTCCTTCCTTGTCCTTCCTAAAGACATTACAAGAAGTATATATATAGGTATAAAAAAAAATATCTGACTGGAGGCACACAATGTTTGCAACAGACCTGAACAAACAGTCCAGTGGGAATGGTTCAAAAAGTCTGAATATTTTCAGACTATTCCTATCTTTCTGTTGTGTTTGCAGTGCAAATGTTTTCAATGCTAAACTAGTGCACTGGTTCTCAAATTTTCCTGACAGATCTCCTTTCTTCCAGAGAGACCCATCCTGACTAAAAGACAGCACTCCTGTTTGCAAGGTGCAGTAAAGGATGGAGAGCTGGAATCCCAGTACTGGGACACATAATGAAGTGAATTGGAATCAAAACAGATTATGAACAGAAGATTAACCTGTGTAGATGCTTGTTATTTCAGCTGAATTAAATGCAACTAATAGCAAGTGGCAGCAAACATACGCACATAAACTAAGGTTGTTAACATCAAATATAGGATGTAAGACATACTTTTGAAGAAATATTCGAGCCCATTTGAAAGCATTATCCACAGATAAATGAGTCACAGTAATACAATGAGGTGAGGATCTGAAAGAATATCCTGTTCTGTTCTTTAGGACTGGCTCAGGATCAAGAAAAATTGTAAAGCTGGAAATTCAACACGGGATTGTCCTGTGTTGCATGACAACCACCTATAACGTGGCCACTGTGCATACTATGAAAAGTCCTGTTTTGTGTTGCTTCAGCTGGAAAAAGGCTGGCTTAAGTGGTTTTTGAAATAACTTAATATCCAGTTCATACACTTGGTCAAGAGTGGTGTATGTGGGTCATGCTGCTTGGTGTGACCCATGCCCATGGGGCAGGGCTAAGGAGTCCATCCACGGTTCAGTGCTCACCACTGTCCTTCCCACAATCTGCACATTATGGAACCAGCCATGGGCATCTTTCTGAGTTTTAATCACAGAGGACCAATATTTTATCCTAGACAAGGTCTGCTGCTGCTAAAAGCTGTTCCATGAGGGGCATTCCCCCTCCACACAGACTGAGTGCACTCAAGAACAGTCTCAATCTAAGTCCCACTTCCAGCAGCTGCAGATGGGACTTGACAAAGGCACAACTCTCCATCCCATCTTCCTGCCCTTATTCTCCCTTGTGGTCATCAACCAATCCCATGCTCACTCGAGGAGTCAGTTTGGACACTGACATCCCAAACAATTCTCCCAGGAGGGACTAGCAGAGCTGTGGCATCTCTCCAGCCACCCCTATGTGAAGAGCACACACTGCTCTTCAGAGAAGGAGACTGAAACATGGGACAACTGTTAATCACCTCATTTGAGTCAAACCTGACCAAATAAACCAGAACCTGCTTTTAAATCCCATAACTCCTAATTTGTGACTATTTGGCTTGCAGATGCCTGTATGCTTGCATTTGGTCTAATGAGAGATGTTCCCCTTCCTGCCCTCAGCAAAATACCCTGGATTTCACTCTCCAGCAGTGCAACAGGAATTTGAGGGCTGCATTTTTTCTTTCCCAAAGGGGAGACAAAAGCTACCAAGCATCTCTACTCCTTTGAACCTTGCAGACAAACTGGAAAAAAATCTCATTACTTGGGACATATTTTACCTCCTGCAAAGGGTGAAACGGGCCAAGTGCAGAGATAGTTAAAAGAGCAAACCCAGTCCCCTTCCTCCATCCTTGCAAACTCACTGGAGCCTAAAGCATTTCCAGAGAACTCCCACTGTGGGGAGCTACAGACCACAGTGCCCTCGAATCACCCAGAAAGAAATAAAATTAAAGGGCTTTAATATAGCAGGTAGGAATTGGATGTCAGGGTTTCCTTCAGGACAATGTGGAATAATTGCTGTGGTATACAGAGAGTCAAAGAGATGAGTACCCAGATTCCATAACCAAGCTGATCCCCTGAGCAAAAGGCTGGCAGCCCCCTTTGGCATGTCCCCGTCTAAGCTGCAGGTAGCTGATGCCCTGAAGGAATGTGAGCTTTCCCCTCCTTCAGAAATGCTTCTGGATCTTTGTGTTCTGCTCCTGATAGAGGAAATCCCTTCCCAACCCCCAGCAGGAGATCACTTTAGGCATGTGCACAGACAGACAGCCTGCTATGCCAGCCAAAATAGGTTTTCTTAAATCCTGCACATTGACATCAGGTCGTGAGCTGATGTCTAAGAAAATTAATAGAAAAACTTATAGCTGTAAACAGATGGCCCCAGTTCACCTAGCAGAGAGCAATGAGAAAAATCAAATAACTGTCTGATGAACACATGAATGAAGAGAGGCAAAGCAGCACAAAGATTTCAACATGAGCTAAACACAGAACTGAGAGCTTAAATCTGACATGAGCTTTTGGGTCCCAGCAAAAAGCCTCACACAGAAAAGGGAGTGGAAATGCAACTCAGAAAGCCATGGCAAAGTGGCAGCCTGTCCATCATGAGCAGATGAGAAGATGCTGTTCCCTAAGATACCTGCAGGGCTGACTTGTATTTGAAGATTTAGCTCAAATACCCACTCACCTACGAGACTCTTGGGTGCACCAAGACACTGACCTCCCAAAAGGTCAAATTCTTAATAAGCATCAGAGTGAAGAAAGCACAAGAAACAGCCTGTTTTACAAATTCCAGGCAGGACAAATCCACCCCATCAGCCATGGAGCAGTGTCTGATAATGCCAAATTCAGCCCTGCTTGGGGCTGGACTTCAGCTGCCAGGCTGAATCTGATCCAAGCAGTTAAAAGACAGTAGTTTAGCATCATCCCTCACACACACCCAAATTACTACTATTTTTCACCTTTAGAAAAATTAAGACTTGTTACAAAGAACACAGGCCAGACAAATGAAAATTGCTCCATTTGAAATTGCTAAGGTGAGAGACCTCCCTTTCTGGCAGGGAGACGAATCAAGATCACTTACAAGGCTGCTTAAGTTGTTTTTTTGGATTCAGAGCAGAGACCATGAAAAGTATTCACAGATACAGCAATGAAGGCGTTATGATCCCCATAGTTTATCAGGCTGAACAAGAAAGTGCTTTTCTGCAGCAGGTTACAGAAGTATAAAATCCTTCTTTCCTGTATTTTCACGCTATCTGCTGTATTTTCACCAACATAACAGTCAGTAAGTTCTTTAAAGCACAAGACCTCAGGATTCAGCAGAAGCATTGGCAATATGCAACGCACATAAAATGAGGCAAAATTTCTATCAGTTCCTCCTTTCCATCTGCCTTATGGCCTCTTTTGTCTCTTGCCTACTCCCTGTGCTGTAGACTTTCTCATTTACCTCTCTCTGTACATGTGATTTTGGCAAATTATCTGGAAGCATCACAGTAATGAAGTTTTAGGAGCTTCAGTTTATAAAAATGAAAGAAAAATGACCAAACAGCAAAGCTACATTTAAATGTTTGCTTTTTACTTCAGAGAGGTTGAGCACCTTAGACAAAAGAAGTTTATTTTAAATACCTGCAGAGTCTCGTGGACCACAGCATCAAAACACCAGTGCAAAGGCTCCCTCATGCTCTGTGGGTTTAGAGTTTTATTGAGTAGATATAGCTTAAAATAGGATAGCTGCATTCCTGGCAAGAGATGAGGAGCGCTTAAGTCAACAGTCTTAGGGAAAAGTTGATGGAAAGGAGACAACAAACACCCATTTTGTAATATGCTGCAGTAATTCCTTTCTTTGAACTCTTCCTCTTCTTTCAGAGCTCTGTGTTGAGTTGCCCTGCCTATATTAGACTCACAGAAGATGTGCAGTATTCATATGCAGGATGGCCCCAAAGGCAGGAAACACTTGTGTAGAAGCACACACTAATAATTTGCCATTAACTTCAGCAGAACTGAAATCATGCTGACATGAGACCACAGTTTATGTCTCATTTGGGTTCTAATTACTATAAGTAGTTTTCCTCCCAAAATTGTATACAGGCACATGCACAGCTGCTGAAGTGGATGCAGGTAGGAAACACATTTACTGTGTAACTCTTCAAGAGTTAGAAAAAATAGTTGGCTAACAGTAATTTTTTTCTCTCAATTGCAACATTTTACCAATATAGATACATAACCTGTAAATGAAAACCAGAATAAGACATATTAGAGATACATCACCTTTAAAGCTTTTTGGTGTTAAAGCAGTTAAATTTTCAGTGTTTCATATATTGGACCCCTCCTATAATTTCACATCAAACGTACATGGCCAAAGTGGATGAAAAGCAAAGTGACACCAAATCACAGGCAAGATACAGTACAGGTAGCAGAATTCTACATTTTAAGGTCCCTTCAGGAACTGCCTTTCTGGAGATTTTGAATGCAACTCTAACATAAATTTAACATTCACAGGACATGTATTTACAGCTTGAAAAGGAAACAAACCTTGAAACTGGCAGAACGTAATCTTCTTACGCCTTAAGGAGAGCATGCTTAGGTGCAACAAAACACCTGGAAGCACAGGATTCTGTAACAGCAAAATACTCCAAATAATAGAAAGCAAGAGTGGGCAGGTAGGGGGAGTAATTTAGGACAGGACTCTGTGCCAAATCTGGCATACAGATTAGGTTATTGTGTGTGAAGCATGAAATGCCTGCAGCAAGCTCCACATGGCAAATCCAATGAGATACGCGTATGTTCAAGCACCCTGGGATTGCTGAATGCTGCAAACAGGGAAAATCAGTTTGAAATCAGGAAAGATATGGCATCTGAGGATCCCAGGATAGTGTTAGTCACACAAGGTCAGGAAAGCAGAGAGAAGTCCAGTCTAGAAGCAGCATGAGGGATCAGTGCTCTCCCAGGTGGCAAAGCAGGAAAAGAAAGAAATTTTCAACATACATTTAATCAAGTCCTAAAGCAGAATTACTACTGAAACTCCAAAACAAGAAGCCTAAAAGGTCAGAGAAAGGAGGAAACATCATCCCCTCTATAGAAGGCGAAGTCTCACCCTGAGTGACCAGAGTACTCACAAGGTCAAGTCAGCTCTTTGGCAGAGCAGCCTCAGGTGGCTGGAAGAGGAGGCAGCTGCAGTGGGCCAAGAAACTACTACTGAAAAAGAAGGGTATTGGCTAAATACCCCCTAGAAGGACATTTTCTTATCACTTTTTTCGGTAGATGTTCAAAGTAGTACAACTGTAGCCTGTGATCATATTTATGAAGATAAAGGTCAAACATAACTCTTTGAGTTATGGCTGGTACTCAACAACTCCCCAGTGATCTGGCAGTTTTGGGGAACCTTTGGGAGCAGCAAAGTGAATTGACAAATTCTCTCAGAAATAAGCTAATGGGTTCTCTAAAGCTGGAGATACTCTTTACACACTCCTGGAAGCAGCTGATTTAGGAACTGGTGGAACAACAGAGAGGTCTTCAGGTCTCTTCAGTGGGTGAGAATCCACTGCCTGAAGGCAAAGAGCGGGAGTGTAAGTCAGTCACTGACCCTGAAAACACTGTCTCATTCCATCATTCAGAAATTAATATGGTTAAACTAAATGTCCTGGGAATAAATAAGTCATTTGAAGGACACAGTATAGAACAGATAGTTTGAGCATTTATGGCTTTGGGTTGGTTTTTGAACTTATTAACTAGGCATCTTGCAAAAAAATGCATTTCTGTGACCCCATGTGCAACTCTAAAAGCTGGTACATGCTTCAGAGAGACCTAAGTCTACCCAAGAGTCTTGTATGTTAACTACAGATGCATTGCCCTGGGATGAGACAAATATTCTCTACCCAATGTGACCAACCTTCAGAGTCTGATGATTACAATATTTCATTTTTTTAGCAATTTTCATGGTCTTCAGACACAAGCATTTGCAATTATTGCATTATCTAGATCAACACTTTAATACATAAATTAAAATTACATAGTTAAGCTCACAATCTTGCCTAGCAGCATTTCCTGTTCAGTGATTCGGATCAGCGTGGGCTGATCCTTATTGGAATGCCTGAGACCTTTAATGGTATTGCACGTGAACACAACAGGATTTTATGTTCATGGCAGTGATTTAATGTCCACTCCTCTTTAATGAAGTCTTTTAAGTTATCCATAGAGAAAAAGTTAACAGCTTTAATACTGTGGCTTACAGGAGCCCCTTTATCGATCAGCACAAACCCCAATACTTCTGTAACAACTCTCATAGCAAATAAATGTCAGCAGCAGTTGGTCTGGTTTGGAAATGAGTGCTGCTCTTCTGGCAACAGTTTAAGGACACAGTTTTCCCTTGAAATAGTGAGACCAGTTCTCATTAAAAATCTGATTCTGATAGCACTTATCAGCAATACCTAGAGCAACTCTACTGATGTTAATAACATAACAATGGGGTAAAATCAGGCTAACTGAAAATAAGGACTCGAGACCACAGACAATAAAAGTTTTGTGTCTGTTTATATTGGACCCAAGCTTGGCCTGGCTGATCTAACATGTATTCATGAAAAACAAGTATGTACAATGCAGCAGAAGTACCCAAGTAAAGCTGCAAAACCACCCACTGGAATATTTTTGGCTGCTTCTAATCTTCTAATCTTTTATTTACTCAGTGAATGCTTTTTCCCCCCAACAGAGACAAACTCAAAAATTACTTTCCTCTTTCCTTTTTTATTCTGGCAACATCCTTCGGAAGACTGTGAACAATCTGGGGGCTGTATCATACACCTACATGAAAGAGCAGGAATTTACTGTTCTCACATTCCAATCTAAATGAACCCAGAGCCACTCTGCTCTGGAAACAAAGCAGCAGGCCACTTTGGCAGTGACTAATGTGGCCACAGTCTTCTTAACAGGAACTACGTTATTACATAGTTTTCTAGCCAGTTTTCTAGCAGAAGCAAGTAAAAGTCAAGTCTCTCTAGACCCATTTCCTTGGGAAAAACTTGTGTCTTACAAAATATCGTCCAAGTAATACTCAGAAATTTGAGTATTGTGACTAATTTGAGGGTGTCATGCTGAAGCAATTCGTGTCTGACTTTTAGATACCAGTAGAAGACATAACTTTATCAATTTCTGGAGATGGCCAGGACTTCAGAAACAAAATGACACTGGAAATACTAAAACAAATCAAATTAAATTCATGTCTCAATTTTAGACCTGAGAAGTTAAGGAAGGCACTAAGAAATGCAGATGGAACTTGTGACATTTCTATCTCACTGTTTTAACACCTGGGGATTTTCTTTCAAGAGATAACTTCTGAAAATTATATCCTACTTTTCATACATGCTTGGAAAACTAAAGTCATCTTTGTCCATCCTTTCCATGATACATACAATTTTAGAACCCAAATAATCCAAATATGGTCAGTTGTTCCTTATATGAAGCCCTGCTGCTATTCTGGTGACCTTTGGCAGGAGATCCCTTTTTGCAGAGCATTTACAAATGAGATGGGCAGAACAGATCTCAGCACAGATTCTTCTGGAATGTCACTGGTAACTCCATTCACCCCAATACTTTGTTTCTTCTCTTTTAATTACAGATATAACTATGCCAGGATCTTCTCCCTTCTATCACAATTGCTTCATCTTCTAGAAAGTCTTTGGCAAGGGCTGAATCAAAAACTTATCGAATTCCATACTGACAATATTAATCAAACCATGTTATCTCTGTATTTGTTGATCCCTTCAGAGATGTACAAAACAAGGTGTTTACAACAGTCCTTAAAGAAGCCTATGGATTCTTCCCCAGCAGACTCAGTTGTCCAAGCATCTACTCATTCCATCCCTTAGCAGGCCTGTAGCTCCCCACATTCCCTCAGAATGCTTTGAAGCTGGACATCCATCATCCACCTTGAGACCTTCAGACACTGAGAAAGTTTTAAGCAATGATACATTTTACTACAAGCAACACAGCTATTTCATGTGTGAGTTTCCTTAGGCTCTCAGGTGAACACCATTACGTTTTACTATCTACTGCACCGTAACTTCCTCCACAGTGGCCTCAATATGGGATATATTCTCTCATGAATTTACCCCAAAATGCTCTGTCTCACCCGTTTCTTCAATAGTGAATAACAATGCAGATAATGAATTTGGCCTCTCTGCAAAGGGGTGTCAATCATGTCCATCTGCTCAGTTTTAAACTATGACCATAAAGTGATGCTACAGTCTCTGGTCAGCTTTTTGCTTTTGAGGGTTTGAAGAATTAATACTGGTTTTTTGAGTTCTTTTGCTCCTTTTTTTGCTTTATATTTTTGTATCTTTATATCTCCTCATGGAGATTAGGATCATTTGCCTTCTCATCCTTTGGATGTGTTTTTAGCTTTTTAGAAAGTACCTTTCCATCTTTCATAACCTAATTTACTTTGCTGTTTAGCCTGTACCTGCTCCCTTTGACCATTTCCTTTTTTTTCACCCTTGTAAGAGGGTGATATGTATTAACAATTCTGGCTGGGTATCATTCAGCAGCCCCATATCTCCTCTTAGAGTTTAATTCTCATAAAAAACCATTTTAATGTTCTTTTATTAATTTTCTTCATACACACACACTCTTAATCTTACAGAGCTGAGCATGACTGCAGTGGATGTTTGGCTTTTTTATTTTGCAGGGACAGTGAATCTACTGGACGCTGTAGTCACTGGTATGTGCTGCACTTAAAATGTAAAATTATCAGCCAGATCTGGCACCTAACTTGGTGTCAAATCTAAGCTTTTTATTTTTTTTTCCCTTTTTTTTTTTTCTTTTTCCTTTTTTTTTTGGGGGGGGCACCTTGATTAGCTGCTGCAGGAAACAAACACTGACACTGTCTGCCCATTTTACCTCAGGGCAAACCTTAGACAAAATGTGAGGCAACAGATGTAGTGGTAACTGGATTTTTCACATACAAGAGTATTTTCTGCCCCTGTGATCTCTGTGAATGCAGTTAGAGTCACGGTTCTGATGAAGGGACAACAGTAAGGATCTAATGTTTTTCTATTCATATTGAAAATGAAATTTCAGCCCAGGCTGCCCAAAATTCCTAACAATTCTTGCTACCAAATGTGAACTTTAAAGTATTCACAATTTTTTTCTGACTGATCTCAAGTGCTACAAATTCATGTCCAGACTTGTACCTTACTGTGAATTAAGTCCTTCCAGATAGTAGGTGATACTCACACGCACTCATTCACACAGTTACACGCTCACACTCACACACACACACAGATGATATCAAAACATTGGAAGTACAGTTGTTCTTGTCTCTCTTATTTCCAAAATAAACCTTTGACAGGTTTTTCTGATGGTCTTTAAAGAAAGAATAGTCTATGTTCAAATCTCTTTTTTTAAATTAATAGCAAAAAAAGGAAAGAGTATGAAAATTGTTGCAAAGTATGGATTGATTTTTGTGTGGAACTGCTATTTGTAAGGATTTTATGTCAGTGCCTGTGAGAGATGAGATGGCAGCAGCTATCTGTCTGCCTGGCTTTCACATACACACAGCAGATGCTATTCTCAGAATTATTCTCCATAACCCTGTAGCACTATAACGAGCACATGGACTCTCATCTTGAGCAATGGCACAGATATTTCTAGTGGAAAACAAGTCAAGCCCTGGCTTCAAGTTTTAAATGAGCCAGAGACTTTCGTGCATGAAAACAAATTGTCCAAGTACTCTTGCCATCCAAGAGTGCATATAAGTAATCTCTTAAGACCTACCTGGCAAGAGCAATGTTCTTGCTCTTCTCTGTTTCAGAGATGCTGTGTGGATGTGCATAGGTTTTTAAACTTTGAAAGCTCTATGCTGAGGAATAGGGAAGGGGAAACAAACAACAATTCTCTTGGCATAGATTAAAAAAAATACACCTTCTGCCAAAAGTTGTAGTTTAATTTTGGTCTCACTTAAAAAATAATCTTTACAGAACATTAAAATTCTACATTTTGTGTCCCTTAGGCAGCCATAAAGTATTAATTAATGCCAAGCTAAATAAAAAGAAACAAACCCATTTGTTTTTAATATCTAGAAATTAATAGCTAGAAATTAAAGTCTTCAACCCCTTAAGCTCTTGGCTTCAACCACAAGGACAGAGCCTACTCTTCTTGCTGTCCAGGTCAGCAGTGGAGGCAGAACTCCAAGGACAAAATTTACTGAAGTACAATCTCCCTCAGGAACATGAATGTCACACAGCCACTGATGAATGTAGGCAGAAAGGGACCTCCAGAGCAGATCAGCTTGTTCAGGATGATGCCTTCTTAGTGGTTTGCAAAAACCAGGTGGGTTTGACACAGCAAAGAGAATAGTGTGACAGCAGCACAGCACTGACCTAATAATTTAGAATTTAGAAACTTTTCAGAATAAAAGAGATGGAATAGTAGAAAAATGAACATGTTTTGGATAACCATAGTAAACCTAGTTTTGTAGTGTGGGGTTTTGTTTGTTTGTTTTAAAGAAAATGAGCAGGAACAGAAACAAGCAAAGTATTTCTTGTTGCCCAGACCTGGCATGCTGTGCAAGGTGACCTGAAGCAGGCATGCCAGACTGTCTCATCCTCCTGGAGCTCTTCAGTGAAAGTCACTGACAGAGCATCTGCATCCTTGTTTATCTGCCTGAAGGAACCAAAGCCAAATGCCTCTTGATCTTTAATTGCTCCTCTCCCATTCCCCGCTTCTCTCATGTGGCAGAGAACAACAGAACAGTGTTTCTCACTATTTGAATTAACCTAATTAGCCAGAGACCCCAGGCCACACATGCTGGACAGATCTAAACAATATAATTACACAAATATTTTCATTTTAAGAATGTTTTTGTTCGCATATTCCACTTGTGCCTCAGTTTTCCTCAGATGTATTACTGAAAAACTCATCTGATTGTGTTCACTGAGTGCCTATAGGACCCTTGGAGAAGGTTGGCTTTTGTTACTCAAATCTTATTTCCTCCTCTCATGTTCTGTCTTTCTGAAAGAAAATAATTCAATTCTTCCCTCCTTACACATTTTAAACTCATTTTTCCTCTAGCTCCTTAAGTTTGAGCTATTAAAATAAAAAACCCTGCAATATGGTAACAGGAGGAAGAACAAAAAACAGTAGGTAGGCTTTTGTTGTACTTAGTGACAAAAACTAAAACTTCTTAAAAAAGACTAAACTAAAAACAAGAGAGTTTTACTATTTCATTTTTATTAGAAAATGGAAAACTTCTAACAAAAGCCTTCTGCAAAAAATTTTGAAAGACACTTTTGTAAGGAAAAAGACTTTTAACAGCAAATAAATTAAACCCCAAAGTAAGCTCTCATTTTAGAACCTTGGGGACAGACCTTTTAGTAGGGCCTGTAGGGACAGCGCAAGGGATAATGGTTTTCTACTAAAAGACGGTAAATTCAGACTACTTATAAAAAAGAATTTTTTTGCAGTGAAGGTGGAACAGGAACATGTTGCCCAGAGAGGTGGTAGATGCCCCCTCCCTGGAAACATTCAAGGCCAGGCTGGACAGGGCTCTGAGCAACCCTGATCATAGCAGGGGGGTTGGACTAGTTGAACTTGAAAGGTCCCTTCCAACCCAAAATATTCTGTATTTCTGTCTATTCACAAGACATCAGGTTGACCCCTTGTCCAGCACTATCAGCCCCACTGGAAAAGCTGATTAATAACTTTCAGCTGATGTCCAACTTCTAATTAGACTTCAGGACAAAACAGCTCAGTTCCCTGCACTCTACCACAAATCAACAGAGACCTGCTGAAAGAATTCCAGGTCAAATTCCCTGGATGCAAGTGAGGTGAATTATGACAACCATAACACAGGCTCTAATAACAGTCTGAAATGAAAAAAAGCAAAACAACCCAACAGAAAACCCAATCACACTGCTGAACAAATAGCCAGGACAGATGAAACTGCACAGACCCACAGGGCTTTCTGCAGTAGCAACTTGGAAGTAGATGCCAAGAGAGCTGCTTAATGTACCTGGGGTACAAAAGTTGAAAAAGCTACAAATGATGTGGCCAGGAAAGAATTTTAGAGGCAAAGTTGAGAGGAACGCTTTAGCAGAGCTGCACCTCTCCAGAGAGATGAGCACTTGTGGCCATGGCAGTCCCCACAGGCCTCTCTAAGGGCACACAGTCCTGAGGACAACACAGAAGGCTGAGTCCACAGGTGCCTTGACTTCCCTCAGGTTATCCTCCCTCATGTGGCATCTCCAGCACTGTACTGGCAGAAATCTCCCCACAATTTTGATAGGGCTTTCCATCTCCATATCTCTCCAATCAGCAACATTTTTCCTTGGATCTAGGTTTCAGACTTTCTTTCACATTCTCTGCAGAACTGAAGCCCAGTGTGCGATCCTCAGAGAAACCTCTCAGTGAACGAAGCATAAAGCAGATGGGATTAAGAGTATAAATGAGTTTTGGGATCTGCTCCTACAGCTCCACAGAGCATCCCTAGGGAGTTTCTACTGAGGCTGCAATGATGAATCTGATGGTTTTGCATTCGTTCTCATACAAGCTAATAATGAACCCTCAGAGCAGCAGATGACTTCAAAATACGTGGAAATTTCAAAGCCAGCCTGTGACAACATAGGTTGTCACATAGGTTTAATTTATTTTAAATTAAAGCCAGGCTCAGAGCAAATGATTACATAAAATAGGCAAGGACTGCTTCTTTAAGAAAAAAAGCATTTTACAGTGGTTTGTTTTAATGAAAATCAACACAAAAAAAAAACTTGTTGTGAAGACCTTTACGGCTTATCGCTACAGCTTTACCACCACAGTGGTGTTTACCCTTTCACAGAGGAATTTGTATTGAAATTCTATCCTATTGATTTATTAAAATGCTTTGAGGCTGTAGAATATGTTCTTATGTGCTGCACTTGAAGTTACATTTTCAAATAAGGGTAGCAATTTTCATTTCAGAGCTGTACTTTAGATACTGCTTTAGAATTCTTATTTCCTTATGAAATGAGAAACATTACTTTCTATAAATGCACATTTCAAATTAATTTTCTAGCTCTACTCCAACACACTAGGGATTGTAAAAATCAAGTCTCCACCCTATTTTTGAATTTTTCACTCATTCACCATGAGAATTTTAGCAGCTGGTTGAGAACCAATTACGTTTAAAAAGATGTGCTAATTTTTCTAATTTTTGGTAATGCTGCTCTGTGGTGTCTATTATTATTTGTTGTTATTTTTTCACCTTGGTGAGACTCAAAATGAATCTGCTTCAAATGAAACTCATATTTCCTGACTCTTAGTATTATTCTCTTCCCTGCACACACTGGAAAAAAAACCCAGTGTTGAGATTGAGTAGGTCATAAGTATCTGAGCATTAATAATGTAATATATTAGCCAGAAAACTTGAAAGTAAAGAAGAGAGATCCACTCTGTCTAGTTAGCCCCAGTAATAGGTCCCCAAGACTGAGAAATTGACTGGTACATGTTGTCCTACTTCAAAGCCTTCATCCCACCACCTCAAGGCCTTCTTTATTGATGCCTTTGTTCCCTCAATACCTCAGGCTCTGAGATGCTCTGGAAGTCTCTCTTGAAAAGTTGCTGGAAATCATATTTCTCCTGGAGGGACAAAGAAATATGTGATTATTCCCAGTCTCTTCTAAGAGAAGGGCAAGAGGACATCAAACAATTCTCCCAAGCTGCAGGTTCAAAATAAATGAAGTATTTCTTTATACAACTCTCAGTCATCTTAATCAACTAATTACCTTGGATGTTACTTCATTTAATATGTAGTTTAAAAGCACTTAACAAGCAGGAGGGGAAAAAATATTTTGAAGCCTATTAAATGGAATTATTTAAGTTTGTAGGTCCCCGAGACAGATACTGCTGGTGGCAGGAAACACTGTTGCTGCTTGCCTGACTTCCCCTGTTTTTCCCTAAGCATCTGCTGCTGGCCACTCTAGGAACAGGACACTGGCACAAATCTTCTGGTCTAATTAAAGCCAAACAGACATACCCAAGGATTGAAATTACTAATCTACTTGAAATCCAGGAAAGACAGGATATGAACAGTCATTTGCTTGGCAGGAATACAAGGAGCTCCCCCAACATTAGCTGAAGTTGCTAGTGGCTTTTTCCATACTATTTCTTGCTGTGGGGTTCTCCACACATATCTTTAGCATTGACTGTCCAAACCAAATTCATTGCAGAGCCAAGGCATGTGTCAGGGGATCTTACCACACAGTTTGTGCAGAAACCAAAATTCTGCAACTACCAAGAAGTGGCTTGTAACAATATCCCTTAAAAAGGCAAAAGTGTATTCTAATAATTTATAAAGCACTGAAAACAGCATTAAGAACAACTTGAGTAGCTGGACATTGTCTTAACACCAACATAAGATTTCACTTTCTGAACAGTAAACTTCACACTGGGGTGGTTATGATTCATGGCTGAATTGGATTTCCTAACAACAGAGAACTGGAAATGAAATAGGGGAACCTCTGAGATTTCTTCACTTTTATATTTTTCCTTTCCAAACTGTGGAACAGGGGAAAACGAATCAGAGGGTAGGTGCAGGGAGAGCAGAACACAGTCAGCTTGACCAGCCAAACTCTGCTGACAGAGCCAAGTATCAGCCAGCATGTTATTGGCCAAAAAGCTCTATACTGACAAGCTCTGCCTGTACAGTTTCTGCTATTGAGGTACATGTAGTTACAGCCACAACAGCCAGGCATAAATGCTGAAATAAACACAAACAAGGTATAGGTAGCGCTACAGAAATAGAAACCCTGACAGAGTGAAACAGACATGAACGGCTTTAGATGAATGGGCTGTAAAGAAAAAATAATGCAAGAGTGTTTTGCTGTTTGAAACCCTTTGGATGTAACACTGCTGTTAATACAAGCATATTGAGAAGGAATGCTCTGTAAAGAGCAAGATTAAAGAAGCTATATCAAGAGCAAGATTAAGTAGCTATATCATCCATAGTTGGGGTTTTTTTGCCTTTATGTACACACCTAAGTGTAACAAGGTGATTCTCAAACTTCTGCTTGTGGGGCAGCTCTCTGGCTGTGAAAGGCCTTCACAGAAAAGAAGCTGACTATCATCTGTCACTGGAAAGATTAGCAAGGCACAAACATCCTTTGGAACAACAGCATAAACCCCATCACATGCTCTCTACTACTAACACGTTCACATGTACCCAGCTGGCACTACTTAGAGGATTTATCCCACAGATAAGCAGTCAATACAAAATCCATGTCTCAGAAGTTTGTGAAGTCAGAAACTAAGATCTAGTGTTTCTTCAAAAACATTAATTATACTTAAAATCTGCCTACTTTTTTGAAGTGCTGAGGCATGGCACAGAGAAAGTGTGCGCCATTCAGCTAGATCCCATCCCTATGCCAGATCTGTCTGAAATATCACACTGACACCTGACAGTGCTTCAGAACTGAGTCTTGCTCAGCATAACAACAGCAGGCTTTTCTTCATATTTAACAAAAACCCGCCTGCAAAAAACCCATTTTTTTGTCCTTTTATACAGAAACATGGCCTTCATTTGTAGAAAGAAGACTTGACAACACTCTATGAACAAGCAGAACCCTTCAGGGCTCACAGATGCAGCAGATCCTTTCAAAAGCCAAACCCACATAGAAGGGTTTGTACCACAACAGTGAGGAGGGTCCTTTGAAGGTCTGTGAACTGCTATGGTGGTAAAGCTTTGTTCAAGGCATGAATACTGGCTTTTGGGTAGAATACGTGTCACAAGGCCCTGAAGATAAATGCTGCAGAGATTTAAGGTCTTTTAGTCTCCGATGGTCCAATTTGACTGTTTAGCCTTGCTTAAATATATTGCTGCTGTAGTAAGGTGAGCAAGACTCTGTCCACATAAAGCATGAGGGAACAAGTCTAAACCACTGATGAAAGGTCAACCGTGGAGCACAATAGATATAAATAAATTCTGAAGCTCCCTTTGACCGTGGCTCTTTAACTCCAGAACACCCGTTACCTAACTACTGAACACCATTCATCCCTTGACAGGCATCGTTTTTGGAAGGATGATGAACTAGTATTTGAAACACAAGTCACCACTTTGGGGTTGATGAAGTACTACTTTTCAGAGGTCCATTAGACTCCTAGCCTTGTATTTGGAACCTTTCCCACACACGTATCTCTGTGAGAAGACTTTTATACATACCTTCCAATCCCTCCAACCTTACAGGTGTTGCAGGTAGGAGAGCATTTCCTTCAATGGCCAAAAAACCCCAAGGGTACTGGCAATCACCAGAAATTGTGAGGCTTTAAGCAACCCTGTTCCAGAAAACAGACCTTATAAATGGGCTCTAGTTCTTCATTCCTCTCTAAAACAGCTACCCAATTTAGGTGAGAAGCAACAAACAAAATACCATAAACTCTTAATGCAAATCAATTAAGAAGCCAAAGTTTAAAAGACATTATTAGAGAAAAATATTTTAAATATTAAAGTTTGAAAACTAAAAAGATCAATTCTCCTATGTAAAATTATCTGCAATTACTTTCTCAGTTTCCATATTAATTATCATAATGAAAAATTAGTCCAAGAGAAGAATACCATCCTGGGGGAATGAAAAGCTTTCCCATTAGAAATGCCAGGCAAATGCATTAACCATTCTGCACTAACCACAAGCACTGCCATTCTCAGTCTCAGAATTATGAGCCCCCGGAATGCCATCATTGCCATTTTGCTTGGTGATGCAATACAGTCGTAGATAAAAAAGTAATGGATAAGCTTTCAGGGTCACAAATTCTTCTTCAAATACTGGAAGTTTTTGTTTACTCTAGACCATTTAACCAACCATTTAATTTGTGGGTTTAATGCCTCATGATTCATCAACACCAAGGAAGCCCACAAGAAATATAATTTTCAAAGAATTTCTTAAAAATGTGAGTGGAAAATCCCTGTTTGCTGCAGAAGAGGTCTTTGACTCTGCTGTGAACGAGCATAAAATCCCACAAGCAGCTGTCACACAGACCACACTGGATTCACACTGAAAAGGTGCAGGCAGAGAGGTCTGGGCAAGCAGATCTGCACTGACACTCTAAGGTGTCGGTGTCCTTTCCATTGTCTACGCTTTTAGCCACAACTCTGTAAGTCTCATTGAAGCAAGATGACACCACACACAAAATTAATAATTTTCATACCTTATTCCAAAGCAAATAAACAGAAATAACATCACAACTGAATAACATCTGTTGTTTCAAACAGAAAGAACATCACACCATCAAGAACAGTAAGGCAATGTGAAGTACTTTGCATAGTTTGAATTTTAAGACTAAAGTTAGAATTAGATTTCACTTCAAAAAGAAATTCTACTTCTATCCAGAAGTTCTTCACATGGTGACTCATGTCTCTAAGTAGAAAGAATGGGACAAAAGAAGAAAACCTTATCACTGATGTGGAAAGAAAAAGAAACCCAACAACCCAAACTAAATAAACACACCTATTCCTCAAATTAAAATAACATCATCAATTAAAAGTCTCCCTGGCTAAAAAAATGAAAGACTGTAAAACCTTAGTTTGTATTTTGAGATTTAAAGAAAACTGAGAACAAAACCGAAACTGTACTATTGTTACTATATCAAAAGTAGAACTGCACTTGAAAACAAGTGTAGGAGAATAATTAGATACAGCTTATGCTGTATATACTGAATTTGTTAGTACAGAGACTGCCTACATCTGATGTATGTCATTTGGGGTTTCTAGAGTTTTTACATCAGCAGGAATCCAGTACAACACAAAACTGAAAGCAGACCAATTCACAGAAAGTGCTGACCGACATGTTCCCCTGAGACAGGGATGAACTTGAGCCATAAAGCCTGCATTAAGGCTTTTATCTGTAATCAGATTATAAATATGAACATTTAATTATGTCATTGAAACTAGTTCAGATGTCAAAGTAGCCCAAAGTGGTTTTAAATGAGCATCAGGATGTCCTGATCAATTAGTAATCCAAAGAAGTCTGGTAGTGATCACAACTCTGTTGAAAGCTGGCAGATTACTGCAGGTTGAGAAGGATAATACATCACATTTGATTTTGATTGTAGAGATAAAGCTACAACATTTCTGGATATCACCCACACAAAAACCTCCAATCACTTTCAAAAAGCTTATGTCACCATTTCCTTAAGAGCTCATCTGCAATACCTGCCCTTAAAAACAGTACACTTCTTTCAACATCATCACATCACCAAAACCTGTTGTCTGTCAAAGCACAGTGAAGACAAAGAGGTATTTCTAAGGGAAATCTTAATTTTCATTTTAAATCAGATGTTTTCCTGAAGTCTTTCTAGATGTATCAGACGGCTAAGTAAACTGTGGGCAATTATGTTTACATAAACTGTGGGCAATTATGCTTACATCCAGTGAATGAATTTGTTTGTAGCAAAAAGCATCTGGATTGAAAAATGGTTTCTCTATTCTTTCCTTGGTAGCTGATCATGTTCCCAGAAGAAGATAAAATCTTGCAAACCTTAAACTTGACTGTAAATTTTCACCACATGTTTAAGTCCTCAAAGGCAAGAGAGAGGCATATGTATCCATTTTATCTTTGCTTTCCTGAGACATATTGATAAAGTTAAAAAAATTATCATCTCCTTGACTTCGGGGTGGCACAAGATACCTATCTCTGTGCTAATGTAGTGCAAACTCAAGAGAGCTACTGACACAGAATGAGGAGGGAATGTGCACTGTGCTGCAGCTATATGGTACTTCATACCTACAAAATGCATTATGCAGACTTCACTCCCTTCCCTCCCCACTGTACAGGAGCAGAATTTTGTTTTAGTCATTTTGACAGGATTGTTTTTGCTTAGAGATAAAGAGAAGTAAACTGACTGGAAACATATACATATTATACAAGATTTCAGAAACAGGAACACCACCTACTTCCACTGTGTCTTTCAAAATTCCAGGCTCCAGACCTGTTTCACTGCTTGCCCATCTTGTTCACCCTCAAAAACCCACCATGGGACACTACCAGGATGATCAGGCTGCTACAACTGAGCAAAGCTCTCAAGTACAGTCTGTGCCTTCAGTCAAGCATATGCCTTTCTCCTGTGGGGCAGCAGATCACAGGGAAGCTCAGATATGCCCTTTCTCATCCATTTTTCAGCAACCTGATGCCAACAGATAGGATCACATATACTTCTTCCTGAAGAGTTTGCACAGGAGTTTGCATTTCATGAACAAGATGAAGCTGAGCTGCTTACCAAGACAAATGAGCAGACAGAACCAGGATCTGGGCTCGTCCAAACCAGCCCAAATACAGTATAGACACAGGCAAAACATCAAATTACTTTTGCTATCGGTCTTGCATTTATTATAGGGCAGAGATTTTGTTTCTCATCTCCTTATGTCGTATTCCTGATGATAAAATCCCCTTAGTTACATTAAAATTGTTTTCTGACATGTCATAATTAAAATAAGGTTGTATTAATAGCATGAAACATTTCACACTTTTCTCAAGTGTTACATATTCTCCACAGAATTCAGCTTCAGATTTGAAGTTATGCCTGCATTTCCAAAGCATTTCTATTCATGATCTACACACAATATTAATAAAAGAAGAACTCTAAAAGAGACAGCTTTTGCAAATATGTCTAGAAGATATTATTCAAAGCTGTTACTGCTTCAGAAGAATGTTTTTAGTTGTAAAATACAGAATATGGATTAACACAAAGTAGATAAACACATCATTTGTAGACCACAGAACACACAAACTGAAGCTGATGTTCACCTAACAAATTGGTTCCATGACAAAATACATTCAGTCTCTTAATTTCCCTGTTTGACGTAAGATAAGGATATGCCATTGAATATTCTTAAAAAGTCACCATATGCTGAGAGGTCAGTGTGGTTTTAGCATGATGTAGATGCTGATGCACTGCAGATGGCAGTAGCAATGCCTCTGCCTGCATGACAATCAGAAGAGAATTTCAGAAAACAGCAGTGAATCAGAACTTATAATAAAGAGGCCAGATTCTGCCAACAACCATGGTCTAGGCACATGCATGTGATTGTTTATGGGGGGAAAAAAGGGCAGTTTCAGATAAATTTAATGTAAAATTCTACTTTGATAAGCATCCACAATATATTTAAGTTGTTCAAATCTTATACTCTTGGGAATGTTTTGAATCTATGACAATCTTACTGCTGACTAGAAGTTATGTTAAATGCAAAGATATTCCCCTGCAGTTGCACATTTTGAAGTCACTTCCTATTACATGCAAATATACAGAATCTATATTACATTATGCTGGCCTCAGTCAAACTATCCGCATAAAAGCTAACCTGATGCTTCTACAAGCCTTTTTCTCTCCAGACAATATAAAGAAGTTCTGCAAAACTTGAGGTTACCTGAATAACTCAGAGACATTAAAAAAAATAAAACTGTTTTTCCTAAAAGCCAACAACTTCTAAGCTATGTTTATGTTGGAACAACATTGCTAAGACTCAGCAAGAGGCAAACATTCTGGGTTTATTTTTGTCCTTACTGAAAATCTATGCCTTGGAGTTTTGTTTGCACAGACCTAGGCATCCACACTCATATTATTCACCAATCTTTCTACCACTGAATTTTCTCATCAAATCTCAGAATGTGTGCATAATCCTGAAACTACTACCTGGTATAAGTCTTTCCACGTGGATCAAGGAGATAAGATTTCACTTCCACACTGTAAGCAAGTGTATCTAAGGAGCTGTAGGATAAACCCCCAAACATTTACACAACGTTGCTGATCTGTTTTCTTTCCAAGAAATACATTGACTGTTGGCTTGCAAAGTGCCTGGCATATAGAAGAGGGCCCAAGTTTGCCATGACTGTGGGTTTTATTCCTTTTATCATACTTTACAGGCAATCCTCACTATGATCTTTGTTACTGCTACACTTTGCTTTGCTTTCTGTAGCTTTCCAAATGCAGGAACGAGAGAGTTGGAATTTCAGAACCAGAACAGCAAATGTCTCAGAGTATGTTCTTTCACACTAAGACAAAGTGAACCAATATTTAATGTCTGACTGTCTGGGGAGAATGGTTTAGAAAGGTTTGCTCTCCATAGCTTGGAAGCAGATCCTGGCTCCAAACATCCTTAACGTGTCTATTTTACCAATGATACTTTAATCTTACTGCTCAGTTACTGCATAGCACATGGGGAAGACAGGTCAAACTCCTACACCACCATTAGAGAATCCAGGATCTAAACCCACTATAATACATTGATCTGTCATATCACTTCAGGATTTCTTCTTCCATGCATCCACTACACTTCTGCTCTTCCTCTTTCAAATTAAAGAAAGTGATTCAGTGAAAAAATGCCATGTAACCTCAATTGAGGGCAGATTATACACTGAAAGTGACTGTGTTTTACTTCTTATTTATTTAATACAGCAAATGCCAACTGGAGACATCTGAAGCTCATCCTGCAAATTAATTTCAATTTTGCAGTTGGTTTTCTTCTGCCTGGTACTCAAAAATACAGATTATTATCTTGTAGTTTTGCTTCTCTTCCCTCTAAATGCAGAGCAAAGTGCATCACCATTTGTTTACAACCCAGCTGTGCTCCTATAAATCCACTCCTCAGATAGGCGTTAGCCAGAAGACACCCGGAGTCTTACAGCAGTGGGATACTAAATCAAAAACCTATGCCCTACTTCAGGAAAGCACTTTCTTAAACAATATGAAGCCAGTAAGATTATAACTTCACTGCAAAGGGCTGTAAATACTCATTTGCTTCCCATAAAATTCAATCTGCTTTGGATCTAGTCCTAGACATTTGCCGGAAGGTGTTATTAAATAAAATGAGAGGAAATTCAGGCCAGTAATCTTTTGATTTCTAAGAAATCACTGGTTGTTACATCTGTCTCATCAGATGCTTGAGCAGCAGTCACAGGGGGACCACATATCACACCCACTAGCCCACTTTCTGGCCCATTGGATTTAAGTGCAATTATTTAGCCTATTTTGGTTCTCCCTTTGAATTACTATTTTAATTATGCAGACAAGGTAATAAGCTCAAGTTTACAGGTATTGGTGTCTGTAACTTATACATACTGTGATTTGAAGTTTTGAACTGTTATGAAATAAACCCAGAAATTTTAAGTGACTAAATAGAAAAAAAAATAAATGAAGTGAGCTCTGGTAAACAGAATTAAAATAACTTCCTATAACAACTGTGTATTAGCACTCCCTTTGTGCACAGCTTTTGAGAAATATTTCACAAAAGAATTTTTATCTTATACAACAATGCATGTTTGGTGGCCTGTATGGGATATAGCAGTTGATACATCATGTGTGTTTCTAACAGGCTGTGGTGGAGATTGTTTTTGGTACAGATAATAAATGCTACAAAAAGACAACTGAGCAAACAGGTTTGCTGGCTGAATGGTGAGGGAATTTATTCTGAGACTCATATTCACCTACAAATGTCCCATATTACCTTGGGCGAGCTAAATTCAGCTCCCCACTGAAGTACTCCAAAACCAAATGAAAATTATGAAAACATGATGCCCATGACTGCATGATCCTTTCTGGAATGCTTATCAGTGATTCAGAAACTGTCCTCCATAACTGATAAGAAATGGGACAGAGTTGAAAAGTGTTTGATGTAATGCAGCAGTGTGTTAGGGCTCCAGTCTGAATAAATCTCATTAATGAAAAGCAGAAAGTGAATGATACATGCCTTGAAAGTCCCAAGAACTAGGAATAAGAAATAAACCACAAATATTTCTCTCTGTCACATTTTTTCCTTTTTGTTTTTTTTTCCAGTCTTGACATTCAAATTCAATAGTTTCTATATTTTACTAAAATCTGGAAGCCACAGCTGAGGATTATGTGTCTAACCACAGTTTCACTGGACAGAAAAAGTAATCTGTAACTCCATTTTATGCTAGAGTTGGAGAAAATTCTACAAAAATGATGCATTCTAGCTAAATAAGATGTTTCTTAATTTGAAGAGCAATTAATATAAACTAAACTTCTAGTATTTTCTCTTCACCTCTCATTTGTCAGGTGAATTAACAAACATGAATAGAGATGTTCTTCCTAAAGAATGAGCTCTATTCTCTCCTGTACAGATATCGCAAGGCATTCACTCTGTTTCTACCTAGATTTTCTGTTGTTGAAAAATGTTAGGATTTTGGCTGTTGCCCTGTGATTTCAGAAAGTCCAGGAGCTGGTTCAGAGCTTCAGCCTCACATGATGAATTAGTCTGCAAGTGGACAGCAAATGCAATGCATCCCAAGTATGATCAGCCTCTGCATATGCACAGACTATATACAAAGGAGAAGAAGCCCCAGACACCTGGCCCATCTCATCCAGAATGGAGATGAGGAATATCTACAATGCACAAAGTTTGTCCAGATGGCCTACCACAGATCTGGAAACTCTCACATACTTGCAGCTCCTCAGCCTCACCTTTCTTAGCAGTATTCTTCTGCCTGGAAAGGAAAATGCAGTGCTTCCCCAAAGTAAAGGCTTAAGCCTCTCTTCAATAGACATAAAGTGTTTTCCACAGTATAAAATTACTACAAATCTGAAAGTAAAGAGACTGACAGTACTTCAAGCCAATTTGGTTTGGGCCCTAAATCAGGGTTCACTGCAATCAGCTCAGCTTGAGAAAAATTTTCCAAAACTAGGAAAATTAATACCAGTGATGAACTGACCAGGTGACTCTTTTATCAACGAGTTTATACCTCCTACAAGCACACCTGATACAGTGCTGCAGTTCAGAGAGTACATTAGGATGGTGCCAATCAGACATTGAGAAAGAATAGAGAATGGTTCCAGCTGCTCACTGTGTCCTAGCAGATCTGTAGCCACATTCACCACTGCTCTTCCCTGCTCCAACACTGTGCCACATTTAACCTCCTGTAAGATGTTCTAGTTATTCTCTGACAAAAAAAAGAAAAAACAACAAAACCTGAAAAGTTAAAAGCATCTACTTTACTGAATTTGCTGTTTCTCAGGAAATACTAATTGAAAACTTCTTGCTCTGTGTTACAAATTGCAGTACAAATATTATGATTCTGTAAGTCAAACAAGATTAATATCCCTCTTTCCCTGCAGGAAATCCTAATAAATGCTACAAGGGTTTCCAGCTTTGCAGGAAGTGAAACTGCTGGACTCTCATACTCTTTTATATTTGGCTTCACTGGGAAACTCATTTTGCAACTCCATCAAATACCAGTTACATTCCTAAAAGGAAAACAGTCCAGCTGCCAGTCAATAGGACATTCGACCTTGCAGAGAAACCTGAAAGGCACTTGTACAAAACAACGAGATCTGGTTACAGTTTCACTGTCACTGCCAATTCCATTAAAGCTTATCTTTAAAATGTAATGAGCTTTTTAAAAGTGGCCAACACTAAACCCATTTTACAGCACCAGCCAGAATCTCGCTGCTGTTTTCCAGCACCTTCCCATCACTTCCTTTCTATTTATATGAGAAACTACTTTGTTATCTTATAACTTCAAATACAGTTAACATGCTAAATACAAAACAATTACTTGCCCCTAGGAAGAGTGGCCCAGTTTCAGCAAGCATGAGTCATGCACTCATTCTGCTTTCATAACCCCACCCCATTACCCTTGACCAGTGGACATTTAGAAGGTCACAGTTCAAAGGCACTTTTGTAAATTTTATTAAGCTACAAGAACTCTGCAGGACAGCTTCAAGCTCTCCAAGGCATCTCACTTAGTGCCCTTGTTTTTCCTCCAGCAGGTCTTGTGAAGAAGTCCAGCTCTTCTTGCTTTCATGTCAGAGGACAGCTTCTGGCATTGGCAAGGCATCACTGAGCGGGTCACTCCAAAGCTCTTATGGAAGATGAATGAGTTTAAGCAGACACACCAAAATAAAGAACACTAACATGCACTTTTGATTTTTAGGACACACAACTATGAGAGTAGTTGGAGTCTTCATGGGATTATCTATCAGTAGAAATTGGTATTATTAATAAATTCCATTTTTGGTTTGAGACTTTGGCTAAAACAATCAGTAAGGACAATTTTTTGCACATACTTTCATTTTAATTACCATTTATTAACAGAGCAAGGTGATGACATTTGACAATCTACTACCTTTAACCTTCATAGTCTGTAATGAAAATGATCTTGTATCTTGAATGGTGCAGCTGCTTATTCCTAAATTCAAAAAAGGCTCAATGTAAAGTTGACTGAAGTCAACAGAAACCCTCCCAATGACTTAAGCCTACACTGCCCCTTAGAAACCAAAGAACAATGCTCAGGCAAGGCTCTGCTGTTGCAAGCATTTTTCCCCCCTAGACACAAGCCAGGAAAAGCTGCTGGCATCAGCACATGGAGTGAAAGGCACGTTCCACATCTCCTTCGAATAAATACTGCTGCACATCACAACCTGGGCAAGTTACCAAACCTAAGAGGAATCTGCTGCATGTGTGCAATGAGCAGCAAGTCACAGTGGTATGTGCACTGAAAATCCTTACAACTCGAGACAAAAAAAATTCTTTTATTTTACCTTTACCTTTAAACATCTATTTTTGTGTTTGAATACAATTTACAAACTCGTGAGCCACCGATGGCAGGTTAATTCATTAAATGAGTATAAAGTAGCAGAAACTGCACAATGAGCCTCTGTATTAAGACCAGCAGTGAATTCCACTTGGAAAGTTTTCTGTAAAGCTGCCTACCTGGAGCACATGGTCACCTCTATCACTGCTTTTCATGGCTTTCATACATCAAGCCACTGTATCTGCCAGGCATCCACTGTACATTACTTTTCCCTAAAAGAGTTTGAATTCTGCTGGAATTCAGACTTTATGCACACTCCACTAGTGCAAATTACTTTCTCTTGCAGCAGTTTGTTTTGGTGGATTTTTTTGTGTTTTTTTTTTTTTTGCTAGATTTTAAAGAGGTTTTGTCATAGAAAAATAAAAGCCAAAACAATGGAGATACAACTTTTAGATTTTTTCTTCACCAGCAGTTAGATTTAGCACTTCAGCAAATAATTTTTGTTACTGATCTCATTTAATGGCTAGATATAGAAGCCTTCATGCAGTATTGGGGAAAAGAATAGACCTGACCCTCCAGTAATTGTGATCAAGGAACCTGATTTACAGAGGCAGTTGTTTTATGACAGAAATTAGCTATAGACACAAGTGACAACACGAAGACATCAAATTCCCTGTGAGGTAAGAAATGGCTAAAAGGGAGAAGTTCTTTTGGCTTGGGTGGTGGTAGGGTTGTTTGCAGTTTTTTGTCGGATTTTTCTTTCTTTGTTTATTGGACCAAGTAATCCAGCTGGGGATATGAAAAAATAGTCACTAGAAGAAGGGCTACAAACATGAAAATCCCTGGACTTACTTCTCCCCTTTCCCCCACTTCTCAATCATTAGGCACAATAAAACAGATTATTGCTTGCTCCAGCCTCTGCCCTGCTTACCTGCTTGGACCATCTTGACAACAGAAACCCTTAATAATCTGGACACTTCAAAAAAAATAACAGGATTTGGCAGTTTAATCCATTCTCTCATTTATAATAATCACAAATAATGCAAATATAATGAAATCACCTGCAGGTTTTACATCAAACCATTCAAATGAAGATTAAAAAGAATTTAATAGTTTCCATAATGAATTTAACCACTAGGCAAAGTGACAAATCCATTGGCCCAGCCAAAGAGAAAACGTTCAAGACATCTTGTCCAGGAGAACATAGCACTGTTGGGTTTTGAAATAACCTATTTTTTCCAGTATTTAGAAACAATGTAGTCTTAACTACACGTTTTATGAGGCTGAACACAGCTAATACATACGGACCTATTATAAAACAGACTTACCATTTTTTAAGCTAGACATACAGAATAGAATTCTCTAAGGTGTGGAGCTAATCTTTTTTATATATACAATACAGAAAGGTACTGAAAATCTGTTTCAGTTCTGTGGGTCGACATGTTGAGAAAGGTTACATGTGCAACAGAGAGCTGCAAAGCAGAAAATGTTGATATGCAGAAAACTTTTGCATTGGCCTTATTTTCTTTGTCAGAACCATAGTCTGCTCAGTTCCTGTCTTAGTTTTGTGCTTGGCAGCTGCAGAACTATAAAAAGCTTTGCCATTTAAAACATTTTTAGAAGAAAGATATTGTATTAGGCTGACAATACAGAAGTCATTTATCAAAATGTCACATTGTCTGGGGGGACAGATAACAAGTGTCACCCCTGGACCTCAAAGAGGAGGTTAAAAAATTAAAAACGTGCTCATCATCTCCACTAGAGCACATTCTAAACTGAAAGTAGTCATGTTTGCTGTTGTGCTAAGCCATCTATTGAAAGAGAGGGAATTTCAGCAGTGTTTATTCTCCCCCAAAGACCAAGGCCTGTCTGACCTGCTTACAACAGCTCCAAAGCATAGTCTGTCCCAAAAGAATTTATTTGGGTAAGTGCTACAATAGGCTGTTCATGGTTTGGTAGCAGGTCTGTATTTCAGTGAGAAAAAGACAAAAAAATAAGTAACAGAGGAAAAGAAAGAGACAAAGCAAAACCCAAATCAACAAAAAAACCTAAAGGCTCCCCAGAAAAATAAGACTATCTATAGAACTGTATGCCATTTAATTAAGAGAGAGGTAGAGGCAAGACTCCTTCTGTGCAGGGCAGCATCCAGCTCTCAGCTACAGCAGCCATGTGCATTGGCAGCTTCCCTATCAAACTCGAGGCCCAACCTCTGCCTGGGGCTCAGTGCTAGAAATGCCAGAGTCCTGCCTGCATGGGGGTACGTGGTGACAGAGGCTCTCTTTGAAGAGAAGAATGAGTAAAACACCTAAAGTACAGGAGAGCTGCCAAAAGGTATGTTTGAACAGTATGTCCCATCAGCCAGGCAAGTGAGGCAGGGCAGGAAGGTAGATCAGCATCATTTACAGAAGCCAGAAAAGAAAACTATCCCAAAGTCCTGAAGGGGCCTAAATACTATAAAAAATTGTAACTGTCCCACCTTCAGCAAAGGATATCAAGAGAGCACAGTTATTCATTAAAGAACAACCTTTCCTTTCTCATCTCTGAATGAAGGTCAGTAACAGCACTAAGTGTTCTGGAGGTGACTGCTGCAGAAGCAAAGAGGAATTCAATTTGCATTGTCTTCATCAGCAAAAGTTAATACAGTAAAAAAAGAGACAGTCTAGGAAGCTTTTAGTGTGTGGAGGACAATGTTTTGTCGCAGCTGGTGAGTGAGCCCACCAGGGGAGGGATTACATTAGACCTGCTGTTTGCAAATAGAGATGAGCTGGTGGGAGAGGCTTGGGGCACAGTGACCAAGAAATTATAGAGTTCTTGGTATCTGGTGAAATCAGGAGGAACATCAATAAGACTTTTACACTGGACTTCCAGAGGACTGACTTTGGCCTATTTAGGCAACTTTTTCAGAGAGTTCCTCAGGAATCAGCCTTTAAAAACAAAGGAGGCCAGGAAAGGTGGGCAAGCCTCAAAACAGAGATCTTGAGGGCACAGGAACAGACTGTCCCTGTGTGCTGAAAGATGAGTCAATGAGTCAAACATCCAGCCTGAATGGGCAAGGAGGTTTTGAATGAATTTAGGAATAAAAAGAGGATGTATCATCTTTGGAAGGAGGGTCAGGTCTCTCAGGAAGTATTTAAGAGGGTTGCTAGGGCACGTAGGAAAAAAAAATTAGGGAGGCCAAAGCTCAGTTTGAACTTAATTTGGCAACTTTTGTAAAGGAAAATAAAAAATGATTTTACAAATGCATTAATGGCAAAAGGAAGGGTAAGACCAACCTTTATTCTCTGTTGGATGAGGGAGGGAACTTAGCAACTGCAGATGAGAAGGCAGAAGTGCTTTACTGCCTTCTTTGCTGAAGTCTTTAGTGGGAAGATGGCTTGTCCTCCTGGGTAGATGGTATCAGGGAGCAGGTTCCCCTGTTATGCAGGAGGAGGCAGTCAGAGAACTGCTGAGCTGCTTGGATGTTCATAAATCTATGGGACCAGATGGGATCCATCCCAGGGTGATGAGAGAGCTGACAGATGAGCTTGTAAAGCCACTCTTTACAAGCCAGGGCTTGTAAAGCCCTGGCTCACTGGTGAGGTTCCAGAGGACTGGAAGCTGGCCAATGTGACATCCATCCACAAAAAAGTGGGAAGGGGATCCTGGTAACTATAGGCCAGTTAGCCTGACCTCAGTACCTGGTAAGGTGATGGAACAGTTTATATTGAGTGTCAGCATGCAGCACTTACAGGACGGCCAGGGAATCAGACCCAGCCAGCACGGGTTTAGCAGGGGTAGGTCATGTTTGACCAACCTGGTCTCCTTTTATGACCTGCCTGGTGGATGCAGGAAAGGCTGTGGATGTTGTGTACCTGGACTTCAGCACAGCCTTTGACACTGTCTCCCACAGCACACTCCTGGAGGAGCTGGCAGCCCACGGCTTGGACAGGAGCACTCTTTGATGGGTTAGGAACTGGCTGGATGGCCGGGCCCAGAGAGTGGTGGTGAACAGTGCTGCATGCAGCTGGGGCCAGTCACCAGTGGTGTCCCTCAGGGCTCTCTGCTGGGACCAGTTCTGTTTAATATCTTTATTGATGACATGGATGAGGGTATTAAGTCTTTCACTAGTAAATTTGCAGACAGCACTAAGCTGGGAGCGTGTGTCAATCTGTTGGAAGGTAGGAGGGCTCTGCAGAGAGACCCAGAATGGTTGGATGGATGGGCAGAGCCCAATAAGATGAAGTTTAATAAATCCAAGTGCCAAGTCCTGCATTTTGGCCACAATAACCCCCTGCAGCGCTACAGCTGGGGACGGTGTGGCTGGACAGTGCCCAGGCAGAAAGGGACCTGGGGGTGCTGACAGCTGGCTGAACATGAGCCAGCAGTGTGCCCTGGTGGCCAAGGGCATCCTGGCCTGGATCAGGAACAGTGTGGCCAGCAGGAGCAGGGAGGTAATCCCTCCCTATACTCAGCGCTGGTGAGGCCAGACCCTCCTTAACGCTGCGTCCAGTTCTGGGCCCTCAGTTTGGGAAGGACATTGAGACACTTGAGCACATCCAGAGGAGGCAACGAGGCTGGTGAGGGACTTGGAACACAAACCCTGTGAGGAACAACTGAGGGAGCTGGGGGTGTTTAGCCTGGAGAAAAGGTGACCCAGAGGTGACCTTATCACTCTCTACAACTCCCTGGAAGGTGGCTGTAGCCAGGTGGGGGTTGGTCTCTTTCTCCAGGAAGCAACTGACAGAACCAGAGGACACAGTCTGAAGCTGCACCATGGGAAATATGGGTTGGATATTAGGAAAAAGTTTTTTACAGAAAGAGTGATCAAGTACTGGAATGGTCTGCCCGTGGAGGTGGTGGTGTCACCATCCCTGGATGTGTTTGAAAAAGGACTGGATGAGGCACTCGGTGGCATGGTTTAGTTGAGGTGTTAGGGCATGGGCTGGACTTGATGATCTTGTAGGTCTCTTCCAACCTAGTGATTCTGTAATCCAAAATCAAGTCAAATGGAATTAGCTCTAGGTCCAGTTTTGTTTATCAATGCCAGATCTAACACATGAAAATCAAAAACTCAGTAGTCAAAATCTGCCACACAGCATTACAAGGCTGCCAGATCCATCTCTAGTGCATACAGTACTGCACGTCCAAACCACGTGAAAGCAAAACTGAGCCACAGACTATAGGTCTTCACTTCATCTTGGGGGTCAGCACTGCCTTTCAGCACCTTCAGGTGAATCATCACTAATTATGACAAGCACTGATCGTCAAAGAGCAGCACAGTCTCCGATATCAGTGACATTCTATGTCGTGCCACTTATGAGGGACAAGGCTTGGAGTGTGCCGAGGTCAGTGGAGCACATACTGTTCACCCCACACATAATATGCTCAGTCTTCCTGACAACATCTACAGTGTTTCCAAAGTAATCAACTAGTAGCTTACCCCATATTTCACTAGATGCAAGGAATAGGAATGTGAACAACCTGCAATACTCAGCACTACATCCATTCTAACTGCAACAATATAAATTTTCATATTCTTCACCAAAGAGTTTGTGTTACTTAAGTGCAAATTTTATTCAAGTGCCAGAAAAGCTTAGCCCATCCTATGAAACCAGAGCTACATTCATTCTTGGCTCTGCCTTACCAAAACATGCCTGATGTAAAGATTAAGGCTTCTCCAAAAGAAAGGGCGTGATGAAAAGAAAGCAACATAAGCAGCTGCCAAACTGATGAATTTCGTCAACTTAAAGGCAGTTTTAAAGGTACTTTTACAACATTTTCAGAAAACAGAAAGAAGTGTTTTGTTCCAAAACCAATTAATTTTTATTAAAATCTTATACTGAGTGCAAGCATAAACTCAGCACTTATAAAAGCTGCTCAACCAATGCTTCCAAGATCTCTCAATTTCATTTATAAAGGCTGAAGGGAAAACAAGGACCAACATATTACCAGATTGTACAGCACAGAGGCAAGGTCTGCATCAGCCCCCCTCTCACCCTCACAGCAACAGATATCCTATGCACTTCCAAGCTTTTCCATGGGAACGGTACTCCCAAAGCATTAGCAGCATCTCGAAGGGGAGAGTAACAGTGTTGGCAAGAGGTTATGCAGGCAGACAGGAAGGCAGATAGCTTCTTGGTTTGGCTATGATAAGAGAGATGAACTGGAATCCAGGCTGGGGGAGTAAAGGGACTTTTGCAGGCTGCTGCTAATACCAGAAGCACCAACAGATTTAGTTTGGGCTCAGTCTGCTGACCACACCATAACAACAAGTTCTTTGGCACCAAAACATTAGGAAAGGTCCTTGCCAAAAGACAGTCTGGCCTTAGAAAAATATATGATTGACACTAACACCAAGCAAATAAAAATGAAAGTTGACGTGCCAGGATGATGGCCAAAACAAATCTAACTGAGCAATCATATTTCCAGAACACCACCTCATTTGCCAAAATATTTGGACAAAGCTCACCTCCACGGAGTTTGTTTCCAGTTAAAGTAATGGGGGATACATGCACCTTGGCCTGAACTAATGAAGCACAAACATGTAAAGAGCCTCTCTGCTACGGGCACCATTGAATGCTTACCAGGATGCACAGTGCTCCAGCTCACTCACATTTCTTCTCTAGAGTATTTAGAAGCTGATTTTACAAAACATCATCTCTCAGCTATAGTTTTACTTGGTCTAAAGTTGCAGGGTTTGGCTATGCAAGTGTCTTGTTTGACATCCCTAGAAACTCAATAGTACCATCAGGTCAGTTCATGTACGTGAACATCCTGTCTCCTGCAGCAGCCACAAGCCTTAAGAAGAGTAAATAACTCAGGCTAATAGGATACTCTTCCACTGCACTCTCCCATCTTTTCACCATCTTCAGTTTGGAGACTTTATAAGCCATGTGTTTTTTTAAACTATTTAGTAACCCCCAGTGGATTTTTTTTCCCCTAAATTAACTTATCCAGTCTAAAATTTGCCCCCCCAAGTTTGCTCAAATAGTTCCAGGCTCCTGAAAAAATATGAGGGGAACCTCTAAACTCTGCCCACCTCATATCCTTCCTTTGCAAAACATGAACAGATGGTAAGTTAACAAACGCCGGAATGCACACGCTTAAAGCCCCATGCATCACTCAGTTGTTATGGATCTATCCAAACCTAAAGCTAGCCAACTGAAAACTCCAGCTGCAAGAGAAACTCCAGTTGTAAGAACTCAATCCTGTGGATTTAGAGAGATTCACTACTTTGAAAACAGAATTCTGCCTCGATTTGATCTTGCCAACTAATTTCAGACACACTGCTCTTGTGCTCAGTACTAATTCTTTTAAAATAAAATCATTTTACAAATCCACCTAATTTTAGCTCTGTTTCACCACAGCTGCCAAGTGCAGCCGTGTGCAAGATCACTCAATTTGTTTCTCAGCTGCAGTGGCAAATTACTGACACTGTTCAAAGAACCCTCAGTTAGCTCAATTTCAATCCCTGCAAAGCTGAAGGACAACCAACCTTTCTGCATTTTAATCATGTATACAGCAGTACATTCAAAAAATGCTGCAGAAACCTACAGCAGTTCTTTAAGGTTTGATTCTTACAGATCTAGACTAGTAATTTTTTTTTTTTTTTTTTTTTGGCAATTCATCATGACATTCCATGAAAAACAATGGAGAACATACATGCACATCAGAGGAGTAGAGAGTATCTAGATGTACTGAGAGAACACAAAGTCAGATCCCTGCATTGCACTTGCAGGAAAGTTTAATGGATTATCTTAACCCTTCAAATAGGGCAATATCCTGCCACTCTGAAAACAAACTGTGACCTCCAGTGCTGCATCTGTTTGTGATGGCAAATCTCCAAGCAGGCATGATTTATCACAGAATTAGAACTTCCAGAAAAATGCAAGAAGCGTCATCAGCCTTCCAGTCAGATGTCATGAGCAAAGTTACAGTCAATTTTGGACACAATAAGATTTTTGAGTCCCTGCAGATGTGTAGTCAAACTGGGGATTGTCCAGCTCAGCCTGTGTTTGTTCAAATACAAAACAGGCACATGAATTTGACAGTCTCGAGAAAAACTGGGAATCATACATAGAAGGCACATCTGAGATGAACAGAACTGCACAAATCTTAAGAACTGACAGCAGTGTCAGAGAGAACAGGACATGGACTTGACCACACCAAACACATGGCAGCTTTGATAAACAAGGTAGTTGGTAAGGGAAGCCCGATCTCTCCTCCCAGGGTCTGAGCACTGAATAGCTTTTCACACGGCTGAGGTCCCACAGTAAAACAGCCTTCTTTCTCAGCAAGTCCAGTTTTCATTGGATTACCACAGAACACTCTCACCAGTGCTCTGTGGTTATCTGACATTATTAACATTTTTAGGTTTTCCGATTTTGCGGCGTTCAAGGTCTGGAAAAGAATTTCTTCATGAAGCACTTCGTAAAAACATGTGACAAGTTCTTCTTCACCCTCTTGTTATTTCTGAGACTCCTCAGACAAATAACAACTGCTATTGCCTTTTAAAGCTGCAAGTACCTCTCATAAAAATGATGATGTTTCCCAAGTCCTGTCCTTGGATTAAACATGGACTGTCACAGTCCACAACTCACGGAAGAACAGTATTTGAATACCACAGTAGTAAGAAATGTAGTTCATAGTAAACAAATACCAAAGGGAAGAAACAACTGCCAATTTATTAAATCCATAAATAGTTTTTGGATTTATTTTTCTTCTTCTTCTCAGGCAGTTTTGGAAACCAGGGGAACTTCTCAGAGGACAGCCTGCTATTAGCTTTTACTAATATTTAGGATATTACAGAGGACCTGCCAGCAGCGGATTTTGAGTCTGCTTCTTCTTCAAAGCACCTTCAACCTAGTAAGCAAGCAAAAACTTGGATCAATAACCTCAGACTGTAAATCTGTCTGCAATTCTGCTGAAGGGACAGTGTTCTTCATTGAATAAATACCACACACTTCACAGCTTCAGACTGACAGCTGAAACTTCATCCAAAACCTATAAAACAGCCATGGTATTGAATAAAGCAGCAAAACACTTGCTGCCCAAAGTCTCCCTTTTGAACTTTTTTTTCAGAGGTTCTTGGAGAGATGTAAGGACTATTCCCTGCAGAGTTGCTTGCAATCAGTTGAAAATTTAGATTAAAGTGAGATCCACTGTAGAAAAACAGCAATAACCCCATGCTTGCATTTAGTTACCAAAGGGGTAAAGAGTAATTGCAATGTGATGAGAGTACAACAGCTGAAAACCTAGCTAAATCAGGGATCCCTAATTTTGATTTACACTGCTGCAGCACAGCAGACCAAAGGGCCACCGATCCCACGCTGACAACATATGAACTGCCTGAAAAACACCGTTTCAGCTGAACACAGGTAATTCTTCAGAGGCTACAATGAACTGCTAAGAGCCACATAGAAATGGAAGCCTGTTTAGAAAAGTCTGGAAAGAGGTCACGAGCATTTAGCAATGATGGGTTACCTAGGTGCATACACAGGCAGTCTTTATCTCTCACCACAGATGTAAGCCATCTCTGTCTTGACTTGGATGCTGTGCAGACGATTTATCTCAGTGACTGTGAAATGCAGCAAACAGCAAACACACAGGCCAGCTGGGAGACTTCTCATGCCCAATTAAACACGGCACACTACAGTACATTCTTCCTTTAACAGGAACAGTTTTCTACCCTTGTCACCACATGGACAAAAATTCCATTTAAATGTCAAGAAAAACACTTTATTTCACTGGGAGGAGGGAAAACACTCAAGAAAAGCCTCAGTTCTGAGAATTATAAAACAGGACATTAAGTAGTTAAAAATCGACTCTTTCATCAGCCAGACTCAACTGTGTGTTATTATTGCATTACATAGAGGAAAGGTCAAAGTATTAATTTTTCAGTTCAAATCAATATACGCAAGAAAACAAGAAACATTAGCTATGTCACTCTTTGTAACTACCATGAAGCACCCATCAAAACCTCTTAATGCCGACAAATTACTGTTATTTATGACCTAGTTGGCAGTCCCTTTTCTCTTCAGCCTTACACACAGGCACTATATAATGATTCAAACCAGACAGCCTACAAAGTTGTTGCATATTCAGTAACACCCAGTGTCAGTAATATTCAGTGTCATCGCATGCCTTGGACCTTTGGGATTCATCTCTATGGATGCTGAAATGGCACCAGAAGATGCAGCTCATCCTACACAAAGCAAAAGAGGTCATCCAAAGGGTCTCCAGTCTGGAAGACGACATAGGAGGCTCATGGATTGGATAACTGTGTGCAAGCATATGACAAATAGCCACAACCCAATCAATCAATCAATCAATCAATCAATGTCAGTACCATGCTTAATACCTGCTCATTTTAGGTAAATAATGCACTTGTAGTTATTTCTAGTAATATTAACACAAGAAAGTAGAACCCAACATTATTGAGTCTGACATGTTTGATCCCAGTATTGGCATCCAGATTATTTTTTTTCCCTTCAAATTATGAAAAAAAGTGTAGAGTTAAGTTATGGAGTCTCACTTCACATGCTTTGTAGACTTCACTAAAAACTTTCTCCAAAAGCATTTTTTAATTCTTCTTCTTATAACTGTATTGTTAATGTTTCCACAGTGTTGATGATAAACACATCTTCAGCATGGCGAGATATTGCTTTGGTAGTGGAGCACACACAGCTATGGATATGCTATGAAAGGAAGAGTGAAAACAAGAACAGCCACACATGCTCGTTTCATCATGAAGGTGTAAATGACCCGTTTCACAGCTACATGCGTTTAAAAAAAAAAAAATATATATATATATATGTAACTAAGATTTTGGTATTGGACTTTAAAGAGAAGTTGTATTTTCTCCATCCCAATTCTTGTGCTTTCGGGCACACAGCTTCAGTTCCCAGGCAGGCTAGGTCACTTCTGCCCTGCGCAGGCTGTGTCAGTGTCACTGCGGCAGCAGGACAGCGGTCAGCGGGGCGGCAGGTGCCCGACTCCACAGGAGGCCGCAGCACCGAGCCCGCAGCTGGGCACCCGGCACACCTCCCGTGCTCCTTCCAGCCCAACCCACGGCCGCTCGCCCTGCCCAGCGTTTCACGCCTTTGGGGCCGTCCCCAGGGAGCGATCCGGGCCTTCCCCACGCCGCCGCCCTGACCGAGGCCCGGGCCGCGCACGGCCCTGCCGCAGCCCGGCCGAAGGCACCCACCTTGTTGAGGTGGGGGTTCCTGGTGATGTCGTACCCTCGCTTCTTGATGGCCGGGGCGGCGCTCCCCGCCTGGCTGCTGCGGGCCCGGGTGACGGCGAGCGGGAGCGGCCCCCGGCCGGCCGCCACCACCGGCAGCAGGCGGCGGGCGCAGACCCCGCCGCACACCGGCACCATCGCCGCTCCTGCCGCAGGCAGCCCGCGGGGCTGGGCGGGCGCGGCCGGCCCGGCCCAGGCGTGCCCTGCCAGGTGAGCCCGGCGCGGCGCGCCCGCCGAAGCGAAAGGAAACCGGGGAAGGAGATCCCGGCGCAGCCCCGCGGCGGCGGCCGCCCCTCCTCCGTTACCTGTTAAGGCTCCGCCGGCGGCGGCGGGGAGGGGGAGCCGGGGCGGGCCCGCCCCCGCCGGGCACAGCGGCGCGCCCGCCCGGAGCCCGCTGGCTGCGGGGTGCCCGGCTCGGGCCTTGCGGTGCCCGCCCGCCGTGCCCGCGCCGTGCCCGTGAGCCGCGGAGCCTGGGCACCCTGCGCAAGGACACGGGGCCTTGGCGGGACACGGAGCGGAGCCGCGCGGAGGAGCTGTTAGTGCTTAAGGAGCATCCTCAAAAGAACTTTTCAGTCCCGGAGTGTGAACAGCCGTGGTTGGTTAGGCATTTCAAGCCGCATATAATCCATAAATTCCCTATGTGAAATTTAGATACACCGTATATTGTACATATAATGTATTTACTATGCATTTAGTTATATCATGTATATAACCTGTATTTCTTTATGTTGTAATTATATATTCGCTGAAGAAGACAGGTCCCTGCATCCATCTTTTTTATTTATTTTATTTTATTTTTTAATAAATGAGCTCTTTTATCCTTTGAAATGGTGAAAACATCATCACCACCACCACTACCATCACCACAACTACTTCTGTGGAAAAACAGTGCTCTGATTACCCTCCCAAAACAGTGGAAGGACTTCAATTTAATGGTCAATTTCATCTTAAGATCAACACTTCTTCTGGACCTTCATCCCTCCCATGAAGTTCACATCTGCCTTGCTAGAGGGACACTCTCCAGCTTACCCTTCCATTAGTGTTGCTGTCTGCATGTGTACTTTTTAATATGCTTTAATATATTCATGGATAAACTATACAGTCCATGCAAAAAAGAACAGACTGCTGAGCAAAAGATGACTAGATGGATATGGTTGGTTTTCCTTGCCTTGCCTCTAAGCACTCAGTAGAATAGACTGTTGCAATTTCATTCCACAATCTTATGATTTCTCCCTAAAGAGCACATGGTTTCATGCATTGTTCTAGGTGTGTTCAAGATATTTACACCCCTGCTGTAGGCAATGATTATATTCAAACCTCATACTTGAGAACTGTGGCAGCTTCATAACTACTATGGGGGGGGAAAAGACTCCTGGAAGTAGGGTTGTCTGTCTGGTCTTTGGGTCTTTCCCTAAAAATTTGGTCATAAATGGACACACTCCTGAGGAGACCCAGATGGTGAAGGGAAGGAGTATGTGCATCACTGAGGCCAGAATATTATCAGGGAGTTTGTTAGTGCACAGAAGACACAAGAAGAAATATACCACTATTCTTATGTTGTGTAGCTATAAACTGGAAAAATCTAGAGATTTTGACTTCCTCAGGAACAATTTTGCATAAAAGCGAAGTCAATATCATGCCAGCTTGCCAAAGCTTTCTTTCTCCCACCAGCCAGCTGGTACACCAGCCACCCTGTCAGACCTCCGACATCTTCGTGGCCTCCTCTGGACCTGCTCCAACAGGTCCACATCCTTCTTATGTTGGAGGTCTGGAACTGGACGCAGCACTCTGGGTAGGGTCTCATGAAAGTGGAATAAAGGGGGAGAATCCCTTCCCTGACCTGCTGGGATGTTTCTGATGCAGCCCGGGAATGTAGTCAGGGAGAAATCATTTGCCTCGGGCTACAACAAAGGAGCGGTCAAATGGCAAAGGTGGGAATTCCTACACAGCCCTTCTACAATGGATTAGCAAAAAGTGAGAACTTGGGGAGTGAGGGAAGTGCTGTATCTGTAATGTCTCATTTCTAAGTGGGCTGCAGAAACAGTTGCATATGTGATCTCCCATTATTGACTGCTGAGGTTATTGGGCAGGGATATTTTTAACAAGTGCACGGGATTATAAGCATTTTTGGCTCATGCACACACTGCCACAAGAAGATATATACTCATACATATGCTTTTGGCTTTATTGATTCTGTGTGGACTCTTTCACATACTTTATTTCTTTAATTCTAAAATTCTAGCTTATGTGCTTTTCAGAGCTGGGATGTATTATAAATTTATAGGTGTAAAATTAATTTTTTCTCTGCATCCACAAATTCTCTCCCTACTTTTGTGCAGCCACTGAACAGTGCCTTGCAGGGGCCATCTCATCTTTTATCTCCTATTGGCTGACAGTAGCCATCAAAATGACTTTTTCATCTTAGTGAGAAATAAATTACAAATGCTGGGCCTCTAAAATTTACCTGGCGCTGCAAAATAAAGCCTGAATCTGATTTAGATTCATTATCTCCAAGCTGCAGAGTGCTTTCTGTAAGATGCCCATGAATGTACTTCATCTAATGTGCAAGCCTCTCTTGAATGCAAATTGAATAAAAGAGATGGTCACATTCTTGATTAAAAAACTAGAAAGAACATTACAAAAAAAAGCTATAAAAGCAATGAAATGCACACTTAGATTAATCATTGAGGTCTTAGGATTTTTTAAGCTATTTTTCAGCAGCAGGAAGGAAACAATGATTGTGGAGTGGGATTCCATATACACTTGGGGATTTGAGAGTTGCTGCAGAATGCAATTGAAATTACAAAGCATGTTACAAGACCCAATTTATTCCTCCAGTAATTTAAGAAACCTCTTTGTGCTGTGGCCTTGCATTTAACAGTTTGGTATCTAATAGAATGCCAATGAAATACTCTTTAAGCTTACCAGAGAATGAATCTCTGACATATAAAGCAGAATTGTATAGTGTCTCTTCTTCCATGGCATTATCTTTCCTCTCACGAAATGAATTGAGCTGCAGTTATAAACTTTCATTGTAGTGATTTTCAAATCAGATACCTTGAGAATTCCTGGCATTGTGCAGCCATGTGTCCCCTGGTTTATTAGATTTTGCACAGACTATATACTCTTCAGACTGTTAATTGAAATTCAATGTGACATGAGAAGCCTAACACAAGTGGAGTAATGAGTTTTGGTTAGGACCCCTCTGTACAACAAATAGTGCTAGAACAGCTCTAAGTGCTGTAGAAGAGTCTGGAGCCAACTGATTCACAGATAGAGAGTCATGTAGGTTTGAAAAGACCTAAAATCATTGGGTTCCAAGTTTATCTTACACTGCCAAGTCCATCACTAAACCATGTCCCTACACACTACATTTTTATGACTTCAAATACCTTCAGGGATGATGAGGAACCACTTTCCTGGGCAGCCTATTCCACTGCTTAATCACCTTTCAGTGGAGAAATTTTTTTTAGTTTCTCACCTGAACTCCTCTGGTACAACTTGAAGCCATTTCCTCTGGTCTTGTCTCTTGTTGCTTGGTATATGAGACTGACCCCACCTCACTGCAGCCTCCTTACAGGCAGTTGTGGAGAGCAATAAGGTCCCCCCTGAGCCTCCTTTTCTCCAGGCTAAACACCCCCAGCTCCCTCAGCCACTCCTCATCAGACTTGTGCTCCAGACCCTTCCCCAGCTCAGCTGCCCTTCTCTGGATGCACTCCAGCCCCTCAATGTCTTTTTGTTAGTGAGGGGCCCAGAACTGAACACAGGATTGGAGGTGTGGTCTCACCAGTGCCAAGTACAGGGGACAATCACTGCCCTGATCCTGCTGGGATTTAAGACACCACAGGGATCATTGTGCCAACCTTCTCTATGTGCAAGAAATTATCTTCTTGATGTTTAATCCACAAGGATTCACAAAGCCTGTTTTGGATGTAGCAGCCACAGAACTCTTCTGTTCACCTCTAGTGAACACAAGACCCAGTGTTATAGACAGAATGCCACAGATGGTGCCATAGGATAGCAGACCCCTGCAATGGGAGAACAAGCCTCTCTGGTCTGAAAAATCCTTATTACTGCAGCCTGTCCCATGCAGTGAAGTTCAAAGTTTTTTTAAAATATAAGTACAGTTAATGCCACTGTGCTAATTCCATATTGTCTCATACACATTACAGATGGAGGGACATGCAGAGGATTCTTGTTTTTGGTCACATAGCTAGACAGTGATGGAGCTGGGAACTGCATCCATACATCCTGGATGTCAATCCTTTGCTTACTCTGTCTTCTATCACTAGGCTGCCTTTGTCACAGTTTACTTCCTTGCTGTCATGGTGTTATTCTTCAGCACTGAGAGACTTCATTGTCATCCAGACAAAAAACTCTGCAGTGATGCCTTAATCAGACTCCTGGACCTCTTTCTTGGTTTTGGCTAATTTTAAGTGATAATGATGATAGTTTATCTCTTCAAATGAATAATAAGGATGGAAATAAAGATACTTCAGTCAATAAATTCTCCCTTCCTCTCCAGCACAAATGCTGTCTTTTGGTTGTTCTTATTCTGTTTTACTCCCATCTTACTACATGTCCTAAGCAGTGCAGTAACCTACAGAGCACATGCATGATCCTCAGTGCCCAAAGTTTTGAAGAGGACAGAACAGCAAAGACGTTGCACTATTAAATGTTTCAATCAATTTATAGTGATATGTAAGCATTTAATATTGATTTATTAAAAAAAAATTAATATGGATAGGCTTCAAGCTTCCTGCCATAGAAGGTGGCATAGATTTTGCAATTGGCTTCAATAGGACTTAAATAGTGCTATAGTCCAGCTATAAATTTTAGCCATACTTTAAATTCAAAAATTATTCCATATACAGTGCAAGAGTACAATTTTCATCTAGCATGGTAACACTATTTTTAAGTGACATCGTACATATCTAAACAGAATGTTCTGAAATCAAAAAAAGAGGTGGATTTTTTTGTTGTTGTTATTTGAAGGAGCATCTGGACTGAGAGGAGCATCTGACTGACATCCAACTGGTAATGTGGCACAAGTCTGACCTGGACCATTACTTTTGCTAAAAATCTTTGAGCAGTTGAAATATTGAATTAACAATATGGAGTCACTAAAATGATGCTGAGCGAGACTTTGCAGCTTACAAAATAAAAAATAAAAAAGAGCTGTGCCAATAATGCCTTGTGATATAAAAAGAGTCAAGGGGGTGATCAAAGACTGAGACACATGAACAAGAGCTGTTATACAAGTTACTGAGGGATAAAATTACTGTGTCAACTGGTCCACCCATGCACATCCTCACTTACTGCTGCTGTCAAGGCAGTTCAGGGTGGGTTAACTATAACTGAAAGTGCACTACAGTGATCTGTGTTCCCTTCAGCCTGACTGAGGCAAGCACACAGACAGTTAAGGTGTTTCTGAATAGCCACATTTGCCATGGTATGGAAACATGTACATGCACAGCTGATATGCAGCAAGTTTAACAATTCATGGCCACTAAAGTTGTAATAGTCCTCTCTGGCTGTAAAGATATTTTTATATATTTATCTTCATACCACAGTTTGGTCAGAGGAGCTTTAACTTTTTAAATTTTTTATTACTTTCAGACTAATATATAAGGGAAATATTTTTTTTATGATGAGGGTGGTGAAACACAGGAACAGATTGCTGAGAGAGGTGGTGGATGCCCCATCTCTGTAAACATTCAAGGTCTGTTTGGACATGGCTCTGAGCAGCCTGACCTTGTTGAAGATGTCCCTGGTCACTGCAGGGCTGTTGCTACTAGATGGCTTTTAAAGGTTCCTTCCAATGCAAACTGTTCTATCATTTTATAATTCTATTTATTTCAGGTCATGTTCTGACATTCCTAAGTGTTCTGGAGCAGTATGAGTCTATATGATGAAAGGACAAAACTGTGTGAGAAGCTTTTAATCAGAGAGGACAATTTTACTTCATAAGTGTATTAATTTGCATCTTTCACAATGGAATTTTTAAATGTTTTAACTGTATGTGTGAAAAGGCAAGGTTTGAAAATAGCTATTTTTGAACATTGCAAAATGAGAAAATAATACCAGATTGTGCATAAGTGAACATTCTGAAAACAGCTTCAGAGCCAGGTAAACCTGGATATCATATTGAAAAAATCCTATGAAGAAATCTGCATGCCTACATGCAAAGCATTTCTTCACTCAACTTCTACAACCTTCATTTTTTGAATATAAATTCCTAGAAGACAAGGCTTACTAATGTTAGGTGGAGAACTCTCCAAGTTATATATTTATATAATGCTCTTTATACTCATCCCTATCCCAAAGTGTATCCTCCTTAGCAGGCAAGTCTCCAATAAGAACTGTAGTAAGAGTAAGAACTGGAAGAATTCATCTGTTGAAGATTTCTCAGGCTGTTAGAGAAACTGGTGCTGGTGTGATACAAGACCCCCTTACAAATCTGCTTTAACTTGGCTGGCCTCTGTATAATTGTATTAGCTCTGCCATTAACAATCAGGAGCTATCAAGTGAAACTGCAACCATGGCCTCCTGGTGAAATCATCTCATTAGTGCAGTATCCAAAAGCGTGCCTCCTTTAAACTCTTTGGGAGAGGGAAAACACTGGCACAAAATTTCCGAGTGATAACCAGTTCACAGAGGGCAGCAGCCTCTCACTGACCTTGCTATGCATCCAGCTATGCATGACAGAGCTCTTCAGAGCTCTATTGATGAAATACAGGGCTGATAAGCAAAGTAAACAGCTGAAAGTGAGAAGTAGCTTGAAAGGTCAGTTACAGAACAGGTACAGATATACTCAGCTGCCAGCACACTCTCCTACCTGAAGCAGAGCTCTCAGTCTTGCTGCCATTTAAAAAAATATATGTAAGGTCAGTTTTGCAAAGTCCTATGCAATCATAAAATAATCTTTTTAAAAAAGTGACAGGCTTCAAATCATATGGCATAAAAACATGTTATTTACATAAGTAAAGCAGAAATGTTTGCTGGTTTTCTCAATTAAGTTCTCTTCTTCAGCATACAATGGTTTTCAAAATTTTTATCTGTTCATCAAGCCTTCAGTTAATTCTCTAACTTCCAAACTAATCTCCCAAAAAGCTTTTGGGTCTCATTTTAGGAGACTTTGAGTCTCTTCTGCATCTTAAAATAAATGAGGGATAACGTTTTTGAAGTCAATGGTCCTATATTTTTGACTGATATAAATCAGCATATCTTTTTTTAACATTTCTCTTATTTGCACACTAGCAGAAGCTTAGCAGCCTTGTATCGCTGACCTTAACTCTTCATTCCAAACAAACAGTGTTTCTCCTGAATGCTTGTAGTCAGAAGTACCTATTTATTGCAGAGACAGAAAACCCAGAAAGTAGGAAATGAACACTTTAAAAGGCCATTTAATAAAAGTACAGGAAAACTTGCACTGCTGAAAATAAATTATATTAGATGGTTCACTGAGAAAAATCTCTCGGATACTCTGCTGAGAAGATCTGACAGTTGGGTAATACACTTTATTTCATGGAACCTGCATACATGAGACAGCTGTAGAAAGGAATTTTAATCAGTGTGTTCATTTTCTAATCAAAGCTTTTAAAAATAGTGGCCTGCCAAGCTCCAGCTGCAGCCCAGGTTTGCACTGAGGCTGCTGGGAGCTGGGCAGACATGCTTCTGCTGACTCTGCTCTGAGAAATCAACTTCTGGCAAAGGAGGTGGACAGCAGCTGGCTCTGCTGATGTTGTAAACTTCTGCAGCACAAGTTGCCAGCCCTATGTGTCAGAGAGGGGTGCTGTTGCTTTTGATATTTTTTTTTTAAGAGGAGGGAGAAGACAGCAATTAAAACCTTGAACCAGGCAGCAATGAGTTGTGGGGTTTTTTTTGCAAATAGACATTCTTTTGGTCACAGTGGGGAATTGTGACTTTGCAAAGGGGATGAATGAATTAGTAGGCAAAGTAAGAAGAGTCTCTACTTGTAGCTGTAATGTGCAAATGCTGCCAGCACATCCATACGGGCTCCATGCTGAAGTCTGGGAGGCTTCCAAAAGCTTTTTAACCCATGGAAAATGCCACATGTGAAAGTTAATGTTTTCTGAATTGCCATTTAATACAAGGGGAAAACACAGATCATTGTAATGGTGAACATAATTTATGCCATAATGAATCTTAGATGATGAACTAATTTGTGTTGCTTCTAAATTAAGAGGAAAGGATGTAGCAAGCCACAGGCCCATCCCTAGGGAGCTCAGACTAACTCTACTAACACCTATTGGCATGTGCAATGCTGATGAATAAGCTCATTCTCTGGGGCTGAGTGGAGTCAATCCATCACTGATACAGAGAAATCTGCAAGCAACAAAGATTGCAGCGAGCAATTTATTAGTGAGGAGATGCTTCCCAGGAATTACAAAAGGCAATTTGATAACAAAATAACTTCATGTCCAAAACTTGTATCAAAATCAGCGTAAAACTCTATCTGTTTCCCAACAACACTAGAGACAGTAATGGAAAGAATCACAGGGGAGAAAGGTAGAGACATTCCCAGTTCAAAGTGCACACACAAATTATAGATAATCTCTGAAATCTGAAGAGCTGTTGAAATCCAAACATTTCCACAGGATACATCATGCACCTAGCAGCAGTGTGTGGGTGGACAGGCTATGCAGTAGTGCATATTTCACTGAAATGGAGCTGTGAATGTCAACATGGACAACTCCTAAGAACCCTCTCTTTTTCCACTGCAACAGAATATGTAAGAGTTCAGTGCAGGGAGCAGCTGAGGGTTAGTGGGACAGATTCTCAAAACTGAACTATCAGAATAATAAAGAGGACATGGATACCACCTTTTTATCACAAGACAAACTATCGCTTGCACAAGTGTCAAATTGCCAATGCAATGCAATAAAAAATTGTATAACACAACAAAAATAATGAAAAACCTTTGAGCCCAAAATTATACAAAATGCTCCTAAAACATTAGATGTTGCTTAACTGCTAAAAAAAGGAGGGATAGTCTAGGATAAGTGAGCAGAGTCTAATCTTGAGCAAACAGAGAAAGACATCACCAGAGGCCACTTTCTCCCATCCTAAAATCAGCACCCCAGGGGGTGTGAATCACCAGCTGGGAAGTGCCTCACTCCTCTAATCCTAAAGAATGGAGATACATCTTCAAGCTGCTGTCTAATATTTAAACATGCAAAACAAACTAGGATTAACCCTTAGAATCCACCTGTAATGAGCCCAGCTCGTATGCCTTGTACAGTACAGTTTATAAGTCATGTATAAACAGTTTATAAACAATTATATTTCTTTCATTGAAGCTGGCTGCCTCCGTTACTGTGTATTCACATCAGTATTCCCTGACAAAAGCTAAACTTTTCCTGCAGCGAGAGGAGGGTCTTTACTGACAGCTAACTCCCAGTTAGGTGCCATATCTGCAGTCGTGACATCTTGATAACTGAAGGATTAAATCTGAGAAAGGATGTCTACGTGTGTGCTGGAAGGAGGGAGGAAGAGAAGATGAAAAGCAGAAAAGCAAAATTGCTTTGGAGTACGAAATGTGCTGGAGCCTCTGGTATGACAGTCTGTGCACTCACAGCCATAACCAAAGTGCAGACAAATCCTTGCAGCCTGCCAGGCTTCTCCCCCGTCCCAGTACAGGCAGATACAAGAGACCTTCCCCTTCCCACTCACATTCCCTAAAACCTGGATGCTTATTGACACTTGGCTGTATTTCAGAGCCAGTGTGAGTCACTGAGCAAGGGTTTATTACTCATTGCTGAGCAATAGCTCAGGAATTAGGAGCTCTGGGGTTCATGTGTCAGTGGTCACTGTGATGTTAAATAGGGCAGGTTTGCCTGGGAACCCTCCGAGTCATCCCTGGGAACCCTCTAAGTCATCCCTATTTTCCTTCCTTCCATTTATTTATTTATATATTTATTTAGTTTTCAACAGGGTTCAGGGACAGGGTGTTCCTGCTTTCTGGGTTATTTTGTTACCCAAGGGTGAGCAAGAAGACAAACTGTGCAAGAAAATGGATTTTATTCATTGTGGGAAAGTCAGTGTATACGGGGGAAAAAAATGTGTTCCACATTCTCTCCACATGATGAATCTAGGATTCATGTGGAGATAAACCAAAAATACCCATGACACAGCTTTGGTTTTTGCATTTCATTTCCACAGGAGATTCCCAGAGTTGTTTGTTTGAAATAAACAACATGAAAGGAGACCCTCTGCCCACTCTGATGTGAAGCAATTAATGGCTGGATCAGCATTTCCACTCTTAATTCTGCTTTTCATATGGTTTGTTTTAAAAATTTGCTCCAGTCATGAACTTACCATGTAATAATACTTTGCATTTAGAAAGGTCTTTAGTCTGAACAGCATAAAGTGCTTTGAAAATGTTAGTCAATTAGTATTCACACTAGCATGAGAAATACAGGCTTTTTTCCCAAGAGAAAGAGGCATTTGGGGTGAGACACCCTGATGACATTTTGTATGGTGATATGACAGAGTATCAGAAACCCAGATTTCTGTTCATTAATTCTGATAATCATTTGAACCCATCACTCTTTTGATGTTCTCCTTTAAAACAATCTTTTTCATTTTCATACTGACAAGAAATTTTAAACAGTTAGTCCACTAATTTTTTTCTATGTGGCTAGATGTAGGTTCAGGATATGAGTAATAATAAATAATATAATGTAAAAATATATTGTATGTATAATCTTCATGAATGATTGTAAGACTTCATTGATGAAACAGAGGAAGTCACCTGCTGTTGATCTGCAGTCATCTTATGGGTGTCAAGCATCAAATATTAACAGAACAGTATATCTGCACTGCAGCAGAGCCTGCAACTGATAGTGCAGGAGGGAAGAGGAACTGTAAATTACACTTATCTGGGGCAGAATTTGCTCTTGGTCTCATGATCATTGAGAGTCTGGATGGGGTTAAGTCTAGGTAATTTAGACAACTAATTTACACTCTAAATTTCCCAAACTGAGTATAACAGTTCTTGTCCTATACAGGCTGGGTGTCCATTTCCAAAGACACTGTAAGCTTCCAAAGGCACTTCCCTCTTTTCATTGACCATGCAGACCACAAGGATTCTAAGGTTCTGCCTTTTAAAATATTACTTCTTAGCTGGATACAATTCAGGGTACCACTTGGTTGCTTCCATTAGGCAGACTGGATGCACATGTCTTTATGATGTTCTGCAAAAATTGCAGTGGGATCTACAATGCCTAAGTCTCTCCTACTGATTTCAGCACTCCCTGCAGCATTTAGGACTTGCCTAAGGATCTCTCAGCCCAGTTTTTGGAGCTAGTCTTCTCCTTGAGAATATATAAGTTCACAACACAATACAGCCAAACTACATGTGAAAGTCTTATTTTTACAGCACAAGAAGCAACACTAAAAGTTTTTTGTTTTTTTTCTTGCTTATTTTGCTTAGGAAGAACAGCTGCTAAGATGTTCTGTGCTGTGGCAGACAAGATTACCCAACCATACCCTGCATGATGTGACACCCAGCCTAAGCCTGTGGGTGCTCTGTGTACTATGGGAATGATCTATAAAGAAATAAGTCAGAAATTACCCTTGTCCTTTACAACCTTGATCCCTGACATATGGAAGATTGCAGAAAGTGGTTGTATCATGCAATCGGGAGGAACAGAGGAAAGAAAATAAATTTTATAGGATCCCACAGGATTACATAGCTCTACTGCATGCCAAAACAAGTAGTTTCAAGTCATGTAGTTGCAAAAGAGTGAAGTAGAAGTAGATGTAAAATTGATGAAAGGGAGATGAGATGCCTCGCCTGTCCACCTGCCCACCTGCAAGCTGGAACAGCTTGGCACAAAACGTAGTGGCAGGTGTAGGAAAAGCTGGCAGACAAACTGGAGGAACTGGAGCTGGAGCTGGGCTCTTGAGTACCTAGTAATCTCCCAAGTCACAGATTTCACAAAATTAATGTGGACCGTGGCACTCTGATATCCTACTTGGTTTGTGACATTTCGTTTGACCTTGATATCCTATTTTGGAACAAGACAATGCCATTACCTTAGCTGAGAAACAAGAGCCCTGGAAAGAAAACTGTAGTGGGCTCCATTTGAGGTACTGCAGACAGAAGCATGGAGGGAGAAGGTAAGTCATCATTAGTCCTGTTAACTCTATTTCTCTTTCTGAACATGTTTTTTTCCACCAATTACAACAATTGATCAAATTTCAGTAGTCAAGGACCACGATCTTTGCTCCTCTCACAGTCCAATCTGCAATGCAGAGATTAATTACCCATGTTTTACACTTAATTGCATAACTAAGAACAAAAACTAACAGTATATCAGTAAGTTTCCATCCAAACAAATAAATTAAAACTTTGTTTTAACCATGACATACGACGTTGGCAGGGACTTCAAGGATCAGCTGGTCCAACCTTGTTCAAATCCCCTGAAGACTGTAATACCAAAGTTTGCATATAAACTGGTTCCCTGACCTTTACCAGGAGAAAATGTATTTCAGCTTTAACTCTGGAGAGGCAAGGGTAAGGAACTTGTGTGACTGCTATTAAGGTGTGCAGCACAGGAGCTCTGGGAGGATTGCAGAGTCATGCATTTCCCTAATGACTCTTAAGAGGGAGTGACAGTCCTGCTCCACAGTGTATTGATCAGCAGAGCAGCTGCCAAACAAAACAGCAGTGACACATCAAATATACATTGAACTTGGCTCTGTTTCTCACAGTATCTTATTCCAGGGTTTGTAACTGAACAACTTGAGGCATGAAATGGTCCTGTTTGCATTAACTGTGTGTTCCTTCTGGGGAGCTCTCTGTAACTATGGTGTCAAAATGCTTCCCATCTTCTGACACATAGTTCTTGCTCCAGTCTCCTGTGGTTCCCATTTTTCAGAAGACGACCAGCACCATAACTGAACAGGGTCTTTTTTAGGATCACATGGGAAGTGTGTGTCAAAACAGAGAAGTTTCACCTGTTCATCATAGTGGCCTAAGAGCCATCTTTCAGTAGGTTCTCAGGTATAATCCATTTTTCTGCCAAACTGTTACAATGCTGAGTGCCATAGGTCTTCTGATTGCAAGTGCAGTAAAGCAAATAGAAATAATTCTTGTGGCACTAAACAAGAAACTGGGGAAGCTGCACACAGTAACAAGTGGTAACTCTAAACTGGTGTATTGCACTGAGCACGGTGGTAGCAAAGGGACTGATGTAGGGATTGTAACTTCATCAAGACTGATGAAGGGATTGTAACAGAAGCCCCGCTGCAGACAGGGCTTCAACTTTCATTTTGTGTGGCAGCTTTCTATGTTGCAGGTTCTCTTCTTTTTTCTTTGTTGATTAATCTAGATCTATTGTTGGTGGTATAAAATCCTTTTCACAGATTGCTTAGGGCATGGCCCACTGTGATCAAGGGCAGCACATTCTGTCCCTGTCATTAAACAGTGCTGCCTTTAATCACCAGAGGTGAATGATGTTACATACTTTTACGATGCGGCAAATACATATGGCAATGTTCAGATGTGGGTTATGAGGGAGCGTTTTTTACACGCACAAATGCAAACATATAAAACTGTTCTGAGCAAGGTCAGAATAATTCGTGACACATATTTTGTCTCAGCTTGAGGATCACCAGCAAAACCTGCATACAGAAAATAGCAGGCAAGATTAATAAAAAATCTAACAGTTTGTTATGACTTGGTTTCAGAGCCCTTCCAGCTGCTCTTTTCTCATGACAATAAACATTGGCCATTACCTGCCCATGCACCTTTTGTTTAGCTTGGCATGAACTACACCTCAAAAAAGACACTACAAAAAAGCTTTAGAGGAACTTTCTACAAGGGCATATAGTGATAGGACAAAGGGGAATGTTTCTAAGCTGAGTGAGGGCAGGTTTAGATTAGATATTGGAGGAAATTCTTTACTGTGAGGGTGGTGGGGCACTAGCACAGGTAGCCCAGAGAATTGTGGATGTCCCACCCTGGAAGTGTTCAAGGCCAGGCTAGATGGGATTTTGAGCAACCCGGTGAAGTGAAAGGGTCCCTGCCTATGTGTAAAGACTTACAGACCAGAGTTGCCTGTCTCAAACACTGTGAAGACCACAAAAGGACTTTGCAATGAGATGTGTACAGAAGGGAGCGACAAGATGGCACTAACTCCAGTCCTGGTGGACGTGAGATCTGGTCAGCACATCCCGGGTAACGCATCCAGACAAAAATTTACACTGTGGTAAACTTTATAAAGAAGTAACTGCTTGTATGGATATCACTGCTCAGAAAAAGATCATTCCAAGTTATGGGACAGATGGCATCTGTGACCACCAATGACTACCAAAGCCCCCTGAATATACCTGGAACCTGGACTGTAAGTTAAGCTGCCACTGAAGGAACCTGAGATAAGATAAAGGTGGTACTATTGTCTTAGATGTTATCTCAGACCTAGGGGAAGGTTAACAAAGCTAGGGAGGAAGAATGTATCACTGATAATAGACACAAAAATTGCAGAATTTATGGCCAACTTGGAAAACCAACTCAACTGAACTCAGATCAGATGGGGTAAAAGGTAAGTCTGGCAGGGGGAGATCACGACCCCCAACTCACAGATCAGCAACCCCAGAAACCGACTGAACTCAAAAAAAGAGAAAGACAGAGCATGTGGACTAATTAGCATTAGAAGTGAGGGAATAATTTAACCAATAGAATAAGAAAACTCTGTAGCCAATGAACATTAATTCCTTTGTTTGCTAAGGTGTATACAGGGTGAAAAGTTTTGAATGACCTTGGGACCTCCACCACCAAGAAATTCAGGGTGAAGAAGGATGAACAGGATAGGATGCTGCTGGATCCACGGGTTGAGACTATCTGCTGCTTGATCCCTCTTTCTCTCTTTCTTCTTGCTCTTCTATTTCTTCATCTCTCTCTACCTCACATTTATTGTTAAATAAAATTGTATTATTGACTTCCACATATGGTCTTGTTTGTGCCTTAATTTGGGCAGAGGCACCTCTCAGTAGTTGGATCTTAATACCATGGCAGGGAGTTTGAATCTATGTGATCTTTAACAGCCCAATCCAAAACCATTGTATGATTCTATATGGGAAGGATGTTTGTGTAGACACTCAGTGGTCTGCAAGAACCAAGCCAGATCTGGTATTTTATAGCCACACCCAGAAGAACTACATCAGAGTCACTTCTCTGTGTCAAAAGTTAGTTTCAAAACAGAGCCTTGTTTATAAACTATTCCTTTTTAAGACTAATTCCAGAACATTAGATGACTCTGGGTAGTTTTAACTATTATTTTATTTGTCTGATAAGAGTCCTACTTGAATATTTGAGACTTATCCTGGTGAGCACACTAACAGGATACGGTCACATCAACATCTGACAGCAAGGTTCACTAGCCGTGAACTTACAAAACCTCAGCTATTTTGTGGAACCAGCCCTTTGCACGCCTGATCCCCTGGCGCCAGGGAACAAGCTCCCTGGATCAGACCACAGTGACCATGGAGTATGCTCCAGTGGTTACTGGGATGCTCCAGCAGTTACTGGCTGCTCTGTGAACCCATATCCCAATTAACCCCTCAAGAACATGTTCACAGGCCTAAACACAAGACATTTAATCTGCAACATACAATAACAGGCACTCTTCAGCATCAGGTAGAGAATGTTCTCGTCATGTGAGAGATTTTGGATGTTAACAGAGGGTGGGAGCAATGGCTTTGCCAGTGAGTGGGTTTTGAGACAAGCTTTAGAGGAAGAGAAGATTCTTAGAATGCTGAAAGCCTAAAAAGCAAGGATTTTTTTTCCCCTCCAAATAACAAACAAAGCTGAGACCACAGTCTGCCCATCCCGAGTCCCTGGGATACTGGAGGGAGATGATGAGTGATTAGAAACAGCTGAAATACTGTTTTAAACCTCTATTAATTAATCCTGTAGCAATCCCACTGTCTTCAGAACTTCCTTCAACAGGAAATTTTCCTTCCATTCTCTGAAGGCTGGAGACCATTTTTTACTTGTTGTTATATGTCAAAAACTTGTTTTGAAATGAATTTGTCAGACTGCCCTGAGTGATGCCGTACCTACCAAATAACCCTGCAAATGTGAAGAACTGCCACAGAGCATTAAACAACTCACTCCACCTATAGGAAACAGCCTGCAGTGCATAAACATCGCCCGGGGCAGGATCACATCGGTGTTCCCACTGCCAGGTATCCAGTTTGGCAGGACACCAACGTTCAGCTTCTAAAAACAAACCTGTGGCAGCAGCAGGAGGCTGTCACGGGCTCGCTCCCACATCAGTTTTAGTCGTCCTCCAAAGCTGGGGCTGGGAAGTTGGTGCGTCAGTTGGCACCTTTGAAGAGGTGCCAACAAAGAGAATTTTCCTAACTATCCTACAGGGAGAGTCTGCACCTCAGGATGTGTGTGTATGGATCCCATCAGTACTACTGCACAGCTAGGACACCCAGGAATTGTAGTGCTGAAAACCCCAACAATTCAAGACCCTCATCTGCAACAAAAAGAGGCAGGAACACGAAATGAAACATGAAATAGGTGTTAATTGTGTTGTTCTTGCTCTGCATGACACTGACTCATTCCTTCCATTTTGACAGGCTATATCCAGAAAAACAACTCTCAGTGATGGCTGGTGCTGCCTGCAATCCTGGCAGAGATACAGCAAGAGAGATCACACCTGGTTTTATGGGTGTAAAAAGGCCAACATCGAGAAACAATCAAGACGGAAGAAGGCCTTTTTGTTTACTCTGCAAAGCTGTTTGAGAAGGGGGCACATTCTATTCTGTCCTTTCCACCTTTTCTCCTGGATTACTTTTTCACTGGGACAGGCTCTAATCTCCCCTCCATGGAGAAAAAAGCCACGGGGGCAGTGTAAGTAACCTGGCCCTGCGTCTGTGAGTTCTGCTCACACTGAGCTTGCTTCGCTTTTGAGTCTGTCAGCTACGTGTGTGTCATCTGGGAAAGCCAGAGGATTTCTCTGATACTCTGACACAAAACTCACATGGGAATGATTTCCTAAAGCTGAGCCACAACCTCATAATGGATCTCCACACAAAGAGGGGAAGAGTGCTGGGAAGAAATGCTGGGAATGGTAACTGGAAGATGCAGCTGATGACAAGAGAAGGGAAGAGAGTCCCAAGAAGCTTAAAAGAGTGAACCTCATGTATCAAAACACGTTGCTGCTGTCCTGTTCTGAGGATAACTCAAATGCCTGAGATAAGACTGGCAATTAAGTGTGGTGTGGTCCTCTGAAAGCCTATGGGGTATAAAGCAGCATGTGGGAGAAGGATGCTATCCCTTCCCATTACACAGTGGTTTTTCCATAACCATGTAGGAAGTTGTGGCAGAGCTGGACCTTGGACTTGGTCTGAAGAGCCCCAGCAGCCAGAGCCACCCCTGTTTGCTGGCTGCAGATGCTGTGCTTCTCCCATTGACTGAACAAGGCCTGAACATCACAAATGTCCAAAAGGCAGCAGCATTAAACTGGTATTATCTCACAGAGTGAAACAAAAAGAAGCACAAACATAGAATAATGTAAATCCATGGGATTATTAACATTTATAAGAAAATAAAAATAACCCAAAAACCTGAACATACTCAGTTCCTGCTGCCACTGGAACATGCTGCAGTGTGTTCATCTTTACCCGCAAGGAAGGGATGGGAGAACAAATTCCAAATGCCAGATGTCTTATTGCATAATGTATTACTGGAAAATGGAATAAGGATGAATATATAGATCAGTGGTGAATAATACAAAATATGTAATAACAAAATTCACTCTCATGCAAGAAGCACAATAATTATCCATAGGAACCAGAGGAAACTCCATTCCCGTGTCAGAGTTTCAGCTAGACTTGACAGAGGATACTCATCAGGAATATGCATGAGAAAATGATAAATCATATTATCTGGACCAGTTTACCATCTCTAAAAAAAAAAAAAAATCACACTACAAAAAATTCTGGTTTAATACATTCAATTCACAAATGGGTTGGTTTTTTACTTGGTAAGATAACTTGGCAGAAGCCGACTGCCTTTTTATTCACTTGAAGATTTTCCTCTGTTAGATAAGAATTAAGAAAATATCTTTTTTAGCTCATTGAAGAAAAAAAAAATTACTTTAATAGTGACTTCTTCTTCCAAAGACTAGAAGTCATCGTAAAACAGGTCTATGATTAATGTCTTGGTGTAAATCTACCCAAATCTACAGGGTTTTTTTAATCCAATTTGCCCAGGCCACCAACTCCTACCAGATGGAACCTGAACTCTGAGTCACAGAGTTCCGTGAAACCAACAGCTAACAGGGACTCTCCTGTGTTTCAGTGGCTGCTTTCTCTGAGCCACATGTTCATTCATGCAGTGAAATTTTAAGTAACTACAGCTTGAAGGCATCATCTGTTCTGAGAGCCTTCAGAGTAAAGGGACCAGCAGGTACTGAGATTGCATTTTAACAGATGTTTTCCTGGGTTCCTATGCCACCTACTTCTAAACAGCAAGGTCCATGGCATGCTTTAAAACTCTAAGACATGATTTACACAGAGGCAAACAGCTTGATGCAGCATAGGCTACCTTTTTTCAGAACTGCTGAAAGTCACTGGTTATTTTCCTCACCTCTACTTTTCTCCATGCCTTGCTTCTTTCTGTTTCCTGACTCCAACATCACTATTTGAATACATCATGAAACCACACACTGAGCCTGAGAGTATTTCTAGAGAAATGCTTGTGATACCTATTGAGAAAGGGTATGGCAACAACAGGATGGGGACACATGCCTGGAAGAAGGCACGGAGACGGAAAAAAAAAGACAGGTAAAAGTACAGAAAGTAAGTTTCTACATATTGTCTTGATGAATGCAGTAGAAACACCTTAAAGAGGAGTAAGGCATTGGAAGTGCTGATACAGAGAGCCAGTGCAAGCAAGTGGACAAAGACCAGTCAATTGAGACAGACCTAGCTAGGCAAAGAGAAGGAAAGGGAAGGACAGACTTAGATAATGGCAGTACTACGGGCTTTATCATCTGGGCATCCTTGCACAGAGCCTAAAGTTCATGGCTTCATGCTGTAGAACAGCACTGAGGCATTGAACTTTGGGGTTTGAGAGGGTAAATGGGGTTGCCATTTCAGGCATCCAAACTAGGGTGCAGGAATGCAACAAGAGGGCTGTGTTACTACAGCTTGATGAATCACTGCCCATCAGCTGTACACACCAACATAAAACAACTTCACCTTTCATATCTGCCACCCAAAATGTGTGAATCCACCTGAGATGAATGTCGATCCCTTCCAAGGCAATGTGAGAGGAGTTTCAGCAAGTTCATGTTGATTGTTACCCAGACAGGCTTAAAACAAACCTGAGGTGCATCTTATGGGACAGATGGCAAAATCACAGTATTTACATTGCTTTTATTCAGATAGTCATATAAATTACCATGGTTTTGGTACTGATAGTCTGCAGTCAGTGATTTCCCCATATATTTCATGGACTTTCCTTATAAGGCACACTGAAAAAACTGTTATTTTCCCTTTCTTGGACCCTGTATTAAAAAGAAATATGAATATTATTAAACTGCCCTGGGAAGAAGAGAGAGGGCTGAGTTTCATACCAATAGCTACAGGGTTTTTTTAATCCAAGCCCAGATGACAAGGCACCCTTCGTGTATTAGAAAACTCTTCATGTAAATAAATCATAAGCCTCTTGGGCGGAGGAGGAGTTAGAGACTGCTAATCTTTCCCTTTAGGGTCTGTGCACTGGATAGTTTGGGAACCTCCCTTTTTTTCTGTGCTGCAGGCAGATGTTTGAGTTCAGCTAAGCCATTCCAGCAGATATTTCCTAACATTCATGAACCTTGTGGATACGCTCCATCCCAAGCAAGCAGTTATTGGCATTGCTGATGTATGGTGAGATTCTGTTAGCAAGGGACTAGCAAAAGTGTAGGGGACAAAGCCAAGAAAACAGCTAAGTGTCACTCGGCCTTTTTTTAACATGTTCATTCAGTTTATTATGCAGAGGTAGTTTTAAAAATCATCATTGCATTGTTCCTTAGTTTAGGGAAGCACCAAAGCTGCAGGATGCCCAGTAGTAATCTTTCTCATGGTTAAATAAAACTTTGTGTTTACAAGGCACTTTCTGGTGTGAAAAAGGCTCTATCATTCTTATATCTATCTAAGGAGTTTGACCCTTACATATTAAAAAGTTCAAACTGGGCTGCTGATAAAAAAGTAAATGTGGCCAAATGCAATAGAGGTCGTGTAAACATTGCACACACAAGCACACTCTCAGATATGTGGGAAATGTATATTTAAGTAGTGTATCTGAGGCATATGTATGCTCAAGTAGTGCATCTGTGTGCCCTGAATACTGTACACTTGAATGAACTTTCCCTCAGAACAAAAGTGTAGTTTTCCATCTTGCACTCATAATTTTTTCCCCATAAAAATATTTTAATGATTTAAGTCCCACAAGCCCAAGAGTTCCAGATGCATATTTTAGTTGTTTGTCATAAGAACTATCCAACATAAAAAATGACCACCCTTTTAGCCAGAATGAGTTTGCATAATGTTAAAGTGAAGCAGAAGAGTTTTTCACTGTAGTGAAATAAGTCCTTGTAAAAATGCCATTTGTGAAACTTTAAAACCAGCAGTGGAAAAATAAGATTTTTGTTGCCATCTGAAATTCTTTAAAAGGAAATATGTCTCTAGAAGGTAATCTCTTGTTCCTATCAAAGGCAGCAATAACTTTCCGATTCATTTCAATGGTGCTTAAATTTTAGACAGAGATACATCTTTTAGCTTTTTCACTTTTTGGGTTTTTTTGAGTCTTGAATTATCACCATCCTACTATTTTGGGAAGAGCTGTGTACCTATCATATTAACCAAACTCTCCTGCAAGGGTGAATAAATAAAAGTCACAGATGTTTTTCCTAAGCCATCCTAATAGATGAGTGAAACAAAGCACTGAAATTCCAGAGGGCCACACAACACACTGCTCACCTGCTGCTGAGGTAAGGCATGGCATGGGTCAAGGCAAGGCATGGGTCTACCTGTCTGGTTTCCTCTTTCTTCTGCTGGGTGTATCCATCCACTTTGTTGGGGTATTTTGTATGTTTGTATTTGGATGCAACAGAGAAACCCAACAGAATTCCATGTATGGATGGAAATGGATGCAAGTTTCAGTGCAAATTGGATTTGCACTGATTTCAGGAGGCAAAATTCACTGTCGTCTCCTGAGGAACCGGATTTGGATGCATGTCTCAGGACCTTTTCTTCCAAACATACCTATTTCTATCTCTTGGTGAAAAGTGCTTGCAGGGGCACATGCCAGAGGGAACAGACTGCTTCAAGTCAGATGTGGTTAATGGAACATCCACTCCTCATCTCTGTATAAGACAGAGTCATCCATTTCCCAATTATTTTCAAACTGCTTATTTTTCACTCTGGGTTAATGATTTTCCCAGAAGCAATACTCTTTGTTTCTGGAATTACTTGGGTGATGCCCACTCAGTTGCCCTCTGCCCTTTTCACCTTGGGGTGGACTGAGATGTGGAGAGTGATTTACCTAAAAGGGAAAGTTCTTGCAGTCTTCAGTTAAATATTTACTTATGCCTTTTTTGGTGTGCCTCATCCTTGGTACTCCCAAGTCCTCTGAGACATCAGTATCAATTCCCAGTGACTCTACAGACACTCCCCTCCTCAAGGAGGGTTACTCAATACTGTTTTGGACACATTTTCTGCTACTTAACTAGACTGCAAATATTTTTGTATTTGTGTTACTAAGGTCAACAGAGACCTTGTCGACAATTTCCTTCTGTTCTTAGAAAAGTATGTGCCAGTGTGGTTAGGATGCAGACATTTCAAACTGGGTTCAGAGTGGACTGCAGGACCAGGCTGAGGAGCCTTGTGGCGCTCCAAGAGGGGTTCCCTACCTCTTAAAATACCTGTGTGCTGCCAATTTGAAGAGTGCTGTTCAGGGTGGCAGCTGGCTGAGGCAATCCAAACACTCCCATTTGGATACTCATGTAAAAGCACCTCAGGTTAGAAGGTTTTTGTGTTTGTCTTGAAGATGACTGATCAGATTTAAGACAAGCTGTTTTCAACAAGCCTTGAACATGCCCACAGGGATGGGAGGTATCTGGGAGGGACAGTGCTGAGCCTTCTTTGTGCATGTTTAGGTTGCTGATAACGTTTGAAAAGTGTGGCAAAACCCTCCTGGCACAGCATGTACTTTGAGACAGCACCAAGTGCTTAGTGGAAATGTTGTCTTCTTCCCCTAGAGGTGATCAGGCTCCTACATATCATGACATTTCTTCAAAAGCTACCCAGTGATGCTTTGCCCAGTGTGCTTAACTGGTCCATGGAGCTTGTTATTTAGAAGTCCCACTGGCTGCAGCTGTAGCACTAAATGCAACAGACCCCTGACTGATGCCTGGCATGAGGCCAGAGGCATGTTATGATTCACACCCACCTGACTGAACTTTTTTTATCCCTAAAACCAGGGGGCCACACCCAGCCTACCTTTTGGGAATAGTCCCAAGAATGTGCTGTTCTCTACACTGTGCTAACAGCTATGTATTTTCTGCTGGCTGATGCAAATCCATGCCAAGGGGCCATGAAACAACACAGACAAGCATGGAGCAGCGTCAGAAGTGGTGTCGTGGCCCTGTTTAATTTAGAGGTCTAGACACAGCCATTAATACCAAGAGTTTAGCAGGATTCTTGGAAGGGCCAATGTATTTATATGGCCAGTGAGAATATCCAGAGGAATGGGAAAAATATTTCAAAAGCCAAAAAAAGAACCCAACCAAAATCAGATTTTTGGAACTGATAAAGTATTAAGCTCTTCTGGGATCAGATTACACAGAGTTTCTGGTATCCTCCCTAGCAGCATCTGCTGCTGCAGGTTTTTGGGAAGAGGATGCTGGACGTAACAGCCCTCTGTCCACTCTGCTATGTCAATCCTGGTGCTAACTGCCACACACTGGTACATTTGTGGTAAAATCTATGGGGAAATGTGAAAATACCTCTCATGCCCTCTGATTTCCTTGGCTCACTCTCTGATATGAACAGGGAGAAGCCTGTAGCTGGAAGCTGACAGCCGGGCTCTGCCCAGGGCTCCATTGAGATTAGGGGGCCTGAGTGCACCAGCCCTGCTGAGTGAAGCTGTTCTGCCTCACACCTGGGATGGTACATTGAAACAAATGTGCACATAGTTTCTAAGGAAGTTTTACTGCCTAATATCTTTATACTTGTGTGAAGTATATATCTTAGCTGTGTCTGTCACGATTTTTGCAGTCAATTCTGCAACTGATCCCCCACTTAAGCGTTTTCTCATTTTCTTATTTAAACCTATCTAAACAAAGATATTTAATCTCCCTCATGCACACATACCATAGCTTGCCTCCTGTATCCCTTCTCTTACCTCCAGGTTTCAACTTGGTATCTTCTTCCAAACATGCCTGTGGTGTGAAGAGTTGGGGAGTTTTAACTTCCAGCTGAGCTTCCTTTTGTGAAGATCCATGATAAACAGCAACTGTAGAAGAGGGGGCTGAAGCAGCTGTGTAGAAATGACACCATAGGCAACCCCACTCATTCCTACAGCAGCCAACCCACATGATTGCCCTGTCTGGAAATACCAATAGATTATGGTAAGTTCAGAATAGCCACAAACATCATCTGCACCCGCTTTCCTGAGGGCAGAATCTGGGACACAAACATAGCCATTATAGGAAAAAATAAAGTCATACCTGAGTGAAGAACCAGTGTTGGCAACTGAGCTGTAGTTCCCAGTAGTGTCTGTAGCAAGATCCCAAGGGAATTGCATGCAGAGATCATTTTGCATGGCCATGGTACTGGCACAATGCTTCTTAGTGTGGGAATGAAGACATGGATTGTGTAGCCCCTATGAGAGACCCTGAGCCAAAATTACTCATGTCACACATTTCCTTCAGGTGAGTGGCACTGTCTTTGATGGGTGATAGTTGGCCGGCAGATATTTTATGTGCAGTGTCCTGTCACCAAAGGGGACAGACAAAGGTGATACAGAGACGCCATCATCAGAAGGCATGAAAAGGCACATTATTATTAGAAATCTACAGTTCTTATAGAAACAATGGTGGATCTAAGACCTGATTGGCCTTTAGGAATCTTCTCTCACCTATTGGTCAAGAAGGGGTGATTCCTTCTTGTAAACATCTTCGACAAAAAGAGGTTGCCTGCCAGGTGCAGAGATTGAGATAATAATTGTTTTAATTCTTTCTCTGAGCTTTCTCATAGCTTCTTACAGCTTCCCAGGAAAATTCTGGGACAGCTATGTCTCTCTCTGTTCAGAGGATATGTGATGTACATTGAAGAAATATTATCCTGGATAACATATCTGTATGCCCCTTTCATTACAAAGGCAGGTTTCAGGTATGAGGTGAAATGTAAAGCCACATCCTATATCTCACGTTGACTACAAATTCCCACCTAAAAAGGGTTTGGAAATACAGAATCAGACCCAGGCAAAATCTAAATGCAGTTTGTCCCTGTTCTTTCTTGTGGGTGATATTCCATCCATTACTGAGGCTTAGCACAAAGCGTAGCCAACACTTAAACCCTCAGCAGGATGTTAAGTGGTGTCTAGGCTTTGTGCTGGGTCTCTGCACTAGCATGAATTTTTACCAGTGAGGAGAAGGATTGCTTTGTCCATATTGAAAAGTACACAGCCAGCCTTCTCTGTAGTATGCCATTTAATTTAGTTTTGATTTAATCCTTTGCATAGAGGGGATGCTGATTGCCCTACAAGAATAAAAGCTGCCATTCTGAGGCATGTGCCTTTGGCTGGCCATGTGATCCAAACAGTTGCATTCAAATCAAATCAAAGCACTTCAAGGGCCAAATGTAGTGAATTTTTTTGCTTACTTGGATGTAAAGTTTTAGTTAATTTTTTAATATTTTAAGGCAAATTAGAAGCAGTATTCTAAATGCTGAGGATTAAGGACAGTAGCCTCATACATGCAAGTACTCCCACAATTCATATGATTTTCCACTAGCAGCTGCTTTTTGGATGTGGCCATGTTTCCTTTGCATCACAGGTTTCTAGTAAACAACTCAAGGATTTGGGCTGTGAAATAGCTATCAAGTAAAAAGAGGAGCTGAAAAGTTCTGGAAAACAAAATACAAAACCAAAGTTGTGGTTCAGTGGTTTGGTAAATATTCCAGGAACTACTCTTCTTTCTGTGGTATTAGGGAGGAAATCCTCTCTTCTTTTCCCTGTCTCCTTGTGGAGGCTGATGTATCTGGTCCTCATTAGGGGGTGGTTATAGCAGTGGGATCAAACGAGCTCAGACTATAGTTGTGAGGCACTGCAGTCTCCTGGGTCAGGCAGGGGGCTGTGGCTCAGACATCCTGACTTGCATTCCTGGGATTGACTCACAGCCAGGCTATGGACGAGTCCTAGGTACCCAGAATCCTTTGAACCTGTCTGTCAGGTACACACAGCATACTCCAGCTGTGTGCAGAGCCTGGGAGATGTATGAGGTTCTCCTGAGCTCCTCTGAAGTATTTAGCTTATACAGACTTACCTTGACAACTCAGATGTTGGTCTGTCCCCATCTCCTAACAAATAGGATTGTCATATGGCTACAGGATGGAAAGACTTAGCCCATCCCTCACATAGCAGTGTTGTCCTAGCACATCTCAGCTAACTTCAGAAACTTATCTCCTACATCAAAGGGTGCACCTCCACTAATGAATTAAACAAGCCAGGGCACGGGATTTGCAGTGCTGTTGTCCTGTCAGAAGGGCCCCTGACACTGGTGTAGTGGAGGGCACTAGCCATGTTCAAACAGTGCCCTGTCATGACCTGGGAACCTGCCTGACCCAGCACAGACACCTTGATGAGGAGAGCAGGAAGATTTACTTCCTGCACTTGTATGGTGCAGTCTGGCCTCAGTCTAGATCTTGGGCACATTTAACAAATACAGACCAAGTCTAGGACCTGGAAAGATACAGACACTTTAGAGTCTGCGTCAGCCCAACCAGGATCTGAATCACTCCTGAAGATATCTGTCTGTCTCTCTGCAGTGGAAGACTTGGGTGTTATCTTCTTCAGTAGGTGTTATCTTCTCAGCTGTAGGTGTACAGCCAGGGCAGAGGAATGTGGGCAAGCCAAGATGTATTGGATTAGACCTGAGTAGTGTATTTTCCCTTGTACTCTGCCAGATGATAAATTACTCAATTGATTGATACTGGTTTTATTACCCATGTCCTGGTATCACTAATAAATAATGGCCACTAATTAAAACATTTAGAGCTTTGGAAGCTAATCTGTATGGTTTTGGAATACCAGAATTTGGCATCTGCATCCACCCAGCATCATAGACTGCTTTATAAATTGTAATTATTTCCATAACATTCTAAGATGACTCTGAGTAGCAGTGTGTGTCCCTGCTCGATGAATGCGTAGACTGAGGTACAGAGAGGTGAAAGCATGGCTTGTCCTTTCTTTCCCCCATATATCTATTCATAGATGAAGCTGGAAGTGCAGCCCCTGGGACTCAGTTCCTACTCTTCCAAACCTGCCAGCCAAGGAAGTGTCTTGCTTTGTTTTAATGAAGCTCTGTTTGCCATTTCATTTTACAGGCTGTTAGCCCAGAATAATGGGAAGTGGATACCCTGGTGGACAACAGGAAGCCTTTATAATTTGTCAAACTACAATTAATAGCTGGCAAGCTCAAGACCAGCTCTCTGTCAGTGAATACCGTTTGGGCCAGAGTCACTTAAAGATTTCTGTCCTTGTGCCTCCAAGTTGACAAGGTCAGCTGCAGCTCAGGCTGGAATCTGAATCTCCAACTGCAGAAGCAATCCTGATCTCCTGGAGAGCTCTCTTAGAAATGACATTCCAGGCCTCCAAGACCACGAGTCTTTTACATCTGGTCAGAATAAAAGCAGAGAGATAGTAAGAAAAGGCCAAGGTCTGATTTGTGTTTTTTAATGGAGTTTTGTCCTCAAGCTCTTCTCTGAGGTGAATTTTCTTGCCAGACATTATCAGCTTCAGTGGTTTGGCTCAGATTTTTGCTCTAGATTCTTTTGTCCTGTTGACTTTTGGATCAACTCTGCACTGGCTCTGTTTTGAAGATTGCTTTACCCATATTAATGTTTAACTTACACAAGTATTAAATCATAAGTTTAACATGGAAATGTTTTAGTCTCTGGGCAGTTCCTTTTCCTTTCCTTGCTGATTTCACACTGTACATAAGTACAGCTTCACTTGGCAGGATTTCTTCTGTTTGGTGCTGGTCTCATGACACTCCGTTATTATTGTGGCCTTAATTCAGAGGAAAACAATAAAAAAACCCTCACTGTGCTGTGGGTTCCTGTGAGTCAGAGTGGCCCAAAGTAGGGGTCTTGGGTGAAGCCTGAAACTAATTTATTTCACATTATATCCATGACTGTCCACAGTTAGGGCTGGGAACTTGGTGGTGAATCTAGAGGCTGTATGAGGAAGAAAAATGTCTCTTGCTGTGGTCATATACCTTTACAACTCATCATGGAAGTCATGGTTTGGTTACTAGATACAACTAACAATAGAAACAGGAGAGGAAAAGAGATAGAAGATGCATCAGGACACCTATCCTCATAAAGACTGTCTTTCCTTTCCATGTTGAGTATCTTGGGCAGACTTTCCAGGGAACACCATGACAAGAGTTGTTGTTGTGACTCCCACTGCCCTGAGTTGCCTGCAAAATCTCACAGAATCACAGAATATGCTGAGTTAGCAGGAAACCATCAGGATAATCAAGTCCAACTCTTAACCCTGCACAGGGCATCCCCGAGAGTCACACCATGTGCCTGAGAGCATTGTCCAAATGAACTGCAACACTTCTTGAACTCTGTCAGGCTTGGGGCAGTGAGTACTTCCCTTGAGAGCTGTTCCAGTGCCCAAGCACCCTCTGGGTGAAGAACCTTTTTCTAATACCCAACCTAAACCTCCCCTGACACAGCTTCAGGCCATTCCCTTGGGTTCTGTCACTGGTTAACAGAGAGAAGAGATCAGTGCCTGTCCCTCCTCTTCCCCTCAGGAGGAAGTTGCTGACTGCAATGAGGTCTCTCCTCAGTCTCTTCTTCTCCAGGCTGAACAGACCAAGTGCCCACTGCTGCTTCTCATGTGGCTTCTCCTAAGACCCTTTACCATCCTTGTGCTCCTCCTTTGGACACTCTCTAATGGCTTTACGTCTTTCTCATATTGTGCTGCCCTAAACGGTACACAGGGCTTGAGGTGAGGATACACCAGTGCAGAGTAGAGGGGGACAATCACCTCCCTCAGTCTCAAAGAAAAGCTTCCAAAGGCTTAATATCTTGAACAGCATAGGCTTACAGCTTTCCATTTGGGATGTTACTTTGTTCCTGTACCAGCCTTTGTAAAAGATTAATATATAGCAGAGTCAAAAAACATCTTGTCGATGTTTGAGAGTCATGGCAGAACAGCGAAAATAAGAGCAAAGATCTCTCCAAATGGCCTCAGTTCTCATTTCATCTATGATTGCTTGGCTGGTTGGTTGGTTGGTTGGTTGGTTGGTTGGTTGGTTGGTTGGGAGTTTTTTGGAAAAGGTTTTTAGAAAAAGATTGACTCATTTCATCTGTACATCCAGCACACTCATCAACCCACAACTCTACCTTTGCTCCTGTAGGTGAGGGTGTCATCAACTCACATTGCTTCAGCTCCCTCTCCTGCTGTGTCTCCACTGGGACACGTTTTGAAGGAAATGCTGTTGGGGTCAGTGGCAGAAAGGCAAAGCAGACTAGGAGTGAAAAGAGGAGCTCCACACATTAATCTCAGCTTACCATTTTGCTTTTCTATCTCCTTCTAAAGCCCCAGCAGACAGCTCTGCCTTTGTAGAAAGCCATCCTCCCTAGCATGTGAGTGAGCTCTATAGACCCTTCTACTCTCTCTGTACAGCACATCCCACCTACCCATTCACATCTATGGCAGTCTTATGTGCACACAAAGCACATCAAACCACAGAGAACTCAGGCTGCTGACCACATCCTGAGGCACAAACACACTGCAAGTGCCTAATGCCTACCTTGTTCAGGTGAACTGGGGGACAACCCAAGGGCCCAGAGCTGTGATTTACCCAGAGCAGTGAGCATGGCCCGGTGGTGCTGGAGCTATCTGGGTTCATCAAGTCCCCTTCCTCATGTTTCAGGTTCTGGCTGGATATGCTTGGGGTTTTCAGAAAGCTTGCATTAATTGTGTGACATTCTCAAAGCATTTTATAAGTCTAATAGTGAAAGCATGCTCTGCTTAGCACTGGAATACTCTCAGCTAGGTTGGTGCTGGGCAGAGCAGATGCTCAAACAGTGCTGGTGTTGCTGCTAAGGTTAGAGAGTGATGGATGAGTGTCCTACTGCTGCTGGAAAAGCATTGCAGATAAACACATTGTACTTAGACTGGAATTTGTCTAAGGCCCAGAACTGAACAGCTTTGTTTCACAAAAAGATGTCAAGGTCTTCAGGGAGCATGGGTGGTTTGGTCTTCAGATTTATGTCCCCTGTTCTCCTGGCAGTATGTGAGCTGTAATACACAGCAGGATGTTCGCCTGCTGCTTAGTCCAATAAAAGTCACTCCCTGTGATGACTGGGAGGATCTTTTGGAGCCTGTCTGCTCCTTCCTGACTTCTGCTGCTGCTTACCAGAGAGATCCCAGCCAAAGGGTAACTCTGGCATCTCTGCCCTATTGCATAAAACAGATACCAACAGTATGAGTAAGGCAGGATCCCATGTGACTGTATAACCACTGCTTTCCATGGGAAGATATTTCTCACATTAGAGAGCCCAGTGAGTGGGAGGGGGGAGATCTATAGCAGTGGTTTGGCTTGTGACTCTGGAAAAGATATGTGATGCAAGTTAAACTACTGCCCCCTTTCACCTTTTCTTGGCATGGGAAAATTTTTATTTCTAACTCTCAACTACTAAAGACAGTGCAAATGGTTATTTACTAGAAGGTGTTGTAGTTCTGAGTTTCTCACTGTGTTTTGCATTTTATTAGATGCAAAACCTAAAAAAATTTGGATTCGTTGTGGCTATAAATAAATAAGCTGGTCAGAATCATTCCTCCAACAGGGTTGCCCAGAAAATGAGGAGGAAGACCACTCAGTGAAGTGAAAAGGGTGGTAAGTGTAGCTGTGTACACGGTTCTCACTCCAAACAGCCTACTGAGACAGCTTGCCAACCTCGCTCATCAGTGTTAATGTATTCCATTTTCCTCTCCATGACATGTGAAGTTCAAATTTATCCGAGCAGCAAGCAGAGACAGAATCTCTATTGACTGATTTTGGCTGCAAGTACATTTTCTGATTTCCAACCAAATTTTTCATGGAGGTTCAGATTATTTTATGAAACAACCATGTCTTCCTGCTTTTATGAGGATACAGCTGGATTCTACAGAACAGGTGTGAGCCCCTGTCCCTAATGTTTTAGTCTATATTAAAATAAGGTATTAATTAAAAGTGATTAGATCTATCTGAAACCTCAAGTTTCCATTCCACGTGAAATGCCAACATTTTAATGTCAGTTCTATTATGGTGAGAACAAAGAATACTATTATGACTTTAGCTTTGGGGAGTATTAATATAATGTAATATAGAACAAAATATGTTTGGAGACAACAAGTTGTTGTGGGATAAAAAAAATCAGTCAAAGAAGTCAATCCAAAATAACATCAAAGTCAGTACTGTTACAGAGGAAGTTTTGAATGCAGATGAAACAGGAAAAAAAAAATGTCTGAATATTTTCAGGCAGTCATAGATGCTTTAATTATAGCTGCATTATCGGTAGGTAGATTAAATAAATGTACAGTTCTTCTTCTGGAGAAATCCAGTCAAAATGTCCTTTCACTTGCTCCTATGCAGTGTCAGCAGTCTAGTGAGAGACACAGCTAATATATACACACAGAAACACACACACACACACACACATATATATATACTTGGTAAAATCTAGCAAATAGGTGGATAGGAACTTTCCACAGTAACACGTTTCCAGAGACAGTGCAAAATGACTTTCAATAAGAAAGTCTTCGGCTTTGAGGAGACCTCAGGAGTGATATCTGTGCTGGAGGAATCAGCTGTCCTTTTGCAGCCAGGATTTACCTGGGGAGTGCAGCTGCTCTCCTCATTAGCCCACAAGTAATTAGCCCACGGTCCACAGCTCCTCCTCAGCTCCAGATGACACAAGCTGTGTGTATGTGTCTCCTCTTGCTGTTAGACAAGTATGTAGGTCCAGCCTTATGTTGCAGCACGTTCACAGAGACATATGCATAGGGCATGGTACTAGCTGAGTTGCCAGGTTTTGGATCACCTGTTTGCACCAGAGGGATATTTTCAGGCTGCCTGACCCAGAAAAGATAATGTGTCCCTGAGCCATGGGGCACGAGCAATGCTGACATTTTAGAACGGTTGGCACGAACCCCTGCCTGGCCACTGGCTTCTTGTCCTTGAGACATTCAAGTTCACATGTGACTTTGATTTGATTCCTGTATCCCAGAAACTCTTTGCCTCCCAAGGTTCCAGCTGCTCACTGCATTGCACTGGTCCTCTAGACTCTGTCAAATTACTCCTCTCAGCTGCAGGTAGCTTGGTCCAAATTCCCTTATGGCGCTGTTGGGCATCCTTCCTATTTTGTACAGCTTCTTTTCTCCATACAAAGATCTGGATCCTACAGTGGGAAGATCAGAGATGGAAAAAATAAAGTATCAGTACAGTTACTCATACATACTCATACTCATTGCTTTATAATTTTCTCATTGCCATTGCCTTTCTTCTGCTAGCAGACAGCAGCAGTGTCCAGTTCCACAACTCCACAGAGTATTTGCAATTGTTTGTGTTCAGCTTCTCGGAGAAATCTCTCATGGAAAAATTGTCTCCTGACCACAGAGTAATCACTAAGTGCAAAAAGCTTTGCCAACCTGCAGTCATTCCCAGTTAAGCACCAAAGGAGCTCTTCCTTCAAAATCACTGGAAAACATAAATGCAGAATTAAGGTGGCACCTCTTTTCCATTCCAGTCTTCTAGCTTCCAGAAGGCTATTTGTGACAGGGTCTAGCAGGCTTGGCATCCAAATAATGAGGAGGCTGTAAGAATTATCCAGAGCAGTTAAGCGTGAAACTATGTACTTCCTATCCACTGCACTGAAACCACAATTTAATAAAACAATTTAATAAAACAAATTAACTGCTTTTACCCTTCAACATAAGTTTTCATCTGCTGTAAATTAATATAATTGAGTAGGAAAAGTGACTTGTCTGAGTAGTTTCTGAAAGGCTTCAAGAAAAAGGTTGAATACGAGCTTTCAAAATTTCACAAGGCATGTCTTTCTGCTGTGGCTCTGATTGTAGTGTTCCTTCAAGTAATGGTTTGCAAAGCTGCTTTCAACATGAATTTTTGTTGCAGGTTACTATTTGCTGTGACAACAGAAATGCTACTGCCTGCAGCTGGGCATGGGAATGATTGCAGGACTCTGGGCAGCAGGGGCAAAAGCTCCCTCTTCTGATGGCTCCAGAGCTGAGGCCAGAAGGTCAGAGGAGACATGAAGGAAGGTCTGGGGGAGAAAAAATTCCATCAGGCACTTCAAGGACAGTCCAGTTACGGGTATGGGGATGTCAGTACAGGTGTAACTTCAGCTGTTTATCCCCCTGCTCTCTCTTAGTAACTTCTATCCTGGTCCATCCCTTCATGAGATCCACAGATCCATTCTTGTTGTGACTGCACCCTAACAGACTTCTGGGCTTCTAATATTTTGAAGTACTAAAATGTCTACTTCTAGATCACAAAACCTGTCCTACTTCTACTCTCAGAATTTATTGCTGTTTCTAAGGTTGCCCTGTTTTCCTCTGGAAACTCAATGCTTGCAAGAAACAACTGAATGTGAGATTACAAAATGAGAACTGCATCCTGATCAATACTCCCAGACACAAGTGATTTTTCAACAGAGGATGTCAGAAACTTGCCTTCTTGGCAGTGTCTTCATAATTCCAGTTTTAGCACTAATTTTGGCAAGTGACCAAGAGGGAAAAATGTTTTCTAGCAGAATGCAGTGGGATAAACTGTGAAAAGGGAAAATGGGCAATGTAGCCTGGGCTCCTGATGAGGGATCTGTGATGTTAAGGAATAATCCTCCAAGGAAAATGCATCATGGGGAATTGTAGAGAAATTTACTTTGTAAAGAACCTCTAGAGATATCTAGTTATCCTGCACATTAGAACTCTCCTTGACAAGAAGCACAGCCTTCTTCCCATCTTCTTTGTACTTCCTGAAGAGTGAGATGCATGTTATTGCTCCACCTGGGTACATCTCTGCACTCTAGCCATGCAAACATCCCACCACACCTCTGTACCCGCAGTGATGGCATAGCTCTGCAGCTGCACAGTCCTCCCGTTCCTCCTATTTATTTCCCGATGGTGTATTAGTGTTCATTAACTCCCCAGGATGTCCTCTGCTTCTGGGGAACAAAAGGGCCTCCCCAATGCCCCGCTTCCTCTGTGATTTCATCTCCATCCACAAACGAACCCACTTTAAAGTCTTCTTCAGGGGCTAGAAAAGAGCCAGAGGAGCTTTTCCATAGAGGCAGACGATGGCACACAGAGCTTTCCCCTTTTGTCAGGCACTCAAATCAGGTCCAAGGCAGCAGCAGCCAGAGTTACTGCCAGCTGGCAATTTGGAGACACAGGCTTGTAATATAAATTCGTCTTCCAACAGCACCACTTTTTAACATATTTATCAATCATCTCAGCAGAAAGGCCAGAAACTGAGTGAGTGAAGAAGGCCTGAAGTACAGGCAGCATTGCACACTAAAGGAGCAGAGTCCCACTGATCTTAAGGGAAATCACAGAGCTTGTTTCCTAAACTGAGAGTCTCTCAATTCCCACCCTTCATGATCTCTGTCAAACTATGACATTAATTAACCACCATGAGGAAACAAACAGCTCCTCAGAAAAATTTCCAAGAGAGAAACAGCTTAACCTCAAAAGCTACTGTTTTCCAGATCCACACTTTTGCTTTCTGTTTCTCAAACACTTCCAAGAAATAAGAAAATGAGTTCCAAAAATTTATTGCTATCTCCTCAAGCACATTAGAGACAAATTAAAAGTTCTGTCCTTCTCTGAATGACACAGGGGGTTGTACTACAGAATCTGACAGTCTCCTGAAACTACTATGAGGAATATGGAAAATGGAAGAATATGAAATTCAAAAGCAAGTTAAGTCCTAATGTTAGGAATGTAGCTGAGAAGCTCAATTAAATGAGAGTAATATTACCTACTGAAAGGAAGTTCTGGGACGCTGACTCTATTCTAGGTCAGTTACACAGTATGCAAAATTAGACAGACTATTTTTCCTATCATGATTGCAAATAGGGTAAGAAAGTATCTTTTATTCAGTTTTATAATGTATAGCACAGTGCAGTTCCAGAGTTAAAACTTGTGAATTCCAGAGAAATACAAATAATATATGACCCAACATAATACAGTATTGTTCCTAATCAGACAGAGCTCCCATTTATTTCAGTGAGAATATTGTCTGCAGGATCAGGTTGGCAGGTCCTAATCAGGGCTCAGTCAGCTGTCAGCTTTCCCCGACAGTGGAGTGCAGGGGATTCAGCTTCGTCTCACCCTCCTTCTGCCACTCCTCTGCCCCGGCAACAGAAGCTCCGTGTTCACAGTGAGAACAAGAGCACTCCCCACACACTGATTCCATTCTGGCCAGGCCTGGCATTTCCCGTCTTTGTCAGCGCCTGCGCCTGCCCCGGTGCCGTCCTTCTTTGTGAGCCTAATAAGTACATAAAGGCTGAGGAATGGGGATCCCAGCACACTCACAGCAACCCGCCTCCAGGAGCTCGTTTGCCCGGGCAGACAGCCTGGGCAAACAATTAGCTCCAGCTCCAACATTCAGGTCCTGCAGAAGAATTGGATGCCTGGCACTGGCCGCTCTCCATGACATTAAAAATTTGGCTTTTCTCCAATCAAATATTTTAACATTCGCGACCGTTTGTCCGGACCCAAAGCCTCGGTTAGGAATTTCTGCTCCGGTCTAATTTTGTAAATGGAGATTTGACGATTATTTACTGGGAACTTTGAAAAAAAATGTACTTAGCTTTACAGCAAGAGTAAAAGAGAGTTTGTTTGAAAGTCATATAATGGAGCAGGTCAGCATTACCAGCATATACTACCACACTCTAAGCAATGTACACTTAGACTTACAGTATAACTTGGAGTGTTGCTGTCACAGACCCTTCTGTGTTCATTGCTGGTAGCAAACAGCTGGCTTTTAATGAAACATAATAGAGAATTTGTTATTTTAAAACTGCCTTTCCATTTATAATCATGCCTGTTGCAGTACAATGGAGAATTGTATCCTTATTCCTTCATGCTGCCAATGCAGGAAATATTTAAACAAGTGCTTGTGAAGTATTTATTTTCAAATACATTAATGATGTGTCTCCAAATCAGTAAAGTTAGTGTACCCTGAGTTATGCATGCAGGTATTACATTTTGTATCAGGACTTTATGCTTATTATAATCCATGCCTTTTATAGTTTCAGATCGATACAGCAAAAGATACACACTGTTATCTAAGTCAATCTCCTGCACATTACAAACCCTTACATTTTTCCCTAATTAATTTTATCCAGCCCATCTCTTCAGTGCGAGTAAGGAACTTGAGTAAATTCTCAAGGAAATTAACATTCTGAATGCCACAGATCTGTCAAGCCAGCTTTGACACGGTACATAAATAAATAAAATATGGTAAACAACATACAAAAATTTGCAGGAAAATATTTTTTGATTAGATGTTTAAAGAAAGTGAGAAACAAAGGTTGCTTGTTTTCCTGGCAGGCTGGACATGAGCTGGCAATGTGTGCTTGCTGCCTGGAAAGCCAAATGTACCCTGGGCTGCACCAGAAGCAGCGTGGCCAGCAGGTCAAGGTAGGTGATCCCACCCCTCTGCTTTGCCCTCATGGGACTCTACCTGCAGTGCTGCATCCAGCTCTGGGCTCCTCAGCACAAGAAAGACATGGACCTGTTTAGAGAGACACAGAAATTATTAGAGGGAAGGAACACCTCTCTTATGAGTAAAGGCTGAGAGAGATGGGGTTGTTTAGGGGGTGACCTTATTGTGACCTTCCAGTGCCTGAAAGGGGCCTGCAAGAAAGCTGAGGAGGGACTTTTTACAAGGGTGTGTAGTGACAGACAAGGGGGAATGGCTTTAAAATGGAAAAAATAAGGTTTAGATTAGATATAAGGAAGAGATTCTTTACTGTAAGGGTGCAAGTCACTGGCACAGCTTGCCCAGAGAAATTGTGGATGCCCCATCCCTGGAAGTGTTCAAGGCCAGGTTGGATGTAGCAGCCTGGTCTAGTGGAAGGTGCCCCTGCTTATGGCAGGGGGATTGGAATTAGAACATGAACCCTTCCATCTCAAACCATTTTGTGATTCTATTATTGTTTCTCATTTGTCTTTGAGAGCAGAATCAAGCCACTCTTGCACATAATGACTGAAATTGGTATTAACTGTTTTCTTTAGCCATCTACACACAAAATGCTTAGAAGAAAAACAAAGTATATAGGAAAGACACTGTGGAAGTCTTAACCTGTGGGGCTGTACTTCTTGTACTTGTACTTCTGTACAAGCAATCAAAATCTGTTCAAAGGCAGAGGATGGTCCTTTCTGAATATTCTGCAAGAGAGGTGGGAATAGGATGTAAAAGGGAAATCTAAGGCTCAACTTTGTTATATGGGCTCCAAATCAAGAGAGAGGCATATAGACTTCTCTGGGATCAGGCTGAGGCATTAAGCTGGTAGAAAAAGAGCAGAGAGAAAATAGAGGAAAAGCACTCATTAGCAAAAATTTAAAACACCATGAAAGGAATCAGCAAAGCAACCAAGAGACTTGCAAGGAAGAAAACATCTAATTTACTTAAGCTAATACTCAGTCTGGAAAATAAGCAAAAAGAATTTGCCTGGTCACTAATAAACATCTATTTGACCCAACGGATATTGCCAAATTTAGTGGCAGGATTTCTGTGACCAGACAGTTTAAATCACTTGCTATAACCCAAACAGCAAGTAGTGACCTCAAAATAGCAGAAATTGTACATCAATAAAGGGCATCAGCTCTTTCTGTCACTGGTGAGGGAAACCACTGATGTCAAATGTCCTTGAACCACAGGATAAGCATCTACTTAAAACATCTCTCTGCACTGTATAGAGAAAGTGACTTTGGCTGAATGATCTATTCTGGATTTCCCACAGTAACAGTTGGACTACCTAAAATTACCTACAGCAGTTACCTAGACGGAAAATCAACACAAAAAATATATATTAGCCTTGCCAGGTAACAAAGGCATAGTTCCAAGAATTTAATGTTGTTCACAAGAATGAAATGTTGTTCATTAAATGTTGTTCCAATTTCTAAAATTAGAAATTTTAAAATCAGGAGTTCCCAGAAACCTTTCAAGATCTCTTGACCATTACTGTCAATTTTCAATTAGTCCTAAAACAAAAGGAAAACTGTAGAAGTTTGGCAGAAAGTGAGGGTGATATAAGAATTTGAATAAGATATATGGAATGACCCAGATAACTGTGGGCTTTTTTAACTTGATTTCAATCTTAGACCACATAATCAAATTGACAGTATGTTTCACAAATGATCAAAGTAATATAATTAAGATTTGTGAAAACAGATTTTGTCGAAGTATAATTCAGCTTTTGATGTAAGTGCAGGTTTTAGAAAAATAGTATATATATATATACATGTATATATATATATATATGTACTGATCCAATGTGTTAGGACTTTTAGGGCCTTTGACCTTAACATATCTTGCTAAACAGCTGAAATATAAATAGAAATAACTAGACAATGATGAACTGAAGGCTGTAATGTACACCTACACTGTGATAATTTTTAGCTCAAGACTGACTGTTCTGTAAAATATCTTTCTAGCTCAAACAAGATTAGCAGCCAGGGGCAGAGAACTCTATGGGTAATGAAGTCAGGCTGGCTTCATCCCAGCTATAAAACCCTCTTTGTGTAGGTAACTTGACTACTAAGTGAAACGCCAAAGCGTTTTGCATCACCTAAGGTACTGCTGGACAGGGTCCTTCCTCATTGCCCAGGTTCTACTACTCCAGTCAGTAGTTATATGGGATCTTCTGACTAATAGGCTAGGGTGAGGGCAGTTTAAGGACCTTTATTTCTCCTGAGAGCAGCTAAACTGCCATTCCAGGTGTATCTGTGTGGATGTCTTTGTTGCTGCTCACTCCTTTTCTGTCCCAGGAATTCTCCTGCCCAAGGTGGCCATGTAATGTTGCCATGGAGTTGTTCAGGACGTCTCTCAGACTTACTGTCCTAGGCTATTGATAAATGTAGGTAGATACCTATACTCTGCTTGTCTTAGTTTGTATTTTCAATGAGAATTAGAAAGTAATGTGAAATTTTAAATTATATTTACAGGTTTGATGCATGACTCAGCTCCTGGCGCAAAGCTGGTCCCAAGTGTTGGGTTTGTAGTGTCTGCATCTTTATCTGATTTGTCTGGTGTGAAGCTGTATACATGTAAGTAATACTATTAATATTAAAATATTTCCACCTAAATCTCTCTCCTTGGTTCCAAAGGGAGCCCAGGATAAATGAAAGATCATAGGCGGCGTGCATATATTTGACATTTTGGAGACAGAGAGGAAATATTAATGGACCACCAGTAAGTACCTGGTTCATTGTATGGAGCAGCACAGGGTTATTTTTATATATTCATTGAGCTTTGAAATGCACTCAAAGACAAACTGTGTCACAAATAAGTTATAAGACTTGCTATAAATATTTCTCATGGAATATGTCTCTGCAAGACATATCATCAAATGGTTTGCCTATCTTCTAGGCTTTGATCTGTAGATTGTAGTAATTAGTGCAGGGAAAGATCTATTGGATTACCTAAACTGCTACATGATATTCAGCACAGTTTCTCCTTCCTAATGTTTTGCCTCATACAGTTTATATATCCAGGGGACAGGGGGCAGAAATCCCCTGGGATACTATTTCACAACCAATTCACACAGTCAGTGATTTTTCTGGTGAGATTTAGCCCAAATTTGTGTTTTCTAATCTCATTGCATTAAACTCTTGTTGTTATACTCCTTAGTGTCATGTGAAATAATTCCTCCTTAGGGTCCTATACACCCTGTACTGAAAGTGCAGATGGTTAGATTCATCCTATCATAAACTATGCAAGTTTTCTTTATTCACCTTTAATGTACTTTTTTTCTTTTGTATTTACCTCCAATCTGTCTATGTCTCACATGGAGCTATGTAGCCAGACCTAAATACAGTCCTGCATTTGCAGTCACAGCTGAGAAGCATAAATTGCAGTCAGTACCTTGCAAATGAAAGATGTCATCTGTCCCACGAGAAAGAAAAGGATCATAGGTTAGTGAAACTGGTTACCTCTTTGGGAGAAAAATCATCACTCTTTTTGTAGTTGGATACAACAGATTTGGAAAATAACCCCAGTTCATCTTGACAAGATGTGAACAAAATCCAAGAGCAATTCTCTGGTGAGGAGCATGTCCACTCCACACAAGCTGTCTAGCCTGCTTCTATTGATGCCCAGGAGAAAATAATTCCAGACTGTAATTTCTTAATAACATCATCATCTAACATGGGTGGGCTAGATTGCATTCTCTCCTCTGCTTAAAAACAGCCTTCCCTAGGCTATTGACATAATTTTTAGATGGCTAAAACTAGCTAAGGCTAATAATAACTGACCTTTGCTGATTCTACTATGATTGCTCTTCATGTTTCACAACAGAAGCCCCTCACAGACGGCCCCATGTGCCGGCTTGGATGGCTAAACAGCCCTCCTGTGTGCCTCATGTTCATTTCCCTTAAAAGCACTGATGACATTATGTTGACTCACAGAAATTCTAGCAGCAAAAGCTTATTTGACCAAGAAATTGAGACAGAACCACTCAAAAAAAAAAAAAAAAAAAAAAAAAGATCCAGTCCCTCTTTAGTTCTCCTTTTTCTTTGCCTCTCTAAAATGGGGAGATAGACCTGATTTTTGTTGTCCCCACAGGGCCTACATCCATTCATCCATTGCAGGACAATCTTCACAAGAACACCACCTTTAGCTAAAACATAGTCTGAAATATGATGAGGTCCTTCAGAGTCACACTGCTAACTTCAAGGTGCCTCCATGCTGCTGCAAGACGACCAGGCATCAAAATTAGTATGGGCTCAAGCATCTCACTAGAAACGCCACCAAATCTGGCTGTACAATGGGATAGGAAAGGCCCTTCCCAGCTCTGAAGGCTGGGCTCTCACTGCGGGGAGAACCTTCTGTTTTGCCATTTGTATTGACTATGGGATTCTCTTAAAACAAGCTGGGCATGAAGTGAGTATTATCTCCAACAGGAGCTGAAAGAATTGTCTACTAATATTCTCAATGACCTTGTGAATATACAGTAGCTTCATGGTCACAAACAGCACTTAGAAAATGTTGCAGCTCACCATTCTTAAACGAGCACTTAGTGGACTCAAAGCCACCAGACAGAGCAGTGACACCACCAGCAGAATCTCAATCCAGCAGAGATGGACACAGGCTGGCATGGAAACAAAAACAGTAGTGATGAATTCAATCCAATTTTGCATAACACTGAAGATCTCGTTTTTCAGGAAATTCCTGAAGTTCTCAGAGAGAGCAGTTGCAGTGGATGTTTTATTTTTAAGGTGTCATTTTGGAATTACTTCACTGCAGTGATATGCTGTTTATTCGAACGGTGAAGATCCAGCGTCTTAAAAGATTCTCAGTCTTGCTGGAGCAAATCCAGATGCCTGTTTTGTTTCAACAAGTTTTCACTATCATGAAATTAAAGAGGTACTGTTAGTTTAAATATCACTCATCAGAAATGTTTTCAATAACATGAATAGTAGGAATTCTCAATAGTTAAGAGCGAATATAATATATATAGCTGTGAGTTTTGAAACAAGCTGAATTCAAAATATTAATCCTCTTTTTCTTCTTTCTATCCACCTCATAGTTTGATCAAAACTATCTACATAATATGCTCATAATAATATACTCAAAGAATATAACATACCCAGAGAATCATGTCATGTCTGACAGATATGGATAATCCCATTAAGCCTTCAAGTTGAAAATTCTGGTGGGGGGGTGGGAGTGGGGACAGCTACAAAATCATTCCTAAATATACTGTATTTTCAGTCCAATGTTACCTTTTGTGTTTCCCACATAGTAGCACATCAGTTTTCCAATAGATTTAGAAACTTTCTGTAAAGCTTGAGTTTTCTCAGGCAAAGCTTTTTTTTTGCAGTTGTACCTGCAGGTGCAGTAGAAACCTTCCCCTGCCTGAGTGCATTGCATCTAGATGCTCAAATATCCCTATCCATGCAGGAAGAAGATGGACACACTGAGTGGGCTTCACTTCATGTAACTGTAGGCACCAAAAAGTTAGATTTAACTTCTCATAATAAACAGCAGAATAAAATGAGTGCTTTTAAGGAAGGATTGTCTGGCCTAACTTACATCCCATTTTAGGATGTGATTATTTGCCCTCTGAGGTATCCCCTTAAAACCTGCAAAAGGAACCTAGAGTGGTCATGACTAGCTTTTAGTTGTCTTTATTCATCACTGGAGTCCCCTGCAAGGCTAGGGCCCTCCTCCATGCTGCTCCACAGTGTCACTTGCCGATGACAAGGTTTTTGCCAACACAGGAAGGATATTGTATACATTCTGCTGTCAGTTTTCCCACTTGGCAATCTTTTCCATAAACTAAGCAACTCAGATTCCCAGTCCTGACATGCTTCCTTTCAGAGCTGACAGTAAAAGCATTTAGCTTCTGGGAACTAGGAATAAGTACCTTCCCCACCACCCACCCTTCCATCCACAGTCTTGAAAAACCTGAGGAAGAGTTCCTTCTCTCCTAGTGGTATCATCTTGTGGTGCAGCACATCTGAGGTGAATGTCTGTCCTTCCCCTTCCCATCAGCACAGCACCGTCATGGGAGAGTCACCACTGTAATTGTCATCAAAACACTTCATTGAGATAGGATATGCTCTCACACTTGTTGCACAGATTTGGGAACTGTGGCACCAGAGCTTTCCTGAAATCCTGAACTGAAGTAGGGGTGGGAATGAGACAAGTACTTGCTTCTCCAAAGTCCATGTCTGTATTATTCTTGCCTTCAAAATAAACTGTTTTCAAAGGGATAGAGAGTATCTTCACCTTTAACTTTCTCCGACAGTTAAAAATCATTTGGGGAAAACAGCATCAGTGAGGAGGGGTCTGTGTCCCAGGGAAAGTAGAGGGAGAGCTGCTGTGGCAGTGGGGAACTCCAAGGACTTTTCTTCTGCATTGCATCAGCAGTGAGCAATGGGGAGACTGATTTGAGCCAACTGTGGGTTGTCATTCTTCCTTCCAGAATCAGTGGCCTCTGAAATCACTTCATTGTCTGCAGCGGAATCTGGCACAGGACCGTAATGCCAGGTTACTTCACTTCCCTGCAGAATAAAAGATTTCTCCAACCATGAGAAATTATCTCCTGACAGCGCTGTTCATTAGGGCTCCCACCTGTAGACTGTTTCATTTTCAGCTTACTCACAGGGTGCTGAAAAGTCAGTGTGTGTGTTATCACTTGACAATATAGTATAGCTAATACCTCTTCACCCTTCCGTGTGTTGTCACTTACTGCTCTTTGCCTCAGCAATGTCTCACAGAAACATTCAGATCTTGGACTTCTTACTCTTTAAAAAAACCCCAAAAACTTGTGCAGCCCAATTTTACCAGAGCTCTTGTTTCTTAAGAGTTATACACATAGTGGAAAAAGAAATCTATATTTGGTAATTTTTTTCCCTCTTTTGAATTAGAAAGTAAAAACAGATATTTTTTTTAATATAGATGCTCAATAGAACAGGACAGTAGTTCATTATTTGTAAAGACAAACCAGACAAACGGTCTTCTCTGAGCTTATGGTTTAATGTACACACTAAAACTAATAGAAATCAGAAGTTTTTATGACAAAAAAATCTCTCCTAACTAAATTCCAAACTAAACATTTTTCTCCACTCCTTTTGTCATGACAGTTTCACCCAACACTTTTTTAAGATTTCATCTCAGGAGGGGGCCTGTACACACCAATCCTTGTGGTTCTTATTCATCCAGCTGTGTTGTACATAGAGACACACTTCATGGAATCACATCATCACAGGATGGTTTGGGTTGGAAGTGATCTCAGAGATCTCCTAGTTACAAATGCCCTGCCACAGGCAAGGAAAATGTCCAGTGCTGCTGTTTCAGGCACAGAAGGTTTCCAGTCCTGTACTGTGTCATGGATAGCCCAGGGCATCCCAAACCACTACAACTAAGTGAGGTGAGCCCCACTGTGTACATCTTAGCATCGCTGTATCCCTGTCCCCCTGTCTGCTGTAAAAACCTCAATCAGCATCATATCATCCAGGATAGTGTCCATTTGAATTTGTGTCTGGAAGGCCCTGGAGCACGTATGGCAGCTGTGGCACAAGAGACTGCATGTCCATGGGAAACAAAAACCCACCTGGACCACTGCTGCAGCCCTGAGACCCACTCTAACCAAACCTCACAACATTTTCACCCCTACAAGGCAGGGGCCAGCCCTTCCATCCATGCAAATCAGCAGATGTGTGTGTACAGGGCAAAGCTTCTGGACCTGCACATCTTGTTGGGATGTGATAGACAGAGTCACATCAGGAAGGGATCTATGGTCAGTATGGCACTGCAGACAGAGCCTGACTTGTCTGCTGCCTTGTCTGCGGATACTCCAGGGATCTGCCTCACTGTGGCATGGTCATTCCCTCACGGCCCAAGAGCAGCAGCACTGGTGTCACAAGCCCTTCTCCAACAACAGTTACATTCTCTAGCTGTCTGAGTAGTTACTTTTTAAAAAAAATTATTTAGCTTTTTCCATTCATTTGGTAAAATCTTTCTGTAGACCCAGATGGGGATGGTGTTAGGGCCAAGCATATGCAAAATCATGTCTGAGAATGTAAGATCCTGTCATGGTTCGGCTCTTCACAGACTGTCCACGGGTGAGGCAAAGGTTTTCTTTTGCCTCAGGCTCTCCTCATGCTTTGTAAGGGCAGCAGTGGCTTGGAAAGGTCAGTAGAAGACTGCAAATAAATTGACTCCTATGAAATTTGTATTTCCCTTCTGGAATAATGGTGATCAGCTGGGAATTTCGAAAAACTTTTTTTTTTGGGCGACTTTTTCTTGTGGAGTTAAACCATTGCAGGATTTTTGCCTTCTTGGCTCTGGTTTCTTCTTTTCTTGCCAGATATCATTATAAGGCTTCAAGAAGGATGAGTAATTAAAACCCATGCAAACAATGTGTCGGACAATTAAATTTAAATGTCCGCTAGATGAGGCAACACGGGTGAGTGACCGCAGAGCTCCTGGAGCTGATGCCCTGCGGAGGCAGGAAGGGCCGAGGGGGTTCAACCCTCTGAAAAGGGATCTGGGGACCCAGACACTGGCGACAAAGAACCTGCAGCCCTCGGGGCTGCAGAGGCGCCACGGCTGCACCCCAAAAATCTCGCACCGAGACGGCAGCCCCTGAGCCGCCCAGAACACGGCCAATAAAAAACAAGGTTGGGGAAAAACCCCTACGTTTTTCCTCGGGAATTAAATGGAAATAGCAGTAAAGGATTACCGGGGGGGTGACGCTGCACAGGACGCGCTGGGGCGGCGGCCCGGGGGCAGCCAGCGCGGAGGGACGGCCGGGCCGGGCCGGGCCGGGCAGGGGAGGAGAGAGGCGGCGGGGCCCCGCGGGCGGGCGGCCGTGCCACAGAGAGCGCTGAGGGCGGGGCGGGCGGATCCAGCGGCGGGATCCACCTGCGGGAGGCGCCGCTCCGCCCCGGCCCGCCCCGCTCCGAGCGCGCCGCCGAGGGCCGGCGCCCGGCGGGAGGGAGTGAGGGAGGGAGGGGAGGCGCTCCCGAGCCCCGCGGAGGCGTCGGGAGAGATGGGACCGGCACCGGCGCCGCCACCTGCCTGAGCCGCTCCCGGAGCCGCCGCCGCCGCCGCGGGGAGCCGGTAGGTAGCGGGCCCCGCCGGCAGGGAGGGCGCCGCGGGCTGCGGGTCGCCCCGGGGGACAAAGGGGCGGCGGGAGGATGGCGAGCGCCGGGCTCGCCCCGGGCACTGCCTCGCCTGACCCGGGCACTGCCTCGCCTGCCCGGGGCACTGCCTCGCCTGCCCCGGGCACTGCCTCGCCTGCTCCGGGCACTGCCTCGCCTGCCCGGGGCGCCCGGCGTGCGGGACCGCGGGCGGCGGGAGCGGCTGTGCCGGCCCGGGGCGAGTGCTCCCTCCGCGCAGGGCTTCATGTTTAACCCCGCTCGCATCCACGGGCGCGCCGGCGACAAAAGGGCGAGCGCGGCTGCTGCCCGCCGGTCCCGCTGCGGGTCCGCCGCCGGTGACCAACTCTGAAAGGACGGCGGGTGAGGGAACAGCTGGGATAAAAGTCGACTTTGCTGCTTTTCCATGCTTTGGAGGCGTCTGGAGGTAGCGCTCCGCTGCGGTGCTGTGCTTGGATTCGTCGCTGTGTTTGAGTATTTTTGGGGTGGCCTTTTAAGACATACGTGACACGAGCTGTTCAGTGAAGCCGCTGCTGGAGCCTGGGGAGATTGTTTTTTGCCTCCTGCCCCGAGCAAGGTCCGAGGTGTTGGTACGGTCCCACGGGGACCCAGCTTGTGCAGCTGCCCCGTCACTCAGGTGGTTTGGAAGCCTTGGGGATGCAGGTCCTTCCTGCGGCTTTACCCCGTTATTCAAAGGGACCGTCACCGTCTGCTCCTAATGCAGTTTGCTCTTGTACCGTGATACCGAAGCTGCTTGACATGCAGGGAAAGAGAAAGAAGAAAAAAAAAGGGGGATGGAAGGAGGCAGTTCTAGGAATCGGACTAAATGGAAGCACGTCCTATGCTCCCTTTTCTCTGTGTGTGCATGTCACTGGTACTTGTGCCAAAATAGCCGCTGTGCCCGGTGTGTATGTTAATGGACACACCCGTGGCCTGCCAGTAGCAAAGTTAGTTTCAGGTTTTCCAAGGCATCTCTTTCTGCAGCCCTCAGTCTAGCAGGTAAGGCAGCGTAACCCTCGCACCACCCGCAGCATCTCAGGCAGGCTAATAAAGTTGTTAGATTTTAATGGCAGGAAGGCTTCTGTAGTTATTAAAGTGCAACTCCATTATTTTTGCTGTGTTTTAACAAGTTCTGTGACCAGGAAAAGCAGCAGAGGTATTTTGGCACGGCACTGACAGTGATTTAGTTCCCCTTTATGATTTGGTTTGAGGCAGATTTTTCTCTCTCACTGTCTTGGTTTTCTTTCTTGATTTTTTTTGGTATGTTAATCTTCCTGGCTTCCAGCACTGTGGAAAAACTTTCTTCATTTCAAAATGTAATGGAGACTGGTTCATGGGCTTTCATACTAGATGATCCATGATTTATTGTTGTTTAACCATCTACTACAAGAACCACCCCTGAAGTAGTGAACTCTTGCAGAAAAATTAATTGCTTATTAGAAAATTATTCATGTCCATCCTGAACAAGGCAGTTTTCTTTCAGCAGCATCTATCTTGGGGCGTGAATGCCCACAGCAAGCAGGAAAATGTGTCTGTCAAGTGTTTTAGCAGCAAGGAGAGCCCCGGGGTAGCTGTCACTGTTTCCATTCTCTGAACAATTTTAATGCCATTAGCGAGTGTGATTATGTACAAACCGCTTCTAGGGGGTTCCTAGGCTGGATGTCAGAGCAGGGCTTTGTGCTGAGTCAAAGGGTGGATTGAGTTTATGACACAGTTTAAATAGAAGCAGAAGAGCAGAGCTACAGTAGAGCAGCATGTTGTAATTCATTCAGTACTGCTGTGGGATAGCCATGCAGGGAAGTGCTCACTCCTTGCCACTCTGCTCGATTTGAGAACATCTCTCAGGGTCGCCCATGAGTAAGTAGCTGAGGACAGAGAGTTTTAACCCTGGGGTTTTTTGCTGCTGTTTGATTGTGTTTCAAATGAGAAGAGAAAGGAAAGAAGAGCCTTACTGAAAAGTCTCTGTTTAAATGTAGACTGTTTTTTAAATTCCTTCATTTTTAAGAGGAAGGATATACACAGACAGAGGTACTGTGCACTAATTTGCATTCCGTTATAATTAAGAGATATTTATTCTATTTATTGCTGCCCAGATCTGATTTAGTACCCGTTATGTCTCCAGATGGAATGTAACTATAAAGACTTCAGTAAATGAGCACTGTTTAGCTTCTACAAGTATATACTCACAATTAGATGTTATTATCAGGTTTAAATAACATTTTAAATAATAGAAAAGTTCTATAACTGATGAAAAGGCTTTTTTATCCCCTAGAGCTGCAATATGATCACAGCAGAGAAGCAGCAGTGGAGGGGAGTGGGAGGCTTGCTCAGAGATGTGGAGCGAGTACCACTTTACACAAGGCAGCACAGGCACAAATACCATCTTCTGAAGCCTTTTTTCTGGGACCAGCTCGAGTCCCATCTCCTGTCCTGCTCTCTTCATAGGGCGGCTGCCCTCTGCTGTCTGAAACTGCCCTTCCAAGTGCTGCCGGTGCTGTGGTGGTGATGGTGGGGAGATAAGGGACAGCAGGTTGCAGGGCAAGGTGATCTCTCTTCCCAGCCCAGATGATAATCTCAGAGGAGGCAGAGGAGCTGTTTGGCACACAATCCCTTCATCGGGTCGCCGTGCTGACAGGCACGAGGGAATGTGGCTGCTTGTGCAAATAACAACTGATGCTTCTGGTTTTCCCCTGCCAGCTAGATAAACCAGCCAGAGGCCAGCAGAGGCTCAGTTAGCCTGAATGGGTTTTAGCTCCGAGAAGTGGCATGAGTGGTGCAATTTAGAGAGGTGCAATCCGTCAAGAAATCTGAGGGCAGCGAGGGCAAACTGCCTAGAAATATGTGCTCTTAATGATGGGATCATACCTGGTGCACAGTTTAACTGTGGTTTAGTCTGCTATCAGCTTCTGACTGTGAAACCAGTGAGCACTGCTGCATGCAGCCCTCACTGACACAAGGAGGACAGCTAGCAGTTGACTTATGCCAGTGTGTATTGTCTTTGTGGGGATGGAGCAATGTCATTTGTCCCTGTTGCCTTCTTTTTTTCTTTTTTTTTCTGGGCCTTTTTTTTCTGTCTTCCTAATCACTGTCCTGCAACAATAGATGTGATAATACAGCAGGTGTTCCCTGTGCTATCCTTGCACCAATTTGAAAGTCTTCCATTTCACAGCTTACAAAATGCAGCCACATCCAATACTAAAATTCGCTGTGGAAGGAGTCAGAGGAGCAGTTGGTTTTCCTTGAATACTAAGTATTTTCTGATTTTGAGACATCCAAAATGATGAAATTCTGATTAATGTTTAAAATGGCTTGTATTTGCCAGCATGAGTCATCAGTTAGGTATAATGCATCATATTTGGTGGAGACTAACCTAGGAAAAAAGTGTGTTCCTTTAAAGATGTCCTGTGTGTTAATGAAAAATCTGCCAAGAGGATCTATGGTCACTTCTGAAAGAGTCAGTACCTTCCCCTGTGGGTTTCAGTAGAGTCAGTTCTATTCATCTACATCTGGTTTTTGTACTTAAAGTCTTTTGATATCTTGCATGAGCCAATTGATATTTTGAGCCCTGTGTGCTTTAATGATAGCCTCTGTTCCCAAAGAGGATGGTACCAAAAATCTAAGAATCTGAGCCCAATATTTGAGTTGAACACCACTGGACATCAGCAGCCTGGAGCTTTCAAAGCCTTTTTTGGTGCAACTTAGGGATGGAGTATTCCTACACAAAGCACTGGAGAGAAGGATTTTTCCTTTTTATTCTTAGATAGCTGTGGTCATTTCCTGTGTGATTTGCTTTGGTTTACTCGTTTGAGGCATTTCAGGAATGATCCTGCAGTTGTGATCAGTGTAACCTCAGCAGGGTTTTAAATATGTGTAAGCTCAACATAATTGTGAACTTTAGTTTGAATAATCTTTGTGTGAGGGAGATCCTGCCTGCCTTCTTGCCCAGGGCACAGAGCCTCCTGCAGCGATTCAGCTGTATGGCTAATTTTCAAATAAACTGAAGTTAGGCATTTTTTTGACACAGTGCTAGTGCACGCTGTTCTCTGCAGTCTCAGGCACTCTGCCTGCGGTTCATAAACACATTTACAGCCGCATTTGCCTCCCTGTGCTCAGAGGGGGTTGGTTTGCATTTCTAATTAATTGAGTTTATAAAGCAATAAGCCAGTGTGTTAACTGGAAATTCCCTCAAGAATTGTAATCTTCCTTCATTAGCTGCCTGTGTGTAATTATATCACCCTTTCTCATGTAAGCATGGGGGAGAGCCAGTGCCGCACGGTGCAGAACCTTTGTCTGGTGTGAGTTGCAAGGGGAAGTGAGTCTCCTTTGTGGTCATGTTCTGCAGCCCAGCCCTTCTTCAGGTGACCTTCTTTCTCCCTCCCCACCTGTCCCTACCATCAGCCTGATGTCTCAAAGGGTGTGAAGAGATTTAAAGGACATCTTTCAGCAAAGTCAAAGAGTAGGGGAGAGCTTTCAAAGAGTGTTCTAGTCTAGCTGAAGACAGACACATTTACTCTTTGCAGGAGCTTTGTTTACTGTATGAACGGATTTAAACAGAATCTGAATTTTCTTTAAACTTTGTGAGGACAAGTATTATAACCTCCCACTGATGTCAGCTGGGAGTTGGTGGCTGAGCACTCCTAAGGGTTAAATGTCCTGTACTGCAGTGTTCACCTGGAACGCTTGTTTGAAGACTCAGGCTAAGGCATTAGTTTGACACTGAGAAATCTGAGCTACTTGATGTAAGTTAACTCCGTTCAAATGCTTGACGCTTATTACATTTATACTGGGTTAGCAGGCCACTACTTAGCAAGGTAGGATAATCTTGCAACGAGTTTGGGTGAATAACAATTTGCTTTTGCTTTCCACAGACCGACTTTCAGAATGGCAGCCTTGTCCACTTTAATCCTCCTTTTGTGTGCTGCTAAAGATGTGATGCCTTCCAGTCCTCACTGGAAGCCAACTTGGCCGTCTTACAGGGTTCCCGTTATCCTGCCGCAGTCTACCCTGAACTTGGACAAGCCACAGTTTGATGCTGAAGCCAGACTGGAAGTGGTATCTCCTTGTGGCCCAGCGTGCCACAAAAGTTCTCCGCTGCCGACTTACGAAGAAGTGAAGAACTACCTGTCCTACGAGACCTTGTACGCTAACGGCAGCCTCACTGAGACTGAGGTGGGCATATACATCCTGAGCAACGGCGGCGATGGCTCTCGAGGCAGATCTCGAACTAAGAGGCAGATCTATGGCTATGACAGCAGGTTTAGCATTTTTGGGAAAGACTTCTTGTTGAATTACCCATTCTCCACATCAGTGAAGCTCTCTACAGGTTGCACAGGGACGCTGGTGGCTGAAAAGCATGTTCTTACTGCTGCTCATTGTATCCATGACGGGAAGAGTTACGTCAAGGGAGCTCAGAAACTGCGGGTGGGGTTCTTAAAGCCCAAACAGAAAGATGGCAGCAAAGGGTCCAATATCACCAACTCGGCAATGCCTGAGAAAATGAAATTCCAGTGGATCCGGGTGAAACGGACACATGTCCCCAAAGGATGGATCAAAGGCAATGCCAATGACATCGGCATGGATTATGACTATGCCCTGCTGGAGCTGAAGAAGCCACATAAAAGAAAGTTTATGAAGATAGGTGTGAGCCCACCAGCAAGACACTTACCTGGAGGGAGGATTCACTTCTCTGGCTACGACAATGACCGTCCGGGAAACCTGGTTTACCGTTTCTGTGATGTCAAAGATGAAACGTACGACCTGCTGTACCAGCAGTGCGATGCCCAGCCGGGTGCCAGTGGATCTGGGGTATATGTGAGGATGTGGAAGAGGCAGAATCACAAATGGGAGCGTAAAATTATTGGTATATTTTCAGGCCATCAGTGGGTGGACATGAATGGCACCCCGCAGGATTTCAATGTAGCTGTTCGCATTACACCCCTCAAATACGCACAGATCTGTTACTGGATCAAAGGCAACTACCTTGACTGCAGGGAAGGCTAAAGACAATGAAACTCCTTGAAAGCACTTAATGACTGGTTTTAGTTACTCATCTGAGGAAAGGCTAGACTTGTGCTGCAAATGCATGTGATCATGTAACATCAAGAGGTGATATGTAGCTTTCCAAGCCAGCCACCTTGTTCTTAGGACAGGGACTGGGTGGTGCTATCATTACAGCCTGAAGCTGGGGAGAAAGGAACGTCTGCTGGGTGGGGAAGGAGCAGGTGGACTTGCTGAATTTGCAGCTGAGCAACTGAAGATTAATTAGGGGCGGATCAGTAAACAGTATGAAAACAGAACCGTCTCCAAAGAATCTTGTAAAAGGGACACTGTTGACTATCTCATGCCTACAATGTTTGTTTTAATAAATCCTAGGATTAGTAGAAATGCTTTGATCTGAACTTTTAAAAGAAAATATTTCTGTGCTGTTGGGGGCTGAAGAGGGGCATTTAATGGTGTTTGCAACCCAAACATTACAGCTTTGTGTTCCTGCATGAGAAAAGGGAGTGTGAAAAGGGCAAGGCTTGCGCTCTGGGAGATGAATGCCACACAAATAGCGTGGAGGGTAAATAACCACATAACACTTCTAACTTCCTTTCAGCCTGAGTGATTTGAGACTTTATTAGTAACATAGTTAAGAAAAATGCTTTTTGAGCAGACAGACCTTGATGTTGTAAGGATTTGACTGTGAAGATGATATTGGTTGTATGATCAGTGCCATTACGTGAATGAAAAACATGCTTTGAGAAACATGAATTGCACATGGGGTTAAATCTTTATAGGACCTGGGACCTATGAAGGAGCAGGATCCCTATGAATTTACTAGAAAGTGTGTGGGGAAAGGGGCTTTTCTGTTTATAACCTACTTAGGTCTTTTAAGGAAAATCTCATGTTAGCAACTCAGATTTTCAGAGGGGAAGCCTGTCTTCAGTCTTGCTGTCTGTCTGAATTGCTGCCTACAGAGCAGGTAAAGGAGAGAGCAGAACAAGGGTTCTACTGAGTTTTCCCTCTGTTGAAGATCCTTGCTGTTCCACCTAATAATACACCAGGTAGAGGGACCCTAGACTTAAAAGTGTCTCTCAGCCATATCCCATTGACAGTGTAATTTGGGCATCTTGACTAATGTTTCTTGTGTTTTTGAAATAGGAATCCTTCTCCCCATCTAGCTGTTGAGTTACAAATAAATTTTGGCAAATGCACAGTTCAGGATTTCTGCAGCTGGAATAGAACCACTTTTTAGGACGCAGCCTGGGTTTGCTGATCCTCTGCTGTCTCTTACAGATAACAGTGATAATTTTACTGTAGAAGAATTAGAGTTGAAAACAAGAACTGCATTTTTGAGGTAAAAACAGTGCAGCTGAATACCGTAGCTCAGCAAACAGCATTTGGAAATCAGCATGGTCTGTACAAACAGCCTTGCTTAGATGGATTGTGCCACTGTATTTCAGCAACATCGTTGAGGACATGCTGCCATGCCGAGATGACTTTTTAAAGTAAGAGGATAGACACTGGCTCTGGTTCCTCTTCCATCCACCACTCACTGACTCCTGACGCTTCCCAAGTTGCCCATGGTGCTTGGTGTTGTGGGGCAAATGCACGTCCCTGGTGAAAAATATCAGAGCTGGGAAGGAGAGAATCCAAGCAGAGCTTCCCCGTGCTGTACCAATACAAGGAAAATGTTAATTCAGCTAAGCCTTTTTTTACACTCTACTAATTACTACGGCATTTGTAAACATATGCCTGATGGTGCTTTATCTTTGTGGTGGCTTTGGCTCTAGTTCTGACAAACATTTTTGCTGGAGCTGCCTATGATTATTATTTTTATAGAAGCAGTGTACAAAAATGTGGACTCTCATGTGGGTTTTTGGTGCACTCAGATACAAGCAGTTACTAATGCTTTGAAATATGAATAATCACCATATGTATCTGATGGTCTTTTTCTGACTTTTTGTTTTAATTTCCTTTACTCTATGGATGTTATCTGGAGCACTTTTTTTTGAATGTATCACAGTGAATAAAGAAAAGTTATGGAATTTCAATGCAGACAGTCTTGTATTTGTGCTGTATTGGGTTGCACTTTCAATCTCATTTCAGCTACTTATTTGTAAAGACATTCAGATACAGATTTATTAAAATCCTCAGTGCTGTTTATTTTCCTTCAATTTTCTTCTGCTCTCACCTGTTGGAAGTTTTTGTTCTGGTGTATTGTTTTTGGTTTTTTTGGTAGTCTTAATTACTATATACATTTGGATGCTAATAATCAATCTTAGCTTTTGTATGACTCTTACAGTTCCAAAGCCAGTCATGAGCTCTGATTAGTGAGAGCTGAAAATAACCTATTAGACTGAAAAGCCACATTGTTTTTATGAACTTCAGGGTAAATAAACTATGGAGGAATGTGAACCAGTCAGTATAAGGTCATAATTGAGGTCAGTCCATCTTCTTTTTCTTTTAGTTGATGCAGTATTAAAAAAGTTCCTTTGAGGCCAACAGTGAGACCCGCAGTTTTTAGAGAAACACTGGATGCAGAAAGTTTTTCATTTTGGAATTGCTGCTCATACAGCTTTCCTGACCTCTAACAATGCATGCTACGTCATGTGGGCTTGAGAACATCAGTCCTGATTTACTGGATGTTGTATTTCCCATCCACTGATCCTGTGTTCTCAACTGCTTTCTCAGATTGTAGGCTAAGAACTTTTCACAGAATCATTTAGGTTGGAAAAGATCTTTAAGATCTTCAAGGCCCGCTGTAAACCTAACACTGCCTGGTCCACCACTAAGCCACATCCTGAAGTGACACATTTATATTTCTTTTAAAAACCTCAAGGGTTGGTGACTCCACCACTTCCCTGGGCAGCCTGTTCCAATGCTTGACAACCCTTCTGGTGGAGAAAGTTTTCCTAATATTCAGTCTAAACCTCTGCTGGCACAACTTGAGGACATTTTCTCTAGGGTAATGTGAGCAAGGTGGTTTATTTTTTTTTTTCCCTAAGAATGTATGCAGCAAGTTCAGTATAATCAGGAGTGGGAGAGTCTCATCCCACTGCACGCCCTGTGCAAACATTCCAGTTTTAGAAAGAAAAGGAAATCTCAGATAACACAGGCAGAGTTGTGGTGCTGAAGTTCAGCACTGTTTCACCTGTGCCCACCAGAGTTGGTGGTAATTTTGCCAGTGTAATCGTGCAGCAAGGCTGGGCATGCTAGACGAGTTTGAAAATTACATCCTGAGGATATTTGCTTTGATGCTGCAAAGTAGGTTCTTTTAAAACCAGAACTTCAAAATTATGAGAAAGATAGCCATGCAGCCAAAATAAGGCTCATCAAGAAAACACAAGTAACTAAATTATATACAGGCGTGGCACTTGAAATTTCATTGTCCAGCCAATGACTGCCTATTCAGTTCTGCTTACAGAACGGAATGAAGTGCCTCATTATTCTTTTATATGAAGGCAAGACAGTAGATGGGTATAGAGGCACTGTTTTGACTGTGATTGAAAAGGATTAAAGTCTGTTCCTGCATATGTAAGAGGCTGATATATGAAAAATTTTACTTAATTTGCTATAAATCCCTTGGAGAACAGTGCTGGAGATGGAAAGTGAGGTCTCGAGAAAACACAGACCCTGCCGAGCTCCTCCCCAACACACACTGAATGTAGCCTACTGAAGACTGCAGAATATCAGCAAGTTTCCTTCTCGGAGAAGAAGGATTTTCCTTGCATCTGTAATTGTTTTGCAACTGAATTCCCAGGCCTGCCTGGTTAGAGGGCAGCCCTCGTCCTAAAGTTGCAGGCTGAACCCCAAGCAAGTATAATACATGCTTGAAATTCTTTTCCGTGTTTCCACTTAATCTGCCATTTGTTAGCAGGTTTTGGTAGCGTGCCAATCCAGTATGCACAGCCTTGGGAAGAGAAGCTTTCAATGAGTGCATAAAGTATGTTGGGTGGGTAAAAACTTCTTTGCTTTTCTGGAAGAAAAAGGAAGCGTGGATGGAGAAGAGCAGCAGAGAGTGAAAGGGCAGTATGATTTGTATCACAGGAGGAGGATTCCTAGAGGATCCATTTCGTGGGTGTGCATGTGTATAGGGTTTTTATAAATAATACTGTTACTTTCCACTCCTAGTTCTCCCAGGTGGAGAACAAAAAATTAGGAGCTGAAGTTAATTAAGTCTCTTCAAAGAGAATGCCATTAATGCCATGAATTAATGACATTAACGCCAGCTCTGAAGCCAGTGTGCAGCACAGATGAGAAGTTTAGGCTGTGACTTGACTAATAGATACATAAGAGAAGAGTGACAGTGACATAGGCATTAGGAACCCGATCTCCTCCTCCCAGGAGATGTTTTTTCCTGTCTTACATGGTGACTATTAGGTTGCACATGCTTTGTGCCTGCTGGCAAAGGTAGTGTGGGCTTTTATAGCTAAATGGTTACACAAGGGAAGAGAAATACTTTAACATGCTCCAGACACTATTATCAACACTGGTTATTCCCAGGATAAAATTATCAGTGATGCTTTGGGTGTGGACTGATTTTTAACTAAATGGGCATAGGCTGAGCCATGAAGCAGGCTTATGCTGTTTCTTTTTTTTCTAAAGATCTCTAACAGAAATTAAGTGTTGTGGCTCAAGGAGGGGGTGGTGAATGTTCCTCTGTAAACTCTTTATGGACAATATTGGGGTTTTTTTTACAATAAATTCAATTTTAAAGATTTGTGCATAAGCAGATACAAGAAGTTAAACACTTCTATTAGTTCCCCAAGCAAATAATAATGATTTAAATAGCACATGTATTATGTAATATCTGAGATATTTTTAAAGAACATTTGCTTGTTTGCACTCATTTCAGTTTTGGAAATAACCATCTATGCTGATTTGGTGAGGAGAGTGTATTTTTCTAGCAAGTGTGACCAAATCAAATACAAAAAGCACAAGAAATTCTGACTTGTGATAAGAGTATGAAGATTGTTAGTTCGTATTGGAGTGACAGCAGTAATAACGTGCAATAATTTTTTTCAGCTTATCCTAAACAACTTCCTATGACAGCTTTATGCCACATTATCATAGAATTGGTAATTTTCCACAGGTTGTATGTAGCAGGCACAAGGCCTGCAAGGCCCTGGAGGTCAGAAGCCTGAGCTAGGAAATACCAAAGTCAGCATGACTAAGGGTTTAGAAGACCCTCTCTTCCGCCTTTGGGACCCTGTTATCTCTCTGTAGATCCATAGGCCACTTTTTCCCCTGACCCTTACTATTGGACAGTTTTCAATCCCCCTGTAAGGTATAAAAACCCCTAACTCTGCCCGGTTCGGCAGAGGAGAGCTGTCCCTGGAACCTTCGCGGAGACCCCAATAAAAGAACCCTGCGGAACCCATACAGCGCTTCTCTCTCTCTCTCTGCGTCTGCTGCGGCGATATCCAGGGTGACGGCCCCAGGCATGCTGAAAGAGCTGAAATCACTAAAGAGCTGAGCTGCAAATCACCATAGCTGCCTGGGCTGCCTGAACCCCCCGCTGGGCGATCCTGGACCCTCCGTGAGCTATCCTGGACAACCGGCCTCCCCGCTGGGCTTCTGCCCCTGGGGGCCATAGCTGGCGCCCCGAACATAGCCGACGCCCGAACAGCGAGGGGCCCCTGGGCCAACATCTGAACCGCCGCGATAGCCTGGCCGCGGAACTGAATGCCGGACCTGGCATTTCAGAGGAGCAGCATTTCTTCGTGAAATTGTCACTGCCTCCGCTCGCCAGAGATCCTGGAAGGAGAAGCTCTTCGTTTTAGAAGGACTCTTCTGAAAAGGAGGTCAGCCGACCCGCACGCCGACACCTGGGCACGCGAGTGTCCGCGGAGGCTGACGAGCAGACGACCCCCAGCAGAACTTTGACCCACAACAGGCTGAAAAGTGTAAGTTTAACACAGCCTTTCTTGCGCGCAAAAATATTTTTCCTCGGGTCCTTTTTTTTTTGGGTTTTTTCTTTTTTTTCTCTTTTTTCTGCTGGCGGGAACTGAAACATGGGATCAAAGCTTAGTACGTTGAAACGATCCCAGAACGAGAGAGATTTATATTCCCTAATCCTAGAAATCCTATCTTCTAACAACTTTTCTTTTTCTAAAGGTAACCTTTCAAAAACTAACCTGAAACGTTTTATAAAATGGATTCTCTGCCACTTCCCAGATACTAATACACAGACTATTACCTTAGACTCCTTTTGGGATACAATTGGGACCACGATATATAAGTTTCAAACTAACCAAGACTTTTCGGTAACTCAGTTTTTACCTATGTTTCACGCTATTACTAAAGCTGTAGAAAAAACTAACAAAAAGATAGTAACTACAGGGCTAACTTCTGTCGAACAAAACGAAAAGTTCTTATCTCACTTAACAGAAGCGCCTATTTCAAATGCTAATGGAGGAGATAACACCCCCTCCACCCTGGAATCCAGCACTCCGCTAGGTCCTAGTGTCCCGCCATCTGCGCCGCAACCACCCGACCCCAGGGCGCCCACGGCCCCTGCCCACCCCCTCTTCCCCCCCGCCTTCCCCTCGGGAGCCACACCCTGCGCGCCTCCTTGCTCTGCGTTATCTCCGGGAGCATCTGCGCCAGTTCCCGCCGGGACCGACCCAAACCCCACCCCTCCCCCTGTTCCCCCCGACCCTGCTGGGGCCCCCTCCACCCTCTTTGCCGTCCCTCCTCTCCCTGCCGCGCCCGCCCCCACTCCCTCCCCCGCCCTCGCCCCCCCCGCTACCATCGCGTCTTTTCCTGCCCCCGGCATCGTCCCTGCTGCGGCAGGGGATCAGCCTGTCTGCGCACCCGTGCCCCCCCCCACCTCCGCGCTTTTGCCTGCCGCCGGAATCGTGCCTGTCCGCGTATCGGCCCCAGACCCAAGCCACCCTGTACCCGCCGCACCCTCTTCCAGTCCCGCCGCCTCCTCCATCCCGCATACCCTCTGCCCCCATACCCTCGCTGTGCAACCCCATACCCACGCTCCGCAGCCCCCGGTCGGGACCCCCCAGACTTCCCTCAGTTCTGCCCCCCCTCCCCACGCCCCCCAGTCCTGTGCATGCTGTATCACGCATTGCACGGCCACTCCGGCAATGCTGTCACGTGTAGCCACGTCCTGCCATGTGCTGCCTTATACCCGGTCCAGCCACAGGCACCTCTGCCAAATGCAGCTCCAGCCAGCCATAAGAAACATAAGGCAAGGCCTGCTAGCTCTCACTTCTCGTCATCTGATGACAGCAGTGACAGCGATTCTGATTTGGAAATAGAATATGTAGATCCTTGGGCAAAAATAAAAATGGAAGCCACACAGGCAGGGGACTGGCAATTAGCTCAGAGAATTACTGCCTTTCCAGTAGAATATAAGAAGGGAAAAAAAGGAGGTGCCACTAATAGAAAGACATGGGAACCTATTACAAATAAAGAACTTGTGCAATTAAGAAATACAGCCACAGAACATGGTAGAAGTTCACATATTTTTAGAAATTTCCTAGAAGCTACATTCTCAGCACATGTTCTGGTACCCCACGATATTAAAAATATTGCCCAGTGCCTCCTTTCTCCCGCCGAGTACATGCTTTGGGAAAGGCATTGGAAAAAGCAATTAAAAACATTATCAGATAACTATGCTGCAGATGCTGATAAGCCAAATTTTACACTCGAACAGCTGGCTGGTGAAGGGGATTTGCAGAAACCCTCTGACCAAGCTGATACTTTACCTAAGGCAACATTACAAGACGTGGCTATAGCAGCAAAAACCTCCTTACTCCTTACCCCTGATGATTCCACCCCTACTCAATATTTTTCTACTATCAAACAAGGAATAGATGAAAGCTTTATCAAATTTGTGGATAGAATTAAGGATGCTCTGGAAAAACAGATAGAGAGCACAGAGGCAAGAAAAGAACTGTTGTGTAAACTTGCCATGAGTAATGCGAATGAAAAATGTAAAACAATTCTGAGAGCCTTACCCATGGACATAGAACCTACCATAGAGCAAATGCTGGAAAGCTGCACACGCCACCTGTCCACTGAAGACACAGTGGCCCAAGCAGTTACTAAGGGTATTGCAGAAGGAGTTTCTACTGCATATGCAGTAATAGCTTCTAAAGATCAGGTCCGCTGCTACCACTGCGGAGATTTTGGACATTTTATAAAGGACTGTCCAGAGAGGTCACCTCCCAGGCACCCTCGCAATTTCCACCAAAGGCCCCAGAATCAGCAGTACTATCAGCAGCGCCCGGGAAACTTCCATCGGAGCGTGGTGGGGCCCCACGCAAGGACACCAAATCAAAGGCCACCCAGACCCAGTCACGCACCATCCCAGGAGATTCCAGACCACATGAGGAGGATCCAACACACGGAGCAATACCAAAGGGAACGCGCCGTCAGCTGGTAACTGCACTGTCCATTGACTTTAAAAATAACAATGTTTATCGTGTTCCCACAGGCAAACGTGGACCAAAAGGAGGTCCTTCTAACATCCTAATTATAGGTGATTCTCTCCATAGCCCAAAGGAAATATTTGTTGTTCCAGAAGTACAAACAGTGCACCCGGGACAAGAAATCTTTGTCCAGGTGTACTGCACAGACTTACCATATTTTCTTCCAAAGGGTACCCCATTTGCACAGGCCTTTCTACTCCCTAAGAATCACAGGGAACAGCTTCCTCTCAACCCCACAGCAATGTGGATACAAGTTGTGGGACCGAGTAAGCCTGTCATCGAGTGCGGTCTTACCTGCAGAGGAGAGAAGTTCCACCTACCAGGGATGCTGGACACCGGTGCAGACGTGACCATCATCGCCCGCTCAGAATGGCCAGCACACTGGGAGCTACAACCTGTGGCAGGCATGATCACAGGGATCGGTGGAGCTACAGTTTCCATGCGGAGCAAGAACAACATCCTCGTCGAAGGGCCTGAAGGCAAGTTGGCAACCATCCGCCCATTTGTGGTAAGGGCCCCCATCACCTTGTATGGACGGGACATTTTATGTCAGTGGGGAGCCTCCCTACGTATTCCCAGCCCGGATTTCTGATTGGGGCCACTGAGGAGCGCGCACTGCCAGACACTCCTCGTCTCACCTGGAAATGCCATGACCCAATCTGGATCGAGCAGTGGCCCCTTTCTAAAGTCAAACTGCGCGCACTACATGCCCTTGTGGATGAACAGCTCGCCAAAGGCCACATCGTAGAGACCACCAGCCCTTGGAATTCTCCAGTCTTCGTACTACAAAAGCCTGGAACGGACAGGTGGAGGCTCCTCCACGATCTTCGCAAAATCAACGAGGTCATCGAGGACATGGGTCCCCTTCAGCCTGGCCTGCCCTCACCATCGATGCTGCCTAGAGACTGGACACTTGCTATCATTGATATTAAAGACTGTTTCTTCAGCATCCCGCTGCATCCCCAGGACGCTCCACGGTTTGCCTTCTCCGTTCCCTCTCTTAACAGAGAGGCTCCACTCAAGAGATATCATTGGTGTTTTCTTCCACAAGGACTAAAGTGCAGTCCAAGTATATGCCAGTGGTATGTTGCTCACATCCTGTCTCCTGTTCGGAACCTATTCCCAAATGCGATCATCCATCACTATATGGACGATATCCTGGTCTGTGCACCAGAAAAAACGTACTTGGACAAAGCAGTTAAAAAGACTATTGAAACCATAGAAAAGGCAGGATTTGAGATCCGTGAGGACAAAATACAGTACACCAATCCATGGACTTACCTTGGACTCCAGATCCGGGAACGGACCATCGTACCCCAGCAGCTCACCATCCGAGACGACCCAAAAACCCTGAGAGACTTACACAGTCTGTGCGGATCCATCAACTGGGTACGTCCACTGCTAGGAATTACAACAGAGGACCTCGCTCCACTGTTCAGCCTTCTTCGGGGCAAGGAGAATCTGGACTCTCCATGCACTCTAACACCAGAGGCCCGAGATGCCATCACCAAGGTCCAAGAAGCCCTGTCTTCACGCAAAGCCCATCGCTTCGAGCCCAGCCTGCCTTTCCAGTTCGTCATTCTGGGAAAAGCACCTAGGTTCTATGGACTGATTTTCCAATGGGACACTCAACTTCGAGACCCTTTACTAATCCTGGAGTGGATCTTTACAAATAACCAACCCACAAAAACCATTACCACCTTCCAAGAAATTATGGCACATTTAATAAAAAAGGCTAGAACTCGCCTCCGTTCCCTTGCAGGGTGTGAGTTCACATGCATATATTTGCCAATGACCACTGGGGATCTGGAACATTTGCTCCAGACCAATGAGAGTCTCCAGTATGCCTTAGACAGCTATACAGGCCAAATTTCAGTGCATATCCCAAAACATAAGCTTTTTAATCGTGACGTGACATTTCATCTGACTCCAAAATTAGTCCAAAGTAGGACACCTCTCAAAGCTCTAACTGTCTTTACAGATGGCTCAGGGTCATCCCACAAGTCGGTAATGACATGGAGGGACCCTAAGACCCAAAATTGGGAATCTGACATAAAAATAGTGGAGGGATCTCCACAGATTGCGGAGTTAGCAGCTGTTGTCAGAGCCTTTGAGAAATTCAAAGACGAACCTTTTAATCTGGTCACAGATTCAGCTTATGTTGCTGGCATAGCTATGAGAGCAGAACATGCTCTTCTCAAAGAGGTTTCCAATCCAAAGTTATACCAATTGATTTCTACATTAACACGCTTAATTTCCCACAGAAAACAACCGTACTATATAATGCATGTGAGGTCACACACTGACCTCCCAGGTTTCATTGCAGAAGGGAACAGGAAAGCAGACACCTTAGCCATGGCAATAGAGACTGCTAATGTCCCTAACATCTTTGCCCAGGCAAAGTTGTCACACTCATTTTTTCATCAAAATGTGCCTGCCCTTATCAGAATGTTCAAGCTTTCAAAAGATCAGGCAAAAGCTATTGTTGCTACATGCCCGAACTGTCAAAACTACCAGATACCATCTGTGGGGACGGGAGTCAATCCCCGAGGTTTAAACAGCTGCCAGCTGTGGCAGACAGATGTAACCCACTTTGCACCTTTTGGAAGGTCAAAGTACGTGCATGTATCGGTTGATACGTTCTCAGGAGCAGTATTTGCATCAACACATACAGGAGAAACTGCACAGCACACCATAAAACATTTTCTCCTCGCATTTGCAACCCTGGGAGTACCAAAGGAGATCAAAACAGACAATGGACCTGCCTATACCTCTCGTAAGTTAAAAGAGTTCTTCAGTGAGTGGGGAATACAACACAAGACCGGTATACCTGCAAACCCCACAGGACAATCCATCATGGAAAGGACACACCAAACTCTCAAAAGAGTCCTCAATCAGCAACAGAGAGGAACAAAAATCACCTCTCCAGTTGAAAGACTTTGCAAGGCTCTCTATGTCATCAACTTCCTGAACTGTACAACCTCAGAGCCTGATCCACCAATACTTCGCCACTTTGCAAATACCACCCAAGCAAAGCTCACAGAGAAACCACCTGTGCTGGTGAAGGACCCAGAAACACATAAAGTCTCTGGACCTTTCGAACTCATCACGTGGGGAAGAGGATACGCGTGTGTTCTGCTACCATCTGGTCCAAGATGGTACCCAGGGAAAAACATAAAACCATACCTAGGCACTGCAAATACCACTTCCACAAGCAGTGACAAGAATCCTCCTGAGTCAAACACAAGACCTCCTCAAAACCAGACCAGCTCGGCCTGGAGACGAAGACGTCGCCAAACGTCCATAAGTGGAGGAGACGACTGTCCCATCACACAGCAGCAGACAAACCAGAAAGCTAAACAACATTCTGTGGCATCAAGCCCTAGACCAGGCACAGCCTGAAAACAAAACTGTTCTTTGAATTAGATGTTATTACCCTTTTTACCCTAAAAACCCTATTATCCCTTTTATCAACCCTTACCAAAAGCCTCTAACTTTTACCCACTCCTCCACCCTTAGCACCATAGAAAAAACAAACAAAAAAAAAAAAACAACAAAAAAAAAAACAGTAAAAAACTAAAAATAAATGGGGGGAGGTGGAAGGAACAGAGGAAAAGAACAAGAAAGGAACCCTAACCCTCCCCTCCTACCATAAAAATAACAAGTTTTGCTTATATTCCCTATCAGAAGCCCCATTCCTGCCCAAAGATGAAAAATATCTCCGTTGGCGCTGTCCTCACTGCTGCCTGGATGTTCCTCACCGTGCCATGTGCCGTCGGTTGGATCGGCCCACAGCCGAGCCATAATGTCTGGGTAACCTTAGCAAGAACATTAAAACAGGATAACATGTGTTTATCCATGGGGAGCGTTGATAACCCACTTTCCACATGTCTAGTAGGAATTCCTTTCGTAGCCGATGATTGGCCCGCCTATAATTCAGAGCTTCTCCGCACCACAGGTAAGAGACCCCACCAGGTAGAAACTTGGGACCAGTGGACAAAAATACTGCCCAATGCTCTTGAGGAACCTCAAGAATTGGATCTGTTGGGGTCCTCTAAGGCCACCTTCTGTGTCAAATTTTACTTTAGACGTCCAAAGAATAATTTGCCTGAAATTGATCTGAACAAAAACACATACCGAAAAGACATATCACCAATTAACAAAGCCTACAACCCTCACGATTGGTGTAATTACACTGCTCGTGTGATCTCTGTGTCCTCTCTCCATCCCAAAGTTCTACCCAAGGGAACGTTTCTCATCTGTGGTGACAGAGTATGGGCTGGGATCCCCTCACGACTCCAGGGAGGTCCCTGTACCCTAGGAAAACTTTCCACCCTTACTCCAAATATCACCTTGTTGCACAATTGGAAAAAAGAGAGCGAGTTAAAACGCCACAAAAGGTCCTACACAGCATTTGATGAAAATTGCGATCCCAAATTATACGATTGGAACAAACCTAAAAAGATAGCGGTCTCTATATTCCTACCATGGGTAGCTGCAGCTAAGGCCCTGGGTGACATAAATCACCTTGGGTGCTGGCTCAGTAAGCAGGCTAACGCTACTTCTGCTGCCCTGAGTGATCTCTTAAAGGAAGAAGAAACCACAAGACACGCCTCACTCCAAAATCGAGCAGCGATTGACTTCCTGCTGCTTGCCCACGGACATGGCTGCGAGGACTTCGAAGGGATGTGCTGCTTCAATCTCTCTTCACGCTCGGAATCCATCCACGCCAACATCCAGAAACTGAAGGGACTTGTGAAAGACTTAAAAGTAGAACAGACCCCAGACTGGGTCAATGACCTCTTCGGTCAATGGGGATTAACGGGATGGGCTGCATCTTTGGTTAAGGGAATGTTGTAGATTTTTCTTGTAATTGTCATCGTGTTACTTATGTTCTCATGCCTTGTCCACTGTTTTAAAAGAACCATAGGGAACGCCTTTTTTCTAAATACAGAAAGTGGAGTTGTAGCAGGCACAAGGCCTGCAAGGCCCTGGAGGTCAGAAGCCTGAGCTAGGAAATACCAAAGTCAGCATGACTAAGGGTTTAGAAGACCCTCTCTTCCGCCTTTGGGACCCTGTTATCTCTCTGTAGATCCATAGGCCACTTTTTCCCCTGACCCTTACTATTGGACAGTTTTCAATCCCCCTGTAAGGTATAAAAACCCCTAACTCTGCCCGGTTCGGCAGAGGAGAGCTGTCCCTGGAACCTTCGCGGAGACCCCAATAAAGAACCCTGCGGAACCCATACAGCGCTTCTCTCTCTCTCTCTGCGTCTGCTGCGGCGATATCCAGGGTGACGGCCCCAGGCATGCTGAAAGAGCTGAAATCACTAAAGAGCTGAGCTGCAAATCACCATAGCTGCCTGGGCTGCCTGAACCCCCCGCTGGGCGATCCTGGACCCTCCGTGAGCTATCCTGGACAACCGGCCTCCCCGCTGGGCTTCTGCCCCTGGGGGCCATAGTTGTATACATGAAGTTAATTTAATGATGATTTAGGTGCTGGTTGACATAAAGTTGAACAAAAGTCAGCAGTGCCCTGGCAGCCAGGAGGGCCAAGCGTGCCCTGGGGGAATCAGGCACAGCATGGCCAGCAGGGCAAGGGAGGGGATTGTCCTACTCTGCTCTGCTCTGCTCTGAGCTGGGGCAGCCTCACCTTGGATATTCTGTGCATTCTTGGGCACCACAATAGAAAAAAGACTATTAGAGAGTGTCCAAAGGAGGACAATGAGGCTGGTGAGGGGCCTTGAGGAGAAGCCATATGAGGAGTGGCTGAGTCACTTGGTCTGATCAGCCTGAAGGAGACTGTGGGGAGACCTCATTGCAGTCTGCTAGTTCCTTGTAAGGGGAAGAGGTGGGGCAGGCACTGATCTGGTGACCAGTGGCAGGACCCAAGGGAATGGCCTGAAGCTGTGTCAGGGGAGATTTAGGTTGGATATCAGGAAAGGTTCTTCACCCAGAGGGTGGTCCAGGGAAGCGCTCACAGCCCCAAGCCTGACAGAGTTCAATAAGTGTTCAGACAATGCTCTCAGGCACATGGTGTGGTTCTTGGCGTGTCCTGTGCAGGGCTAGGAGTTGATCTCTATGATCCTTGTGGGTCCCTTCCAACTCACCACATGCTATGATTCTGTGATTTTTTGGATCCCATTACATTTGAAGCCAGATATATTTACTGCTATGGACAGGTCAGAAGAACAGAAAAATGTTCACATTTGCAAAAGTTTGGTAAAGGCTTGTCTATCACAAAGTCCTGCTTCTGAGCTGAGGTTGAGGAAGGGCAAAGTGAATTGGGATTGTTCAGCCTGGAAAAGAGAAGGCTGTCGGGTGACCTTGTTGTGCCCTTCCAGTATCAGAAGGGAGCCTACAAAAAAGATGAAGAGAGACTACAGGACAGGGCAAGGGGGAATGGCTTCAAACTGAAAGAGAATGGGTTTAGATTAGGTATTAGGAAAAGAATCTTTACTGTGGGAGTGGTGAGAAACTGGAAAAAGTTTCCCAGAGAAGTTGTGGATGTCTCATCCCTAGAAGTGTTCAAGGCCAGGCTGGATGGGACTCTGAGCAACCTGGGCTAGTGGAAGGTGTCCCTGCCCATGGCAGAGGGTGGGAAACATATGGTCTTTAAAGCCCCTTTCAACCCAAACCATTCTATGATTCTGTATTTGTCATCATACAGAAAGGGGTAGGTTTAAATGGGGTAGTTTTGATGAGCTTAAGACTGAGCTAGCTGGAAAATGGTTTCTGGGAAACAGCTAAAACTGTTTTCCCAGATTTTCTATCCTGTTCCTGTTCCTGCCCATCCTTGGAAAATAAATTCCCCATGATGAAAAAGAATGGACACCCTTAGAAATGAGGGGATCAGGTGCACTTAAGAGAGCCTATTCAGCTGGTGTGTTTGTGCTTTCCTGCTGCAAAGAGGGAGTCTACCCAACAGCTTGGCTGTTCTGACTTTTCTGGGACAGGCAGGTCACACTTGCTTTGGTCTTAGCCAAAAATTTGCACCTGGGTCAAAAAGTCCTTTCTAATATCAACTCTTTTGAAATCAGGATGTTTTAAGAAAGTCTTTTCTATTAATAGAAGCTCATTAGAAGAAATCAAACCTATTTTTCTAATGAATTATACCCTGCTTCAGGTAACTTTTCCTGCTGTGTTCTGGTCCCCATGAGAATGAGGATGACATGGAAGATGATACTATGTCTTATCAACAGCATTCAACAAAACTCTCCTGTCCGAAAGTCATGGTTTTCCTGAATCAGTTGCAGGGGTTTTTTCACTCTGAATGGAGCACAGAGGGGCTGGTTTCATTGTTGGTGGGACATAAGAAGATCACCCCTGCAGCACAGGGTCAGCCGGCCGTGGGACTGGAGCCCACAGAAATAGGTGGAGCCACAGGGGTTCTCTGGCCTCTGCCATCTCACAAAAGCTTCCCTCATCAAAGAAGCGTGGGGTGGAAGAAAATGTCACACTGGGCTCTGTCCTGCACCCACCAAGCCAGCTATTGTGTTGGGTGGGAGCAGGATTCGTGCGCAGAGGGATCTGCCGCACGGCTTAAATGTCACCAGCCGTGTGGGAGCACTTCTCTACAGCCAGCCCTTCTGAGGGATCATTGTGGGCAATGAAAGGGCAGGAAAGACTTCTGCAGAAAGTGTGGGTGGCAGAAAAGCAACCCTTCATGCTGGGAACACATCAGATGTGTGAAAAAACTCTGAAATGTCTTTTCCCTGAAGGAAAGAGCTAGGCTGAGTGTTCCCTGCAGGTGGAAGGAGGGCAGCTTTGCTCACAGGACCCTTCCCCATGTCCAGAGGTGTGTCTGGCAACAGCTGAGGAGGAGAGGGATTGGCACACTCTCACCCTTATGGAGGAGCTACTAAAGACCTGCCATCTGCCTCCGGTGGGCAGTAATTATTTAACAGGAAGAACAATAAAAATTGAGAGAATAACCTGACAGAAGCTGTGTTAGGCACACTGTACCAATTAAATAACTGTTTACAAACAGGTACCCAGAAACACTCTTGTTTTTTCTAAGTAACTGTGGCCACTGCTGTTGTTGCCAGCACTAAAAACCTGAACTGTATGGGCTGGACTTGAGCTTGTGGCTACTGTGGAGACATCCGCTTTAGAAATTCCCATTTCCCAGGCTTCACCATAAAAACAGACTTTCTGTCTCCTTGTTTCCACCAGACCTCACTCAGGAAACACAATCCCCTTTCAAGTACATGATCTTAAGCTTTGTCTAATGAAATGTCTTTAGGGTATTTCTCAGTAATCGGCTCCCTGAGTTCTTCCTGTGAGACATTCTCCTGCTCTTCCCAGCTTTGTGTCATCAGCAAATTTCATTAATGTGCTCCTTCTTCTTGTGCAAGTGTTGCTGGTGAATATATTTAGTTCAGACTGCCTAAGAGTGATGCTTGACAAGCTGTGCTTGCAACCTCTCCCTACCCTGACGCTTCCCCTTTCAGCACCTTTTGTTTCTGCTTCAGCCAGAATTTTTTGTGATAATTCCCTATATGGCACCATTTGAATTGCTTTGCTGAAATCTAGTTAGATGAGGTCCACCAAAACCAATTATTATAAATTAAATTATTGCTTGAACAATGCTAAGAATCTGCAATAAATTATGTGTAATATAGATGGCCTATTTCATCATGCTCACTTTAATTTTCATGAGAAAGAAATCACACGAAGTAAAATTACAGTTTTGGGGCATAGATTTAGTGTAATGCTATCAAAATAACTGGAGGTCATATGGGACAATATTTCAAAATTATCTAGGTTTCAAGCCCATGAAAAAGTTGTACACATTAATTTTTCTTGAACTCTAATCCAGAACATGAACACTCTATTGGTTCTCTTTCTTCATAGAGCTGATTGTTGAAAAAACCACACATACAGCCTAAGGACACAAAGTTTTTTTATTCCATTGATGCTTTATTTGCATTGTTACTAATCTGAGCAGATGCAAGATCTTTAGCATCACCATGATGATAAAACAGCTCATTCTTTTGATGTCAGATAAAATACAATTTTCATGTCATTACAAAGCCAAGAATCATAAAATCTATTGTCATGATATCTTCTCCTACAGTTGAAAGGGCTGTGAGACATCTGGAAATGGAAGAATCTTTTCCTTTGCATCCATAAAAAAACAGTGTTGCCTTCTTTTTCCTCTCAGTTTTGATTCTTGCAATCTGGAAAGATTACAAAAGCAGCCTGTAAAGTCAGTTTATGGAAGGCTTTAGTAGAAATCCTCAGTTTGTGGTATGAAATGTTTTGTTTATTTGAGTGGAAGAGCTGAATCAGGAATCAAAGTTAGGATTATGTTAGGCACTGTGTTACACAATCCCTTACTGTTTCAGAGCTGCTGCTGATGAGAGGGTCACGGTTCCTTGCATCACCACCTTGCCTCTGCCACAGCCTCAGAGGGTTCTCCAGCACACAGGGGTGTCCCAGTATGAGCCAGGGGCTGCCAGGATCCCGGTTTACCCCACAACAGGGCCATGGCAGCAGCCTGGGTAGTCCTGGCTTTTTGGCACTGAGCTGGGATTTGTGTTTTCCACACCATCATAAGTGCAACAGCCAGAGCCATCTGAAAAAAATCCTGTTTGATCACCCTTGGGTTTGCCTAAAGTGCTTCCATGACAAATATTTGGTTTGGGATTTGTTGTGCTCATGTCTGTTTTCAGCTGGTCCCAAGTTCCTATAATAATGCTTTCTCTTGAGATACATTAGGAATGGCCTCTTAGGACCTGTGTGCAGGGAGACTCCTTGTTATGTTGATACCAAGCACTGGCACCTTCACTTAGTCACTTGCATTCAAGTGCATTATTTTTTCCAGGAGTCTTGCTGCTGAGGGATAAGCCACAGGAAACCGTATTCCCAGCAACACACACTTGCTTCTGTGAAAGATCTGTAATTTGAAGGTGAAATGGGAACAGGCTGCAGGATTTAATTAAATGTTTTACACAAACTCTCTGAATTAATATATATGGTGGCTTCAGGTCTCACCACTTTTTGCAGGAGACCAAGTACTATTGCTATTATAGTTTTTAATAAACATGGAATTCAAAGTCTGCAAATTCTGAGTTCTGAACATATTTTTGCTGCTTAGTGCATGATATGTTCCTGCCAAATATTCTTACCAAGGCAGGACATGGTATGTTACAGGGCATGTCAAAGAGAAAGCATGGCTTGCTTTGATCTTGGGGGCTCTTGCATGACTTGCCCTTGAAGGTTTACATTTGCTCTTCATATCCTATATGCAGTTTGTTTGGCTCTCAGTAAAAATGACAGGCAGAATTAATAACAGGTCTAATATCTCATCGGGAGATGCATTCCAAAAATTTCTATCTACACAGTGAGTGTTTGAAAGCCTATATGGGATCCTTGTCAATAAAATTCTTCTGCTTCACTCAAAGAGGAACTTTTTATTAGTCTGGGAAAATGCTTTCATCATTACAAAGCCTTACTTTTATGAATCCAGAAGGATATTGAAGGTAACTGATAATTTCTGAAGAGTAACCCTTTCATACTACTACAGCCCAAGCTTGTCTTTTGTTTCTTAAAAAAATATTTTAAAAATACTCTTTGTGACAAAGGATGAAGCTATGTTATAATGTTCTGGGACACACTGGAAAAAGCACATGGGAGTGTTTAATTAAGAAGATTTATCAATGTATGTGAACCTCGACCTAAAGCTGCATGGGCCAAGAGAACGCTCACATTTCTCAACTTTGTAAGAGTGCAGAGATTGCAAACTTGGACTGTTCTGCAGGGATCTATCTGGTACCCACACTGTCAGCAGCACACATGGAGCATTGTTTTATGTATACACAGACACTACATCACTTGAGCAGAAGCTGCATCACTGCACGGTTGGGCATTTTGAGGAGGGGTCAGCTATGTGACCAGGGACAGGAGTTTGTCCTTATACTTCTCAGACACTTCCTGACAACAAAGGAATGGTAAAACTTAGGACTCTCAGATTCCAATCTCTGCCCTAATGAACAGAAATTCCTCTGCATATTTTTTGCCAAGTTTTATCTTGTCTGCTGCACTCCCCTTTCTTCCTCATCACTACCATCTGGTGCTGGAGACATTCCACTTTGTGTTGTCTAAACTGGTTATCAGAGAGTTAATGAGTACCTGGATAATACAGAAGGGAGACATGCTCCGTCCTTCCCGCACATCCTGTTACTCAGTGGGATTTCCCCTCTCCTTGGCTTTATTTGTGATGCAGTAAAAATAGATCAGCAGAGCTCCATGCAGTATTGTGAGCAGGGTTTACTTTTAATCAAGCTATGTGGTCTTTTTACAAAATCAGTGACAAAGCTGCTATTAAATGCCTTTGAAGTTCTTCATAGCCTCCAACCTCAAATGCTTCAGCAAAACAGATCCATTAAAGCTTTTAGCTAAAAGATAAAGAAGGTGAGTAATAGGAGCTTGGAAACAAAGGTGGCTCTGTTTCCTCTGGAGTGTTGAACAACTCTTCAAATGCCAATGGGCATGAGCAAGCTCAGCCCGGGAAGGAAGATAAGAACATGTTTGGATGCCATCCATTCTCAATATGAGAGCAACGTTCTCACAAACAAAATTATAGTTTTGTGTCAAAACAGTGTCAAGTCCAAGGTTGACTGTATGTCAAAAAATGGAATTATCTACCAGCTGCTGTGTGGTCTGAGCACCAGCAAGCTGAAAATGACCCTGATCTCTTAATCTGCATGGGATTTATGTTTTATGGGATCCAACTTCTAGAGCATGTTCTAGAGGTGATAGGTGAGATTCAGCCCTTTCTCTTGACTGGTGACTGTCCAAACACCTAGAGCTTTTTGTAGTAAGGTTAAAGTCAAGAGGTATCTATAAAAGTGCTAGACCATGGGGCAGGTAAGAGCTGGCCTCTGCCTGGAGAGAGCCTGTCTACCATGGGGAGGAGCTCTTCTATAAATCTGTAAAAGTCCATCCAGACAGAAAAAAAGGAAAACATTAGAAATTAAAAGCCATGAGGTTATGGGTCACAGGTTTGCTGTGGATGTGGCACACCAGAACCCTTCTTCACCTTCTGGCACTATTTCAGTGGGAAATACTTCTCCCCTTCCCATGTGAAACACCAACCAAAGTTACTGCTGGAAGCTCTTTGGAGAGGGGAGTGAATGCAAGGCCTTTGTCTTGGGCTCACTCATTGGGCTTCTCAGTCCAAGCCCCATCTCCTACCACAGCCAGATACCTGTTTACTGCCTTTTTCTCCTCTCTCTAAGCTCATCCCTTCACCTGGTCTGGTTCTTATCATCAGTGATATGAGCTGGCTCCTCATTACTCCACAAAGACAGAAGAGGAGGATATTCTGGACACACATTCTTCTTCATTTTCTATGTCACCTCTGTATTGACTAAAAATCTGCATGCTTCACTATCCGTCCCAAACCAGATCCCCCAAGTCACACTCTTATATGGAAATTTAGATCCTTCTCAACTTCTGTCTCTTTGTCTTCCTAATCCAAAATTTCCAGTTGGTCTGTAATCATATCCCTTCCCATACTCTTAAATACTTCCATGCTGAATTAAAATGCTTCTTTCCCAGTGCTCCTGGGAACCTGGGTCACCCAGAGCAGTGCAGATTCCAGCCCTTGGTTTTAGCACCAGCCATGGCTCTTCATCATTAGGAAAGTCAATTTTTGTCCCTGGTGTCCTCAGCTGAAGCAGTTGTAGAGGTGTGGTGGACTGGAAGCCTTTGCAGTCAGGTTAACAACAAGTCCTGGTTAGCATCACTCTCTTGTGGGTGTAAATGGTGTGAGCACACAGGATGGAAATGAAAGGTTTGAGCATACGCAGTAATCTCTTCATAATAATTTCTTCATCTCTTCAGAGATGGTATTTATTTGCACAGGAGAAGCCTCTGTAGAATAATCACAGGGTTGGGTTTTTCCTAAGCACATAGAGGTTGCTCAGATTTGGGCCAACTTTTAGAAAACTGTTAAGAGAGATATAACTGCTGCAAGCACACTTCAATACCCAAAATGTTGCCCTTTTTTTAACCTGTACAACAATCTCTTTCATCTCCTCATTTCACTACAGAAATGAGTTTAGTTTCCAAGAATATGTCAGCAGGAGGCTGAACATCACCATCTTCGAGCTTGAGTTTGCCAAGATCTTAGGACCTTTAACAGGATCTTCTAAAACAAAGTAGCAGGAAATCTCAATAACAGGCAGAGTCAATGAGCTCTGAGACTTGCAGTGGAGGGCTGAAAGGAACTACAGAGCAGAAAATTTAAGACAGGAGCTCAAGAGTTCTAGAGGTGCTTAAAGTGTTTTGAAGGCAATGCCAGGATAAGCTGTGTATGGAGTTGAGAAGAGAAGAGAAGAGAAGAGAAGAGAAGAGAAGAGAAGAGAAGAGAAGAGAAGAGAAGAGAGAAGAGAAGAGAAGAGAAGAGAAGAGAAGAGAAGAGAAGAGAAGAGAAGAGAAGAGAAGAGAAGAGAAGAGAAGAGAAGAAGGAGTGTTAAGGCAGCAAAAAGGGTGTGAAAGATGGACTAGACATCTGTTTGCTCATGATGGGAATTGTGGTTCAGTTCCAGGAAGGAGTGTATGGAAAACCCTCTTCTACTTCCCTAGTAAAGACAAATTTCTCTACTACAAGAGGGCAAAAAATTGGCATGGGGGAAAGGACACATACATGAAGAGAAGAGAAAGGCAAAATGTTTTCTTTCCCTAACCCCCCCTCCCCAGGAAGTATGATGTTTTAGTTAACTTTAAAGAGAAATTTTCTGAACAAAGTTAATAACTGAATCATATCCCTACAAATAAATCCTATAGGCCATTTTCACCCCATTATACAACTTCATCTAACTTACAGTAAATGATGACAACTCAAACAGCTGTAGAGTTTTCTGACAAGATTCAAATGTAAATATCTGAAGCAAAATTATCAGGACAGATGTGATTTTAGGCAGATTTGGTATGTTGCAAATTAGAGACAGAGTTAGGATTAAGTTTTAAATGATAGACAATTTAGGTCTCAGCGAGAATTTTAACACAGAGGAAGAAACACTGAAATTCAGTCTTTGGGGGATATTTATGTTCTGTTGAAGAGAAGAACTCAAACCACATTGGCCTATTTGGAAAATTTAGTTGTAACTGAAATAGAAGCTAATACCAAACCATTTCTCCTTTTACACCAGACCCAGAAGGAAGGTAATGCCTGGAATTCAGAGCTAGATTTACTTCCCCTGTCTGTGTAACCATGAACAGATTTAGAAGACATTTCAACATCAAACTCCAATGAAATAAAGAGAATTAGTCTGGGCTTTCATTTCTCTGGATGCAATTTGGGCTGAGTAAATGCAGATGTCTATGATGTGATAAACACTTCTTCACAGTCAATAGAAAGGAGAAGTAATTTTGTAGGTCACGATTTGTTTCCGTAAAGTTCATGTTTAAAATAGGTCAGATGAATCACTGAATAATGTTGTTTCTGTCTTTTGTCTCTAAAAGGAGCTGAGGGCTCTTAGCTCAGTTACAGGAGCGTGGACCCTTCCTGTTTTGGAAAGGTAGCTGACAGCTAAAACTGTTAAATTTGGAAGGTGCTTAGACACTGGTCTAGCAACGTCGAAGTACTATAGATAGATCTGAAAGGTCAGCCTGGAACACACTTTGTTTCCTTCTAAAATTCAAAGGGATTCAACTCAGATGTGATCTCCATAACACATTGTTAGGACTTGTGCCCATTTTTGAGAATTGTTTTGATTTTCTGGGATCCGGTGGAAGCCATTGATGTGAGAGAGGATTGGGAAGTCCTCAAAGGAAAGTGCAAGCCCTAGTCACCAAGCAGACCTGTGATGGGCCTCTGCTCAGTCATTCCTTTTATTTTGCCACTTGACTTACTGTGCCACAGGCCAAACACATTTTAAAAACCAGCTGAATGTGAATGAAAAAAGGCTCCTGAATCTCTGCTGACCCTCATGGCATATCTAAGAAGAAAGGAGCTGGCTCACTCAGGGACTTTCTGAGCTGCAACAAACTACACAGAGTCCTTGGTTATGCATTCCAATTCCTCTCTGCCCCTCTCACCTCCCTCACAGCTTCTCTGGAGCCTCTTCTCTGGGTTGGGACACTGAGCTTGCCCCCTGTTTACTCTCCTTACCATCTGGAGACACTCACTTCCCTTCAGGCAGTGAATAATTTTCCACACACCTGCTCTGGTCACTGAAAATAGGATGCGAACTGGTGCAAGCAGACCAGAACTGCCTTCACAAGCACATTCAGTGATTTTGTCCTCTAAGCAGGAGATTTGTTTTCCACTGCCTTGGTTGATCCTGGTTTTTTCCTCAACATGTGCTCTGACAGCCTCTCCCAAGCCTTTTCCCTCTTTGAAGGCACTCATTTTTTTGGTGCTGTCCTTTATCCAGTGGTTTGTGGAATTCTAAAAGTTTGTAGAATTTCTATATTGGGTGAACTGCACAATATGCCAGCAGGCCTGACAGTGTCTTTGACTCACACTGTTGGTGGATTTTTCTGGTTGTTTTTTTTTTTTCAACACAAGTCTTACAAGAGTATTATAAGTCTCTGCTGCTATCATGTCCTTAGCAGCACTCTAACATCAGGGACAGTAATGGCAGAAAAGATTTATTTCACCATCTTGTTCATCCCTCTGCTATTGCACAATTATTCCCTGGGGAGCACTTCAGGCTCTCATCCAAGAAGTTTTTATGTTTAGCTTCAATCTCATAAGCAGCTCTGCGAGCATGATAGTGCAAGGCTCATTGTCAGCCTTTCAGCCATTTCAAAAATTAATTTGCCAAAAGTACAAATAAAAGGTTATTTTATTTCCCCTTCCAGGCAGTCAGACCCATAAACCGTTTGAAACATCAAAGCCAAACTGCATTTCTTCTGGCTCTAACTTCATTAGCCAGAAAGCATCTGCAACTGGAAATGAATCTGCAGCTGTGTTGATGGTTTGCAATCCAGAATTAAAAATCACTTCACTTTCTCATAGCTCTGTTAGTACTCTATAGCAGGCAAGAGGGGAAAGGAAAAGATATTGTAATTAATATAGGTAATAATTTTAGAAGAGTGATCTTTATTGAATAATGTTTACATGTATCAATATTTCAAGGAACTAAATTTTTAAAAGGCTGCTTGACTCCAACAGTCACTTTGGTAAGATATGAATCATAGTTAATCCAGATCAAGTTTGATTATACTTACTGACTTCTTCAGTGAGAAGAAGGGACAGGTGATTAGCACAAATCAGTAATGCAGCAGACAGATTTCTTCTCTTGTGCTACCATGGGGTAAGAAACTACTTTTTCTTGTCTGTGCCTCTGTGACACTTGTCTGAGGAAATACCATTTACTGGTTTCTGGGTTTTGCCTTATAAATGATGCAGGTGATATGAGGCACCTCTGGGGCATAGGCAGAGACCAAATCCTCATTTTGTTGAACACTGAGAAAAGGCAAAATGCAGAGACCCACCCTATCCTTGGAGTATAAGACATTCTATGGGATAGTCACTCACACTCAGTCACTGGGCTAGTATTAGTTAATGTCTTGAATATTTTTTCAAGAGCTTCAGATGTGTAGGGACAAAGCTCACATGGCCAGAAATAGTAAAAACTAGTGCAGATGCAATGTGTTTTTCAGACCCTTAAGACAGATTAACCCAGAGATAAATAAATGCCATGTGGAGTCTTTCCCATTGCTTTGATCAAAAAATAGGATTTTTTTATTGCTTAATTAAAACCTACAGGTCTCTTATTCCCCTCATCCACCCATCATCACACACAGTTCAGCTGAAAAGGCACTGAGCTTGGAAGGCCAGATTTCCTACTTTCCCTTTTTCCATCACTTGCACCCAGAGCTTGCTGCTATGGGCTTGGCCTTGCTCAGAGGGCTTTTAGCTGGGAAAGTCCCTTGTGAAGGCTCAACTTCTGGAGCATGGTTGCCATGATGAAGAATGGCAGGGCTGAGCATTTGTACCAAGGCTGGAAGCATTAGCCTCTGTGGTGGGATTGCACAGGGAGGCTCACAATCCCACGGGCATGTTTGCTGGCAGACATGATGTAGGCAGTTTGGGGAGGGCCTGTCTGGATCCTCAGGGTACCTGTGTAGAATTTGGTGTTGGTGGCTCAGGCTTTGCAGGGTGGCAGAGGGAGAGGAGGACCCAGATGTGGTGTGGGACTGCTCTCTCAAGGGTGGTGCTCAGGCTCCTGCCCACCTGCCAGCAGCACTCGGTGCCGCTCAGCCCCTGACCATGCACCAGAACACTGAAAAACAATTTTGTTTTAAAAGAGTCTGTGCCCCTTGGAATGTACTCCCTCCTTCTGGGCTGAGCATTTGCAAAATGTTACTTAATAGAGCCATAATATAAAATCCCAGCTCCAGACGCATGCGGATCTTGGTCCAAAAATAATCAAAATCTGACGCTGGAACCACATGCCAGTTTTGCAACTGGCTCTGTGACAGCACTTGAACTATAACCACAGAATCAATCAGCTCAGCTCTTTGGGAGGTTGAAATCCAGGCCAGATTTTGAAGTCTGGGACCTCTCTTCAGTAATTTACAGCATACAAAAAGAAATTCCTTAATAAGCCTGGTTTAGCTTCCCTAAAACCTTTGGGTCAACAAAGAAGCACTTCCACATGTTCAGGTCTATTGAGTCCCTCTGCTCTCTTTACAGTGAAATCTTTGCAAAAGCATGAAGTGAGACAAGTCACTATTTTTTGCATGGATTTTAAGCTAGTTGCCCTTCTTCTGCCTAAGGTGGGATGGGTCCAAAGGAGGGGGGTTTGGGTGAGCAAAGAGGCAGCTTTATACGCTGACTGCAGTGACCCAGTGGAGTGAGTGACATTTCTTTTCTGATCTCATTGACGAGCTGTTTCATTCTGGGTTTGTTTTTGCAGCAGTGGATCTCTCCCCTCGCCTGGGACTTCTGGGACCTTTGTCCTGCAAATATTTCAGAACCATAAAAAGCTTGAAAAACAAGAGTGACTGCAGGATATTAAATGCTTGTTGCTTTTAAACAAGCAGATGGTACTTTTACCAAATGCTATCACTTTGGCCATATTTTTCTTGTGCTGTCATTTTTTTGATGGCTTGTTTTTACTGTAGAAAAGGTCTGTGAAGCAGCTGCCAGCAAAGCGATAGTAACTGGATAGCATCTGTACATTTGAAAACTTGTTAAATGATATGTGAGGGAAGTCTATTAAAGCATGTTTGTCCGGAGTTCAAAGTTATTTCATGCAGGGGATTGTTCTGTTGCAGCCTGCATCTGCCTTTTTTATTAAAACACAAAGTTAAATTATTGTTAAAAGGAGCACTGGAAATGTTATTGGAACAGATACCACGAGCTGTCACGAGTGATGTGGTGGCTGTGCAGCGAGGCACAGACCTGCCTGTGCTGCACATCTCAGCTCTTGAGGAACAGGCTCCTTTGAAGCTGCATCTCAGCCTATCAGCTCACAAAGTGAAGCAGCGATGAACATTTATGTCTGCGTGGGATAAAAGTGATGAGAAGGACCAGCTTTTAGAGGTCAAAAAGGCTCCATGTGGAAACACAAAGGATGCCATGTGAAATGTTTCATTAGAGATATTCTTAGCAACTACCAGTTTTCAGCACCACGTGTTTAGTTGCCTGGAGGTAAGAGCTGGGAAGTCCTTCTGCAGCTCTTTTGAGAGGTCGTAAATCTTCCTGGTGAGAAGAACAACTACTAAGAGTTTCCCATCCATCTTTTGAATGCCACTAGCCCTTTCTCAAAATTTTTATGCCTTATCAAAACATAAACAATCTTTAATAATGTTTTGTTATTTAGATACTCTTTCAGGTGATGATCTACCTGCACATCATACCAAGAGAGTATCAGTTTGAGCTACACATGTATTTTGTAGATGTTAGCATGCTAAGACTGACAACATGCCTGAAAAATGGGCTGTAACAATCTTGCCTAATTGCTGCTAAGGTGATATATCACCTTAGACCTAAAGTGATATATCCAGATTTCCCAAATCTGAACCTGAGATTGATAAGTATGTCCGCATTCTTTTGTCTGAGATGAGCTAAAAGAAAGCATGGAAGTGTGTGGATGTGTGTATATGAAGCTGGTTTTAGGGTTTTTTAAAGTTTTATTTTATTTTTTAAGATTTGTCTATACCATATGATTTACCATGACATAACACTCTACTTTTAGCCTAATTATATCTATGTGTAAACCCACTCTTTCACTGAACTGCTTTCTTCAGGACTTAAAAGTGGATCAAGTATTGAGTTGGTTGGCTTGGGAACCAAAATCCTCTTTGTCTAGAGAGCACCAGATGCCTTTGAGCTGTGCTTGAAGGTCACCTGTCTTGATCTGACTTGCAGGGAGGAGGCCTGTGCCTGCCGCCTTGCTCACAGGAAAGCTGCCCACTTGCCAAGGCTGGGAAGGCCAGTGGAGCAGAGTATGGAAAGCACTTTGGGATGGCTGCAGGAGCCATCATTAGTTTCTCATGGGATCCTCATGTGTGGGCTGTGAATGATATTGAAGTGACTGCTCAGGAGCAGTAGGAGTGGGGCTGCTCCACAAGGGAGGAAAAGTTGGCAGTGGGGGTGATCCCAGCACAGGCTGTGCCATCCCTGACCGGGTGCAGTCACCAGCGGGCCAGGAGCAGTTACCACTCCTGCTGGCCACCAAGTGGCCATTGGACAAGGCAAGACCCAGGTTCTGTCTGGGCAGCCTGCTCAGGAGCAACAGGACAGGGAGACAGAGGCAGGGCTGGAGACAAGGCTGCTTACAGCATGGGGGAAGAGCGGGCAGGTCGGTGAGGCCAGTTAACTCTGGGCTGTGACTGGCCCCAGAGCCCTGGCTCTGCTCTGGACAAGCTCACCCACAGCGAGAGGGGCTGCTGGAGGCTGCTCTGCAGGAGGGCTGTGCCCTGGCTGCTGGCAGATAAATCTCCCCGTGACCTTCACACCTGCTCTGCTCCTGTGACTTCTAGCCCTGTCATCTTCGCCTGAAATCTCAAAATCCCTGAGCCAGCGTCCTCGAAAGTAATTTGGATCCTTTCCACTGGCTTTGGTTTTGTTGGAGCCAGCCAGTTACTGGGACGGGCTTTTCCTGGTCTCCCAGCACTGCTGATGAGCCTGCTGCTTTTTTCACCCACAAGAAAGGCCGTCATCAGTGGAGAGATTCAGGTCAGGTGGCAGCCAGGAAAGTTTGCATGCAAATGTCTGGAGAGACTTCAATTATTAGAAATTAAAACCTCACCGTGGAGGGATGGAAACAATTCTGTCTGCAAGTGCAATAGGGTCTGAAAGCCAGAAGGTACTGCTTTGCTTTTGATTAGTTCTTGTTCTTTAATTAATCTTTTTGGTTTATTATCCTTCTTGGAACTGTTCTGGAATAAAAAAAAAAAAGACAACTCTAGGCAATCAAGTATGTTTTTGTCTGGCTCAACCTGCATATGTTTGCATTTGGCTTTCCCTGGCTGCAGGGAGAGCAGAAAAAGCCATGCCTCAAGTCGAAGTACTGCCTGCATGCCAGGGACTGCCCTGGGCTGGCCATGCCTCAAGGAGAATGCTCTGCCTTATGGGAATGATCCACGTGCTTTGGGCTTCCCATGAGGAGCAGGCTGACCTGTGGCTGGGCTGGAGCTGCACCCCGTATTCATAAAGGAGAGGGATTGGGTTTCTAGAGCACCACTTCCCTTTTCTGCTGGGGTCCTTGGCTCAGGAAAGTCCCCTCTGTATCTTTGAGCTCCATAAGTAGAAGGGACGGGTTTTCTTTAACAGGAAAAGGCCACTTGGCTCTATTTGTCATTCTTCATTAACCTTATCTCAGTCCCTCTTTATCCTCCTTTCTCCTGTGTTGCCTGGTCAATGTAGTTCTTAATACTTCCTCTCTTGATAAAGATGTCTTGTTCAAAGTGTATTTATATCATTAGTTCCAACTGCCTTACATGGCAATGCGACCCTTTGTCATCGGCTTGGTTGTTGTTTTCTCAGGCTCAGTCCGGGGGGCAGGGTTATAAAAGTGCCCTGTACATATGGTGAGGCCCATCCCTTCCCAGGAAAGATCTCCAGGCTTCAGCTTGTGCCTCAGCAGATCATCCCTGTGGGATCACACGAGGTCAGGGAGGCTGGGCTGCATGAGCGGAAAGCAATGCCTAGCGCTCGGCTCTCCAGCCCTGGCTCCTTAGCAAGCTGGACCCCAGGAATGGCGATGCAAAAAGCAGAGCTGAGGAGACCTGACCACCAGTTGCTCCCCCCGATACTGTAATCTTCTTCCATTTCTCAGGACTTTGCCTCATTTTGCTATTGAGCACACTTGTTGCAGTGTTTGGTGTCCTTTGCAGTGATGGTGACACAGTGCTCTGGCTGTTTTCAATTACTGGGACAGCCTTGCTTAAGTGTCCCACTTGCAACATCACTGCAGGCTCTTGCTGGGCTGCAGCAGGAGCCTCACCCTCCGTCAGCATTCCTCACCTTTCTGAGAACTTTGGGGCTTATTTTCCTTCTCTTCCTGTACTTTGTTATATAGATTAGATATGGCAGGGAGCTTTGTGAACATAAGCACTTGATTTCCAGTGTCACCCTGCAGAGATTTAAAGCACCATGTAACAAGACAATGTGGCCAGACTTACGGTACAATTTTCTATGGAAAATAGATGGTGAGAATTTAGAAATAAAAATCAAGGCGAAAGAAAGGAAAAAGAAACAAAACCTGAAGAATTGTTAAAAATATTTGGAAGCTCAGGTCAGTTCTAAGATGGGCCAGGGAGATCTACGAGAAAGGTAGGACACAAGTTTTGTATGTTTGGTTTCTGAGATTGGCTTTCATAGAAACAGCAGGATACAAAATAGTTTTGGTCAGGAATCTCAACACCTATCCTACCAGCTCAGTGCAAGGTAGATAGTCCAGGCTACTGCACTATCAGTGTTACTCCTGACTCCCTATTCCCCTGGCTGAAGTTCTCTCTTGGGTTTCAAGCCTGTTGCTTGCAGATACAAGGCATGGCAAGGTAAACCTTGCTGCTTGAGGATGTGCTGTGTGTTGTCCACGTGGGCAGAAACTTCTGTCATTTTGCTTTGGGCCAAGGGGTACTTTGAGCACCTCAGCTTCCTTGCTGTGAAGAAACAGATGTGCAAGGGCAGGAGTGTGGTGTGCGTTGAGGAGCAACCTCTGTATGGAGCTGTGGCTGCTGAGCCGCAGCTGGTTTAGACATCTTGAGCACAGGTACACAGACGGCCCATATTAACATCTGGTGTGGGATTCAGCTGCATGCTAAAACACATGAGTGCCAGTGTGTATGTGAGGCCTAAGTATCTATACTCCTTTTATACTCAATAGAAATCCAGAAATCCAGGCTCCACACCATGGAGCCTTCTGTATAGTTTGGTGTACCCTGAGTCACCTGGTAGTTAGACAGCTGAGTAATTTCCAGACTCCATTCACTATAACTTTATTGGAGGCACCATCCATATTTACTGTAATGAGAGCATAGTCTCTAGTTCATGTACAGACACCTACAATTGGTGCCTGAACCCCACTCCAATTTCTTTTGTTGCGCACAGGTCCACTGCCAGTTAAATTTTAGGAAATTTTGTAGCTGTCAAAATTGATTAATGAGATTATTTTTTACCAAAGCCCACAAGAATAAAATTATCTTCTAGGCACCTGAGTTCAAGAATCTTGACCACTGTTGTTATTCTCAAATTTCACCCTCAGTTAGGTTTGTCTGGTTCTGGATAAGGAATAGAAACCTAATACCAAAATATTTCTCCAAGCTTTGCTGGCTTCTCTGTGAATACCATAATGTGTGACTCATGGTCTTTGGCAAGGATAAGAAGCTGGATTTAAAATATGGTTTTGTACTTCTTTTGATTTCCAGATAAAACCTAATGGAAAAATAGTATTTATCCCTGCACTTTTTGTGTTAACTGATACAGTGATTTGGTTGCAATAAAAAACCGTTTCATTTGCTATATCCAAAAAACCCCTCAATATTTTTACCAAGCATTTTTGAGTCAGAAAAATCTGCCTAGGCTTCTCATTACAGCAACTTTTCTGATTAGCCCTGGCAGGGGAAAACTTCTCTGCTGTCCTGGCGTCCTAAAACCAGGCTTGTGCTACCTGAGAGGTTGCTTGGGATGCATCTCACCAGCGACTGGCAGGAGCCATAAAGCTTCTGACCTTTTAAACACCAAAGCAATGAAATCTCTCCTTGCAAGTATTCACAACTTTAAATCTCAGGCTGTGCTTTTAACCTTGTCTTTAATTAGACACCCGGGTGACATCAGAGCAGAAATAACCCGGTGTGTCAGCAATGCCCTCAGCAGCAGACACAGATGCTGCTTGGCAGCCCGGCTTCCTCCAGCACTCACATTCCTGCTGTGTGCACTCACCTTCCCTGCTGGTGTACAGCACTTCACCCAGGGCTCTGGGGTGGAAGAGAGAAAATCTGAAAGAAATTCATGGGGAAAAATGCAGCTTGGTAAAGCTGGAGGTGACAGTCAGAAAGAAAATGAGATGCATGTTTCATCTATACAAAATGTTTTCTAAACCCATGTCAGACCATGTTGGGTTGCTCATACTCCAGAAAATGGGATTTGATTGTTGCTTTTCACTCCTGTGCCCTGTTGCCATCAGAGTCAGGGCCTGTAGGTGACCTTAGAGATGTCACCTAAACACTCTCTCAATTCTTTCAAACTGCAGAATTATCCTTCCTTCTGCTCTTTGCCTTTCCCTCTAGGTTACACCAGCCAGGCAGAGGGACACCACCTCAGCATTATGATAACCTGGTCACACAGCTTTTGGCTCAAAGCTGGCTTCCATCTCACCTGAGATCTGGCAAGGGATTCCATGTCTGCCCAAGCTCTCCCAGGCAGATTTATCCTCAGTGACCTGGCCTGAAGACTGGAAGTCATTAGTCTGTCACACCATGCAGGCTAATTTGTCCTTCTTTGCTGGAGGAAAATGGAGTGTGAAAAGAAGACTTTTTGTCCAGCTTTACTGAGCAGGACATTCACCTATAAAATACTTCACTCTCTCCAACATTAATCTCCTTGCTATTATGGGGATTGCCTCCTACTATAAGGACTTTGAACAGTGCTTATCTCAGGGGAATGCTAATCTGAATTACTATGTCTAGGTGCTACTCTAAGAGTGACAATTATAATACAAATTCTTGCAAAGAACAGTAACTTAAAAGCCCTTGCTTTCTGTATTTAAAGTCATTTTTCATTCCCTAATGTTTAGGGAAGTTCTGGGTTTTTTCTAGAGGCTGGTTTTAGCTTTACTAGGAAGTTCAGTATGTGACATTGTCCCAGAGGAAGGGCTGTTTAAGTCTGTGCAAACAGTGAATGTTCTGAAGGGAAATAAAAAGCCTTTCTAATTTGCCTTCAGATGGAGAATATTCATCAAAAGTAAACTGAAAATATTTTAATCCAGACGTGACCTTGCAGCTGAGACAAAAACAACAATTGTTTGCAGTGACTGGGGCTGAGTCACATTTTGAGAGAACTGATCTGGACAGGAAGGGTTTGCCTAATTTCCTAAAGGTGCTCAGGGAATCAATTAGTCCAAAAGCCTCTAACAGCCAGGCTCCAGTCAAGAAAAGAATTTTTTTTTTTTTTTTTTTTTGTCTTGAGGTTTATCTCAGCTTTTTGTTATCCCCCAAAGTAGCACCTACTTCTCAGGAAACAAAAATGGGTTTGACCACTGCTACCAGGGGTTCCCTGGCAGCCTCATGGAGACTTGAGGCCTGGAGAAAGAAAGTTGAGTTGGACTTGTATTGTCTTTACATTCAGATTCAAACAGGGAATCACAGTGAGTCAATGGGAGGTATGGAACACTGAGACCTCATCCACAGGGAAACTAGGGAATTTCTTAGCTTGCCAGAGAATATATAATCACAGAACTATAGAAAGATCATCTAGTCTTAAGCCCCTGCCATGGGCAGGGACACCTTCTGCTAGACCAGGTTGCTCAAATCCCCATCCAGCCTGGCCCTGAACACTGCCAGGATGGGGACATCCACTGCTTCTCTGGGCTACACATTCCAGTGCCTCACCACCCTCTGAGTAAGGCATTTCTGACTAACATCTAATTTAAAGATGAAATAAGGTGCTTTTAGACACTGTTTTAGACACTGTCCTGCGAATCTGAACACTCCAAGCTTTTCAGAATGGGAATAGCAGGATTGATGCGAGCTCAGTGTCCAAGTGAGCTCTCTTCAACTTTTCCCCTTTTTGACCAGCACCACTTTAGTCTTGCTTGAAACCATCCAAGCCATTGTTGCCTGCAAAGTGATTTGCAGTGATGCTCAGAGGTGCTTGTTAAAGCATGTTTATGCTCATTGACTCTGGACTTGCTGTCTCAAACACTGTCACACCGATATGAAGGTGAGGTGCAACCAGGAATATTTCCCAGACTGGCTCCAGGCAGAAGCCATGGTTTCAGCTGTCACTTCCCTGCTGAAGAAAAACAATTGGAACACCGCAGTGCTGGGGCCCTGCTGCAGCACTGCTCCCTCATGGTGCCCTGAGGCACTCCAGAAGGCAGAGGAAGCCCCTCAGAAATGGCATATTAGTCTTAGAAGAGGCCACAGACAACGAAGATTTATTTTTTATGCCTATAGAGAAGTTCTTATGTTCCTGACGAAGTGTTAAATGTTTCCAGTTCCACGCTACTCTTACTCTCTGAGAAGTCAACAACCAGACACAGCAAAAGAAGCAATAAAAGGAAAAACTATAGCCTGCAAAGTTTCTGAAGATGTTTGAATAGGTTATTTGATGGTGCTGGGAGAGGCACTGCAGTCCCAGCTGTGGAAAGAAAAGAAGCATCAGCAAAAAAACACATCACAGCTCATAAATGAATTTATCACACACAGATCAAAACAAGGCAAAGAAGAAGCCACCACCAGATTTTTGTTTTCCAGTGATAAAGGGGACAAGGGAATGGTGGGGGATAGAGGGGAGGGAGTATTTGCTAGGAAAGGAGAATGGAAACGGAAAGGAAGAAAAATGGGCAAAATGGAAATGGAGAGGAAAATGGAAAACTCTCACAATATCTGGGAGAATTAGAGGTGCTGAGCCAGCCGAACACACAGCCAGGACTGAGCAAACATTTACCGTTCCATATCTGGGCAGGTGGTGTGTATCTACTATTCTTTTGAGCCCAAAATGTCAGTTTAAGCTAAGGAAGTCTAAATGAAAGCAGGATGAGGATTAGGATTGAGGTGGAGTTTTGTTCAACTGAAAGCGTGCAAAGCTTGGGGATTTTGCATATGGTGGCTGTTAAGTGACTTTGGAAACATGTAAACGTGTCTGACCCTTGCTTATACAACAGACTGAATTCCTGTGAGTACACAGGACCTCACCAACTGACTTGGTTGACTAAAATAGACTTGCCCTGCTTCTTCTCCTTGAGAGCACTGCAGGGACAACATGGGCAGAAATGAGTTTCTGGTTTATGCATTAGAAACACTTTTTTTTGGGGGAGTAGAAACATTGCTGGTGATGGAAAAGTGAGAGAAAGTTAAACACAATTTTCAGATTCAGGTTCAGTTTGTGGACTGCAAGAGGAATATTTGGGGTGAAATCCTGGACCCACTAAGGCATGCTACTGGGTTCAGTGAAATCATCCTTGAGTTTTTATGAAAGTGGTTCTCGTGCTTCAAAGACAATTAAGGCATAGATAACCCCAACTTATTCCTGCCAGTAGCTGTGCAAAGGACAGCTGGCTTTTCAGATGGAAATTTGTGACTTATTCAAGTTTAAAACAATCAGAATTCATTGGGCAGAAAAAAAATATTCTCTTGGTCTCAAAGGTTGAAAAGCCTAGAGGCCAGAATATACCAGATATACAGAGAAGGCAGGCTGGAAACCCTTCTCTTGGGTATTCCTTCCCCTTCCCCTTCCCCTTCCCCTTCCCCTTCCCCTTCCCCTTCCCCTTCCCCTTCCCCTTCCCCTTCCCCTTCCCCTTCCCCTTCCCCTTCCCCTTCCCCTTCCCCTTTCTCTCACAGGGATCACAGGGCAATAACCACATCCAGTGAGGCTGTCTGTACATCATTCCATAAGAAAGGCCCAAAGGGTTGGTTATGTTCTCCAGCATGCTGGCTTTAAGTTTTTTTAAAACTTTGTGTTATAATGCCATGTGGAACTAATAAATTTCCTTTTATTTACAGGAATCTCATCTTGGACTGTATTTTGACTTTGATTATATTAGAAATGACTCTTTTCAAAGACTCATCTCCATGTGACTCTGGACCCTGCTTCCATGGCAGCCTTCAGCAGTCTTGTGGCTGTCCTGGCTTCTACACAAGCTGCTTTGACTCGGCCCCAGTTTGCAGGGCTTTAGCATCCCAGTGCTATCCCACACTGGGTTCACTGCTAAAAATTAAATATTCCTTATGTCATTTGTGGCTTCATCCAGATTTTTGTTTTCCAGTGATAAAGGGGACAAGGGAATGGTGGGGGATAAAGGGGAGGGAGTATTTACTGGCAGCTGAATGCCTTCCCAGCCTTGTCTTGGCTTTCCCTCACACATGCTTTGATTTTGCTAACATTGTCCCTCTAGAAGCATGTTGCTTCTTGGAAGATGATTTGCCTGTATAGGGCAACACAGATCTCTGTCAGAATGACTGTGGAGCTGAAAGACATCTATATTTTGGGATGATTGTTTCACATTTTTGTACAATGTGCAATTTACTGAGTGAGGCTTAGGTTGTGTAGAGCAAAAGGAACTGCTATAAGACATACAGTTATTGTCAGAGTCCCACAGAACTACATGAAAGATGCTCTAGACTGCATTAATAGCATTATTTCCCAATATGCTGACACTGGCCCAATCTGGGTATTTTGCTTTGTTCTTTTCCACTGTTGCAGAGGGGGTGAACATTTGCCCTGAGAGTGAGTGCATGCGCTGGCAGGAGGAGGTAAAGGCTATGAAGGCAGCAGGGCTGAAGCACTGGGTCACTCCAAGAAAGAGCAGTCCCTGCCTTCACTCCAATTTGAGTATCCAATTAATTGCAATACTTTGTGCAAGAGGGCAGGAAAGAAAAAATGTGGCTTGGATCCATGTTGTCTCCCCACCTCTTTGTGTCCCAGACTCCTGCTGAATACAGCGTGGCTGGCATCAACAGCTACGACCTTCAAGGCTGCTAACAGAAAACCTGGTGTCTTATCTGATGGAGACATGGAGAGGAAGGGCTAATATTTAGATTTCCACTAACAGTAGTAGTGCTTCAAAAGGCTCGCCTTTCACCTAGACTACAAGTGACAGCAGACTAAAGGTGACTGGCAGACAGCATAGAGAACCACTTGACATTTTAATTCTTAGTGTTTGTCTTTCTATTAAGAAAATATTTTTTAAATAAATACTTTAGATTTGAAAGAGACCCTTTTGATATGATTAAAACAAGCCTCACAGACCTGATGTGCTCGTTTCCTGTCACAGGACTGAGGCTACCTGCTGTCAGCCCAGATGTTTTCTCCAACCCAACAGTGCAGGGTGAACTTGTCAGCAGCCTCTTGTTGCACAGATCAGTGGAGCAGGGTGCCTGACAGCTGGGGCCCAGTTAGCTGGCTCCAAAACTGGGAGTGTTCTGGGCAGAGGACATTGCACAGAAGCTCATCAGCCTTGCTTATAGCAGGGTTTCTCAGAGAAGCAATGACACTGATGCCAAGGTCATGTCTGCACTGCTCTGCAGCCCATGGATGTACAGGCTCAGTGGATGCTACATCACGTTCTCCCTGCAGCAATTCATTGCACCAAAATCTGCACGCTCAGGTAGGACTAGCAGGACCTCCATGGTGAGGAAACCACCACTGGGAATGGCCTGGCAGTAGACACCCCAGGGATATGCTTGAAAGAAATGGAAAGAGGAATGGGATGAAAGCAATACCTTAGATATGACAGAATCACGGAACAGTTTGGGTAGGAAGGGGACCCTGGAGACCATCTAGTTCCAACTCCTGGCTGTGGCCAGCATCACCTTCCACTAGACCAGGTTGCTCAGGGCCCCATCCAGCCTGGCCTTGAACAACTCCTGTGATATGAACAGATCAGAAGTACCCCATGAAAAAACTGTTTCTCAGATAGGCTTAAACCAGAACTAACAGCACAGAAAATCAAAACTTTCAAAGCAAATATATGTCAAAAGTAACTGTCCTGCTTTCACCCCTGCTAATGAACAGAGCAGCCATTTCCTGCAGTAGCTGAAGTGATTTTCAAGGATAACCTAGGCAGGGCATTGCATGCTAATCTAATCTGCGAGCGAGGGCTATCAGACACTGACACCCCTGTTTGCCAAATTCAGACTGACTAATGCTTCCCTGACCTTGGCTTCTGTTACCATATGAATCCACACAGTGCAGGGGAATTGGCAGCGTGACAGCAAGACAGGCACTTCATCTTCAAGGCATTTTATTTAGCATTCCTGTGAAAAGTGGGGGTATTAAGATGCCTGGTTTACAGAGAGGGTAGAGGTGACAAAGGACTGTGCCCTGGGCTGGGGGCCTCCTGCTTTTGGGGCTGGAATTCCAGCTCAGGAATGTCCTAAAAGGAAACCCTCTCTGCATCTCCGTCTTGTGGTCACAGAAATGACAGCCTCGTGCTTTTCTAATATTGCAATGCCTTTTTTCCCCTCCTATTGGAAAATAATCTCATCAAGACAGGAATCACCTTCATTTAATGTCTTCTCACAGCTTCTGTGAGGCTTTAGTCAGGAATTGTGTCAAAGCACATAACTGGGATTAACTCCTTGGGCTCCTTTATCCTAATATAAAGCAGAATTTGGATTGAGATCTCCAGCAGGGTAGAGTGCTTTTTCTTAAATTTCTTTTAGGAACTGTTCAAGACTCTAGAACACCCAGGAGAAGCAATTAAAAGAAAAAAAAAAAAAAAACCAAAAGGTCTAAAATGGTATTTTTATTCCAGGATATTCTCACAAAGGCTTGTTAGCACTGTGATCCTTTGCCTGCTTTCTGGGGCAGAGGGAGGCAAGAATTTGATTTCTTTTTTTTTTTTTTTTGGTAAAGGAATAGTACACACTGTTTCCCTCTGCTGAAAATAGTTTTAATATGAATTAGACAAAAAGATCTGAGAAGCAGACTTCATGTTGAACCAGAGATTTATCCTGTATTGCAGATAGAGAGGTGTCACCATGTTGTTGTTTTTCTCTTTGGCAGAGGGGCCAGGATCCATCCAGAGCAGCTGCCGTTGCTGCGTGTCAGAGGCAGCCTCATCAAAAACTCTTCCTGAGTGGAAGCAGTTGGGTTTGCTTCCAAGGCTTCCTCCCTGGGCCTCCCAGAAACCAGGCTGGCCCTGGCTTAGCTTTCTTTCTAACAAGTGAACCAGTGAGGGAAAAATAAAAGCTGAGGTGTAAACAGAGTCTTTTCTTTTCCTCATATGATCCTGCAAAGCACTGAGTATTTTGACCCCGCTCTAATAAAACACTCCCTTAATGCCAGGCACAGAGCAATTCCTTAGAGTTCACTGAGTATTCACTTAAGATTATGCAGATTTGGGTCAGTACTTTGCTGAATTCAGCCCAGGCCCCTGACCAGCAGCTGCGGGGAGCAGTTTGTCTGTCCCGGGGAGTGCACAGGGCTCCTCTCAGCCGGGGTATAACCATTTATAGCTCAGGCTGGGTCTGATGCATTCATGGAACTCCCTCTGGTGGATGCCTTCCTGGGATTTCTTGTTGATGCAGTTCCTTTGCTGAGGCCTTTTTCCTGAGGACAGATTGTTCATGGGAAAGGAAGTGTTCAATATTTTTGTTTTACAAACTAGGATTTAGGGGTTAGATTTCCCTGTAAACCACTGAGAATATTCAACACTGAACCCCAAGCTTTTTGTTAACTTCCCCTCAGTTTTCCTCCAACTTTTGTGATGTTCAACGCTGCTGTCACATCGCTATAAAAATACTAACCATTAATCAGGCACATATTTTTCTGGCTGAGCAGGCATGGGTCCTGGTCTGCTCCCACCTATGGCTTCTCTTTTGAAGGTTAATGGCAAATACAGAAGCAAATCCCAGGGAAAGGGAGCAGTGCCCATGACTCCGGATGCCCAGGGTAGTATCCTAACCACTAAGTTGTTTCTGTTCCTCCCCTGGTTGAGTCATGTTAAATTACTTGCCCAGCGGAGGAAAGATGGAAACTGCAGCGGGACCTGCAGGCTGGCAGTGGTGGACTTGGTGGGATTTGCTGGTGTGGCTTGCCTCAAGCTGTGCTGATGCTGGGCAGATATGCAGAGGTCCTGGAAGGTGTTAGAGCTGCTCTGAGGTGTCCATGTAGATCTTTGGCAGAGGAAGAAATGCAGGCTGATTATGTGTCAAAACAAACCCTTCTTTTCTGTAAAACCAGGATACTGCAGATATCTAAAATGAAAATAACCAAACCAAACAGATCAACGATCAAAGAATCAGAGTTATGCATTTGCTGTCTTTATATAGTCACAAACAGTTAAGGTGGGAGAAAAGGGTTAAATGAAAACAAAATACAAACCACAGAATATTGTCTATATATCTTTCAAAAGTTTTCTGTTGTTTTCACTGCTGCAGTAGCTCATTTCATTGATCAATGGTCTAACTTGAAAATGTACTATTTAGACACCAGACCTGAAAATCAATCCATATTGATTTAAGAGATGGGTTATTCTGTATTTCAGCAACCTAAAAATTTTTCTTTTGGCTTCTTTTTTACAAGATGACTTTGTGAACTGAAATCCGTAGTTTCAAGAAGCAGAGCTCTGAGGACTTCATCAGATACATTTAACTAAGAATTCTTCTTTAATGCATGAAGAATTGGCTTATATCTAACAATAAAATATGGGGAATATTGTATAAATTACATTTGAAGTTTTTTTTTAATATGGTTACATAGTTTGTATTCCAATTCTATAATGCTCCCTAGTACATTTAGGGAACAATTTTTCCTGGAAGACAGAATTGAAGTAACTCAGAAGTGGCAACAGTAAAAAGAGTTATGCACTGGGTCATGAGTAATGAGAATGTCATGGAAAATATGGAGTAGATGGGAGGAGATTAAAAAAACCCCAAAAACTAAGGCAGGTGAATAATGAGAATGAATGGCTACATTAATAGTCTTGGCCATGGTGGGGACTTAGGACCATAGAAGAGATTGAGAATATCTTTAGCAATGGCTGGAGGAGTCAAGCTCTGTGGAAGAGAGATGAGGAAATGGGAACAGTTGGGATTACCTCTGCACTCTCCTTGGAGTGAACAATAATACACCATGAGCAGGATTTCTGATCCCCTATATATTTTTATGACTTCCCATTCTTTTCCCCCTTATCCCTTTTGCTATCACTAATATGGGTTCAGTTTATAACATTATTATCTCACTCTTCAGCTTTCATTGGTTTAAAAGCCAAAAATCACCTTATTACTGCAAAAAAAATATATCCAAGAAAAACAATTGGGATGCACAGCTCTGTCAGAGCTAGCATGTGAGCCACTGGAACATAGTAAATCTGCTCAGTGAAATGCTAGGAACTACAATTCAGATGAAATTAATGCATTAAAAGAAATGTCGGCACACACGAATGCAAGTGATCATTTCTCTCCTGATTTAGGTTTAAAGATATTCTAGGAAGCTGAATTTTGAAACAAAGAAAAGGCCTAAGTAGCTATTGAGTGCATTGCTATTTTATGCATTTTGTAACACAGTAGATTTGCCAATGACAGTCTGTCATCTGATGGAAATTGTCTCTTCAGTTACCTTGTAACACAGATACACAAAAATACTGAAATACATACTTAAGAGGCAAAACACAATGTACAGCTTTGACTTGGCAAAACAAACATATCAGCTTTAGTCACAAGTAGTGCTGATCCATTGCAGGTGAAATTTTGCTATGAATAATGGATTTAATTTCCACAATGATATCCAGGTCTGTATGCAGAGCTGCATTGCTTTTTGTTGGCCTGTCCCAGAATAAAAGTGGTCTTGGCTCTTTTTTAACTTGCTGTTGGATTAGGAGCACTAGATGCCCAAGGGATGCAGATCAGATCCAAAACCTGCCTGGCATGCATTGCTGGCAACTCCACTCATCAAAAAATGTGGATTGGCTCATGCAGGATAGGCAGATTTGCAAAAATAAGAGTTTCTCTTTCAAATTTTCCTCATGGGCATTTCAAATATTCCATCTTCCAGGTTTTTTTTTCCTGTAAAAACAAAGATCAGAATGGTTTGGGGTTTGTTTTAAAGATGAGAGAAGATGCTGAAATAAAAGAAACTTCTGCTGGAGGGGTAAGTTTGTAAGAGGGAAAATACAGCTGTAGTTTGCCTCAGTGAATGTGCCAGTGGTAAACAACACAGCTCTCAAAAACTTGATGCAGGCAGGTCTCAAACAGGCCACCACTGGGATGTTTGTGTTTTATTTATCTGTACTTCTTTTGCTTTGTGAGCTGCAGGAAAAACTCACGATCAGCTGTCCCCCTGAAAAAAGCTTTTCAGTTCTTCCCTGCCCATCTTAAACCAAGATGACCCAAAAAGAGATATTCCACTGGCCTTTTCTTCTGAACATCATTTTCTCATCTGGTCCTGGGAATGACAAAAATATCTGCTGTCAGGAAGCTTCAGATTAATTTTCTCTATTTTATTCAGATGTGGTTTTTCCCCCCCACAGTTAGCATGGTTCAAACATGGGACACTCACTGATTAGGACATGAATGGGAGAATATCACTTGCATGGCCAGAATTATAGCAGCTGAGAGGTTCTTTTAAACAGTCAGTACAGTTGTGGCTCTGAGAGGTGCCTAGTAACATCTTGGCTACATGGCAAAAATGAAATGGTTCAACAGCAAAGAAAAAGCAACACATGGACTTGAAAGCTCTGTTAGTAACAGAAATGTGAGCACTAGTTGGCACTGAGTTTAAGATCAAGAGATCAATTTAAGATTAGAAGGTCAGATGATCACTAGCTCACCTGTTTTGAGCTCTGATATGATGCAAGCTGTAATGTATGAAGTGTGTGGATTTCTGTGTATGGAGAGCAAAGTCTTACCTTTGAAGTGCCAAAAGTGTGCCCAGTTTGTCATTACAATTTAAAAAGATAATAAATTCAGGCAGTTCTCAAGGTCCTTGGCTCTTTCTCTCTCTCATGAGGTGGGAAAGATGGTAGCAGTGGCAGAACTCTGGAACCTCAAATCCGTTTTCAACAGTGAAAGCGGAGAAGTGTCCGCAGTAAATCAGATGATAACAGAGAAAATGCCAAGGAATGCCAAATGCTACTGAAGGTGTTGTCTATAGAAGCATTTAATCAGAAAACTACAGAAGAAGATTCACTGTACCTAGAAAAATCAATCAAAGACACAGAGAGTGCAGTGTGGCAAAACACTGGTGGTGGATGAGGGTGTGCTTCTTGCTGTTCATCTCTGAATAGCATGTCTCCTCCACAAGTTCTGGGGCTTCTTCTTGCAGATTCTTCTTGTCACAGCTCAGTAGATCCTCTGATGAGGTGAGATTAGACTTGTTCTTCAAACCTGCTGGGATCAAGTCTTCTGTCTGGTCCTACTTGGGCGGCCCTGCAGCATCCAGAGCAGATGTACCTCAGGAAACACAAGTAAGTGCTCACCGATGCCAGCACAGTGACGATGGTAATGACTGTAGCACTAAGAGCTGGTGACACCATATCTCCTAAAACAGAGTCCTCCTGCTGTGGGGGAGGGAGGCAATGCTGTGTCTCACCTGGGGACGACAGAGCTGTCACAAATCAGAAATTGCATCAGGAATTGAGCAAAGTCCAAAATATTGGTGGTACTTAAAAAACAACAACAACAAAAAAGCATGAAGTAGGACACACTAGTATTTATCTCAGTTAACTTTAAACATTTTTAATGCATGTGGGAACACCTGAGCTAGTATATCTCAGCTTGCTTGCAAGGAAAAGCAAGAAATATGATTTTTGAGGGCACAATTAATTTGCTTAAGTTTTACTGTCTTTAACATGAGATAAAGTGTCTCTGCAGACAGTCAAAAGGAAGTTAGGGGATGACTAGACTGAAAATAGATAGTTGTATTTAGTCAAATTATTTTCACACTTGATGCCTTTCATTTTTGGGAAAAGAAAACATAAACCAGCTACTGAATCTGATTATATGGAAATATTCTTATGGATGATGCAAGAATGAAGAAAAGAATTAAAAATTATTGCAGTGAATATAAGGATAGGCAGTTACAATACTTGAATTGTGAGGCCTTGAAAATAGTTTTGGTGAAGTCCTCTTCCTGAGAAAAGTTTGACACACTTTGACCTTGATTTATCTTAATCAGTCAATTGGGGCTGTCCATGACAGTGACAATGACCCTTACCCTGGGGTTAGATACTTGCTCTGTGCACAGCAAATTCTCTGGAAATCTGGACACCCAAGATGTGTCCCTTGGAAATCCACTCCAGACAAGTGATATTATTTAACTGGATTTTTGGTCATGATCAATTCATAAGTGGGTTTTTTTTTCTGAGAATACTGCTCAAAATCAGCTCACATGTCTGGCAGCGTTGTGTCACTCTTTTCCACTCTTATCCAAATCAGTGCCAGGCACTTCATGCTTCAGAGCTCTCTGGTACTGTCCCTCACTATGGGCCTCAGTCAGGAGTGTGCTGAGCATGTCAAGCACACGTGTGCTCACCCTGAAATCCTGTGCTTGGTTACTAATATGACCAGATTGCTTTAAAATCTGTGTCTGAGCCTGCGTTCTGTTTACCTTCCCAAACCCTGGTTTATTGACATTTCTGTGTAATTGACCCCTACTTTACAGACAAATCTCACACTGGCATGAATTTTTTAAATTATCTGATCACAAAGAAAGCCTGTGCTTGATGCAGCATATTTGCCCCTCTACCTAAGCAGCGATATGTCCGATTTTTGCACAGGAAGCCATACACACTGTCTCAGCAGAGGTGGGATGATTATGCGAGACCTGACTGCAGAATCCTACTCTCAAAGTAAGAGCAGAAACAAGATAAACACTGCATTTTTCCTGTTTGTTTTTAGCCTGGAGCTTGCTTCCTTTCCTTTGGAGCAGATTATTATTTACATATATATCTATATAAATATATATGTTGCATTCTGTATACCTATATCTCTCTGTTGACTCTATCAGCAAAAAGAATATCAAGCTGTTATATTTTCCATATGGAATTCCATGTAAATTCAAAAGACAGCACACTGTGCTTTCTAAAGGAGGTATCCTTATGTACATTTCCCTGGGGAATTTACCAAAATGAGGAAACAGGAGCTTTAAATAGGATTCTCCTTTGAAATCTGCATTAAAATCAGCATTTTAATCCAAAACTTTTTTTAATAGGGGCCAGATTTTTCCACTCTTTTTCTTGTGAATAGAACAGTGATGATGATTGAATTTTTTGAATTCTGAAATATGGTGGAATTTATTTGTGTTTCTCTTCTAAGACTTATTTCTTCAGGGCTCAGGCTACTTTAAATGGGAGGTCTGGAAGTGCAGCCACTTCTCCTACTGTGCCAATATCCCACTGATTTTAAGATCATACTAATTAGAGGTTCACCCCTGTTATGGTGCCAGACAAAACACTCCCCAGCGAAGCCAGGCTGTGAGAATGCCAGCCTTGGTTTTTGCTACAATTGGCATGTTTTGAACTAGGTAAATTTATGGTAATTTCACTATTTCTTTGTCCTTTTCAAGTGTTTTGTTTTTCCTTGCCCTTTTGTCTGGCCTTATTCATGGGCTGTAAGCTCTGCTGTATGAGCACTCATTAAATGGGAGCCCAGAACAAGGAAGGTGGGTGGGTGGGTGAATGGGGCTGCTTCTTGCTCCTCAACACAAACAAGCAGCAGCACAAATGACGAGATCAGCCCTCGCATTCAGGTGTCAGGAAAACAAGGTCGGTGCAAAACGTGAAGCGCTGCCAAAGACCCCAGGCGGTAACACAAGGGTGGGAGGCATCTGTGAGTGCCACCAAGAGGGCTTTGCCCCTTTTTGTACCCTGCTCAGCAGTTCCCAATATGAGCTCATTTTTCACCTAATTCATTTGTTTGCTTCTGCATCTCAGCGACCATAGCGACAAACGCATGGCAACGCCTCTGGGAGAGGGAATGCACGTGCACCGTGATTGATGGTGTCCATCTGGGCTGCTGCTGCACACCAGCCCTCTCCTTCAGAGCAGAAATGACACATACTAGTAGCACACCTGCCCTCCCTACACAGGGCCAGGCTCCGGAGCAGCCAGGCCCTCTGCAAAGGCAGAACAGAGGGCTGTGCAGGTTTCCTTTTCTGCAGGATTGACTTTTCCCATTCAGTTATGCTGCCTCCAGTTTCAATGGCAGCGGGATTGCCAGCTCAGATAGCCAGTGCTGGGTCCACTCTTCCTTGTCTGACTGCGGGGAGCAAGAGTCCACAGGGGAGGGAAAGAGGTTGAAATCTCTTCACCTCAGACTTCTCTTTGCACCAAGCTCCCCCTATGTGTCCTCAAGACCCTCACAGCTCTGCTATGACCGCCAGCTCTTGTGTCTCTTCAAGTTTCTTATGATAAAGACAGCTTCATCCTGTATTTGTTTGTATTTCCCATGATCCTATTTACACTTTATATCTCAGCCCTAAACTTACAATCTTTCTCTGGAATTTCTCTTGAAGGCCTAATTCTCTCTTCTTTTGGAAGAAATCAGCCAGTGCAATCTGGATGGAGTGCAGGGCAGTTCTACTTCATTTATGGTATTTAAAATTGAGAAGTCCACAAATGTCCTGATTTTCCCATTTTTTAATATAGCTGGATGAAGCCAAGCAGCTCTCACACCTTTGAAAAAACAGGCTGCTCATATTTGTTGAATGGTGTGTGCTTTGACTATCTCCTTCTCATCTACTCAAAAAAATACTTTAAAAATTTTCAGGACAAAACTGCCTTAATGTATTTGATGTGTTACCATGCAAGGTACACGTATGCAGAGGCTTACAGGACTTTTGCTATTTTTTCCTTTTATACAAACAATGCACTAAGAATAGTCTTCCCCATGAATACACGGAGTGATTTGGAAAGAAGTTGAGATCAGCATTTGAGGGCATTTCTATAAAAAGTCACTGTGAGTACTGTCTGCTGTGGGTGGGATCAAAATGTTGTTTCCAAATCTGGGTGTGGTGATCTTGCTCTGACTGAAGTTAAATGCTTGTCCTCTTAAAAGATGTCATTTCTACCAGGACAAATTGATTTGAATGACCCAAGTCCAGAAAAGCTGAGTACTTGGCTTTTTGCAAAGCAGAAGGGATCACCTTATGCAGACATGTTAGTGGAACATAGCTGCAGGATGTGCAAAGAGTCTGGGCACCTCATGATTTTATCTTTCTAGTGGCTGAAAGACAATATCAGGCATGACCTGATGTTTGGATCTTCCTGACCACAAGGAAGTGGAAGTCTGCATGTTGCCTGCGTCAGAACTGGGTCTTGTTTCTGGGACTTTGCTGAAACGTGGTAACATACAGAATTAATACCTTAGCTCTAGGGAAAAGATTCTGGGATGTTATCTTGAGAATAAACTAGTGATAAATCACTGCTTAAATTCTGAGTCAGTGACACTAGTAACATGCTTTTACTGAGACATAAAAAATGCTGGTGTTACCCATGAGGTAACATTCAGTAATCATGAAAAACAGACCACACAGTCCAGAGCCCACCAGCCCTTATTTCACTGCCTGTAGGTGCCAGACAACGTGAATCAGAGGTGGAGTCCAGGAAAAGACTGAGCAAATTCATCCTGAAGCATAAAATACACCATTTGCCCTACCCTGTGGAAGTGCCAGCTGCTGCTGGTTTATTGGATAAAATGAGATGTAGGCCCTAACTTTGCAAGTATCTTTGTCAGATAATTCAGTTAGATTAATCAGTTCAGAATTTCATATCCTCAACAGCTTTCATAGTTCTTCGTATTCTTAATATGAGAAAGGTAAAACAAGGAGAAATGGGACTAGATACCACGAAAACACACGTCTGGAACACACACCAGACTCATTTTGGAGATCTGCATCTGGCTTTCAGATGAGAATCATTTCACATGTTGAGAAAACTAGGGAAGGACAGTAATTCATATATAAGAGATTGTTTGAATATACACACAAAGATACAGTATTTGTGTGTGTGTTGGCTGAGGAATGCCGATTTTGTAGCTTTTTTTCTCTTTGAGGACAAATGTACCATGACTATTGAACATTTTTGTTTGGAAACCTTCTTGTGCACAAAGACCATACACAAAAGTCCTACTCCACTGTAGAAGAAAAACCAAAGGCAACCCATTAGCCACTGTTAAAATTAAAGACAATTGAACAAATTTGCTCAAAAATTCAAGTACTCAACCCACAAGAAGTTTGGCTTTCAGCCACATGCTAAGGTCAGGTTTGTTGCTGCGCCCTTCCTCCTGGCTTTGTTTTTCCTTTGGGACTGCAGCTCATCAAGGCAGACCCAAGCACAGCAGTTGAGTTGATGCCAACCCTTTCCTTATGCTGACACCAATACAGGGCTGGCACAGACTGGAGCTCTGGATGCGTGCCAAGGAATGCACAAGTGACATATATCACACAACTGTGTGCTGTGCTGGGCTCAGGGACCATTCTTTGAGGACAGGCAGATATCTTTAGACCTGGAATGTCACTTTCTTGAGTCTTACCATGAACAAAGTTCAAATTTGTCTTCCTAATCAAAGAGATAGGTGATGCAGCTCTCTGCTCTTCCTCATACTGGAAGAGGGAAAAGAAATGAAACCCTGGGAGCTGGTAAATGTCTGCAAAGTCATGCAGAACTGAACTCCTGACTTGCATGCCCAGAGGACTGGGTTGTGTGGCAAGTGCAATCTGACAACCATATTTTATACAAATCATGTGATTTTTCATTGTAGGAAATGGTCAGCAAAGGTATATGGCCTTGGAAGGTACATACTGAGGCCATGTGGCTCCCTGTAAGCAATTTTGTGTGCCTCTAAGCCCTTTCCCACACAGAGGGCCTTTTAGTCTCCCATTTCCTCACACAAGGTGGATTGTATGCTTAGGCATTTCTGGCTGGTAATCAGGCACTGTAATCCTTCTGTCACAAAGCTGTATGCCAAGAACATCTCACTAGATCAGGCAATTAGCAGTAAAGTCTCCAGCTGTTCCCAAAAGTCTCTGTCTGCAATTTTCTCTCTCCAGCCCTGAAATTCACCCTGCAGCTCATCAGAGCCAAACACAGCCATCCTTCTGTTCTGATTTTAGAGGCATGGAACACCTTCTTGGCCTGGGCGAATGGCTGTCCTCAGTCACTGATAATTTGACAATGCCTATGATCTCTAAGAGTGTGCTAGAGGAGCAAAATACAATCACTTCAGGCAGCAGATTGCCCAGAGCTTCTTCATCCCACATGGCTGGCAGAAAGTGCCTCTCTGTGTATTGACACTGGATATGAGGCATTCAGTACAGATAAAAGCAGAAAAATAAAGGGTTTTGTTCCAGATGTGAATCAGCTGGATCTGGGTCAGCAAGGAGGAAATCAGGAAATGTCAGCAAGTTACAGTGGGAACAAAGAAGGGAGTGAATGTACTTGAAAAGGAAGAACCAAGTTCTGTTTGTGGAACCAAGATGTATGTTCAGGGCCCCTGTACCATCAGGCTAGTGGTGCCAAGGGTAAGGAAATACAAAGGTATTTAGTTGCACTGTGCCACAATTGGTGATTGATATCTAAGCACATTACTGCAGAAGTTGTCACTCCAATTAGCACTGAAATGCAAAGGTAGAGCCCTCACCCAGAATATTTTGCCTTTTACTTAAGAGGATAAAACATAAAGTTTTCATGAAAGTCATTAAACATCTTATCCCAACTTATTTTTTCTGTCAGTGCTTTTACTGTGCATTTTTACATTAGGGCCTGGTACCACATTGGTTTGCAGATAGTATTGTAAAGGCAGACCCTCCACAGCTGCTACAGAAGGAAGAGGAAAATCAGCAGCCCCTCCATGTATCTAGCTGAAGTGGAATTTAACCTTAACACTGAATAAGTTACCACAGCTCTATACCCATGAGAAGCACTATTGCATTTTAATGGCTGGTAGGCAAACAGCAAAGATGCCAGGACAAACACTGGGCAGCAACAGAGATTTTTTTGCCCTTTCTCTTCAGCCATCTATGACACAAGAGTTCTCAGTCCTTTGGAGCTTGTCCAGGATATTCAGAAACCTAGAAACACAGTCTAACACTTTTTTTTTCAAACCTGAATCAAGGAGAATGTGAAAAACTCAGAAAGTTTCTGTGTTTTTGGCTAAATCTCCATAGATCTCCTATCCTGAATGATGATCTTCAGCAGCTGAAGAATATAATTAGATGTGTCTTAAAATCAAAACTAACTCCCATGAAATATCTCTTTAACTCCATATTATTAACAGGGGGAATGGGTCTGGCTTCTTTGAAGCAAATAAAGAAAAAAATTCCTTCCAAAGAAGAACTGGATTAAAAAAAAAATGGACCATCCAAATGTATCTTGTTTACTTAAGATATTAATCTAAGAATTCAAAAAGGAAGATGGATTTCTGTAAATGAAATGATAATTTGATGTAGGGGGTTGTTGCAGCAGAGCAGTTGTCTTTGAAGCGTGTGACTTCACTGCTTTTTGCCTTTTGGCTTCTTCTTCCTCTCTGAGGCCAAGTTTACTCATAATAGGATTACTTATGCTCAGACAAGCTGCAGTTGTAGAATAATATCATTTTGAGAGGTAAGCACCAGGAAGATTTGGCAGCCTCAGAAGACCAAGCAGCACCAGGAGAGCCTAAGCTCTGCAGGGTCCTTCATAAGCTGTGTAATAGCCCAAACCTGTGGGCATAGAACGCCAGGACTGGTTTTTGCAGCTTGCATGGCCCCACATGCCAGCTAAGAGCACTGAACACAGACAGAGGAATCCTAATCCAAGCTTCCAGCAGTAGCCTGCTTCAGTCTGGAGTAAGAGAGTGAAATGTATGACTACACAGGTGAGAAGCAGCAGTCAATCATTAGACTATTTATAGCAGCCTTCCAGCCCTTCTTGCACCTTCCAGCAGCTAAAGGGAATACAAGAGAGACAGAGAGGGACTTCCCACAAGGATGTGTAGTGACAGGGCAAGAGGGAATGCTTCAACATGAAGGAAAGTAGGTTTAGATTTGATATTAGAAAAGAACTCTTCATTGTGAGTGTGGTGAGGCACTGGCATAGGTTGCCCAGCTGTGGGTGGCCCATCCCTGGTAGTGTTTAAGCCTAGACTGGATGGGGCTTGGAGCAAGCTGGTCCAGTAGAAGGTGTCCCTGCCCATGGTAGGGGGCTGGAACTAGATATATTTAAGACTCTTTTCCAACATAAACCATCCTATTATTCTATAATTGATTCTATGGCAACCAGAACGCATTAGATAACTACTAGATTTGACACTATTTTCCTTCCAACACAAAGAAATTAATTTTTGGCTCTTATCTTCAGGAATGAAGAATTGCCACAAGAAGAAATTTTGCAGTACATAAGCTTCTCAAAGATGCTTTTCAAGCCTTCTCTTTCCTTCCAGTGTTACTTTTCCTCTCAGATCCTGTAAGCAAGTTGCTATTCATTTACAAAACCACACACCATATATTGAAAAATGAGCAGATACCACAACATTAATTTCCATGGAAGTATTCAAACCTCAGGCCTGCTTTCAGCTGGCTTGCTTTTCAAATTGCCAAACCTTTCCAATTATCCACTCCATATAATAATCTTTCTGCTTAGCCTAGCACATCGGCCTTTCTAAGGGGAGAGGCAGGTGTCCTCTATCTCCAGCAAGTGGACAAAATTCATTTAACTGGAGAAAATCAGTGGCTTTGAACATCAGTTCTATTAAAGCAGCAAAAGCAACCAAAGAAACAAACAGCCATCTGAACAGGCTTTAGCTGATCTTTTTCAGCCTTCATCTGTTCCCCTCCTGACTTCTGAAGCATAAGGTACATACTGAATGAATCAGTGAGTTTATCCTGATGGCAAGCATAGGGATAAATCTGCTTTGTCATGTGTACTTCATCCTGGGATAGGTGTTTCTAACACATCTGATGCAACTGCAATAAGGTCAGTCTGGATGAGTAGCACAGAAATAAACATTTCAGGCAGGGCTGTGAGATAAATTAAGTGTGAGAAATTCCATCCTTACTAATACAGAAGCACAAGAGCTAAAAGGAGATTTTATAACAGTAGCAAGCATCTTCATTGAATGGTGATTCAATGGGTTGGAAAGGACCTTTAAAGCCATCTAGTCCAATGCCTCCACAATGAGCAGGAACATCTTCAACCAGAACAGGTTGTTCAGAACACCATAAATGCCTGGGACAGAAACAGGACACACTCTGTGTTTATAGTTATAGCAGAATTTCAAAGATGCAATGGAAGAAAAGATGAAGAGGTGCTTTACTCTGGGCTGTTCATGAAAGGGATAAAAAGAAAGGACACCCAGGCATGCTGTGACTGACAGCATCAATTACCTTTGGCTCTTCTGTCAAGAAGGTGGTCATAAGGGTAGCACATTGAACTGTGGATCTAAAAATAATGCACTTAACTGTCTCACTTTTCCATCAGTCCCCTCTTCAGAATAGCTCAGAGTACTTATTTATTGCATATTATCTCCTCTGCACTCTTAACTGAAGAGGATATTGTTACCTGTGTGTGCCTCAGTATCCAAATAGAGGGTTTGAAGCACTGATAGCTGTTTTCTGTTATTTTCCACTTTCCTTTCAAATGTAAAATTCTGCAGATCCTATTCACTCCATTTCAATGAAGACTCTGCTTCTGGTTCACGTTTGAAACTGTTGTGAAGGAAAGAAATGCCATGCAAGATGAAAGGTAATGATCTCATATTAGAAGACTCAGATGGAGTCTAAGAAGGGCTATAGGTTGAGTTGCCCCTTTTGAATGCAGTATAAACCATCAATGTTTTTTTTAGAATTGCATGGGTTTATACTACAGCTTTGCTGCAGCACTGCCCCAGTGAGCAGTCCAGGTTAACACCCTGCTCATGGGGGTTGCAACTGAGCAGCAAAAAGGCAGTAATGAACTGACAGAAATAGGGAGTAAACAGGTCATCAATTAAACATTAATGACACAATAATGGTTATGTTACAAATATTTTTGAAATCTAGCCACATATAATGTAATCTAATGGCAGTGCTAGGGGACATAGAAATTAGCTATGTATGTATTACATACACAGAATATGTAATTTTAAATGTTCAGAGGGACCATGTGCCATGAGGTAAGATTGTGACTAATAGGATGAAGCTATGTATAGGAAACTTTACAATGAATTACAGGAGAAATTAACTCTGCTGAGGTAGTTTAGAGTCATAAGTTCCCAAAGGAAGCAGGAAAGTCACAATTTATTTGTAATCTAAGACCAATGTATTATACATTCTAGACAGTGGATGTTTGAGACCAGTTCCTTACTGGTCTATGGGTTACAGTAGATACCCAATAGAGTATTTTAATCAAATCAGCTTTCCATGAGCCTATTCATCTACAGGCTCAGACTTTCTAGCACACCTGCATGCCTAAAGAAACATGGAGCTGCCTAGTGGGATTTTTAAAAGAACCTTTGAAGAATGGTCTTGTGTCCTATCTGCCTTGTCTTTGGAGTGTAATCTCGAGTGCAACAGTGAAGAGTGTATGAGTGCCATTAAACCAAACTTCCAGTGAATAAAATTACCTTGGTACAAACATTGTTAGGGAAATGGCAAACAAGACACTCTGTTGGTGCATTCCCCCACCCCTCCTCTATGATCTCAGGGATTCTTGCTAGGCCCTGGCCTTTGTGCAAGGAGCTGGGTGGTGAAGTGTCCCTTGATCATATCAGGTACTGCAGTTGCCTGGCTAAATGAAGGACAAGAACAGGAATAATCAGCCATCCCCTGACAACCCTGGAACACTCCCCACCTGAGTAGTAGTGTCCAGTACTGTTGATATTGCTAAACCCTTCTGCAACCTTACTCTTTGCACCCTTACTCTTTGCACCCTTGTCTTTTTTCATCCCTGATTGCTGTGTGAGTGACTCTTTATTGATTGTGATCTCATTTTCCTTTGTAATCTTCATCCATGCAATCAGAACTAGAGTGAGCCTTGCCATTGCAATGTCTTATAAATGTCTTAAGTCACACTTCCACAAATGTATATTAACAACTGCTTTTGCTAATACCTTTGATGGTTGTTCTTTAAGTGGCCTAAACCACTCATTTGTGACAAACTGGCATAGTCAGCAGAATCCTAAATCAGGATTTGTGACAGATACTGTACTTCAAATATAACTTTGGAATTTCTGGTATGACAGTTCATTGCTGTCATATACAATAGCGAATAACAATCTCAACAGAAATTGAAAAGACTGTTTTCCAGCTTTTCATCTCTCAAGTATGTAGGATTAACAAGTAGGCAGTTATTGCAAGGAGATCATATCCTTGGTGGTGAATGATGGAAGAGACAGTATTTTCCACTGAATTTAGATACTTATAATTATTAGTAAATTATTACTATATTTAATTTTAATTGTTTTTCATGACCAGAGAAAGTTGTCACCCTGATTCTATCTAACACACTCCAGCTGAATCCTGGTTTATTTTTTGGGGGAGCCATTTAGGCTGCTAACAATTAATTTTAATTCTCAGATGACTGAGAATAAAAATTACAAACAGAGACTCTCAAGAATATGTCCTCCTCCAATCAGATTTTTGTTGAGTTATGTATTATTTCAATTGAGGATATGAGGGTTATAGTATTTCATTCTTCTAACAATTAAAATAGTGGAATAACTCCTGAAGGAGTGCTAAATGCTGCTTATGTTCTGATCTCAATTCTAATTAGGAAAACAAATAAAATATAGGGATAGGTATGATGTCCTTAGCTGGTATAAATCAACTTGATTTTACTGAGCACAGTGGAATTACACTGTTTTACGTCAGCTGAGGATCCAACACAAGTTTGCAGGATGATTAACCTTCCTCAAATAGTGCAAAGTTTCTGCAGATTACAGTTTTATATGCAAGCCCTCCCTGCAGCACCTGCCAGAAAGGTTAACAAATAGATTCATCATGCTACAGCTGTGATGCTTCTTTTTCCTAAAACGTAAAACATCTGGTGGGGTATGTCATTCTTAGCATCTGTCAACCATATTTACTAAACAAAGATACACTTTTTCCAGTGACCTCTTTTTCTAATCATTTCCTTGCACATGCTTCTTCTAAACTACTATTCTTTCCAGGTCCAGTCCCAGATAGAAAAGTAAGATTTGCCAAACAGGATTAAAGCCATGGCAAGTCAGGTACAACCCCAGAAGCATCCATGCCAATGAAGGTTGAAACAATGAAAAAGGGTCCCTTTGCTGCTGCAGAAGATGGAAGCACAATTTCTGAGCAGTGCTACTGTCAGAGGGAGCACTTCTAGAAACACCTGTGGCTGTGCTGCTCGTGTTATGACCATTTTGATTGTGGCTGTCCCCTGCCCAGAGTTTGCAGGGGCTATTGCTCATCTCACTGTCCTGGCTTCAGCTGGGATAGAGCTCATCTTCCTCCCAGCACCTGGCACAGCTCTGTGTTTTGGAATTAGGATGAGAATCTAAATCTGATGACTCTGATGGAGCAGAGATTCCCAGTAATTACTTTTTGGAGGTTAGACATGATAAATAAACAGTGAAGAAGGCTGAGGGTGATCAGAAGATTTGCAGTTATCTCAAGTTAATCTGTGTAAGATCATTTGTTATAAATTTGCTTGTTCAGCTGCAGTCTCTAATGCTGTCTCATATCTGTCTAGTTATGTTTCTCCCCAGCCAAGAAAGTCATCTGCTAGAGCATGGTTTCTTTTATTTACTCAGATATTTTTTTCCCCTAGCCCAGTATTTAGTTTATTTGATAACTTCTTTTCCCAAAATTAGATTTTTCCTCCCTCCCCCAAAAGCAAGCTGAAGAGGATCATAAACCCACGGCTAAATCTGAATGATTTTTTTCTTAAAATACAAAAGGAACATAAAAGATAACTTTATGTAATTAATCTGCTGTATTTTACCAAAAAATCTTCCATCTATCCATAGTTTTAAAAAGTTTAATAGTTAAAAAAATTCTAAATTTACTTCTGAATCTACAGTGGTCATCAAAACAACCACCAGACATCTCTCTGTGATGAAATGAAGATATACTGCTGCAATTCTTTTTCATAGTAAGTGGCCATTTAGAACATTTCATTAAAAAACAAGGATAACACAGGGACAGGACTACCAGCTAAGCAGTGTGGCTGACCAAGTGCTCAGTGCTCGAGCCTGAATTCTGGTCCTCCTTTATTTGGGAATGCTGGTGTACCTTTATATTCCACAAACTTGTGATATGACTTTGGACATAGCACTGAGGAAAATGCAGTACCAAGACTCTCACAGGACAGTTCCTTCATTGCAAGGAGTGTTGTGGATTACAAATCACACATAAAATGTGACAGCTGAGATGGGCTATATGTAGGGATCGAAGAGTTTTACACTCTCAGCTCACTTACCTAAGTCTGATTTGCATGAGCCAGGCCAACTAAGGATTGACTCAAGGTATTTTCATAATACCTTGGAAAGTCAAAAATATTATTTCAAAGCAATGAGAGCTTTTTGTTTCTGAGATGCCCTTCAGCAGATGACTGGATGTCAGAAACTCTTCCATTTTTAAGACGTTAGCACCCAGCCTTGAGATGCAAGAAAAAAGCATCCTGGCTTGTGTACAGAAACCTCCTGCCCCCTATCAGTGATGGTGTGGCCAGCAGGAGCAGGGCAGTGACTCTTCCCTTGTACTCAGCACTGGTGAGGCCACACCTCAAATCCTGTGCTCAGTTTTGGTCCCCTCACTACAAGGACATTGAGGGGCTGGAGCGTGTCCAGAGAAGGGCAACGGATCTGGGGAAGGGTCTGGAGCACAAGTCTGATGGGGAGTGGCTGAAGGGGGCTGAGGGTGTTTAGTCTGGAGAAAGGAGTGTGAGGGGGGAACTTTACTACTCTCTATAACCCCTGAAAGGAAAGTGCAGCCAGGTGAGGGCTGGTCTCTTTGCCTGTGGAACAGTGGTAGGACAAGATGAAATGGCCTCAAGTTGCACCAGGATTGGATATTAAAAAAAAATTCTTCATGGAAAGGGTGGATAAGCACTGAAACAGGCTGCCCAGGGAAGTGATGGAGTCACCATCCCTGGAGGTATTCAAAAGATGTCTAGATGGAGCATTTAGGGACGTAGTTTGCCGATGGACTTGGCAGTGCTGGATTAACAGTTGAATGTAATTATCTTAAAAAATTTACCAACCTAAATGATTCCATGATTCTAAAACTCATTGTTTTTATGGCTCACAGAGCACTATATTAATCCAGAATAAACAAACTAGTTCATTACACATGGATTACATAATACATAAATACATAAAGTTATTTCTATGAATCATTCAAATAGGTAAACAATTTTTTTTTTTCAATTAAAAAAGGTTTTATTATGAAATAGAGGAGAGCAAACCTCTGTGTGTCCTGGAGGGCAGCACAGACAATTTGGCCCTGTCACCAGTATCAGCCCAGCTCTGTCACTCTGATGCTGCAACTGGGCTAAGCAGCCTTGTCCTGGGCAGCTAAGCTGTCTCTATGGATGGACTGGTGCCATTTCTGCTCAGTGCTTTCTTGGGCAGTGTAGAAATACCACTGTATTATCCTCTGTATTTTCAACTGTACTCATACATCTGGAAAGAGTCATCCAGGTAACATAGGAGGGCCAAGTCCCAGCCCCAGTGAAATCACTGAACATGTCATCACGGATTTAGAAGATTATAGGAAGCCAGTGCAGTCCACTCTGCTCAGATCTGCTCCATTAGAATGAGCTGCAGCATCCTGAACTCTGTCACTCCTTGTCAAACAAAGTGCACTATGACACAGAAGTTTATAATAAAGTATGTACAGGATTCTTTTTCTTAAGTAGCAAGACTCTTTAACCTGCAGCCAGATCAGCCTACAATAACTGGGACTCTGATTCCCTGCATGAGTGGAAACTCAGCCATCTCCAGAACAAATTACTCTGAAAAAGGATTTATTTCAATGTATACAATTATTTCTGTGAGTAGCACTGAACAGTGGTGTTTTCTCTAATAGATGTTCTAGATTTCAGCTCTCTGATGGTCTGGTACTGACAGTGCTTGGGACGTAGGTGCAAGCCCTGTGGAAGGGCTCACGGTGCACCAACAAATCTACACCATTCCCTCAGCCAGTGTAGTAATCCAAGCAGTGCATACAGCATCAAGAAAAGATATGTGTCTCTGACATAAGTGCCAAAGGATTTTTCTCTTTTTACTATTTTCTATAAACATTTTCCAAAGCATGTCACTTGCTTTCTTCCTGCTCAAACCACAGTGCTTTGACTGGCCCATTGTTACAAAACCCACAAAATTCTACTTAGAATGGGCATCAGAGAGATCAGTAAGAGATCAGTAAGGGTCTGAACAGATCTTCTCTTTCCTAGGTTTATTAAGTGAATGGCACTGAGCTGTTAGCACGTCTGCTGGGTTTATGTCCTGGCTGCCAGCTTAGGAGCCCAGGGCTGGAGTGGGAGCCAGGGCAGGTTCACCCCATGATGAATGTCCTCATCATTTTATCCCTGGCAGTTTCCCATACTGGCTGTGGGGAATGAGCAGGGAGGGAGGGCAGCAGGGGCCAGCTGGAAGCACCTGCTCATACACTCATGCATAATTGCAGGGTGTAAACCCTTGGTTTATGTATAACCTGTGAAAAGGGAGAACCAATGTGAGGCATTGAGCCTTTGCCAAAAAACACACGAACATTTCCAAACCAAATGCCCAAATTAAAACTGACTTGCTCTCACCAAAGTTTCTCTTTCAGGCTAGTCCGGCAGAAAAGGCTTTAATTTGTAAAAAAGAGAAAGAAAGAAAAGAGAGAAGAGGGAAGAGAGAGAAGAGAGGGAAGAGAGAGGAAGGAAGGAAGGAAGGAAGGAAGGAAGGAAGGAAGGAAGGAAGGAAGGAAGGAAGGAAGGAAGGAAGGAAGGAAGGAAGGAAGGAAGGAAGGAAGGAAGGAAGGAAGGAAGGAAGGAAGGAAGGAAGGAAGGAAGGAAGGAAGGAAGGAAGGAAGGAAGGAAGGAAGGAAGGAAGGAAGGAAGGAAGGAAGGAAGGAAGGAAGGAAGGAAGGAAGGAAGGAAGGAAGGAAGGAAGGAAGGAAGGAAGGAAGGAAGGAAGGAAGGAAGGAAGGAAGGAAGGAAGGAAAAAGAAAGACCCCTCCCCCCTTGATTATTTTGTCCATTACTCTGTTTTACCCTTCTCAAATCGCACCTGCACGACCCCTCCGCGGTGCGGGAGAGGCCCCCGGGCCCGTCCCTCCTCTCCAGCCCGGCTCCCGGCGGGATGCGCTCCGTGCCGTCCCACGCACTCACCCTCGGGCGCAGCAAGGGGAGCAGCGGCGGGAGCGCGGCTGGCACCGCGGGAGGAGGGAGCTGCGGCGGACAGGGAATACGTGTGTGTGTCCCCGCGTCCTCAAGGCTCTGCCGTGGCAGTCGTACCCCACTCCCCGTGCCCCCCAGCCGTGGGGATTTGTCGCTACTGCTGCCAGCGGGGAATGCGGGGGTGCCCGCAGCCCTGCCCAGGCAGAGGGCGATGGGTGGGCTCTCATCGCCAGCCCCCCGGGGAGGGCAGCAGCCGGTCCTCGCTGGCCATCCAGCTCCCAAGGAGGAGAGAGGATTGTTTGTTCCACCTGTTCCCTGCAGTGCCTGGTTCTGTGGTGAGGTAAAGACCGTCACATGCCTCTTCCCTCCGTGCTCCAGGCTCCCGGGGCTGTGAGCTCCCTTAGAGCTCTACAGATGGAGAGCAGCTGTGCTGATGGAGGAAAGTGAATGCTCCCTGCAAAGACGGTATTGGGAGAGGTGAGACAGGCTGTAAGGGCACAGGCAGGATGTAAGTGCACTGCCTTAATTCCAAAAGCTGATGGATGGGTAAGTCATTGTAAGAGCAAGATATTTCTCCACAAGGACATCTGTGAAGGGGTTCAGGAATGAAGACCCTGTATTAACCTGTGGCACCAGTCCTGTTGATTTTCACAGTTTCATAAAGATGGAAGGACACCCAAGTTCTAAGAGCAGGATTTAACAGCTTTCCAAGTAGTAGCCATTTAAAAACAAGGAGCTTAATTCCTTGAGAAATTACATGAAGGAAACCATCACTTGTAGGGAGGGAAGAAGCCAGTGGACAGCTGGATCCGAGATGTGATAGCCACCATCAAATGAAAACCAACTAGAATGGACTCTACACATGTGAATTTAATAAAGCAAACCTTCTCAAGGAGTCTTAATGTCCTCCATGTTGTAGAGCTTTCTTTCCCCCTTTCATCATCTTATATTTAATAGCATGTAATGAACTGGGATGTCATGAATTCCTAACATCTATGTATGATCACATCCTCAAAAGTCCACCACTCCTTTTCTCATGAATGCCTTTTTCTTCCAGAGAAGGCACTACAAGCAGTTATAAGCCACTGTCAGCGAAAATGGAGAGAAAAAAAGAAGACAGAAATGTTATAGCAAGGTAACCTGACATTTCCAAAGAACTTTGCAGGCACTTTCAATCTGAGCCAAGAAATCACTGGGGGACCGAGAATTACAAACAGCTCTTGGCAGCTGGTCCGTGTGCGGATGCTTCAAAGCCAACACCCCCACCGCAGCCCAGGCCCACAGATACACTGTTTAGGAACATCCCTCCCGTATGTTCCTAAAAAGCCAGGGCTGTGTGGACTTGGGAAGAGGCCGAGGAGGTATTTCCCCTGTCGCCGAGGGGGGATCCCCGCAGCTCAGCATCCCTCCCGCCCCGCTGGCCATGGTGCTGAACCACCGCCCGCCGGCGCTGCTGAGCCCGGGGGATGCCCTGCCCTGGCCGGGCTGCTGACTACTCACAAACAAGAATGAGAACATCTTTCCTACTGTTTTCCCTTTCGTTTCCCTCTCCTCTTTCATTCCTATGCTTTATATTTTTCTATTTTTTTCCTATTTTCCAGTAAGACACAGGAACAAGTTGCCCAGAGAAGTTGTGTATGCCCCATCCCTGAAGGTTTTCAAGGCCAGGTTGGATAGGATTTTAATCTGCCTGGTCTAGAGTAAGGTGTCCTTGCCCATGACAAGGGTGCTGGAACCAGATGATCTTTCAGGTCCCTTCCAACCCAAGCTGTTCTATGATTCTTTTTCAACATTTTCAGCCTGGCATGTGTGGCTTGTCCACCCAGCCCACCTTTCTGTTCATGAGGGCACATATTTTATTTCAAGAACTAAAAAGGAAAGCAAATTATGGAATTAAGTCTCTAATCATATTATAATAAGTCCATTAAAAACCTCACTGATGAGACACAGAGATAGAAATGTTCAGTTCAAGTTACTGCAGCCATGCTTCAGAGTCCCCAGAGCGGCCTCCTAAGTGAAATAAATTGCCTCACTCACTATGGAAACTGACATTATGTCAGCTCTTTGCTTGTGTACCAAGTTCACAACAGGAAGAAGATGAACTTGAAATGTTCCAACAGTACTTTGTTCATCTAAGGGACTCAATATTGGAGCAAGATAGTTGAGAAAGGTCACATGTATTTTATGGATTTCCCTAATGTTAGAGCATTTTTAACTTCCAAGATGATACAGCTGGTTCTGAGGATGAAGAAAGAATGGTGTTGTCTACCTTGGCTTCATCAAGACTTATAACAGTCACAGCACCCTTCTTTTCAAGCTGGGCTCTTAAGGTCTGACTCTCAGATTACTGTCTGGGGCTGAATAACCAGCTGGGCCAAGAGGTTCTAAGAGTCTTAGGGAAGGGTTTGTTTGTACTCATCCTGGAAGCTGGTTACAAGTGAATGTAGCCACGTCTTTGTCCTGGGATGTATCCTTTTTGAAATCTCAATCAGTGACCTGGAAGAGAAGACAGGATGTACCTCACCAGCTTTGCAGGTGCACTAAGCCAGGGGAGGATCAGGGGAAGAGCAGCTGGCACGCTTGGGAACAGGGCTGCCATTCAGAAAGTCCTGGCCAGGTTGGAGAGATGGGTCCACAGGTACCCTGTGAAGTTGAACAAAGATGTAAAATCCTGCCCCATAGAAGGAAGAACTCATTGCAGGCTGGACATGACTGACTGGGGAACAACAAGAACCCAGATGTAAGTTAGTGATGTGCCCTGGCAGCAATGAAAACAAACAAGTTTTTGTACTGTGCTAACAGGAGTGTAGCTAGAGGATACTGGAGGGAAAGGGGTTATTATTCTTTTCTACCAATCCCTTGTTAGACCACACATGGAATACTGTGATGTGACCAGTTTTTGGGCCCGCAGTAAAACAAAGAGAATGATGAACTTGGGCAAGTCAGCAGGAGGGTCACCAAAATCATCAGGGGCATGGAGTACATGTTCTGTGAGGGGAGGCAGAGGAAAACAGGTTTGATCAGCCCAGAGAATAGTTTTTGGGGGCACCTTTCCATAAAGAGCAGCCTTTCCGTATCTGAGGAGGTTGTCAGGAAGACAGAGCCAGACTATTTGCAATGATTCATGATAGGAGGACAAGAGACACTGGACATCAGATGGAAAAAGAGAGGGATGGTCTTTTAAAAGTTATGTGGTACAATATCATTCACATAACATATATTTTTGGGTTAGGGTCCCCTGATATTTGGCACTTTCTTTTACTTGGGTATGGAATTCTCTTAGCATTGTAAATCAGTATTTCAGTTCAAACAAAGTGTTGCTTATAATATTATAACATTCAAGAGGCAGCACTGGAACATGCAACTTGAATTGGATGTGGTTTTTTTTCCCTTTCTTTCTTAAAAAAAAAAAAAACAAACAAAAGGAAAAGCAGTGACTTCAAGAAAAATGTTTTTCTATTAGTTTTGACAATTTGGGCAATCAAGTGTCAAATTTTTTGTGTTTCTGGAACAGGATAATTTAAAAAATTCTACTTTACCAGGCTGGATATTCTGTGCAAAATTGACAACATGCTCACAACATTAACTTCACTGAAGAGTCTGCCATATGCATTTGATTTCAACCTATTGATTGGTTTCTGATCAGCACTCAAAGTTATTATCCAGCAGTATAGAAATAATTCTATATTATTTTTCAGTACACAGTTGGAACTTCTGGTGGCCTTTTGGTACTGTTTTTGTGCCAGAGGTTTGTGTGAAGTACTCAGCATTCTGGCCCTAGTTCAGCAAAGCATATAATTACCCGTTTGACTTCAGCCTCAGACTCGTAGGCTTTTCTAAATCAGGGCCAAAGGGGCACTTTGCTGGAAATCCATCCCAAAGGTATGCTTTACACAGATTAAAAACCCAGTGCAGCCTTTTCAGTGGCCCTCCTCACTTCCATTTTTGAAGTAATTAGAAGAATTTTTTTGAAGTAATTTGAAGAATTTTGAAGTATTTTGAAGAATAAATAAGTAAGCAAATAAAATGAGCCATCCCTCCCCAGATATATGGCAAAGACATTATGTGAAGCTTTCTCTGTATAGACTATCTAAGTTTTGTACTCTGACATGGAAAGGCTAATAAAGGGCTCCATAGACAGGTGATAGTGATGTTACTGGGAGTGTGACACTGAATTTTTGCAGCAGTGTCTCATCCCAAGGGGTAACATAATTTTATGTGTTGTTAGCAGATGTTTAATTTTAGTTCAGGCTTTTGTGATATACCTCAGCATTTTAATTTTGTTAGGAAAAGCTACAAGCAATCTCTGTGATCTGCTAGATTCACAACTTCATTAAAAGACAAATTTTCTAGTAGATTCCTCCTCCACATATACCAAAGTACAAAAATTAAAACTGCCACCTCTAGCCTGTGTGCATTAATTCCTCACTTCTGTGCAAAGCAGACATATGTCGTGGCGTTGCAAAGAGCAGGAGGACAAATGCTTCCTGAAAGCACACAGCCGTTCCTGCAGCACTTGGACAAGGCAAACGTCCTCCGGGCCCAGGGGAATGATGCACCGGCTGCTGTTTGCTCCTCTGTTTACAGCTGAACACCACTAGATGTCCCCTGCTGCCAGCCCTGCAGCGACAGCCGCAGCTGGGGTGCTGCTACCGAGCCTCTCCGTGCACTTACACCCCTTGCACCGAAAAACACATAACTACTGCCCGAGATGTCCAGGCAGTCTCCAGGGAGACTTTATTACAGCCTTCCAGTACTGCCAGGGGATGTACAGGAAAGATGGGGAGAGATGATTTAGGAGCAGAGGACAAGGAGTAAGAGTGTTAAGCTAAAAGAGGGTGGGTTGAGTCTAGATATACAGAAGAATATTTTTATATTGTGGGTGGTGCCTAGATTGGTGGTGGATGCTCCAGCCCTGGAAACATTTAAGGTCAGATTGGTCAAGGCTCTGAGTAACCTAATCTAGCTGAAATGCCTGCCCATGGCAAGGGGGTTTGACTAGATGGCCTTTAGAGGTCTCTGCCAACCCAAAGTATTCCACGATTCTGTGACCATTTTTGCTTTGCTGACAGAAGCTATGTGGCAAGTTTTAGAAAAGCTGTAATTGCAGTATGTCCTGAACACTTGTGCAGAGCTATTGGAGGTTTTCAACTTTTCTTCCATTCTTCTACTTCACCTTCCTGCTCACCATTACCTCTTTGGGGACAAGAGAAATTAGTGGATGAAAGTTCTGATATTTGGCTCTACACCAGCAAAGGTTTGGTCAAGCTCAGATTCTTGAACACTTTGTTATCCCTGAACATCATAAAATCATAGAATGGCCTGTGTTGGAAGGTATCTTAAAGATCATCTATTTCTAAACTTGATGCCATGGGCAGGGCCACTTTCCACTGGACCAGGTTGCTCAGAGCCCCATGCAACCTGGACTTCAACAATTCCAGGGATTTGGCATCCCCAAACTCCCTGGGCAACCTGTGCCAGTACCTCACCACCCTAACAGTAAAAAATTTTTCCTAATATTTAACCTGATTTTTTTCCATGCTGACTGTCTTGTCTTTGTACCTGTAATGCTGTTTGGTGTCTTTTTCAAGCTGGAACTTAGATCAAAGCTAGACCAAGCCTGCCAAGGGGTTTAAATGGCCTTGTCATTACATGAGCTCACAGTCTGTATGGTAATGAAATTCATCCATGTGAATTTATAAAAGCAACTTGCTATATAGTGAATGGGAGGGGACAGACACATGGTCTGAACAGCTCCTAAGTACATCTCAAGAGAGGACAAGAGAGTTGTTTGTTCCCAGTCAGACTGTTTGTGTTTATAGAGAATAATGTGGTTTTTTTCTTATTTACCACTACAAAACCTTATCTGCTCAAGTACATTGGAGATCCAAATATTGCCAAGTACAGATGAAATCTTAGTTAATAACTGCTCTGAGGACACTAGCCTGAATGGTACACAAATTGCATTTAGATTCTTTCACCACATGCCTAAAAAAGTGAGCTAGGAAAGAATTTTCCTTACAGTTTGTCTGAAGTGCCACTGACATTCCCTTTTTCCCTAATCAGCGATTGCATGTAAGATAAAGCTTGTCACTTTGCCAACCCACTTAGAAAGATCTTGGACAGGAAATGGAGCCAGTGAGGGACAGAAGTTCATGAGAAAGAGTTTCCAGCATTTTTCCATCTGACAGGAAACTATAGTTACCGCAAAGGGTTTCTCGACGAATTCACTCCAAAACGTGGGTCAACAGTCACACATTCAGCTCATGACTCAGGCATGAAAAATGTAAAACATCTGGCTCAAATCTATGCTATGAACAGAGAGATTCATGACTTTAAGCTAAAGGCTCATTGGATCCAATTTTAAAGACGATTAATTTTATTTGAAAAACAACTGTGTATGAACATTCTGCAATATTCCAGTTGTTAGGACTGAACCAGTGAAATGCCTTCCTTTCATCAACAGCAAATGGAGTAATCGTTTGGAAGAAGCATTCAAAAAGTATCTCTGGACAGTGAATTTTAGACCATTACTGTAGACATCTCTTGAGCCTATTTTTACATGGCGTGGTTTTCTTTGGAAGTCCAAAGTATTTAGCATATCACTTCAAGTCCATTTCCCATTGTATCTGCTTCTCAATAAACCCCTTTTCACAGGTGACCTCTTCCATGGCTTTCCCAGTCCTGGAGATAGTAATGTATTTCTTATGTCAGTTACCTTCAATTTCCTTAAAAGCTGGGAGCAGTGCTGAAGTCTGGGGGTGCAGAAGGGGTCACACAGTACCAGGCTCTGTGCTGGTTAGAGGGCAGCACAAAATGCAAACAATAAAAAGGACAAACTCAGGAAGTGCCTTTAAATGTGCATTTTGTTCAAGATTAAAATATCCCCATGGGAACCAGTGCATCAGCTGCTTCCAGCCTGACAGGGAAACATAATTTGGATGGGAACAGGTGGAATCCTTCCCAGTGTGTGAGTCATTTTTTCTCTGGCTTCTCTTACAGTTTGGTAGAGATCCTAATGCAACACACACTATTCTTTCTAGTTCTTTGTTTTGCTCAAAACCCAATCAAATGGGCAATATGCAAGATGACTAAGCTGGTGAACAGAACTGTATTTTTCAAGGTTGTTGATTTTGGCTGGAAATCTTGGTTTTGTCTCTTTGCTCTAATAAAATACATATGGATAACTTGGGCTGCAGGTAACCTTTTGTCTTCCAGGAAAAAAAAAAAAAGAATTATTTTATACTTCTATGGATCATGAGTGCTCTTCCTACAGATGGGGAGAAGGACCAAGTAAAAACTATATTATTCAGTCACTCTAGAGTAGTCAAAATTTGATAGAAACTTAAAAATCAGATTACAGTCTGAGTTCACAAAACATCAGGATTGTCTGATTTTTCATTTCAGGTGAATTACAGGCCTTGGAGAGGCAAACAAATCCTGCTGTAGAAATATATTAAATAAGATTACATTTATCATTCTCCTTTGATGCATCCAAAACTGGTCCCTTAGTATTATTTCTGCCACTACACAGAATCTGAGAATAGTACAGATGCTACATCACAGTACAAATGAAATTTAATCAAAAATATCCAAGACACCAAGACAGTCTGACTGCTAGAGCCAGGAGTCTCTCTTCTGTTGGCTAGCTCGGGGTTAGCCCTGCTAGAAGCTTATTTCTTTATTGATTTTTCATATGTGGTTTTCTCCTGCTTGAGTACATCCTGTACTCAAGTATTTCTGAGATAAACAGAAGGGGAAGTTCTGCACCATGAAGCTTCTTATGCTTATGGCTTCTGCATATCTCTCCTGCTGGCTGCCCCTGAAATGTAATAGAGCAAAAGCCATGAACCTTCCTATTAAATGGATTTCTCTAAGGTTTGAAGGGAAGTGGCAGATGAATGTTGAGAGCTCAGAGTGCCACAATGTGAGTTTTTTTTCATTAAGTGGAGCAGGAGGAGCAGGAAGCATTGGTAGCTAACATGCCTCATACTGAACTCTCCAAGAGCAGAAATCATCTTCTCATGAGGAAGAATTTCTCATCTGAGGTTTGTGTCATCTGCTGTACAGTGCCTTGAGGTTGTTGTGCCAGTCAAGGTTTCCCTCTGCTTCCAAAGGTGCTGATAAGATCAATGCAGCATTTCATAGGCTGCCAGGTGCTTTTGAAGGCTATCCCAAATTTGCATGTAGAATAGCTCAGGAATAGTCCAGCCTATCTGATGGGTGATGTACATGGCACCTGGGCAGCAGATGGACAAATTGCTGGGTGCATTGTGCTTACATAAAGCTGGCCCCATAACTGCCCACAAAGTATAGCATGGATCCTCAGTGACAGTCAGAATTTGAACCTCCAGCTCATTCCCATATAAATGATATGGATTATGAGCTATGTTTAAAATTCAGTAGAAGAGAGGTTTTTCCAACTTATAAAACTGTTCACAGTTCCTCAGGATGAAACCAACACCTTCAAAGGTATGATAGGAATAAATAAAAGCAGCTTCCTTGGAAAGCCTTGAATTCCCTGGGTCTTCTACTATGCATGTGGGAAGATTTTCTTCTTTATTTGAAAAACACTTGGGTAAAATATGTATTTATGTGTATAAATTTGTATTTATAAAAACTAAATCTCTTTCCCAACACAGCTGAAGTTGCAGTTATGGGGATGCTGATACCTAAACCCAGGGCTGTTTTGGCAAAGAATGTCATCTGTGGATACAAATGTTTTGCTGAACTTTTTTCTTCAGAATAAGTGTATAAAACAGATAAGTCTTTAGTGAATTTCTCCTGAAATTTTTTCAGAGATGAAATTTTTTCCCATATTCTTCTGTGTTAACAGCTTTCTTCCAACAGTGTTGTCTTCTCGTAAAGCTGGAAAGACAGAAAAATTGTTTACCATATCGAGTGCTGCTTGCTTTTCTCTCACACAATGATATCACAAAGGCTGGCATTGGAGGGGTTTGCTCTGAGACAGTGCATCTTGGTCTGGGTTGTTTGGTCCTTGTGTCTGTAGTGCAACTTCCTCAGGGACACTGTGGAAAATCCCACAGATAAGCAGGCAATATGGCTAAATGAATAAAAGCCAAGGTTATAGTGGAAGACACAAACCCTGTCCGAGGCTCCTATTTCACATTTCTGTGACACGAGTTGTCTAGCACTGCAGCCTGAACTGCCAGGAAAGAAGATTTCTCTCCAGTCTTCTCTGTGGCCATGGCTGCCACAGAGAAACTCTGTCCTTCAGATAATAGAAGAATTACCCACAGGTGTTGTGGTGTGGTGCAAAACCTCTGCTGTTGCCTGCCTTGTTCTCACCTGACTCTATCCTTCAGCTCTGACTTTGGAGATCTCATTAAATAGGTCTTCTCACTTGAGATGCTCCCAAGGCAGACATTCATCCAAGGCCTTGAGGTCATATTCCTTTGGCAAGGCTTGACCCATCCCAGCAGTCCTAGCAATGCAAGCTGAGCATGATCTGCCCAGCTGCTTTTCTCTCACAATCAATGAACTTTCAAATATTAATTCTAATTCTCATTCTGACAGGAAATCAGGCCAATCCACATCATGTCAGGCTGTGAAGGAGACTCTCCAGAAATTTACACCCTCATATCAAGTGGTTCTAGACAAACATGACTGAGTTTCCACTTTGAAAGATGCTCGTAGACCACATGGTGAAAGCAATTTTGCTTTTCATACATTGTGGGCATTATTAATTGAGACTGCATTTTAATTTTTCTGCTTTTGAGATTTTGGATGGATATTGGTAGTGGCAGTTAGTGCCTGGTATTTTGGTATTCTGGTATGTTTGCTTTTGTGGTAGGTGGATGGGAGTTAGTTGCATTTTACAGAGTTGTTTGCTGTAGAATTGAAGGGTATAAACAGGATTGAGGGAAATGGTACGTCAGTCTCTTCTGCTTAATTCATTATGTTATGTAGGAGTGCCATGAACTGGAAATGTATGTATCAGGACTCCTAGATAACTTTGGGATTTACAATCATAATCAACATCTATCTGTGATGGTTGGGCTGGTCCTTTAGAGTTATCTTTGAAGATTTTTTTCTCAAAGATGACAGAGTTACCTGTGTAATTCCCATGGTATGGTTTTTCCATCTACAGAAACTGAAATCTCAGTTGATGAAACATTGGCAGGCTTGGCAGATGCTGGGGCATCCCCTGGGCATGAAACAATATTCTGCTTGGCTTTCAGTGTGACTGGGAGCTATGGAGATACAGAAGCTTGCATTTCACAGGATTTATTTCCAGCAAATATATTTTGTAGCAAATATTGCAATGTATTAACTTGGTAGCAAAAAGTTTAGAGTCAGCATCCCAACTACATTCCCATCCTATAAATTCTGATGAACTAAAATGGCTTTTTAGTTAATAATCTCCCATCAGGGATAAAACATCTGAAGTTTGTAATGAAAAATGAGAGGGAGAATAATCAATAACCTTGTAACTGGGACACTTTCCTCAGACTGGATGGAATGACCTAAATGTAAACTCTTAATCAAAAAAAAAAAAAAAAAAAAAAAAAAAAAAAAAAAAAAAAAAAAAAATCCTGCAAAATAAAAGTCTGACTTTGGGAGAGTTGAAGCTTATGAGATGCTCTTTGTGTCCCAGATACATAGTTGTACACAGTCTGTTGTTCTGGGTCAATTATCAATCAGCTTTCACTAGTGATCCCATGCTGAAATTGAGTAGAAGTCAATAAAGAATTTGAGAGATTTTTGGGATTTGATAGCAGATGTGCAAAAAAGTTCATACCAGCAGGTTTTTAAAGTCCTCAGATTATAACCATGATCATAGCTGGGTACTTACTGAGTTGCTTGAGTTCTGTCCCTGTGTGCTGCCTAAAAAAAAAAATTGTTTTACTCATGGATAGGACTGTGCAGACTGCAAATAGCATGGGGACTTGAGATCAGCAATGATAAAAACTCATTAAGGGACTGACTGCCCACACTGGAATACAATTCCCTGAGGAGAGCTGGAGCATTTGTATGTTGTATTTTTCATTGTGTTTTCTTAATGTGAGGACCAGCTGTCTTTCAATGGCATAACAAATTTCTAAAGATGTAATGCTATCCTGGTTAAGCTACATTGTCATAAAATTAATAAACACAGTCTGCATGTGAAATACATTTCTTCCCAAATGTTTCGTTGTGTTTTCTTGTAGACAGGTATGTTTAGCATCATCAGTGGCCACATTTCTGCTTTTTAAATCATTTCTTAAAGCTTGTCTCACATAAACAAGTAAAATGGACTGTATGACTCATAAGTGAAAAGAAACACATGTATATTTATGTAGCAAAGTTCAACAGACTTCAATTTTAACTGTCAAGTACTTGATATAGAAAGCAGCCCTACCCCAGGAGGCTTCCTGCTGCAAGTTTAATTGCAGACTTCTGACAATTTGTTCCCTGAGTGGAGTACAGCAAGTCCTGCTCATTTCTCCTATCCCTTTAACGCTGACTTCTGTGCATTTCCCGTGTGAAGTCATCCAAACAGATTTGTAAACTCTCTTGTTTTCACACAAAGATAGTGCCCTGGGATCCTGGCTCCTACACAAGGCAAACACCCACCAGTGCTTTCCAAATTAGAGAAGCTTGCAATGCTCTCTATCAGATCACTGACACACTTGGTGGGCCAAGCTGGGACCTCACCAGGTTCTTTACAAGCAGAAAAAGAAAGACAGACTGTCAGATAAAAAGGTGGTGGAAAGGAGGAATGATGCTCAGAGGTGCAGTGAGGGTAAATGACTGGCTGATGGTCACCCCTCACCAGGACTGTGAATAACACCCAAACTGGTGTTCCATTCTGTGACAAAGGCAGCAAATCTCCTCTTGAAGTGAACCAAAACTCTTGGTAAAATGTCATAAATGCAAACACAAATTATTGAAGTTGAATGCCTCCTGTGCTTGCATTGTGAAATGACAGCCTGCATTCTTCTTTTGTTCCACAGTTCCCGTCCTGATGTCAAATCACAGTGAACCATAGCAGTTAGCCCATTTAGGGACTCTTGAGTGAAAATAAAAATCATGAAGTTGTCATCAGAAATGATGTATGTAATTAGAAGACAGAAAATCTGCTAGGCTGCCTGAAGGCTTATGTGTGCTCCCTGTGCTGACTCCAGTTTTCTGAACGTGGTCTGATAATCGAGTGGGCTCGGGAACTCCCTCTGAAATGACAGGAGGATGGGAACCAGTGACACTCAGGCGTGTCAAGCCCATCTGCTATTGTCATTGTGATTCCTATGGTGCCAAGTCTGTCTGATGCTGGACAATGGAGGCTAAATTCATCCATGATGTAACTCTGCCAAAGGCCAACACAGTTCTGCCACTGGAGGGATTAGTCCCTCCTAAATCTTTTTCAGAGCATTGGATGCGGTGCAGCTGATGTGTTAATGACTCCTGACATGTGCTGCAGGACTGTTTTTGCAGAGCAGCTCACAGGGAATCTCTCACACAGCTCAATTGCTATTAATTTACATTACTGGAGGTGGTGTGCATTTCCCACATGTCATCTTGAAAACAGACCCCCAGAAAAAGCTTTACTAATGAAGCAGATCACAATGGGAAGCAGCTGATCCACACAGCCTCACAGTGAGGGTAATCCCAGCTCCAGCACTAGAAAAGTAAACAGAGGAGCTGGCTGAATGTGGGCATGTGGATGTGCTAAAAGAGAGCAGGAGACCTGCAGGCTGCTTGGTAGCAAGAAGAGAAAGCTTCAGGAATGGAGTAAATGAGCTGCCTCCTTCCTCATGGACACACCTTAGCTGTATAAAACCTCCAGCATAACCTGACTGAACACTTGATTATGTAAACCTCATATAGAAATGCTTTTAGGGACCACATCTCTGAAATTCTGGATTTATGATCTGGATTTATGAATTGGGTGGAAATTACACTGTGTAAAGCATTTGTCACTTTTCCTTTTGTGGAGAAGCAGAGTGCTGTGGTTTAACTCCAGCCATCAGCTCAGCCCTACATGGTTGCTTGCCCATCTTCCCCTGGTGGAATGGAGAAGAGAATTGGAAGAGTAAAAGTAAGAAAATTCATAGGCTGAGATAAAGATAGTTTAATAGGCAAAGAAAAAGCAAAAACAATAACTCATTCACCACTTCCCATGGGCAGGCAGGTGCTCAGCCATCCCAGGACAACAAGGCTCCATCACATGTGACTTGGGAAGAAAAATGTCTTAACCCTGAATGTCCCACACTTTCTCCTTCTCCCCCAGCTTTGTCTGCCGAACATGATGCCACCTGGTCTGGGTTATCCCTTTGGTCAGCCAGGGTCACCTGTCCTGGCTGTGCTCCCTCCCAGCTCCTTGTGCACCCCCAGTCCTCTTGCTGGTGGGGTGGGTGAGGAATAGAAAAGGCCTTGGCTCTGTGTAGGTCCTGCTGAGCAGTAGCTAAAACATCCCAGAATTGTCAACACTCTTTCCAGCACAAATCCAAACCACAGCCCCATACTAGCTAGAAAAAACTATCCCAGCCCAAACCAAGACATAGTGCTTAAACATGAAGTGGGGAAGACTGGTTTTGGAAATACACTGTGGGAAGGGAATCAGTTTAAGACTTAATAGCACTACTGCAGAACATGTGTGAAACTTGTGACCTGCTACAGCAGCCATTAGTCATGTGAAAGAAATCCCAATTTTCTGGGAGCATGCGCACAGACTACACTGGGACATCTGGGGAATGTAGACCCTGTTTATGAGATGGTTTGCCTTATGAATACAATTTTTCAAGTCAATCTGAAAAGTCAGTCCTGCACCTTCAATTCCCTCCCCTCACTGTGCTGTGCTGAGCCAGGCTGGGCTCTGGTGACACCCTAAATTCTCCCACCTGCGGCGTCCTCCGTGGAGGCAGGGTACAGCCAGGCACGGGCTCTGCCTGCTCCCCAGGGTTTTTACCAGTGCTCTGTGGTTTCCCACAGCTGCCAAGAGGGGGATATCCTGGCCGCTTCCAGGGCTGTGCGACAGGGTGGCTTCTGCGGGACAGCCGTGACACCTAGTGGTGACACACGCCACATCCCGGGCCCCGGCCCGCGGGCACCATCTCACAGGTCTTCAGGCTCCACAAAGTATGAAAAAGGGCATCAGATCTTGTAAGAGCACCAGTGGGAGCCCCAGAACACATTTTCAAAGGAACTCTGCACATTAAGGAAGTTCTGCTCTGCTCGGGCTCCCTGCCGGCCTTTTGAGGGATCCTGCTCCCGGTGTCACCCTCCTGATCTCACTCCTGCAGCCTCTGTGAGCCAGTCCCCTGCTGTGTGGCAGCCACACAAACCCTTCTGCACACCTTGGAACCGGTTCACATGATGAGCAGAAAAATCTAAGGGACTTAGACACAGCAGTGCTGGGAAGTGAAACATTAAACTTCTAGTTTGCAGGCACCCCGAGTGAGTCCCAAACCCCTGGTTTAGGTCATTCCCAGTGATCATGGAATCACAGATTCATGGGTTGAGAGGGATCTTAAAGATCATATAGCTCCACTCCCCTTTTCATGGGCAGGGACAGTTTCTACTAGACCATGTTCCTTCCAGCCTCATCCAGCCTGGCCTTGAACACTTCCAGGGTTGGGGCATCCACAGCTTCTCTGGAAAGCCTGTGCCAGTGCCTCACCACACTCTGAGTAAAGAACTTCTTCCTAATACCTAATCTAAATCTCTTTAGTTTTACAGCTGGATGAAGAGCTGCACATGAGCCATGGACAGAGAGATAGGACATTCTCTCTGGTTGGGTCATGCTTCTTACCATAGATCTGTTTGGGTCACAACAATCCCTGGCAGCACTACTGGCTTGAGGAAGAATGGCTGGAAAGCTGCACAGTGAAAAGGCCCTGGGGTGCTGGCTGACAGCAGCTGAACATGAGCCAGCACAGTGCCCAGGTGGCCAGGAAGGCCAGTGACATCCTGGCCTGGATCAGCAATGGTGTGGCCAGCAGGAGCAGGGCAGGGATTGTCCTCTGTACTGGGCACTGGTGAGGCCTCATCTCAAATCCTGTGTTTGGTTCTGGGCCCCTCACTACAAGAAGGACATTGAGGGGCTGAAGCATGTCCATAGAAGGGCAACGGAGCTGGGGAAGGGTCTGGAGCACAAGTCTGGTGAGGGTTGGCTGAGGGAGCTGGGGATGTTTAGCCTGGAGAACAGGAGGGAGAGGGAGGACCTCATCACTCTCTCCAGCCACCTGAAAGGAGGTTGCAGCCAGGTGAGGGTCAATCCCTTCTCCCAGATAACAAGTGATAGGACAAGCAGAATTGATCTCAGGTTGTTTTATGAAGGTTTTAGATTGGATATGAGCAAAAATATCTTCACTGCAAGAGTTTCAAGCACTGGAAAAGGCTGCCCAGGGAAGTGGTGGAGTCACCATTCCTGCAGTTGTTTAAAAAGGGTAAATGTGCTGGCTAGAGAGATGGTTTAATGACCTAGCAGTGCTGGTTGGGCCTGATGGTCTTAAAGATCTTCTCCAAATTGAATGATTCTAAGATTCTATGATTCTACATGGGGCACACTCCCAAAACTGCATGCCAGTGACCTACACTGTTCCATCCACATAATCCCTACTTTGCACTTCCATGTAAAGTGAAATTGGAAATTCAAAATTTAGGTCCAGAACCTTTCCAAAGCAGCCTGCTGTACTGAAAGTGAGAAGTGAATGCTGATGGAACAAAGAGCAAGGAGATCTATATGAGATACCAGAAAATCTGGGAAGTCTAAACCAGAGCAGAACTGTGGGTGAGCTGTGCATGCCTCAAGGGACACTCATTACTCTCTGAGTGTGGGGTAAATAATTTACAGACAACAGCAGTGTAAGGAAGGTGCTGCAGAGGGAAAGAGACCAGTTAGACCATGGGGAATGATTGACTACAGGTGGAGGTCACAAATCTTCAAATATACAGTAATGTTGTGAAAGAGTTACAAGGCCTGGGTAAGCATAGGAAGAGGGCTGATGTGGCAAATTTTGAACCAGTGCAAAAGTTTACAGCCATGTATGGCAGGAGATGAGCAAGCCTGGCAGATCCTCAGCAAAGAAGAGAAGGGAGTAACATCTTTGGAAGCCCCAGCCGGGAAGGTCTATGGAAGTCTTCATGTCACAGATTGTCACAGGCTTGAATAACTTGTAAAGCATCTCCTTTTTTGTCTCTGTGTAGAGTGGCCCTGCTAAGCAGGTGCCTCAGAACCTTCTCCCAGGGGACCCAGAAACTGCATAGAGTAGCATAGTTAAAAAGTATGAGAGCAAAAGGGAGTAAGAACAGCTTGGGAACAAACTTTCATAGGGGCATTGTGAAAATGCCAGCAAGTGGAAGACAAGGCTGAGGCTAAACAAGCTGAGTGAGGCACAATTCACACCGCTGAGAGCAAAATGCAGATAAAACAAGATGGTTGTAGCACGGCAGCTTGCTGAAGTGCACCATGTGCAGCTGACACGTCAGACCCCTTATCAAAGGCCTCTTATCTGCCCAGAGCCAAGGCAGGGGGTGCATTTGTGCTGCTGGAACAGAACAGGTAAAGGAAGACATGTCAACCCACCCATCAGGTGGTCCCAGCTGTCAGGGGACTCAGGTTTTAGAGCCCAGCACAATTTTGCCTTTGGCTGACCAGTTGCCAAGTGAGCTCCTGTGTGCCTTGGATGGGGAATTAGCAGCACAAATCTACAAAACCCTCAGCCCTTTGAGTTAAACCGGAAGAAAATAGTCCCAAAACTACCTTGAATCAAGAGATGTCAGAAATGTCTGTTCTTCAAATACCATTTTCTTTTAGCAGTGTTGGAAGGAATAAAAACTTTCCTCAGTTGTTTTTGTGATAATTGTTAAGACTTAGAAGTGTCCTTTCCACATCAGAGCTTACACCTAAATATTCATCACAGAATCCACATCAGAACTTATACCTAAATATTTTTACTTCTAAGCAAAGGGTGTCTGGAGCTGAATGCCAAGAATACAGAAAACAGAGAGGATGAGAGGGTGGCATCCCTGAGCAGTCTCTCTCTGCTTGCAACTCCATTTGCATACCCTGAAACCAGGTGAAATTCCAAGCATTCTTACTTTATTGGACAAATTCTTTCCTCCTTCCAAGTGTTCAGGCCTGTGCCTTGGGATTAGGCTGTCCTTTCACTCCTGAGGGGCAACCTCTTCAGTTGTTTCAACAGAAAACTTCCTACACAATCCATCAGACAGAACATTTACAGCATTTAATAAAAGTCTGTGCACCCTAGGACTTGAAGAAATGCATCTCTTGGTTCCCTCTGTAGAGCGGACAGGATAAGGTTGTTGTGTTCCGGCCTGTAGAGCAACACTTATGCACAGCTAAACAGGCAGCAGAATAGGTTCATTATTCCTCATTCTTGGACTAATGTAAAGGTAAAAGGATCATGATGGATGCTAACTGGAACACAAGGTTTGATCCTGTTTTCAGTTTTCAGATCCCCACAGATTTTTAAGACATGATCCAGGCTGCTGCTGACAGCAGACTTGTGTTCCTGTACTTCCTCTGCAGGCATGGTGAAGGTTACACATGGGATTGAAGCTGTCTGTGTCCATCAAAGAAAAAGAGCTGCTCAGGAATGACAAGCTCCTCTAGAATTTGCAGCTCTTGCACTCTGATTTGGTAAGCATGCTCTCTATCAGCAGGGTGGAAGGAAGATTGACCTGGAAATAGGGAGAAGTCCTGTGTTCATGACTGGGAAATTCAGTTTTCAAGGTGGAAATGGAAGATTTCTCCTACTGTCAGAGCTTCAGACTTAGTCTTTGGCAGCTGTTACAGACTCACAGAATGGTTGAGGCTGGAAGAAATCTCTGGATGTCATCTCATCCAACCACCCTGCCAAGCAGGGCCATCTATAACCAGTTACACAGGCCCATGTCCCACTGGATTTCCACTATCTCCAAGTATGAAGAGTCCACAGCACCCATGGGCAATCTCTTCTGGTGTTTGGTCACTGGTTTTGTTCAGAGCAAGAAAAAAGGAGAAAAAAACCCCCATGTTTCCTGATATTCAAGTGACAGATCCAGTGTTTCAGTTTATGTCCTGGACCTCTGCTCCTGGAACGGGACACCACTGGAAAGAACCTGAGACCATCCATCCTCTTTGCTCCTTCTGTCCAGGTATTTATCCACAGTGATGAGATTCTCCCTGAGCCTTCTCATCTCCAGGCTGAACAGTCCCAGCACACCCAGCCTTTCCTTACAGGAGAGGTGCTCCAGTTTTTTGCGTCATCTCTGTGGCTTTTTTCTCATTCCCAGTGCAGGGATCTACTGGAAAGAGTGGTGGTTGATGGCATGGGGCTGCCCTGGCTTTGCTGCTGAATGGTGAGCACAGACTTACAGGGTTGTTTTCTCCAGACTGGTGTTCCCAGATGGTGAAAAAGAATCACTCCTTTCCCTCGTGCTCTAAGTGCCTCGATGAATGAGCGATGGCAGCTTAGTGGGCAGTGAGGGCTGTCGAGCCCACATGCTGGTTTCTCACGTTTCAGTCAGGCTGTTTTTTCACCCTTCTGTCAAGTAAAAATAACATATTTCCCAGGGACTTTGTGTCTGGTGATGTGGGAAGAACCACCTGTTTAAAAAACACCAGGGAAGTTTTCCTGCTAATTTGTCAAAGGCAGAATTTCAATCTATCTTTGTGGAAAAAGGACCCCTGAGAACCAAGTTCTTGCTGGGGGGCTTAACATGTGGCAAAAGTTACAGGAGCTTTCAGGAAAGTGTGGTGGTTTATTATTAATGAGTGTAGCAGCTTACTGAGAGTCCTGCTAAGGTCAGAGGTGTTTTTTGTCTCTTACTCCAAGGGAGTGATATCAGGGCTTACAGAGAGATAAAGCTTTCCCTGGCTCTGAGAAATGTCAGGTGGAAAGATTCATCTCTGACTGGGCAGGCTGTGTAGGGTGCAGCAGCTACCTGGGACAAACCAGGTTGGAAGGCTTTTGCTGCTTTGGGATACCCTTCCCATCCATGGGGAGGTGGCTCAGCAGGCAGAATCCCTGTGTGATAGACCTGTGTGTGGGCAGTGCCTGGCAGGACCATGCAGGAATGTGGGGAGAAAGTGGTGCTACCACAGCAGGAATATCCTCAGTCCCATGGACAGCTCCCTGTCACCAGCTGGGCCTGAGCAGCCCCTTCACATCACATTCTGGGAGACTCCAGCCCACAGCCTTCCCTATGCAGTGAACAGGGCAAAAATCCTGCCTCCCAAAGGAGCTCAGAGCTCCTACTTAATTTAGTGGGAGAAGCACAACTGTCCTATTTTTTTCTCAACAAACGAAGTGGAGAATGGCTGAGCTCCATGGTGGATCTCTAGAACATCCAAAGTGTGGGAAGCATTCTGCAGTCTTCAGGCTCTAAACATGAGTTTTCAGGCCTCGCTGTTGGAAAAGACTTTCTGTTTAGAAACAGCCCCTAAAAGTCCAGCTCTGGCACTGGTGGGACATTGGTGGGGTATCAGGTCTCAGCCATTTGCTTGTGCTGGTGGTGTGACATCCCCATGTGCTGGCAGACCTCAGGCAGTGCTGCTCAGCCACAGCTCCCACTGGCACAAAAGCAAGCAGGTCCCTATCCCTGCAGAAAGAAGATCCACTACAGCTCTTGCAGTTAGAGGTTTGGTGTCTTTGAAGAAGATATGGCAATTCTGCACAAGGTTATCATTAGAACTTTAAACTAAAAACACAAATATACATACATACATATACATATACATATATACACACACACACATACATATGCACCCCGCACTTGCTACTTACCAACTTACCATGCCTGTCCTCAGAAACAGAGGCTTCCGTTTCCAGCTATTTCTCATGACACACCAAAAAGGTCTTCCCTGTACTATCTTAACCCCATAATCACTGTGCAAAAAAAAAAAAAAAAAAGCAAAGAAAATTTCATGGCATATATAATGTTAACACAAAAAATAACATACATACGAAAAGTACAGATGCCAGATGCTGGATATCTGGAACATTTTGCTTATTTAAACAAATTTAAATGAGGTTTCATTCCTCAGTCCAGTGCATGCTTTTTAAAATTTCTTTTTATCAACTCCAAAATCTGTTATGAATGTTTCATACATATTTCCAATGACACACGAACTGTTGTTTGAATAAACAAAGTGCATTTTCCTTCATCCCGCTTGTTCCACTGACTTTGTCTGGAATGCCAATGAGGAACTTTTGTTTGTAAAACTAGTCACAAAAAGATAGCGATGTGAATTCTGTCCAGCAGTGTTTGCACAAGCACCGGCAGCCAAACTAACACAAATACTCTTGGGAATTTGTTTCTGCAAGGTTAATGTCAAAAATGATTTATTGAGGCCTTCCTCCTGCTTGCCAGTCTGGCATCCATCAAGTGAGTAAACACACCCCCCCTCCATGATTTCAGAGTGCTCTGAGACTGATCACTGAGCAAACACTTCATTTCGGAGTCAATACTTCAGGAGTAATCAATCAAATTGTATTTATTGCTACAAAATTTAGATTGAAATACTTTGAATCAAAAGTCAAAATCAGAAGATTCTGAAGACAAATTGAAGGGAAATCCACTTTTCCCTGCTGATGCACTAAAGTTGTTCAGCAAAGGTGTTGCAATTATTGATCCAGTTAAAGGTATATTCATATAATGTAGAATAAGTAAAAAAATACAAAACCAACCCAGCTGGATTTTTTTTTTTAATTGGCAGAAATGAATATTTCTGTACTCATGTGTTCCCACTTCAAGAAGAAATAGGATTTACATGGTGTTGCCACACACTTGTGCTATCCAATGTTTTCACCTTTAAATGCTGATCTTAAGAGTGAGGTGCTCTTCTCCTTCCTTCCTTCCTTCCTTCCTTCCTTCCTTCCTTCCTTCCTTCCTTCCTTCCTTCCTTCCTTCCTTCCTTCCTTCCTTCCTTCCTTCCTTCCTTCCTTCCTTCCTTCCTTCCTTCCTTCCTTCCTTCCTTCCTTCCTTCCTTCCTTCCTTCCTTCCTTCCTTCCTTCCTTCCTTCCTTCCTTCCTTCCTTCCTTCCTTCCTTCCTTCCTTCCTTCCTTCCTTCCTTCCTTCCTTCCTTCCTTCCTTCCTTCCTTCCTTCCTTCCTTCCTTCCTTCCTTCCTTCCTTCCTTTCCTCTCTTTCCTTTACAAAGTGTACACAGAAAGGGACTCTTCCTTTCCAACATAAGAGATAACTATAGAAATCTGGATTCACAGGGTCCTACTGAATTGCAGGCAGAGCTCCCAGAATGAAGGTAGCCCTCAGAGAATTTAATTTATACACTCTAGTCACAGCCAAAACCACTTCCCCTCACTCGGAAGATTTTAGGTAGCTTAAAGTATCAAAGAGGAACCCAAGACAGAGGCTTGAACCTGGCAATACATCTACATCAGTGTCAGATTAAGATGCAATGCTAATTTTGCCCTGTTCAAATGCCAGCTTTAAGTGTGTTCTTGTTAACGTGATAACATATTAGAACATTAAGCCATAAAAAATGGATAATGGTGTTAGGCTTATAGTTGGACTTGATGATCTTAGGGATTTCTTCCAATCCAAATGATTTCATGATTCTCTGATGAGCTGTGCACAGACATTCACTTGGCAAACAGCTGCATCCATTGAAAGTATTTTGCTCTTGGTTTTTTCCTCTGCTGGCAGCTACTGACTCTTCAGCTCTGCCAAGACCTGGGTGCAGCCCCCTCTGCTTTGTGCAGTGGTTCCCAGACTAGTTTAAACACCCCACACCCTGGCAGTGTTGTGTGCTGTCTCTTTGCTGGCAGCCCTGTGGGAGTGCTGAGCAGCCACGGCTGGGACAGGCATTTGCCTCTGCTCTGGGCCACCTTGGGGCTCTACTTCTAGGCTGTTCTTCTTTCTTCTATCTCATCTCTTCCTCCTGCCTCTGCCCTGCAGGGCTCAGGCCCAGTTTGCTTTCGAACCCTTGAGAAAGGAGATGTCTAAGGGTTGTCTCTGTGCGTGTCTGCTTCAGATAAAAAACACTCTTAGTCAAATTTGTGTGTAGATTCAAAAAGGAGCTAGAAAACCTAGATGGAGAAAGGATTTTTGCAGTGATTTTTTTAAAAAAGGCAAATTCTTTGCTTCCCCTTGTGAAACAAGTCTCATTCCTTCCTTAGCCAGGAGGTGATGAGCCAGTAGGTGCAATAGGGAATGGGATGCAAAGTGCCAGGTTTCATTTTTGCTGTGAATCTATTCACATGGAAATTCTTCTCCCACTTACCCTACTCTGTGTGCCTCTTTGGACCAACAGATTCTCAGACTTTTTAGTCGTTCTTCTGTCCCCTGGAGGCTAGTTAGGTTCTTGTCACTGTTATATTTTCTGAAAAATCTCTTTGCCCAGGATTCTTCTCCTGGGAACTGAGAAGCCTCAGAGAAAAATGAAAACAATAATTATCTGATTTGCTTCTCCTGTGTTTTGCTATTTGGGATGTGGTTTGGATATTGTTTACCAGCAGGTGTGTGTTTGATTGGTTTCATGTGAATTGTTTTGACTTAATGACCAATCACGGTTAGGCTGTGTCGGGACTCTGGAAGGAGTCACGAGTTTTCATTATCATTCTTTCTAGCCTTCTGTAAGTATCCTTTATCTATTCTTTAGTATAGTTTTAGTATAGCATTCTTTAATATTATATAATATTATAAAATAATAAATTAGCCTTCTAAGAACATGGAGTCAGATTCCTTCAATTTCCTTCCTTCAATGGGGACCCCAGAGACTATCACACTTGTACACATCATTTAAACACCTCCAGGGATGGTGACTCCACTAAACCCTGGGAAGCTTCTTCCAGGGCTTGACAATGAGGAAATCAACAATTTTTTCCTAATAAGCAATCTAAACCTCCACAGATGCAGTTAAAGGCCATTTTCTCTTGTCTGACCACTCATGTCCCACTATCCGCGGCAGCTGCTGAATCCTGTTCCCTCTCTCAGTCGCCATGGCCAATCCCTCTGCTCAGCAGCAGATTTGGAAGGGAATTGCAAACGCCTGATGGGAGCCCAGGCTGAGGGAGGGAGCCACGGGGCTGCAGAGAGCAGCCACTGGAAAGGCCACCCAAAAGAAGAGCTGGTGGCCGTGTCTCTCAGGCTTAACTTTTCACAGCCAGAATAAGCAAAAAGCACCCGGTATTCTGAGCAGACGGGGAAGAAGGGATGAGGCGCTGTGCAGTGTCCCGGCGCGTCCCGAAGGTGGCAGGGCTGTGGCAGAAGCAGCCGCTGCTCTCTGGAGGGAGGGACCCCGGGAGCTCCAAAAGTGAAACCCAGCTCAAGCCGTGACAAAACCACGGCCGGCTTCGCTGCCGCTGACGGGATGAATTACTGGTGTCTCAGAATAGGGTCTGCCCCTTTCCCTGCTTTGGTTATAAAAGCATTCTCTGGGGAGGTATGGATGGCTCCTCATTTCTTTTGGCTCCGCTCAGGCCACAGCTGTAGCAACATGATTGTTTTGTGAGTGGAATGGCATTATTTTTTGTCATAACTTTCATATGCTAGGGCCTCTTCAGCTGATTTTTTTTGCTGTAATATATATACATATTCTCTCCTGCTCTGAGAAGCCTCTTCCCCATCTCCAGGCCTCTCCTGCAGCCCTCCTTTCAGGATGTACAGTTGTACTGTGGGTCTCTTCACGTGACTCTGCAAATGCCTTATGCTTTCTTCCTGGGGCTGACGGCCCTTCCCACCGCTGCCAAATGGCAGCAGAAAGAAGCAGGCTGTCAGCCCAGGTTGGAGGCTGTCTGTTCTGCTGTGATCCCCACAGGTCTTTTTCTTATAAACATAGTAGTGTGAGGCCAAGGAAGAGATTGTGTTAAGTCCTCAAATAAACTTTTTGGACTTCATGTGCTGCTGGCTTCTGCCAAGAGCAGCTTTCCTCATCACAGCAGGGGACGGATGTCCCACTGGCCTTTTTGCCATGCTACTTTACCAGGTCTGGCTTTTTCTCCATGAGCACTGTTATCATGGTTACGTGGCTGTAACCATGCCAGCCTTGAGCCTAGGGCTGAACAAGGAGAGATTAATAGAATCATAGAACCATTGAATGGTTTGAGTTGGAGTGATCTTAAAGACCACCTTGTTCCAGCCCCGTGCCATGGGCAGAGACACCTTCCACTAGACCAGGTTGCTCCAAGACCCATCCAGCCTGGCCTTGCACACTGCCAGGGATGGGGCATCCACAACTCCTCTGGGCACCTTGTTCCAGAGCCTCACCACCCACCACAATAAAGAATTTCTTCCTAATATCTAATCTAACATCTTTGAATTTATTAAATAGAGGGTGAGCTTTTGATTTTCTTAGCTGATGCACTTGGTGCAAACCATAATGTATAGCCCAGAGCTGGTGGAACGTGCTGCTGGACAAAGCCTTCACCTGCAGTAGCTGAGGTACCTGCCCTGCTTTTTGACACGAGTGGAGGGCAGGGCTGGGAGAGGCTTCGAGCAGCTGGGGCCAGGGTGCAGCTGCCACTAGATGTCAGCCATTCCTTGCTGCAAGGCAGAAGACCGTCGAATGCAAGAAAAATCCCTGAAAAACCAATTTCTGCTTTTCCATGGCACTCTGCTTATCATCCCTTACCAAGTACTTGAGTGAGAGTGCCTCTGAGCTGCTTTGGAAGAAAACACTTCATCCATTAAAACCTTTACTGTCAGGCTGTTTCTCTGCATAGTAATATTTTAAAATTTAATATTGTAGAAGCAGAAGTAGTCTGCTGAGTGATTTGCATCTATTTTGCAGGACGGATGTTTTTCCCTTCCTTAGAGTAAGCTCAGGAAATGAAAGAACCAGACAGGAAACTAGCTAAATGCTGATGGAAATATAAGATGAAGATATTTATATTGCCAGTGTATTGACAAGCCATGGGTAATTGTTTGGGTTTTTTGTTTTGTTTTGGTTATGCTTAATGTTTTAAACCTTTGATTTAAAAATGGACAATATTTAAGTAAAGTATCAATTTTCTGAGCTCTCCAAGTGGATCTAATTAATAAGCACTTTACCTTCTGGAAGGAAACACAACAACAAAATCAAAGTTACAGATTACAGTAAGCTTGTCGGTGCAATAATATTTGTCTTTGGCATTTAACCTGTTTTCTCTGGTGTTGTACCTAACATCTGGCACACACGGTGTCCCTGCTCCCTGAAAAAAACTGGGAAAAGAAAACAACAGCTTCTCGGTGATACCTTAGCAAGTGAGTCCTCATTTGTTGCTGCTCCCCTCTAAGCCACCTTTGTGCTCTTCCAGCCCCGTGGTGACTGTTTGGTAGGCTGTTCCCAGAGCATAAAACAAAACATCTGGTTGCTAACAACACAAAGCTGTTACAACAGCTGGAGTCTGCCAGGATGTGCAGGACCTCTGGTCAGAAATCATTTCCCAGCTGCAGGAAATAGTGATATGGGATCTATTGCACCAGTTCAGCATCAGCTGAGAGCTGGCTGACCTGCACCCATCCTCTCACCCATTCCTCGTGGTGAGGTGCAGCAGGATGGCACAATCCTGCTCCAGCCAGGACCGTGCTCTGCCTCATTTCTGTTGCAGCCGGAGTTGGCTTTGCAAGCGCTCAGAGATGCTTTGCTCTCCACACAAGCTACACCAGAGTCTGCAGTCTGGTTAAGCCATCCTAGATCGAGAAAGAGGCTGCGAACTCCTGGCCTATATTATGAGCCAATTAGTCCCAGCATGCTGAAAAGGGCACTATGGAGCATCAGCAACGCAGCTGCTGTGGGGCTGCCTAGTGGGGCATTCACCTGTAGGTGAGCAGTTCACATCTGGACTCAGTCATCCCAGTTAAAGAATCAGGGAGTCACCAACAGCCCCACTGAAGGCTTTGTTGTTTTAGTTGAGTCTGGGGAAGCTGGAAGGGCTCAGGCAGTTGCCACTTTGCTCTCTCCTGTTCCTACAACCTCACAGGTAGACAGAGCTGTGGCCTGATGGGGAAAATGGTGCAAGAGGGCTTGGGAAGCAGCTCCTCAGGATGATGTCTGCATCATACCACAAGTAGTTGTACTGGCAAAGTGAAGGAGGAACTGAAATGTGGCACCATATGGGAATGAGTGGCTGAGGATGGAGGAGGTGTGATGGAAACCACCACTGAAGCCAGGGACTTGGTGGTACCATATTTTCACATCACTGGAGCTTAGGCTGCTCCTGACTGCTGGCAGCACAACTCTGTCTTCCTTCTCTAGAAACTCCCTAACATTTGCTTTCTTTAAAGACATCTTAAAAAAAAATAGACAAAACCAACCAAGTAAAAACCCCCAAGCCTAAATATCAAAACAAGCACAAAAAGTCCTCATAAATGTTAATTTTTTTGTGAGCATTGTATACAAATACATACTTCCCTCAACAGGCAAACCTGAGTGGATTTGTCATCTCTGTGGCTTGGGGAGCTTGCTCACCATTCAGAGCCACTCCAGCAATCCACTATCACTTCACAGGCGATGCTCTGAGACACCCGATGTGAGGGATCTGTGCGAAGGCAAGTACCCGTGAGAGAGAACTCGAGCAGCCAAAGTCATCTTGAATGCCACACCTGAGGTTTTCAGGTGGTATGAACATGAGCTCCTTCCCTCAGAAGCTCTTTGATGTTTGTTACAGTTAACAGTAGCTTTATTAGACTCATTAGGATAAGTTTGAGAGATAGCATTAATCACCAGCCTGAGAAGATTACAATGATGAGCTGCCAAAGGCATGAGCAAATCACTCATAATTACCAGTTTTAGATGCTGCTCTTCAAAACTTGATTAGCTACAGATACACAGGTGATAGTTGCTACTCTTTTTTATAGCACGCCCTCACTATTATCCACTCTAGTCTGATTTAGGTTCTTATTAGAATAACATTCTGCTAATTAAATAATCTCACACACAGATTGTTTCTTGATGGAGACAATTAAGTGGGTTCAAGTAATTAATATTGCATACTGTTCTATCAGTGTCAAAAGAAACTGGTGAGGGATGCACACAAAAGGTAACTCCTTGCTGTCCCCATACATCACAACTGTGAACAGAAATGACAAACAGGAAAGAAAAGTAAAGCATTAAAAAGCCCAAGGTTTTAGAAAACCATGTAGACATTCAATTGAATCTCTCCTCTGAAGGGTTGAAATCAGTGAAATCACCCATAGGAATGAACTAATTTCAAGCAGGTTACTAAGATTAGGATTTTCCCCTTCCAAAAGGCACTAATAGCTCCCATACACTGAACGGACCAGTGGTGATGCTGCCCTCCTCCACCATACGCTCTGGATCCGAGCACTCACACCTTGGATGCACGCATTCCATAACACCTGGAAGAAAAGGAGCCTTACAGAGGTGCTGCTCTTCTCTGCAGCCACATCACAGCAGTGCTAGAGCAGCAGCGGGCTGTGTTTCTGCCTTGCCTTCCAGTTGGGCTTTGAGGACATGATCCCACAACACCAAAGCTCCAGCTGCAGCCCCAGCCAGCACCCAGGACCTGCGTGCTGTCTTTGAAAGGGTTTCTGTCCATCCCATGAGCAGAAACATGAACATACTTTCACTGTTTCCCAACGATGTCTCCTTCTGTGTTATTAGATCCAAACCATGCTGGATTAACCCATTCAAAGCATCCTCTCACCACAGCATAAGCATTTCAGTCCTTCTTCCTTCAGGGCAAAAAAGCACTTCCAACAATGTTTAAGAAAAAAACTCACCAAAAATGTGAAGGCTGCCAGGAATTCTTTAGTTATCCACAGAGGTTAAAATTTTATTTTGATATAAAAATTAAATAGCAAAGTTGTTTTGGTTTTTTACAGTGATAAATTAGAAATTTACAGTACATACATTGAAGTAGATATATTTTCTGTACACCCCAAAATAATCAGTGTCTATTTCCTTAAAATTCAGAGAAAGGAGCTAACTTGTCTGTTTAATGTAAGAGCTAAGCTTGTACCTCTCTGGCAGACGCTTCTGAAACCTGCAGTGCCAAGAGCACACACTGAAGGGGGAGATGGGAGCAGGGACTGCGCAATCGAAGGAAACGCCTGCAAAGTTTCTGCTTGTATAACCACTGCAACTGCACTTCCAAGACAGGATTAGTCACACCGGCTATGGCTTTAAGCTCCTAACAGTGTTGAAATGAGAGAGCTTCAGAGTTCAGAGTTGCTGATACCCGCTCTTCGCAAGTGCCAGTTTTTAGGCTGTCTGCTGGGTCTTCCCTGCACAGCCCTGACATGGAGCCAGGTAAATGCATGGGCGTGAATACATCAGTGGAATGGTTTAATTGATGCAACCACTAATTTCACTTTGGGTCAGGACAGCGTTCCCCCAACTGCTGGGGAAAGATGTGTCTTCAGGAACAGCAGCTGGTGCCTCCCCCCAGCCCACCTCTTTCCCACAGCTTTTGAATCCCTCACATGCTTTAACGGAATATCCCTCCAGGTCCCTCCTAGGGCTACACAGTGCCATCCTCATCCAGCTCACTGTGTCTCACATCACCAGGGGCATCCCTCTGTCAACAGTTCACAGGGTTACAGGCAGAGATGCAAGGATTTCATAAAAAGGCACTATTTAGCATTCACTTCTGTGTACATAACAAGGTTTAAAATGCCATTTATTGAATCAGTCTGCTCAAACATGGGTCTTATTATCCAAAGCCTTTCAGAGTGAAGCACACCTTGAGTGAACATGACACTTTGGCATGGCCAAATACTAGGTTACAAGAAAGGGCCATACTGCATCCTTGCTCCTTGAAAGCCAACTTACAGCTGCTGACTTTACATTCCTCACTGCGCCAGCAGAAAGACTGCGTGATGGAGAAGCTCAGCCATCTGAAGATCTCACACTTGCAAAACTCCTCATCCACAAAGGAATAACCAGATCCAAACACAACACTAACAGTGAGAGACTTTATGGAGAGGGTGAAAAGGCCCAGCTGGAATGTGGTGTTGGCCAAGACAGTGCTTGTGTGTCTTGAACAGAATGTGTCAAGTTGTCACTTGTTCTGCTGGAGAGGGAGCCCAACCGCAAAGACTGCCATTAGGGTTTGTTTGGGGTCTGGATTTTGTTTGTAAAAGAAAAAAAAAGTTCTCTAGCACATGTTTCAACACTGACATTGAAACAATACATGCTTCTGGGATGGATTAGTGCTCACTTCCAGAGCTGGAGTGAACTGTGGTTTGGGAAGCACATGGGCACCTGTGTGGAAAGCAAGTACTTTAATAAAGCAGCATCTGTTCTCAGCTGCCCTGGAAGATCACGGGAGTTGGGGCACCAGGGGGATGCTTTACAGCTGATCAGGTTCCACACAAACAAATGAAGCAAAAGCTTGGGGCACATAGATAAAATCAAATGTGTTTCAAAAGGATAGAGCATCATAACAGTGTTCTCTTAAGTGCTTCTAGGATATCTGTATTTGTATCACCTTTCTTACAACCCCCTGACACTACATTCAGCTCCCCACATGCACAAGCTGGTGCCTCCTCAAATAAAAGAATAAGAAATGCAATGGTTTCTTTCAAACATTATTCAACAAGAAGCTGGATTTCCTGGGTCCCTTTACAAAAACTGGAAAAGTCATTGTTGCTCCTGCTCACATTCTGTGCGTAAATATATATTAAAAAACCGTCTCCATAGCTGTCAGTGAGCAATTGAAGCATCGTTGTGAGACAGTCAGCTGCACTGCAATGTCATGGGCTGAGAATGTTCTTTTAATTGCAACTGACACACATAATTATACAACTGATCTGTGTGAACACGAAGTTGCCAAGGAACTTAACATTTTGCTTCTCGCCAGACTGGCGTCTACAGAGGAGATACCATCACACTGAATGAACTACATTGAGACTTAATTGCTTCATGCAATGAGTCTCCAGAGTCAAGTAAGTTTGCTTGGAGAAACATGGCATTGTTTGAAGGTACCTTCAACTAATTTTTCTCTTTCCTGGAGGAAAGAACACTATAGAGTTAAGACTTTTTTAAAAGCTAATAAATGCAGCAGAATAAAGTGGTCTGCTAGAAATAGCTGGAGCACCTGAAGGGGCAGGAATGGAGGAGATGGATAATGATAATAGATGCAGAAGACCATGCACAGTTTCCCACTTTGAGCTGATTCCTCCACTTCTGAGGATGGCCTTCAGTAAAGCTTTTAGATTTTGTAAGTATTGATAGAAGCACAGAAAAACTGAGGTGAGAAAAAACACAGGGAGGTTCAAAGTCCCACAAGGCAGAATCAATTCTCCATTCAGACCAGGTTATAAATGGCAAAAAGAATGAATCAAAATTATTATTAGGCCATTAGATGCCTGAAAAGTCATCCTCACTAATACTTCACTGAATCCTACTCATCACGGACAAGACCTGGAAAGTCCAATTACTATTTGTTTCAGGACATGATCCCTGACTGAATTGTACAGTGTATTGGAACACCAGAATTCCCCAGGGCATAAAGACAGAATCCCCATCAAGTGCTACCTTCTCAGTGCTGAACTTGCAAAGAAGACATCTGACTGAGGTCCTGCTCCATCTTCTGGTAACTGGATACTAATTAAGCCCAGGATTTGGCCCTGGACTGCCTTTCCACCATCAGCTGTAAGATGATGAAAGGAAAACATCATCTCACAGCTATGGGCTACAGCACCTCCATTTCTAAAGAGTTCAAGACTTAAAAAAGGAAGATAACATGTTTAGCTATTTCACAGCTTTTAAAGCCTCCCTGGGCTCTCCTATTTTGGGCAGCATGGTTTATGGCTATTGTATCTGCAGCATGATCCTTTTGCTGTCTATTCGTTAAGGCTTTTTTTTTTTTCCCTCCAATCTCCAGAGACAGGTTGTGTAACCATCCCCCTACTCTATTCCCAACATTTACACAGCAATGCTTGCACATGATCAGTCCTTCACAGGAGAGCAGTCAGACCAGCGGGATGCTGTCCTTTTCTCATACCACGGTCTCGTTCCCTTTCCCAGGTTTCACCCAACCGTCTGCTCTCTTCTCCCGTTTCACTTTCCCTGAGTTCACCAGTCTGTTGGAGCACTTCTGCCAAGTGTGCAGAGTTTTGGCTGACCAGATCCACATACCTGATGTAATACCCACCAGGAGGGACATGAAAATTTTGAGCATCTCCACTGCCATATTGGAATCATCTGCCGAATAGCGGAAAATGGCCCAGTTGGAGATTTCGTAGAAATAACAGGCGATGACACATGTCGCTGGCACGGTGTACAACACTGAAAAGACCCCAATTTTGACCATCAGTCTTTCCAGTTTGTCAGTTTTAGTTCCATCCTTCTGGAGATTAGACCTGATTTTAAATAAGGCCACGAGTCCTGCTGCAATGAATAAAGTCCCAATGACCAGGTAGGTAAAAAGTGGAGCCACCACAAAGCCTGTCAGCGCATCCAGGTTCTGGTTCCCAACATAGCAGAGGCCGGTGAGCTCGTCTGCGTCTACAAGTCTCATAATCAAAATGACAATGGTCTTCACCGCCGGGATGGCCCAGGCTGCGATGTGGAAATAGGAGCTGTGCATTTCGATTGCTTCGTGGCCCCACTTGAGTCCAGCAGCCAGAAACCACGTCAATGTCAGAATGACCCACCAGATGGAGCTAGCCATCCCGAAAAAGTACATCAGCAAGAAAATTATCGCACATCCTGTGTTCTTAAGACCTTCTTGGATAAGAACAGGTTCTGCTGCCTCTTCAAAATCACAGGATATCCTTTCCCGGCCCACAGTTAGCCTCACAATGTAAGCAATGCTATAAATATTGTAGCACATGCTCAAAAATATGATTGGCCGCTCTGGGTAGGAAAATCTGGATGAATCAATCAGGAAGGTCAGGACTGTGAAGGCAGTCGAGATGAAGCAAAGACTGGCCCATATGGCCATCCAGATATCTGTGAATTCCTTAGCTGACCTGCTGTACAGACCAGCATCGTAGCCACACTTCAGAACGCAGCTCAAGCTTCTCTTCACCCAAATGTACTGATCCGAGTTAGATCCCATGCCGTGGCACTCTTCTCCAGGCTGCAAGGAGGTCTTGCTGTGAAGGGGAACCTCTTCATCTCCTGGGCCCTCCATGCACATGTGGTTGTGATCATTCTGGGGCGGGAATTTGCTGCAGTTTAGGCTTTCTGGCCAGAAAAACCCAAATTCTTTTAAAACAGGTTCACATCTTCTTTTGACAGAGAGGCACATGCCTCCACAGGGACCTATGGGGATGTTAATCTTCTCTGTGCACATCGGCACATAAACTGAACACAGGAAGAACTGGAAGAGAGAAACAGAAATCACAAGTGTATTGAGGGAAAATGAAACAGGTTGCAATACAGCAAGTTTTCTTCTTTTTTTGTCCTTTTTAGCAGTAATATTTGGTCCTTTCCCTTAAAAAACCAGGAAGCAGAAAAAAAAACAAAACAAAACCAAAACAAACAAACAAAAACCCCCAAAAAACACCAAAAACAAATAAACCAAGAACAATAAAAACAAAAGAGAGAAAAACCCCAACAATGTTGTCTTCTTTCAGTTCAAATGTGGTCCAAAGCCAAAGTCTGAAAATTTTACTCCCTAGATTAAATCCATGTAAACTTAGCCCATCACTTCCAAGGAAGCAAGTGGGATTTAGCCAGATTTAAACCTCGAGGGTACAATTTAAGAAAGCAGAAAACCAAATTAAAGGGGTTTAAACAAACACACATATTTGTTCTGAGCATTGCCTGGATATTTCAGCTGAGAAACAAATAGGAGAAAAAGAGCATTTCTTGAAATACTTTAGTTCGCGATCTTATTGTAAAAGAAAAATGCTTTTCACGTATGCATTTGCGACAGTAATAAAATATTGTAGTTTTCTCGTCTTTTGAAAAACAGTAATTCGGCGACGCGACACCGTGAGAGGAGTTGCGTGCTGACTCGGGAACTCTGCCCCGAGAAACAAGCTGGGTTTTGTTTGAGGAAATCCATGCCCGTGGGGAGGACAGGGATCCTGCCATTCGCCTGGGAAAGAAACTTTCGCGGCGAAGCTCCCGGCGGGTCCCCAGCTGCCCGCGGCCGGCCAGCTCCGCTCGTCCCGCATGGAATCGGGCGCGGCACCTGGGCACGGCCGGCACGGAGGGCAGCGGCCGGGAAAGCTCCGGGAGTCGCCGGGCGGGGGGTACCGCGCTGCGAGGCGCTCCTGCCGCGGGCAGCCGGGACCCCGCCGGGACACCGCCGGGACACCGCGCCTCCGCCCAACGTGAGCCGCGCTCTCTCCCCAGCCAGCCAGGAGCGACACTGCGAGCTGGCGCGACTTTCGGGTTGGGTTAGTACCGAGCCGAGCCGACGGGGATGAGGATGGGGTGCCGGGGACAGCAGCCTGTCCGGGGACCGCCGGCCCCGCCGAGTGTCGTCCCCACCTCGCCCACGCAGCCAGGTCCCCGCGGAGCCCGGACGCACCTGGAGCTGGCTGGAGCAGCCGTACTGGATGAGGGGGGTGAAGGTGGTGAGCTGCAGCTCTGCGTCCGCCTGCAGCTCGTGCCCCACCAGGTTGGGCATCTTGGTGACATTGTAGCCCAGGTTCTGGCACATGGCGATGCGGATGGCGTCGCAGCGCCGCTCCTCCTCGTCGCCGAAGCCCCTGGCCCCGCCGAGCAGCGCGGCCAGCAGCACGGCCAGCAGCCGGGCGCGGCCGGCCGCCCCCCCGCCGCCCCCCGCCATGGCCCGCAGCGGCCCCGGCCCCGGCCCCGGCCCCGGCCCCGGCCGCGCCGTGCCGCACGGGCCGGCTCCAACGGGGCGGGCCGGGGGCGGCTCCGCTATTAAACAGCCTCGCCGAGAAACGGCCCAGGGGAGGGACGCGCCTCCCGGCCCGGCCCTCCCGGCGCCGCCGCCCCGCCGCGGGAGCCCGCCCCGCGCAGCGCCCGCAGCGCCTCCGCCCTCGGCAGGGCTCGGCACGGCACGGCACGGCACGGCACGGCACGGCACGGCACGGCACGGGGTCCTACCTGCCGCACGGTACCGGGAGTCCTCTCCGAGCCGCTCTCTGGGGAGCCCGACCCTCACCGCCAGCCCCGAGGAGCGCACTTCCACTCAGCGCGCCTCGCAGGGGCCCCTTCTCCTTGGTGACCTGCATTCCCCATCCTGCATCCCTCAGAAACCCCCGGGGATACCTGTCCGTGTCTCGTCTCCCCACAACCGGTCCCCGTGTGGCCAGTGCCCCTGGGTGACCTTGTCACTATTCCCCGAGTTCCCGTGGTGGGTTGGTCCTAGGGGCTCCCCAAGTTCGGCTCCACAAGGACAGGGTAGGCTGAGCCCCGTGCAGATGTGTTTGGGCTCAGCAGATGTGTTTGGGCTCGCTGTGCCGCAATCCTCCCCTCATTTCTGGCCTTTTCCCAGCCCTAAGTGCTCAGCTCTTCCACTGTGGGGTTAAAAATATTTTGAGGATGGCTTTCTAAGCTGCTGTTTGGTCTTCTGAATGGGTTAAAATGCACCACTGGGTCACATCTGGGCTGTAGCATTGTTTGTTTTTTCACTGGGGCCATGAAACCTGTAGGGCACTGCTAGGTACCTCCTGGCATTTGTATAAATCCCTGTAAAATAAGTAATGTGGATGAAGCATTTGTGAATTTGGGAGGAAAGGGCTGGATGATTAAGCAGACCTTTAGCATGTCAGCAGGAGCAGGGATTAAGAGCAGAGAAACAAGACTCACACTTAAATTCCCTTGATATTATTTACACCTGTAATAAAATCTAGTTGAGCTGGTTGTGCCTTTAGCAAAAATATGTCATCTATTAATGAATTCTTTGTAAAGCACTTTGAAAATATTTGTAAAGCCCTGGTTAAGCAACCTCCTTCTGTGTGCACGCAGCATGTGGCATGTGCATGTGCTCCTGAGGGTGTCTGTCACAGGCAGCCCGGCCTCTGAGTGCACATGGGGGCCTTTGCTGCTCCCCATCATTCCCCAGCTCCATTGGTCAGCCAAGACTGGGACTAATGGGATAAGCCACCCCTCAGCTATTGCTCCTTACCAAGCACAAGACTGTAAATCACAGCCAAAGCTGTGCTGGGAAGTGCTCTCTGCTCACTCACTGTAGGTTTCCCCTCTGAGGCTCCGTTGCCAATGTGGTTTCTTTACCTCAGAGAGGGGGGAAACTGTGTGAGAGCTGTCCTGGGACATTGCAGGGACTGATGGGCATTAACGTGCTTTCCTCTAGCAAAATGGTGCTTTAATTGAGGTTTTGGGAGCGTAGGTGTTTACAGAGCTCTCATTGCTGTAACACTTTACATTTAGCTTGCATAAACATTGTCTCTAACCTCACAAAATTCTTGTGAGGCAGACAAGTAATATTATCTTAACTTTTCAAACACAGAGGCAGACAGTGCTCCAGTCCCAAGGTCAGTCAAGGAGCCTGCAATGGAGTCAGCAACTCAACCATATCATACAAAGCCCATATTTACCTGCAGGCATTGGTGTCTGCACCCAGCAGCGCTCAGCTGCTAATCTGGGTGGGTGATAATGCTGTGAACACACACGGTGTGCTGCACATGTCCACCAAGCTGTTCCCAGCACTGCAAGTTTACTTTCCCTAGCACACAAGTTCAGGGAATGGGTGATGGGTGCTCCCCATGCAGTCAAACACATCAAAGTAAGAGGCAGGCTTCCCTGGGAGAAGGTTTTGGTTGGAGTTTATTGTTTTTCCAAATTATGTAGGAAAGAAGGCTAGAGGGAGAATCATAGTGACCTTAAAAACTATGCATCTTTGTCTCAGTATATGAAACCCCTTTTCATCTGCCATCTCCTGCTGCAGTTAGGTGCTGAGTTTGAAGCAGAGTTTGCGGCTACTAGAATAAGGCCTTTACCTAATTCTGATGAAATAAACCACCTACTGCATATTCAGAAATTACAAAGCAAAGCCTTGGCCCATGAACCTAGTCCTTGGACTAAGCAAAACTACAGTGGACACAAGTACCTTTGTAGAAGAAGAACTTCTCACCCCAAAAAAACTCCTAACACTATTGCCTCTTCTTTGAGAATACAAAATAAATATTAGAAAGTGCTACACTGCTGTGTTTGCTTTGGAAAGTCTTTTTGATAATGGGAATTAGTTTTGAAAACAAGAGTGCTGTGAGAGGCAGTGGCAAATCATATGAGAGGCTGGAGTTGGAAAAAATGGTAATTAACCTGCTTTGAACCTTATGCATATAACAGTGATCCAATGTCACCATGATAAGCACGTAGATAACATTTTCTTTAAACAGCTCAAAATAGCAAAACTCCTGGATAGTGGATTTATAGATTCTTGGATTACTGGACAGTGTGAGACACTGGCCTGAATCTGGCACAGAAAAAGCTATATTCCTTCCTCAATTATCGACTGCCTGATTTGCAGCGTATTTTTTAATATAAATTTGATTTTGAGAGTTCTTTAGTTAAAGGATCAGCAGGCACCCTTACTATTATTATTCGTTGTCACCGCCAATAATTACGTTTGGTTTCTAGTCTGAGTTATCTTCAGCTTCCAGCCACCGACTTTTGTTCTATCTTTGCTGGACAGGTTGAGAAGTCATTACTGAGATTAACCCTATAGGTAATGTCAGGCTGTGATTAAGTTATCTTTTGGACTTTTTTATTAATCCAAATAGATCGAACTTTCTGAGTTTCTTATTGTAAGGTGTTTTTCCCAATTCTTTAATCATGCTTTTGATTTTAAAGGAGCAAGGTTTTACCCTGCTGTTTAAATACCACTTTCACCCCAAACCATCCTTTAAAGTATAAATTGATGTGTCTGAATTAGTAGTTGAAGCATCCTTGGTCCCTTTAGAGTCAGCTAAAGTCAGGATAGACAGACACTTGCAGAAGCAGCTTACATAATAAGAATGACATTAATACAAAATTCTACTTGTTATTATCTTGTTTTTAGTACTTCCCCCCTACATTTGTATGTATTTTTTTTCATATTTATTAAAGCCATGAGCATATTTTTACACTATGAAAATAAATACCATGATCTCTGTGTCTTCCACTGATTTGTAGGGCATCTAGGAAGGTTCATAACTCCTCCCTGAACATTTTCAACATTTGCATCAACATTTGCCTGAACTCTAGTGATAGAACATTCACTTCTCAGTTCAGCTTTCCTACTGGAGTGATACTCATGTCAAAAGCTGAGTCCTACAAGATGACCTTGCTTAGACCTCCAAGGACATGATCTCTTGCATTGCATTGCAAGGAGAGCCAGATTGGAGAAAGCTTGGGCATCCTGTTGGTTTTCTAAAACAAAAATGTGGATACGACATTAGGATGTGATTATTTTAACCGAACATAGATGTCAGCTTTTAGTCAGATGAATTTCGTTCTAGAAATGCCTCTCTCTCTCAGTTGACTGTAAAAGGAATGTAGGATGACCAGCCCAGAGATGAAAACTCTCACAGAGGTGTCCAGTGCTGGATGAGGACAGTCCCTGCCTCCCAGCCAGTCTCCTGGGAACTGATGACAGAGAATATTACCTTCCAGAAAGTTCTTTGAAAGACATTATATACAAGTCAAATAAACATATAAGGATTTTAAAATGTGTAGCTTCTAGAGCAATTTTGGGATACTGAAATTTTAAGAATGACTTAATTACTATTAGTTATCTCTATGATACAACTAATCTCATATGTATTTTTTCAATATACACCAAAAAAGACTTTTTGACCTAGCTGTTATCTGTTTTGTTTACTGACAATTCCACAACTTCTCTCAGTAACAGACTTCTACCATTAATGGCTTTCTTTTAGTCTCAATTTACATAAAATAATATTGTCTTTGAACATCTGTCCATTAATTTTTTTTGGTTTGTATATTTTATCACATTCTTGTCATTCCTTTTGGATTTATATTCATTCAAATCAGTGTTTCCTTCATACTCTTTGACACTTATGCTTTTATTAAACTTAATTAACTTTATAATTTAAAAAATTGTAAAAGAAAAATTTCCATCTGAATTCCAGTTGAGTTTTTTTATGCAGGACCTTCTTTCTCAAAATCAAGACCTAAATCAATGACCTATTTTATTCAATGATGTCTTTGCAAGCATCTAGCAATAATTTTTAAATAATTTCCTAATTGCCATTCACAAGCTCAAAGTAAGTTTTCTCGCTTACTTCTGTACTTCATGAGGCTGACTCCTTTGAAGCAGGAAAGATATATATTCCCCTCTTTGCACTTATCCATTATCATCATCATTTCAATTGTCCAGTAACAACAGAAAGAAATGGTATTGTCATGACACTTCCAGTGAACAAGGCTCTATGCAATCTCAGAAAAAAAATTCCCAGTGCAGTGAGCTACATATGTATTTATGTATATGTGTGCATATTTATATATATAGATATGCAAATGTATTTACACACACAAACATCTGAGGGTTTATATATAAAGTATTCATAGAATCACAGAAACATTAAAGTTGGAGGAGATCATTAAGTGCAAGCATTAACCCAGCACTGCCAAGCTAAAACCACCACTAAACCACATCCTTAAGTGCCACATTTACATGTTTTTTGAACACTTCCAGGAATGGTGATTCCATCACTTCCTTGAGCAGCCTGTTCTGGTGCTTGATCACCTCTTTAGTAAAGCAATTTTTCCTGATATCTAATCTAAACCTCCCCTGGTGCAACTTGAGGCCATTTCCTCTTGTTCTGTTGTTCACTGGGAGAAGAGACTGGCCCCAAAGTGGCTTCAGGTAATTGTGGAGAGCAGATATAGCACAGGTGACACCAGTGCACGAGGTGGTGCACTTTGTGGCACTCGTATTCAATGATTTGAATCAATCGACACTGAGCTCAGTGGGGCAGCACTTGTCTCAAACTTTGAAATAAAATGTGCATTGTGTGGAAATTTACCTGTCATGGCACACTGCAGAAGCCTTCTGGGCCTGACCCAATGGGATTTGGCTCCTGATAGTCTCAAGATACTCTAAGTTTCTACCCTTGGTGTCTCCACGTGGGCCAGCTCTCCTTGCAAAGGGAGATCCAGAAAACATCAGCAGTGTGTCTAGAGCACAAGTCTCCTGACAGGCTGTGAATCTCTGTTTTCATGCAGTTATGACTGTAATTTCTTTAAAGTACTTTGGTGCAGCTAAGCTGTGACACAGATCCCATATCTAGATTCAGATGTGTAATTCCTTGCATGCCAATTTGGTTCAATAGTTGCTCCATGACCCTTAAAAGTCAATATTTGGTTTGCACAGAGACCTCAGAATTTGGTTTTATAGCATTGTAAACAGGAAATTTCAGTACTACTTAATATGCATAATTTTGAGAAATCTTATGCGTTTAGATACCATCAAAACATTCAACAATACAAGAGGATTTCTCAGATGATGGGTGGGGTTAGAAATCCAGGTGGCACAGAGGTATCACACACAATGTTCCCTGGGGAACAGGGAGCAAAACTGTCCATAAATCTCATAGGATGAAAGGTGCCTATGTAAAGGCCACTTAGGTCACTTCATCTATGTGTTAGTATTCTTTTTTTTTTTACACAGGTATTTATCTTTTTAACTTTAAGAATAACTTCAATTAGAAAAAAAAAACCAACCAACCAACCAACCAAACAAACAAAAACAAACAAAAAAACCCCAAAAAAAACTAACCAAAAAACCAAAAAATCCCCAGTTTTCCAAAAGCCTCTTTCCTCATATAATTCAGACTAATATTCCTCTCCAGCCAGATTAGCACAACAGGCTGTGAGGCAAAGTCACTCTCAGGATCTAGTGAGACAAAAACATTTTCAGAATGAGCATTTCATAGTGTATCTACATTTATAAAATTTTGTGCTAAAATACAAATCCCATCTAAAAAACCCTGCCCTCTGCCCTTGCCTGATTTTGACAAACTTCTCAGGAAACCTCTGCTGCAGAGATACACTTTCAAGGACATCTCTTCCCTTTAGGAAAATTAGTAGACCTTTTGCTACGGTAGAAGCAAAAATCAGCATGAACTTTGGAATTAGTGATTTTGTCTCTCAGAATGACATTCAGTTTAAACTGCTGCTCACCATTACTTCTATAATGCTCAGAAACTCACATTTTGGCTTGAAAATGTTGACCTTAGCCACACTGACCTCAGCCCAAATGATTATTTTTTTTCTGGAAATCGATGAACAGTTTTCTTAGAAAATTGTTCGGAGATACCATTTTTTTTTAACGCTCAGATAAGTCCAAAATAGTTTAGGTTTGTAGCTTCAGATTTGGCATGTGCAGGGTACAATCCTGAAGAAGGAATGCACTTTTTGTAGTGTTTGAAGAAATTTTATTTTGCAATAGCAAATTAGCCTGAAAACTTTGGAAATAATAGACTGATTGCTCATGTGGTGTGATTTAGCCGTGGTAGAAAATGACAGGCTGCGTTCTCCCTCCCTGAGAGGTCATGAGTCTTGCTTTATAAATAAGGCTTAGTTTCCTTTTTGCAGAGTCATCTTTCCCACTAAACCTTTCTGCATCCTGTTTTGCTTTAATTCTATGGCAGCATCAGAGGTTATTTCCTGTGTGTTTGCTGTCCATAAGCAACATTGTACTTGGCTTTTGGTGTCATTTTGCACATTCTGTGAAGCAAATTTCAGTGGACCTGACTTAAGAAGGACTCTTTCTGCTTTATGTGAGACTTTGAGACAACTTACTTCTCTTAACTCACCCAGGTTGCACTCAGCCCTGGTCTTCACATCCAGCTGTCACTAACATCACACAAACAAGCTTATGAACACAGGGGGACAGATTTTTTAAAAATCATCCTTTAGTGCTTTCTCCTCAAATATATTCACTAAGAAGTAAACACAAAGATTTCAAACATTTAAATTAGTTTACTTATTAATAAATAAGTAAATATCAAGCTTTTAAGCATGGACATTAATTAATTAATCCATTATATTTTTTATCTCTGGAAATTATATCAGGCTGAGATATAAATCCCTCAAAATAAAAGCTGAGGTGGTAGGTTTACGGTTATGCTTCAACTGGTTTGCACTGCTCCAGTGATACCATGACGAGCTGGTTTAATCAATCTGTTATTGCAGGCTGAAAGCTGTTCTGTGTCATTGGAGCAGCACAGAGCTGTCAGGCGTGTGATGAATCTGGCCACAAATCTTAAAATGTACTATTTTTCCCCATTAAAAAGGCTATGTGAGCTGATATGCTGTGTTTAGTTACATAACAGCGAGTATTGACTTGCAGGGCACGGCTGGGAAAAAAAACCCTTCTTTGTATTGTGTTAGGCAGGCAGTAGGGTCATTCTCCTGGGAAAGAAACTCGACATCTGCCAAGAGGTGAAGTTTGCTGCATGCACGTTGCTTTTGTGGTGCCTGTGAATACACAAAGCGGGAACTGGAGACAGGAGGGAAAATTGTCCCGGTGAGGATACGGGCTGCTGGCAGTGCTCTCTGGAGCCGAGTCACGCACCCGTAACGTGGCTTCAAGTTATACACACCACTGCCTCCAGGTCCTTATGGAATCATAGAGGACTTTAAAATAAGCACCAAACTTGAGCCTTCCAGTTCTAGCTGGACTGCCCAGTTTACAGTGGCACTATTCGTCACTTTGTGGGCCATTTAAAACATAGTTACTGAGTGCTAATTATTTCCACATTCCTGTCTCCACTGCAATTCTTCAATTTTTTTTCTAACTATCAAAAAAATTTAATTGATTTGTGGTTTTATTCTCTCTAAATGATTACAGAATGCATTCAGCTTGAGAGCTGTGTATTTATTTAATTTAAGGAGATGAGTTTTTGTTAATATATTTATACACCCAGCATGCATGTAATTGCAAAAGATATCCGCTTTATTCTCTTCCAGAATAGATTATTCCCCTTTCTTGCACAGACAGTCCTGCTCTTCCATTAACCATTTGTATACGTCATTCATAGCTTTTCTTTTTCTTTATTTAAAGCAGTGCTACATTCACAGGAAGGCAAACATATAAATGCCATACCAGACAGTGAGAAGGACTGGTTTGGCAAGTCTTTGGCAAACAGGTTTCCTAATTTCTATCCAAGGTGGCAAAATAATCATATGGATTACTGTAACACAAACCAATGGACTTTCAAATTAGTCTGAGCATAAATAATGCCATCCACTTTGCCTTATGTTCCTTGCCTACATACAGGTGGTTACAGGGAGTGCAACCCACCTTACACTTTGTACATATGTTCTCTTCTTCTGACGCCCTGGCAGGGCAGGGTAGGTCCAGACACTGATTGTTAGAAAACTAAGAAAATAAAATAAATAGTGCTGTGATGACAAGGAGGGGTGGTGTGACCACGAAAGGAAGCAGATCAGCTTAGTTTGGCTTCAACCGTGAGGGAACCGCACCCTTATTCTTTTATGCTGTGCTGATCACGGTGTGGTATTTTTGCACTGTACTGAGGTTTTGTTATCAATGGAACTAGTGCTGAATTTTATTTTTATTATTACTGGATCTGGAATTTGAGTATGTACTGATCTTTCATTCTTGGCCAGTGTAATTTATATTTGGAGCCTGACAATTCATCTATTTCCCCACAGACTCATACATTAACTTAGAAAATAATGAGAGTTTATGTGAATTCCGTTTTTCTCAGGCATTTTTATTCCTGGGAGAGACTTCCATGGGCCAAATTACCATGCAAACTATATTACCATGATATTTCAGTTCCTTAAAGTAAAAGTTCATAACTTTCAGTACTGTTGACACTGTACACACATCCTTGGGGAATTATGACAAATATAAAAGAAAACTCCTAAAAAGTGCATTTAAAACATAAGAAAGCTGCCATCTAACCTAAATATTCCCCAAGTAAATTTACAGCAAATTATTTCCAGAATATGAAAGTTTCAGGCCACAACTGGGCATGGTGCTGTATTGAGAGGCAAGATTATTATTCAATTTTTGACATAATATCACTTCAGATGTAGGAAGAAATTAGTTGAAAAGGAGATCAACATATGAACAACACCCTTTGCTCTCTCATATAGGGCAAAGCAGTGAAGAACTGGGTGCCAAATTTAGACAAAAGACATTCTTCAAGTGCAGCTGGTTCCTGAGGCTGGGGTGGAGTGACCCCTCCATATTTTAATCCTGCAGGAAAGGCTCTCAAAGGCTCTTTCTGCCACCATGCCAAGAGGACTACAGTAGAAGGGAAGCACTGCCAAGGCCAGCGACCCTCTCTGTCCTGCCCCAAAGCCTGCCTCTCCTCCCTGCGCACATGATGCAGGGATGTAATTTTGATAAGTTTTGAGGGTGCTAGGTTTGTCTCCATTGACTACCATGTGGGCAAGGCAGACAGAGAAGATCATTGAGAGGCCAGGTCAGATCTACAGAGTCTGCACTGGAGATGCTTCACTCTCCCTTGACTGCCAAAGGAGCTCAGGATGTGTATCTAATTCCTCAGCTCCTTCAGGCATCTGGGTAAAGGGAAGAGGAACTAACATAGGCTCAAATGAAGTAGGGGAATGAGGAATGAGGGAGAATTTATATAAGAACCCTTGGGCAACAGTGCATGACTGTAGGATAAATATTCTTCAGCCTGACTAGAGGATAATTTTAACATTTTTATTATAAGACTCACACATAAAACATAATAACATGCCCCTCCAGCCTTTGAATTATGAAAAGATGAACTGGGTCCTAAGAACATGATTTCTGTAAGGAAATCGCCAGCATTTCCAGAGATCATTTGTTAAGTAGACACAAGGGAAAAGAAGATTTCAAAAACCCTTCTGGAAAGTTGTATTGGTAAGAAATAGATTTACTTTCTTCAGCTAAACCAAACTTAGATGCAGAATGTTAAATGACATTTGCTTTGTGACAATGAGCTTCTGGTAATCCTGTAAACTCACATATCTCTTTTTTTGGATCATCAGTAATTATAACTCCTTCATACATTGGTAAAAGCTGCATACTCTTTTAAACTGGGCTATTTAGCTAACTTAAAATTTCACTTCAACATCTGAAAATATGCTTTTCTGTGCTATTTTTACATTTTTCTCTCTAAGCAGAGATGGATGCAGTTCAGTGGGTGTGGGAGTGCCAGGAGGAGTTATAATTTCTTGCATACATTATGATTTCCCATGTGAAGTTTGCTTAAGTTCTTCTATGAGGGAACTCACTTGTACTATATTATTTGGGTTAATCCTTTTTTTGGCATTGTGACATTTGTGGACATCAGGTCATTAACCACCCTTACTACCTTGTTTTTAGGGGCAGCATGCTCTCCCAGCCAGGGCTGTATCGATTTCATCCTGGGCTTTTGACCGAAGAGATCTGTATAAAACATTAACATTACATTTCTTGTCCAGAAAAAGAACCAAGTAAATTCTTCCATTTTCTATAAATAGGATAAAGAAGGAAGGTGCTTTTCTGGTGTGGGAGGGGAATGTAAAATGATGCCATGTCTGACCAGTTACCTCATCTCTATGCACAGGCATATGCACATGCATACTGAGCTCCAGCTAGTGCAGTGAGCTTTCTGCTCTCTATCTTCAGAGTCTTCCAGTGCTAAAAACCATTATAAAAGTATCAAGAGAAGCCTTCCAACAGTGACATATATTAGGCTGCAAAATCACTTCTCCCAGGGAGTGATGAAAGCCCTATCATTGATGTTACGAACAATAGTAATTATTGACACATGATGTGCACAGATCTGGACATTAAATGATCTGCAAGACATGCCTTCAAGATGTCCCTGCTACACAGAGGCATGGATGGAGTTTTGGGCCTAGGGCCCAGATAGCAAACCTCTTTTTAATAAAGAATGTACAGTCAAGTTAATATCTTCTAGCTAGGTCTGCAGGTACTATATAGCCCCCACAGCATTTACTTACAACTAGAAAAAACACTGAAAATACTGTCTGGAAGACAATATAGGTAGGGCCAAAGAAATGACTTATTACTTTACAAAGGGATTTTTTTCAGAGACACAAAGTTAGGTGTTCAACCTGCACTGAAATCCAATGAAACCTGAACTTCTAACTTCACAGGGTTTTTGAAAATACCGACCCCAAGATGTTAGGTCTTTCTCTTGGCCATGACAGGGTTAGCATGCAGGAAGTCTCTGCAGGAGATGTCTGTGAATGAGATCAGAACACAGCCATGAAACAGTGACAAAATCATCTGGTGCACACAGAGCTGTTCTCTGAGTGAAATACTCAATGAGTATTTAACTTCATTATTTCTGTGTTTATTACATTTTTTTCCCCTTGCGTTGTTTCTGCTTTATCGGCATTTTTTATTTTGATTTGTATTTTATTATAATTTACTTTGCTAGTCCTCAGTCTATTTACAGAGAACAAAAGAATGTAAAACAGTAGAATAATAGTGTTTATTTTCACAACTTTGGACTGATCAAATAACTCATAAGTCCCAAAGTGGAACCATGCTTGAGGTAGGTTAGGTCATCTCAAGTGTGGGGAAACAAACAGAAATATCCTATTCTTTGCTATTGTTTATAGTATTTATGCCGCTTGAGAGTTTTAACAATACCACATATATAAAACATTTGTTCTTTCTTTCTGCATTATTCAGAGTTTTCTCAAGGCTCTTTGGTGCTTTTTTTCCTGTGATGTTGCTATGCTTTAGTGACTTTCTCAACTAATTGAGCAGAAAAGTTAGAAATGGCTTCTAGGAATGAGCCAGAGGTGCTGAAAAGAAGGCTTTGTCCTCTGAATGCTTCTATGTTTAAAAATTTTTGAGAGTTTTAACTACTTTGCTTCAACTTATTTCCTTGATTCTTGTTCTGACAGACCCTGGTCCAGCAGAGAGGAACCAACCAACCAAGAGTCTGGTGTTGTAGTCCCATCAAATCCACAATTGATTTTTACTGCCTTGATTTTTGACAGGAGGTCTGAATGTGGATGTCTAAAGATACATCTGCCCACCTAAACACAGTGTTTCAAAATCTAACAATGGCTGTGCCGTTTCTTTAATTTGCAATTTAAAGCACTTTCAAGAAAACAAGCAGCAAAGTTGGAAAATAAAAGCAAAGGGAGCAGCTTGCCTCAAAGAGTCTCCTCTGAGCCACTCACTCTGCTCACAGCTTTGGATATCCACAGTCCTACTGAAGGACAATGTATTTTATTAACCCAGGATAACATAAAATCACTGCCTATTTGAAAATATAAACCTGAAAAATGAAGTAGTTCAGCAGCTGCTACTTAGGCTGTTGAATTCTAGTGCTGTGACATCCAAGTGCTGGCAGCACGAGTGATCAGTGTCCTGAGGCTATTTCAACATGAGCATTTGACAACTACATAGCTGAAATTTACTGTTCATTATTCTTCTGGAAAAAAAAAAAAGAAAATCAGGCTTAAATTGAAAGTCTTTTCAAAAGTGCTGAGTTATTAGAAGCTATCATTAATTTTCAAAGGAGCTGTTGGGTGCTCAATTGCTTTAGAATAATTACATTTCTGTCTGTGGCCTCAGCAGTCCAACTTGATGGATAGAAAGTTTTATTACAGAAGATTTAAGCACAACTAGAAACTCCAAAAGAAAAATAAAAAAGGCACCTATTTTCTTAAGATCATGACTGAAAAATGCTTGTGTTGGAAGAATAAATAAAATCTTAATAATTACCTCAAAAAAGTTTGGAATGGCAAACAAAAGGTTTTGTTTGAGGGTGTCACGATTCACTCCTGTCTCCTTTTTCTCTCCTATTTTCTGAAAGATCCTTGGCATTGACGCTACTGAAAAACAGCCCACCACTCACTGCTGCTCCTACAGGCAAATGACAATGACTGGCTGGTATCTATCCTACTTAGAGCCAGACCTCTCTATAACATATTGATCTCAGATATCATTCAAAAGGCCCCAAAAAAGTGCCAGGGAGTGAATTAGCTATCAGGTGTCACAGACAATAGAGGTGCAGAGCTCTACTTCAGTTCTTGGAGCTCTTAAGGAGTGCAGACCCATCTGATGCTGCCCCTGAACTCCCTGTGTGCAACAGCGTGGTATCTCAGCTGCTCCCACCCTTCCCACTCATGGTCTTGGAAAGGTGATCATCACCTGCATGTTTGAAGGCTGCTGCCCCCACCTGGCAGGCAGAAATGAAGGACGTCGAAGCTGTGTGGGACAGGTCTTTCCTGACTGTTCAATTTGGTGAACAACGACACAAGAGGATGGCAGAGGAAAGACATGAACTCCAGACACAGCAGTGTGACTGTAGAGCACAGGCAGCCATACCTTCTGATAGCACCAGAAAAGATTTAGGTCTGTTTGGGTGGTGTAAAGCTGTGTTGTAGTGGTTCCAGTCAAACAAAGGTATATGGGACGGGACAAGGGAGTTTCAAGCACAGGAACATGCTGAACTACCTGGATGATGCAAGGCTGATTTGTGCATTCTTTCTAGAGCTATAGAAAGCACTCTCCAGGAAAGCAGGAGATCAGCGAGGAAGCAGCAGGGTCACAGTTGTTGTTTCAGGCTGCTCCTGGGATGGTGTGTCCACATGCACTGTCTCTCATTCCTTCTGTAGTGAAAGCAGTGGCTTAATTTAGCCTCTAATGACCAATTCTGTCACCTGATTTAGAAAGAAGAAATCACTGTCTCCAGGAACAGCAACACCATGGGCTAAATACAGTTGAAGTACATTCAACTGATGCCAGCAGCATGAATATGGCTCAGTGTGTCATCTCTTGGTTTGGCCCACAGAGTCAGTGTGGTGAATGCTATGATTTTGTTTTCTTAGTATAATCCTTGGTACCTCTGTAAGAAAGACTGCAACATTTAGATCTGGAAAAAAAAATCTGCATTTGTATAAACACGGGGATATTATTATGTGTATTAAAGTGTTCACAGGGTATTATCCCACAGTCCATCCCATATTTAGTTTGGACATTACTACATCTTGGAAAATGGGAAAACTTCCAGATAATTCCTTTACCTTGAAATATCAGCAAACATAAGGGTATTTTGAGCTTATCCCCTGCTAAAAAATGAACAAGTAGCATTCATGGTTGCAAGCCAGAAGAGAATCTCTCTTCAAATAATGCAAAATGGGTCAAGTTAAAAGCATAAGTAGTTTCAGGCACAAGGGTGAAAAGTAGTTCTTAAAGGGCCCTTTTTTTCTTGGAGGAAAGTAAATCCACTCAATGGCCATTCACCTCCATTGAAAACAGCCATTTCATGTATTAGTGATCTAAGTTACAAGACTGTGGTTTGTTTCAAAATAAATAAATAATATATTGTACCCACCATTTCTCCTGGATTTTGAGAAGAAATAGAGATTGGAGCAATATCTCCAAGTTTCTCTGCAGTTTACTGAGGGAAGTAGATATCTTCATGTACACATTGTCACCACTGACCTGAGGAGAAGAATGAATTTAATCCCTAGATTTTTTTAAGCAGCAGAATACTTTTCAGTCTGGATTTCATATACTTTATGATGGAGGCATGAGACAATTGCACAGACGGAAGGAGAACAAGCTGAGGGATAATAACAATGAGAGTGGAAGAATAGGAAAAGCAGGAAAATTAGTGAGTGAAAAGCAAGCCCTGCTGGTGGAAACAGCAGTTCTTATCAGACAAGAGAAGTTACTTCCAGAACCAAAATGCAGACACTGAGAACAGCATGAGTAGCAGGGAAAAGTTGAATCCCTTGTCCCAAGGGAGAAAACAAACAAAAAAGAAAAAAGCACACAAGCTGGAAAGCAACAAGAGGGAATGGAGAGGGCAAAGCATAACATTTATTCCAAGTTAAAATATTTCCAGATTGTTCTGATATGTAAAAATATTTAGAAAGAAGATTTCCCAGATCCCAATGCATTTGGAAGGCAGAGGCTCCTGAAATGTCAAGTCCCCTGGTTGTTTTTTTTCATCAGTTTATTTTTTTCTGCCTGATTTTGTTCTAATCAGTTAAATGCTTGCCTTGGGTTCCCAGCCAGGCCACTTTCTAACACTGATAACTGCCCAGTGTGAAGGCAAGAGAAAAACCTTCACACCTCTAGTTACTCTCATGGGATGAGATATATAATTTATTTGCAGATACCAGACTTAGCAGATGCTGATGATAGCAGCAGAGAGTGTTCCAAACTGAGACCCACTAAAACCTGGAAAGGAAGGGACTACTTTTCTTCATTCAGCAATTGCTATCCAAGCTATCTGCCTCCCTAATGTAATCAGTTATCATCTGCATGGGTAAACTAAAGGATTGCAGTGCTGTCCATCAGTTAAGGTACCTTGCTAAAGAGTAAGTCTGGCCAGGGACTTGTGCTAAAGCTGCAGTTAACATAGGCAACAGGAACAGAGTCTCTAATGCAGTGGGATGCTGCTACATTGCTCCCTTCTGTGACACGGGGCTTGGAGCCCGGGACATCACTGCTGTCCTAGTCTAGTGAGGCTCATATTTTTGTCAGCCTACATTTTATTCAGACACATTGGTATATTTTGACTCTGCTACATCAACAAGAACCAGGGACCAAGCTGAGCAGTCTCAACTCCCCCACCATTCATGTTGCTTAGCAATTGGCTCTTTCCCTGGCTTTGGTTTTGGAACTCTGGGTAGTTCTCTCCAAGGCACCTGGATGTTACAAGGCAAGCTCTGAACCGTGTGTGCCACATCACTTGGCTTTATGCCACAGGATTCACCACTAGTGTTTGTTTAAGCAACATTATAGACACACCCTGCTATTCCCAGTAGAGAGTGTTGTTAATGCAAAAAGGAGCATTCCTGAAAACTCTAGGTACTTATGGGGCAAAAGTAAAGGTCTTCAATGTTTTATTTTAATTCATGAGATTCCATCCTTTTCTGAGACTTTTTTGTCCCTATTCCAATCAAGGGTAGGTTTCCCAGGACAGAGTAGCCTGGGGTGGCATCCAATGCCAATTGGGCCATCAGCAGTACTCCCACGTGGCTTCACCCCTGGGGCTTCTTCTCAGAATATTGCAACCCCATGGAAAAGAGCCCAGAGCAAGGTCAGGACTGCACTGCTTTCTTTATCAGTCAGATAAAGAGTCATCAGAGTCTTCCTCAGATGACCCAACAGGAGACATGCAAAAGCCTGCAGTTCTGAGCAGGCAACTCTTCAGCCTGATCAGGGGCACTGCACAAATGAACAATGTTCATGAACATTTTTTTTTCAACAATTTCAACAATGAAATGTTGGATCTTTCTCTGCAAGTTTTGCTTAACTTGAGCTGGGCGAGTAGTCCCAAAATTAGGACTGTCTGCAAAAACCTGTGTCAGAGGTGAAAGAATCAGCTTGTGCAACTACTATTGTATGTGCCATAGCTCTCTGCCTACAAATACAAGGCAGCAAGCAAGACTTAAGCCCAGAATATTATCAAAGCCAAAACATGCAAGCAAAGAGAGCCAGAATCCATAACTTAGGCAATAATTGCCTTTTCTGCCCACAAGCAGTGTTTTACAGAGTACTACAAAAACAGCAAGCAAGGCACTAGGTCCAAGCCAAAGTCCAGACAGCGCTGCAGCTGGTTATATTGCCAAGGCTGCTTCCCTGTGAGGCTCAGCTCACAGCAAAATTCACTCCCTGAGGCTGCCACACAGCCACAGATGCAGGGAAGCTGTACCCCAGTGCTAAAGCTGAATTATTTTTTTAAAGTTCTCTCTAAGGCCTTCTACTAGATTTTTAAATACAAACTATCATAGACAGAGTTCTGCCTGAAGAAGGTTGGTTGGTCAGATATGCTGACTGAAATAGCATAATTGAACTATTTAGGCCAAAGTCTCCTACTGCAGATTTGTTGTGAGTCTGCAAATCTCAGTGGCCCCAGGTTCTGTGAACCATTCAACCTACCCATCTCTGGGCTGCTAAAATTGAAATGCAAGTATGTTCTTGCACCCACAAGCAAGCTCCTTTGGAAACAATCTCTTCTTGACTCAACCTCATCACAGGACATACAGAGTGTACTTGCTTCATCAGGACAGAGTGTTTGTGATCTGGTATTTAACAGAGACACAAATGAAATCCTCAGCTCCTGGTACACGCTGCCCCTTTAGTCCCTAAATTAGCAAAATTTCAAGCTGGATCTAGATGTCAGTTTTGCAATTGAGCTGTAACTGTGTCATCAGTCATTGCCTCCATGGTTTTGTAAAACTCTACCATGTCCAAAGGTGATTAGGGGACTGAAATATCTTCTGTATGAGGAAAGGCTGAGGGACCTGGGGCTCTTTCACCTGGAGAAAACTAAGAGGGCACCTCACCAATGTCTATCAGCATCTGAAGGAAGGGTGTCAACAGGATGGAGCCAGGCATCTTCTTGGTGGTGCCAAGCAAGGGGACATGAGGCAATGGGCAGAAACTGATGCACAGGGAGTTCCACCTCAACATGAGGAAGAACTTCTTTACTGTGTAGGTGACCAAGCACTGGAAAAGGCTGCCCAGAGAGGTGTTGTGGAGTCTCCCTCACTTTTGAGATATCCAAAAGCTGCCTGGACACAATCCCGAGTGGCATGTTTTTGGGGATGCTGCTTAAGGAGGGAGCTTGGACGAGATAACCTCCAGTGGTCCCTTTAAACCTTACTTAATTATCTCCCTGGGCTCACTGTGCTCATAATTAAAGCGCTTCTTTTTAGGAAGACTTTGCACTTCATACACAGTTCTGCACAGGGACTCACGCACAGGCCAGTCTACTTCCCAGCAAGTTTACAAAACTCTCCAGCCAGCCTGCAAACACTCTAACCACAGGAGACAGACTTCTAAGTGTGTGAGGAGGCCACACCAATTAAGACAGGAAACAGTGTTTGACATTATCCAGGGGCTCAGGAGGAGCGGGATGACAGGAAAACCGGAGGGAACAGGGCTGCACGGGGGGAGCGAGCTGAAGGAGATGTCGCTGCCGTGACAGGCGGCGGGCGAACTGCGGCACGACTTTAATTCTGAGCTGCTCGGCCTGGGCTCCTCCGAAGCGAAACCTGCCCTCACCACCGCGACAAGAGCCAGCCGAGCCGTGCTCTCGCCGCACACATCCCACAGTCCGTACGGCCGCGACCCCACCGAGCACACGGGACACAGCTTCGGCCAGGCACAAAGGTGCCCGTGCCGCCGCGGGTGCGCGACAGGACACGGGACGCGCACAGGACACACGGACGGGGACACACGGGGGACATTCGGGACGGGCGCGGCACACACTGACGGGACACCCAAGGGCACGGGGGACACAGACGGGGGACACACAGACACACACGGAGGACACGCACCCCCTCAGGCGCCGCCGGCCCCCCCCGTTCCCCCGCCCGGCGGCTCGCGCCACCCCCGGCCCCGGCCGCTCCCCGGCGGCCGCGGATTGGCTGCGGGCCTCACGCGAGCGGCGCGCGCGCGGGGCGGGGGCGTGGGAAGAGCGGCGGTGCCCGCGAGTAACCCCGGCGCGCGCAGCGCCCCGCGCGACCTCTTCCCCCGGCAGCGGCGGTGACGCGGCGGCCGCGCGCGCCCCGCGCCCCCTCCCGCTCCCCTCCCCTCCCCTCCGCGCGCGCGCTGCAAAGATGGCGGCGCTGAGCAAGTCCATCCCCCACAGCTGCTACGAGATCGGGCACACCTGGCACCCCAAGTGCTCCTGGGCTGTGCTGCACGTCACCCAGAGCGCCCTGGCAGAGTCCCTCCGCATCTACGGCACCCTCTACCTGGTGGGTGGGTGTGTGCGTGCGTGTGTGCGGCAGCCCGGCCCGAGGGGGGGCTGGCCTGGGGCGACAAGGGCAGGAGGGGTGTCAGGCAGGGGGGAGCCTGGCCTTGGCTTTGGGGGGATACTGGGGCGCAGCGGGCAGCCTGGCCAGGAGTGGAATGGGGCTGTAAAGGACGTGGTGGGAGCCTGGCCTGGGCGGAGGGGGAAGGGCATAGGGGTGTTTTTGGGGAGGGCACAAGCGTGCCATGGCGAGGGGAGTCTGGCTTGGGGTGGCAGGGAAGGACATAAGGCTTATTGAGGAAGGGAAGCTCGTCTGGGGTGGGGGAAGAGGGTTATGGTCAGAGGCAAAAGGCAGGAGACAAGACTCCTGACCCCGGAGTGAAGGGAAAGAATCGTAAATAGTATGGTTTGGTGTGGAGTCTGGTGCTGGGGAGGAGAGGGATGGTGGTGGGGCCGTTTGGTGAAAGGGCTGCAGGGTTTGGTGGTGGGGAGAAGCCGGTGTTTGAGGGGGGAAAGGCATGACATGAAAGAATATGTTGAATCTGGGCCAAGTAGGGCAGAGGAAGGACATAGGGGGTGGTGGCACCTGGAGGCATAACATACTGTGAGAGGATTGGTGCTGGTGGGTAGAGGGGCATGGGCACATGCCTGAACATCGTGTTTTTGTCATTTTCCAATACCTGTGGTACCTGAATGAAAAGCCTTAGTGTTTGCCTGGGAGGCTAGCATTGTGTCTTTGGCAGTAGCAAGTGTAATGCACGTGTGTTGGTGACACCTTCGTAATCAGTGCTTTAAGATCAAGGAGATTCCATTGCATAATGAAGCTAGACTAAAAAAAAAATTATGAAGGCTGAAGGAGTCTGAGTGTTCAGAGAGTATCCTACAGGTGAGGTATCTTAGTATGAGTGTGCAATTAGACTTGGTTATATCACCTCAGTTGCAGCTGGCACATTTCCAGCAAATTAGGGTGTAGATAGAAGAGCTGAGATGTGCTTGCATCACCTGTGTAAACATACCCTGGAAGCCAATCTAAGTTGGAATCGCTGCAGGGGAGCCCTTCTGTCCCCACCTCCCTGCTTCTCCCTGGGGAATGAGGAGGGAGCTGGCCACCGAGCTGCCCCCAAGCTGACGTGACAGAAAGAAGCACAAGTCATCGAGTCTGCACCAATGGTGGTGCAGCAAAATTATTGAGCTATGTAATAAAGAGAAGGAAAGGAGTGGGATGGCAGCATCCTGACGTAGTTCAGTTTAGCTCCCATTGAAGGGTTTCTTGAGTGGAAATTGTGATGACATCCATTTATATGATGAGACAGTGACGTAGCAGTGTGAACCTAAGGAGCTGTCCTGTCTGACAGTGAACATTTTCCCTCTGAACTGCCACAGACAGGATTGGCACTGGTGGTGGGAGCATACAGTGAGCTGTATAATGAAACTAATGCAGAGAACATTCTCTCCTCTCCTCTTCCTTTAACCAGTATTAGTTTCTTTGGATCTGTTTTCTATCTAGTTTGCTCTGTGGGAGCATAAATACTTGTACCAGCAGAGCATGGTTTTCAAGTGAGCCATGAGAGGTGTAGTGGTGATCTTTCAGGTCTGGCTCAATATAAAGCAGCTTAAACAGTTGTGTAATTAAATCAAAAATCCCCATCAGCCAAACCTGGTCAAGAGATTTCCTGCTCATAGCTCTGTTATGGTTCACTCAGTTGTGCAGTCATGGGTTGGGGGAAGGCTCCTGCTTTTTATTTCTTTGAAAAGAAAAACAAACCTCAAAATGCAAAATGTTTTCCTGACCTGTTTTGCATTGTGACTCCATAAACAGTTACATCTTGTCACAAACCCGAAGTGAGGAGGGAACCTTCTCAACCAATGTCCTGCTATATTGTAAAACCTCTGCCTCACTTTTTGCACTGTCTTCTTTTCAGTTCAGTTTAGTTTCTCTTAGGTTTTTATTGATAGTGTTTAACTTGACCTGCCAGAGTAATCTAAAGCTGAGCTGCTCTCAGATCCTGTCTAAAGAGAGAGGAAGCACTTGCCAGTCTCTGCTCCCAGACACATAACTGTATCTTTTCTTTGTGTGATTCTGGACCTCATCTCTCCATGAGCTAACCCAGAAGAAGTTACTTACCCTGCTTTTAGCTGGGTCATTTTCAGGTGCAGTAATGAATTGAATTGGATTGTTGAGCAGGATTTGATGAGCACCAGAACCAGTGTAAGGTAAAGAGGAAAAGGGTGCAATGTGGGCTGCAGAGGAGGAAGCAGAAGCTTTGCAAGTTAAATAGCCTGGCAGGGAAAGAACAGTCTTGTACTAAGAGAGTCATCACAGAATTCATTCTTTGCTGGACTTACAGCTGTGCCTGAAAACCTTTTAGTTGTAGAGGAAATACCACAGTTGTACAGCAGACATGTTCAGGTTCACATAAGAGGATGCACTTAAGTTATTTTGTCTTTATAGTTATATCAGTGTGTGTTCAAAATGTTTCTGGCAGTACTTAGTCCTGGTCCTTTGTAGAGCTCAGCAACAAAAAATGCACTTCATTTTTCTATGTCAAGCCTGTAAAATGGCTTCTGATTGTTCCTCCTGTTGCTACAAGCTAATAACTAAGGAAAGGAGATGAAAGAGTTTCCTTTCACAAAGCTTGTGTAGAAATGAGTGAATAGATGAGAAAAAATATCCAGAGGTTGTTCTCTGAGAGAATGTGGTTAGGGACAGTTACAATCCAGAGTGCAAACTCATAACAGCTTCACCCCACATCTCTTAAATGTTTTGTTTGTCCTTGGTCTGTGGGAGACTGATGGAGCTGAATTAAGTGGCATTAGTAAGTGAAATACTGGCTGTCAGTAAGTGACTGTATAGAGTCTTTGCTTTTAAGTAGTGCTGTACTTTTTGTTTAGTTGTTGTTTGTTTCTTTTCCTTCTCTTTTTAGTAATTGTGCTTGAGTATTTTTTTTTGTTGGAAAAAAATATAGCCTTGAGACACCACACTTGCACTGTCTTTATTTTTGCTCCAGTACAAATGGATTGCTTTAGTGAAAATGGGCTTCACATCTAATTAAATTGTCCCTCCCCATATGAAGTGGCTGACAGGAATGCCTGTTTTGTAAGGAAGACTGCTTGTGTTTTCACAAACTGAATGTCTCCATATGCAAATCTTATGAGACCCACTTAAAAAAAAGTTGCTTAGCATCTATACCTGCAGAAGAATCCCTAAACAGTCTTTCATAAAACTTGTAATTATACTTTATGAAAACTATTTGCATTGATATCTTGAAGCTTCAATGAAAAAGTCCTTCCTCAGAACTTGCTGTGTTTTCTTCCATCGATACTTTGTTTTTACATTAGTCAAAGCTAAACAAAAAGGGAAAGTGTCATCTTGTGTTTTCAAAGCTGGAGAAGTTTTCTCTAGAAATTGACAGAGGTGAGGAGAAGAAAATGATTTAACAGGGAAATTGCATGAAGCTGGGAAAAGGCTGGAATACTGGCTTTGAGTTGTCTCAGCTTCCATTTCCCAAGATTCTGTTGATTTCACATGGGTAAAGTGCTGTTCATCACATACATTAGAGCAAAGTCCTCTTTTCCTGGGGGTTTGTACGTTTTAGACATTTGTTTGCTGATAGTGCACAGTAAATAAATGTGCTCATATGAAGGCTTTGTAGTGTGTCCGAGATAATCTGATCAGGTAACATTTTCACCTACTCTGAATAAAGTAAAAAATGTTTGTTTGCTAATTTGTAGTAGCAACCTCTAGAACTCTTTCTTCTAACCATTTACCTATGGGATGGCAAGAGTCAGTCGTGCCATTTACCTTCCCTTTCTCTTAGTCTGATTGTCTACTCTCTTCACCTAATTTAAGACAGCCTTCCTCCCTCACTTTGCAACCTGACTTCTGTCCTTCCCTTTTCCCTTTCAAACACAGGTCTTCCTCTCCCCACCTACATCTCCTGCCCTTCCTTCCCAGCACCAGCCCCTTCCTCCCCTAAATCTGCTGTCCTTCCTTCCTGCTGCTAAAGGGCACAGCCAGAGCACAGCTTGAGCACTGGCCCAAGCTGACTCCTGGCTTACTCCTGGCTCTGACTGCAGCCACCTCTCCCACACAGATCTGCTGGCACAGAGCAGGGGAGCAGCAGGCCTAGTGCGGGGTGGGTGCCAGCAGGTCTGTTTCAGATGTCCTCTGCACTGAGGGGTGGTTCAGCCAACTCGTCAGAACAGATGTAACCAGAGTCTGTTGCTCCAGTACCTCCAGTACAGATTTTAATGATCCTCAGCACTTACCCTATTTTATTGATTTTTTTTTTTCTTTCTTAATTTCTTCTCATACTCTTTTCACACCCATTTTCTTACTTTTGATTCTCATTTGGGTTGCACTTCTAATATTTCTTTATACTTGTGCCATATCTGCTTCTTCCTGTGCCTAGAATAATCTTCAGGTTTTTAGATGCCAGTTGCTTCTTTCTCTTTCAGTGTCAGAAGGGTCTTTTTTAGGATTCCAGTGCTGTTGTCTTCCTGAGCCGTTTGACCCATCATTAACCGCATTCTGTATCTTAATCTCCATTCTGTATTCTGTAACCTCTCTAGGAATAGGATAGCATTGGGTATCATATTGTCAGAGACACAAATGCTATCAGCTATTGTATAAATATGAAGTGCTTTTCCTTGCTCTGCAATATCAGTGGGAGGGACAGTGGTATGAGTACAGCATGGGCCAGGGAGCTGCAGTGCAAGGTGTGGCAGCTGGCAGGTCACTCCACAGGGAAATCTCTGTTTGGCTGGAGGCAACAACAGCAAGAACAACTCCTACTGTGCTAGTGAATTATTTAGAAAACAGTTATAGGTGGGACAGAATCACCAGCCAAAGGTCAAGCTGAAGTGTGAGTCTCACATCACTTTCCTGGCTGTATGCACATTGTGTAGGATTGGGCCAGAGGTTGTTCCCAAGGATGGATGGTGCACACTGGCTCTGCTGCGGTTGCTTCAGGTTTGCTTTGCATGCAGCTTCCCTTGGGAGAGCTGTTTGACCTGGTCCTGAGCAAAGGTGGGGAGCCAGCTAACACTAAAGTGGATCCTCTTATCTGCCAGCACAGATGGAGTTGTCATATATCATCTTTCTGAGGTGTGCAGGAAGGCTGCACTGCCCAGACTGTATTCTAAAATACACTGGAATTGCTGGGTATATTAAAATGTGATTTTTCCTTTTTGTGCTGCAAACCATTGTGTGTTTAGAAGTAGGGTGGGGAGACTAGGGAGAATGATAGTGTTACTGTGGAATATGCTTCTGGATGCCAGCTTGGATCTCTGGGTTACACTGTCAGTAATCTCTCTTCTGTGTGATCCAGCACCTAGAGTTACTGTGATGGTGGTATGTGATTGCCTTCTTTTGGATATCTGTTCGTCTTAGTACTGTGCAGTGTCCTGTGTCTCTCTGCTATGTTATGAATGACATTAGGTCATTGTCTTCTTGCCTTTAGATTCTTCTGGAAGCTGGATTAAATATGACTAAAATTAGCCTAGATGTTACTAAAGTAAGAATCTGTGACTTCTTCATTCCAGGCTGCGATCATTCCACTCTGTTCAGGTGGCTTTTGGGCCATGCTATAAAAATTCTTTCATAAATTGAAAATTTCTTGAAAAAGAATCATATAATGAATTCAGGTAAACTAAAAAATTTGTGCTCAAAGATGCAAGAGGTAACCAGGCACCTGCATCATGGTACTGTTGGAAATGAGGGCAAGTCTCAGCCTTGACTGACTGAGCCAAGATCTTGGTAAAGACACTGCAAATACTGAGAACTAGCAGGGACTGTTTATCAAGGAATAAATCTGTTCTCTTAAGTTGGTACAGCTTTACTGTAGGGTGTAAGACTTTCAGGGTAGGAGGATAATCCTTGAAAATTATGCTGAGTTAGACATTTTAAAATTATGCTGAGTTAGACTGAATGAAATTCAGTCTCCAACTCATTTCAGTAGAAGGAAAACAAATACTAAAGATAAGTTGTCATGGGATGAGAGTGATTCCAGGCTTGAAGGTAATTTAGATGTCATTCAAAGAATGTGTGAGTACTGTCTGTTTCTGTTTTTTTTAGTTGATTGGGTGATATGGAAAATTTAAAAAAATTCAGATCAAAACAACTCAACCCACTGATGGTGATCCTCATATAGCATCTCGCATGAGACAGGGCGACTCAGAGAGCAGGAGGCACACATGCTTCTTCCTCAGAGTACTGCAGGAACTGAGTTATGAAATTAAACAATGTGGAAGCCAGGTTTTTGATATGAATTAAACAATGTGGAACCCAGGTTTTGTAATCTGTGAAATCAGGAAGGGACGAGCTAAATAAGGAAGAACAAATCTGAGTGTTTCAGAGGACACATGAGAAAGAAGTTGCTTATTTGAACAAGTGTCTTTCAAAACTCAAGTGTTACCTGAGGGCATTTTGAAATTCAGTTACTCCAAAGAGCTTAAAAATAATTTTTATAAAACAAAGGAGTAATGTTGTTGTAAAATTTGTAAAAAAATTGCAAATTATTCTAAAAGAGCATATAAATAACTGAATACAATTTTGAAAGAAATCTAGCATGTATTTGTATCTCTGCCTGCCACTTGAGTAATCTGAAGTATTTTCTTAACTATTTTAAATACTGGAGATTGCTTTGCTTTTAGCATGTGACTTAATTTATGAATTTTTCCTTGGGTTTTTAATGACTTGCATCACATGGATTATATAAACCATGTGCACAGTTGTATTGCTAATCTCTAAATTTGCATTTTAAAGGTGCCTCAACATGTCAGGTAGTTGTGCTTATAAATGCTGTTGAACTCTGCTTTCCTAAGGATTTGGCTAAGTGTCTGCATATTTCTGTGCAGACATTCCATAAAAGCTTGTTATGGTGTGGTTGATTTCAGCTGGATGTTGTGAAGGAATGAGAGATGGTAGTACTTGTTTCCATTTTCCATCAGTCAGTGTAGTATGTGTTGTCTAATTTGACCAAATTTTGATGGAGGAGTCGTCCTTGAAGTCATACACTTTGTACAAACTTGGGTTTACATGGTTAAGGAGGGAGGTTGGAGGAGGGAGAGACAAAAATGTTGTATGCAGGACAGCAGAATTGGCAGAAAGCCTGTGGTGTTTTTAGCCTGCTATGTAACCTGTCCAACTGTGTGTTGGTCAGCCAATTAGTACTTTAATTAAGTCAAACCATGCTTTGTGTGCAGTGCCTCTTGTGGAATCCATAGTTCAGGGATACAGCTGAGGATTAAGGATACTGGAGGTGAAGCTGAGGTTATTGTGGTTGGATGATGAATACTTGTAGGCGTTACATGACACATCATGAAAATAATCAGGCTTGGCTGGTGCCTCAAATCGTGCTTGGGTTTGAGTCTTGTGTTCCTTTTCTGCTGGAACAGCAACTGCCTAGCTGTAATCTTGCAGTAGGCTGTGTAGCTGTGGTTTGGGGATGGCATTGGAATTGTGTATATTCTTTCCATGGTTAGGATGCAATAAATAAATTCTGATTTTTTTTAGATCCATGGGGCTTAGCATTTGTGTATAAAGACTAAATTAAAAAGAAAAAGAATATCATTGGGTAATGATATTCTGCAAACTGAAGTATCCTGAAACTGGTGGACTGATTTTTTATAATAACATTTTTTATGTTGGAGAGTCAAAATGCAGTTGTGTGAATTCTACAGTTAATGCTAGAAAATATTTTTTTGTCCCTTTATTAATACCAGGTATTTTTTTCAATGCATCTGTTAGCATCGTTATGGAGATTATTCTTTTGCCAAGGAAGTACCTACTGGATGTCTTGATGCCCTCTCCTTCTATTCTTTCTGCTATTGGCATCCACTGCTAAGTGGAAGCCTTGACCTGTGCATTTATTGTAAGAATTTGGTTTTCATCACAATGTTCTCCCAGCTGATTTGAGTGAAGTGTATCCCAGTGGGAGCCATAAATCTGACATCAGATTTCATAATCTTTCTGCACTTCAATAATACTTTTCTGAATTGTGTGGCACTGATAGGGACAATAGAATGGTATCCTGAAATATCTGGGTTTTTTTCCATGTAATCACATCACTGGTAGTAGAAGAGTAGAAGAACTCTATAGTCTGCTCTTGCCTGCTTTCAGCCCTGCACAATATTTAGCTTTGTTGATGTCTATAAAGCAGTTAGAAAATTTAAGCTTTTATAAGGTGTTGTGTGGTTTTCTTTTTTAAATTTTTTTTGTTGTTGTTGTGTGTGTGCATGGAGCTCTATTGCTCTTACACATATTTCTCTTTTAATTAATATGAGCAATTTTCTTTGCAATGGTTTGTGTGTTATTATTTCTGGCTCTTTTCTGTTTTTCATTTGGGAGTAGCATAGTAAAGAGAAGGGAAAGCAGAAATTTACATTAATATGAAACTTCCTGGAGACATTACAGAAATAAATTTTGGGATTTGATTTGACATTAATTTATAAGATACCAGTCTTTCCATGTTGCACTTCTTACACTTTGGTCTGAGGGAGCAAGGCTTCACGCTTTGGTATAAGGGCTGTGTTCTTAAAAAAATGGTTATTTTGTTACAATGTTCATGTCCTTCCTGCAATATGCTAGAAATACCTGAGTGGGTAGCAACTAGTTATCTGGCATTTAGACTACATTAAGACTTTCCTTCAGCAGAAAAATTATCTGGATTGCATTATTGCCTAATCCATTATGCTCAAAGCAGTCTTGACACTTGATTAAGTAATGTGTAAATCTGTTTTCAGAGGTCTGTTCATGCATGGATTTCTTAATCCTTAGTTCAAGCTTCATTTTGGAAGCAAGATTTTGGCAGAGCTTTCCCGTGGTTAGTTTTAGTGGAATCCTGAGCCCATCTCTGATTCTAAAACATCTACTTGCTATTCAGTGGACGATGCTTGGGAAGAATATCTCCCTCTGACAACCAAGACTTTGAGATGTGCTGGCAGTATGGATTTGACACGATAACTTTCTTCTCATCAGCACTAGCAATATGAAGCTTGCTCTGTTTGGAACTTCTCTAAGCATTGACCAAAAACTCAGTCCAGTTTTGAGAGTCTCAGGGAGATCAGTGCAGCTGAAGATAATAATGTTTGTAGAATGAAAAATTGTCTCATGGTGCACTCAAAGTGTACTTCCCTGGAGTTGTAAGAGCACACAGGTTCAAGGGACCTTAGGTGGCCCTGAGGTGCTTGAGGACTTTTCTAGTTAAGTTTCAAGGGTCTCCAGGGGTGGAGAGTCCACAATAATTTTCAGCAGCCTCCTCCACTATTCAGCCACCCTCAAATGAAAACTTTTTTTTCTTTAGGTGTAACCAGAGTTTCCCTTACTTGAGCTTGTCTGTTGCCTTTTGTATTAACCCTGAGTACCTCTGAGACAAGCGTGGTTTGCTACATCATCCTGTTAGCTAATTACAGAATTTCTGTAGACAAAATTTACTCTTTGAGTCATTAAATAAGCTACTCTTTATAATACATGGGACATACATTAAACTGAACAAAAAGAATGTTTATTCTTTAGATTGAGCCTGTTTTCTGCTATAGGCAGTTTTTTAGGTAATATACCAATTCTGTGAAATATGTCAGGAATGTGTTGTTCACCCAGCAGATGGTGAACATTTTTTGAGGACTTGCAGTTATTTAATTGAAGTAGAAAATCTTTAAAAATACATCACCACTTCACAGGCATGGTGCAAGGCACGTATTTGGATTACTTTAGTGATATTCTGACCATAATTATATGGTTGTCCAATTGTTTTAAAGATAGAACTCTGTAGATATATCAACATCTTAAAAGTTTTGATATCTGGCAGACAGTGTTTCTGACAATTATGGCCAACGTTAACAAGGTAATAAAATTCCTCCTATACTTCCTATTTCATATTGCTTGATGTATTTCCTGGTATAAATATTGTAACGGGTAGAACGAGTTCAAAGCAAATCTTTGTGGTATTGTCCATAAAGTTTAATAGTCTTTGTTTTACTACTTAAGTGGGCATGCCTCATTTTCCCTTTTTCTATTTCTTTACCATGTGCAAAAAGTGCCTAACTGAATTAATGTTTATCCTCAATTTTTTTTTTCTTCCCTTCTCCCTTAGATTGCAGCTATTCTCAGGAAACGAAAACTTGACTATTATTTGTACAAGCTGCTACCTGAGATCTTGCAGTCAACTTCCTTTCTGACAGCAAATGGGACCTTGTATATTGCTTGCTTTTGCATTCTAAGGTTGGTATATTGTCCTAAAAATGAAATGTAATAAAGCTATTTTTGTGCAACTTTTCAGTTTGTATAATAATATTTCTCTTTCTTTAACTGGCTTGTTTGTAATGCTTTGAAATAAGCTACAGAAATCATCTTGATTTCTGATTTGACCATTTGAATATGAGACTTTGCTTTTTAAAAATGACTTTTTTATCATTTTTGTAGTCTTCTAAATGAGTAAACAAGTCAAAGTATCCACTTTGCTTCTTTTTCTTTGTTTTACAGATTCAAAATACATTGTTGCAGGAAATTCAAATAAATTCTAGAGGGGAATTAAAAAGGCCTAATCTTTCTTTCCTAGAAATAATTGATGTAATTTGATATTGGTTTCTATTTTCCTCATGCAGAGTCTGTGGCAACTTTTAATTATATTGAACTTTATCCAGCCATCCAAGTTTGTACTTTTTCTTATGATCATAAATGAAGGAAATCTCAGCACAACCTCTGAGATTCTGTAAGATACAGACTTGCTCTGAAAAATGAGCATAAAAAGCACCTCTGTATTCTGTTTCCAGCATATATTTCAAGTAACTATCTGGATAGTTAAAAATTAAAAGTTGCTTTTTATTAATATGATTATGCATTTATTGTAAGAGATGCTATGCACAGAAATGTAAAGCCTAAAGTAGCTGTGGATGTTTGAAAGTTAATTCACAGCATACTCACCAGCCCCTCTAAAAGATAAACCCCTTATGCCTACTTCTAAATCTGTTTAGAGGCCTCTCAGCTTTCCTCCAAAGGTGGAGAAGAAGGCAGAGAAGAAGAGGAGCTGGCTGAGGAGCCATGGAATGCTTTTCAAGTAAATAATTCTCAGAGTTCAAAGTGAATCTATAAGTAATGAGCTCTAAAGAATATGATGTTTTCTGGCAATTTCGGTTGTGTTAATATTGATTTATCTTTATTGCTCTGAACTACAGAGTGCTGTTCCTTATTCTGCCATGTATTTGCCTGTAAATCTACAGTGTTTTATTGCAATGCTGTAGTTCAGTGTTATTCTCTAAATTAAGCTGGTAGGTTTTAAGTTGTATGGTTTTCAGTAGTTCCTCTTACAGAGGATATTAGCCATCTAGCAGATGTGTGACTGTGCCTGTGCTGGTCAGTGAAGTAGGTAAGTGTCTTACTCTGGCAGGGCATCACTTTCACCTATGTGAGCATAGCAGTTTAAGCTGTTCTGACCTCCAGAACAGCATGGCCAGATGCAGACTGGGCAATGGAAATGCTGCCTAGCCCAGGTGCCCTCCAAGTCCTCTTGAAGCATTGTTTGGGTTGATCTAGGTCAGAACCATGTAAAGGACAATTCCAATGATTAAATGTGACAGGAAACACATGTAAGTGCTTACTCTGCCATTCATACAGTTGTGCTGCACAGTATCCAGCCAACATCTGGGGAGGTGTATGTGCTTTTTCTCTTGCAAAGGGATGTCCCTGAGTAGTAAACAGCTGCAGCAGAATCCCTGCTGGCAGAGTCTCTGCACACTGCCCACCACCTGCAATTGCAGGACTTGCAACTAAAATGTTCTTGGCTAGAGTGCTGATTGAAACTGGTGAACTGATTCACTAATAGAGGCAAAACAAGTGTTTAAGGCAGCCATGGTAATGGTGCCTGTTGAAGTACATGAATGTCCAGATATAGCGAGAATTTTGCAGCTTTTCTGTCCAAAATGAAATTCAGAGTCTCAGCAACTGAGCTATTAAATTATATTTCAGAAAACAATGGATAGCATGATTGTTACTCATGTTATATATCAGAGAAGAAATGCTTTCCAAACTTGTATCCTTTGAAGAACGAATACATACCTGGTGATGATCTGCTTGGTGCATTTTCCATGTATTCCTAGGTGATAAGAACGCTTGCTAGGACTCTCAAGAAGGAAGGTCCTCTGTCTTCCAGGAATTAGTAAATGATTAAGAAGTAGTTAATATATGTGAAACAAAACAAGGCATAAAGAATTAGTTTGCATAGTAGAAAGAAGTTGCCAGTGAAGTTCCTGTTATGTCCTTTGTTTTGGAAATACCTAAGAAATCTGGAAGAGGGGCTGAACACTAGTATGAGAGATTGTGTAAGATTATTTACAGTACAGAAATCTAAAACTGACTGTCATCAATTTCAGAAAGATCTGTTGATTAAAATAACTTAGGAAATTTGATAGAGAGAAGTGCAAAGTAAAAAAGCAGCTCTGTCCTTACTCAGGGATGGGCTTTAAACTAGTTGCTATTTATCAGGAGAGTGTTTGAGGATCATTATGTGTAGGTTCTTTGAACAAGTCACTTCAGCACTTGAATATGGTCAAGGAGCTGACTGAGTAGTGTTTGGAGAAAAAAATGAGACTGCACCAGGAAGCTGAATGAGTACATGACACCTTTACAAACTGAGCTCTGTATGCCTTTATAAGAGTTTGTCCTAAGATCATAATGTTGAGAAGTCATTCACTTGAAATGTACTTAATGTCTTGTATTTAATATACTTGTCTTGCCGCTTGAGTCATATAAGCTTGCTTCTCTCACCTGCTCTTGGGTGGTTGATGGAGGATGGAAATGTGAGCCTTCAGTCTTTTATTTTTAACCAATTTGTGCCTTTTTAAATGTTTATGCTTTCTCAATGTTTTGATTGAAGTTGTATTATTCTTTGAACTTAATGCTGTGTGATACAGTGTACTTCCTTCAGTGGCCCCTGAGAGCAAGAGTAATGGTTTGTGATTATCTAGGCCAGAAAAATTTTAAACCATCAAAGAAATACCAGTACCTCTGTTTCTGCATAACTGGCCTGAGTATTTCTGGAGTTGATATGAAACCACGAAAAGAGATTGTTTCAGGCTGTGAAGATCTAGATGCTCTCCATGTGGTTCTAGATAGTGATGAGAGATGGGACGTGATAAGATTTGTAGTATAGGATATATGCTGCAGTTTTTAGATCTGTTTTTGCTTCAAAGGTGTATTGTAGCAGCAGCAGTAACTCAGAATTGTCCAGCAAGCCCTGCGCAGTTGATTATTCTTGCCCTCTTGGAGTTCTAGACCAAAGCAATGGAGTAAGGGTTTATAGCTGGACACATTAACTCATATTTACAGTATTTTCTTCATTTCAACTAGGAAAAACTACCAAAATTGAAGCTGATAAAAATACTCTCAAGGATGTAAAACTTCAGGCAAGAATGCGGAATTAAAATTATTGCAGGCATTGTTTTATACTCTTATTATTTCACAAGTGGGTAAAATTTCAAAAATATCTAAGTTCAGTGTCAGCAATGTCTTAGGCAGTGGGTAGATGTTCTTGTTTTAGAAAAGATTGCCAAGCTAACTTGACTGGCTTTCTTTTAGCTCCTATTTTTTTTTTGTGTGTGGTGAATTAGGGTCTATGTACAGGCTGCTCTGTTGGCAGAGCAGTGAGAGTGATGATCTCTGTTAAGGATGTGTGACAGTCCAGCTGGGGGTTGTAATCTCTTCCTCTGGTGAGATCCAGCAGACTACATCTGTCTGGGCTGCAGATGGAAGTGTGGGGTTCCTGTGTTGACAGGCATTGCATCTGTTAAATGAAAGGTGTGATTTTTAGGTTTATGGTTCAATTACGTGTAAAACCTCACAAAGACATGGTTCCGTTAGTCTATCAACTAGAGTAATTAAGTTTGCCCATGTACAGCTTGTAGATTGAGGAATTGAGTGCTTGGCCTGAAAGAACTCCTCGCTCTTACTCCAGTTTCTATCCATAGAACATGTGAAAATAACCATGCAAGTAATAACAAAATCTAATTTTCATTTACTTTAGTAGAAGTTTAAATGTTTCAGTTAGTGACTGTACATTTTTATTTCCACTGAACTTTATTATGTAAAATATGTTACTGTTGTTTCCGAAATCTTGTCAAACCAAACATCGAAGCATTTGTGAAAGGATTCGAAACCATGCCAAAGGAACAAATTACTGTTTCTTTCCCACAGAAAAGGCATTTGTTCTGTTACTTAGCAGGTGTGTCTGGTAGGATGTGTTCATACTTATTAAGATGCTTAAAATGACTTCCCTGAAACTTCATACAGTAATTACTTTCTGAGAGAGCCCTAATAATGAACTTTAGCTCCTGCAGCATTTGGCATTGTCATCCTGAGAAATTATCCTTTTGCAGCCGTGGGAATGAGCAGTGTGTGTAATTGCCATTACATCACTTGCTGCTGATACACTGGCTCTCTTTTCACTTACGAACATAAGCTGGCATTGCTGGCTGTAATGTTATTTTTGCAGAAGTATGAGATGAGGCTGCTCATGCCTTTGACGGCAAGAATAAGAGTTAGCTAATCAGATGGTGTTGATTACTTATCTTTGCTCTGTCTTCTGTGTCGTCAACATGAAAATTTGTCTAAGAAAGTAGCCTCTTCTACCATGTACGTGTTTGCCATTTTGTTGGTTTATTTTGTTTGCTGTGTTTTTAGAAGTGTAGACTCCATTGTAATCCTTTGTTTTCTCACTGATATTGCTTGTCATCTGAGCAGCATTGGTATAATTGAAGTATGTTTATTATCATGCTACCAAATGTCACAACTCTGACTCTTGTTTGCCTGTGTTTGGCTTGAATAAGTTTGAAAGTGCAGGTCTCCTGAGCAGACCAAGCATGGTGGGTGGCATTGTGTCTGGCATGCAGTTTGGCTTTCTTCCTTTAATAATGACCAATTTATAGAAAGATTTTCTTAGATATTGCCATTTTTGCCATTTGTGTAACTTTTTTTTAATTCTTATTGTTGAAGGAATTTTGGTAGTTGAAATTGTGTGAAGTCTAAAAGAAATCCAGATCCAGCTGCCAAAAATGAGAGCCTTCGCAGCTTAATATTACTGAAAATTCACTGTTGCTTCCACTTGTAATGTAGAGACTGATTCCTTGGCTTACTGGAAATGTGTACTTTCCTGTTTTTAGCGTCAGTGGATTGTATGTTTGGAGTGTGGCATGTATTAAAATTGTTTGATTTGATTTCTCTCTCACCTGAGTGCATTGCTGCATTCCACAAGGCAGATCTTCCTGAATATCCTACTTGTATTTGGACAAGTAGCAAAGAGATGACTGGCTATAAGGTCTTTTAGGAGATTTTTCTGTAATTAGTATCTGCAACTTTTCAAAAATATGTATTGGAAGACACTGACTTCCTGGAAGAAAAGTAGCCACTTAAATTCCTGAAAGACTTCATTAATGTATTCATTTCATTTATTTATGAAGCACTTTGGGAACACCTTGAGAATTATGCAACTGTAAAAATACAGCAATTAGTGTTTACTAGTAAGTATAGATTAATGTAAGAAGACAAAATTAATACATAGTTTGTAATTTTATAATACAGATAAAATACAATGTGGTGCATGAATGTTCCATTTATATGTAATATGTGTCTAAATTACTTTTTCAGGAAGATACTTGGAAAATTCTACTTTTGGTCTCCTGGCTTTGGTGCAGCTTTACCTGCTTCTTACATGGCTATTCTCATTGAAAGGAAAAGCAGGTAGGGTTTGTGTTTATGGATTTTCAGCTTAATATAGTAATGTTTCTTGTTTTGGTTGTTTGATGATTGACATTTGACAGTTCAGTGGCCTTATTTCAGAGTGCTGGAAATACAGTTCATCTGAAATAGTGTTGTTTTGCAACCTTAAATTTAAATCTAGAAAGCTACAGTGAAAAAACACTTTACAAGCATTCAGTTTCAAGTTTGTGGTTTGTTTTGTTTAATGAGCAGTTGCATTGCTCAGTATTGCCTGATAAAGCTTGGTTTATCAGGGCTTCCTAATGAAACTATGGTTTTGTTCTTGTTTGTTTTTTAAAATATAATTTGAGCAATGTTTGTAATTAGTCACAGAAAAGAGAATGCTGATGATTTGAATTAAGAATGGGACATTAATTAAGATGGAGGAATTATAGGATGTTGTGGAGAAAACTGTGGTTTGAAATAATTCAGGTTGGATTAAATGTAGTGGTACAGAAAGCAAAGCCTTTCACTTAAGGAGAGGTGCTGAAGTTCATCTATCAGAGGTAAGTTCATTATGAAAGTGTTATGAGGGGGAAGAAAATTCTAAGTAATCCAAGGATAGCCCAAAGCTGCCATTTGTAATGTGCCCGGGAAGATGGCAGATGAAATCCTGGCTTGGAAGTTTTTATTGTTGGAAATCCAACTCAACTTCCATTGGTAGCTTGTATAAATAGTGTCAATTACAATACTTTCTTAATTTACTGTGAAGTGAGATGCTTTAGACATCTAGTTAGTTAGTTTAATTTAAAGAAGAGAAGGTAAAAGAAGGGTAAAGGATTGCTCTTTTTAAAGATAGTGGAGGAGGTACTAGAGGTGGTGTGAATGCACTTTTGATTACTTTGGATGTCTGAAACTTCCTTAAGGAGTCATTTAAAACTAATGGCAAATATGTATCATTATGTTGTTGACTCACTGTCAGGCCCCATTCCTGAAATTCAGCTGTGGAGTAAGCAAATCCCATGCCAAGTTTTATGTATGTCAAAGTTCTATCCTTTTAAAAGAGAGCCATTGTTTTTGAAGATTTAGGATGTGTAAGAGTTTCTGGAAGTATGGGAGCACTTCTAAATCACTTTCTTTAATGTAATTATAGAGAAAATAATCATTATCAAGTTACAAAATAATCATAATCATTACCATAGAAGTTAAGTATCTTTTTCATGTCCTCTCTAGCTGACTGATTTTCATCTTGCAGTAATTACTTTTACGAGATTGATACATTTTAGTAGAACTTTATCTAGTTACTTAGACTCCTGCACTGATGTTGGTATCACAGTATCATTTTGGGGTGAGAGCAAATATATTTTCTCCCTTTTTTCAGTGGTAACACGGGCTTAACTTTTCCTACAGACTTGTTACAATGTGAGGCTTTTCTGTGCCAGACTTCTAATATTTCTAGGTAACATTAAAGAGGAAGAAATCAAGCTGGTTGTCAGTCTGTGATCTTCTTGTACCTTTCAGAATATTTGTGACTGGGGAGTTGAAACTGCTTATGAGCCCAAACCTGTACAAGGTTTTCGTATAACAGCAAAGCAACTATGAGAAAGTTGCAAAGCTACACTTTTTGAGAGTAACAAAAAAAAGTAGGCAAACAAATTTTATGTTAAATGGGTTTTTCTAGACTTGTTTGTAGTAATGTATGGAAGCTCTGACATGTTAACAGGATTCTGTTTAGGATCTGAAACTTCAAAGAAATGGAAGTTGAAATATGACTGTCATTTCCACATACTAGAAATAGTATGTGGAAATGATAGAAGTATATTGGTACAGCATGTATGCAGTGAATGATGCTTGAATACTTAATTTCTGTAGGGTTATTCCCCTTTCTGTCAGAATCCATGATGTGTGACCTAAGATATTTTGCCTAAAAATTCATATTATGTTTGATGAGTTAAAGGAAAGAAGGAAATCGTGGTATTGCAGTATAACACATAGGAAAATGTTCTTAATGAAAGAAATTGTTAAAAGATATCAAGAGGTATTTGAAAGTTAAGTTTTTTTTTTTTAATATGAAGTTATTTGGTATGTTCTCAGATGGCAACTATGTATAATGTGCAAAATGCTGCTGCTGACAGTGAAATATGACTTTCTGATTTCACATCTGTTTGTCTGTTAGCTTCTGTTACAGGCAAAATCAAATTTTAATAGACTCACAGTCCCTTAGGAAACTGATGTTTCACATGGAGACACACAGGGGCATTTTCAGTTATCTGCTGAGCAGCTTAGAACAAATTGTGAAAAATCAGGGAAGTGGGAAAAAGTCCTGATTTGAGTTCATAAACCTATCTGTAGCCCTTCAAATTGCTACTAGCAGCTGGCAGCAGCATTGAACTTAATCACTTAATCTGTTCCCAAGTGGATACCCTATTTTAAGTACCTCACTGGCATTTGCTTGCGCAGTGTCCTTGTCAGTCTTAAACTTGGGAACTGCAGGCTTATAAATCAGATTTTCTTCCAAGTGTTGCTGTTCATGTGTGCCAGTAGTATGTAATTCATATGGAAGAATGGGAAAAAGATTGATAGCTTGGCTAGGTGCATTATAATCCTGAGGAGGAGCATGTTTTCTAATGTGTTACAGAATTAGTTTGATTGTAGATTTTATCTGTGTTATATGTAATTACAGATTTGCAGGACACTGGCAATGAGGAGCGGAGGTGACATTGCACAGAAATGTCAAAGAGACTCGGGAAATGCTCTGCACTGTATTATGCTCCTACAGGTCTATAAAGATAAAAATGGCACATTAATATGTCCATGTTTATTCTATGTGGTGACCATAAAATATAGTTGTCCTGTCTATGAAAACTAGTTTATCAGGATCTGTGGAAAGGCCAAGGAATAAAAACACTTCCTAACTTTTCTGTATATCTATCCATAAATGTTCTGTGAGATTATTGAAAGAGAACTGGTCACATTATTATGATTAAGTAATGTTTTGATAAAAATTATTTCTTAGATAAGAGTTGATTTTGGATACATAAACATGGAGATTATGAATCTGCGCATTACAAACACATATTCTATGCCTTTTGTCCCTTACTCCAGTAGGAGGAACTCAGAATTTTTCCCTTTTTCTAGTGCTCTCAAGCTATGTGGATTGCCTTTTAGGGTTAGGAGGAAGCATTTTTACTGACTCTAATTTGTTTTAAATGCAATATTTTAGTCATTCTTTATGTTTATGTTGTCATAATGGCTATGGTTATATAATAATAAGCAAGCAAGCTTCTAATAGGTGCAGTGGCATGATTATACTTAAAAGAATATAATGTTCTTTGCAGTTTCACCTGTTTTACATGTTCTATTAAAGAAAAGTGTGCAATTGTTTTATCACAGTTTTGTAGTATTAGACATTAAAGGCTGTGTTAATGTCTCCTCAAAAATAGAAATTATTCAGTTCCTTTAATTTCATTGAGCTTCCTTAGGAAATCATTGCATTCATTTTATTAACCTTTTTATGGAGTTAACCATACAATCCTTCTTATCTCCTACAGGTGTTATTGTCAACAGGTGATAAGAAGCAATTTTATTTATAATTTTTAAAAAAGCATATTTTGGCTTCTGTTTGTAATTCCAAGTTACAGTCTCCTGTAATTTCTTTCAACATCTATTAAATGATATCACCAAGAATTGAACATACAGTAAGGAGGAGATATGCAGCTTGGAGTGAAAGGCATGGCACTGCCTTGTTCTAGAAGTACTGAAACTTGTTAGAAAGCAAGGAAGTAACTGAATATACTTGTTAAAATTGTTGTGAATCGAGCTGTTGAAATGTGATTTGAGACTTGGCTGAAGCCAGCCTGTTACTGGAAATCTGATTAGAGCAGTTGTACCTTGCTGACTTCTAAGACAAAAAAGTACCATAGCTTGGTGGAGAGCCTGTATTTAAGTGCTCTGTGATTACTTTATAGGAAAAAATTGTGTTCTCTTTAAGTGTTTTGTAAATGTGCTGATATTTCAAAACCATTTCAAGTTGTGTTTTGCTAGTAGCTAAATGGCAAACTTCATTTTATTGGAAGTATACTTTATTCTTGCTCAAGAAATCATGTATTAATGAATTTCAAGAACTATAAAGCTTTAAGAGGGGACACAATTCCAGTTTTAACTAAATTAATTGTCTTGTTGCCTGGCTGTTTTGGATTTTTTTCCCCCTGCCTTTTGTAACTGATTATGCTGGAGAAAGTTTAACTACAGCCACCTAAAATTTCTGTGGTGTTTGTGAGGGGACACTTGTGGGGTTGCCCCTGCTCCCCCCTTAGGCTGCATTAATGTTTACATACTGGCTGTTAACGTTATAGCGGCGCCTGTCTCGTCGCTGCAGTTACGACTCTGTCACTGATGGTATTATAAAACTTGAGATTTAGGGCTTTTATAATTTGGTTGTAAAATCTTGCTCTGGGCAAGTATTTGTAATATGTTTTTAGTCGAAAACTTCGGGTGTTTTTCATAAAAAAAAATTAGCATGCTGGACTCCTAGAAAAATATTTGAAGCACATGCATTTAAAAAGTAAAGCAGTGCAACAGTGCGTGTTATAGAGGAGATCTATATATACACACACATATATATTTAGTGTTTTTGGAAACAAAAGTATTACTATGCATTGCTTGGAAAAGTGACAGAAACATTTGTGTGAGAACAATGTGGAATTTTTGCAGTGTATGTTTGTTCTGATTAAACATTCAGTGCTGTTGGGATTATTTGCTTGCCATAACGGCCATTAGTCTAAACACACTGTAAAGGAGGCATATGGCAGTAATCATTAAAAATATACACTGTAAAGAAATACATGAATTTAGTAACTTTGTAAGATTCAAATACAAATTTATTGATATATATTTCTTTATAGAAGGATAGTATATTTAGATTTGAGGTGACAATCTCCTTTCTCAGAAATGTTTTGTGGTTATTCAGTTTGACATATTTTAGGGAAACAGATAAATCACCATTTTAGTGGGGTGAGTAATCAAAACAAGTGAAAAAACTTAACACAGCAAGTGTTTTTGCAAGCTTTAGTCGTACTTGCTACAAGTAAGAAATTGAGAAAGCAGGCTATGTTGAAGGGTAATTCTTTACATATTTTTTGCATTGTAGTGAAAAAACTTTGGAGTCTGGATCACTGACATGAGTATTTTGTGGTGTAATCTGGTAAGGAGAGCTAGCAGGGAAACAAATTTTTTGGAATTGTACCCCTCTAGAGTGATTATTGCTGTGGAATATGGAGCCAGGCTGTAGAAGTTACTGGGAAAGCTTTCTGTTTCTAAACCAAAATAAGTTAAATTTATTGTACTTCAGCAACTGCCTTGGTGAGAGTCAGTGTTTGAGTATTTATGTTTTTATAGTAACAGTGCATAAAACATTTGAACATGTTTTGCTGCATGCTTGGAGGGCTGCTACTGTGCTGTAGTTATAGAACCATCTCATAAAATATTTTGGATTGGAAGGGACCTAAAAGCTCATCTAGTTCCAACACCCCTGTCATGGACAGAGACACCTTCCACAAAAACATTGCTTTAACAGTTATCAGAAGTAGGGAAAACTGATCATTCAAGGCTGGGAGTGCAGAAGTGTATCTGAAAGAGGCTGTGATGATGGCAATATTGTGAATGGCGGGTAGCTCAGGATAGGCAGCTCTTGGGATATTTTTCATGGAAAAATCTGTGATAGGCTAGTATTTTAAACTAGAAGAATTAATACTCTGAGGTATATCCCTGGCAGTCATAACTTTTTTGATATATTCAGAGAGTTTTCTATTTGTCTTACTATTATTGCATCATGTCTTAATCCTGTAAACAGTTTCTGGAGTTTTTTAAACTGTTCAGTTAATTCAGTATTAATGAAGTCCATTTTTAAGAACTGTGTTTTCCAAGTGCAGGAGCAGGCAATTCCAGTATGTTGTGAGTCCAGAGAGTGAACCAGAAGACCAGTTTGGCTGAACAGTGAACTCCTCATGGAGCTCAAGAGGAAAAGGAAACTGTGTGATCTCTGGAAGCGAAGTCAGGCATCGTAGAAAGAGTACAGACCTGTGGTTTGCATATTCCGGGAGAAGATTTGAAAGGCCAAAAAGTCAATTAGAGTCAAAACTTGCCTGTGCTCTATCTGACAACAGGGAAGGGCTTTTTAAAGTACATTAATAGCAAGGGAAAGTCTAAAGAAAACACTTGTTTTCTGAAGATACTTGGTGAAGGTGGTTGCCTGACTAATACAGATGTAGAAAGAGTAGAGTCTGTTTTTTGCTTCCATCTTTAACAACACTGGTCGATCTTGAGCTGCTCAGTTCTTTGATTTGGAGGACCATGTATGTTAGTACAATCCGTTTGCAGACACTGAGATTGAAAGGAACCAGTTGTATCAGCTGGGTGTTCACAAGTCCATGGGGCCTGATGGGATTCATGCCAGAGTTCTGAAGGAGCTATTGGGTGTTGCAACAGGAGTGTTACTCAGTGTACAGGAAGGGTCTGAGGGAAGACCCAATAAGCTATAGACCTGTTGGCCTAATCTCAGTTTCTGGAAACATTCTGAAGATTATTCTGGGTAATATTGAAAGACATTTAGAGGAGCATCATGATCACCAGGCACAGTTAACAGGAGTTCACAAAGTGAACAGGACTTGTCCTGTTTTCTTATTTGATGTCCTTCTGTCACTAGGTCACCCATCTAGTGGATGAGGGAAAGGCTGTCATTTAAATTGTAGCCATATTGTGAGCCTGTCCTGTGTGAAGGACAAGGATGTCTTCTGTGGGTCATAGAAAGATGCTGTGTTACTGGCATAGTATAAACTGTCTGCTCCATTTGTAAAAGTAGCTGCAGAGTAAAATTTTCTTTATTTATATGAACTATGGAAACCACTTGGCTTACTGTGTGAGAAAGATCTTCTCTCCTGTATGGTGTTCTTAATTACTCCTACAGCAAGTCTATCCTTCATTCCTGCCCTTTACTCTGTGTGATTCTGTGTATGCACATAAGATACAGGTATAATCCTTATACTTCTGGATAAAAGAAGTGGTTGCACTCATCACTTGGACTTTCCTAACTATCTGAAATGTGTGTTTCTATTTCATACCAGTCATTTCTTTCCCACCAGTTAATGATTCACCATTCTGTCTCATTATTGTCTAGATAACTGTCTTAAACTAGATTTCATCCACTTGAGATAGCAAAAGTTTGGCAAGGCAAATTCTTTACTTGTGAACAGAGCAAGAAGGTTTATTGGGAATCAGTAACTACAGTTCCATACATGTGTAGTCAGTCAGTCCAGGTTATAAACCATCCAGGATTCTGAAAAACTGTACCGGTTCTGCGTAAGTATTAAGCAACCAAGTTTAACATTCAGGCTGCAACATTTGAAAGCTGTAAAAATTTGGTTCAGTTTTTTTGTGTGGCAACTGAAATCTTGCACAAGATGAAGAGCAGCAGTGCAGCTACAGATTTATAGTTGACAATTCATTTTCAAGGATAACACAGACAGGGAAGAATACTGGAAGATCCCTTGTGAAATATATACCTGATTCTGGAGACACTGCAGAATGCATTGCAGCATCTGGATGAGTCTGTGGAGACTGGGTTTATTTTCTCTGTGTTATTAGAGTCAGGGCTGAGATGGATCATGCAGGACTATTTGGTTGCAATTGCTCAGCGGCCTCCAGATCTCGAGTTTCAGAAGGATTTACCTGCATAGGCTCAGCCACGTGGCTGCTTCATGAAAGTAAAGACACCTCGGGCAGCACCCATTAAACTCTGGCCTACTCTATCAGTGCACGTGAGGCCAGCCTGGGTGAACAAAGGGCAGTGCTAAGGTCAGGTAGCAAGCTCTGATAGGTCCCAGGTGACTGTGCAGATACCTTCCTCTCTTTCTGCATGGCTCCATGAGTAACTGAGACTTGATTATAGTTTGATTTTTAAAAATTATTTCAAGAACCATTTTTGGCAAATCTGTTTCTGAAATGTTCACTTTTTAGGCTGAAAACTTAGGTAAAAACGATTTAGTCATCTGCATAGTAGTATATTTTTGTATTCTTTGTTTTTCATCATTAACTATAAAAAAACCCAACAAAATTTGTAAAACTTAGTCCTGTTGAAACACTGACAGATAAAATGTTAAAATTCCGACTGCTGCTGAACGTTGGACTTTTCTGTGAGTCTGACTTTAATTCAAATGGCACAAACAGTGGATTAATTGCTCTGTCCTGCCGGCTCAGCACTAGCATCCAGGACACACTCATTTGGACTTCCTTGGCTTAAGCAAACACTTAATACATCTTCTGTGTCTGAACGCTTGTGTGTAACATGTAGGTCCCAGAGGGAGAATAAATACTCTGCTAGTATAGAATAAACTTCAGATGCTGCTTAGGTGAGCTGGCTTGAGTGCTGACATTTACCTGGCAAGATAATTTCCATGCCTAGCATGTCCCTAGTGCAATGGCTGGAAGTCTTGGAAGGAACTTTTTGGTGCTGTGTTCCTCAGGTCTGCTTGTAGGATATTGTTGTTAGATGCTATAGATGAGAGCTGCTTAAGTATTTGTTTCCATGCAAGCCACACCTATAAACCCTCTATAAAAGAACTGACTTTTCTGGACCCTCATTGTTCCCAAGGAACTAAGGTCGTTGTTAGCTCCTGCAGCAGGAAAAGTGTGAAGGTAAAGACTTAGAATGGTAGTGATTTGCTATATTTAATTATGCAAAGCTTTTCTGTGGCAAAGATTACAGCACTGTTCTTAGGTCAAACATCTTACTTCCCCTTCTTGCCCTCTCCGCTCCACATCCTGGGACAGAAAATGACATGTTTTTATTTCCTTCAATAAGGAAATGAAATGCTGTGTGTTGTAGTGTTTCTTGTAATCTAATGACCTCTGTTCCAGATTGAATCTTTTTTGATAAAGTGAGTGTATGCCGTTTTAAAACTTCTCCTAAAGACAGTTTGTCTAAGAAGCAGGAACAAACAGTGTCCATGGTATTAAAGGCAAGCCTGGTATTAAACAGGTCTTATGAATTTGGGCCAGTACCTGTTATCGCAATCCAGAATGCTCCAGCTGTGGTGACAGACTGAAGCAATACGGACTGTCTGGTAGTGCAGCATAATTTGGTCTATGTGAAGGAATTTATATGGGCTCCATCTTGCTGCTTCAGTGATATGTTTTTCCTTTTAAGCTCTTCAGTGTCTGTTATTCATTCCTTCTGAGCAGCGGACTGAGGAACTAGCAAAAATGTTCCAGTATCAACTGTTGGCAATTTGGATGTTTGAGCATAATGCCAGAAAATAGTAGGTTCAAACTGGACTTGGCAATAGTTTATTTCTGTCTTTGGTAGGTGAAATGTCTCATTAACATCTGTCTGTAGTATCTGGCACAGTTCATCATCCAGGACTGATGTTCTGCCAGAAACTGGCTTCTCAGTCAGTAGGGATGTGTTGAAATGACACTCAGTCAAACTTTTAGTGTGGTTTTCTTGCCTTTCTAGAGAAAGTTCACATTGGTTTCTGATGTTGCTGTTCCTTGGGACCCCTTGGTGGACCCCCATTACGGATGTAGGCACATTCCTAATAGACACATTCTTCATCTGTCTTCTGAGTGATTAAATTAATAGTTCCTAACTGGATTTAAAGCCTGTTTTTAAAATTACTTAATAGGCTGTCATTAGAGGGTCTAAAGGGAGGGGAAAAAAGCAAATGTCACTGTACATGTTGACAAGTCTAACTCCATGCACTACTTCCCTTGGAAGTGATAGTCTGCTGTTGCTGAACACAAGGGCATTTAGAAGTTAGTCACACCATGTGAAAAGCTTCAATAGTTACTTGTTGCAGTTAGATTGATTTGTCAAATCAAATAGCTTTCTTATTTTTACAGATTGTTTCAGGTGCTTTGTAAACAGTACAATTCTATCACAAATGTAACATTATAACATTATGACTCTAAAGAGAAAATCAGTTCTAAACATGCAAACACTACAAGAGGTATTAGTCTTACAGACTTGAAAAAACAGTATCAGGCTGCTTAAGTCTTTTGAAACAGATGAAATAACTGATTATTTGAGTAGCTTGTCAAAAAACTTGTGGACTGGACTGTCTCAAACTTGGCACAGACTATAAATTGGAAAGGGAAGGCCAACCATTCCAAGGGGCTTCTTGGGAAGCCTCTGGAGCTGCTTCTTGTTGAGGTGCTGTGAGCTAGTTTTGGGATATGCAGGTAGGGTGTGGTTGAAGGGCTCTTAACTTAAGAAGGGCTAGAGGGTAGAGGTTGAGAAGAATAGGTCAGATACTGCATAAATTTCAGCTGGTATTGGGACAGCCCCAAGCTGTCAACTGAAGAAGTGACCTTATATGACAAATTGTTTCTCCTTCCTGCCTTCTCACTCTTAAAATACACTGAGTATATGTCCAAGGCCAGTGAATACTGGACATATTTTCAACTCTGAATTTTTTCCATGCCCTGTCCTGCTCTTCCTAATTTTTATTAACTATTCTGTCCATAGTGTCCTATTTTACTTTAGAGTGGTAGTGATTGCCAACAGACTGCATTAAACAATGACCTCCTGCTGCTGAGAGTGTCCAAAGCAGTTTTGTTAAAAAGTGTTTGCTTTTGTGTCCTATGCTCATACCTTCCAGACAGAGTGGCCAAACAGCCCATGCCCAGAAAGAACTGAGTGTTTTCTTTGTGATTGACTGAGCTGATTAAAAACAGTTCAGTGTTACTATCAACAGTCCAAAGAAATTGTTGTTTGGGGCCTTACTTAACACTAGATAGACCTTCTGTACCAAGAATGTGAATAATTTAAAAAATCCTGAAATCCTTCATTTCTTTTCTTGAGGTTTGATTAATTTGTTTTTCTTCTGTTATCTCCCAGTCAGTCATTCTCTAATACTAATAAGCTTTTTGGAATCTTTTTATCTCTTCACAGAATCTTGTGAGGTTAAATCACACTTTAATTAAGAGGTTTTTTCCCCTCTGTAGGTCAGCGTTTGTTTTTGCTCTGTAGATACCATAGAGAAACTCAGAGAGAAGGAAGAGGGAGGGAATAGTGAAAGAAAATCTGTACAAAATAGAGCATAAAGGAGTTTAAAAAAATTGAACTATAGATATTATCTTGTGTTGCACTTTCTGGAAACTCTGTAAGAATTATTGGTACTAATTTAGCTGGAATGTATTACTGTAGATATATTTTATTTTTGGCTTCTCTCCCATTCCAGTTTTCTCATACCCTTTCTTTGGCATGTATTCAAATCATAGAACATGTTGAGTTTATTTTGTTTCCTTTTAAGAACAACAAATTCTGAGTATTTGCATAAAACCATTTTGCTTAACATGTAATGTGCTCCAAGCAAGAATTACTGATTTACAGTTTTGAGCAATTTCAGTTTCTCCAGCTTGCAAAGTGTCCATTTCCTACTTTAAACAACCCAAAATATTGAAGGAAATTACTTTAAAAAAAAGTGGGTCTTGAGTCCTTAAACTGTATATTTTTGAGATGAAGTTCTGAACATGATTTTTGTGCTAAGGACTTACCTACTGGTCTTTACTAAACCAAAAAGTTACCATGTTCTTTTTTGAAAACTCACTGCTTAAGTCTGTTTTCATAATTTTCAGCATTATTTTGAAAGCTTGTCTGTTCCTGCTGATTTTAAGTGAACTTTTGCACCAGGACTTTGCTGCTGACCTCTGGCTGTCAGTAGGAAATTGGTGGGTGTGAGAGATTAACGATACCCTAAACATAATCTGCAGTGCTTGTGTTATTACAGGGATGCAATCACAACTCCACATCTATGCTGGGTTTGCTTGTGGTGTCAAGCTGCTGTAGAGCAGAGAAAACCCTACCTCTTACCTCTTCATTTTAACTTCTTTCATTTCAGGGAAACCTGTGATTTGTGTATTTGACTTAATTCTGCAGGTTATAAAGTAATGTTTTACGGGCGGGGGGAGGGATTGAAGCTGATGGGAGGAATTCTTCCTGTTTTTACAGACCACGAGTCCTGTCTGGGGAGCCATTACAAACTATTATGTTAGCTTCTTAGTTTATGTTCAGAAATTAAAGCCAGAGTTAACTCTTTTTGAATCTTTATTTTTCCTTTATTTGCCTTTGAATTCAGAAATTCTTATAAAAGTAGTTTTACTTGTCATTTCTTAGACTTTTAAAGAATAATAATGAAAAAAATAGTTAAAATACAGTGATAAGTGTCAGAATATGCAACAGATTCAGTGAACAGTGACATTCATATAAAATTCAGATTTGATTTTGTAGGAAATTAATGTAATGAATTTATGGAAAAAATGGTTGGGGAAGTCATGTAGAGTTCTGATTTCGTTGTGTAGGTCACAAGGAAAGGTGAATTTGATTCTAGTACCTGCTTCTTCTTGATTTGTCAACATGAAGCACTTTTGGCAAAGCAGATAAGCAGATATCAGGAATTTGAAGTTTTGGACTGGGGATGAAGTTAGAAAGCTTTATAGCAAAGCTAAAACTGCTCTGGTCTTAGCAGTGAGTTGGATATTTTTATTTTCTGGTGTTTGTCCCACCAGCTGTTAAATTTATTGCATATGTGGAGAAACATAATCCATCAATTACATGTTTAATCAGAGAACCTGTTCTCTTAACTGCATGCATGAAGATTTTTAACAAGGTGCTATATCCATCTTTAGGCTCCTATCCCCCTGTGCTGCTGGCTGCTGCTGTGTTGGGTTATGGGAGCTGTCGCAGGGGTGGGGCCTGGGTGTACCTGCCCTGGTGTGTCCCTTGCCCTGGGAGTGAATTTAGGAGCTCCTTCTTTTAGCTCACACTTAGGGCTGTGCTCACTGAAGGAGATGCCTGTTCAGTCATTTTGTGTTAATTCTGTACACAGTGGTATTCATCTTGCTGTAGCTATTTCCTGTTATTTCTGACTTGCTAACTTATTTCCCCTTTAGTTTTGAGCAAGACAAAAAAAAAAGCGATCATAAGAACCACAATACTGGTAAAAAAGAGCAGTTATAATAGTTCAAATAAGTTTAATTAATTGCAGTGAATGTTTAGATTTCAGGATGTCTGCTCAGAAAGGTTTGTGGTTAAACTGAAACAAGGCAATAGAGAAAACAATTCTTTAAACTTCATGAGGAAATTCTTCATGAGTTTTTCATGAGGAAATTCTAGGAACTGGAGTGCTGCTATTAGACACAAAAGGTAGGCAGGGCAAGGCAAAACGTATGAAAGAAAGAAATATTCAGAAGGAAGAATAAATATTGAGAAAGATATTGTTTAAAAATGACAGGTCCTGCCTCTCTTCTGTGGCTTTTTAGAGAAAGAGAAGGTGTTTGCTTTCTGTTGGAAATTTTCTTTGAGGGCTTCTGTGGTTGCAATAATTAATTTATGGTACAATTTCCATGAGTGTAAGTACTTTCTAAGGATTCATCCCGCCTTCAGGCAAGATTGGTTGGGGTTTTTTTGTGTGTGCAGATGGTGCTGTTGTGTTTTGCTTTTTTTTTTTTTTTTAGCTTAGCAACAACTCTGTATTTAAGGGAAACCATAAATACATTGAAGGAAAACCATACATGAGAGAGAACTGGCAATGAATTTTGTAGGAAAAAACAATCTTGGTGGTATTTAAAGATTGGTATTTTTTATGATTTACTATTATATGAAGTAAAAGCTTATTCTGCTTGTGAAAATAGAGTTATTTTTTGAATTTTATAGCCCATCAAGCCGAGCAAGAAAACATTCTTCAGCAAAGTGTTCCACAAACAATATGTTGGCATGCAGATTTGGACAGTTGCTGCTTCTATTGGCACAAGTAGAATTTTTTACTCACGTGTAAGGGAAATTAGACTTTGGCCTCAGTCAAATAAGTTTTCCAGAATTTACAGCACTTACAAAAAGATATAATTACCTTGCTCACAGGTGAATGCAAAGTCTGAGACCAGCACCCAATGATTTCTTTGACTTTAAAATACTTGTGTTTAAACAAAAGATAAGAGAACTTTAATCTGGTTTGTATTTCCTGTATTTTCATTTGATGACCTAAAGATGAATTTTGAAAAACTGGGACAGTTTTAGCAAAGAGCTATAAGTATGATTAAAAACTTAGGCAACATCATGGAAAAACTGAAGGAGTTCAGTTCTTGTTTAAGAAATGGTATTGAGTGGGACTTGGTTGGAGGGGGTAGTGTTACAGGGGAGGTAAAGATGTAAATGTTTTCAGAGACCAGACTAATTCATTTCTTAGGGTGCAAACTGTAAAGATAAGTACCCATAAAATAATGTATCAGTGATTGTGGTGATTGGAAATACTTAAAAGACAAATTTGATCTTTTTAAGTACATGGCTGATTCATTAAAGAAGAGTTCCTGTTTTGTATTCGTTAGGAAGACAGATTGTTTATCACTCTAATCTCTTCTAGTTTTATAATCTGTGAAAATAATTATTGACGATATTTTGAAGTTGCTTTCCACCTTTTTCTGTAGAGTAATAGAATTGTTCAGGTAAGCCTTGGGAATTCAGCTAGTGCAGCTTCCTGCTTGGAGCAGGGCTGGCACTGAATTCAGTCCAGCTTGCCTGGGGATTTGTCTGGTTGGCCTTGCAGACTTCTGAGTCCCTGTTCCAGTGCTCTCATGACTTGCTGGAGAAAATGCTGTTTCCTTGGGGCAGGTGGGAGTCTGCCCAGCCATTCTGATGGTCCTCCATGCCTGATCAGTGCCTGCTTGTACTGGGGGCCACAACCAGGCACAGGCCTCTGAGGTGTAGTGAGTGCCAAGTAAATGGGATTAATCATTTCCCTTGACCTCCTACCTAAACTTCTGGTAATACAGCCCAGTACATTGCTAGGTTTCCTTGTTATTTTTATCCTGTAGCTTTTTGGGGTTTTTAGCAGTTATTTTAGACTCTTTCCTCTGGGCAGTGCAATAACAAAAATATGTGGTTCTCTGTTGAGGTTTATAGACCATAGTTTAAGAGCTAGTGCTGTTATAATTTCATCTGAATGTTCCTAAGTTGTCCAAAAAGCAAATTTTATCTAGTTAAACTTTTCTTTGAGGAAGGTTTAAATGAACAAGAGAATTATCTTCTAGAAGCCTGTGGTCTTTTGTAATTTAACCATTAAATGTGGAGTCTGCAAGATTGGAATTATTCAACTGTAGATAATGTGACCTGTGTTGGATAACTAAACTCTGAGACCTTGCTTACTCAGTTCTCTATCAAGCATGTTAGAAAATTTATTTAAAAGTGTGAATTGGGAAGAAAAAGGAGGAGAAACTACGTGAAAAGTATACTAAACACTCCTTCTCTTTGAGATTTGAATTTAAGAGCAATTAAAACATTATTACTTTCACGCAAGCCTCCTTTTTCAGGTGAAGGAGACCTGTCTTGTTAACATTTTTTCAGCAAAGTATTTTTTTGGTTCTTTAATTTAATACAAGAAACTGGTAGGATGGACCTTGGTCTACTGTCCATGAATTTAAGGTTACCCCTAGCTCATGTTTTTCCTTCCTGAGTTAAAGATCACAGGTGTCATTAGAAACAGAGCTGGGTATAGGAGAGTCTGTCAATTGAGGCGATGACTGGGAGTCAGTGGGAAGCCACAATGAAGATATTAATGAAAGCAGGCTTTGGAGAAAATGGCCTAAGACAGAAACCATGGAGGAAGAGCAGGCAGTAGGGATTTGTGTGTGTCTGGTCGGGCTTTCCCGTGGTGACCTTGCCAGACTGTCACTGCTGTAGCCACCTGCTAGTGTTGGTGTTGCCAAGACTAGCATTCAGCACTGGGTCATGGACTTTAGCAGTGAAATGTAAGCTGTTTATTAGTATCTTTAAACCTCCCCAAAGCATGTGGTTAGACATGGCTGACTAATTATTTTTATTGTTTAATAATTTCCTGCTCTCTTAATACCATTTCCCAATTATATTCTCCCCCTATTTACCAGCTGCAGTTTTAATACAGTCCTTGGGTTGTACCAGTGACCCTTTTACTTGGCCTACCTCCATCTTTCTGTCCTGTTTTCTGTCAGCTGTCATTGCTACAAAATAGTGCAACGTTTTCTGAACTTCCAACTGCTTTTTAACATCAGAGTTCAGGTTTGGGTTAGGCTTGTTGGATCACATTTGCTCAGGGCCAGGAAGAATGCCCTTTCCCCCTCCCCTTTTTTTCCCTTTTCCATGGAAACATGGGGCTATTTATTTTTAAAACAGTCACAGAGTTAATTTGGAGAAAGAAAACTCTTTCTGCTTGGAGTTATCCTGGGCCTCACAGCCGGGCTTGTTGCAGGCAATTGGAGATGACGTAACCTAACAACTTGCTGTGTTTTCAGTTCCGGAAGTTACTTCCTTGTACAAATTTATTGTCTGCACATTTTGTCTCCTCCCAGCCACCTACTTCTCACATTGGCCTTGCTACAGCTGCACTGCAGCTTCTGAGTTCTTTCCTTCCTCTTCTCTAGCCCCTTTTCCTTTCTTTGTGTTTGTGGTTGGTGAGTTGCAATGTTCCCCCAAAGGGACTACAATAGAAACTAAAACTCATTTAGTGCTTACTTTGTTAGTGTTTTAAAAAAGACTAAATTAATTTCAGTGGGAGGCTGAAAAGCTCTGCATTACAGAGAGGTTGCAGGGGAGAATCCACTAAGTAAGTTATGTGCACATAACAATGATCATCCTGCTTCGTGCCCACTGTAGAATGTACAGCTGTGAATACACAGAGTGTACTCTGAAAGCTGCATCTGTCGCTCCGTTGCTGGTTGAGTCTTCTCACAGGTGTGTTACTGGAGGATGATTTTGAATGTTCTGACATTTTCCAGAATACTCAAAATGATTGAGTTACCAGGTTAGCTGTTATGGGTAGGTTCATCTCTGTGTTTCAAATGGCTGAGTGGATGTTTATCATAAATTTTTAATGCTATTACAGGAGTAAAAAGAAAAGCTAAGAAACATGAAGTATCCAATATTTTTTCTTGAAACTAAATTAAATAAGATTTACAGTACACAGAACTGTGTATTATCTGGCAGTTTGCTACTCAGGAGGGTTGAGGCACCAGTATAGTTTTATCACTTGAGCTAGTGAACGGAAAGACTGGCTGAATGTTTGCAGACCAGCCCGAGAGTTGAATTTATCTATTGCATCGGGTGAATTTTTACCCCTTCCTGTTCAGAATGTCATACAGTATTTTGATCCTTTATTGCAAGTTGTAGGAGCTATTTTGCTTAAATACTCAGAGACCCCGTTTCCTACCTCTTGTCTTCTTTTTTTTCTTGTATGCCTCATCCTCACCAAATCTTTAGATTCAGGCTTTTTTTTCCTTAGCTTCCATGCTGGAATCTTGTTTCCAGTATCTGGCACAGGGTGGTACTGGGTAGAAAGGTATACAGAGAGCGGACTCTGCTTTAAAAAAAAACAAAAACCAACTGTGAAACGAACTGATTTGGATGGTTAAAGTTTTGGACTTAAGCCAAATTTGAATCTTCCCTGTGAGTAGAGAGCAAGTTGTGGAAGTCAGTATGCTGTGTTACTGCTTTCCACAAATTCAGTGTGATGTGGTAGCAGTAAAACTTTTAAGTGGAATGTATCCCTGTAGCCTAGATGGCTCCTGTGAAAAACCTTGATCTGGATGTGTAACTTGACAAACTTATGGACTTGTAAACATGGAGGTTAATAAATACTGAATAAACTCTTTGGATGAATCAAGTTTGGGAACTGTGTGATACAGATTTTTTTCCTGCTATGTGTGCTTTTGTTCACTTCTTCAACTGAATTAATAGCAGGATATGTTCTGTTAACACATGGCTCTCTTAAGCACTCTATGAATGCTTAGAAATTTAAAATGTCATGACAAAATGAAACATGCAAGCCTGTGTTAAACCTTCTGTTTTGTATTACCTTCTGTAGTAGAGATATTAAAAAAAAATCCTAAGTGACATGAAGAAAAGTATGGATTCAGGTTATAGACTGACTTCCATATTGAGAAATTTTAATAGTTGAACGTGTAATGCCTTCACAAAAAAATTCAGGTGTTTTGTGTAAGACCAGTGGTGTCAATGAGAAAAATCCCAAGTACTACAAGGCTGATGGTAAACTCAAGAAGATAAGAACACCAGTCCAGTAGGAAATACTGAAACTGAGTGTTCCAACCTTTGGCTGCAGTTTCTAATGTAGTCTTTGCAGAAGAGGAGGAATAATTGAGGGCAAAGCAAACCTGTAGTGATAATGTCTTCCACTTTCTCAAGGGTGATGGTGGCTTGCAACTCAGGTAGAGAAAATAATTTTAATTTCATCTGAACCCTACAGTGCAGTCGGTTGCTGGAGTAGCTCACATCTATGTAGTCAAGTTCAGTTTTCATTTTATGCTGCAATAGATCAACAAAAATGTGAGAGCTTGAGCCCAAGTTTATTACTTTTCCTAAAGAGCAGTGTGAGCTGTGGGCTGAGACACAGACAGATTAAAAATTTGGAGTGGAAGTAAAAGTAGATAAAGGTTAGAAGAGAAGATGGTGGCCGCTGTTTCAGGGGACTGTTGGCACCATGACTTTCAACTGGCTTGAGCCAAGATTTGTGCATCAGTCTCAGTAGAAAACATTTCCTGATATTGTAGGCAGAAGGGCTAAGGTGCCTGGAGTTGCATAGCACCAATTACAAAACAGAAGTTAACACAGGAGCATTTTGCTGCAAATTCACAATTTAACTTAGGCTTAGGTCAATGTTTGCATGCTTATGTTACTGGCTTATGTGTAGACTTAAGTTGTGATAAGTGCTGTGTGTAATTCAAGGTGCCTTGCCCCTTCTGAGAGCTTCAGGACTCATGTGGAGTAGCCAGTTGCTATATATAATATAACTTGGTTCCTGTAATTCCTAACTGCTTTGGACACTGTGCTATCAAGGTGCTATTTTTATGTTTGCAGTTATTTTTCTATAAGGTGCTAATGATTCATTCTTCATCAATAATCTGTTTTTAAAATCCTCTTTTTTAATAAAATATTCTTAATGATTAAAGTGTTTTTCTTCAGTTTGACAAAAATATTTGTTTCATCTTCTTATTTTATCTTTTCTGTTTATAGGAGAGGTCTTCTCACAATATACATGGCTAATCAAGTAAGTAGTCCTTTATTTCAATAAAGAATAAAAACATGTAAGATCCATGGGAAATGTTTTCTTTAATGTTGATAGATGCTGAGATTCATTGCATTTTTAAAATTGTTGCAGGGTTTTTCTTTAAGAAGTATGTATAATTAGATAACTAAAACTCCCTTAAGAGCAAATTGTGATCAGAGGTCTTTCAGAAGTAGCTGTAAAGCAGAGGCTGAAATATGGTTCCTTGAACTATGCTCAAAGTTTTGTGTATTGTAGCCCCAAGAAGATGGTAATTTTGCATTTCTTTTCCATGATAGAATGGCATTTGGTACTTAAATGATCATTATTTTGCAGATGAGAAATCCAACACCATATACTTCAGTTTTGCAATTAATAATTTTACAACTTGTGTCAGTTGTGCATGCAAACATTTATACCACATGATTGTATCAACTTAAATCTTGAGTCATATTTCTTTTACTCTCCTTCAAATAAATAACATTTATCTAAATGATGCTTTGTGCATTAACTTTTTCGAAATATAAAATGCTTCTGTCACTTGATCATAGTCCTTTAGGAAAGATCTTACTTTGCCAAAGGAATTATGTAGTTTTTGTAAGTTTGAGTTGCATAAGTAGTCACAGAAACTACAAAAAAGAAAACGAGAATTGTGTTCAGACTACTGAGAGAGTTTGCTTGGGCCTCAGTAGAGCTGTGCATGAGTCAAACTCTGATGGTGATGATAAGATTAATGACTAAAAGGGGTGAGACAAAGGCAATGTATCATAGTACAGATTAGGGTGATAAAATTAATAGGTTCTCTTCCGTCCTTGTACAGTCATTGTTTATGACTTGTAATTCTGAGTATTTTGTGGGGGCAGAGCTTTTGGAAGGAGCTGATATCATGACATGTGTTAGCAGGTAGATATCCTGGAAAGTCCCTTTATGCAATTACCAAACCCATTATATAGTTCTCTCTTGAAGTCTGGTGCTTAACAATTTCTTTTAGGCAGAAATTGTTTCTTGGGTTGTTCTGTATTCATAGACTCTGTCTTTACAGACAGACTCGTGAGGAACTTACAGACTTCAGAAGAGAATAAATTTATTTTTTCTCTTCACTTTATTATTGTTGAAGTACCATTGTAACTTTTATAACTTCCTGATTTGTATGACTTATACTCTGTCCTTTAGGATTCCTTTTCTTTATGAAGTTTTTTAACCTAATTTGAAAAGATGACAAGTTCTCCTTTTGGAATTCAATTAACTAGCTGTTCAGAGTCCCAGTAATGCATGGCAACAAGGTTTGACTCCTGCAAGGAAATCTGAACCTTGGAAGTTTTCCTTGAATTCAGAAGGGCACTGTGTAGAAACTCCTCATTCAGGGAAGAGAGGTTATAAGGATGGTGGTATTTAGTTGAACATACTGTTACTCCTTTGGAATAGACTTTCCAAGAGAAGGGGGCAATAGGCGTGCTTAAATAGCGTCACCTCTGAGTATCAAGATTCTGAGAAAGCTGTCATTGTGTTCATGGCTCTAAGGAGGTGCCACATAGGTCACCCGGTGTTGGACAGAGTTGTAAGGGAAAAGGCAAGCTGTGCAGTTACATTTTGTGGATACCATTCCGCATGGATATTCTCTTCAGCACAGTGGCTTATTTTAGTCACAAATCTTTGGTGAAGCCAGGGCTGCCAGGGTTTGCTCTGTAAACTTGTGATCATGTGGTACCTTGTTAGCAAGCCCTGTAATCACAGTAAATGTTTCCCTATTTGTGTTGCTTATCTTTGGCTTAGAACTTTATATGCTTTTATAAGATTCACCTATAAAGTTACTAAGCCTTTAAAATGTTTGTCTGTTAGCTTTAGATTTCAGCATGTCCCATTTTGAAAGCTGTCACATTTTCGTCATTAGTGATGGCAGGTAGATTGTGAAATTAGCTTGCATTTCTTTCATTCTGTAAAACTTGTGTCAGGACCTGTTAGGATGATAATGGAACTAAATATATTCCTTTGTTTTGTTTCATGATTTGCTACACTGGGTTTTGCGGCCTGAGCAATAATTATTAAAGCTTTTTTTGTGTGTCTTCATGTGTGCCTTTGCCCAGGTAGGCAGGAGGTAACTGTAATTACTGTTGGTTATTATAAGTGATTATCATGACTGTTGCTGCACTGAATTTTTATAGCCAGATTAGAGCTTTTAAATCAGAAAATTTAAGTCCTGTTGTCCAGTTGGCAGTATGTGACAATTTGTCCTTGGAGATGAATTTACTTAGTGGAAAGGTGTGTTAAATCTTTATGCATGGTTGCGGTTTTTCATTTCAGTGAGTTAAATTCAGTAGAACATGAAAGGCAGCGAGGTCTAAGGACTCTTGTTCTAAATGTGACATTTTTATTGTTTTTTTAATCTGGAGCTACTGAAAACTTGTGAATGGAAACATGTGAACAAGTGTCCTAGTTAATTTTAAATAAGTCAGTGATTATAGATTTATGTGAACCTGAACTCCCTAGCTGCATTTCCTTGCTGCTTACATGTTAACATGGCAGATTAAAAATAAGATGTTTAGGCTATATATGCTCTATGGAAAAATAGAATAATTTTTTTTTTCAGACTAAATTGCTGCTAAATTGAAGCTATATAAGAATGTACTTTAGGATTTGGATTTTTTTTTTTTTTTTTGAGATAGGAGTTAGAAATAAGCATGGGACTGAAGCATTTGTAGCTTTATTTTTAATGTGCAGAGTCTAAAATCAACTTCTTAGCTTCTCACTGGAAGTAATTTGAATTTTTTAGAACTAAATTAGTACACCTATGTCCTAGCATTGCTTAACATGTGCGTTTGACACCTAAGTTTTCTCTAATAGCCCAGAACAGAGTAGTGGTAATCACTGCTGTGGACACACAGAGCTATGGAGCTTTCAATTTCTATTTTGGATTGCATGTATTAAAGTCACAAAATTTCTAGGATCCTGAGAGATGCATTGATAGTGAACATATAAGATGATCCTTCATGGATAATTTAAGATCAAAAGGAACCCCAAGATTCCAGCAAAAGGTGGAAAGTGAAATGTAATCTTTCAGTTATTTTTATCTGGAACAGTAGATGATATTAATGACTGTCCATTAAGACGACCTATAGCTCTTATCTTTCCAGACACTTGGGGCACACTTTGTTATGAACAGCTCAGCAGTTGAGTTACTGCTTTTACATTGAAGAAACTGTGTCTTTGGGTTAGGGTTTGGCTTTTCTAGTGTTGAAAATAAAACAAAGTTTGCCTTCAAAATGCAAAATAGGAAGAGACTAATCTGAACTAGGACTGACTTGATATAAAGCTTCTTTGAGAAACAAAACTTTAGAAAAATTGCTATGTTGTCACTGATATGCTACCCCAGAGAGGAAGCAGTTATCCTAGCATGTGCTGAGCTGCATGCTGTTTGAAATTCAAACTCTGCATCACTACATCAAAGTCTTTATTCATTCTCTACTAAAACTTCTGGTGTATGGTGGGCTGCTTACAGAATTGGAAATGTTAATATCAATAAGAGGCTTTCGAGGGTCATGGATTAAATGACAAAGCTTTAGCACAAGGTGAAGCAGCTGGGTGCAAAAGGTAGAGTGATGTTGTTGAGAGCTGTTTCGTGAGAGTGATGCGAGGAAGAAGTGTAGGGATATGTCCCAGCCGTAGAGAAAACATTACTGAGTGGAAAGTTATAAATTTGAAAAGTAAGATAAGAAATATAGAAAGAAAGGAAGTAGAGAAGCACAATCTGCAAGTAAAACCCAAAAATCTATTGTGGCAAGAGACATGGAGCTGGACTGACACAATGGGAGTTGGTGTGTGGGAGTGTTAGAGGTAAAACAAGTGGAAAAAAGATGAGAGTTTACTCTAGTTAAAGGAAAGAGCAGGCAATAAAGAAAATGATGGGTTTGCCATGAAGGATTGGATTAATTTAATAATTAATTAATATTAAGAAAATTTTAGGAAGAGACCAGAAAGAGAGACACAGAGAGATGGTATTGTTGGCGTCTGGAAATGGAAGTGGGGGAAATTGTTAGCAATTTCATCTGGACACAGTTTACAGAGAAATCTGGAGATCAATCTTATTTATTTGCTGATGTTGGGTCATCAGTGCATCTGGTGTTTATGAAATACTGTACACAGATCTTTATACACAGAGGAAGAGATACTACTTAGACAAGTACAGAATGAGTTGATCAGTGGCATTGCAGTGGGTGATGCTTTGCTTCTGTATATGATAAAGTAACACAGCTGAGCAGTTTTTTGCTGTTTTAAAGTAGTCCAAGCAGTTTCACAGTTGACTTGTTTTTCAGTTGCATAAAATGGCTAAATCTGGGTTCATTTTGGGTGTATTGTTGTTTATTCCAACTAGTCAAGTGTGAAGGTTGCGTGTAAGTTGTGCTCTTAAAGCTTGAAATATTTGGTCTAGAAGCATGCAAAATGCTGAAACTCAGACTCGAAAATAAATCCCTCAGGATCTCATGGAGAAATTAGTATCCATTGCTCTTCAGTCAAATTTAATTCCAGGTATTTGTATGAATTTTTTACAGGGTGGAAGTCATAGTGATTCAAAATATCACAAAATTTTCATGCTGTGTAATATTTAAAAAAACCTCAAAGCTATTAGCCTAATTCTAGATATCTGGCACACACAGAGAGCCAAGTAAATAGCAAGCTTGACAGAGATATGGCACAATATAGGACATGGTTCAAATGTTTGGGGCCAAGAACCCTCCAATATAACTTTCCATATACACTAAATTTGTTATTGTTTAATGCCCTTTTGAGGGTGATAGGTGGATGGATGAAAGAAGGAGGAAAGAGACTTGCTATGGCAAGAGAATAAACAACAGCCACTTCTAATTGTTATTTTGCTGATCCTGTAGTTTTAACTTTTTGCTAAAGCCAGACTGGTAATATTGTAAAAGAAGGTACTTGCATGCAAGAAATGCACTAAGACTGAGCATTCCTAAGTGATTTTTCTTATGAGCTTATCAAGTGCTTTCTGTACAAAATTGCTGACGTATCTTAGTTGTTACAGATGTCTTGAGAAATACCTTGTGCCAGTTACAATTAAATGAGGGAGGATACTATTAATAATACAGTTTGAAGGGTGTTTTTGTTTTGTGCAGGTTTTACAGTAATGTGCAATCATTTGTCATTAATATAACTTGCAACTCAGAGAAATTATCACCCAGTGCTGCTACGTGCTATAAAACATTGTGTACCAATTCAAAAATATCCTTTAAAATGAAAAAAAAAGAACATTGTCACTTCTTTGTTTGTAACTGTGAAGTAACAGATATTTAACACATCTCATTTGTTTCAGCAAAGCATTATATTTGGCTACACAGTTTATTCATCATAGCACAGGAAAATGTTTTCTGTTTGAAATTACTAAACCGACATTTCATAAACAGGACTGCCTTCCACCTTTTCTTCTCCATTGGGAACAGTTTCATCTTAGTCAAAACATGGAGGGAATCCAAAATGATGAAGGACAGGTGGATTTAAATTTTCCAAATACACATTTTAAATGTTTTGAACCTTTTAGTTGTGGTAAAATGAATTTGACTAGTCATGCCTTGTCTTTTCAGATAATTAAAGTTTTGTTGTGTGCTTTCATGTAAACCTTAGTACTAACATTATATGAGGACTGCCTGGATGTAAGACTTTAGCTATTCTTTTAGCATATTAGCCAAATAGAAATTAATGGTTTTTTTGAATTTTTTCTAACATTTCAGAAGTAATCTCCATAACTGTAAGTGCATCAAGTAAATGCTTGAGACACTTGTCTTCCAGGATTGCTTTGTCACTGTTTTCTCTACTCCTCTTCTGGGGTGACAGTGGCTTTGATTACAGCAGCAGCTGTCAGGAAACATGAGTTTATTGTCTGACAGTGTCCAGATTCTCCATTCATTCCTTGTATTGTCACCTTTTAAGCTGACAGTTTGCTAGTTAAGGTAAAACCATTGTGTTGTTCCTTCTTTCATACAAAAAAGTCTTAAGTACTAAGCTACTTTTGTTTTGTAGAATAGTAAGTGGTTTTATAAGTTACTGTTGGAATAGGAGAAGTACTTTGATATTTGGTTTAGATTGGATACCAGGAAAAATTTCTTCATAGAAAGGGTTGTCAAGCACTGGAACAGGCTGCCCAGGAACGTTGTGGAGCCACCAAGCCTGCAGGAATTTAAAAGGCTTGTACATGTGGCACTTGGGGACATGCTTTAGTGGTGGACTTGGCAGTGCTGGGTTAGCAGTCAGAGCTGATGATCTTAAAGCTCTTTCACAGCCTAAACAATTCTGTAATTCTGTGAAAATTTGAAAGCTCAGAGGGAAAGGTTTTCCTTCTTGGAAACTGTGTTAAACTGAAGCTCAGGATTGTAAAGCCTTGTGGAGGGCAAAGCCCCATTTTGGGACAATGTTCTGAAGCATGTCCTGATTCTCGTAGGGAAGCATCCAGCACCAAGTCATTGCTGCCTGGGTGAGGGAAGAGCAAAAAGCACATAATTTAGTCCTGGCTGGAAAGAAGTCTGAAATACTCACTTGAGGCAGAAGTTCTGCATTTGCATGGACAAACTCTCTTAGGTGATGTCTTGCCATTTGCTGTAGTTGCTAATTTTTGTAGTTCTGTCACAAGCTTTTAATTTTAATGCCAACAAGAAACAAGTCTTGTCTGGTATCAATTTAGACAAGACTTGAAATATTGATTGGAATCAACTCAGTAGTGTTTTCCCTGGGGCTGTAGTTCTAATATAACACATCTGAAGTTTGAAGCTCAACAGAGAGTCCTGGATCCCTGCTTCTAATAGCGGCATTTTTACAACTGTTTTGGCCCACATTGTAGCATGGGATTTTGTCAAGACCTGGTTGCTTCTTCTTCTGTCAGGTCATGTGATGTTCCTTGGGAAGTTCTGCCTCCTGTTGTGGGATGGCTTTTTTCTCCTAGCTCATCATCTGGGCTTGAGAGGAAAGAATCTTCCATGGCTTCTGCTTCATTACTGCCTGGATCTTAGTGGAAAAATAAGGTAGAAAAAGAGCTTGCATCTTTCCCATTTCATGGAAGGCATACTCAGATGGAGCTTATTGTTTATTCTTTAGACATGGCCCTCATCTTTGTGCTGCCTCATGGTTTAAAGCCAGAGGGAGTCAGCCCCTTGTTCTCAGAGTGACACTTGCAATATGGCTGGTGTCACAGCATGGGCAGTCAGGCATCACAGATGCACTTGGTGACAGTGACAGTAATCTGGCTTATGAAACTCAGGAACAAGAACCAAGATCAATGGATTTTTATCCTTTAGATTTTAAAGGGCAAATCTCAACAAAGAAAGCTAATCATGTTAGTTTACACTTGAAGACAGTTTTCTGGAATGAGAAATAGGATTTGTTTTTTTCATGTCATTTCAGTAGGCAGACTGTAATGCTCAATAAATGGTAACAAAATATAGCCTTCTTGGACACTTGATGGCACTTACATTTCCAAGTTATCTTTCCGAAACATCTCAAAGGAAGGAAATAAATACTAATGAAATAGGCTTTACGTAGTGAAAGATCTGCATAACTGGAATAGGCTGGTCACTCATTCCAGTCTCTTTTTCCTTTGACAGGTTAAACTGAGAGTTGAGAACAAACTTTTATTGATTTAAAGCTCTTACTTATTTGGTAATGGCTCTTATTTGCTGTATATGTAGTTGTGTATAGGCATGTGTCTGCAGAAACAAAAACTATCCACCCAGGAAATGATTAAAACTAATCCCAGTTTTGGATAAGAATCTAGAAAAGAAAGCTTGATTTTTCTTCCAGAAGGCTTGCAACTGTTCCTTAACCTTGTTATACTTTTGCTTTTGTCTCATTCTCTCAGCATTCTTGAGGTACAGAATAATTCAAGAAGGACTGCCAGTTGTGTACTGGGGTGGTAAATAAAGGCAGTATAAATGTAGTAGTGGTAGCAAAAAGCCAAACTTTCAATTGAGATATCAATAAAGTTAATGTAATCTACTTGAAGTATACAGAGTTTTCTGAGAAGTTTGGAGGAATATGGATGCTATTCCAAAGAAATAGGTGCTTTTTGTTGCTTGACAGTAATGTTCAGATTTATTTCACAGGCACCTAAACAGAAGAAAAAATTTACCCTTTCATAGAATGATTGAGTTTATTGTGGTGAATGTGCAGGGAAGTATATTGTAAGATCAACATTTCCAAACTCCTTGCTTAGAAATTAAATGCAGATGTTTTCAAATAATCAAAGACTTGGACATGCTTTATTCTAGTCAACAAATACTCAAGACACTTTCCAAAAATTTTATTTTGGAATTCAAAATTAGATGCCATAAATGGGTAAGCTATATACTTTACACATATCATGTTCTGTGGGATATGCAGTTTGGCAACTGAAACAGGCACTATTGAAATAAATTGCTACTTTTAAATATAAACATTACATAGAATTCATATGAGGAGGGAAATAAGCTGAAGTCTTACTTTCTTTTGAATAGTGTATAATGTAGTCTAATTTGATTAACAGAATGCTTTACATAATTAAATTATGGATAATCATGGTACTCTGTGAGAATTTCAATAGGTTGAAACTTAAGGTCATTGTCACTGCCCCCACCCTAAATCTGAAAAAGGCAGGTTTTAAAATTAGGAGTCATGTGAACTTAAACATTGCTGATGTCTTCACTTTTAAGTAATACTGTAATAAAGTTAGATCCTGGCAGCTGGCATTCTTGTGGATTGACATGGCTAATTGGCTTTGGCATCTTAGCCTCAGGAAACCTCATCCATCAATTCAGAGCAGGACTTTTGGCAAGAGTCAGAGAAAACATTTAATTCTTTGTCTCTTGCTTTCTGTGCAAAGCTGCTTTGCATTTCGAGCTTTCCTGTGTGTCTCATTAGAAACTCAATGTTGTACTTATCATTATGCTTCTTTAACGTGATCTTCTATAACAAATATCTATCCATTTGACTTTCTAGAATTAGCAAAAGTGTCAATATTACAATTCAGTTTTGAGGCTAACCTCTCAGCCACAGCTGGTAGCTTATGCAGAATTTCCTGTAAGAAAATATACTAGCTAAAGAAAGGTAGTTGACTTTTATAGTTAACTCCCTGCTGGTCAGTAGTGAAGTTGAAAATAATGCATGGCTTCAGTTTCTGAAGAGCTCCAGACACCCCTCTCTAGTGCATGTAACATTTCTGATTATGAGAATTGCTGTGGGCAGTGATTTGATAGAGCAGAAAATGGGCCAAGAGAGAATTTAAGACTTCCCAGCAGCAGAACAAATCCAAGTAGTGTTTCAAGATGGTTGAGGATTTTCCTGGTGGGAGGAAAGAGTTTTCAGAAGTCTTCCGGTAAAAGCTTGTGGGAGCAAGAGTCTCCTGTTTTTTCAATTTCATGACCATCTTAGCAGTCTTCTTCCCTTCTCTCAGATTGTCAGGCAGTCCTCTTATGTTCTTCAAGCCTTTGAAAAACACAGGCATTATCCTCCTTTTTCCAGTTTCAGTCTCTGTTACCTGGCAGTTTCTGCTGCCCTCTCATGCTTCTAAGTTTGTGAGGTTTGGGAAGAAGGGCAGATGGCCGTGCTCTGGGGGAAATGAGGTGAAGATACAATCTGGGGACTGAAAAAGTTGGGACCTTAAGCAAAAGGAATGCTTATTCTGTATGTAGTGAGGTGTAGATACAGAAACTTCTTTGGAAGGGAGGGATTTTTTCAATTTCCAGCAGTATTTCCCATTTGCATCTCCATTTGCTTCAGAACAATGCTCAGGGTCCAGGTGCAGCTGCAGGAGGGCATGCTCTGAGTGTTCAGTGAAGCAGGTGAGATGCTGCTGCAGGCTTCTTACTCCTGCGCTACCCAAAACCCTGGAGTCCTCTGCTGAAGCTTGAAAATCAGAGGCATGGTAAGAGTGTGTTTGAGACAGAATGTTATTAATGTATCTGCTTTGTCCAGTGGTGAGCTCAGGCATGAAGAATAGAGGAAAAGTTCTTGAGCTGGGTTCTCTGCAAGCTGCTGATGTGGAAGAGTTCTGGGGAACAGTTGTAAGGACCTAGTGTCAGATAGCAGATTTACCAAGAACACACTAAACGTTGTTTGGCTCACTCTTGTTGGAGCACAAAGGAAATTGGGTAAAGGTGTTTTTACGTAGTCAAAGATAGAGAAGTTGGTGGATCAGAACTGCTAACTGAGTGCATTGGATGAATCTGTAAACATCCACTTTGTCTCGCTACTGCATTCTAACAAAATGTATATGTAATGTAATGTGTAGAATTGTGGAATCTTTATTTTTTGAGGTTTTGGCTGCCCTGCTCAAAATTGTTGCGTTATTGTGTTGATGGTAGTTTTTGACAAACTGTTTCTTTATGGCTTCTTGGATGGTTCAGGTATTATGAAAACTAGTCATGGAGTGCATATTTCATTTTGAAGAAGAGGAAATCTTCAATTCTCTTTTCAAAATATGCAGATTGAAGGTGTTTCTAAGAGGACAAAAGTTTGCAAAGTTTAAGTTTATTCTGCTGGTTTTTATTTTGATTTTTTTTCAACACAGTGTTAATCTTGCCATAGAGCTGGCCAGTGGAATGAGCAGGCATTCCTTCTGATTAATTGCATATTACATTTAATTATTATTTTCTGTGCTCCATGTTTCAGTTGAAACTAAATCCTTCATGTTTTAATTGCCTATATGCATTTATAGTATATTAGTGCCAGTTCTAGTCTGATACTGTTCCTGACATCATTTATAGGATGATAATTAAACAGAGCAGTACTTTGAGCCCAGAAATCATTCTGCTTCTTTTGAAACACTAAGCTGTCAAAATAAAAGTCAGTCGTGCATTTGCATTCCTTAAATAGACTTCCACAGAGAGTTTTGGAGGAAAACCAGTTTGGTCTAAAAATTATAATCATTACAACCAAAAATTATAACTTTTTTTTTTTCTTACAAAAATGAGTTGTTTTCAAAAATATTACAGTTAGTTTCTCCATTTTAATGGTTTCTGTGATGCAAAACAAAAACTGTGCCTTTGCACATACAAGTCAAAAAGAATGTTCTCTTTTTCACTTCTATATGTTGAAATATTTTCTGTGTTAAAAAATATTTCTCATGCTATGTATAAAATGTTTTTAAAAGTCTTTTTGTGAAAAAGTAAATGCTTTTGCTTATGTTTATAGTCAGATAGAATGGATGTGCTGGTGTATGGCAAATGTTAACACGTGGCTGCTGAAGTTCTTTACATGATGCTGTTACAGGATACTTAGATTTTTAAACAGTGCTGAGACTAAGTTTTTTAATTGTCTAAACAGTCAGTGGTTTGGCATTCAGGGGGAGGTGGTACATTTTAAATCTTGTCTCTGTGATATGCTCCTTATGCCTCTAATAAGGTTAGAAAAGCGGAGGAGGACAGTTTCTAGCACAGCTTGTAAATGTCAGTCTGGATGGAAGACAGGTCAGCTTGAAAACTGTATTGGTGTTGGAAAATGAAAGGAAAAAATCCTTCCTTGAAACTGAGTTCTAACAAGGAAACATTGGTAAAGAAAATGTAGAATTTCTTCATATAGCAGAAGGAAATAATTCTAAAATACCAGTCTACATCTGTTAAATGTGAAGAAAGAAAGAATAAGATTTATTTTATCTACATCTAAATCTGACTGGTTTTCCTAAGCCAGATTTTTTGTCTTGGTTTGAATCCTGTTCACGTGTGAAACTTGCCACTTAGTGTCCTGTCTTTAAGACTGTTCTGTCTTTGGAAGACAAACTGACTTTTGTAGTATTTTTAAAGGAAAATCCAGCAATGAGTGTGACATTAGAATATTTTCTGAATCTGGTCCTCTCTCTTTTCTACCCTTTCCACACAATGGATCAGTAAATCAGACCATTAGTGACTCTGGAAGTTTCAGTAGTGCATCAGTTACTGTATCTTACTACAGTAATCTGCTGAATGGGGTTATTTCTGAGGAATTGCATCGTTTGAGATTGATCTCGTGTGGTCACTTCCATGTGAACTATTAATGTTTTTGTAACATGAGCAGTGTGATTCTTTAAGGAGTTTCTTTCTGGTTCAGTAACTCTTCTCTCTCTGCAATGGGGTGCCTCAATAGCTGCTGCTCTCCTCAGATCTTGAGAACTGCAGGAGATTTTTGCAGACTCAATTGAAATAAGTCTGGAAATGGAAATTCCCTGTTCAGTATTTCTAGGGAGAAGAATGATCTGAAGTGGGAATCAGAAAGAGGGGCTGAACACCATATATTTAAGAACATAAGTTTCTCAACTTTTATACCTGGTTTATGTTGACAGAACATTCAATAAACTGACACATATGCCAGCGTTTTATGTGTTTCTGAATTTTGTAAAGTATACCTACCATAGTTTGGGTTAAAAAAAATATAGACATAGTTTTCAGTAAGATGTGTTAGATGTAAAGTTCATAGAAAGTAAATAACTTCATTAAAAGTGTCCTGAATTTGCTTAACACTCCTCCAAAATCAAACTTAATAATTGTCACATTTGAATATTTTAAAGTGTTAATGATTATACTATTTTTCAATTGCAAATTTCTTAATCTTGAAAAGTTGTTTTAGTTTATATAAAATCATCTGTGTCAGCAGCCTTGAATAAAGTAACTGTTGGCTTCACTCTCACACAAATGTGCTGGTAGAGTTTCTGAGACAAAATTCTATTTGGAACATTTAACTTAAAGAATTTGATGTGTTTTGCAGATCACGATGTTGAATTAAATATCAGTCATTACAAAAATTTTCAAAGAGTGGATTGGAAATACACGCTTTTTATATGTGTAAGCTCATGCCCCACTAGCTGCTTATAAATACTTCATAAACAATTGTATTTGTTTTGAATATTTGAAATTTTTAAACTCTTCAGATGCTTGTGTAGGAATTTTTTTGTTTAAGGAGTATAAAAACCTTATCTGCTTCCTGACACATGCACATGGATTCGTGCATCCAGGCATGTACTGCCTTTGTCTCTATTTTTCTCTTTCTGTTTCTATTAACCAGGAGAAATTTACAAATTATGGTCATTGTCCTATGTAAAAATATAAAGTTGGTTTTGGTCACAACAGTTCTTTTAACATGCTGCAATTCTCTATTGTGCAAGAAATGATTTTTTTTAATAACCCTTTTACTTTGCATTTAAACCCTGATTTTCATCATGTCTCTTACTTATTCCTGGCCTAATTAAGACTGCTGGGAGCTGATCCATGTTCCTGAGCACATTAAGGTGTTCAAACCGGCCCTTTGAGTCCTGAGGCAGGACTCTAGTGCACAATATCAACCATTTTGTGTCAAAATGGATACACTGAACTTGAATATGGGTGTTGTTTGATAATGCTTGCAAATCACAGTAAGTCACTAGCCTTAGGCAAAGCAAGATGTAAGGGGAATTCACTGATATAAATGACCTTGCTGGAGCTTTGCATGGTCATAACTAATGAAACTCTTGGATATCTCCCCCTTTCCCCAAAAGAAAATCTGTATAGGTTTTCTACTAGATTTCCTGATTCGTTGCTTGTATGGCATTTATGAATCTGAATGAACCAGAAGTTGAAGACATTTCTGCTTTGACAAATTTTAGAGTAAGGCCTCTCACTGATTTGTTAGGAAAGCTTTACTAATGGACACAAATATGTAATTTTTCTCTCAGAATTCTGGCTTCTCTGCAAAGTAGCCTGTGTATTGTGCATGTAGAAACTCAAAGAATGTGTGTCAAGCTGGAAGGATTATATTTGGAACTTTACTGAATAGAGTTACTGCAATCTATACTTTGAGCAGTAGTTCAAACCAAAGTCAAATTGATTTGGGTTAAACAGTATTCACTCATGTGAGGAGGGAGTGGAAGGAAGCTGCAGTCACAGGTCAGGGATATGGAAAACCTCAAACCTGTGCAGTGAATTGAAAATAAAAAGCTGGTGTGGGCCGTAGTAGAGGACTCAGCTACAGGAATTTTACCACTGGGTTAAGAGGAAGGGCTAGCATAAAGGTCTGTCAATGAGCATCATGACCTTCAGCAAAAGTAGGTGATTAATTATTTGAGACTTACTGAAACATAAGATCAAACAAACTGTTAGGTGCTAAAATGAAGAAAATAAGTTGGTGTTTTGCAATAACCTAAGAAACAAAACCTATAGTTGATGTTCATGTTTGTATTTTTAACCTATCTTTCAGTTCTTGGGTCATCTTGTGTGCAAAATCAACAGATTCATCAACAGAATACTCTCAGTTGGAGGGGACCCACAAGGATCAGGGAGTCCAACCCTTCAGTGGATGACCCATACAGGGATGAACCCACAGCCTTGATGTTACTAAATTAGGACTGTGTTCTGACCAGCTGAGCTCATTGTACATCTGGGTCTCACACTATGGGCATTTCCAAATTAAGTCATAAGACCAAGTATATTTTTTTTTGGCTGTAGTACAGATGTGATTCTTTTCACTTTTTCAACCTGCCAAGTCTTCTGCACAGACTTTAATTCAATGTACTGAAGTATTTGCAAATATTTGCAAATGTAATAATTCTCCACTGGTCTATGGTCACTTTTGTCTTGTACTCAGTTGCTCACTATTTCTATTATAGCAGTGTTCAAATAATTGCTTTTAATTTGGACTTGTGATTTCAAATGCAGAGAATTAATTAATTAATCTGTTACTTCACTGATTGCTTACATGTTGCTCAAATAAGAAAAGTCAGATAAAACATGACGTCTCCCTGATTAGAGGTCTTTTTTTGTTATTGAAAGCAAGTTTGCAGAGTGTATTTGTATTACCTATAAAAGTCATTAAACTTTTATGGGTTAACCAGGAGTTTACAGGTCATTTGAGCAGGTGATTTGGAGAAAAAATACTTGGCAGCCTTACTAATAGTGTTAATACTGAATTTTGAGGGCACAAAAACATGTCATCAGGAGCTCCTGGAATATTTTTAAATAATCACCCAATATGTATTAGATTAATAAAATAATGAGAGGAAGTTCATCTCACTAAAGCACATTAACTCTGACCGTTTCTGTGCCATTTTCTTTTCTCATGAAGCATTTTTAGCCTGGCTATTGAAATTAGATTGATGAATATTTAGGTCATGATACATGATGATCCTTGAGATCAATGTTCAGGTCTTAAATAGCAACTTAATGCTTACAACCAGATGCAACCTGGTGTAAATATATTCTGAGATTACAGACAATGCTGTAAGTGGGGAGGCTACAAGGAGTGAAGATGAGCTGTTGTCCTGTGCAAGTTGTCATTGAGCAAAGTTGGTAGTTGACTCCTTTTGGTGCTGGACCGGCAAGCAGTGGCATAGGTGACAGAAAAACAAAAACAAGCAGAAGCAGATTCCTATGAACTTTCCAATAGATTATGTAATGGTTAAGGAAGAAAATGGAAGTTAAGACTAAAGGAAAGTACACTTTGTGTGCTTATCTCAAAAATGTGGGGCTTTTATTTAAAATAGCATTTAGGAATTTTTAGTATGGATAGATTTTCTTTTTATAAAGCAATATAGAAAGCTTAAAGATTCGTAAGATATGCCATCAGAAGATAACTGGAAAAAGAAATTGGTCAGAAAAAAGAGAGTAATTTAGCCCTTGGTAAGAGAATGCAAAGATTGCTTGTTTAAAGAATTGATAAAATATTCCTGTTGTGCAGGTAGAAAACAATACAGAGAAATTGTATATATCTTTAAGATGAACTTAAAAGCACAGAATTTTCTAATTTTTAAATATCTTCATATTGATAATTTTCAGGCATCCATGCTCACCAACTCAATTTTTAGTTCTTTAAATTTAGCCACAGAATTTCAGATTGGCATTGCAAAAATAAGGATCATGCAAATATGGCCAAGCACTAGGTAATGAGGAAGAGCACCTATTGGCATTGTCATAAGCACTCTGGGAAAGAAGAAACTGAGAAGATAAGTTTTTGCTATTTATAGTTTGTCCAAGATTGTAAAAATTAGAGCTGGTTCTAAAGCCTTGTAACACTGTTCCACTGATGAAGTGGCAGTAATGCAGTGCATGTGGGGAGAAAACTCCTCTTTTATATGTACAGTGTTGGAATATGATTCTTCACTCAGACAGGAAGTCAAAAATATGAGGAAAATGTCAGTTCCACATTTTGTAGCTATTAAACAACCCCCATTTTCCCTATTCCTTCAATTTAATATTTAGGATGATTGAGAAAGGAGTAGAGGATAAAACTGAAAAATCATTATCATGCCACTATGTAAATCATGGGTGTGCTGACAGGTTTACTGCTGTCTGCAGTTCTAGTCCTCTTTAAAGTGTAATAGAAGTAGAGAAAGTACCTCCTGGAAAAATAAAGATGCAAAAGTGTTGAAGAACATGTGTAAGTGGAGGAGCTAAGTTCAGTAAACTTAGCCTGGGGGAGAATGAGTAGGAGACAAGAAAAGTAAAATCATGTTTATGTGAAGAGGGGGAATGGTGATGAATTATTTACTTGTAATACAGGAATGAAGGGATGCCAAAGAAAACTGTTAGCAGTTCAAAACAAACTGATGCACACAGATGTGAAACTACACGGGACAATTAGGATGCCAAAAGCTTTCTTGTGGGCTGCAGGAGAAATTGTGGGAAAAATAATTCATTAGTGCAATCACAAGTTGCAATCCTATATGTTGTTTTGGCAGCTGTGCCCTGGAATTTCCTTCATTGTATGGCAGGGAAGGTATTTTTCAGGCACTTGTTGCTTTTTCAAAACCAGGAATTGTGTGTGTTGTGGAACTCTTCTTTGTGGACCTGTGCTCTGGGATCTAATGCAGATATTTCTCCTTTGGCCTGTGGACTGGGAATTCAAAGGCTTTGTACACCTACATCTGGCGAGGCAGGTCTTGCACCTCAGGCCACTTTGGTTCCAGCAGCAGGAAGGCGTTTAGCCATCTGTGTAAGCTGAGGAACGATTCCCACAGTTAGTGGGGTGACCTACTGGACTTCCAGGAGTCCTGTGCAGAGCTTGCTGAAGCACATCCCTCCCCTTCCCACTGCCTCTTGGTGTGTAGGTTCTTAACTGTATTTATTTTTCATTCTCCTTGCTGTCCATGGAATAAGTAATTGAGCATACACGAGCAGGATTTTCTATCTAGGCTTAATCCTCAATTCTTCTTACCATATGTAAAAAAAGCCAGGCGAAACAGGCGCTAAAGAAGATGCAGGGAAGCCCCATGGCATTTGGTACTTCAGAGTGTATGTGGTTGAATCCCTGGACAGACAGTGTGTGTTGTTAGCACCTGGTTACTCGGAGATGATGTGTGCTTGGGTCCATGTAACTTACCTCACCAAATCCTCTGTTAGTCTATGCAGATGGGGAGAGTGCTCTTTTCAGCTGAGCTTGTGTCCCTGACAAATGTGGGAGTCTCTGTTCCAGTGGATGGACAGTGGGGAGCTTTTAGCTGTGTGATTAGGAAGGCTTCTGTAACACTGATTCCATAGTTTTGCCTGACCTTGTCAGATAAAGCAGATCTCTTCCCCTTCCCTCCTTGTTACTTTTGAAGCACTCGTACTCTTTAATTGTCATAGAAAATATAGGCAGAAGTGATATTTTTCAAAAAGAAATATAAAGAAATACTGTATGGTTTTAGAGAATTGTGTATACAAGTTCTGCCTGTAGCTCTGTTTATTCTCTGTTATCTAGGAGAAACAAACTCCTAGAAGAGTGGTGAGGTATTTTTTTTTCAGGCTGGAAGGATGGTAAGGAAGGACATTGACTTTGTGACTGAAGAAGGAGGAGATAGCTTCTTTTACAGTCTTTTGAGTCTTGGCAATTGCCTTAGGTTATTTTTCAGTGGGAAGATAAATATGCTGTATATGGAATATTTGATCTAAATATCTGAAAGTGTGGAACATTAAATAATCGTAATGTGTATTTCCTAAATAATTTTAACAGGAAGTGAAATCATTTGGCAATTAGGGCTGCTACATCTTGCAAAGGGTTACCTGCTAATTTTAACTGGCGACTTTTAAGTAAAATGGATTACATTAATGTTTCTCTTAAGTAATAGATATGTCACAGAAAGATGTATCTGAGTCTTTGAGAATATTAAAAATTTCCTGGTTTTGATTGAGAATAGTCAAAATGTTAGCCTTCATAAAATTCTTTGTATAAGAACTTAGGAATAGGGGAGCTCTTTTGATTTTGATGGGCTTGAGCATCTTTTCCATATGGATTCAATTCACATTTTTATCGGAATGTGGAAGTCATTACTCTGACATCTGAAACTGAGGTAGCAATAAAAAAAATTATCACAAACAAGACAGCAGACACAAATGATTTTGTGTGTATCACTGGGTGGCCCTTTTGAAACTTTCCCAAAGTTAATTGGTTCCAGATATTTGAGAATTAAAATTGTATTGTGACAAATTTATTTCTGGTCATATTTAATTCGAGTCTTCTCAGTAAGGAGGCTTGAACAAACAGAAGAGTTGTCAACCCACTCATGTCTGTCTCCAGTTTTTGTTGTAGTAGCTTTAATCCCAGTGATTTGGTTTAATAAAGACCACTGAGAAAACAAACACTGCTGGTGACTGCATTGCTCTTGTAAATTATTTATCATATCTCTAAGGTTTTACTGTGGTGTAAGTGCTGCTGTGTTAGCTTAAATTGTTCACAAATATGTCATGTTGGATTAAATGCCTGTGTAGAGTTTATGTGTGCCTGGGAGCAATGCTTCCTGCTGTCGGGGGTGGGATTGGTGTGTGTGTGCAGCTGGGGGCACACAGACCTGCCCTTTCTCTTGTAGTGAGTGAGTGACCAGAGCAGGCTAAACACAGAACCTGGGGCTTCATGCTCTGCTTCCAGCAGCGCAGATGCTGCCTTACACAGGGCAGTCTGTCTGAGTGCTTTGTGGTTGTAGGCATTCTGTGAGGTCTTGGGTATGTCAGTGGTGGGATTGTTTTGCTGCTCATCTCAAGTTCCATGTGTCAGAACCCAGGGGCTTTGCCTGAGGGAGGCAGGAGCCCAGGACAGGGTGTGCAGCACCTCAGGTTGTTCTGCTTTTGATTTGGTGCAATGTATTTTCTGTACAAAATACAACATATTTTCAAATGTTGGCAAATAGGAGACAAGTGTGGCTAAGTAGCACCTTAAGTGCATATTACACACGTTGTCATATATATGTCATGTGTCTTCCTGTACTGTAGTGTGCTCTACTGCTGTAGTTATTCAGAATATTTATTGAATATTCATATACAGATATTGCATAACGGTAGCTTTATTTTTTCCATTTTAAAACTAAACTTGGGCATGAAAAGCATTGAAAAACCAAAAATACCTTAGTATTTAGTTTTCCTATCTTGTAAATATGTTCCTCAAACCTTTTTTTGTTCCTATGGGAAACAAGCCTTTTTTCAAATTTCTTAAACTTCTGTTACAGGACTCAAGTGTTAATCTTGAAAGACTCTTAACATTTAGGGTTTGAAATTGCTAAAACTGTTTCTGACAAGTAATGGAAGTCTTGCAGTACTGCAGTCAAAAGTGGAAATTGCTAAGAGTTAATTAAGTTTCTCTTAATGAAGGCATCTAATTTGTAGCTCAGTATGCCAAGTTCTTGGAAGACAATATTTTTCTTCTCAGAGATTGTCAGTTATCAGCTGTGACACACTGGTAATAAGATACACATTCAAACCCCCACATTTTCTGTGTATATTTATGTATATGTATATTCACACCTGGTGAAAGAGAAGAGAAAGCCTTTGTCCCTTTGTATGTTTTCCAGAATTAGCAGTAAGTAAAAACGTTAAAAGGAAATGTTTGATTTGTGTAGGCATGGGTTTAATTAATACAAGTCTATGTTCTGTAAGTGTTGTGTTAGTAAAATTTATGAAAGAGCACTAAACTGCATTAGGGTAATTTATGGCCCAAATAAATGTCAGTTGCTAAGGTACACTAGTATAGAAACAGTGTAACTAGGATTAAAAAAGTGAAGAACTAGAGTAAATTGCAAACATTGTAAGAACAGTGATACAATTCTTTCTTTATGTTCACCCAAGCAAGTATAAGTTCATTTACAATATATTTATTAACAGTCTTAGGCTAATAAAACAACACTTACAGAGCAATTTTGGGAACTTTCCAGCTCTCTGTATTGTGCAGTGACAAGTTAGGCCAGTGCTTTTTTTTTTTTTTTTCATTAAGGAAAAAAAAAGAAGGAATCTGTACTCCTGGCTCCTTTATAAGGTTGTTAAATGTGCCATTTGGCATTTCAGAGCACTGCTTTGCATTGTGCTCAATTAGTGCAGACGAAGCAATCACAGCGCCAGTTTCAGAAATGTGCCTAATTACTGTAAACCACTGAGGGATCCATTCATTCTGCCTTTCTGGCTCTGTGGGTGCCAGCCACAGAGACTCCAGCAATTCCTGAAGCCTAATCCCGAGTCACTTCTCCATGTTTCTGTGGCACTTGCATTTTGGAACCTGTAATGGGGTCTGGCTGTTTATGACCATGTGTTGCTCTGCAACTGTATCTGTAGTACATGCTGGAAATGAGACCTTGGTGTATAGGAAAGGATTGAGAATGGCCCTTTAGCCCTTTCTACACACACATGCACACATATTTCCCTCCCAAAAAAGGATGTGCTTTTTTATATTTTATTTTAAATTATTCTGTCCCCTGCCACAGAGAGTCTTTACCAGTTATGAAGGCTGGAATAGTTGGAATAGGATTTATTTGTAGCCTCTGCTAGTAATTATGGTTTACTGGCTAGTTTGATGACAGCCCTCTTCCAGCTTGATGACAAACCTTTCACATTAGCCTTTTTTGGACACTTCTATTTGGTAACTTATTTTTGAACAGCTACTGGGCATTTAAATCCAGACTTAAGAAAGATGAGTGTTGGCTAATTGCTTTGGTAAGACATGTATTTAAAACAACAAATCCACATCTCACTGCTTTAGTTGAAGCTATTTTATTTGTAGGCTTTTGTAAAGTGGTAATTCATCCTTCTCTCTTTACTGAGTGAAGGAGTTGGCTGCTATCAGAAAGTGTTTCTGTACAGATACTTGTGTGAGCATAAAGCATGGAACAGAGCTGTCTTGGAGGAGCATCTTACTGTTGACAGTTCACGCTGACAGTTTTTCTGGTGTTTTGATTATGCAAGTTCTTTAAGGGTCAATGAAACCCATCCATTTTAGCACCAGTTTGGTTTTTTTTTTTTCCTGTATATTCTGTCAGTGAAGAGGTGAGACCTTAAACATGTGATAGATGAGAGGGACAAACTTGTAGTGAAGACCTGACCTGACATATGGTCCTTAACCCTGTAATGGTGCTAGCTACTCTTAAATGTTTGCAAAACAGAGGCGTCCTTTTTTCAGCCATATTTTGAAAGCTTTCTGAAGAGTGAGTCCAACTGAAAGCTTCTGACTTATGTTCTTAATTGACATTTTATTATCAGGAATTATCAGGATTAATTTCCAGATTTGGTGGGGAGCACTGTGTGTTTTAGGCTCACTTGATTGTCTGCTGTGGTTTCTAAATTGTTTTCAGTGTTGCTATATTCCTTAGACAATTCCTTGTTCTGTAATGGTCTACTTGTTTTAATTTATGTACTTTTCCTTTAAGAAGTATGAGCTATTATTTGGCTGTGCTAATGTACAGCGTGGTTAAATAAACCTGTCTGTGCAATCCTGTGCAGCTTGTGGAACAGACCCACTATATATATTCAGTACCATTAAACCTTGCCAGGAATAACTGTACATTTTGTTCCCTGATCTTCTTTCTTGTTAGTTTGAACTTGATTAAAGTGTTTGCTGTAAATCTTAAACTCTCTGTAGTTTTGTTAATTACATATTTTAAATAAAGAGAACAGGTAGATGTAGTGTAATAAACTAGTCTGGTGAAGAGATTCTCTTTGTCTGTCCCTGAGGCTGGAAGCAAGCAAGACTTTGAGCTATATTTGAACTGAACTTTAGGCCATCTCCTCATTACCTTCCCAACACTGTGATACAGCTCTACATCACTTGGACTAACTTAGGGCTCTGCTGCAGTTTCTGATTTGGTAAATCTAGCAGTAGATATACTGATAGTGCCTCCTGTGACCTGAATCAGTGGCCTTTAACTGTGCAGTCACTGTCTTTTCCTTGGGAACATTGCTCATTCCCAATAAAAGATTGTAGATGTCTTGCAGATTAGCAGCTGCTCAGTTTCATAACTGTAACTATTGGTGTGTTCAAAACTTCCATAAAATACAGGTTATCAGTTCCTCCAGTGGCTTTTCTCTTACACTCCTCACCTGCAGTCTGTAAATACTTCACAGTCTCTTAAAATTTGTTCTCATCAGTGGGCTCTGAGTGGTAAATATAGTAACTATTTTTTGCATGAGAAGTAGAATCATAGAATTATTTATTTGGATTGTGTTCAAAAAATATTCAATAACTTGGCGTGATTCAGTGTTAGAAAGCTGAGGCAGTTGCCCTTGACTACTGCCAAATTTATTTGGTTACATTTTTTACTACACTGGAATTGTAATTGTTCTGTATGTTCTCAAGGCAGTGTATGGAAATAACTAAGTCAATGTTCTTTAGGACTTTTGGGAGGTAAATGAAAAGTATTACTTCTCTTTTGGATGAGGAATTGCCATGGTAGTACCATCAGGAGCAGATTTTTAGGATCTCTTGATTGAGGGTCTCCCACCCTTGGGAAAGAAGACTACACTACCTGTTTACAGAAGAATCCTCTGTGTTTCAATTGTCCTGCCTGATGTCAGGTAAGAAAAACAAAAGCTACAATCTGGCCCTTCTTTCTGCACTCTGCTTGTTTTACTAGTAATCTCATTGTGTTTCCTTGTGATTTGCCTCACAAGTTTTAGAGAAAGAGGAGTTTTACAGACCTGGCACTGATTGCTATGTAGCTTCATTTTCTTCTTTTACCACTGTCTGTAGCAACCATCTGAATTTTGATGAAAGTCCTATATCCCCTGAGACAACCCACACATGAAAGTAGAAATCAAGTCCCATATTTCTTGAGTTAAAGTAGGCTACAGTTTTTTCGTATACAAAACCATTATTGTTAGGTTGACAAAGTTAGTTGGCAGCAATTACCAAGTCATTATACACCAGGCAGGAATATTCCATAGTATTGAAGTCAATTCACTACAGTAATTTTGGTGTCTGCAGTGTTCTCGAGCAGTTCTGACTGAAAACCTCTCTGGATTTAATGTGTTTCAGGATATGGAGGCCGTAGCCAACTTCTTTTCAGGTGGCTTGAGTCTGAGTCTGGCTCATGCCTTGATTTTTAAGGGCATTTTACTAGTTCAGCTTGCTAGAGTTGCTTTCTTCTGCTTTGACATTTGCTGTTTGTCCTCTGGTCATGCGGCTGGGCTGGATGCAGTAATTCATCCATTGCAGGATCAGGCCAGCTACCTTCCCTTCATGGAAAACACTCAAGAGCAAGAAGGAGTAGTATTCATCTGGCATACAGAGAAACAGAAGGGAAACGTTTTAGACTAATGCTATAAATGGGTAAATCCTCCAGATTTGTACATTTAGAATTCTTTAGCTACAAAATTAGAGGTGGTGAATTCTCATGCCTTTTGTTTGAGCAGATTTGACAGATTTTACTACTTTTCGCTGTTATACATGTGCGTAATGCAGCAGGGCTTGTGGAGTACAGCTGCACCATGGCTTCTGTCAACAGCCTTAAAAAGTTGAAAGTAGACATGGCTCTTCTGATGGCGTGTGTGAAGGAGAAGTGTGGCTTCCTCCTGAGATTAGTCTTGTGATAAAAATTTTCTGCTTTTCTTGAAAAGAGAAAACAGCGTGCATGCATGCTTTGCTATGGGCTTTGCACTGCTTGGCAGAAAGGGGTGATTCTAGATGCTGGAGAGACTGTTGTCCTGTCAATTTTGAGGAAAAATACTTGGGAATAAGAATTCTTGCTCATTTAGTTTGTCTCAAATGGCTTCACTTGCAAACTCTTGAGTGTTGTGCAGCCCATAAGTGAGAGTTTCTATTAGTTATTCATGGCCAAAGTAAGAACAGCTTTCTTGAGAATAGGAAGAATTTGACCAGTGTTTCCACCAGTTCTCAAAATACTGTTCTAAGCAATGACATTTTCACTTCTCCTAAAAGGAAAAAAAGTTGATTAAAAAATGATTCAGAGTACTACATTACATTGGTAGTTAATTACCATTTCCTATGGAGTATATGGCTTTCTGCATTTTCTTGCTGATTGTTTTGTATTAAGTGGTTTCAATCACAATCAGCATCTGAATTAGTTAAGTGTTTTATAGAGAAGACCATGTGATAAATCACAGTGTTTTATTTTAGGTCATCACCAAAACAGACATATTCTTCCTCAAAAGCAATTTAGCTGTTGTCTACCATCAGTAAAACTTTTTATAAGCTCCCCCAAAAATGAAGTAGTGTTAACTTGTGTGCTCTGTTTCTAGTTAGTTCTGAAAGATTGTGTGACATATACGTGTTTAAACAACAAGTTTGGGAAGTGAGTTAAGTGTCTCATGCAAAGTCAGTGTAATCTATTGTACTGTTTCCACCATGGTCATGATAAATCACTAATTTAAAATTGTTTTTTGGATTGGATTCATATTAGTTTAGCACATAACACTGTGAGTAAATCACAATACATGGAAACAAACCAATTGAGACAAAGAAATTTTTGTTCCATTTGCAAATACAGAGAGCTACTACTTAAAATTGCTACCAGTGGGAAATGTAAAAGGTGAGGTAATCCCCTGAAGAAAAAGGGCCCTGGTTGTGAAACACATTAAATGTAAATCTTGTAAAACTTGTAGGGAATGTACTGAAGTACTGAATTGAACCCGCTCAGAGTTCACGCTAACAAGAAATTCTGGTCAATGAAGGCAGATAAAGGAATTGTAAATGACTGTTTAAATTAGTCTGGAATTTCAGAACATGTGCTTGGATAATATGAAATAAAGCTGTCTAAATATGCAGCTCTCATTAATTTACTGGTCATAGTGAATGTCTGTTACAAGATCCAAGGCTGCTAGAATAGCTTGCTGGTGTTTAAATATTTGCCATTTTTCAGGGGTTAGAGTGAAGAAGAGAGATCAAGAATCTTTTGATTTTACTCTCTGTTGTCCCAGTAACTCACCAAGGAACTACAGGTGGACCATGAAAACTCACTTCAGTCTTCTTTAACTTGTGTGGCAGAAGAGTTTGGCTTCACTTACTTATAATAGCTTGGGAATGAATTCTACAGGAACTTCCTGGTGCCTGTTGCGATGTCACACACCCTGTCTTCTCTTCTGCTGTGTTTCTTTCACCAGTGCTCTTAAGGTGAGGAGGGTGTGGTGCTACAAACTCACAGCCAAGAATCAAAATGGATGGATGGACAGGCAAAGATGTAGTAATAAGTGTAGGATGATCAACAAGGCCAAGGGTAAGAAGCTGTACTTGGGCTGGGGCAAGCCCAAACACAAAAACAGATTGAGCATACAGAATGGATTGAAAGCAGCCCTGGAGAGAAGAACCCCCAAGGCCTATTGGTGGATGACAAGCTCAACATGACTTGGGAATGTGAACTTACAGCCCAGACAGCTGGCCTCATCCTGGGCTACATCCAAAGCAGCATGAGCAGCAGGGTGAGGGAAGGGATTCTGTCCCTCTGCTCAGCTCTCATCAGATCCTACCTGGAGTGCTGTGTTCAGCTGCGGGGTCTCCAACATAAAAAGGACATGGACCTGTTGGAACATGTCCACAAAGATGATGAGAGGGCTGGAGCACCTCTCTTACAAAGATGGGCTGGGAGAGTTGTGGTTGTTCAGCTTGGAGAAGATTCCAGGGAGACCTCACTGTAGCCTTTCAGTACTTGAAGTGGACTTAAGAGAAAGATGGGGACAAACATTTCAGAAGTGTCTGTGGTGACAGGACTAGGGTCCATGGTTTTAAACTGAAAGAGAGCAGGTTTAGATTATAAAGAAAGAAAGAAATTCTTTGCTGTGAGGGTGGTGAGGCACTGGAACAGTTTGTCCTGAGATGTGGCTGACACATTCCATGGAAGTGATAAGACCAGATTGAATGGGGTTTTGAGCAACCTGGTCCAGTGGAGGGGGTCCCTGCCCATGGCAGGGGAGTTGGACTAGATGGTCTGTAGAGGTCCTGTCCAACCCAACCCTATCAATAATTCTGTATAGTGTTGGAGTTCATTACAGCTCTGGACTCAGGGCAGTGTTGGCGTTTTATCCTGAGAACTTGGTGACTACATCAAGCCTTGTTAGACCTGTTATTTCTTCAGACCTATTGTTTCTTCAGTAGCCTTTGGCCAGGCAGCAGCAAAGTTCTCCATGGATCAGTTTCAAATGGGATAAAGGGATATGAAGCATGATGAGTGCTCCTTCTCACCATTTTAGAGCTGAAAATCTGAAGATTGTGCTGCCCCTAAATCCTGGGAGGGTCACTGACTGTACAAGCAAATGTGCTTGTATATTCCTGGTCTGGCCAGACTGGTCTTTTGGCCACTATCTTCTGCTCTGGCAGCATTACTAATCAAAACCAGGTTTGACAGTTGTCATGTGCTTTCTGCAGGCTGGCTTGCAGCTGTTTGCTGTCCTTCTGCTGTGTGATAGGAAAAAAGGAAGGTTTAAATTGGCTTCACTGGATCATTTCTCAGATGCAGAAACCTCTGTTCCATTATGATGATGGGGCAGGCTTGCTTGGATCTCCTTTTTCTGGCATTTCTGTCAAGGCAGGGGCGTTTAAATGGCCTATTTCTCCAGTTTCCCATGCTGGCTGCTGGCCTGGTTTGTGGGTAATTCAGTTCATGAGCATTGTACTGCTGGATTTATTTTTTTTTCTGGCTTCCTGATACTTAGTTAATTGCAATGTTGAGCCATTCAATCCTTCATGCCGAGAAAACTAGAAAAAGGTGAAAGTCAGTTACAGGCTGGGACCAGGAATCCCAATGTAAATACCAAGCATTTTTTGTGAGGGGGCTGGGAGGAAGGAAAGGGAGAGAAACAGGTAAAGGAGAAGTCAGGAGAAAAAAAGCAATTATCATAATCTTGGCAAATATTACAAATACCACAACTGCAGACTACTAGCTTCAGATTAAGATAAATACATACAAATGTTTTTTTATTTCATCCTCTTAGTAACATATATCATGTGATTATTTCCATGCCTGGTTTGTTGAGCGTGTGTTCTGCAATTGTAAATTACAAAGCTGTCTAAGGAGAGGCTGAGGTTCCTGAGCAGACTGCAGCAGGGAGGAAGATCAGGATAGTTTAGTTAGGTAGAGGGTAGAGATAAATTAATTCATAAGGTGGTTTATTAACCCTGAAAGTGCACATTCAGGTCAATGAGCAAACGGAATTTGTAAATGGAATAAAAGTTACACTGAACTGTGTACAAATTTGAACGCGTGTTTACATGACAAAGTCGAAAATGCTCTCAGGAATGAGCAAGACAACTCAAAAAAGTTACTATGCTGTTAGTCTTGTTAGTTTTAATACTGATTTACTTATGCTATATTAGTGATGTGTTTTGCATGTCTCCAAACTCAAGTTAGGGAATCAACACATGCTTATTATTTAAGAAAATAAATACAGTACTTTCCATATAGTACTTATAAGATACATGGCCAGATGTGTGCTTTGTTTGTATAAATGTTGGGTAAGTAACCAGAGGAGAGAGAGATCAAGTATTATGGGAAGCAAAGGTGAGGGTTTGGTGCAGCACATTCTGAAAGCTTAATTTGGGAAAACAATTAGAGACTTTTGGAAAATGGATACAAGACTTTCATAAACTCTGTAAAATATTCTTTATCATGGGGTTTAAATTGTTTAGCCTTTAGAGAGTTCACAATTAAGTTACATTTATTGAAAGTAAAGGTAGGATATTATTTGATCTATTAATGGGTGACCGGAAAGAGCTTGTGTCTTGCAGATGTCAAATATAGGCTGATCTACGCATTGTACAAATAAGGTTCCAGTAGTTCAGTAATGAAGGCATAGAAATTTGGAGTAATTCAACAAATTAAAAGATGGAGATATATGGAATTTACATCTTTACAATGGAATTAATGGAACTTTTTATGGTTTTTCAGAGAGTAGGAATTTAGTATCTGACTTTTTGAAAGCTTCAGTTCAGCTTCAGTATTGTATTTTGACATATTTATTATATATTTTAAATTTCTAAAGTATATAGAATGGCAACGCATTCTATTTTGGTATTGTGGTAATTTCATTAAAAGTTGCAACAATAGTTGAGTTCCTCAGTTAAATCTGTCATCTTGAGTAAGGTTTAAATGCAGACAGTTGCTTTACATTTGAGTTTTTGTGGACAGAATTGAGGAAAAAAAATTCAAAAACTTCTTCTGTGTTTTCCTAGTCATTATTGCTTCTGAATCTCACCAGATCTGTTTTATCTAGCACTCCTTGTTTTCAAAAGTTGTGTGATGGTTAGCTAATAAAGACTATAACAATAGTTCATATATAATCAAGTCAAAAGATTGTTATTAATGATTTAAGATAGACTGTCAAAACCATTTTTTCATTTAATTTGCTTTTCACGAAGCAGCACAAATTTTACAGGCCAGAGCTGTCAGCTAGCTATTGTATCCAAGATCAGCAAACCTAATAGGAGAGAAAAAATGTCTTTTGTGGTATTCCATCCTTTTTTATTCTTATAAGCAATCTGCATAAATTTCATTGGAATTCAATTAGGTTTTTTTCTGTTTGTTTTGGGTTTTTAATGAACATATAGAAGTAGATGCCAAAATTTGTCAGATGATTAAAAAGCATACATTTCTAAATTCATTAACTTGTGTGATCAATCTCTGCACTGCTTGCATTTGCAGTTTTAGCTTTGGTAAAACAGTAACTATTCTGCTGAAGCATTATGTGAGACCACTTTATTTTTGTGCATACCTAGAAAATTCAAGACATCTGGAGTCTAATGCAGTGTTTCTGTTTTTTCCTACCATTTCCATCAATAATGCACATTTATCTTCCACTTTAGTTCTGTTTCATACAATCAGTGGTTTCTCTTTTTTTTTTAACTCGCAAAGAATTTGATCAGAAGCAACTGCTTTATTGGAGTGGGAACAGTTGGTCATCTTTGTCTGGAGATGACATTAGAGCTTGCACAGCGTTACAGAGTGATAGCGTACTCAGGCTGCCATTTCACCTCAAGTGTAATGTAACACACTACACGTTCTTTGTAACGAGCAACAATTTTAGGATTCAGTAACAATCATCTTGGCAACACATTTATTTCACACTGAGATCACTAAAAACATGTGTTGACAGTTTGCTTTCTTAGGAACTTCTGACTCCCATGGCTGAGTAGAAGGCTTATTCACAGTGAATTGAATGCAAATAAATCTCAAGTTTTTACAGCTTTCTAAAATATCTGAGTATATAGTAATATTTAGTGAAAACAGTTAAAAATTAGCTAAATTCCTAGTCAGCAGTTTCTTTGAGAATAGTATTATTATTTCTTAAATGGACAGTTATGCTAGTTTGACTTGTGACAGCTATACTCTGCATATTTTTTAGCAGATTTACTACAATGAAATAAACTTGCCATTCAATATACTTTGTATCTTTTAACACATTATTTAAAAGTAAATCCTTTGAACTCAAATGTCATTAGTAGATTTAGTCATATTGAAACAAGTTATATGCAAATATTTTGCTGCATAAATATTGACTATTATTATACTGGTAACATTGGTAGGTTTGAAATTACATACCAAAGATATGTCAGGCAAGATGTGTTCAATAAACTGGATTTTTAGTCAAAGTAGATTTGATGTCCTGTAGGGATCCTTTTACTCTCAGCAAGATATTATCATAAATAGAATTTTAGAAAATATATGAGGTGTGCAAGAATATTGTTGCTTTTATATTGCCGTTGTGGTTCCTCATGCAGCTTTTTTTTCCTCTGTCCTTTATGGAGCATTAAGTATGATGAAGTTTGTCTCTAACGTTCAAAAAAAATATACAATCCATGTATATTTTGACTTTCTCCACCCTTATGCTTATTCTTTCATATCCAACATGTGCAGCTTGAATGCCAGCAGGATGTTCTGTGTTTTTTGATTTCCTTGTGTCTTGGCTTGTCACAGCTAGAAACTGCAGGATAGCCTTCCACTTGGCTGGCACAAACCTTTTCCACCACTTAGAGAGAATTTGAGGAATTGGGCTGTGTTTCTTTGGGGAGCAGAAGGAATTTACAGGTCATCTGTAAATTGCATTTTTTTTGTGGGCTTGTCACTTAAAATGTTGTTTTGAAATGCTGAAACATGTTGATCAGAGAGGTTGTGAGACCTCCAATCTTTGAGATGCTGAAAATGGGCCCAGAGAAGCTTTTTCAAGGGAAAACTTGAGCAGGATCAGAGAGAAACATAGAGTGGTTAAGGCTGAGAAAGGCCTTTAATGTCGTAGAGTCCATCCATCCATCCATTAACCCAGCACTGCCAAGTCTACCTCTAAACCATGTCCCCAAATGGTTTTAAGCACCTTCCAGGGATGGTGACTCAAACACTTCCCATGGCAGCCTGTGTTCAAGTGCTTTAAAACCCTTTCCAGGAAGAAACTTTTCCTAATAGCCAATCTAAACCTCTCCCCTAGTACAATTTGAGATAATTTCTTGACCTGTCACTTGTTACCTGGGAGAAGAGTCTGACCCTCACCTGGTTATAACCTCCTTTCACCCTTGCAGAGTGGGATAAGGTCCCGTCTGAGCCTTCTTTTCCCCAGACTAAACATCCCCAGCTCCTTCAGCTGCTCCTCATAAGACTTGTGTTTCAGACCCTTTTCCAGGGCTGCTACACTTCCTTGGACATGGTCCAGTATGATTGTTTCTTCATTTGCAGGACAGAAGGGAAAAAGATGGAAATTGAAGACAGTGTGGAAGCTTTAAAAAAACAGAAGTGTTAGAGATAAATTTGTGTTTTAAGACTGGCAAATTTTTGCTAGCTGCTTATTTTTATCATTAGTCTGTGTGATGTTATAGCCCTGTGAAGATGTTAAAAAATTCCGAATGGTTACATCATGCTCTTCTACCTTGTAAGACATTGCCTTACTGAATCTCCACATGTTCACACCTAGTTTGCTTTGTCAAAAGAATGCAGACCTGAACTATTTACTGCCACTGTCCACCTCCTTCACATTAAAGGTTACACCAACAGTAGGCTTGGGTTGATTTCTGTTTTGAAAGATAAACTTCTTTAAGGTTCCTCTTGGATTTTGCATGCTGAAATCCCCAATAGCTCTTTCTCCAGCCTTGTCATTGCCGGTGAAAGGCTATGGGTGGCCTCATCCCCACCATGCAGTTTGTGTGGGAAGCTGTGTTTGTAGGGCTAATCTTCTTAGTGAAGGGTAGCCTACTGGAAGGCATCTGTGATGTTGCATTTGCTATTGCTATGATTTTTCCTTGTCTCTGAATGGTTTTGACATCTGGCATTAACAAGGTGAGTACAAGTGTACTAAGAGAGGTCTTTTACTAGTAGATGTGAAAAGAAAGTCACACACACCAATGGTTTTCAAAAGAATCAAAAGCAGCTTAGCTGTATTGACAGAATGCTCAATTTGGTTGCAACATCCCTAAAAACCTTGGTGAAAGAAGCCAATTTTGTGAAATACAAAAGGTTGTGTGAGGTTCACTTAATCTCTCAGGGAAGAAAGGTTTGAGAAGGAGAATCACATTGGAGCACTGCCCTGCATCCTTGAGGGTGTAAATGAAGTAATACATACTGCAGCCCAATGTTCTGGGGTGCACACATTCATTTACAGGGGTGTTGGGAGAACATAAGGTAATCTAAATATCTTTTATTAAGTTATTTTAGAAAATTACATAGGAAAGAATAAGCCTCAATGTGTCTCTAGGAGGACTGAGGAATTAGCTCAAGAAATGTCTTTGATACCACATTTATTGAGGTGCAGCTTTCTTAAGGTAGTGGTAGTGGGAACCCAGCAAGTCATGCAATCATGGAAACACTGAGATGCTTTTTTTTTTCAAATCACTGTTTGCAAAGATGATCAGCTACTGCAAACTGCTTTTATTTGTAAACTTTCTAAATCTGGTTGTTGTTGTTGTTTTTTCCCAAACAGCCTGCTAACTTCTGCTTAACATAGATCCTTAAATGTCAGGGTATTTTTTTAATTAGAACCAGATATTAAACCCATGGTTTTTTTACAGCTGAAATTGAAACCATCTTCACTGTTTGCTATGGAAACAAGTTTTTAAAACAAATCTGTTCATGTGTGTGCTGTTGTCCGTGAATTTATGTAACTTGCAGATTTTTTTCATGCCTTTTTCCAACCAACTTGTAGAAAGATAAGTGGTACAGAACCTATTATAGTATGTATTAAGCCAGAAATTTATATCTGTATCAGAGGTATGTGCCAATTGTCTCGCTGGATCAAAGAAAGGATGGGGCAACTAACACAGAAAGGTATTCAAACTAATCAAAGATAGGAGATTTCCCCAAATTTGTGTTCCCTGCCATTTGCGCATGACAGTGTTGTGTTTTATAATCCCACCATTACTGAGAGTTAAGAGGGGCTAAGGTGCTTTTAGGAAAAGCTCTGCATCATACTATTTTTTCATACACATTTGTCAGTTTAAGTGTGTATTGTTAAACAGCAACTTTGAAATTAAGTTTCATGAGTCATAAAATGCCATATAGCTATTTTTTCCACAGTAACCCAACTATATTCCTTACAACTTCCAACAAGAAGTTCTTTGCAGCTTCTGGAGGAGAGTTATCTGGGGCTGAGCATCTCTGACCTGCTCAAAGAGTCTTCTGGAACAGCTGTGATGTTGCCTGAGGAATGATGTACTGTTACTTAGACTGACACCAAAATCCTCAACATGTGTCCCCTTGCCTAAACTTTGCAGGTTGTTCTAAAGGAATTACTGGAGCAATTCAATTGTAAAATAGGTGCTAGAAGGTAGCAGAAAATATAAAAAATGGTATAAAAGTTGAAACAAATTGTCATGAGCTGTATTGTCTTTTTATAATAATTAACTAACTAACTAATTTGACTGTGTGTTTATTGATGCAGGCCACAGAAACATTGTTCCGAATGGCGGTAGCAAGAGGAGCTATCACACCTTTGAGACATGGAGAAGTAAGGCTAAATATATATATTTTTTTGTTTCTTATTTATGTTTTATATAATGCTTTATTAATATAGTGTTTTATAAGTTCCTGGAAGTCATACTGTCTTCAAGTAAGTGAAGAGAGCTGGACTACATATAATGTGCATACCTACATTCCTGTATTGTTTTAAAGGAGAACAGGAACTTAAATACTGCCCAGTCAGAAATGAAATATTTTTCAAAGAATACTCTATTCTCTTTGCTTCAGTCATTACTTAGCCGTATGATAGGAGTGGCTCAAGAGAGCCTTTCAGCTGCTTTGCCAAGTTTTTCACTCAATTTTCTCTATTAAGGATGGTCAAATCTAGAGAAGTTCACAGGAGATCAGTATTTATTACTGGATAGCTATGGAGAGGTTACTTCATCCTTTGTTCCTTCTGAGAAATAGTAACTTCATGTTACATATAAATGTATTAATGAATCAATTATTCCAGAGAGGCTAAATGTATTTGAATATTATGTTGCTCATACATGCTTCTGTTTGTGGTGAACATTTTTTTCCCTTCTTTGTGCAGTTTTATATCTGGTTAACATGGTTTTGAATGTTATGATTAAGTATGTCCAATATGAGTTGGTGCCATTTATACTTAGGTTGGATTTAATTTTAAAAATAAAATATTACAGTCAGTCATGATGCTGAAAATGAGAAATTATCTGGGCATTGCCACAGCTGGATGCTACAGTGTGTGGGGTTTTTCAGTATCAGAAAACCCAGTGTTTTCTCATGGTAATATTATTTTGATCAAATTACTAATAAGTTTGTGAAAAGTTCTTATCAGAGACACAGTGTTTAGTCTGGAATCTTGACCTACAGTGACTCTGGAGTCCCAGCTGTACTGTAAAGGTTCCTTTTGCTGATGAGGTTGCCTTAATCTCTTTTTTGTGACAAAATAATGTAACTCTGCATCAGTGTCTGAAGATGTACCTGAGATATCATGTCCTGCCATTGTCTTTAAAGTAGTTTTAGCTTTTCTGAATATATGGGTCCTCTCTGAATTTTGTGTACTGCTATTTTCTGCAGAAGAATGTAATGCCATTTCCAGAAGTGTTAGTTACCTAATATGTACATCTTTTCCAAATTCCCTGGTTAGGTGGTTGTTGTGGGTTTTTTGTGGTTTTTTTTTTTTTTTTTTTCTTTTTTTTTCTTTTTTTGTTTTTTTTTTTTTTTCACAGTGAAGGCTACTTAATTTTCTATTTTTTAATGACCAAGTTGCTCAAAATGTTTATGTAGTTACCCAGTCAGGGGTGTGAATTCTGGAAAAAGAAAATTGTTGGTTTTCTTAAAGAGTAACTAATTGTACTGTTTTGCAATCCAAAATACTGGGGCAACAACAGATGTAATGATGTCTGTTGTGAATGATATTAGTAATTTTTGAATCTGATACATCTTCTGTTGAGCCAGTTTAGCTCACTGATAAGGTAGAAAAAAATTTAATTTTTTCTTCACATATACCTTCTGATTTTTTATCAGTTAAACCACCTCAAAGGCTAGCAAGAACCAGAGGAGGAGCAGCAATATAAGTGGTGAGAAGTTGTAACTGTGGTTAGCAAGAAAGGAAGTGTGAGAAAGTCAACTTCATGTTGGTGTATGATGTCCTATGATACTTTTTCTGAGGTATTCCTGGGACCTCAGTAGAAATGCAGTTAAGACTAAGCTAGATAATTTATAGATAAAACATGGTAATAATGGTCCAGAATTGGCTTTTTGTGTAAGAAGGCAGCGGGAGAAACCAGAAAATACCTTTTTTCTCTCTTGTATTTTTATTGGACTTCATGCAGCAGAAAATGTTTTCGCTCAAGGGAGATATTTTCATTAAATTCCATTGTGTAATTATAATTTACTTAGTTTGAAAATGAAAGATTACATTATTCAAATGAAGCTAATTTTTCCAGAAAAAATATATAGTTATCAAGTCATACTACTTTTTTTTTTGCCCTTCCAAGAACTTGCTGGATGTTTGCACACATAAGTAGAAAGGAAGCCAGAATAAAAGTTGAATATGAACTAAAGTTGACTGTGTTCTGTTTGAGAAGTGTGAATTTGGCAGTGAGAATCAAAACAGAGAAACTTTTTTAATGGAAATTTCAAAATACGGAGGCAGCAATCCAAATGTACAAAAGTGCTGTTCAACTTTCACATCAGCACTTAAAAATGTAACACCATTTAAAATTTGAAAGAGGGTAAAACTGTTCACTGCTAGGAGGCAGAAGTCATACCTGTTTGTTTTAAATTATTTAAAAAAATGGCATTATTCTGTATCTACCACTGAACAGATTATTATGCAAACATTTCTTCTACAGGCAAAACAGGATGCATGAAAAGCTGTCCATTATGATCCAGCTGTCATTACCAGGTGGATTTATAAGTTACAATATTGACTGTCCACTGGCAGTCTCTTTTATTTCTCCTTTCAACATTTCCTCATTCATTTGGCCTTATAAGGTCTTTATGTGTGTAGAATTTTTATGTTTTTCATTTATTTTTCTTGAAGAAATTGAAAAATTAGGATGTATAGGTTTGATCTTTCTACTTTTGCATGTGGTTTATAAAATCACAGTTAAGAGTTTAGATAATTATGCTGCCAAAACTAATTACCAAAATTCGGTGCATAGTGCCAAAAATTATTTAACTGTGGAATATTAATCATAGAGGTTCCTGAAGAATCTTCTCAGCAGTTCTCTTTGCTCCTGGGTGGGTTTAAGTGTAGTAGCATATGTGGGAGGGAATCAAACCCAGAAGTGTAATTCATTCTCAGGATTCAGTATGTTGTTTTCTATGTTAATTAGTGATTCCTGTGAGTTATTTTATTGTGGGGGTGGCATATGGGGCAGAGCCCTGTTCATTTCTATTGCTACTTCTAGCTGATGCCTAAATGATTCAAAAATTGTGGGAGCAGATGTGATCACACCAAATCCCATGGCTGTGCTTCTCTCTGGCAATCTTTATATGCATTTCATTAATGACACAAGGCTGAGAGCCGGTGGTTGGCACAGCTGAGAGCTGTGCATTTGGGGAGCCCGGACCTGGCACCACCTAGAGAGCCTCTCCAGCTGTTTCTTCTGCTTCTGGTCTTGCAAGAGGCTCAGATCTGCTGCCATCAGTTCCTCTCAGTGCCAGTCTCTGCCAGACAGGCCTGCTGTCTCTGTGGTGCTGGCTGATAGGGCAGCAGTGATGGGGTTGAGGAAACAAAAGCAGCAACAGTCTGCCAGCTGAAATGAGTGACAAGAGGAATACAAGGAGGCTTCTGCTTCAGAGGTGACTTTTTGTGCTTTCCAGTTCTGAATTCCTGAAGCCTCTGCTGCTGTGTGCTGAGCTCCCAAGGGAGAGCTGTAAGGAGGAGTAAGGCTTGGCAGCAGTGGGCTGTGAGGAGTTGCTGAGTGCATGGCAGCAGGATGGAATACATTTGACACAAGCTGAGATCAGTTCGGTGACTATACACAGAGAGAGAGAGAAAATTTCCAAAATTTTACTGGAAGTGACCAAGTTTATTCACGTTGTGCCAGTGATATATCAGAACCAGTGTGTCATGTAGGATATGGATATCCTGTGGAGATGCTGAACAGGAAGGAGAGATTTGGTTAGAACAATGAGCTCACAAGTCATTGATGGTCTCAGGCTCTGTAGATGAGGGAAATGGATCCATACAGAGAAGGAGCAGGGGGGGGATAATCTGAGAGGGTGGAACCCATACATGGAAAAAATGTGTGAAATGCACAGGCTGACATAGCCAACAGATTTCATGGTAGAGCTATGATTCACAAAGAGCCCCAACTGATACCAGCCATGATCTTTGTGGCTGTTAGCATAAATATGTAAGTTTTTCTAGCCTAAAATGGCTTACTGCCTTGCAGTGTATTACATGTAACTGCATTCATTGCTATGGCAGTATATACCCGTGCTTGAAAGTGGACTTCCTTGGAAGAAGACAAGTCTTTGTTTTTGTTTAAAGCTTTTTTTAGGACATGTCACCATTCTGGTTGTTTTCTGTAAATTCAGTAATATGAAGTGCAAACTTTTATGAATTTAGCCCAGATATCTGTCAAGAGTAATTTCTGTGGATTTGTGTTCATAGTTAATACCAGTGATGTGTTTGCGATGCCACACTTAGCTAAACGTTGAACAAGAGGACCAGTAAGGATCTTTAAAATGTGGTTTCTTTAATATTTTTACAAGTGAATATGTAGCAGTGGGAGCACTGAAATGCTCCTTCATGCAGCACTACTTTTTGTTCCACAGGTATATTGAAAGAACCTTGGGAAGGAGGGTATATAGTTCAAGTGACATTACTGCCAGGTCGGGTTTTCCTTGCCCTCTTTCTTCCCAGTCTTCTGTGCCATAGCAGAGTGCAGTGTAGGCTCCTGGAAAGTCACCTGTGGAATTAAAGTCATCTAGACATGAACCTTTTGTATTATTAACAAAAACTGTGATTACTTTTTTCATGAGGAGGAACATCTTAATTTTACTTGCCAGTGGGGTAATTCAAAAGAGATGTTATGACACCTGTCATCATATTTAGTTGTGTAATGTGGAACTAAGTATTCATTAAAGGATAATCTCTTCTCTATATAAAGGATTGTTAGTCTCTTGAGTCTTACCCTCTTTGTTTTTCCTGGCCTGGTTAAGGGCTGCTGGCACACAGAAAACATGTGTGTTTTTTAAATTTAAAAATGTTGCAAAGCAGTGTAAATGTAATTTAACCAGACTGTATTTCTGAATGTTGTGTAAGCTCCAAAGTGCTGGTAGGTTTCAGTATTTTCTCGTATAAAATTACTTACTTATATTTGAAAGGTATTGGCAAAATTAAAAGAAAATATTTGGTTGCAGGCAGGTCTAAGTGCCTGTTCATGAAAAGTGAGTCCCTTCTCTCTGTTCTAAGAAAATAATATTTTATTTTTAGCTTTTTCAAAAGAAATGTTTTTAAAAAAATAAAATTAAAAAGATATCCTATAAGAGTGTTCTGAACCATCAATTAACAGCTCAAATTATTGGCATACATGGTTATAGCTTTCTCATTAATGAAATCTGTTTTGGAAGTAGTATAGAGCTTGTCTTTTGTAACTTCTTGTAAAGAAGCAGCAATGGATAAAATGTATCCACAAGAATAGAACTGTTTTATAGTCCTTTGGCTTAAGGTTTTGGTTTGGGGCATATGTGTCAGAAGTATTTCAAAATAGTACCGGGATCTGGAAAATTCTTCTGGCAGGTCACAATGGGTAACAGTTCAAAGGTAATTTAATTGCCAAAGACTGGCATACCTTATCTATGTTATCTGGAAGTAAGTCAAAAGTAAATAATTCTTCTGATTAAATGCAGTGAAAACTAAAGCTTGATTGGAGAGAGAGAGAGAGAGAGAGAAAGGTTGAGAATGCCATTGAACCCTGGGGAGGGAAACCAGCAGATTGCCTTTGAGCTGTTCCAGTGTACAGTGTTCCAGGACTGTTTTTGCCGTGTGTTCAGTTGTGTGAAGGTGTTATTTGTCTAGCCGGCCTTAGACAAATGGTTTATCCATTTTAAGTGGTCTATGGATGGATTTTTCATTAATTTTTAGTCATTAAGAGGAAGGAAAATTTGTTTTAAAAAACATAGTTGAATATGAAGAACTTTTCTGCTCTTGTACTATACTATTTGCCTAAAGATAGTCTGTTTCTTACTAAAAATCATCTCAAGCCTTGATAGGGTACTGACCTCCTCTAAATAATTTTAAATTGTTGTGATGTAGTAAATTTAAGGTAGAAATATCTGTAAGTAAGAGATGGCTACATATTCCAGAATATGGAGAGGTACCACTGAAGAAAGGTAACACACAAGTTTGGAAGCTTGGAGAACTTGAATTTCAAAACAGAAGTGAAATAATATCTAGGTAACTCATGCTTTGTAGTTTTCTTTTAAGTGTATGGAAAATGTAGTCTGTCTATTTTTCATGCAGCGGAACAACAGAATTTAATACTTTAAGCATTCAGCATATCATGCTGGGCATTATTATTATTGTAATTGTCTTTGGTTCAAGCTCATGGTATGTATTTGTCTTAGAGTGGTCTTAACTTCCCTTAATGAAGTGAAACACAAGGCTAAAAAGTAAATTAAACTATGCCCTGAGGTATTTGCCAGGTGTGTTTCACCAAGAAAGTATTGGCAAGGGAGTAAAGTAAGGAGAGAATTACCTATTTTAAAGAATTCTCCATTTTTTTTCCTTCCTTAGTACTTAGCTTGTGTATTTCAGATTTCTTACTCTTATGCATCAGCAAAGCAGCTAGTGCATGATAAAAGTAGACAATAAAAAATTATGGCAACAAAGCTAAATGTAAGGAAAGCTATTTAGCTCCCAATCTAGTTTTTTTAGTCTTGTATGTCATGGCTTCTTTCTCACTTTGGTGGTGTCGATACCGTTGTATGTTGATTCATTCATAGAGTTGAAGAAATAGGCAACTGTAAGAAGGTACTTAACCTGATAAAGCTACGAATTTGTTCACATTCCTTTAGTATTCTTAAATGCTGAGTGTTACTAAAGCATATGTGTAACTAATCCTTAGTTTTTGTGCAAGTTGTTGGAAGAATTTGTCAGTGTCTGAATGTGCACCATTTTCACTAACACTTTGCCGTGTAAATATACACATGTCAACTAAATCACTGCTGTATGTACAATCACAGAATATAGAATGGTTTGGGTTGGAAAAGACCTTGAGGAACATCTAATTACATCTCCTCCCCATCATGGGACACCTTCCACTGGCCGGGTTGCTGAAAGCTACATCTAGCCTGACTTTGAACAGTTCCAGAGATAGGCCATCCACAGCTTCTCTGGGCAGCCTGTGCCAGTCCCTCACCAACATCACAGCAGAGAATTTCTTTTGAACAACTAATCCAAATGTACGTTCAGTTTGAAGCCATTCCCCCTTGTCCTATCACTACAGTGCCTGGTGAGGAAACCCCACTTGGCTTCCTTTCCATCTCCTTTCAGATGCTAGGTGGTTGGTATGAGGTCTCCCTGCAACCTTTGCTTCTCCAGGCTGAACAGTCACTTTGAAGGATGAGTATCTTAATTTGAGTGTATGTTACTTACATTCAAAGATTTTCAGCTAATTAAATGTAATATTCCCTTTGGAAAACAGGGTTCTCATTCAATTCAAATTATTTTATGCTTCTTGGCCATGTGTTAGACTTACTAAAGTGTTGTTGAACAAAACCAAGAAATAATAGTCATGTTTGGTAACTTTTAATTGTCCTGTATGTTAACTGATTGCATAAATCAAAATGCAGTTTGAAATTATTTTTTTGGGTTTCTGAAAAAAAGATGAAAGTGCCTATAGTCAGTGAGACAGCTTTTTCCATTCCATCCAACCTAAACAATCGTGTTGTGGTTCTGTGTGCTACTCTGTGTTTAAAGACATAAATTTTCAAACATTTTTCTGTAGATATGAAACTAGAATAATTCTACTTTTATTTGGTGTATACTTACTTGATTAATATTATATAGAAGTTAAAATTTACATACATTTCTGTATGTAAAGCTGTAGAAGAATCAAATGACAGTTCCTAGGGTAAGCAATTCCTGCTTATAAAGGCTAATGGTTTTTTTGTTCTTTACAAAATGTGAAGATACGGGAAAATACTGTTGATAGGGAGGTTGACTACTGGGATTGGGAACGAGTACCAAAACTAGGGTGTAGTATTTCTGGTGTGACATTATTTGGTGGCATGGGGAAGAGACTCTGGAGCATTTCCATAACGTGACAGATTGTGATCCTTACTGGGTGAGCACAGCTGGCTTTTTCGGACACTGTAAGACTGGTACTATAGATTTCAAACTTAAAAATCTTAGGTGTTCTTTCTTCTTTTAAAAAACTTCTATGCATTTGCCCCGTGAGACCATCCCTGTACCTAAATACCAGCAGGAGAACAGTCTAGCCTGAGATATTTAGGTACCTTTTTCAATGTTAAGGAAGTTATTGTTATGGGCACGATCAAATGCTGTTGCTCACTGCTCAGGAGTGGGTACTCAAGAATCAGGAATAGTGGATGTTAATGGAAATTAACATTGCTGAAGTTCTGTAGTAACAGTCTGCACTGGTTCATTGTAATGTATTGTAATATTTTTGCAATATTTAATGACTTAGGAAGGGTTATATTGTGTTTCTTGATTGATACCTCAGTGCAAGGTGATTGTGCTGGGTGAAGATCTGGTCTGTCAGCAGCAGGAATGATAGGGTGCATGAGCTGCTGGAACAGTTCTCCCACTCTGAACCATGAAACCAATCTGTTCCTGGCAGCTACAATTTTATGGAAACTAATTTTTTGTTGATGGAATCAGGTGAAAAATATGTGGTTCTGATTAGCAAAGAGTCTGTAGAGTTTCTTGGTCATGGAGAATATTCCTCTGGCCATATGCATGTGTTCAGATGTGTGTGACTACACATATGTTACATATTTATGTTACATATTTATCTTCCTGTATTAAAAAATGATGGGCAGTTTTGTTTTTTAAATATACTGTTTTTAAAATATTTGTATCATCATTGATAAAATTATAATTATTAAACATATGTTTTTATGGTAGGATGAATATTCAGTTTTATTTTTCCTAAGTTTCAGGAACTCAAGCTTTTAACCCAACAACCCTCAAAATAATATTTTGTAAAAGTATGTAGCAAAAAGTCTAATGTGAACCTTTTTTGAAGTACCACTGTTTTCTGTAGGAAATATGTATTATACAAGTGACTGCTTGGATGAAATAATGACCTTTCATTTATAAGTATCCTGCAGAGCTGCAAAAAGTAAACTGGTATCTGCAGTCTGCCTAATGGACTGCTCACCACATCACCGCATGCAATTAAGCATAAGTGATTTTTCTGCTCAAGACAGCCTCAAGACTGATTTAGCAATGAAACTTAATTACTTCTAGCCCTTAGAGAAAATGGCCCAACAAGGTTGAGGTTGTTGGCAGGGCAGTGTGGGAAAACTATTGCTGCACTCCCTTCCCTGCTTCTGATTTTCTGTTTGCAGTACTTAAAGAACAGTTAACCTTCAGTTAAGCAAATATTCCCACAAAACCGGTGCATTTTTATTTCTTTCTTTGTTACAAGGCTAAAGAAAAAGATAATGAAACATTGCTTTTAAAAGCAAGCATTCTGGTCAAATCCCACTGCTTCAGACTATGGGTGAAGTTATTCTGTGGTAATGGAAGTGAAAACTTAAACATTAGTTCTCAAATGACTACGTGTTAGTTAACTATTCTGGCCAGAGAAATCTCAAGCTAAAAGCTAAAGCTAAATGCATTTGTGCTTCTCGACAATTCAATATGTTATAGGTAAATTGTTCCTTTATTTTGTGCTTAGGTTACGGGAAAAAATGTTGAAGGAAATTAATATTACCAAAAAAAATGAATCCTATTAATAAACTACTTTATACTCAAAATTGCTTAATTTGAGTTTTTAGGAATATGTTACTTTTCAAGGAAACAAGAACTTTTATTCTGTGACTCCAAGGAATACAAGCAATACATCTGGAATAACAATTCAGAGGGACATATGGCATCAATTGGCTTATATTTTCCTATATGGGGGTTCTGATTGAAGTAAGAGGGAAAATGCTCATTAATTATTTGGGATTAAAAATGCAAATACTTTGCTCTTTTGGATTTATGTGCCCTATTAAGGAACTGTGAGTATGGAAAAGATGTGGAAGCTGAGCAAATAAAATTTGTTTTTCTGTTGGTTGGCTGTGGCACTAACTTGCTTTGCTTCTGTAGTGTATTTTTCACCCTAACAGCTTTGAGTCCCTTACTCTTATCTCTTCATGTAGAGAAATTTCTCATTCACCTCTAAGATTGCAATTTACAAAAATATGCAATATTGCAGTTGTAATTTGTTTGATAGATTTCTTCCTTAGTAATGCTTCAGGTCTTTTTCCTGTTAACAGCTATGGACACGTTTATCAATGGAAATATTCATGGTAACAAAACAAACACGTGCCAAAATATTTGTGAGAGTGTGCAGCATGAGACACTAATTCCCAAGGGCATGTTTAGCACATGGTCTAGTGCTTTACTCAGTGGGGAGTGAATTTAAAAGTGTGTGTATGTCCCCTTGATTTCAACAGTATTTAACCAAACAAGTGACTTAAGCTTTTTGCTAGGCAGGAAATAATAATTTAAGCATGTACTTGAAGGTTTTTTTTTTAATTTTTGTTTTTTTTTATCTTAGGTCAGGGCATTGAAAGATTCATTAGAATCAGCACTGTTTTAGCCTTATATTGAGAATCTCTGGAATGGTTACCAACCTTGGCTTATATTTATTATATTTTGTGTTATATATGTACCAATTTTTTTTTATTTCAAGCTTCTCAGACTGACATTTTCCAGGGTAATGAGGATGGTGCTTCCCATCTGCACTATGCAATGTTTTTTGCCTCCTTTCATGAAGGAGGCACGAGGTCTTTCATAAAATCCATCTTGTGACAAAGTAATGAGAGATCGACCACAGACCTGAATTAAAATTGCATCAGCAATGTGTATCATGAACTTAGTAAGGGATACTTGCCCTGGACAGTTGACTACCTGAATAAATTTAGGAAGAGGCTGGGAAAAAGTTTAGTATTAACATCTCCTTGAGAGGTTTGGGATAAGTAAGTGACTGACTAGGAATCCTACAGGTGAAAAGTAAGCTTATGCTCTCTTCATTATATAGGCAAAATGCCACTTCTTATTTTGCAATAGGTCATGCAGTAGATGTACTTAATTCCTATCATAAACTAATTAATGGGGTTAACTGCAGTGAAAGATGGTCTTGATAACCCACGTGGTCTCCTGCAGTTTTAGGTTCTGGTGGATCTAAGTCCAGTGGCTTGGGAGCACCTATTCTTTTCAATCATCCAGTGATATAAGGTGATGCTCAGGAATAAGGTGATGCCTGGAAACTTCATGCAAAAAATTTAGAGTTTATAATATTTTTGGAATATAGGATAAATCATACTCTTTGACTACCTCTTGAATTTCGCTAAAGTTTGTAAACTAAGCTTCACTCCTAATTAGAAGGAAATCTTTTATTGGCTTAACAGTAACAGCCTTGCTGCTTCCTTTTGTTCATTGCTGAAATGTTTATAGCAAAGGGAGAGATGCACTGTATTTTTTACAAAGGTCCTTTCTGGCAGGTGCTTTCACTCCCTTGCACATTGGATTTAAATCTCTGTTACTTGTTTGTAAGAAGAGTTCAACACTTTCGTACAATTTACTTCTCTGAATTTGCTCTGAGCTGTCATTTTGCAGTCTGTGCAGGATGGAACTGAACAGAGGCAGATGTGGAAATATTTCTTTTCAGGAAGATTATTTTGTACACAATGTACTCTTCTCTGTGGTGTTCAGTACAACTCATTGGACTTTGTGTAAATTTGGGACAAAAATGTAGACAAATAAATTTCCCTGTGTCATCTGCATGTCCTTGAACTCAGTTTCACTTTGAAATAACTATGTCAAGAGACCATGAGTGGGTACAATTTTCCAGTCATAAGGAAAGTGCTTGGAATTCCTGACATTTGGAAGTGTTCACATATGTTTGATAAAATAGGAGTTTTTTGGTTTTTTTTTTTTTTTTTTGTTGTTGTTTTTTTTTTTTTTTAACTTTTAGGTTCCTGAAACTCAGAACTTTTATGTAATCAGATCTGACTCTGGAGCTGTTTATCAGACTTAAAGAAAGTGTCCTTCACTTGATTTGAATGGTAGTGATGATGTTTAAAGAAAAGATTGACTAATGTTTCTTTCTATGTTTTTGATAGCCACCAAAGATCATTCATTCTCTTGTTTGATCTTGAATAACAGAGAGCCATTTAAAAGTAACAGCTGGTGACCAATGCAGTATGGTAGAGGCAGTGGGTATCAAGAAATCATTCCTCTGTGAGATGTCTTATTTTCCTGTACTTGTGAAACTGGCTTAAATGATTTTTTTTTTCTAACTCCCAATATAAATTATTTCAGTTCTAGTATATGCAGTTTCTACAAACAGCATTTGGCATTGAGATGCACAAATGTTTTTATTATTTTAATGTGTCAGTAATATGGGAAATACTGTTCTAGGTAGTGGAAATTTATATACAAAAGATAGAAATAAAGATACTTGATTCTACTGACTAATAAATATTTTGGTATATATTAAAATATCAGTACATGATTTTAAAGCCATTAAAGTGCTGCTCAACAATAGACACAGTGACAAATAGCTGGCTAAGAAAATGTTCCTGCCTTGGTCCCTTATCTCAATGCATTTTTATGCCAAAAAAATTACAATTTGAGGTTACATTACTAATTCTGGAGTGAAAAGTGACACCTGTTTTGCATTTCAAATGCTGTGCTTATGTCTGAAGCAGACAGAATACTTTGTGCAATTGGAAGTTCTCCCTTTGCATCTTCACCCTTCCCCATTTTTGTTTTCTCCAGTATTTAACAGTTGGGTTTTTTAAGGGGCTATCAAGACAAAGTCTTTTCTTATAGTAAGTGGAAAGAGCCTTTCTAGAGCAGATTTTCAGCTTCATCCCCAGAGTGAGAGCTATGGCAGAAAAATGTGGTTAGAGGGTATCAGTGTTGCTGGAGTGGTACTGGGAGAACTGGGCCAGCCTGTTGAAGAGGGACTCTTTGGACTGGTGTCACCATCTGATCAAAAGACTGTGGGAAAGGTTGTCTCTGAGTTACAACATAATTTCTGTGCTGCCTGCTATTAAGATGTCTTCAGTCCCACAGTGCTGAATATGAAGGGATTTTAGGAGAGCTAAACTTAGACAAAGCTGCTTTTATTGCTGAAATACCTCATTCAGACATTTTCCCAGTATAGATGAGAGTTCAGATTTGTCTCCATTAATTCCCTCAGGGTATCTTAAAGAATTTTATGCAAGATCTCTAAAAAAGAAAGAATAGTGTTTCTGTTTCTGATGTTCTCATCTGACATTATATTAAACATTTGAAAATATACACATTAAACATTTGAGGATATAGTAATGAACCAGAGTTGTTTCAGTTTTTCTTTGACCCATTCCTGTATTGTAGGCAGATTATAGTATCAAAATACTGTAGTAAATCACTTAATAATTAAATTCTTTGTTGGTATATCAGGAGTTTGAAATTCCTTTGGGTTTTCCCACCACCACCTTTGAAGATAAGGACTGATTTGTCATGTGTTACATGATTCTAAAATAGTTTCTGCTCAGCTGACCTAGCAAGAAGATAAAAATGGTGTTGTACTTGGAGGAGAGAAAATACTTTAAATTTTTTTTTTTTTTAATTTAACCATTTTTTCTTTAATGTCTATATATGTAGCAAAGTTACACCCTTTCAGACTATACAAATGTGTTTATACAGTTGTTTAAGGCGGTCTTATAATTAATCAAAACCTTTCTGGTGTGAACGTTTCTTTTTTAATTGGAAGCAAAAACTCTTTGCTGAAGATTCAGCACTTACTATAGGTAAGAACTGAGAAAGCTCCTAATTTAAATATTAAAGCTTTCGAATGGAAGACACATTTTCAAGAGAACCAGAAGATAACAGAATTTAATTTTCAAATATTTCTTATTTATTTGTAGTTGTTGATTTTTTCTGTTGTTTAATTTTCTGCCTTGGATTTGTTTCTCTTCAAAAGCATAGAGACCTCAGGTCAGATTTATAAAGGCTTCTTACATTAAATCTGCTAGTATTAAGCCCTCATTCAATTTTAATGTGATGTGTATTTGTTGTGAAGTTTATTTTTTGTTTTAAGAAGCTGAATGGTAATAAGGGTCTGTGGTTTCCCCCCCAAACAATATTTTTGTGTGCTTCTCCCTTGGTAATGAGCACAGTATTGTTCAGTGTTTTAACATGCATTTCATTGCCTGAGTAGTGAAATTCTAGGAATAGTATGAAACACTGCTAGAAGTTCTGGATGCAATCTGAGAATTGCTTTGATGGTACAATATTTGTACAGGGGTACCAAGTTTAGGACCCTGTGCAAGCTCCCATATAGTTTCTTGTTTCTTGTTTTTGCAGTTTAAAGTAAAGCTCTTTACTTTACACAAAGGCAGCAATAGAAACCCCCTAATATATATCTTCTGTTGTTGGTTGGTTTTGTTTTTGACAAAAGGCAGCTTGTAATTAGGGTTGAAAAGGACTCTTAATGGTCTACTAATTTATTCCTCTTCCTTGTCCTGACAGGTTTAATTATTCCTAAGTATCAGTGAATAGACTGATGACTAGTCCAAAATTGACCAGTTCCATTGATGATTGGGCCGTGATAAAACTGTTCCTTCCATTTTGTTTCATCTTTTTGTGAGTTGTACTAGTGAATTATTCTTCCTCACATAACCTGTGTTTTACTTAATCGTAGATAAGCCAATAAGACATTTCCTTTACTTCTCATGAGTGTTTTTTAAATTCCCTGATCGTCATCTTGGCTGCAATTTAGAGGGTTTAAATCAGTTTTACTGGCTGTAATATTTTCTCATAAAGTTATAATCTAACTTTCACATTTTTAAAAATTGAAGTAAAATTCCCTCCCTCGTGTAATATTTTTTCTTTCCTGGGTTCCTGGCATTTTTTCTAAACTTAAAATAACAGGCTGAACTTTTCCATATTGTCTCCATCAATGTCTCCACTGTTATTTCCTTTTTCCCCTTTGCTTCAGGAAACACATTTTTCATGTCATTCACTGGCAAGGGAGTAGTTGATTTATACAAAGACCAAACCGCCTACCAGAATGATCCTCTTTTATAATTTCCACAAAAATTGGAAATTTTTCTCCTTTTCTGCCTGTCAACCTTTTTTTTAAATACAGTGTTATGCTAGTGTTTTGTATGTTATAAGATCTATACTGTTGTTATCCCACTACTGAGTGATTCATGTCATCTGATAGATAACTTCTGGTTGTGTACTGCTTGGCTTGGTTATTTCTCAAGGAATGAGGAAAGATGCAGATGATCAGTTTTACTTTTTCCAGAGACTGAATAGCATAATTCTGCAAAAACATAATTCTGCATCAGCATTTAATTTATGGTAAGTGATAAGGCGGTAGGGCACAGAAAAGTAAGGAGGGCATAGTCCTAGCTAAAAAAACCCCAGCAAACCTACTCCTGTGTGAGTAGGTAGAGGAAAAAAACTTACATAATGGGAGGACCAAACTGATTACTATGTGAATCAGAATAGTTGGTGTATTTTACTGAGTCTTCATGAACTGATCTCATGATGAACAGACTTTTGTCCAAGATTTGTTATCCTTTTAACAGAAGCAACTGGATTACACAAGACCAAAACAGCATCAGTGAGTGCAGCAAATGCAGTAAGCTGTGCAAGAGGACAGCCTTGGGTGTGTTCTGAACTCACCAGGTGTTCCAGACTCCCACTTGAAACAGTCTCCCAATTGAAAGCTTTGCTATTACTGCAGCTGAAATGGAAAAATAGTGTTTGTTCTGAAAATAGCACTGTGTTCAAAGAAGTGATGTTCTGATATTCAGAAAAAAGCCAGAAACCTGATAGCTCATATGGGTGCGCATCAAGAATGATGGGAGAAAATACCTCAAAGACACAAACTCATGAAATGAAATAGTAAGCATGTTCTATTCCCCTTGGCTGACATCTCAAATATCTCTGTAATGGTAAAGACTAGATGTTGTTCAGGCCCTGGTCACTGCAGTCATCAGAAAAGTGGAGTAGAATCACAGAGGAATTAAGGTTGGAAAAGACCCATAAGATTAACTATAACCTGGCACTGCCAGGTCCACCACTAAACGTACGTCCCCAAGTGCCACTTTTACTCATCTTTTAAATCCTTCCAGGGATGATGACTCCACCATTTCTCTGGGCAGCCTCTTCCAATGCTTGGCAACCCTCTAAGTGAATATTTTTTTTTGTAATTGCTAAAACAACCCTCCCTTGGCTACAGCTTAAGGTTGTCTCCTCTTGTTCTATTACTTGTTCTGTGGGAGAAGAGTCCAATCCTGCTGGGAAGGAAGTTGTTTTTAAATCCTCCCTCCAGAAAGTGTTATACCTGGAAAGGCTGGTGCCTTTACTTTACTAAATGCCTATTCTCTGTGTGAATCACTTTGTGTATCAGACAATATCATTTGAGGGTTTTTTTTCCCCCCAGTATTTCTTTTGTTCTCAGTGGGGGCTGAAATTGATAGTAAGTAGGTAATCTAAAGTGTCAAAAACATTAATACCCTCTGTTATTATGTGATGTATCTGAATATTATTGTTTGCAAGATGTTTCTTTAAAAATACTAATGTGAGCACAATAGTTCATTTTTGTTTACCAGAACTATTATATTTATTTTCTGACTTTCAACCAAATATCTATAACATAAGTAATCTCTTAAGTATTACTCTATTAAATATTGTCCAAATTAACATTTTATCTATATTGGTATTTCATTTCTACAAGGGTTTTTTTTTCTGTAATGTGATAGCTGAAACTATTGGTTCCTGTTTTACACTGGTTTGCACTTGCTTGAGTTTGTGTAACCTGACCTATTTGTCTGAATTTTGGCTGTTCTGGAGCATGTACTGCCTGCTTGACTCCACTCTGCTTTTGTCTCCCTAGATTTCACTTGTATAATGATTCCCTGCAGTCTGTGAACATTAAGGTTCATGTGAGGTCAACCATACCTTGCAGATAGTGATAATAGTGCAAATAATGACAAATATGGGGGGGGGGGGGGGGTTGCACGGTGTTTCCTGTATTTAATTTAGAGGCTAGTAATTTTTGAGCAGCTTGCAAGGATTTTGCATGAAGTTTGGTTTATCTTTAGGTTCAGATTTGAATCTCTGAGTAAGCTCCTGTTCCCAACCCCCTTTTGTATTTAACTTTTTTAAAAAATCCTGTAAATTGAGCATGTTTAGGGATCTTCTGTCTCTGAGTTTGTGTTTTTTAATGTTTTGTATGTATTTTATTTTTTTACTTTTAGGGTTTGTGTGTTGCCAAAGCTGTTTCTAGATAACCACCACCTGAACTTGGGTAGCATGAAAAGGAAACTGGTCTTGCTAAGGAATAATTTTAGTCTCTGATGACAGTGAGAGTGCATGGAGGGAACACAAAATATTTTCTTACAGGTTTCCAAAAGAAGAGATGGCTCTAGGCTAGAAATACCATTTGCAAAGTAGGAAGTGATGTGTACATGTGAGTGATTTGAAAGCTCAAAAAATTTCTCTCTCTACCAGCTTATGCTAAAAAGTAATTTGAGTAGTAACAGTGCCAAGAGGTAGCAAGGCAGGCAAGTTATTAAAAAATATATCAACAGCAACAATAAAACTCCCTTTTTTTTTAATAAGCCTGTTTTAAATTGTAAGATTATAGGCTTCTGCTTATGCTCTGAATGAACAGCTGTTGTTGGCTAGTGGAATATAAGGAGCTCTTGGCCTCCTCTAGAGAGCCCTTTGTCCATGCAGAGGTGAGTGCAGGAGGCTGTGGTGCTGGGTGCTGCTGGGCTGTCGTGGCTGCTATTAAGGAAACAAAAATTAAGTCCTTTTGTTTCTGCCTTGGATTCAGAGAAATTACTAAAATCTCTGAAATCCCTGGGAATTGTGATATAACAGTTTACTCAAAGATTTCAGGAGTATTTGTGAAAGCATTCCCTTAAATATGGAATAATGAAATTTGATGAGATAACCTTATATGTCGTCTTCTTTTACCTCAGTTGTCTTTGTTATTAAGTTAGCAGAAAGAAGTCTTTGTTTCAGGATACTTTCACTAAGATATGCTGAAGTCTTCTTTTGGTTGATTGATTTGTTCTTATGTGCTCTGTTGGGGAAAAAGGCACATCTATACGTGATGGATACCCTGATATTATGCACTCTGTCATTTCACAGAGTAGGATGTGCACTTAAGCTGTTTTACAGGAAAGTCTTTTGAGACTTTTGAGGAAACAGGCCAGGAACATAATTATGCCAAAGCTGCTGACTTTTAAAAAAGAATTTCCAGTGATAATAGGATTTAAACTGAATGCAGTTTAATTTCAATTCCATTGCTGCAATTTGCAGGAAGGAAATTTTACTTTGAGTTTACATTTTTCTGGGTTTGAATTTTTTAACCCCTTGTGTTAACCATAGTTGTGGCACTTCGTTTAGCTCTCCTTTTCAGCATTAAAGACATAAAAATGATGAAATTGTAGTTGGAAAGATAAGATTCTAGTGCTGTTGCCTTGCATTGGATGTTCTCATAGCCCGGTTATGCTTTTGAGTACAACTAAGATAGTATTTTTTTGTGCAATAGGGAACTGGCCCCACAAATTTTTCCTAGTCCTGTTTTTATGTAAAAACTTGTCTGGAAGTAGGTGAGAGATGAAAAGATGTTTTCAACTGGTCATCCCTGAACCCAAGAGTGTTTGGGTTGTTTGATTTACATTATAATCATCCATGGTCTTCGAAGTTTAAATAAGTTGGTTGTTTTTTTGGTTTGGTTTTTTTTTTTTTTTATAATACTGCTTTGAATGCCATTTTATTTCATTAGCTGGGAGTTCATCTACTCACACCTCGGCCTGGGAAATACTGAGTTTCTCAGTGGTGACTTGGAAAACTTGAATCATTTTAATAGAGCAAATATTTCAATACCACCTATGGGTACATTTCACCTTTTGCTGGACTGCTTTCAGAGTGCCTGTTCTATAATCAAAAAGCCTTTAATTGTGGGATCTTAACCAAGTCACCTGGTCTTCTGCATCATTTGTGGTGCATCTACAGTTGCAGAAGACAGAGAATTAAATTGTTTCCTGAAAGAGGGATGTGTGGAGCCCTGTAATCTTCTCTAGCTGAAGCTCGCCCATGTGCTTCAGAGCGATACTTAATGAGGCAGTTCAAAAGGGCAGCAGGTGTGTTCTGGACAGCAGGAGGGAATCAGTTCAGCTCTTTGCTGTTGTATTTGAAGATGTTCATGTTGAGTCGTTTTACACAGTTCAGTGAACTGAGTGAAATCATGATGTGCTTTCCTTCACTTTTTCTCTTATCACAAGAAATCTTTCTAGAGTTCTTGCACTTCATCTTTTGCTGTCAACCAAATCAGACAGGTCTTTCAAATGTACTTGTGTTGTGGCTCCCCGGTCAAGCCAAGGTGAGGTAGATTCTGGTGACATTTACGACTAATTTGGGGCTAAGAATTATTTGAATGCAGTATTTTGGGAGGGGAAATAATCTCATAACACTTTGAAAATGTGATGTTTTTGAAGACTCAAATCTATAGCACTAATTTTACAGGAAAAAATATAACTGATGATGTCTTTTAGAGGAGTAATCAACTGTATTAAATGCAGATGTTTCATTAATACAAGTGTTTAAATAATATTCTCTTTTCTCCTGTAGCTAAAGATCATACATATGATAAGCCTTTAAATTTTTAAAAATAATTTAAATAAGTTATCTTATTTTTCCACAAACAAATATTAATTTAATTTTTTAAAAGTTATTAGTGGAGTAAAACATTTTTCAGATGTAAGTTTTTCTCATGGGATAACTGTTTTGTACTGCATTGAAATTCGGAACATGCATATTAGGAAGGAGTTGAACTCACATGTGCCATGTTGTACTATGTGCTCTGCATAGACCTGGTACTTTTACTCAATGTTAGCTGTGTCTCTGCAGCAAAATCAAGTGTGAATCAGGTAAAAAAAACCCCACAGTTAGCAGCAGTTCAAAATTTTGATTAAATATCTTGTTTGTGGTATAGTCTCTTTAACACTATTTTTAGCCATTAGTTAATGTATTTTGTATTTGAAAAAGCAGTGATACAGTGCTTGATGGCTCTGAGATAATGACTGGAAAAGATAGGAGTGAGAGAAAGTGTTGCAAGAAAGATCAGACTTCTCTCTCAGCTTCAGCTGCTGAAAGGTTGTCTCATTTGAGCTTGTTACTTACACTCAGGAGTGCTTGCTGAGTGTCCCCTTGCTGAGTAGGAGAGGCCAGATGAAGGAGAGCCTAAAGTAAATCTGTAGCCCCTTAGCTAATGGGAGATAATGCGTGTTCCCAGTTTTGTAGTATTTGACATTATTTGCGTAAAATAATAAACAACTTGAAATTTTTGATAGCTTCCTAAAATGTGTCCAGGAATTTGAAGCAACTGGGCGTGAAGACACTGCAGCAGTGTCAAGAGCCCATTAAATTTAACTGTGTGGTGGGTTAGAAATGCAGCTAATCTCCCTATTGTGACCTTTTCAGGTTCCCAGTAATTTGTAGGGTACAACACTGTAGTCTTGGGCATAGGTGTTTTCTGCAGTTAGCTCAGTGGATTGCACAGCTGTTTACTAGAATTAGAATTTTGGATTTTCATTAATTTTCACGGTAATGATTAATACTGCTAAATGAAAATAATCTTTGCAGATGAATTGGTTTAGATCTTGATAACCAGCTCTTACCTAATTAAATGCTTTTCAAGGGTTTTTTAACTCTCTTTATCACGGTGACTTCTTTCTTTGAGGTCTTTTGTGCCCAGTTTGAATGCGTCCTCATTTATATTTTATAAAAGTTACAAAAAAATAAAAATCACACTATTACCAAGTACCACAGTACTTTTGAAGTTCTCCAAGAGCAGACTCAGGAGATTTGGTATACCAGGTAACCCACATTATCTGTCCCTTTTGCTTTTCTTTCCTATCCTGTTTTCCTACTTGTCTGATACCACTGTATGGGTGTAGTGTACCATTAGGAATTTCATCCACCATGGTAGATGCTGTGAAAGACGTAATTTGAGGGTCTAGGGCAGCCTTTCTGGCAGCCCTCCTTCTCCAGCTCCTGGCAGGAGAAGCTGTGTGCAGACAGCCATCCTCCCTTCCCAGAGGACAGGAACGGGTGAGAGAGGTGGGGGTGCAGAGCAGAATACAGCAGGGGTGTAATATAAATGAAATTGTGACCATTTTAGTTGTTTTGTTATGTGCCAGTTAGAAAATATTGTATTCTGGTTTTGGATCAGCAACAGAGTAATACCTCTAGGCATGAATAAACATCCACACCAATTTTTAACCATCTAAGAGCATATTTAAACAGTGACCAAAGGGCATAATCTTATGGTAACCCTGTTTCAATTTGCTTATGTTGTTTTGATCTGATTTTTTTCTGTGTTGTGGTGGTAGTAACAATAGCAGAAAGAATAAAAATTAGTCTGCCTTCTCAGTTGCATTCTCTGCTGGTGCCAAGACTTTTTCCTGAACCTGTAGGTGTTATGTGGAGAAGTGGGTGATAGATCTTCTAGAACTAAAGTGACGGTTGGTAAAACAAACAAACAAGACAAAATTTAAACTGTTGGGAGAAAGAGAAGCATAATATAGTCGGTACTGTTTATCTTAATCAAGGTGTAATAAAGTTCTGTAATGGAGGAAGAATGGGTGTTTACTGTTGGTGTGTGGGCCTTTGCTGTGTAATATTTAAAAATTAAGTACTTCAGTAAAACACCATTATTTTTCCACTGATTTCTGTATTAGTTTTTAGCTTGTGTGTCGTAGGTCTGAGAATATTGTACCTTAATAAAAAGGTAGGGAAAGGCACTGTGAATCAAGCTAGAACAGTTCATAATAGTGCTTCATGAGCTTCTGCTCAGCATCTCCTCTTTCCACTCAGTCACCATGTCACAGGTGGTTAAAAAGACCACCAGGGGGGCTCTTCAAAATGAGTTGCTCTCTGAAGCACAGCCATCACCAGCACCCTGAGCCCCTTCCCTGGCTTACTGCAGTGATGTGGATGATGAGGGAGAAGGAGCCTCCAGCAGTGGGATGGAGTAGACATCTGTGGCGAGAACTCAACTGGTGTTCATATGCCACAAGAGTATCTGTACTTTCTCAGGAAAATTCACTGGAAAGTAATTCTGTCTCAGCATGATCTCCTCCATTCAATAGTCACAATCACTGCTTTCACCCCCTTCCAGCCAGGTCTGATTCTCTTTCCTTACATGCTCACATAAATGTTACTTTTCAAGAGCCCTTGTTCCCCTGAGGACCTGACTGTGTCTTATGATGACAGCCAGTGTGAGCTATACATTGTGGAGGCTCCTATCTGGGGAAATGTGAGAGGCATTTTAGCTTATCAGTTTAGCTATTCCCCCTCCTCACATTCTCAAGGGGGGTTCTTACTTGCAAAGCAATGCATGTAGTTCAGAATGTTAATGAAAACTCTGCCAAAATTGTGAAGAGATACAGGAATGTTAAATGACATCATATACAAGGTACCAGGATTTATGCACAAACATAAATAATTATCATAAATTTTAAATATTTTTCCTCAGTTACTAAACATCAAAACACTGCTGTATATGTATATATAGAAATAGCATTTGTGTCTGCTAGTTGTACAGCATTTTTAAGAAACGAAATGCACAGTTTCTGAGCACATTCTTTAATGTGTATTTCTCCTGGCTCCTCCATTGGTTTCCTCAGCCTCTTCTTTGCACGGCCCACAGTCTCAACTGGCAGAACAGAGCGGGCAGCTATGGGCATGGGCATGTGGGGCAGGAAGCTCTTGAGCTCAAAAGATAACTATTCGTCTGTTGTAGTCAACTTAAAATAAATCTGAGCATGCCAAAATTTTTAGTAATTTTAAAATTTGTCCACCTAACTGACTTCAATTATCAAATACATAGATAATAGTTAAATGGCTGCAATAGTGGGAAAACCCTGCTTTTTATGTCCAAATTATGAAATAGATAATTTATTTCTACCTCTTTAATCCTGTCCCTTTACTAGCTTTCAATGCGTATCAGAAATTCATCACGTTCTGCTACTTTTCGGAAATTTCACCAGTATGAATCATTCCTGGATACAGTGGCTTTCATGATGCTGCCTTGCAAAGTGCTGTGTCTATAATGTTAATACATGTGCTTTACAGCAACAAAATATACAATACCTGTAAACTTTTAAAGATTAATAACTTGCAGTTCCTTTTTGGATACTAAGGTAATATCAAACCTTGTAATTCTTCAGTGATTGTGAGCTCTGGAAGAAGAAGAGACAGATAAGCAAAAATTCTCATGGTGGAGATGAAATCTTGGATGATTGTAACATGAGCTAAGCACTTACGTTCAGAAGCCTAATACAAGACATCCGCACAGACTACTAAGAAAATTTATTGGGTTTTTAGTATTTCCTACATTTGTAAAGCTCTTGTCGGATAAGTAGCCAGATTAAAATTTCAGTTTACATATGGATTTGATACTTAGAGATGTTAGTGTTTTTGTAGTTTGCATTTGTGGTGTTGTATTTCAAGTATATCACTAATTCTGCTGTTTCAATATAATTTGAGCAATTCACAACTAATTCACATTTATTTGTCAAAAGTATAATGGAGGGAGGTTCAAATCCTGCTGGTTGAATTGACTTTGTTGTTGGCATGAGGCTATGATTTGATCTGGGTGTGGTTTGAGCTGTCTGGCCCTGCCCCTATTCAGTCCTTGAGAGCAGGAAGTAGTTGTTTTCAGGTGGGTCACATCTAAGATTTGTTCTTCTGTGCATCTCTGTGCCATCAGAAGACACATGGAATAATCATCAAAAAAAAAAGGAGTGATGACTACATATGTTCATGTTGCCTGAAAGCACTTTTTAGTTTCAACTCAAGTTGTGTGTGTGACCCAGCAATGGGCAAACCTGCACAGCAAGACGTGCAGCCGTCATGAGGAACATGTCAGATTGTAGAAGGATCATAGTGACCCAGTCCAGATTTTTAAATGTGGATTTGAAGTGTAGATTTATAAATTGAACTCAGTACACTCCAGTGGTATAACACAAAACTTTTTTTTTTGTTGGTGATGAGAGTACATTGTCATTTGGCAACTACTTTTTTTGTGCTTCAGTCTCTCAAGTCTTGTGCATTCTTGAAGGCAGTGGACTTTCCTGAGAAGCTGAAAGGATATTTGGTGGCTCTGGCAATGTGTGTTGTAGCTCTGTTTGCTATGGCTAGTAGAATATGAAAAATTGGGGAAGAAACTTGACAAGTGTTTTTTTTTTTTGAGAAAACAAATGAAGATGCTGAAATGCTCAGTTATAGGTATGCATATATATATATATATACACACACACACACACATGCATACACAGAATTTGTGAACTCGAAAATCAGATGTTTAGCTTTTTTTAAATTCATTGCTGTTCTTCTGGGACTGGCAGGTGCTCCCAGTCTTGGCTCAGTTATTGTCTGCATCTGCCAATTGTAATCTTTTAATCGTGATCCAACAACAGTGCTTTAACAAGAATCTATATAATCTCTTGTTTAATAACACATACTAGTGTTTCTTTTGATCTTATCAGCCCAGAGATTGCTTCAGACTTGCTGGCAGAAAAAAAATCAGGAGCCTCTAACAGCTGAGTGTTGTAGGTGTAGCTGAACTGGCCCTGCGCCCAATGAGTATCTGACAAATTGTTTTCTGCATTTTCATGAAGCCTATCAATCTTAAAGCAGCAGCAATTTCGCTTCAAAAGTTATTTAATTTCAGCTAGGAAGATAATAATTATGCAATGACCATGGGAATGGCAAGAGTTTTTGCCATTACTTTTGATAGCTCGTGAAGTTCTCCCCAGATATGACGCATTTCAATTAGAGATGGAGATAAGGTCTTACAAGGATTTCCATTTGACAGGATCACCTAGTGAAAGAAGGCAAAACATTGCATCCCTTGAAATTACCAGGGAGATGTGGCTCCATTTCAGGATTTCCAATTGACATATGTCTTTTGGGATTCCTAGAAATTTGAGCTTGGTGAAGGACAACCACCATTTTTCCTAAGCCCTTATGCTTTCATACAAAACCAAATAACCTGTTTTCAGTGTAAAATATCTTTGTTTTAAAAACTTCATTAATGACATTTCTGTACAGGAACTGTGTGACTTCTTTAATAAGCAGTGGCAGCTCTGAGAAATGGAATAGCTCATTTTTGCTGCTTGCTGCAATTCTTAGGAATTGAGGAGTGCTCCTAATAGAAAAAAGGGATATTATAAAGAGATTTAAATGGAAATTAAAAAGTAAAAAGTAAATCACAATTTCTGATTAGTATGTAAAAGAGAAGAGACATTATATGACTTCACAGTAACTAGACAGTGCCAACTCAGCAGGTACAGACCGTAATGTTCCATGGTGGTTGCATGTGTTCTGTTACAGCTGTTGGATCTTGGACTCATAGTCTCGGTTGTTCCAGATCTGTACGTGCCTGAAGAAACTCAGAGAGTTTTGCGTTCCCACTTGGCTCCTTTTCTCTCCCTGAGGGATTGAGAAATAAGGAGCTTGTGGTTAAATGTAAAAATGGTCATTGGAAGCACCCTAGTCTTGTCCAAGGCATTGCTTGGTGCTCTAAGGGGCCATTTGTAACACAGTACTGGCCGTGGAGGGAGTAGCAAGGGACTTGGACACAAAAAGCTGGAGGGTTGCAGTAGGGCTGGAGCTGCTGCAGGATTTGGGAGTTTGTTTTCCCTTCAGTCTTCACTATATTTTCAATAGAGTATTAATAAGTCATTTGACAGAGCTGAGGTATATATTTTATTCAATACTGAAATTTAAATAAAAATAACAGATTCAGAAGCTTTTGCTAAAGTGTGTAGAAATGCATGTTTTAGTATTTATAATGCATTTGTTTTAGAGACATGCATCAGTAATACCATTTTTATGAATGGTAATGTCACAGGAGACCATAAAATCATCCAGTTATATACTGATCAGTGGCTGGTGCATCTCACCACAAACTGCATCAAGTGTACACAAACCAGTCTAATCAAATTTCATTAATTAATCTAAGTAACCATAGAAAAAGTTGCAATTTTACTAGTTTGAGTTTGACAAGACTTCAAGTTCTAGCTCTCATTTTTCTACCAAATCATGGATTGTTTTTATTCCTGCAGGCTGGTGCTCCAGCCACCTTCCTTGAAGGTCCTCTCGTGAATAAGCCGAAGGCATTGAGACACTGCTAGCTTTAGTTTTGTAGTGAGTAGTGTAACTTGGGCATTGAGTTGCTTTTTGCATCTGCCTTTTCCTGGTGTTGTTTAGCTCACTGACTGGTGGGAGTAGAGTTGTGCTCTGGAGAATCTGCTGTACTTGCTCAAAAAGAACATCAGTCTAAAAAGTGGGGGACGAGTGACCTCCCCAAGTGATTTTTACTTACTTGGGACAGTGAATGGATAAGTGGATAGGATAGATAGATAGATAGATAGGACAGTGAATCTCTGTGGAGAGCAGGGAGAACTGGTTCAGTGCTCAGGAAAACCCCTTGCCAAACCCATTGCTGATGTAATCTAGTGCTAAGTGGCTGTAGTGGCCCTCCTTTGCACTGTGTCTGTGCAAGTGCTGTTCATGGCAGTGATCTCAGAGGTATAGCTGATGTTCTTGGCACCTCCTGGGTTTAGGGCTGAAGTTCTGCCTTTTAGCTGTGGTGATGGAACTGTCACATAGGAACTGGTGTCTCAGCTAATGGTGACTAATTCCATCAGGTAATTGTTTACTGTGGTAATTTTTTGCCTGAGGCATTAAATAATGGTTTAAAATAACTATTTATATTAGAAGAGTGATCAGATCAGATTTTAAGAGGCTGAATGTAAAGCAATGTGGCTCCTGCTTTTACGTAAGTTCTTTTTGGTGTCTTTGGTGTCTTTTGGTATGACTTCTGGTATCTTTGTTAGTTACTCAGACTGATTTCCATCCCTTTTAACTACTAGAGAAGTACAGAAAATTGCATGCTTTTTAAACTAGCTATTTTTTTAATTGGAAAATATTAACCAATGTATTTAATAAAGACCGTTCATTGATTAGAATATTGTATAATGTTCAGGTGAAAAAGAGGTATTCCATACATATGTATTTCCTGGGTCATGGAGTACAAGACCATTACATTAATCTGCATGGCTAGTTCCATTATTTTAATTTGTTTTGTTTTGCTTCTGTTAGAAGGGAGTTTGCTTAAGAGATAATATTAGTGATAAGAACTGTAGAAAACATTTTAATAACGGCAATAACACATATTTAGGAACAGAAAACAAGTGTAGCTTTGGGGGCTTACTGTTAGTGATGCTTTGGTTTTTATTAGACTAATTAATATGTATGGAAAAAACCAGAATGGCTTTTGTGTGCAGCAAATCATTCTTCATGTCTGAAGTGGGGGTAAATTAGAAAAATAGATTGTGTAGTCAGAAGTCCCATGGAACATCTTCTGTGATCCCTGGTATAATAATAGATATTAGAGCTGCTATGCTGCTATTCAACTGTGTGTATAAAGGCGAGAGGGGATTATAACCTCTACCAGCACAGGCAGCAGTAAACTCTTCTGTGGATGAATGTATTTTTTTTCTGGAATAAAAATATATGCACAATAGTTGGGGTTTTCTGCATCATATATTTTAAGAGTAAAAATTTGTAACCAACTGTACAAAGTTCCTAGTTATATATATCCGAGTTATATATCTGGTAACTTTTGAAGAATTTGGCTCAAGTACTAATTACTGAAGGGGCTTATTTAAACTGTGTTTTTAATTTTCCATGGTTTTTGCCACTAAGCTTTTCCTCAGACAGAGCTTAGCTGGCAGTTCAGTTTTCTGTAGCATGCAGCCTCCAAGGATCTAGGAGTAGTAGTAGTAACTTTATTTTTATCAGGTGTAGCTGTAGATCTCACATACATTGCAAAATAGTTGATCAGAAAGGTGATGATTTTCAGGCTTTATGAATACACTGGAAGTCAAGTGTTATGTGCCAGTTGTTGAAGCTGCCTTAGGTCTTCCATGAGCTGGTAGTAGCACTATGCAGTGTTGAACTGTAGCTCCAACACTCTGGATTCTTCTACGTGCTAATATCACTGATCTGCCCATTTACCTTCTCCTGTCTTCATTAAATAGATTATGAGTACCTTCAGTGCTTTTCTTTTTAATTACTAGGTCTGTGTTCCTTTATCACAGACTTCAGTCCTGCTCTTTATTCTGGCTGATAGGGGAGCAGCCTCCAATCAGAGACCTTTGTACCCCAGGAAATCCGACTATAATGGAAATGCTTAAAGAAAATGCACATAACCTCAGGATTGAGTAATGTGCGGGAAAAGCCTGAATACACAAGGCTCAAGTAGTTTTGATACTTTTAGCAGTGTTATTTTTTCCTTTCTTTGGGCCAAGATTTTTATCTGGCTGTGAGGGAAGGTCATTTGTGAGCTACTTCTGCTGGTGTTACTGGGTCTACTGCTGTCACCAGGGCAAGTGGTAACCACTTTCACCCAGAGCTTTTTGTTTTGTGCTCAGTGCTGGGTACTGCCAGATGTCACTTCCTGTGGCTGATTATATGAGGGCTGAACTTTCTTGGAAAAAAATAAATACTGGCTTTGTCAGCGAAGAGAGATCTGGAAAAAAGTACCTTTTCAGTTATGTCAGCAAATTTCCTTTTATTTTAAAAAAATTTTTTAAGGTTTAGCATAGTACAGTGAAGTATAATGTAATCAATTAAATTAACGTACTCACATACCAAAAATGCTAACCTGTCCTGGAGCTTAAGGATTTTTTCTTGTAACCTACAGGCATCTCTTCATAGATGTTAGAATCTTTAGGGCATATAATTCTCATTAGCAACATGCAGGTTTTCTGCTTGTATCTGTTTCTGCAGCTGGAAAGATTCATAGTCTGTATTTTGCCAAGTACATTGTGTTGGTCTTCTGTTGTAAATCAAAAAGTAATGGACTCTGCAAGAAAAATCCCAAGTGAGACTTCCTGTGCACTGGAATAGAAGTCTTAAATTCACTTAATATTTAGAATTCTATTTCTGTAGGTATTTTTCCTTTTTTTTTCTTAATCTAGTTATTTTAAAAACTAAAATATGTACTGCATATTGTATTGAAGATATTATAAAACATTCTAGAATGGGGAAAAAGTTTAAAAAAATATTATTTTGAAAGTAGCTTAGATTTGGAGCAAAGTGACAATTTTCTTCTGTTTCTGCCTTATTTGTGCTATGATGAGGCAGTCTCCAGACTTTCCATGTGGGGCAGTGAATTTCATGTAGAAGAGTCTGGGTCTGGTTTAGCCACACATCTTGCTGTCCTTCAGTTGAGTAAATATTGGAGAGACCCTGTCAAACGTGCCCACAGCATTTCTTGGATATGTTTGCATCTACTGATCTTAAGCATCTCTGATAAAGGGCATTCCACAATCTCACAGGCAACTTGTTCTGGTGTATCACTACCCTGGGAGAGCTCTTTCTGTTATCTAACAGTGCTTTATTTGCTGTAGATTTAACTCTGCCCTCCTCCTTCTGTACTTGATGAAACAGATTTATCAGTGTATGATAATTATATGAACATAGTTGTCATATTCATCATTAACTACTACTTTTATATTTTCAGCAGTTTTCCAACAGTTGTGGCCTACAGGCCTTTTATTCCCATCATGATCTTCTGGACTGTCTTGTTTTGTCTGTGCTTTTCTTTAATCGTGGTGGTCATGAGGTTCAACAAAGGGATGAGTCCTGGCTCTGGTGAGGAATGGCACCAGTGTATCCTGCGGGCATTGGAAAGAAGCAGCTTTTCAAAAAAGAATTGGGGGTCCTGGTGGGCACCAAGCTGGACATGAGCCAGCAAAGGCCCCTTCCAGCATAGGAGGCCACTGCCAGCAGGCTGAACAAGGTGATCTTTCCCTCCTACTCAGTGCTGCTGAGACATGTCTCTGTGTTGTGTCCCGTGCTGCCTTTCCCAAGCTGAGAAAGCTCTGGTGCTTTAGCCTGGAGTAGAAAGAGCTCTGAGGGAATCTTGATTATACATATAGATTGTTAGATAGGCTATATAGAATACTTGGTAGATTATCAAACTTACTGGGAAAAAAAAGGTAAAAAAGGAATAAAAGAAAAAAGGGCAAGAAAAAGACTGCTTAGTAAAGTGGTTTTAGGATGCAAAGGCATACTTTTATTAATTAATTAATCAATTAATTAATCAATTAATTAATTAGTTTTATTTGTCATTCCTCCCCACCCATCCCCCCCCCACCCCACCCCAATCCCCAGTCATCCAGAAAACTGGTTCTTTGCCATAGCTCAGTGATTTCCCAATATTCAATATTGTTGCTCAGGCTGTCAAGCCGCCTTCTCCCTGTGTCTTCAAAATAACCTCCAGAGAACTGATGGTTGGTTGACTGATCAAATACATTTTGAACTTTAGAGGAATAGGGCAGATTTTTTTGAGTAGAATTTATGTTTAAAAACAAGTCTGCTTTTCTGCTTTTGCTGCTAGTTTGAAATGAAATATTCAATTACCCTCATGAAATATACCTTTGCCCTAATGATTTGGTATAAAATGATTTCAGATGTTCACATATTTGATGCAGATTAATAAAGTATGATAGTGCTGATGAAAGAAAAGGAAAAAATGGATAGTTTACACAGCACATGTTATACTGTCTCATGTAACCTAGTTTTAAATCACAGAGGACTTAGAAAAGAGAAATGGTGTCATTTGTAAGATGTTTTTTTCTCTGAAAGTCATTGTAAAGATTTCCTATGCAGATTTTTCTCACACTTTCTGATCTGTTTTAACACGTAGCAGCCTCCTGTTCTATGTGTTCATGACCTTCTAATTTACACCTCTGCCACCTCTTCCATTTCTTCTCACATGATATGTCTGTATCCTCTCATGATGAAAGCTTCTTCAACTCTTGAAAATAGATGCAAATATTTTCTGAAAGACTTGCAATATTTCTGTAAGGATTTTGCCTCCTAAATGATGGTATGAATATGGGCCAGTATATCTAGAATAAAATAATATTTTCTCGCTTGTGAGGGGTACCTGACAAAGATGGATTGGATAAAGGCAGGTTTTCTTCAGCACTTGTGAGTCCCTGTGCAGGTGATAAGGAGGAGGTAACAGCTCTAAGCCCCAGCAGAGAGGATGGCTGGAGGAAGTTGGATATTCCCCTCTCAGTGCTGGAGGGCTGCTAAGTTTGCTCAAAGGCTCGTGTGTGAGCCCAGAGCAAGATAGGATTGTTCCAAGTGAGTTTAGCACTAAGCTAAACTGCTAGAAAGGGTGTTAATTTGGAATATAATTATCTACTCTCAAACTTGCTGGAAAGCAGTTCAGCGCAACCAGTTGTCTATACAGATGTTTTAAACAACATTCCTTTTAAACTGGAACTAGCAATATGATATTTGAATAAATCACAAAAACAAAGACTGGTAAAATGTGATGTTTAAATTTCAGTTTTAATATTTTATTGTTTAAATTCTGTTGTTTCATAATTATTTTATTACTTGGCCTTTTATTACAGATGCTTTTAAGTCGTGCCATTTGCTGTGTCCATTGTCCCACTACCCTGGTTTGGGTTTCAATTTTTTAAGCTTCTACAAGAATCATTCAAAGTTCACTAGAAACTAGGCAGTCCTTTTTTGTGGACTCAGATAAGCTTTCTTTCTGGCCCCTCAAGCATATAAATAAAGCATAGCTTTTATAGTAAAAGTCATAAAATCTTCGTGATCCAGAACATGCAGTAGTAGTGTGTTATGTAATAACACCCTTTCTTTTTCTTGTAGGTTCTTTTGTTCTGCATCACAGCTGCTCTGTTCATGTTCTTCTTCAGGTATGTCACTGGTGTATCTATTTATGTTGTACAAATCGTTTTGAACAGTGTTTCTTAGAGCTTGTTGCTTTTTGGTACTCCTCTGTATATTCTTCGCTCAAGATGAATTGACTGGACTGCTTCAGTGGCATCACCCAGTGCTGTGATCATAATTGGGCTAAAAAGGGAAATGTTGAGTCTTCTGGAAAATATACTGACTACTTAAGGAGTTTCATCTCCTAAGACCCTGGAGATATAACATGGTGTGAAAACAACTGAAATCTGCTTTTCATGGCTCTTTTTAAGAGCTCACAGCAGGAAGATCACATTTTCTCTTCTGGTAAAAACAGAGGAGAAGAGGAAAATCAAATTTTGTGGTCTTAAATAATGCCAAATATTTGACTTGTGTGCGGGTGTAACTACCTTCTTTCAATTTTGGAATAAACTTGTTTCACATGTTTTCACAAATTATGAATTATAGCCATGTTTTAAAACTTACAGTGGTGGGAGATGGATGAGACACTCATTTTAATGGCTTGTTTCTCTCTCAGTTTGCAATGTAGATGTATGTAATTTATCTTATTTCCCTTTAAATACCGGACCTCTCAAATTTGCTTCATTATATCTCAAATTGGAAAGTTGCTTTTTAAAGTAACCTTTGACTACAACCCTTTGGCTTAGAATTTTCTGCGGCGTGCAGCCATCTATGGTTCTTCAAGCTGTATGATCCCCTGGTAATTGCAAAACTCTGGAAGCTGCAGCTTGTTTTTCATAACTCCATTACTTACGGATATTGGCCAAGAACAGTCTGTGGATAGAAGAGGGCTGTTAATTTAGGGGATTTGAAGATGCATTCCTCCTTTTATCTATAACCTATTAAGAACCTTGCATTGGCAGCAGATCTTCTTGCTTTATTTTCTTCTACATCTCTGAGTTAAGCCATAACAACCTCAGAGAATTTGACTTGTGATGTTGAGGTTAGACACCTGTCGGCATGCATGCTGGTCAAATGAGCTCAGAGCACTAAAATTCTGGTCAAAACTATATGATCTTGGAGGAAGCTAATTGTCTCCTACCTATGTCTTCGGTAATGAAGTGGTGTTTTAGAGAGAGCCTGTAAGTTAAATCACAGAATCCTAGAATAGTTTGGTCTGAAAAGGAGCTTCAAGGTCAACTTGTTCCAGCCCCCCTGCTATGAGCAGGGACATGTTCCACTGCACCAGTGCTCAAAGCCCCATCCAGCCTGGCCTTGAACACTTTCAGAGACAAGACATCCAGAGCTTGTCAGGGAAACCATTCCAGTGACTCACCACCACATGGTATGTCACGGTAAAGAATTTCTTCTTAATATCAAATCTAAGCTACCCTCTTTCAGTTTGAGGCCAATACCTCATCCTGTCACTACATGCTCTTGTAAAAAGTCCCTCTCCAGCTTTCCTGTGGCCTCCTTAGAGGTGAGAACGGACACAGAGCCCAGACATATTTGGTGAATTTTTCCCTGACCTGACACACAAACACTGGCAGTTGAATGGTCTCCAAACCACTTTGTCTTCTAAAATAGTGACTCCATGCCAAGGCTGATGGAATATCCTGTTGAGCAATCAGGAACAACGTTTAATTCCTTTCGCCTTTGTGTTTTAACAGTGGAATTAAAATATAGGCACAAGTTTAGTTTAATTATTGGGGAAAATAAAATCTATTTGTAAACACCAATGAATGTACTAAGACAAATTTGTCAAAAATAATTAGCACAAACTAGTTTTTGAGTTTTTTTTTTTTTTTCCTTGGTATAATCAGTTTTGTGAGTCTTCTTTTGTGTGAAGACTTCTTCATATACTTTCCTAAAGAAACCAGGTATAAAGAGGACTGGGTGAAAATACCTCTGGGTAGGAACAGAGTCTGGTCAACTGCTCAGGGAGAAGCGACAGCAGAGAGGTCACTTAATCAGGCCTCAGAGTTGTCCATTTGTCTGAACTGGCTGTGATTGTGAGCTGGTTGCAGTCTGAATCAATAAGTGAATTAACCATTGATGCCCTTCAGTAAGATTGTGGAGAGCCCTTATGAAAATCCTGTGTGGAGTCCTAGGGAAGGCAGTCTTGTCTCTGTTGTTATCTAAAGCAGAAAGTAATTGGGAGAGTCATCAAATTACATTTCCTATTTAATGGTTCAAAATCGCTTCAGCCTTTTTCTTAATCATAAGTGGATCAAACTGACAAAATTATGTTCATACTTTTGGAATAAACACCTTATTCAAAGTCAGATCTGTTTGGCTTGTGGAATATATTCCTGTTGACTATAAAACACTGTTAACTCCTAACAAGCATTGACTGACCTGAAAAACAGAAAATTATCTTTTACATTTTACTTAACTTGTTCCCAGAATGGCTTTTTGTCCTCTCCATCCAACTAAAATATCAGCAAAGGTACTGACAGCAGTAGTAGTCATAGTCACCAGGAATATATAAAATATCTTTAATTATTAAAGATAAAATCCTAATATCTGTATGGTGTAATTTGAAGCTTAAAACTTTTCTAAAAAGAGATGAAATATAAGTCTACCTCTATGCTATGAACGTCTGATGCTTGGGAGTCAATTGTTGCATGGAATAAAAGAAAAGTAGTCTTTTTATTTTCTGAGTTCATATAAACTGCCTTATCTGAGGTTATTGGGTTCTCTGATCTTAAAAATTATTACTGTCCCTAATAGGTAGCCCTGGTTGGAGCTGCATTCCTAACAGCTCCAGATTTAACTAAATTTGTTTGCTTTTTCTGCTCTGTTTTGAGCTGAATCATTTTCCTTGCACAGCTTGTACTGTGATGCATGGTAGCTGCATTGGACTGAGCCAGTGGTGCTGATTGGGAAAGCATGGAGAGCACAGATGCTCCACAGCATTCACATGGACTTTGGTAATTTTTAAGTAACTGCATATGAGCATGACTTTAGGTGATCTTAGCTGAATCTAGGAAATCAAAAGTTATTTGAGTTGGAAAGTTCAAAACTGTTTTCTGCATGGAAGAATTGAGGTATGTTCTCTATATCACACAGCTTCCAGGATAGCTTTCAGGTTGCTTTCAGGTTAACAGCAGCCTGTAAAGTTGAGTTTGCTTAGCGTTGCTTCTGGAAGGCCAGTGCTCTTGTTGATAGTTATCCATTAAAAGAGGAAAAAAAAAACCAGCATAGCACTTAATTGCAACATGATCATACCTCTCCCTTGAGGTGGGTGTCTTCCTGCCTACTCCCTACTGTTGCAGGAAATACTGCTGTAACAGATGCATGAGTCTTGGTTTGTAGAAGTATAGACATTGTTCTTCTTGATGTATTTGAATATTTACTTTTCTAGTATATTGATCATCTTCAGTATCTTGCTATAATCGCTATCTTACATTGTTTTCTAAACAAATTCTGTAATAATGGTCTGTTAATGGGGCAGGTGTTCCATACTAGTTGAAAACTTCACCAGGCAGCCTTGATATTTATTGCTGGAGTTTTTCCCCAGTTCTGTTGGACTGTTTAAACATTATTGCATCTGCTACAGGACAAGAAAAATAAGGTGCTAAATCTCAGGAGTAAAGAAGTGAGGTTACAGAGCTGAAATGGTAGAAGGAAAAACCAGGAATAATTACTCCAGAATAGGTGAAGTGGGAGGAGAGTCAGAGTGAAAGGTAAATTCAGAAGAGCAATATACAAAGGAAGACAGTAGGAAGAAGGAAGGAGAGAGTGACCAAAGAGGGAAGAAAAAAAGGTCATGTCAGGAGACATGAAAAAATAGAAGAATATACTTGGAAAAAAGCAGCTGAAATACAGATGATAGGTTTACAAGTAACAGAGTTATATTTACACTCAGAGGAAGCATATTTTAGTGCAGTACTTTTTTATTTCTTCTCTTCCATCCTCATCTTGTGGTTCTTTTTTCTAACTTGGACCTCTGTTTTTTCTCAAAATGCTTTTGCTCCACTCCACTGGTAGTGATGAAATTAAGATGTATTACTCATTTGTAGATTGCTGTAGTATACACAGTGTAGTGGAATCTGATACATGTATATTAATTTACATATACAGGCAACCACAGTTGAAACAGGATTGTCGCTCTTCCACCCATATTTGCCTAAGAATCTTAGATGCAGAAGTGTGTCTGGGGAAAGGAATGTTATCATATCTGTAGAATATTATCTGTATGAATTAATTTTTAGGTGATATTGAACTCCACTGGGTCTGAGTGTTCACCATTTACTCAAAAAGGCCAGTACTTAGTGGTGTCATCTAATGTGTTGTGAGTAGGAGTTCTTCACAGTGTGCTGCTTTCCTAAAGAGACCAGGTGTGGAGGGGTTTGGGTGAAAATACCTCTGGATATGAACAGACTAGCCAACTCTAGTTCCCTTTAAGGAGAAGAGAGAGCAGAGAGGTCACTTGATCTGTCCCCAGAGATAATTTTTAAAATATCTTATAATAAAAGTACACTTTTCTTTAATGCTTCTAATTGTTTTTTAAATTGCAGTTTACATGGAATTACATTTGTAGGTAGAAAGGTTTTCATTATGCCATGGTTTCATGCCAGCTTATTTCAGTTTGAATAATTCATGGTACTGTTCAGAATACTTTTCTAGAGTAATTGGATAGAATGAAATGAAGAAGCAGGAGGGATCCTACAATGTGTAAAATAAATATTTGTAAAACACAGTGCAATTGTTTTTTTTAGTAGCAGTTTCATTTTGAATAATGCACAAGAGATTTTTTTTGAAGGGTGATGCAATGGCTGTGCATTTTCATGCTTGAAGAAATCCACTTAATATAAAACTTGCAATCTCTGTACAATAAATGAACACCTACGTAGAAATCCTATCCATATAAATGTAGAAAATCCAGCAATTTGGGTGAATATGTGTTGTCAGACTACAGTACTGGTTGCTATAGTAGTTAATCCTTAGACCATATACCACCAGTTTATAATATGCACATGTTAATTCATCTGCTCTGAACCTTAGAAAGCAAAGCCCCACCTATGAGCTGAAACCAGCTATTAAGGAAGGCTGAATGTTTCTGATGATTGATTGATCATGAGTTGAGGATGAAGGCTGCCTTCTCTAGAGATAAATGCTGAAGTGTTATGTTCTGAAACAGTAATTTCAGACAATCTGAAGTTACTGCTATGATTTCACAAAGCAGGACATAATGTTTTTCATAACACAGGATTGGCATAGCTCACAAGAGAAAGCTCTTGATCTCTTAATGCCATTTATGTATTATGTGCTGATTAAAAATGGTTAGTGAAAAAAAACACCTAAGAAATGCAGATGCAGTGTCATATACTGCTACTAGAGTACTGAAATTTGTGTAAAGACACTGAAAACCTTTGAGAAAGGTCCTTTTGTTTGCAGAGCCCTTTATGCTATCTCATTAAGGAAATTCTAGCTTCCCAAATTACAGCTATTTGCTCTTCTTTCTCTGTGAAACACATATCCTGTAATTTATTCAGTATTTTCGACATGATATTTCAAAGTGCCTTTATTTTCTTTTAAAAATGTGTGGTACCAGTGCCATGTTAGTCTCTTGTTTAATCACCTGAACTGCCTTCTGTGCTGAAGCAACTGCTTGAAGGATATTTTTGCCTTGTAATTCTACTTTCCTGCTGCAGTAGAATCAGCAAGCTTAACAGTCAGAGTTGCTGTTATATGGATTTAATATGAAATAATCTTCCCCTTTCTTATAAAGATTATGTTGGAGCCTTTTCCATTTGTTGTAGAGTTACAGGAGTGCATTAAAAGCCCTCTGCTGTTGAATTATTATGTAATAAATCAGAAGAAAAAAACAGATGAGGCTTTTTTTCCATGTTTATATGTTTTTTACTATCCTTATATAAACATCTCAAAGTTAGTGATTCAAAGCATTGTTTTGGTAAATGTCATGAAACTTGATTTCTGAGGTATTTTGGATGACCTGGTGAGTAGATGAAAACAGTCAGCCTCCTAAGAAATGCTATAAATACCAGTTTGCTTTATTTAGTGCGAGCAAAAGTAGAACATGGATTGCAGGAGGGGGTTGGGAATGAGAAGATAACCTTCTGGGGGTTAGCTCAGGCACTTCTGGAGAGGCTCACAAACCAACTAAAAATGCCCCCAGAGACCTGCTGCTGGACTTGCACAGACTGGGTTCAAATATAAATATGGGTAAAAGGTGAGATAATCCATGTTCTGTTTATCTACCAATGGAATAAAAAGTGAAAGAGGATTTTTACTCTTTTTCTTTTCATGAATGATATTTTTTTCCTCTCATAGTCTTTTAGCAGACTTCCACTGCATTTTAGTTTTTGTTTTCTGTTTCTTTTATTTTTGTCTCTTAAATCTTGCTATACCATGTTGTTCTTTTGGGTTTATAGTACTTTTAGGTTTAGTTTGAAGGGAAATTTTGTGGATTGCTGAATTTTGTGGAGCTCTGGTCCAAACTCTGCTACATTCACAGGAGAGGGAGACTGATTTCCTCGGGCTAATGCTGGACATACATGTGTGGTTCAGAAATTATAAAGGTGCATCTTAAGCATATTTTTATTACTGCATGAATTCGAGTTTTTGAGATCTTCATACAAGTAAGAAGAATATCTGGACCTAGAGATTTTACCAAAAAAAAAAAAAAAAAAAAAAAAAAAAAAAAAAAAAATTTAGGGTGGAAAATTGCAGTGTCCAGCAGGATTAAGGGGAGCATCTTTAGTTGGTTTGTGAGCCTCTCTTGACACTCTTGCACCTTCATTTTTTGCAGTGGCTGCTATTCAATGTCCATGAGCAAATCCCACTTTTGCAATTTTTGTGTTCTTATATTTTCAACTGTGAATCATTATTTTTCATCTATTCATTTGGGAGGTACTGGAGGAAGAAGACAATAGTGGTATTCATAAAATCAGAAGAAATCCATTTTGATACCCAGCATAGCATTAAAGAGAACCTTACAACAATTAGATCTTTGACCTGTCTCTAGGGCCTCTTTCCAGGACTCATCTTCAGCTTTAGGCACCTATCTGATTTAAGTTAGGATATAGGAGGGAAAAATGGGCAAATCAAAGGCAGTTCTTATCTTGTGTAGGCTCAACTCATGCTGAGGAGCTTCCTTTCTCTAACTGATTATATAGGGGATTGTGCACTAAACTTACTTGCATAGCTCCAAATGGAGTGTCTTATTTAACATTTTTCTTTCAAGTTACCTAGAAATCCTGTTAAAATTATTCTGAGGGATGGTAAGTGTTTGGAATTAATGAAATGCTGAGATACTATGATTTTAAGTTTTTTCTGACATATTCTGCATACATGGCCCATGTCATCTTTCAATTTCTTGGCTTTGAGATGAAAAGAAATTACTTTTTGTTCTGCTAATAAAAGCAAAAAACCCCCAAAAGGACGTGTTTATTAAAAGTATTTATTTAAGTATTGATTTTTATGCATTATTGCCAAAGTTTTTGGATGGAAGTTGCAGGAAAAGAACATCATAGAGCAAACTGCTCTCCTGCTTGGAAAAAATATGTCAAACACTTAAAAATATCCTTTAAGTTCTAAATTGAATTATTGTAATTTTTACAGTAATATAAAGTTCAAAACTTCACTAAACACTGTGATCACTTTAGATTCTTGTCAAGAGGAAAAAATGATAGCATTTACACCTTTTTTGTGTCCTAGAGATCCATCTTTGGAACTGGAAAGTTTTAAATTTGCCATTATTTATTTCTGTCTTTCAAAATGTACATACCAATTTGGTAACAGTATTTAAAGTATTGCTTTAAATTAGAGACTTGTCATGCATGTCATGTTAATTTTACAAAGTTTTTTCTAGTACCTTTTTTTGAGAAAGAATGTGTTAACAATATATTTAATGATTAGAATGTAGCATTTAATATTCATGTTTGCCTTTCGAATATATGTGTTTGTGATACTGAAATGTTACTAGAACATACTTAGTCTTAAGATACCAGGAGTTACTGGACTAATTTCCTGAAAATACCCTGAGAGAAAACTTCTGACATGTTGATAATGGTCATTGATTGTGTGCTGCCCGTTGTATTTCCAGTTTCTCCCAAGGAAATGCACACCACAGCAGCCTTTAATCCTTGTCCTGGTTATTTTATGGTCAGCCATGGTACGGCTGCTGTGCCAAGCCAAGCAATGTCGCTGTGTTTGTGCCTACCCCAGAAGAGGTGCAGAGTGCATGTCCATATGCATCATAGGAGACTAAACCAAACCTGAGAGTCCATACTGCAAGATTTAGGTGTTCAAAGGGATAAGCATAAATATATTTACAGTATTTCAAACACTCCATCTGGTAGTAAGATCAAAGCAGCTTTTACCTGTTGCCAAGCTGTGCGAGTGGCATCTCTGCCTGCCCCCATCCGAGCCGGCAGCTCTGCAGTCTCCTCAAAAGCAGGTGAGAGTGTAGGAAAGGTGAGATAGTGACACTGTCACTGTGACTCTATCAGCAGAGTCAGATGATTAGCATTGCTTTCCCAGAGTTGTGATCGATTGGGAGCAGTGGTGGTGAGAGCCAAGGGGAGGGAAGGGACTGGGTGGAGGCTCCAAATGGGGCTATGAGCAGTGGGAAAACAAATGTTCCTCTTGAGTGCCTTTCAAAATATTTTTTTCTTTGGATCCTCTTAAGGATGATAGATTATATTGAGTTTCAAAACTGGCTGTTTCCCCTTCACCTACTCCTGTTATCAGATGCACTGCTTGACCAGAGTAAAAAAGAGAAATGTGAGGAAGAGAGATGGAACAGTATCCACAGTGAAGGAGTAAGAAGCCAAGCAGGACAGAGTTTTGACCACCCATGATCCATCTGTAATTAAAGGAATCGGAGAACATAGGTGGTTGCATTATTAGGGCTGTAGTGCAGCTTTTTTTCTTTGGGTTTACGAAAGCTCTTCAGATAAAGTAATTACTTAAAAGCATAGTGAATCATAAAAGTAATTTGCAAGTAATCAGGTCATTTTTTTTCCTTTTTTTGTTTCTGCCTCTGGATCTAACAGAAACATCACATACTTTTGCAGCATGCTTTCTACAACTGTTTTTATGTGCCTAAGCAGTACCCAAATGTTATCTGTATCAAATGATAGCCCAGAATAAAGGTGATCATTGTCCTTTTGGCTTTTTACAAAAGACAGATACTGCTTCCAATCCCACCTTTCTTGTTATAGGAATTTTGCCAGTTCCAGTACATACTATTTTTCACTTTGTCTTTCAAGTTTAAAAGCTAACAGTGGATTGAAATGAGTAGGCAAGTATTTTATTGTTGTATTATACCCTTGTCTTCAAACTAGCTCTGTTCTTGAAGGCATGAGCTGTGGTTAGGTCAGGTCCAAATGAGAAGTATCAAATGTGTGGGCTGAACTTGGGTTAGTTTTCATTTTCCCTATGTTAAATCATGCTGCTCCTGATTCCTGCAGTCTGCAAAAAGGCTGCAGAGTAGGCTTTTTCAGCTGCCAGTGAGGGAGGAAAATTATGTTCTGTTTAGTTCCTGTCTTTCCTATCTTTTTTTGTGGTTGTTTTTCATATTGAGATATGCTGGTACATCTGTTCAATGGTAATACATGTGTCAAAAGTCAAGAAGATTCTTTAAAGAATCTTTAAAACATATGACTTCTCTTTTGTTGGTCTTCACTGCTTTTAAAAGAAACAAAACCCCTTTTACCATAAATTTAGAAGTCTTGCATAATTGCTTCCTGTGGATTAAGTAGTACCAATGATTTTACAGCTATAGGGGAAGAAAGGAAAAATTTTTGATAAAAGCATCATGGTTTCTGTTGCCACATTGCATGGTACACATGCCAATTTGCATGCTAGGAAGTAAGTGAAATATGGATTTTAGTACTGTGCATACACTATTAAAAATATAACTAATTAGCCTACAGAAAGAATTTATTTCTTTAAGAGTTAAAATGGAATACCAGTTATTGCAAATAGTTAATTGCATTTGCTAAATCAGTAAGTTTACTCTTGTATAGAAAAATACAAACTTTTGAATGTAATGTGAAGAGATTAAATTTAATTTACTATGTTTAGTCACTTTTAGTCATATGGTACGTAGGTTCCTGGAATGTATTTAAACTTTTTCTTTCCAGCAGTAAATCTTGTCCTCATTTTAACAGATTGCTTTACATGTAGCTGGATCCAGTTGCACAGCCTCCTCAAGAGAGGAAATGCATTGCCTGCAGACAAGCAGTACAAGAATTACGGCTGTACAATAGGGAGTATTTTTCCACCATTATCACTTTTCAGTGGAGATTCTTTTTCAGATACGTAACAGTGACTCAGTGAACCAGGAAAGTGTTTACCTGCAAGGTGATCTGGTGGTAACAGGAGAAGCTTTTGAGGGCTAAAATTTCAGGCGTCTCTGTCCAGAGCCATCCTCAGTGGAAGAAAAAGAGGGTCTCCTCCCCTTCTTTAGGTTTTGTCAGTCAATCACAAAGGGCTTTTGTACTGCTAGCATATTGATGTGTCTGGGCTTTGGCTGTTTATCATCTTCCTGTCATCCTTAAATGCAAAATAAAAGAAAGGAAATAGCTTCTGGTTCTCAGGCTTTGAGAAGAAACTGCTTGTGGCTGCTGGGGACCTCGGCATCCCAGCTGCCCTGGAATGCCTTCTGTGGGGATGTGATCAGTGGCACCATCTCACATCACCCTGTAGCTCCCAGGCACTGGCCAGAACAAGGCTGATATTACAAGTCAGATGATGAAAAAGCAATTGAGGTTCACAGATTCGATTTCTGTCTTTGATCCTGGCATTAAAGTACCAAGCTCTGTGAGTGGAAGTACAGTGCAGACAAGATTTCTGGTCGCTTTAATCCCACTGCTAAAAAGATCCATTCACAGGATGCAGGGATTGTCTTGTATTTTTGCAGGATTTCAAAACTGTTAGATGTATTTTATCTATGTTTTTTGCCAGCACTACAAGGAACTAGGTTTTTTTCTTCCTTATTTAAAATTATTTTTTTGTATTGCTTTTCTTATGTCTGCACCGTATAGTAAGGATTTGGCAGCTAATTGACTTACCCTTTCACATACATTTGAGGCACTTTACGTTTTACATACAGAGTGCTAAAGGAGAAGATTTAAATACCCTGCTGAAGGCCAGAGACAAAATTTGTGTGCCTTCAAGCCGTAGAGTTCCAGTCCTATTCTTAAATCACAAGGCTATCTCTCCTGCATTCTTGTTACAGGACATAATTTAACTTTGAAAAGTGGGGCATGGTGCAGAATTGCTGCGAGAGCATTAGGTGGAAAGTAGTATATAAACAGCTATACAGAACCATAGAAAGAGACAAGAGACACAAATATGATGCAGGATAGTGCTTAATGCTTTGCACAAGTCCAGGCAGGTGACATCACTCTTACTTTATCCACCCCACTGTCACCCCATTGTGAAAGGCCCCCAGATTTGTCAGGCACAATTTACCCTTAGTGAAGCCATATTGGCTGTCAGCAATCACTGCTTTGTTTTCCATGTACCTTAGCATAGTTTCCTGGAGGATCTCCTCCATGATCTTGCCAGGCACTTAGGTGAGACTGGCTGGCTTGTGTTCTCTGGGTCTTTGTTTTTTCTTTTTTAAAAGTGAGAATTTTGTTTCCCCTTTTCCAGGCACTGGGAACTTCACTGGCCTGCCACAGCTGCTCAGAAAGGATGGAAAGTATCTTAGCTACTTCATCCCAGTTTTCTTGGGATCTGTGGATGCATCTCCTCAGGTTCTATGGCTTTGTGCTCCTTCAGGTTTCAAAGATGGTGTCGAACTTGATCTTTTCCTATACCAGATGGCTCTTCCATCTCCCAGACCCTGATTTTTCTTTGTGCAACTCAGGTGGTGTTGCTGGAGCACTTGATGATGAAGTCTAGGCAAGAAGGTCACTGAATACCTATTTTTTCTCCAAAACCCATGTAACCATGTCTCTCATTTTCTTCTAGAGAGGGCCCGCATTTCCCCTTGTTTTCTTTTTATCACCAGGGTACTACAGAACCTTTTCTTGTTGCCCCTGGTGTCTCTGGCCAGCTTTAATTCTCTCAGGGGTTTCTCTTTCCTAACCTTGTCCCTGGCTGCTCAGGCAATTTCTCTCTATTTCTTTCAGGCTACCTGTCCTTGCTGCCATCCTCTATAGGCTTTTTTTTGGTTTGTTTGTTTGAGTTTGCCTAGGAGCATGTTGTTCATCCATGCAGGCCTCCAGGCATTTTTGCTGAACTACCTCTTTGGCATGCATCACTCCTGAACTTGAAGGGTATGATCCTTGAGTATCAACCAGATTTCTTGAGGCCTCCAGGGCCTTATCCCACGGTATTATACCAAACAGCTCCCTGAAGAGGCCAAAGTCTGCTCTCCTGAAGGGGATTGAGCTTGCTGTGTGTCCTCCTTGCAGCCATAAGGATCTTGATCCACTACTCCATGGTCACAGAAGCCCAGGCTCCCCTTGAGCTTCACGCTCCTCACCAGCCCTCTCTTGGTGAGAACAGTGCAGCATAGCTCCTGTACTCATTGGCTCCACTATCACTTGGAGAAGGAAGTTATCATTAACACATCCTGTACTCTTTACTCCTCTTGTTTTCTTTGCTGTCCCAGCTCAGCTTAATTTCTTTTGCCCATTTGTTGCCTGTCGGTTCTTCCTGGTTTTGCTGCTGCTGCTTTCTTAAAAATAGTTACCTAGTTTTGCTGAGCTGAGGGTCTGTGTAGTTGCTTGTTTAAATTAGAAAATTCTCTCCTGGCATTAAAGAAAGAGAGATCCCTTTGAGCAGCAATTAGGAAAAATTTAAGAACCATCTATGTATTAACAAAATCCACCTATGAAAGGAGAATCACACCAAGAAATGAACTATAATTTTTAGAAGATGGATTTAGAGTTCAGAAATCTCTGCTTGTTGTTTGAATGTTACCTGTGTCTATTTGATTGCTACAATCCTTTGTGGCGAGACTGAGTGGTTGCAGACACCAGGGTGGTCATGAAATACAAGTCCTGAACTGGTAACTCACACTCATCACATGTTTCTGATTTGATAGCAGACAGGGCAGAAAATCTCCGTTTCATGAAAAGCAGAAGGCAATTACATTACATTAGAGTCTACATGTTTTGGTATGTATTTTTAAAATAAATAGTCTTTCTGTTTGTGTAAGGCTTGCACGTGATCAAATATTTTACATGTAACTACTGTGCAAATTGAGTATATATTTCTAGTCCAAAGACTGCAGTCTCAAATATGGCTTTTAGCATATGACATTTGTATTTCATTTTAGAAAAAGGCATATTTTTAACTACAGGCATTGGAAATACTTGAGATTCTGTTCCTGTGAGCTAATTGCTGACTAGAATAGGAAAATAAGAGCTACTTTGTGGTTAGATGCTTGTGGTCTTTCTTTTGGCTTTTGGCCCTTAGATAAAATGTCAGAGAAAGCACAGTAATGGATAATGGCATCTATCGTGTACCCTGGACATAATTTGAAGTCTGTCAAATGTCTGCTACTTTATAAACATTGATTTACATAGTTCTTCTTCATTCTGCCATCTGCTTATTTGGTTGAAAGAGTATAAATTATGTCATAGATGATTTTCACAGACATGCTTCAGTTCATAAAGTCTCAATTTCACAGAAAAAGAAACTGCTGCAAGAAAAACCAGTTTCTTCTGTGAAACTGAGACTTTATGGGCCATTTCAAATACTCTAAAGAATGAGACATTCTTTATTCTCTTTCATATGTTTGATACATTGATTAGAAACCATACTGAGGAAAGGTTTCTAGTCTTACATTTTTTGCCTAAATAAACCTTACCATGAACTAACCAGATCTGATTAATATAATAATAAACTCTAATTCAGATTCTGACTCTACTCTTACATTAATTCCAAACCATGGTTCTCATCATCAGGTGAAACTATGGTTCTTTTTAATTAATTTGTAAAAACCTTGGATTTCACTTATGGTGTGAATAAGATAATTAAGAAGTAAGATAATCTTATATTAATAAAATAATATAAGTAGTTAGTAAGTAAGAAAAACCCTGAAAAAAAATTAAATTAGAACAGTCATATTTGAGTATTTGTTGAAAGGAGTAAGATTAGTGCATTTTAGATTTTCAAGTCTGTTTTGTAAAGTAGGTGGGATACCTCAGGTGTTTTAAATAGCGATTTTCTGATATGCCAGAGTTTTTTTCTCTATAAATTTGAATTAAAACATATTTAATTTTTTTCAATAAGGCATTACAGTAGTGTTTAGCCCAGGATCATGCAAATGTCAAAAATTCTGGCATGATTTCTCAAATACGCTCTTTGAAGACACTTAGAAGAAACAAGGAGGTGAATAGCAGTGTGCACAGTTATTGATGAAGAATGAATTGTGTCAAGTCAATCTGGCTTCCCTCTGTGAAGATTAGAGGCTTCGTTGATTCAGAAGTAATAGAGGCTATCATATATCTTCAGTAAATCTTTAGACAGACTCTCATGTGACATTCTCATAGGAAAGGCCAGAAAGTACACTGTAGAAAAAACCCCTCCTACTTAAAACTGGCTGAAAAACCAGAGTACTGAATTTACCATCGAGTGGAAGGGATAATTGGTTCCATCCTCAGATTTAATATCAAGCTCTAAGTAATCATCCTGATCATTATTAAAGTTGTTGAACAATGAGACCAAACCTGTCTTCCAAGATGTCTGGCTTTTTCCACTGATTTAATGAATATGTCATTCAGAGCAATTTGGCAAATTGGAAAATACTCCCAAAATATACAATGCGAATTGATGGACGGTTCTGCACTTTAGAAGAAAGAATCAACTGTACAGATGGAGAATTTGGAGCCTTTTCATGGGTCACAGCTCTTATAGCAGCGTGTAGGAATTAGATGTCAACCTGGACATGAGCCAAAGTACTGAGTTGTGGAGAACAGCACTTGTAACTGGGGGTATGTGGCTGCTGGCTGAATGGACACAGCCAGAGAGTTGTCATCAATGGCTCTGTGTCCAGGTGGAGGCCAGTAATGAGTGGTGTCCCTCACAGCTTTGTCTTGGAACATATCTCTGTTAGTGGTCATCAATGATATGGACAGTGAAACTGAGTGCACATCCATCCCTGGAAGTGTTCCAGGCCAGGCTGGAGGGGACTTCGAGCAACCTGGTCTAACTGAAGATGTCCCCTCCCATGGCAGTGGGGTTGGAACTAGACAATCTTTAAAGTCCCTTCCAGGCCAAAACATTTTCTGATTCTGTGATGATATAAATAAGAGTAGAGCATACAAAGCATGTGAAGTTAACCACTGATCTCTCCTTAGTGTCAGTAATGCCAGCTGCAGTAACAAAATTAATCTATACATGGACACATTGTGCAGAGCCAGAGCAGAATGGAAGTGATCAGACATTTATAGACCATATTGTTTGAGAAACTTGAAATTACTTGAAATGTTTTGTTTACTCTAGAAAGATATTAAGCTGATACTAGTCTCTCATGTGTGCAGTACTTCTGTAATGAGGACAAGAATGAAGGACTCTCTTTTGGGTAAAAGCAAAAAAAATAATAGTCTAAAATTGCAGGGTCTAGACGTGGGTTAGAAATAATTATATTTGAGAATCTTTCTAATATTAATACTAACCAAATAGTGAGGGATGGTTTGATGACCAGGGCTGACATGGAGGGTAGAGCTGCAGTCCTTGTTTTTGATGGAGAAGCGACTGTTTGAAACTTCTTCTGTAATTTTATGTCATTATTCTATATAACCTGTGGTCTGAGTTCAGTCGTGATTATGACCCTGTCTCTGAGTGTGCGTGTTGATTCTAAGCACAGGAGAACTCAAGTGGACTGGCATCCATACATGGAGGCTAAATGTCTGGTCCAACTAACATGGTAGAACTAACATGAAAATGTTGATGTTTATATTGGATTTTTAAAAAAATAGTGATTTCTGTTCCCTGCAGGAACTGTTTCTGCATAAGGCATGAACCATCACTCCTAAAAGAGAACCTATTGGAAATACTATGTTTTGTATCACCTAGGTGTCAAAGAACAGTAGATTGTATTTAGTGGTAGAATTCTGAGGAAGGACTGCTGGCAAAATAAACGTCACTGAAGCAACAAAGATCAGCTGTAGAGAGGAAGATGATGTGTTGAGGACACCTTTGATGTGCTGGAACACCTTTGTGACTTCATGCAATATAAATGTGTGGTAGCTGTCATAGGCTGGGTCTCTATACATGCTTGTATGCATTTCTTCCAGGAGCAAGGTCTCCTGAAGAAAGAAGGAAAAGATACATGATTGTAGCACAGGTCTTTATTTAGCAGCTGCTCTAAAGGGCTTTTGAAATCTTGAAATCTCAACTGTTGTGCAATGGGAATACCAAGGAACTTCAGGTTTTTCCAATTATTCATTTCCTGGTTTAGAATATCTTTTCTCTCTCTGTTGCTTCATGAAGAATTAATTAAAGAGATAACTGCCTATAGCACTAGAGGAAAAACTGAAGTCATAAAATGCTTGAAACCAGAATGTGTAAGTAGAAAAGCTTCTTTCTGGAATTCTGCTTTGAGTTCATTCTTCTAATTTTGTAAAGATCAGTTGATGAGAAAATGATTTGATTTGTCCCTGCCCTTTAGAAAAGTTAAATGTTAGACACAGCTAAAAGATAGCACTATTAGGTTTTCAGCATGTGTCACTTTCCAAAACTGACTTAAAGAAATTGGCATTTTACTTATCTTCTGTTGTCACTCTGTAATAAAGACTGACAGGTTACTGATAATTTCTTGCTGATGCACCTCTTCTCACAGGGACAAACAAAGGGTAAGCCTGGTGCTGAAAGCAAAGCTTTCAAATAGTTTAAGAGGTTTGGGGCTTTATTTGTGGCTTCTGATAAGAGTGTGAGTGTTTTCACTGTACTGAGTGTGCTGTGAGTAGGTGACAGGGAAGTGTCAGTTCGAGTTATATCAGCACGCCCCACCCAAGCAGTTCTAGTCTAAAGAGTCACATTAGAAATACAATGTAAATCATATTGATTAAAATGTAAAATGATTGACTGCTCTTTATTGGGTGTTATAAAGTGCTTGAGTATGTTTTAAGAAGTGACAAACATAAAGGGAAAGTGCAGGAATAAATTATTTGAGTTTCTTAACCAATATCCATGCTTTTCCTCTTTGGCAGTATAAGAAACATTTGTTTACATTTTGTTTGATAAGCTGAAGATGCGATAATTTGAAGTAGGTTCACTGTTAATCTGTTGTCAGTTGTCTTTGGGAAGCATGGAGTGACTTACCCAGGAATTATTCTTGTGATTTACCGAAGCAGTCTGGTGGTTCTTTGTTTCACTCTCAGCCTCTCAGCATGTCCTTATTTCAGGCACATTCGATTCACAGACAGCTACTATTAATTTTAAAAATATAAAAGACTAATTTTATGCATAATTTTGTGCATATCCCTCTTTAAAGTGCCCTTGCAATCAATTAGCATAGCAGCAATTAATAGAATGTTGAACATGCCACCTGGTACTCAGAATTATAGATAACACTGTGACTGATATGCACATTTGTGCTCACATGTATCCGTTGACAAGCAGTTATCTAGGTTTCAATGAGAGGCATTAAAAAAATGCAGCATTTCTCAGGAGAGAGAAAATTAATATAAAGTAAATTTTCTTTTGAATATTCTTAGTCTCATTAAATAATGTACTCAAAGGTGGAAGAGCCTGCACTTTCAGTTCCATTTCAGTTCTAATTTTAAAGAAGTCCTCTGGCATTTGATCTGCAAATGCATTTTAAGACTTTAATTTATATTACTATATTAATTTAATATAAAGTAAACAATACTTTGGAAAACAACCAAAACTATGATGGTATGTTTTAGTATCTAGGAACTATTTGGTTGATTGCCTTCTGCTAAATTAAATCTAAAATGTGCATTTCTGTTATTTGCCCTCTAATTGGTGCCTCTCCATTCCTCCTTGCAAAGTACAACTTCAGCTGAAAGTATTTGTTGACTTTGAGCAAAAATAGTTTGTATATAAATACTATATTTTGTTTATATATGTATGTATATATATATATATTCAGAAGCCCTCTATTATTTGAAATAACTTAAGATTCCATGTTAGGGAAGATTTGGTGTTATAAATTATCAGAGCACCAAGATGAGATTTGGAAATACTTAAGTTCGAGGTCTTGTTTTTTCCAGTCTTTTCTTCTCTGTTCTATAGACTACACATAAAGAAGTCATCTATTTAGAGGGGCTTTTCTTTTCAGGAAACTGGACATGTTTAACCCCTAATTGTGTACAGGATATCCTATTCTATGGCCATTAGAGCAGTCCTGGAGGTTTCCTTTCCCCAGATGAGATGGTCTGCTAGGCTTGTGATTTTTCTCTCATTTTATTTTATTTGCAAAAGCAGGGAATGAAGAAAAGACCCACACAATCTTTAGCATTTCAGAAGGTGTCTGATAATGTAGAGATAAAATCAATTCAGGTCTGAAGGGCTTTAGGGTGTGTGCAGTGTAGGATAATTTGCCACTTCCACAAGTGCTCTTTGGCATACTGTGTGCTGCTAGTCTGCTGGTAAAGCTCAGGATGCTATTTACACATAGCTCTTACTCTGCAACTGGGTAGAGTGAGCTTTTGGAGAATGTCTCTTTCAGTAGCCATCTGCTCTGTAATAGCCTTTTTTCTTCTTCTTCTTTCACTTAGCTGGAAATGATTACCTGGCATACCTGACATTCATCTCAAGAACCCAACACCTTCCCTGTTCTGCTTAGCATCTCTTCTCCTGTGCTTTGTTCTTTTCATCTTATGTCAGATCTAATTTGATGCAGATATCTTGTTTTAGATGTCTCAGTAGGTAGAAGGTAGATAACCTCATCTGCATTTTTATATTGACAAAGATTTTCCAGAAATCGCCTCTTTACCTAAGAGTTTTCAAATACCATTACTTTAAAATGTGCACTCAAATGTCCTTTTTAAGTTGCAATTTTCATATAATTTATTTCATGCCGTATGAGAATTGCAGCTTAAAAGATAAAGACAAGTGAAAGAAAAAGAAAGTTTAATAAACTACATCTGTAGTTTAGTGCCATTTCATGAAAGTGCTTCAGAAGGCATTACTACTTAAGTTTCATTTAGGGTTTTTAAAGGATTAATAGTAAATTTATTTTTCTTTTTAAATACCAAATGTTGTAGTTCTGCAATGACATTTCCTGACTTTTAAGAACTTTTTTGATATTGCGTATGCTAGCAACTAAAAAAAGTCATGGGAAAAGAAATAATTATTTTAATTTTCTTTTTAGTTAAAGTATTCTTTGGTGTTATTTGTTGGAATAGTAGATAAGCACTTTTTTAGATTTATTGATTAAAAAAATTATTGAAGTGGAATATTGCCTGAATAATTTTGCCTGGTGTTTTAAAAGTAACTCTTGGGAATTGGGTATTTGATCTAATATAATCTCAGTGGTTTCTGATGTGGATATTTAACAAAGAGGAAGAAGTTGCTTCATTTTCACAATCAAGTAAGTTGGTAGTTGATAGTGAATACATTGCTGTTCCTCAGCTTGAGCAAGACTCAGTAAAACAAAATATTCATTGTTTTCTTTGCATAATTATGCAATGAATATTTCCTAAGTAACACCCTATAAAACCTCAGGCATTCTTGGATATATAGAGGAAAGAACTGTTTGCATTGTGTATAGTCTTTCTGTAACTAGGTAATTGTCTCTCCTTTATACTAACTGCCAGAGTTGCTCAAGGTGGCGCATTAGACATGAAATGGAGCTGTAAGGATCAAATTGAACCTAATTTGAGGGAAACCAAAGAGGAGGTAGGGCTGCAAACTCAGTGTTTCCAGAGTTAGTGAGGTGACAGGTGGGAAGCAGAGCTTCTCTGGTCCTCAGCCTTGTGGCACCCACCTGTGAAGAGGAGGTCAGGGACCCCCAAGGTGTCTGGAGCTCCTGGTGCTCCAAAGGCCTCACAAGTTAACATACAGCTTTGGAAATCTGTCTGCAATGCTCATTAAGAAAATATGTCCTGAGCCTGGAAAATGCTGATGGTCTCCACCATATGTGAAAGACATGGGATGGGGGTTTTCTCTAGAGCAGAATAACAGGAAATTTCTTTAGATCATTATAATTTTTTTTTGCATTTGTTTTAAAAGGTGATGTCAGTGGGCTGCTGGCTGTGCAAGGGTAGAGAGTTATTCGAGCTCTCTGAGCATAGGCAGTTGTAGTTACTTTCATTTGTGTATGACAGTCTGTCTGTGTCTGACCTGCATGAGTGTGGTTGAGACAAAATTCAGGAAGAATGCTCAAGGATTAGCTGTCTCTCTTGCTACATTTATTTTATTCAGTAATTAAATAAAGTTTTTCTGGGGTCAAGGATTTTATAACAGTAACATTGTCTGATACAGTTAATTTATGAACCATTTATCTCACAAAATGTTTGAATTCAGGCCTAAATTAAGATATAAGAAATGATTGTATTTTTTTCTAAAAATTTGTATTTTTTCTAAAATTTGGTGTTTTTTTAATGTGCAGATGTAGACAGCAACAATGTAAGTGTGCAGCTTGAATACAATTCAGTGTTTAAAGCTGAGCACTGAGCAAGCTAAATGCATGTTCAAATGTTACACAGATTCTTCCAAGGTTATGAGCATACACAGAAATCATTGTACTGGAACAGATCAATGATTCATCTAGTCCTGCTGAGAAGCACTGGTGAAGCATGCCAAAACATAATTCAAGGACTTGATCAGGATTTCAGGTCTGTCACACAATGCTTAGCCCAGCTGGAGACCTGGCAGCAGAGTGCAAATCATGGGTGACTGATCTCCCCCCACCTCCATCTTCCTGCCCCACAGGAGGTCTCATTCCTTCACTGAGTTAAAGTGTCAGTGCTAGAAGGTACTTGCAGAAAAATCCCTCCTGGTCTTCTGGGAGGCCACTGCTTGTGAGCCCTTGCTCTGTACTTGCAAGGTGGGACTGTGTGGCTGGGATGCCTGCACCGTAGGCCTTCTGTACAGACCTGCCTTCCTTCCCCAAGAGCCAAGTGCATGGCTTCTCATTCTTCTATCTCTGCAGAGTCTTGTAAGATGGAAAAATGATACCTTGTGTAGTTGGGGGCAGGGGGACAACATGTGTCGAACTGCTGTTTTGTTAAGGTCATTTTGTGTTTCAGTTCTGCTAATAAAGCAAGCATTTGCCCCGTTCCTTGGAGGAAGATGCTCAAGTGGTGACTTCCCAATGGCACAGTATGGCCCTTACGGGGTGAAGTGTGTCTTGTGAAGGTGCAAACCAACCCCCACAGATCTGCTGTAGCCACAAGAAACAGGAGCAGCCTTTGTATGAGGTCCTGTTGTGTGTAATCCAGTCTGATAATGGTTGGTCATGAACCTAGGATATATATGTAGGATCTACAGTTTGATGTAGCATCTATTCAGACATGACAGAGCTGCTGCCTGAGTAGTCCATGGTGTGAAGGTTCTGAATCCTTCTTTGGCTAATGGAAGAGAAGGAATTTCCCTTTCCATCTTGGAAGCAGTCAGGAGAAAGCATGATTAACTTATTTAATGCCTGACTGCTGTAGGTTAAGGAGATACAGAGGAAGCCATGTAGAAGCCTTCCTGCAAGGCTACCCTATCCCTTTCAGGGGTAGGAAATTCTTCAGTGTTGAAGAAGTGAGTGTTGCCAGTGGTGATGATCTGAGTGGAGGTCACAGCATCCACAGAGCCCTCTGTTAGGCTCTGCTGGAGTCCCTCATGCACAGCACGTGTTCTGCTGTGGTCTCTGGCAATGGCATGTTTGTGAACACCCAGCAGTACTATAGCTGCATGTGCGTGGTTGGAGACCTCAGAGCAGGCGCTGTTCTGGTTCATTTAAATTTAAGTCGTTTGGGTTACAAAGCTGCTTGAAAAGCATAGGGTGAAATTAACCTGTTAGTGGATGCCAGTGCCAGTAAATTTAAGTGTTGTTGACATACTTGTTGAGAATACCAGATTTTAGGTAAATTCCCCATTCTTAAACCAAATACTAATTTTTAAACTATATGTCTGTGACAGTGTTTCTTTAAATGGAATGTTTGACTGGTGGTTGTCAGGCAGAATGGGATTTTAATTGTTTAATATGGATACTTACCACATAATTAAAGGTGACATAATGTGGGTTTTGGTCTCAGAAAATGAAACACTCTATTTAGCAGATTTACTTTTGAAATACCAGTAATACAGAAGGATAAAATATTCTCTTAATGCTTACTAGGACTTCAAAATTGTTTCCTGTGTAAAAATCAGTTATAATTGGGAACTATGAAATATAAAATAAAAATTCAAACCAGTGTATTTATAAGACACATAATTAGAGGTGTGGTATGACTTTACAAGATTGGATTGGATGGAATGTTAATTTTGGATTGCACTTAGGAACTCATGTAGTGTTAAATAAACCTGAGGTGCTGTGAAAGTGATTGAAGTACTGTACAGATGTTCATATTATTGAAAATATGATTTTATGACAGCAAATGTCTTACAGAAGGTAGTAGCTTGATATTTTGATTTCTTCAGCAATTTATGGCACGACTCAGTTTCATGGGTCTTTTCTTTCTTGTCAGATTTTTCCTGGCTTCAGCAGAGTTCTGGCTACACCTTGCACTTAGCTCATTTTACAGAGGGAGAGCTGCCTTTTTTTCTCCCCTTAGGGCATGATGAAAAAAAAGACTTTTGATCTGTTTATGAAACTGTGTAAAACCAGCACCTTCTGACTTTCTATCTGTTCATCCAGTTGTAATTATAGTTTTACTGAAGTGATCTGCTGTTTTAAATGGAAGAGGCAGGCGGTTGTCAGCGATGCACACCCAGCAGTAGATGTAGAAGGAACAGTATTGTTAGACACTACCCTGTAATTTTATTGCAAAAGTGGATATAATTTATTGTTGGAGGAAAGAAAAGCAGCAAAATATTATTTTGAAGGTGAACCAATTCATATATTCTTGGACATTACACAGCCCACCCAGATCTGAAGTCATGTTTTATGTCTCTTAAATCTAAATAGACTCAACTGAGCATTGAGCTGCCTGCTGAGGCCAGCAGAATGCTTAGGAAAGGAAAATCCACCTTTTAATTTCCCTTTCTTTTCACATCTTCCTTAGTGAAAGGTTTCACAGCAAATAAGTCTGATGGGTTTTTCGAATAAGGAATAAGAAGATTTGCTTATCAGAAGTGTGGTTCCTTGCTGAGAATTGAGTTTGCTTACTCTAGGTGATGGGTGTGATCCCGCAGTACAGTCTCCTTCCAGCCATGTCTCTGTGTTGCCACAGTATGGGCACAGCATCTAACAAACTGTATCCCTGAGTACAGGTATCTCTACTAGAGGACAAGACCAAAAAAAAAAGTATGTGTATATTATATATGTGTATCATTGGTGACTTTGTTTCACAAAGGAATTTGACAAAATTCAGTGAAATTCCATGCCTTTATGGCATGCCCTATTGAGTGGTAGGGTGGCCCACCAGATGTTCTCCAGTTCAAAAAGCACCATTTAAAAAATATCAACAGGGGAAAAAAGGTAGGTTTCTCTGATATTGGGAATCTCATTTAAGAATGAGAAAAATGTGAATGTCCCAAATTGTAATCTTTACTGTTTCATTCTGCTCTTATCTGCAAATGAAATGTGGTCTTCATAATGTTTGTTGTGATGGCTGCGGTCACTGACAGGCTCTTTCTCAGCTAACCTTGAGAAAAATCCTTTATCCAAATGATACCAAAGAAACAGCATCCAACAGCAAATTTCCCATTGTTATATTTTCTGAATTTTATTGAGTCCCATTTTGGAGAAATGAGTTAGTTTTTGCCAGTAAAGTGAATAATTCTTTTGACATACTTATATGAATTTATTCTTGCAGACATTGATGTGCAAGCTGGTGCAATATTTCAGTTTTTCAGCTAACACTGGGATCTGAGGAGTAATTTATAATGTACATTATATTTAATTTATATAAACATCCACAGTTAGATTTTTGCATGAATGTATTATGGAGTGTGAATTTTCTTTCTAAAGCACTTACAGCTCAAATAATCACAATTCATTAAAGCATTGATTAAGGCAATCTGTAGCAAACAAACTATGGCACTTTCTTGTGGTTCATATAATTTTATGGTGTTTTCTTGAATGTTTTGCAAAAGAGGAGATACTGTAGATGTGGTATATCTGTTTAGAAAAATGACCAGGTAAATTTTAAAACTGCTCTTTTAATGATACTTTAAGCAACAAATGGTGTTATTTTCAAATTCATTGTGGATTTAAATTTGAGCTGCTTTATGTTGGCAGAATGAGGCAATCTGAGGGCAAAAAAGGGTAAAAAAAGTGATATATGAGAATCTCCATTTCAAAATATAATGAATTGAATTTAATATGTGACTTTAGAAATTCATATTGTGAACATATGTTAATAGAAACTTCCCACAAAAACAGATGACGAGATGTGAAAAAGATAAGAGTCGGGGAAAGTTTGTTTTTCTTAAGTGTATCTTTTTCAGGTTAGCCTTTTAACAGGCATCATTTCTGTCAGGGGAGATAACTGTAAGACCTCATATATTAGTCAAGTGAAATCCTGACTGTGTTTCACCTGGTTTTTAAAGGAGGAAGTATGTTACCCACAGCACTCCCTTGTGTTTCTGCCGATCCCTTTCCTAAGGAAGCTTTGAACCCTAGAGGCAGTTTTAGTCATATTTGTAAAAGTTTTAAGGTCCCAAAGATACAGAAAATTCTGCTTTTTTCACAACAATAAGCAGTTGTGCAGACAAGACAGCTGTGCTGGTGATCACATGCTCCTGGATGAACCCAGTCCTTTGTCGACCTCACAGAAGTGTGTGAGGGTGTTGCACTCATAGAATACACTTGCTCTTCACATTTCCCATAAACCAGGCTCCGTGAATTTGTTTTCTCCTGGAAGAAATTGTTGCTTTAATTGTTCATGAAAAAAACAAAATAGATTTAGCCTAACAGGTTTTAAAAACTTTGCCACTGTCCTGTTGAAGTTGAATGGGGATGATAAAAAAAAAACAAACCTGTCTAATCAATAATAAAGGGCATTTAAAAGTCTGGTATTTTTCTTGTCTCTAAAAGGATAACTGTTTATGTACATTCTTCTCAGTATAAGTTATTTTTTTAAACTATTAATAGCAAAAAAGGGAAAACTATATTTTTGAGAAAAAAATCCAACCAAACAAAAAAACCCTGGAAGGCAGAGAAGTTCATCAAGTTATGGTTTGATATGCTGGCAATTTAGATAAAGTAGCAATAAAAATGCTTACTGTGTGCAGATACTCAAAATCTGAGTTGTATAAGACATGACTTTGATGTATCAGAACAAAAAGTTGATGAATATTGTTTGACAAGAAGCTCAACATGTCCTGGCGATGTGCCCTTACAGCCCAGAAAGCCACCCATCCAAAGCAGTGTGGGCAGCAGGGCAAGGTGGGGGATTCTGCCCCTCAGCTGTGCTCTGGTGAGACCCCACCTGCAGTGCTGTGTCCAGCTCTGGGCTCCCAGCACCGGAAAGACATGAACCTGTTGGAGAGAATCCAGAGAGGAGTCATGGAGATGATCAGAGAGCTGGAGCACTTCTCCTGTGAAGACAGGCTGAGAGAGATGGGGTTGTTCAGCTTGGAGAAGAGAAGGCTCCAGGGAGAGCTTATAGAACCTTCCAGGGACTTCTTACAAGGATCTGTAATGATAAGACAAGGGGAAATGGCTTTAAAGAAAATGGATTTAGTTAGATATAAGAAATCAATTCTTTATTATGAGAGTGGTGAGGCACTGGCACAGGTTTCCCAGAGAAGCTGTGGATGCCCCGTCCCTGGAAGTGTTCAAGGCCAGGTTGAATGGGGCTCTGGGCAACCTGGTTTAGTGGAAGGTATAATAGAGGAGTATGAACTAGATGACCTATAAGATACCTTTGGATACAAATAATTCTTTAATTCTATGATTGTTAATTTTTAGTTTAAATTAATTTGGGACACAATTTCAGTATAGCTTTTAACCATGCAAATTCTGTATTGATGGAACAACAAGAAAAAAAACACATACAAACCTCAAAAAACAAACTGGGTAATATGCATGTCTGGTCAGAGAGTCTGAATCTCTAGGAGGGCAAAATCAATCTGGCCTCTCTCTCTGGCTTCAATATACAAAACACCAGCAGATTTGTATGTGCTCTGCTCCTCTATGGAAACCTCTCCTGGCAAGCCAGTAGGTTTAATGAAGAGATGCAGCATTACTCTTTTTATTTGACACCACCACTACACAGTCTCTTGCATCTTCATGAGCATTCTGTGTGAGGAAAGCCCCTGTTAATTTGCAAGGTATAAGAAAGTCTGGAACTGAGTCTAGATCAAACTGTATCAATTTATCAAGTGAGATCTAAAATGTACGTTACCAAGTGCTCTGTGGAGCCTCTGTGACTTGACCACATAAATCTTCTGAAGTGTCAAGGCACATGCTGCTTTGTCAGGGTTGTAGCTACAGGGTTCATTAGTTGTCCAGACATCAATGTGGCTTGCCTCTACCAAGAAGTCTTAATTCTGGAATATTTGCCCTGATAATAGGAATACACAACAGTTTGGAGGATAACCTTCCAGAGAAGATTTATTTGATAGTGTAATTCTGTGCACATTATAAGCAAACACCAAAAAAACCTCTATGGAAACTTCTTCTGAAATACTGTTGAGAACACTAATGCTATTCCTGGTGCAGATTGCTTGTAATCAACTTTCCTTTCCTCCTTATAGATTAAACTTTCTTGCACATGTTTTCTTCTGGCCCATAGGGATGGATCATGAATCCAAAAATGAGAAAAGAATGAAGTACTCTTACTGGGATTTGACATGAGTAAGACAGGCATTGATTACTTTGTCCTTTCAAACTGCCAGTTTTAGGTATATCTGCTTGTTCTGCAAGATATGGCCCTTAAAGAGGACATGACTCTAGGGCATTTAGACCTTACCATTACTAGTAGGATTAGCAATATGGCTAAAATGTTCTTCCTAATAAAGCCCAAAGTGATATTCCAGACTGCAGTGTGACCCCCAAAACTCTCTTGGCTGCATTCCCCAGGTCAATTTTTTGCAAGCATATTATGAAACACATTAATATTTGAGAGCCATATAATATTTTTTGCACATATTTTTATGTATTTTGAAATATATTTATAAAAGTAGTTATACTTAAAATAGAGAACAAATAAGTGAATATAAAAAACCTCAAAACATCCTAAATTCCCAGGCTCCACCCTTTGCTCCATCAGATAAATCAAGTGTAAAATTGTTGTTTTTCTCTAGAACAAAAGTTCACAGCTGTATTTAAAAGTATGCTGATGAAAAGTGATTCATAAGGTGAAGTAATCATTTTTATACAGTGCATTTGGCAGACTCCAGCCAAATTACACCATAAAAGAAATATTATATTTGACAGCAAACTGTTAGCGATGTGAAATTTGAGAATGAAAACTATCTGAAGACTTACTTATGACTCTGCTGCTCTCTGATGGTACCCTCTTTTTCTTACCCAATTGTGGTTAATATGTGCTTTTCCCATCTGTGTGAATTTAAGCTTTAGATAAATTTCTAACCTTCTTCTATTGTGAATTAATTCATGTTTGTTTGGTTTAGACATAATTGGAGGCTATTACATCTAATTTGTCTGCTGCAAATTGTTTGCTACACAGAATTCTTACAAATGAAATATGAAAGTAATTAAACTTGTAAAGTTTTGGGCTACCTTACAGGTTTTTAAATTACATCCATTTTGTCTGTTGAGTTTTCATTTTAAAAGAGCATGGGTGATTCACAAAGCTGCTATGTACATAATGCTACATGACTTAAAACTGTAGCAAATAATTACAGGGACTTAACAGAATGGGGTAAACCTCTTTATTCCCTTTGGCATGAGTGACTTGGGAGCAAAAGATTGTGACCTACAAGGTCAAGAATATTGTGTGGAGTGTTTGAGGGTAGGAGATTTATCAGACAATCGTATTCAGGTTCTGCTTTTCCACTGAAGCTGTCCTGATGCTCTGCAATTAGTAGACACCAGTTACCAGGGATGTTAATGCTCCTTCTGGTCTTTGTTTTGTTGTTTGTATAGAGTACTGACTGGGGCTTCTGCATGTGGAATTCACTTGCAAGTGATTTATTTTTTATCTCTAGGTTGTGTTCCAGCTGTTTTGCTTTGGTTTGGATTTTTTTTTTCCCCTGGGAGATAATGATTTCAGATAGCAGTCAGAGCAGCAAACTTTGAGAAGTTATAAGCAGTTGTCCTTAATAAATATTTCTTCTTAGGTTGAGGGGATTTAGTTTTCTCTCTGTCATGGACTTTATTTCTATTTTTATTATCCTTCTCAAAAAACAATTTCCAATATATTACTTTTTTAGGAATTAAATTAAACATTCATAGAGGATTTATAAGAACTTATTGAATAAAGTTAGAAGTGAGGATGTCACTACATCTGTGTATTCTAGGAAACCCGTGGGATATTTTACAAAAGAATGTGCCCTTGCTTAAGCTTCTCATTCAGAAATTAAACCCCTATTGATATGTGAAAACAGACTCCTATTCATATGTTCCATATGATTTGTAACATCCTAATCCTTGCCATGAATCCTTTCCTTATTCTCAGCATCATAGACTGAAACACATCAATTCAAAACATGGCTTCTTCACATTTTTTTTTAAAACGTCAGTTCTTGGTTGAATACAGTGCTAATCATCTCTTTTCACAAGTGCTGGGGGTTTCCTAAATCCTGTTGAAGAGTAGTTTATTTTCAGTTATTTCAAAACTCATTTTCTGTGCATATAGTAAAATTTACCATGAATCTGCACATTCATGCAACTACCTAATTTAATAAACCTTCAATTTCTTCCACTTTTACTAGTGCTAATATTTTTTTACCTTCAACTATCAGTGTATTTTGGGTGAAATATGTAAAATACTACTGTTTTAAAAAATTTTGTATTTCTAACAGCCAGTGGAAAATAATGAATTTAATTAAACTTTAGCAAGTAATGGGTAGAATGAAAGACCATGAAGCTGCTACATGCTGCCTGGTTTACGTACCTTTAATAACTTGACTTCAGTGTAGTTTTATTGAACTGTGGTTGCCATATGAAAGTAAAACTTTTGCTGTACTTTCATGCTGGATTACAAGTAAAATTCTGAAACTATAATGATCTTTTCCACAGCTGGCTAGTTTTTATAACTTTATTATAAACAATTAAAATTTTATGGATCCAAGAATTAATATCTGCCATATGGAGTTAGGAACAGTGTTCACATAATATCGATGAGTATATTAAAGTAGTAAAAACCCACCAAGAATATGCCACTAGAACTTTGATTCCTCTCCACCTAATGACTGGAAATTAAAAATTAAGCAGCCTTGTCTAATCTGCTTTCATGGCTTTGCAGTGTCCAGAGCAGTCCATGAGTCAGCATCAGGTGCATTTAGAAAAAAGACACATTCTGGCTTGGGAAGAGATAGATGGAGGAATGTAATCCCCTGAAGAAAACAGTCCAAATGCCCTGGCTATTACTCTAAACTTTTTCACTGGAAAGCTGTCAGAGCTGAAGGAACATGGTGCAAATCTTTTGTCTGCTGATTTTCTTCCTTTCCTGTTAAAATGTGGGGTATTAGCAGGTCAAGTGGGCCAAAAATTTCCTTTGTATATTACACTCTTTCTTTACTTTTCCATATTTAGTTTGTTGCTTCTGTTGGAATTAAGGAGATGTGTCATTGACATTCCCTGTTTATTTATTCTTACTAAAACTTTATGAAGAGAACACAGAAGTAAGACAGAAACATAAGATCTCTCCTGAAGCACTCTGTACAAGAAAACCCACAGGAAAAGGAGAGAAGGATGGTCAGCTTAACTGGATGGATACAGGCACAGCCCACAGTTTCATCCTGAGTCCTTGGTCTGCCAGTCACATTGACGTTGTTTCTTACCAAATACTGACTTTGAAAAAAGAGCCTGGCACAGACCAATAGAACAGTTAATTCCAGTTGGCTGCACATTTGCATCAAACACAGAAGAAGTGGCAAATGTGCTTTCTGTCCTTCCTGCAGCTGTCTCACAGTTGTGTTCCACAGCCAAGCCAGTTGTGTTGCTTCTTCAGATGTGGATTTTGTCCATGTGGATTCATTTACCTGTGCCTCTTCTTTGGGCTGATAACTGACTAGCACTGTTTTTCTTCATGAAGTTAAGCTGACCTTTACTTTTGAATAACAAACATAATGCAACACCTTCCATTCCCAGGCCTGCTGGGACTGCAGCCACGTGAAAGTTTGTTTGCAAAACCATTTTTATATGGCTTTATATTTTCAACAACAACAAAGTGCATTGAGCTTGCTAAAACACATTTTTAAATGTAAAATGAGAGCAAGATTAGTTTTATTCTAGGAGAACAAATGGTTACATTTGTAACTTGAACATTAAAAGTGAATGAAAATTCCAATACAAAACTGATGAATTCAAAGTTAAAATCAGATTTTCGAGCTCTTGTTTACTATTTTTGAGGACTTTTTCAGCTGAAGAACAAGAACCAAGGGTTGATCATGGGCTGATCCCTTTTGGTTTTTCATTCACTGCAAAGAAACCTTCAAGAACAGCTTTAGAGAATCTCCACTTTCCCTCCTTAAGGTTATGCCATTGGTTTAAATTTTGGATATGTGAGGACATTTATGTTAAGTGTTTGCTCTATTTTTCAGTCTTTTAATGTAGAATAAACAGACTTGAATTCATGAGAGACTGTCTTATTTTCTCCCCATTCATGTAAAATGTCTGACTTTTTTTTTCTTTGAAGTCTTCAGTAATTGAGAGTCCACGACATCCTTGAGCAATCTATTCTTAGCCATTTTTTTGGATAACAGTTTTACAGAGTCTAATTGAATATATCTTGATAAAATTTTAGTCTATTCCTTCTTCTCTCATCCACAAACATGAGTGAAACAGATTATTTGCTTTACTTCGTAGCAAACTTTAGTAGCAAAGATTTATCACATACTGCTATATTTTTCTCCCCCTTGTCTCCCTCTACCCTATTCTCTTTTGTGATGCTCAAGATAATTTATTTCAGCTGATAAAGCTTGATTGATACAATAGAGAAAGACAATCCAGTGTTCTGCAAGTTGTAGCCTTTCTTTTGCATCCCATATCAGCTTTTGCTTTTTAATGCTTCACAGTTCTTATCCTGAGTGTAGTTGATTGTTTCTCCACACATATAATGCACATGCAGTTGATGAATAGCATCCTGTTTGTTTTTTTTTCCTGAGCCAATCTCTTCCACCTCATAAAATCATGGAGTCACAGAATGGTTTGGGTTAAAAAGAGCCTTAAAGATCTCCTAGTTCCTGCCTCCCTGCCATAGGCAGGGACACTTTCCACCAAACCAGGTTGCTCAGAGCCGCATCCAACCTGACCTTGAACACTTCCAGGGATGAGGCATCCACAGCTTCTCTGGGCAACCTGTAACAGTGTCTCACCACAATCACAGGAAAATTTTTTCCCTAATATTTAATCTAAACCTCCTCTCAGTATAAATTTACTTCTTGTCCTAAGACTAAATGACATTCTAAACGTTCCTCTTAGAAAGGACTCTTGCAACCTGTTTAGGTATTAGAAGATGATATAAGGTCTCCCAAAGTCTTCTCCAGGCTGAACAACCCCAACTCTCTCATCCTTTTTTTGCAGCCCTTGTAGCCCTTTTCTGCTCAGTATTACCTGGAGATGTAATAGGCATGCACTTTTTTCTCTGTCACCACTCTCAGTACTGAAATCGTTGAGTAGCAGACATCCAGAATTGGTCCTTGTGGAGTACCACTTGGTCTGTCCTTCCAGTTTTTCAGGAAGCCGTTGACAACTGTTCTCTCACTACTACATTCTAAGCAGTTTTGTATTCATTCTAGCTATTTTCCATTAGATTATATTTCTGTGGTTGTTTTTGTAAGAAAATGTCAAATGCTTTATGTTCAAAGCCTGAATTAAGTCAATAGCATATGACACCTATCACTTTGCAATCCCAGTTACAAAATGTGACACGATGTTACAAGGATTTTTTTTCATAAGTGTGTATTCTTGTTAGTCATGTCCTCATGATTGTCTTCCAGGTGCTTACAGGGTCTGTTTATGTACAGCCTTCCTCCTTAGGAAGCCAGTTGAATTGCAGTTTTGTCTAATTCCTCCTTTCCCAGACAGTACCATAGTTAGTATTTAGCACTGTCTTTTCTAAAAATAACTAAACATCCCACAGTTATGTAGCTTTCTCACTATAGAGGTCACTTTGGTGGTTCACAATCAGTCTATACCTGGCCTTCTCTCGGAAGCCCAGGAAAATTGAGATTATGCTACATACTTTGTAGCTGACAAATGCAGATGTGGTATATTTACAAAGTGAAATAATTGCAGGAGGTTCTACTGATCTCCTAAAGGATACCAACAGCATTAACTTCCCAGCAATTATTTTGGGTAGATTATTTTCATAAATACCATGTTCTTGCTTAAATTAGTAAACTGCAGCAAGTATTCAGTGTAAAATAATTAATTTTATTTTTCTTTGTATTTTTGAGGAAATCTTGTGTCTTATCTGGATGATTATATACATTCTTGGTATGGAATTAACTTTTTCTTAAAAGTTGTTTTTTCAAAAATTCAAAATTGGAAGGAATTATAGATGTTCAGAAGCCAAATTTATGTGATTATTAGAAGAAGAAAGAACAAGCATTGTGTATCACAGAAATGATGCATCCTCCCTCTGACTGTGACATGTAGGCTTGGGCTTTGTGTCAGCTCACTCCAGGTCTCATGACCAGTCTCTCAAGTTGGTGTTTTTGGTTTTTTGGGTTTTTTTTTGGTGATGCAACTTTCTATTCCAAATACTGCACCTGGATGTGCAGCACTAAAAATACGATCTAATTGACCAGCACTGTAGTAATTTAAAATAAAACTGTTATGTTAGAGTAAAATGTGGTCTCTTGCTGAAGTATAAGCCAGCAAGGGAGTTACTCAGGAGTAAATTTCTGTGGTTGCACTGAAATTTGGTTTTCAAAATAGTGTTTTCTTGAGGCTCTGCACAAACACTTTATTCGCTATGTGGTTCTTCCAGAACAGATTTTACATTTTAATGTAATTTCAAGACTTCCTATGGTACTTACAAGCATCAGAGGCAAATACCACAGCATTCATCTTGGAGATGTGGGTGTGAACTCTGGGTCAGTGGGTAAATCTGCAAGGGGCAGTCATCATCACAAAGAAATAGAAGTTGAATTTCAACAAACTTTGCAACATAGTCATTTAGTTTGTGTGTAACAACCAGCTGATGTTGTCCTAATGCTTGTGGCTAAATACTTGTAACAGCCTCAATAATTTTGGCAACATTCTGCATTATACCGAATGAAAAATATTTCTGAAAAATAGAGTGAAGGTCTCAGTTCAAGTTAATGTACTAAAAATAACTCACTGATCTTCACTCTCTATCCTAGCTCAGCAACAGCCTGAGCACATTCAGAATGCTTGCTAATTTCTTTAAAATATTTTTATAGTTTTGCATTGAAATATAAATTTATCCTGATCATATATGTTATTAAATGTCAGAGATAGAATTAATAAATGTAAAAATATAAATGGATTTTCTTCTTTAAATCATATTTTCCCCAAATTGAAACAAAGCAAACAGCCAAACCTTTCGCTCAAATCCAATTACAGGATCATTTTGGTAAATCAAATGTTGTAGCCATTTCTTTTGAATGCATGAAGTAATCAATCAGTAAGAGAAATATTGAATCATTTGCAAAGAGCATTAAGTATGTTTACAAAAAACAGTTCCAGCAAATTTAGCCTCTTATTTTTTCTTTTATTTTTATTTTTTTTTCCATTTGCAAAGAGCCATAAGAGTAAGCCAGCAGAAAATCTGGCAGTAGATAAATTTAGCACAAGTCTCCTTCTAAGATAGAATCGCTGCAGGTGCCACTATTATTTAATAATGAGCAAAACCCGTTGTGGGTTTAAGGATTATTTGTTTTGTAATCTTGTAACAGCATGTCCCTTTAGTGACTGACTCATTGTTCTAACAACAATGAGACAGCATCAGTGCAGCCCTGGCTCCAGAGGTGGACGTGGCTTTGAACACGTGTCGAGGTACATTTCTCTGTGTCCTCATGCCTCTAGAGACAATTTGACTTCCCATCTTCATGTCTCCAGGGGTTTTTTCCATTTCCTATTTTTGTTCTGTGCCTGCTTTGGAGAGAGTGTTTGGGTTTTGCTTTAACAGAAGGTCGCTGTATTTTGTTAAAACACTTGTAAGAAAAAGGTCAAAATTGAATAGTGGAAAAATTGCATTACTTCGCAAAATTCAGCAAATCAATTTAACTAAGCAGATAAATCCTTCATTGTTTAGTCAGCTTTTTTAATTGCTCAGACAACTATTCAGCTCTGAAGTGTTCAGCACAGGAAAGACTGTACCTGTTGGAGCAGGTTCAGAGGAGGAAAGATGATCAGAGGGCTGGAACACCTTTTCTGTGACAAGCTGAGTTGGAGTTGTTCAGCCTGGAGAAGAGAGGGCTCCTGGGAGACCTTAGAGCACCTTCCACTACCTAAAGGGGATTTATAAGAAAGGTGAGGACAGACTTTCTAATAGAACCTGTAGTGACAGGGCAAGAGTTAATGGTTTTAAACTAAAAGGGTAGATTTAGACTGGATATAATAAAGAAATGTTTTATTATAAGGGTGGTGAGACACTGGCAGAAGTTTCCCAGGGAGGTGGTAGATGTTCCATCACTGAAAACATTCAGAGCCTGGATGGGGCTCTAAGGAACCTGATCCAGTGGAGGGTGTCCTTACCCTTGGTAGGGGTGTTGACAAGAGGATCTTTAAAGGTACCTTCACTCCATACTGTTCTGTGGTTCTGTGTTGGCTTCTTCTATTAGCTGTGTGAGGCAGGGGCTTTGATGAAGGATTTTGAGATGGGAACGTGGCCACCTGAATGATTGAGTCGTTGTGTGTATGAGCCCACAGCACAACATTGTTGGTACAAAAAGATATGGAACATCTGCATCCAGCTAAAATAACATTTTTTTTTGTCATTTACAAGACCTTTTAAGAGAAATTTGACCTACTGAAATTGCAGTTACTTGCACATTTCAGAAAGTGCTAATCTCTGAAGAAATGAGAGTGTTATAAGTAGTAGGACAATTAGCATCACTAGAAATCTGATTTCAATTTGACAATAATGCAGAAAACTTGATTAACAATCAGATGTGAAGTTGATTGATAGGAACTTTGGTTTGCAAATCTGAATCCAGTATTGTAATTTAACTTCAATATAAACAGCTTTCTTTTCAATTGCAGTGTCACATTCTTCAGAGAATTGCAGAATTTTTGTTCTAAAATGTAATTCCCTGGATTTACATGGCAGTTTAATGGGACGGACCATAGGTCACTGTTGACTACATGGTTTGTCATTTCCATGCACCTTTTCTTTCCAAGTATTGGAAATTATGCATTCAACTTGGGTCAAGAAAAAAATAATGTACCTCCTCCATGGTGCTAATCTCATCCTTCTCCTTGAATGTTGTCCCTATTTACTGTTTCTTTGTTCATTTACTTTTTTATAAAATATGATTTTATATTCACTGCATATAGTGATTGCAAAACCATGGCCTTTTCAAAAGATCATGTTATACTTCAGGCACAACTAAAAGAAATGCCATGGATACATTCTTTAGTGTTTAAGTTAAACATGCAGAAGTTAGCTATCTGATTTGGAAGCACATGTTATGAGACTTTTGACTGAATTTTGATCCTGGTTACATTTGTACATTTAAAACTTTGAAGTATAATTTTTATAAACTACAACTCCTCTGATTTGAATTGTTTTTAATATGATTTCTGACATGTTTTCCAAAAACTGCATGTTGTCTATGGGGTAGGAGATTAGATTTTTGCTTATAATTGCACCTTATATTTTTTTCACAGTTCTGGCTTGAATAGGTAAGACCTGTGTGTAAAAATAGAAAGAAGATATATGTTTAATCTATAAAAGTGGAAATTCACAAAAGAGAGAATCTGGGTATGAATAATTTTTTTCACATAAACTTATGTCTGGATTTCCTCAGTGCAATTTTTCTTAAGAAAGAGAAATGAGCTTTCGAGAATAACATTGAAAGGACAGTTGGGTGGAAATGTGGAAGAGCAGCTCAACTTGTAGGAAGAAAGGGCGAAAGAGAAGATGGAGAAGGAAGAAGAGAAAGAGATACAGAAGGCATATCAGAAAAATGGCACCTGTTGTTGTTGACTTCTAACACAGGGAAGAGGATGAGGAATGAATCATTTAAGATCATGGAGTCCAGCTGAAAAACAGAAGGAGGGAGATATAGTAACCTCTCTAAGCAACTTAAAACAGAAAATGTTTTGTCCTCTAGAGATCAGCATAGGTCACAAAATACCGTAGATAGCCTTTAATTCCTAAAAGGAAGGGATTTAATAGCAAGAGGTATAGCTGGCATGTTCAGACACAGTCACATTTCATCAGTATGATCCTCCCTTCTTCATGAAGAAGACGCCTTAATGTGGAAATGTAGTCCCCCTGACCAGTCTTCACAGGCAGAGGTGCTGCAGTAAAATGCTAACACGTCCTGTGCTTGAAGTGCTTCCTTCCCACGTGGCCATAATGAGAGCTCTGCATGTAGGAGTTTCTAATTTACTCTTACCCTAAAGGATACCATAAGCACTGTGGGGATGTTGTTAAACATGGCATGTTTTTACTACTGTGAGCTGCTTTCTGCTTACCAGTTCCATGGGTGAAAAGTGACATTCCCTCAGAAGGTTTCTTGTGCAGTGTATATTTATTGGTCACAGAGGAAGTCTTGAGAAGAGCTATGACAAGACATACTAATAAAAAACTCCAAAACAGACATACTAATAAAAAACCCAAAATATAATTGCTGGCATCCAGGCTTGTGCAGTACAATGTGGGAAATTCTTCCCGCAGGATGGAGGGAGAGTACAGTTAATTAATGTACAGCACCTCTTTATATATACAAACACAATTACAGTTGTTCATGTCTTGTTGGAAGTATAGTTTGTATCAAGCCTTGGCTCTATTCCACTTTTGCTGTTTTCTTTATGAAAAAATAAATGTGTGTGGCCGTAAGTTAAATTTATCTTATAAATAGGCATGATTAAAATCAATCCTATTTGCTCATGTGCCAGAATAGTCCCAGCAGGAGAATTTTGAGAATCCAAATTTATTGCTTTGGCTCTTTGATTCTTCTGCTCCTTTGGCTCCAACGAAACACAAGTTCTGGCCAAACAAAATCTGGAGCAGAGTAGAGCATTTCTGCTGTGTGATCAGGTATGTGGTGCCAGCAGGGACAGCTAGCAAAGTGACTGGCACTCTTGGCTTTGTACCAGGGACAGTCCCCATCTGATGGGAAAATGTAGCCAAATTATGGACCATTTTAATTACTGCTTGCTGGGCAGAAAACAGTGTTATACTCCTGCAGAATGGGATTTGGTCCCTGGGACATTCAGCATGGTGGGAAACATAGAGCAGTAGAATGTGTTTTGGTTTGGAAGGAACCTTAATGATCGTCATGGGCTGGGACACCTTCCACTAGACGAGGTTGTTCAAAGACCCATCCAAGCTGGCCTTGAACGCTGCCAGGGATGGGACATCCACAGTTTCTCTGGGCAACCTGTGCCTCATCACTGTCACAGTGACGAGTTTCTCCCTAGTATCTAATCTAAACCTGCCCCCGCAGTTTAAAGCCTGTCCTCCTCGTCCTATCACTACATGCCCTCACAGAAGGGTAGGTGAGCTACACAGAGTCCCTCTGATGCCATACAACTCTGTTATCCCAAGCTTTGCAAGTTGAATAGTACCCTAAACAAACCCCTTACAATTCACTGTTTAGATTTTTCCCCTCTCAGGGGTGTCTGCAGTGCTGGGCACATGTAATGTATTGTACTAGGCTCATTTGAAGCTTGAGTGGTTCGTGGGGGTCAGCAGCAGAGTGCAGGCTTTTTCACCCCTTGAGCAGTGAAGCATTGAGTAAAAGTTACTATAACCAATTAGTGGTGGCATTATTATTACCAATTAGTGGCTGCATGAAGCAAATCATTACTCTTAGTTCAGTTATTAGCAGCCAGGTGTTTGTGAAACGTGCCATGTGCAGCCAGTGTTGTTCCTCAGCAGTCACTGTCGAGACCAGTCACTGAATTTGTGATGTCTCTGCAAGGGGGCTGTCACAACCTCCCCCCCAAAAAAAGTGTGCTTGAAGTCAGTGTGTAGAGCTTTTTTGGTTGCTGCCAGTGTTGAGTGAATAAAAAGGTCATTTCAATCTCTAGACCAGCATTCTGAAACATTAAATATAGTGAATTCATTATCCATGATGTAAAACAAAAAATTAGAATTACAGTTTTGTTGTTGGTTACCTCTTCATCCATAAGAGCAAAATGGCCGTGCCTGAGAAGGGAAGTTACAGTACAAATTACTCTTTACTGCAAGTATTGTTTTTCTAGGACTCCTGTTTATAAAATCCTTAATAAACAATTTTTCTGCACACCCATTAGTTTTGCAGAATGGTTTTACAGGAGAGAGTTTAGGCAGCAAGTAACATTAATTACATTGTATTTAAAAGCTTAATTGCACTTTTTACTTTTTTAAAATTAAATAGGAAGTTAAGGGGGAAAAATTCTAATTGTGTCTTTAGCATCACTTCCTTAAGGAACTACATATTTAACTTTGATGTATTTTTCAGGGAGGTTCATAGCTGTAGCTCCAAATACACAGAACAACTGAAAAATAAGAAAAGTAAGCATAGCTAATAAAATTCCAATACACCAAATACTTTCTACACAGAATTGACTTTTTTTTGTAATTAGATTAGGCATTAGAAATATTTTTTATTTCTTGGAGAAAAAAAATTGTGGGTTGGAGTGCTGTTTTCTCTTTTGGTCATTCAGATGTTTTCTGATTTTCAATATTAATGAAGAAAAGATTTGACATTTTCTTTGGGGTCAGTTTAAAGGAAATGAGTTGTAGGATAGCATCCATCAGGGTGCTTCTAGCACAGCTGGGCAGGGACATCTGGTGGTGCAGTAAAGGAATCATTGAACACTTGCAACTGGAAGTGCAGTTACATTGGAATGATTAAGGAGAAAACATAATTATGTCCATGCTGTGATTACTCTTCTGTTCTGATATTATTCTTGAAACACTTATGTGCATGTTTAGATTGCAGTTTGTATATATGGTTTTAATTTACTGGAAAAGTAGAAACTAAAGCCCTATTCATGAGCTGGCAGCTTGCAGGCATAATGTGTTAGACACCCTTCACTCAAAGGACATTTAACTTACAGTCAGCTGCAGGTTTAAAATCAAACTTTGGAAACTGGACTGTGGTACTGTGGATGAAGTGGGGTGTATATTAAACCTGTGCATTTGGACTCTGGACTTCTGCCAGTGATTCACGGTGATCTCTGGGCTAATCTGATTTGAGTTGTTTCAGTCCATCATTTAGTTTTCAACCCATCTTTGAGTCCATTGTGCTGTAAAAGTGCTGTGATAGTGTTTTGGCTTCTGAATTGTATGTATGGGTAAAGAATCATAAGTAAAATTATGTCTTTGGTTTCAAAGTTCTATGTTAATTAAATATACAATGAGCAATTTTATTTTTACATATTTACCTTGAACCCCTATGCATCATAAATATGCGACCAATATTTTAACTGCAGTCATTTTAAAAGACAAACTCTTTGCAATGATTTTTTGGTGCTCTGTGTAACTGTGCACATGCTGACAAAACCAAGTCCTTGGAAACATGTGTGTTGAAGGTCGTAACATTGGGAAGATTTCCCAGGAGTGTTTAGTGCTGTGATGTCTTACCAGCTCTGCACCAGGCAATCCCCTGCCAGGACAAAGGAAGACTTTCTTCATTTGTGAACATCTTTGATTTGATATGTTTTTCCTGCTGTTTGCATGTATCCAGCCACTGGTAGTACAGGTTGACCATGCATGGAGCCTTTTGGGAGATGGTGTCACCTGCTCTTGAAGGGTGTGGGCACAGAACTTCCAGGGACAATGTGGTCTGTGCAGATGGAAGGCAAAGGGTTGTCATCAGCTGCTTCTGTTTACAAAGCTTTTGCGACTGCTGTCCTGCCTTCCCTTAGAGTAGGCATGCTCTCGAAATGGTGGTGTTGATAAGTTACTAGTTTGTGCTTTGTATACTGTGTCAGGAATGCATTTTTGCTATCCTATATTCCCCATACAATTCTACAAAAAGAAAAGGGGAGAAAACACAGATATCTCCTCTCTACTATGCTGTCAACATGGTTTTTCAGGAGAAATCAGTAGCAGCTGCAAGTTTCAGCTCCTTTCATTGTATCCTGGACAGAAAAAAAGTCAATAGTCCAAATCTTCAGTAGCCAAATATGGGCTCCTTGCTGTGGTCATTCTTCAAAAAAGGAACCCCATAGTTGTAAGAACATATATATATTTTATATATATACATACTGTCAAGCTCAGAATCAGAGCAACCACTGACTGTATAATTGAAAACCTAGGACTTTCAGATTAAGAGTCTTCTTAAAGTAAGAAGCTGCAGAGATCAGCACTTTGCAAAGTACCACAGTTTATCTCGAAGTCAGAGAAATTATTCCCTGCAGCTTTTCACAAGAAGGGTGGGTGTTTCATTGAGATCCAACCCTCCTTTCTCTCCTTGCAGTAAAACTTCTGTTTTGTTCAACTCATCATGACTACTTTTCCATAAAGCAACAGTTCTTTGTCAGCTTGCATTGTTGCCCTAGTGGTTCTGTTACTATGCTTTAAAAATTTCTCCACTCATGGTTAGGATAAAAAAGAGAAGCACTGGCATTTGATGCTGTGCCCTTTGTTTCAGAAATGTGTCCCAAGGCTGTGGTGACAACTGAGAATCAAGGATAACCACAGAGTTGTTGCAAACGTGCTGTTTTTTGTTAATGAAAACTGGTGTTCCTCCACAGCCCTTCTATGCCATATTTAATCTGTAACACTTTATATTGCCAGCAGCCCATTTTAGAAAAATCTTTTGGTTTTGTCTTTCAGGTGCAAAGATGGCTTGAAAGGATTTACATACTCTGCACTAAAGTAAGTAAATGTTTTGTGACTATGTAAGACAAGATTTTGAGGAATCATGCACAGGTGGCAGCTGCATTGTAAGAAAAGATTATTCCTAAGAAAAATCATGCTGCTCTAAAATTTGTCCAACTTTTGAGTATACAACATATTTTGAAGAAGGCATAATCATAGTATCATTTGGTTTAGAAAAGACTTCTGAGATCATCCAGTCTAACCTTTAACCCAACACTGCCTGGTCCACCAGTAAACCATGTCCCCAGATGCCACATCTGCATGTCTTCTAAATACTTCCAGGGACAATGGCTCCACCACTTCCTGGGCAGCCTGTTCCAATGCTGGACAATCGTTTCAGTGAAGAAATTTTTCTAATATCCAATCTAAACCTCCTCTGGTGCAGCTTGAGGCAGTTTCCTTCTGTGTGCTAGCAAGAGAGAAATCCCTTCATATTTGGGACTGTTATTAAAGGAAACTCAGACATATGATTGCATGTTTTAGAAGGAGCATTTATCTTCTGTCTTCCTAAAACTGGTATTCATGATAACCCATGTTTTCCTGGAAGCAAATGGCTGCTGTGTTTGTACCTGGATCTTATTTGCTGCATTACAGAATGACAAAGTCTTTATATCTTCTTTACACTGTACCTTGGCAGTCTTGCCAAAGGTAACTTGGATTATAGTGCATGGTTTTAGGAAACATTTTGCCATTGCGTCCTCCCTTGTCATTGATACACAGTAATTCTACATCTAAGATGAGCCAATATATTGGCAATATCAACTTCTGGGTGAAGTAAGAAGGCTGAAGATGAGGCCAAGCAAAACAAAGTTGGTGCTTTCGGCAGAAGCCAAAACATTTCAAAGAATCTGCAAAATAGATATTTTATAAAAATATTATAGTAATTATCAACCTTTATGTAACCCCATTTTGCTGGAGAAAATTGAGATATTTCAAGTGCCATTTTATATTCTTACTTAGTGCTCTGCCTTTGTCTGAGAGGTGGACTTCCCTATTAATGTTTTTGATTTTAGTTTTAAAAAATTCCCCACATGAATTGTATCCTCTAGCTGAAGTATATCTTTAAATATATGTCAATGGAGTGATCTTCTCTGAAGAAGTAGGAGGTTTAGCAGCTGTATAAGATGGGTTTTTACAGGTCTGGGAGTAACTTCAATCTAGTCTAAGACTTAGAGGCTAATACAGGACTTAATGTATTTCTTTGAGTTACTTATGCAATTGCTTTGTTCTCTTTTGCTTTTTTCTTTCAGGTTCATTGTAGGGAAAGAAGAAATCCCCACCCATTCTTTTTCACCTGAAGCAGCATTTTCAAAAACAGATAGAAAAATCAAGCATAATGAAAAAGTATCACAGTCAATGAACATTCTGGCACTAACAAAAAAGCTCATGGACAAAGTGTGAGTGAAAAAACCCAAAAGAAAAAAAAAAATTTGAACCTTTATTATATAGAGCACTTTAATGCCTGTTATGTTGTATTTGACAATGTTTTGTAATACTTCTGCTTTGCATTTCAGTGTTTATTAATTTCATTTTTACTAGGTAGTTAATAGTGGCAAATTATGGACTCTGGTGAAAGCAAAACTTGAAGACCTATGTCATAACTATGACTTGCAACATGCAGTTGTCTAACAAGGGAGAGCAAATGCAGTCCACGATGAGTGCAGAATGGTGGTTGCTTTTTCTGCAGTTCTCAGCAAAACCAGTTCATGGCATAGTTCTGCTGGAATTAGTAGTACTATTAAGGAGAAAAATTGCACAGCAGCAGATCTTACTTATGTCACCATAAGTGACTGTAACATAGTTTTTTGGGGGACTGTCTTGCATAAAGGAGAACTACCTAAAACGAGGATTAATGGCACGTGGGCTGCCTCTGCTGTCTGGAGATAGGAAATTGCAAAGCAAAGAGTCTTAAAACTGTTTTACATGAGGTCAGATCTAGACATGTGAAGTTAGGCAAGGTGGGTGTCCCCCTATCTGCAGGATCCAATTCACTGTCTTTTAGTATGAGCTTAAAGAAGGGAGAGCAGTGTGCTTTTCAGTCTGATATGTTCAGCTGACTTCTGCTATGACTGATTCCTCTGCTTCAGGCACACTGGATACCATGAGGAGTCATTCATTTACAGAGAAGATGGAGTAAAAAATGGGTTGGGAGTATTTTCATAGTGACACCTATGATTCTTCACTTCCATCGACCTCTTCCAGAGCAGTTTTATGACCAAATCTCTACCTGCTGTCCTGCAGGAGGGAATCTTCCAAGTGCATTGTGTACTCAAAGTAGTAGCTTATTTTACTTGTTCCAATGATGAACAAACATGAATTGATCCCCATTACCTGGTGACTTCCTATGATTTTCTGTGAGTTTTAGTTGAAAAATATGAGGGAAGTCATCAGTGGTTTTTCAGGCTTGACTGTATTAGACAGCAAAAGACCTACAAGGAAAAGACACTTCCAGCCATAATCAAATGCTTTTACCTGAATGGCTTATGTCTGTTTTGTCTTAAATACCTGTGACTCAGTTTGCTAGAGATAGATCATTGCTCTTCTGTTGTTGGTTAAATGCAAGGATTGAAGATGGAGAAGAACAATTTTTTTAAGGTTTTGAAACTCCCAACTCGGACGTTCAGCAAACTTTCAATATGGAGTTTTTATGCTCCCACTGGTTTCTCTTCCATATGGTTCTTTTCAATATAATTGAGTCTAAATGCCTGTAACCTGAGCACATTCTCATTACAATTTTGCTACATAAACTGACCTCACAGATGATTCATGTCCATTAGACTTTATGGTACACAATTCAAAACTTCCAAGATATTTGACATAGTATATAAATTGTGTAATTTATTTTACATTAAATCTTAAATACTTGGATATAGCAAAATATAATGTTCAGACCCAGTATGAATTACTTATTTTAATTCTGCATAGTGTAGGGCTAGAAACTGTACAATCCACACATCCCAACAGCCCAAGCCAGTCTGTTTTACATACTCAAGGTCAAATTCTCAGTTCAAAGGAAGAGCTACATAAAAATGTACACTACAGAAGAAATAGCCCAAAAGTGAGAGGCTTGTAATTGAGGGAAGTCTCACAGGGTGTGCATTTGTATGATCTGCATTGCCTTTCAGTGACCCTTAGTGGTGTGAAAGATGAAAGGATACAGGTAACAGATGCTTGCTCAAATATCCTTCCAGAACCATGGAGCAGAGACAAACGAGGAGAGGTCACACCACTTCTCCTTGTTGACCATGGCAGAAAATTTGTTCTTTAATTTAGTATTTTATGTGTAGCATGGCAAGAGGTTGGATCCAAATAAGTGTGCAGACACTTTTTTCTTGGTGTACAACTAAAGTATTGTTAGTTTTTATTGTCCCTTTATGGCATCATAAAAGTTCACAGTGCCCTTCAGTGGGTAATGGGGAGAATGAGTGCTGGGCAAATAGCACTTTATGTATTTTTAGGCAAGAAAAATTTATGAAGTCTCCTGTCGCTGACGCTGAAAACAGCTACGAGTTAATACGTGTTTCATTATGCTTTTTGCAGGTGCAAACATGGCCCAAGGCATAGATGCTGTAAACACTATGGAGATAATTGCATCTCATACTGTATTAAAGTAAGTGCAGAAAAAGTTGGATTGACAAACTCTGGCAAAGAGGGGGTAAAAGTCTGTAGTCAGGAACAGCATATGCTTAGGAAGTGAGAAATGAGCCTGTTACTCATTCTGCTTCTATTGAAAATGTGACAAGCCAGAAACAGATTTTCTCAATTTAGGATGGGGCGGTGGTGGGGTTAAAGTTCTCTGGTCTTTCAGATTAGCTGTAGTGAATGAGTAACATAAAATGTGTGGGAAAAAAATGGCCTAGCAAGCAAGGAACTTGTTTAACTATGTGATGCACTTCACGGCTGAGCCCACTTGTGACTCCCCCCTAAATAAAGCACCTGGAATGTGCTGCTGTGGCAGGCGGCCGTGCTTCCCGTGCAGCTGCACAGCTCTGGAACGTCGCTGCTGGGCACTGGGTGCACTCCTCCAGTCGTTTATTTTAAGGGCTCGGGGTAATGAGAGATTGGTCACAGTTGCTACGCCCAGGAAGAGCTGTTTATCTCTGGTGGTATAATTCATCCTCCATTATTAATGTGAGCAGTGCAATTTTTTTTTTCAGAAAATTACTGTGCAGAAATTTGTATTAGCTGGCATTGGGTTGGCACAGGTGGTACCACCTGCTATGCCTGTTTTGGGATTTGGTAAGGCTCCAGAAGATCCCAGTCCCTTAACAGTTGATCTGGTTTTATAGATGGAGCAACAAAAATGTATTTGAGTATCCTCAGATGCTTTTAATGTATATTACTTTCAAAAATAAGTTTTTAAAATGTTAAAGGAAGCCGAGGATGCGGTGGAAGGTAGATATTCAGGAATACACATACTTTTCACTTACTGATTCAGCATAATTTTGTTTTGTTTTATATATCCTTAAATGTAATGAGGGAAGGAAAAATCCTAACTGATAATAAAGCTGAATAAAGACTTGACCTGAAAAAACGTAAATTTTAAAAAGAAATTTTTATAAGGCTGTTCTTTCTTTAGAGAAGACAGTTGTGCATTTGAAATATATTTTGAATACATCCTTGGACCTGTCCTCTGTAGTATTTTGGTATAAATTAGTCTTGACTGCAATAATCTAGTGAGGAAGATATTGCTGAAGGTGGCAGTCAGATCCTCTAATTTCCTGTCTGTTCTGTGACTTTTTATTTAAATTAAAACATGAGTGAAAAAAATTTATTTTTATGTATTCATATTTTTAAAGATCCAAAATTCTCAAAGTTCAGCTCTATGACTGTTCCTGGAGTTGATCAACAACAACTGTCAGCTGACATGATTTGAGCATGTTTTTACAGCTCCTTTTCTGTAATGGAGCTTTCAAATCTGATAACGATGTGATGAGCTGCTTATTGCCAAAACTTCCCCTCAGTGCTGTTTTCCCTTACCCTTGAACAACTTTTCTCCTCATTAATACATCTGTGCTTTAACTGCCATTTGCATGCTCTTCTTCTCCTGCTGCACATTTAAATGTGCATTAGCTTGGTGACAGCATCATGGCTTTTACATGAGGTACCCTTCAGTAGTGCCATACCACCTGAGTTCATTGACTTCCCTTCAAACTTTAAATACTTGAAATGCTTTGTTCTTGTAAATGTCTGAAAAGAGCCATGACAGAAGCAGTGGAACAATATTTTTCCTCTTTAGGATTCTGCTTGTTTACAGTGAGGAGCCATTAGCCACAAGTCCAGTTGTCTGTTTCTTCTGCTGGTGCTGCAGACAGGACCAGATAACTCTCCAAATTTACTGGTGACTAGGGTGACCTCAAAGAAGGTTGTAGGATCATACAATGGAGTTGGAAGGGACCTTAAAGACCACCTCATTCCAGCCCCGCTGCTGTAGGTAGGGACACCTTCCACTAGAGCACATCACTCAAAGCCTCATGCAATCTGACCTTGAGCAGCTCCAGGAATGGGGTATCCATGACTTCTCTGAGATTATTTTCCATGATTGTTGTCTCAGAGTTCTGTCTCTTGAAGGAACATGGGCTACTCTATACCCAGAATAAATATTAAATATCCTAATTAATTGATTTTAACTATCTTAACTAATTCCTAATATATTGCAACAGAGTTTATAGTATGCTGCTTGTGTCCACATGTGCTCTTCTGAATTTGAGTTATAGCAAGTATCTAGAAGGTATTGAGAAATTTGTTTCTCAAAAGCAGAAAGAAAGTTTTATTCAGCAAATTCTAGAGATATGTCATTACACTGTGCTACTACTTCTGGCTGACCTGAGCTCCAGCTCAAAATCTCTGTGGAGAAATGGCTCTTAGCAGAGTTTTCTTTGGTCACTTGAGTTTATTACAGTGTCCTGCATATGCTCTGCTGTGTATTACATCCATTCTTATTGGATGGCTTTTTATGGAAGATAAAAGATAAAATACTGTACATGGATTATAAGACATGATACTTCCTGTGACTGTGAAAAAAACACCTGTAGGTGTGATATGATTTCACCTGGTTAAAGTAAGGAGCTAAATAGGGAGATTTTGCACAATACTTGGTATTTCATGCACATGAACACTAAACCTCTGTCGTGTTGTTCAGTGCTTCTAATTTGGTTACTAATAGGAATAAATAGGAATAAAATCAGGGATGTGTTTGAGTGTTTCCAGTTATAATTTAGATGTTTGTTCGCCCCACTGAAGTCACCTTTCCTCTGTAAAAACATCAAATACACTGTTCTGTTGTTTCTTGTTTTGGGCTTTGTTCATCACTGCTGGGTTTGGGACATTTTCTTCTTTTCTGATGTAATGGCATGAAAGAATAGAATTTTTTCAATCAAAAATGCTGTTGGATCATTTGTTGACTTATTTTCTTCCACTTGAATTCATAAATCACTTCTTGAGTAGCAGGAAGAGTAATTGCTTCAGGAAGAGTTTATTACTGGATGTTTAACCACAATAAAAGTTTATGAGCTTTATGATGCATTATAAAGTTCTTTAGGAGACGAAAGTGGTTTGAGTTTCTGAGTCTGAAAGGTTGCTCAGTCAAAACCTCTGCCAGATTTCCTTGTCACTGGAATTGTGTCCCTGTAATTGAATAAGGTGCCTGCCTTATTTGCAGGCGGGTGCAGAAAGTTTTCACATAAAGAATCTTCCAAAGAAAAACTGGGCAAAACATAATCAGAATTATTGAAAAAGGTTCACTTCAGGGTAAGAATAATGGTAGGAAGCATTGGAGGAATTTTGAAGAAACTGGGGAGAATAATTTGGGGAAAAAAGTGAGTGTGGTTTTGTGCCATGTTAAAAAAAAAAAAGATTCCTATTCAAGGTGGAATAGTAAGTAAATTCTTTGGAACCCATTTTATCTCTTCTCAGTAGCTCTGCACATGAACTCCATTCCAGTTTCTCCCTTTCCCTTGCTACAGGCATCCCACAACTTCATGTTTGGCTGAGGAAAAGTCCATGAGCATGTGCCAAGCCACCAGGGTTAACTTCTAATTCTCACACTTTCTGAAATTTATTTTTAGTGGACTTTTTCCTCCTTACTGTTTTCTCGAGACATTTGAGTACAGAAGTGTTCATTTTTTTTCCACTGCATCGCTTTCCTCTATAAACCCATTTGTGGTTAAAAGCTGGTCAAGTAACCTAGAAATGAAGTCATCAAGATTATTTCAAAGGACAGAATTTTGGAGTAAAATAGAAGGCTCTCTCTTAAGACCTTTCAGAAATTCATAGAAATTAAAGAAGAGTCAATTGTCTATAATTTTACTGCTTTTGCTATTTTACAGGATAACTGGGAAAAAGAAAACTCTTGAGTTAGAAGGTGGGGATAGGATACATTGATGTGTTTACCTTCAGAGTGGGTTTTTATACTATTTGATGTCAAAAATAAAACCTTCTGTAGAAGCTTTTGCTTTTCCTATTCCAGATTTTGTGGTTTCTTACCACAAGATCTCTATTTCTTTTCTCTAGGGCTTCATTAGGATGTTTAGCATTGGTTACCTGATCCAGTGTTGCCTTCGGATTCCTTCCACCTTCCGGCATCTGCTTACACAACCATCACGGCTGCTTTCCCTCTTCTACAACAAGGAAAATTTCCAGCTTGGAGCTTTTCTGGGATCTTTTGTCAGTATATACAAAGTAAGTTTATAGCATACAGAAATGACAAATGCTCTGTTTTTTATTTCTCTTTTCAGAATATCACAAAGAGCTAAAATGTCAAGCTGCTTAATGGTACTGGTGCTGTTTCCTACAGGATGTTACTGACAATTTTAGTACTATTGCAGTAATCAAATTGTAAATAGAAAGTTATTCTTCTATTCTGTGTGTTTTTTCTGTAATTTCTATATGAACCTGATGGATTTTGCAACTTGTTTTCAAGATCAGGAGAAAGAGAGTACTTCAGAGAAAGTGAATTCAGATTTCAGAGGGATTTGCTGCTACACAAAAGCATTTTCATGCAGGCACAAGTAGTGACTGCAATAGTGTCTGTGTTGCCAGAGAGAAGCCATGTGCAGATTTTGATGGTTCACATATCTGGAATTCTTACTTGACACTGAATAGCAGGAGACTGCAGAACATATAGCATGTAGCTGGGGAGACATTGCACTTACTGCTTGGAAGTCTATCCTTTCTACCCCATTATAAGATGACAGATTGTGAACTGATATGCATTCATACAGCATTGTTGGAATTAATCAATTATGTTTATTTATGCCAAAAGAGAATGTGGCAAAGCACCTGCCCTAATGCAGAATAGCACTTCAGCACAGTGCAGTGCTGAAGTGTCTTTTGCATTTTTGTATTCTTAATCACATAGCATTTTTCAACTGCCACTTTATTTGCTCTGCAAATTCAATATCATGCTGTATTATTCAGGGTAAATGTTATTTACTGAAAAATAATGAAGGCGGTCTTAAACATAAGTAAAACAGCACTTCACTTGATTGGTAATTAAATCGAGAGACAATAATTTGTAGGTTGCAGAGTCTAAAATTTTTTATAGGAAAGTGCAAATGAGCTGTTCAGAGTTTGCTTGAAAATTAAATTTTTTCTTAAACTTTAAGAAAAAAGCCTTTAGAGAAGAAAAATATTTAAATTGCAAAAGCTAAAATGATTTTGATGTATTTAAAAGCTTCAACTAAGAGGTGCAATTCAGCCCAGTGGATACTCATAAAATGTGGGTGACATATTCTGACCTTTATTTACTATTTTTTTAAGTATGTACTCAGCACTGGTGAGGCCACACCTCAAATCCTGTGTTCAGTTCTGGGACCCTCAATGCAAGAAAGACATTGAGGGGCTGGAGCATGTCCCGAGGAGGGCAGTGGAGCTGAGGAAGGGTCTGGAGCACAAAACTGATGAGGGCTGGCTGAGGGAGCTGGGAGTGTTTAGCCTGGAGAAAAGCAGGATCAGGGGGGACCTCATCACTCTCTACAACTGCCTGGGAGGAGGGTGCAGCCAGGTGTAGGTCAGTCTCTTCTCCCAAGTATCAAGGGACAGGAAAAGAGGAATTGGCCTCAAGTTGCCCAGGGGAGGTTTAGATTTCATAGTAGGAAATCTTTCTTCACTGAAAGGGTTGTCAGGCCCTGCAACAGGATGTCCAGGAAAGAGATGGAATTGCCATCTCTGGAAGTGTTCAAAAGGTGTGTGGATGTGGCACTTGGGGATGTGGTTTAGTGGTGGACCTGGTGGATGCTAGGTTAATAGTTGGACTTGATCTTAAATGCCCTTTCCAGGCTAAATGATCCTGCAATTCTATGATCTACTATATGTTATTGTTTGCATTTCATAACTTACACAAATTTGGGTTGCATTATATTTTTCTTCCAGTCTAAATAGACATGTAGGGCAGCAAAGATTCTAGTCACTCAAAAAAATAGGACCATGGCAAAAAAAAATTACGTGCTTGGTGCATTTTGGATCCAAGGGTATGCAGTTCTGCCTTTTTAAGTTAATGTGTTTTCCAAGTTCCAGAATTTATTGGATGAACGAAAAAATCTCTGGAGGTTCGTATGTAGTTGAAAAAACCCTTTATCATGGGAAAGAGTTTAGCAGGTACAGCAATTGAGGATGACATGAATTCAAGATTAGCTTTGGTATTAGATTTGAATTCAAATTAGATTAATCTGCTCTCCGATTTTGAAAGAAATGGCAGCAGTAAATTGAAAATTTAAGACACTGGAATGTTATGGGTACTATGTCCGACTCTTCAGACTTTAGTATCATCCATGCTTTTGAAAGGCTTGTTCTTTAGTTTTGTTGTTTGCCTGTATTTTTGTTGATGTAATTTAGTGTTTCTTGATGTGGTTAAGATTACCTAATCATACATATCATGTCTCTATAATGAAAGTTTCTACAGCTCCTAAGAAATTACGGTGTGATTTTATATTTCCCTTACAAGACTCATAAAATGGGAAAGTTTGCCTGCTCACTTATCAATTAAATTGCCTTTTATTGTAACAACCTTCCAAGAAGAAGAATGCATTATCCCTGGAAGTGTTCCTGGAAGGCCAGGATGGATGAGGCTCTGAGAAACCAGGTGTAGTGGAAAGTGTCCCAGCCCATGGCAGGGGAGATGGAACGAGATGATCTTTAAGGTCCTTTCCAACCCAAACCGTTTTATGATTCTGTGATTATGGGTATTATCACACTACATTCTTAATTCATACTGTGTGCTGTATTACTAGCTTATAAGGGATACCTCCAGTCTGTGTGTTCTAAGGAATAAGTAGGGCTAAGCCTGCATTCTGTTCTCCTGCAGGGTACCAGCTGCTTCCTGCGCTGGGTCCGAAACCTAGATGATGAGCTTCATGCACTTGTAGCTGGTGAGTCCATGGAAAGTTTGTGTTGTCTGTGTTGGGACTCTGCAAGTATTCCTCTTGTCTGTCATTCAATTCCATTTTCAGACTTCTGTGATTAAAATAGGACTTTGTTCCTGTTCCTATGTACATCAAGGTTGTGTCAAAGTGACAGTGATGTTTCAAGTGGTGTCAAGGAAAGAGTTGCAATTAAAATTGTAAGGCAAATTCAGTCATATGTGGAGTTTATGGTCAGCTCAAAGGACAGTGTATTACTGTGTACATAAATATAAACTTGTCCTTTAATTTGCAGCTGTAGACATTGACATGAAAATACTCTTCCATATGTGACGGAATACACATTGAGCTCCACTGGGTCCAAAGCAAGATGCTTTTATCATGAAATTTGTGTGGTGGTGAGGGCCCTTCCCTCATGTGCATCTGTCACATGCTGGAACCGCAGAGATCTCTCATCCCACAAAAAACGGAGAAATTTGATAGTGTGCTCCTGAGCACTGAAGTACAGATTTCTTTCAGCTTTGTGAGACTTTCTATTTTTAGTGATACAAACCATATTTGGATGGGCAGCAAAAGAACATCAGCTGACTGTGCAGTCTGTAGCAGCAGAAATAAATAGTCCTGTACAGTTTGTTGGGCTGACACGTAACAGTGACCTTAACAACCCAAATCACAACCTTAACAATGCTTTTCTAATTGTTACAGGGTGTCTAGCAGGAATTTCTATGATGTTTTACAAAAGTACAACGATCTCTATGTATCTGGTGTCTAAATTAGTAGAGGTAAGTTATTATCCTCCTAAAGGAGGCCTTCATTTAATCTATTTCTTCAAGGCAGAAGAAAAGAAAATGAATGTCAGGGGTTTTGTCAGGCAATTCCAGTAAAATACAAAGTTGTATGGTGTTTGACTACATGTGTGCCAAGAGGCAATGCTGCCATGTATTCTCATTTCTTTCTTACTTTCTTTTCTTTGACTAATTTTAAATGTCCTTTATCCACTGGTCTTCATATATATTCTCCATTACTTTTTAAATCTTCTGATACCCTTTGCTTTGTAGTTTTTGCAGATTTTTTAAATCAGAAAGTTCCAAGAATGTCTATTCTGCCAGAAACATAAATCAGACCTAGTCCTTAATTGCAGATTTATTGCCAAAAGCTACAGCTTAACTTCCTGCCTTTGTTCCCTAATTTTGGCATTCAACAGTCTAAGATAACTCAAAATAGCTTAGGTTTTGGTCTAGAGCTGAAGTTGTTTGTCACTGTACTACAGCTGATTGAATACCCAGCTTTGGAATGAACTTTGTTCTAATTACTGTTCTTCAGGTTTGAATTATTTCTCTGAACTTGTTAAAATTAGGAGCCCAGGAAAAAAATAGTTGCAGAGTTTGGGTATGTTGATTATACTTTTCTAACCAGCATTTGATTTCTTACTCTGATTTTTCCAGAAAAGTGAGACTTAGTCATTGTTAATTCCCCAACACCACGACTGGAATGAGTTGATAAAGTTCTCTGAGTATGATCATACCTGTATCACATATTTCTCCTGAAGAACTTGAAGGCCTTGTTTTCTAGTGATATTTATCCACCTCCATTACCAGAGCAGAATTAATTTTAAAGACAGAATTCATAAAAAGAAGGAACTTTTTTTTTTTCCTGTTGCACATAAAATGAAACATAAAAAGGGAAGATACTCTCTGTTCCTCCTCCTGGTTATCCCAGACTGAGCTCTGAAGGCAGTTCACATATTGGTCATATAAAGACAAACCTTAGTTATCCATTATGACTTTTGGATCACCAGTTGTAAAAAATCCAGTATTATCTTGTATTGCTGATGGTTTTCTGTGGACTTTCAGACATCATGGCTACGGTGAAATAAAAAAAGTGCTGTGTGCTGTGTGGGGTTTTTTTTTTTTTTTGGGAGGGTGTTGGTTTTTTTTTTTTTTACTGCTTTATCATCTTACGCAAGCCAAGGGTAACTGACCAAAGAGGCGTGTGCTGCTTCGCAAGGTCAGGCTGTGCTCAGGAAAATAAACTGTACATGTTTTCTCAGAAAGTAAAGTATGTGATTTCAAGCTGTTTAAGAACAGTGAATATTCACTTTGTTGGAATAGTTATTGCATTTTTCTTTTGCTTTTTGAAAATGAAGAATTTAACAGGGCAAACTTTTCTCTTTTTATCTTTAGGTTCTGTAGCACCCAAGCTGTTGCTAGTCCTGTTCTGTGCATTAATGGCCTCTTATTAGATGGATCTTGTGCAACATCTATAATCTATTTTAATCAATATCACATTTGTGGACGTATAAAAAAATATAAAGTTGATGTGTTTTTTTTAAAAGGTAAAATAAAAAAGTAAAAAGATACTATGATTTTGTTGCATTCAACATTTTTTGTTTATTTTTATAGACTATATACTTCAAAGGCATTGAAGCAGGGAAGGTTCCCTATTTCCCTCATGCAGACAGCATCATCTATGCCATTTCTACATCAATATGCTTTCAGGCAGTAAGTATGTTCTCTAACAGAGCATGAAGTTCTTTACATCAACTGTTGAATGAAAAGAGGAGCACAGGGAGATAGTTCTGTAGAAAAGATGGTGAGATGTAGTGATTCACAGCATCGTGCTCCTGCATCCTGGGGCTCCTGGATCCTGGTTTTGAGTGTCACTGGGGGAAGGTCATTTCTAGGACTCAGTTTCTTCTGTGCTTATAGCTGAATATGTTATACAAAGCATTGAATTCTTTGGAAAGAATTTTGAAATGCGCTCACCCGGCAGATGAACATTAATGTATGAACTTCCATGAGCATGTGAAAGGACAGTTTTTCAAGGAGGCAACCAGTGTAATACAATATTTTATGTTTTTTTAAATCAACTGAAAGTTTCCACTGACTTAAATTAATATTGCCTAATTGAAAAAATCTGCAAAAAGTAGTAAAAACCCTGAAGCGTTACATTTGACACAGGCAGTAGTACCATTTTTTGTACTTCTCAAGTTAGCTACATGCCTTTAACCTCAGTCATTTAATCGTCTACATCAGCTAGAAAATCATCTTTTTAGTGCTACCCAAATAGCTCTACTATTCTACTGCATCTCACTATTTCTAGACCTTCTGCTGAAACATCCCTGCATGAACTGCATATTCTCTGGAACCTCTATAACAATTTATATTTTTTGTGCCCCCAAATAAAGAGAATATAAAATGACCCTAAAGCAATCTTCTGCAGTCTTGTGCTTAACAGGATGTTTAAGAGACACTCCTCCTCCTCCTTCTTCCCATGTACTTGGGATATCTCTAAGTCTAGTATCAAAGTGAATTGATATTTTAGTGCTTGGGATGTGCCTGAAGGCCTCCAAAATACTCCTGTCAGGGACAATTGTGTGAGACTAACAGACAAAAAGTTAATGTAAGAAAAGAAGGATTTTTTGATTACTTAATAACTGATTGGAAAACAAATCTAAGATTAGAAACAAATTGCTGGGTTTGGCAGGAAGAAGGAAGGAAAAATTATAAAAAGGATCCACACTGAGATGTTTGTTTTTCTCTGTATTTCTAAGTGACCCAGAAAAGTAATGGAATAGAGAGAATACATAGATTTTGAATCTATGACATTATTTAAGATAATGTGGCATGAAATAGAAATATGACTACAAGAAATGGTGGATAACAAAATGCAGAATGGATAGGGGATTAAGTAGGAGGTAAATTTGGCATCCACCAGTCCAAAGTCATGTATGTAGATATAATGGTTGTTGTTGCTTTCTTTACAATGAGATGTAAGTTAATTGTCACCATTGGTAAAATATTGTATTCTGGAAATATGAGTCTGTGTTGGTGGTGATCATACTGAGCATTGAATTCAGCAGAGAGCAGTAAAAAGGAGTTCCATAACAATCCTTTTGTTGATTTTGGCAACCTAATGTAGCAGATGAAGCTTTTGCCTGGCACTGTCAGCTGGCTCTGACAGAATCCTCTCCTTGCAGGCTGTCATGGAAGTTCAGAACCTGAGACCTTCATACTGGAAATTTCTTCTACGTCTAACAAAGGGCAGGTATGTGCTCAGGGGTAGGTTCTGGCTTGTCTAAACCTGTCATTGATCACACTCAGCTTTCTGTGTCACTCACTACCAACAGCAGTGCTAGAAGTACATGAGGGCTAATTTCCTGTGGATTTACTTTGCTTTTCAAACGGTTTCCAGTACTCTTGAAGTTCTTTGCTGCTGAAGTGACATTGCTGGGTTTAGTGTAATGACAGAAACATACTGCTCTAGTTAAGACTATCTAGCAGATGAGTGTTTTACTTGAAGCCTTTTTAGTTCACTTGGAGGGTGGGATGCTTTCAAGTTCCATTGGAACATGAAGAATCCAGTAAACAACTGTACATGTTGAAGAAATCAGTATGCACAGTGATTGACAACATAGTATGCCTATGGGTTTAAAAGCACTACTGGAAATGTCAGAATATCTCCTAAGAATACTTGAAAGTTTCAGTACTTTTTTTACAACTGTTTCAGTTGGGAAAGGATTTTTTTTTTCTTGGAAAGCTAATGAAAAATTTTCACTCATCGTAATCATAAGTATACAATGTAATATCATACTGGATGTTTTTCCTATTTTCTGCAGGAATCTAAAAAACTTAATTTTAAAAATAGATCTTGCTATAACTGACTTACAAAAATACGATTTAGTGAAGTGTACACTGTTATACTGGTGCAGTGTGTGGCAGGAACAAGGCATCCAAATCTTGATCAGTTTATGAATGGGGTTATAAAAGGTAATGCTTCTCGTGACAACAAGCTCTCCAGACTGCAAAAATAGAAATGAAATCAGAGACCAGTCCCTGGAGCATGTTGAATCTGCACTCCCCGTGGCACAGTACACATGAGGTGATTGAATACATTGGAAGATATAGTGGGAAGCTTTCCTTGGAATGCCTGGAGGCAGTCCTCAGGCAACCTCTGAGGCCATACAAACATGATATAGGGAATGATGTCAGTGCAGATGTCCAATTTTGGCTGCATTTTTTCATAATCTTATGCTTGCCTTAATTGAAGGAGAGGAAGGAATACAAATTCTGTTCTGCTCATTTATTTTATCTGAAGCAAATCTCTCTAATGGTAGTTTTGATACTCTCTCCATAAAGGCAGTTTCTTTTGACATTTCATACACTTTTCATTCTATAGTTGTGAAGAACAACAAAATGGAAATCGGTTGTAACACCCATAAAATTGGCATCCAGACTTGGGCAGACAGGGCCCCAGTTTGCTCTGCTGGAGTGAGAGAGAACAGCAGTATGTTTTGGTTTAACCTTTTTTTGTGGAATTAAAAGTAGAAGGGGACCCTACCCCTTTTTAATGAGTTGCATTTTTGAAGTACACTAACACAAACACTATTAGCCACATTTTTCAAATGCAATTTTAAAAAAAATCTTTATTGCCTGAGGTGAAGAACTTTCAACATATAAATGGTGCAGGTTGAAGCCTTATATGTCAGAGATTTTGGTAAACTTTTATGACATGAAATAATTTTATTTTTTCATAAGTAAATGAGTCATGCATTCATGCTTTCTTGTCTTTTCTTTTTCAGATTTGCTCTCATGAACAGGAAAGTTTTAGATGTGTTTGGTACTGAAGCATCTAAGAACTTCAAGGATTTCACGCCTAAACTTGACCCAAGATACACAGTTGTGCCACCAGAGTTACCACTGGAGCTGTCTTGAACACGAATGTCATTGACTGTGATCAGCATTTTGTCCTGAAAAGTTAATTAACTTGACAGTCGTATATATGGAGGAGGACTAGGGCTCCACTTCAGTATTATTTCAATGAGAAAAGCTTTTTACCAATCAGAAATACTGAAGCTTTGCAGGGAGGTGTGGCTTAGTGATTAACCCCCTTCCATAAGCAGAAAACATTTCTGGATTACTATAGTTGGTTGACAGTATGGTAGAATGAATTAAACAAATGAGTAATATATTTAGAGAAGAGAAGTAAAACATAAATATGCTTCATGATTTCAAAAATTCCATAGTTCATACCAATAGAATATTTCTTGATAAAACTAAAAGTAATTATTAATTTAGAAATGAAGACAATTGGCATAGTTTAGCTCCAAAATTTTACCTGATCTTAAAAATGTTGCAGTCGGGTGAAAATGCCTCCCTGGTTTTTCAAATTGCATCACTGATTTGTCTGAAAAGAGCCACCACCCCCTCATTAGTTAAAATTAGGGTATTTTTACACAGATGTGGTTGCAAAATAAGGCATTCCTTAGGAAAAAAACCCATATATTGATTCAGAAATCACATTCCAGGGCTGTAATTTCCTCTGATGACACAGATAACAGGCAAGGAAAACAAGAAAGTGGCACCGGTGGCTGCCGTGCGCCGAGGAGCGGCGGGTGTGGTGGTCAGCATCTGCCAAGTGGAAAGGGACACAACTGGCAGAGGAAGGAATGAAGCATTCCAGCCTCTGAGATGGTGCTGGAAACAGCAGACAGTTACAAAAATAAAAAAGCCAAGAACAAAACAAAACAAAGCTAAACACACACCCACCTCCCCCCCTCCCCAGCTAAAATATACTGAAGCAAAATGTTTATTTTTGAAAGGGTTGGTCATTGTCGCCTTAGATGGCATCAGATTGTTTATTGGGCTACAGCACCAGCCAGCATTTCAAGCATTTCTTTGGAAGAGAACTGACCCCTGAGGTTAAGCTGTTGGAGAGAACAGTTTTGACAATCATATTAATAGTCTTTTTTCCTTGTGATTGGTGAAGAGTGGTTTTCCACCAGGCTATCAGACTCACGACTGGCACAGTTACATTAAATTTTATCTGGTACTCAATGCAAATAACTACCTACATAAAGTCCATCTCATTTTTACTGTACATATTTCTGCAGATTTGTGCTCCAAAGTGAAACCTTGACATGCTAATTGCTTTTTTTTCCCTTTGCTTTTTTGAGCTTTTTTTAATTATAACCCGTTCAGGTGGTGCTGAATGGTGTTCATTATCCTAGAAGTTAATGAGAAGATGAACTATATTCACATTCAACTGAAAAAACTGAAAAGAAGTGAAATAAGCCAGGGAAATTGCAGTAGGTTGCATGTATTTTCAAAAAAAAAAAAAAAAACAAACCAAAAAGAAGAAATCAGTGTTTTATTGGAAGTCTGTAACAGATAATATGAACTGGACTAATTAGTCTTTGTCTTGTAACACTGTAATCCTACCCCAGCCATAAACATATTTTAATTCCAATTAGCTGAATTTCTTAATACTGAATATACAGTCATTTTAATCAAATTTATTGTCATGACAATTTTACAAATTTGTGCACAAAATCTGCTTCTTCATCAGCTCCACTAACAGTGATGTTTTGTCACTGTTACTAAAGGTGCTTCATCCTTTTAAACAGTGGTTGTCCAATTTAGTGTGAATAAAGTTCTGCAAGCTAGTTTGTATGCAATATTTTGTTGCTTGCAATTATATTAGAATTCCTCAAAAGGAAATAAAAGTTAATTGAACAAGAACTTTAAAGGATTGTAAGAGATTTATAGTGTTTTTCCACTGGAATATGGTCTAAAGTTTTTGACCTTGTAAAGTCTGAGACGTTATATATTTTAGGTGGTATATTAAAACTCACACAATATATTATGAATACTTTCTAGTGTAATGATATACCATTCTCAAACTTAAAGATATTTTATAGATGGATTAAGTTTCTCCACTGGAATGACAATTGTGATTGTTTCTCTATTTGAGGGATTTTTTGGGAAAAAAATCCAAGAACTACATCTCAGCAGCTAAATAACAGTTTTGTCTATGTTTCTTGCTTCCAAAATTCACAGTTGTTTCAAGTTATTTTCATGTAATATAAAGAAAAATTTAAAAAATTTAAATTATTTTTATTAAAATTGAATATATGTAAGAAAAAAAAAATAAAGTCCTAATGTTCTTCCCAATAATAAACAGTTGCTGCTTTAAAAAGTGACTTTTTGGGCCATGTTAATAATCTCTCTGGAGTTGTACGTGAAATGAAAGCATAGGATCATACAAGGTTTGGATTGGAAGGAAAGGCTGTCTAGTTCCAAAGCTCCCTGCCGTGGGCAGGGACACCTTCCACCAGACCAGGTTGCTCAGACCCCCATCCAACTTGGCTTTGCATGTTTCCAGGGATGGGCCATCCACAGCTTCTCTGGGAAACTTGTGCCAGTGCCACACCACCCTCCTTGTAGAAAGCTTCTTTCTTATATCTAATCCAAGTGGACTCTCCTCCCAGTTTGCAGGCATTAGCCCTGGAAGTGCTTCTTGGTGGTGAAGGAGCTCCAGGAATGTGACTGAGCATTTAAATTGTTACAAAATAAAGTCTCAATGCAGTGTCAGAGAAGAAGAGGTAACCTCGGAACTGTTCAGCTGGCAACTTCAGCTCTGCACTTCCCTGGGTGATGAGGTAAGGTGAGTTATGTTACTGTTTCTTTTTCAAACAGAGCAAGCCACATGTCCTGATGTGCGGGCAGGGCAGAGCTGCACACCCTGAGCTCTGCCTGCCGTGGCCGGACGGTCGGGCCGCATGTGACTGAAAGGCCAGCTCTTTCTGCCTCCTGATGCTCGTGATGATAGGATGGTGTCTCTTTGATGATGCCAAACTTCCTGCAAAAGTTTGTTGTGCAAAGAGGAATACAGGGGTAGGCTTGCGCAGGAGGTGGTGGGAAGTGGTGGGTCAACCTGAAATGTCACAGTTCTGCAACAGAGGTTTGGGTGTCCTTAGGGAGTCTGCTCAGGACAACAGTGCTTAGCTCCATGCAGGCATCTCCTGCCTGAAGGAGGCTGCTCCTTCATCCATGGCTCCCAGAAACAAGCATGGCCTATGGCTTAGTTCTTCCTCCCTCACCTCTACTTATCCCCGTGTTGGGTCATTCCCCTTTGCGAGTTTCCCTTCCTTTTTTCCAAGCCACTGTGCTTTTGCCTATGTTTGAGGACATGGGCAAGGTTTTTTCCAGATTCCTGATGACATCCCAGGTAGAAGAGTCTGCTGTGGTCTGAGCCCAGCCTTATGCTCAGATTCAGAACAGTTTGTGTGCTGCTTAAATTTCCAACTCTGTCAGAGGAAAATATTTCTGGACAAGTGGTCCTTGACTGTGCGTGCACTGACAAGGCACAAAAAGGTTGCAAGAAAATCAGTGAGGATTATACTGGGGTTTTATGATTTTGAGGATTATTTTACACAACTACATGGGGAGGCAGGGCCCAGGCTTTCTATGTCTGGACTTGATGGTTTTAGAGGTCTTTATCAACTTACGTGACTCTACATCAGGGTTATGAGTCCTTGCTGTGGTGCAAAAGCTCAGGACTAGGGGGATGTAGCAAAATGCAGTTTGGGACAGTGAAGACATTTTAGTGGCTGTAGTTTTGTACCTAAATATTGGTCTGGAGGTGTTCATTTCCCTCTCTATTTGCAGGGGGAGGGTGCCTCACAAGTCACCTCATTTGACAAAACCAATACATTTTCTCTCACACCCTTGAGAATGCAACAGAAAAATATGGCACTTTTCTTTGAGCTACACAGTTACATGGGTTTTCTTACCATTTAGTAGCAGATCCTGGATGGGTTTTTTATCCTGTAGATACATTAACAGTAAGATTTAAGGCATTAATCTTTCCCCCGTAAGAAACCTAAAATTGCCATTGTGGATATACTGGCACAATCACCCAGTGCTCTTCCTTGCCTTTAGCCACACTGAAATGGGATGTCTTCACTCAGGACACAGCATTCATCTTTTGCAGCAGTTGGACTGTGTCCTTCCCTCTCCATCAAACAGGATACTTGCTTTACCAAATGCTGCTTTGAATGTGGCAAGAAGAAATGTGAATTAGAGCCCACTTTAATCTCAAGGACTGTTTTCTTTTCCCTGGCACAGGCCAGAGAGATTTCCACTCGCTAATTAAAATGGAGAACAGTCAGAAGAATTTTAAGCATTAATGACAAAATTCTATGCAGGGTAGAGGAGTCTGGTTAGAAATTTAGGCAAATTATTAATCTCCTCATGCTGGTGGAATCCAGTGGATGTTTTTTCCCCTCAGCTGGCACAACAGAGACCTAAAAAATGCTGCTGTGGCTGTTGGAGCAGGAGCTGATGAGACCGTTCCCAGGCCTGCTTGAAGTTTACAAAAGACCTAATCAGACAGAATCAGGAACAAAGGCAAGGCTTTTTTCTGCATTTTCATAGTATTTTAGAGTAAAAACCTGCTTTCCCATTACAGGCAGTAAAAACCTGCAAGAAAGGGTAAATGGGCTGGGATGAACAGATCTGATGAGAGAGTCCCACCTTAAAGTGCTGCTGATAGCACTGCATTGATACAAACATAAAAAACCTAGTTCCAAAGAATCCAGAAATGTTGGTTTGCTTATTGGCTGTAAAACAAATGAAAAATGAAAGAAATTTTTCTCCTCACCATGACAAGTAACTCAACTGGGAAACTCCTTTCCTTTGACCATTTACATTAGTTGAAAAAGTGACCAAATTGTCAGCTCTAACTATACCCAAAGGCTTAAAAAAACATTGGCTCATGTGGTGCAGTCCTTAACCCGTTGTCATCACTGCCATGGGTTTGAGACAGTATTATCTGTGCATTATTTGAACCTAGAGGAGCTGTGGATAGTGTGCAACGAGGAACAGTCAACTTGGACAAAAGTCATCTTTGAAGGCACACGGCCTTGATTTCCCAGCTCACGTACCAGGGGTGATGAAGAAATCCAGTTGGTTTCTATAACAGTACAGCTTAATCCTCTGCAAGGTCACAGGGACAGCAAGGAGGTGTCCTGGAAGTCAGCAGGTGTCCTGGAAGTCAGCAGGTGTCCTGTTCTGTCAGGTGCCCTCTCCCGCAACTGTCACTGGAGCACAAACTGCTGTGGATCTCTAAAGTGAAGCAGTGTCGCTCATGCAGAGGATGTCAAGAAATGAAAAAGCTGGTATGTGCCCTGATAGCGCTACTTCGTGTTTGCAGGCTTACAAGGATAAAAGAGATCACCTGTCACATGGGTTTTTCTGTATGGAACCAGCTTCATCTGCCCAGGCACAGCCTGCTGGAACCCAGGCAGGAAACCAGTGGCCACAAGAACAGACTCAGGCTTGTTAAGCCCAAGGCCACTCAGCACCGCAGGCTTCCTCTGATGCCTTGGAGCCTGTTTCTTAAGTCACTGCTGGAGTCAGACGGACTGGGCAAATTAGAGCAGTCCCAGCAAAGGGGACTGAGCCAGACTGGCCGCTGCCATCAGAGCTGTGCCCAGCAGCTCCCCGCCATGTGCAGCATGCAGAACAAAGCAGCTCTGATGGAAAACCTCCCCTTTGATGGTGCCCTTCACATGCTGGCCTGCCTGGGAACTCAGCTCCATGCAGTCTCTGACAGTCAGCTGTTTGTGAGCATGACTTCAGGCTTCACGTGTCTCTGGGAAAGAGGGAGCCTGGATAACAGCCTTCACAGTGCTCCTGTGGGAAGCTGAATGCTGAAGTCTTGCTCACCTCAGCTGGAGTTTCTGCTCACCTGTCTGTCCCCCTTCAGCTGTATGCTCCTCATTGAACCCCATGGTAGCCTACAGCTGTTGAAGATTATCTGCATCCCAGCTCCAGGGCATGTAAACTCCAAAGATGATCCAACAGGGAGAGCTCAGCCTTTTCGCTCAGCTGGGAACAGCAATAGTGGGGCTGTCCTTCTTAGCTGAGGATGTGTTTGGCCTTAATGCTGGCTTTGATCTGTACACAGACAAGGATGCTGGGCAGAAATTATTGCTTGCTCCAGCAATCATAATACCACTCAGCATGGGTTTAATTTTTGATTCCATGAGTTAGTTTTAAATTATTTTGCTGTAATAAGTGGGAGTGGGAGGAGAATATTCTCACAAAGATGAGACTGAGTCCAAATAAAACAGTGTGTGTAGCAATGCAAAATGTTTTTCCTGGGGGCTGAGGCCATGTTTTCAGACGTTAGCTCAGATCCTTGGAACAAATCTTTCTTTGAGCTCTTCATTCTAAAGAGTTTTCTGTTTGATAAGAAAGAGCGACCTTTTACTTGCTGTGTTGGGCAATGTTTCCCAAGACTTGACAATAAAAACACTTTATGCTATCATATACAAGCAACATCTTCCTCCCCTCCTGTATGCTCCCTCCTGCAGTAGCTGAGAGCACAGATTAGATTCCTAAGTGACTTAAGAATATCAGTCTCCATTTTTGGAGGTTCAGCTTCAAATCATGATTCTCAAAATCCATGTGAGGTTCAGTTCAACTTGACAGTAGTGTGTTCCTTTCAGTTGTGAAAACCTCCAAGGACCTTCTGTGCTGCCACTTCCGCATGGATTTTGTGAGCTGTGATAATGCTGGGAAGCCTTTTGCCTCCCACATGACCACAGGGGTGCAAGGGTCCCTTTGCCAAGGCCAGTCCCCTAGGGCAGCCACCGACCAGAGGAAATGAGGTCTGGCCCATGTAAACTCCTGGATATGTCCCAGGATGTGCTGGGTGTGTACTGGTTGGTCCTGGCCAACAAATGTCAATTTGTTGAACTTATAAACAACTTAGCTCTGAGAGTTCACCTTTTCTGTCCCAGCAACATCCCTTGGCACCCTTCAGTTTAGAGGTGTGGATGCAGCATTGATGCATGGCTGGAAAGCTGCCCATTGGAAAAGGACCTGGGGTGTTGGTCAACAGCAGCTGAACATGATCCAGCGTGTGCCCAGGTGGCCAGGAAGGCCAATGGCACCCTGGATCAGCAATGGCGTGGTCAGCAGGACCAGGGCAGGGATTGTCCCCTGTACTCAGCACTGGTGAGGCCACACTGTGAATCCTGTGTTCAGTTCTGGGTCCCTCACTCCAAGAAGGACATTGAGGGGCTGGACTGTGTCCAGGGAAGGGCAACAGAGCTGGAGAAGGGTCTGGAGCACAAAACTGAGGAGGAGTGGCTGAGAAAAGTGGAAGTGTTTTCCTGGAGGGAGGCTCAGGGGGACCTTCTCATATTCCACAATTGCACATTGCACAATTTCAATTCCACAATTGAAAAGAGGCTTTAGCCAGGTGGGGAGCCAGTCTCTTCTCACAGGTAAAAAGCAATAGAACAAGAAGAAAAGGCCTTAAGGTGTATAAAGGGAGGTTTAGGTTGGATATTAATAAAAATTTCTTTGCAGAAAGGGTGGTCAAGCATTGGAACTGGCTGCGGAAGAAAGTGGTGGAATGAATCACTGTCCCTGGAAGTGTTCAAAAAGCATGTTGGTGTGCTGCTTAGGGACATGGTTTAGTGGTGGACCTGGCAGTGCTGGGTTAACTGTTGGACTCGATGATCCTGGTGGTCTTTTCCAACCTTAATCATTACATGATTCTTTGAGGAGGGACAGGGCTTCCCACAACTGCAGTACTGCCAAGGGGCTGCTGCTGCACAGAGCAGAGCAGTGGGAGGAGAGGCATGGCAGCCTTAGCTGGAGGATTGACAAAGATTTCGTTGTGATTTAGACTTGTCAAGGCAAGGCTTTGTGGCTTTGTTTTCACAGGAAGTTTCTGATTCCCAGTTGTCGCTTACTGCTCTTAAAAGGGAGGAAAGTGACTCATGGAGTTTCCTATTGGCCTGAGGAGATATGCAGGGAAATTACTTACTAGGGACTCTGCCCAGACAGCCAAGCGCCTGGCAGCAAGGGAGAAATCAGGCAAAAGGTCTCAGATTCATTATCATGGCTGCAAATTAATTGCCTGGACCAGTAATGCACATAAACACATTTCTCCTGTGGGCAGTCAATGTGGGAGGGAGCGGTGTTTCTTTGCCAAAGGCCGGGGTCAGGCAGGGCGATGTGCATTTTATAGCTTTAGCCTCCAAAATTTACTGCACGGACAAAGCAGGAGAGGAAACCAGAGATGGATGTGCTTGTTTCCTCTCGCTCCCCCTTTGTCCTTCCCTGGAAATCCCTGTGAATTCACTAGGAAGTGCACAGACTTACATGTGTGTTGCCAACAGGCCCGTGCTGTCTGTGGTCCCTGCTGCAGCCGGGCTCCAGGGCAGAGCAGCCAGCATGTCCCAGGCAGGTCCATCCCCAGGGGCTGCTGTGGTGGGTGCCTGGGAGCAGGAGGGGCATCTCCATCCTCCCTGCTTGGCCAGAGAAACATTCCTAGGGGTGATATCCTACAGCACAGAAGGAGCATTTTCATATTCCAGGGGGAAAATCTTGCTGAGAGGATGCACTCTGCTCTCATCAACATCCTTTAACTGCTTCTTTAAACAAAATACCTTTTTCTGCCTTTGAAGTCAAGAAATGAAGGAGGAAAACAAGTAACTACCATGTGAGGAAAACCAGCCCTGCATGAGATATACAAAATTTCTGAAAAGCTATGTGAATCTGTGCCAAACTCCACAGGGAAGACAGTACACTTTGTGCCAACAAAACCATGAGGCCATAAAAATTGTGTGGGGAGAAGAGGAGAGGAGAGGAGAGGAGAGGAGAGGAGAGGAGAGGAGAGGAGAGGAGAGGAGAGGAGAGGAGAGGAGAGGAGAGGAGAGGAGAGGAGAGGAGAGGAGAGGAGAGGAGAGGAGAGGAGAGGAGAGGAGAGGAGAGGAGTCCAACTGCATGTTGTTTGTATGTGTTTGACATTTCTAAGTTCCTGCTTGTGCAGGGGCACATGAAGCAGATTAAATGCTGCTCCTCAGGTTTCATTTTAGTTTGTCTAATAAGCTCTGACACTGAATGAAAAAGTGAATTGGTTTTACGGGGTAGGCAGTGAGTGTGGAACCAAGCATCTCTGCTCCTGTAGGAGAGATGGGGACATCAGCACATGAATATGACACCTTTTGAGCAGATCAGGGGACCTCAGCAGATAGGTAGGTAGGTTCCTACTCTCCTGCCATTCTTTTGTTTGAGAAATTACCCCTTTTTAGAGGGGTAATCTAGAACCTTTGGGAGAAGATTGCCCATCAAACCTGCAGAGATGGAGTCTATCAAGTGCATGAGCTGCACCTGGAGCCCACAAGTCACTTCAGAAATCTTCCCTGCAACATGCCTGTACCATGCTATGGGATTTGTCCTCTGCTCTCATCTCCTTTTAGAGGTTTTAAAGAACTGAAGAAAATACCGTCTCTTCTTACAGACACAGTTGCTTGTACTCTCCATCCACACAGCCCTTGCCTACGTGACTGTCATGAACACTCAGATCCAGCTCTGGCTCCTTCTTGAGCTTCCCCCATGGAAGATGAGGAGTCCTCACTGTGCTCAGATGCCAAGGCGAGAAATACCTCCCTATCAATAAACATGTTTCCAAAACTCAGCACCCAGGAATCCCTCACATCCCTAATTGCCCTGATGCCATGAGATGACTTGGGCAGATATAAAAATACACCCACAGGAACGCACACGTGCAGATAAACACAGCACAGGGTACAAATGTTTTGGCACTTTGCTTAGTTTTGTTTCATGTGGTTTAATTTGATGCTACATTGAGAATAGACATTTGATTTTCTTTTTTAATCAAAGGAGAATTCAAAGGAAACATTTTAAGAGAGATCAAGCATGTATGCATTTCTCGCCTATAAATGCTTTATAAAATCTCTATTGCTGAGGGTTAATGCCAACCTTTTCCTGGCAATGGTACTTTTATACAAATGAACCACAGAAAATAAAACTATTGAGCTTAATTATATCTAACAAATATACAGTGGTCAAACTAACTTCTTCCATCAATACACGGTTGGTTCCTTGTCCCTCCTCTGTAAACAGATTTTTTGCATGAAATCTGGTCCTATTGAAGTATTTGAATTCCCTGGGGCCAAACTTTTACCTTCTGATTTTTGGGTTGTCTCTAGATGAGCAAAGAAGTCTGAAACAGGGTTTACTCTGGTGGAACATTTTTCTGATGCAGCTGCAGAAGTCTTCACTCCAGTGGGAGTGGAGTCTATCAAGTGCATGAGCTGCACCTGAAGCCCACAAGTCACTTTAGAAATCTTCACCCTCACTCTGTGGAGAGCTAAAAAACTCATGGTTTGCAGCTGTTGATAACACACCAGAAACAGATCTCATTTGATACCTATGCTCATTGTCAGGTGGCTTGCCTGGGTGCAGTTTTTCAGTGAGTGCAGTGGGGGCAGGACAGAGGCTCTCACCAAATGGTTTCCTACCAGAAGTTACTGGGGTGCAGGTGGGTGCTGGTGGATTTGGTCTTGGTGCATTTTTCAGTGCAGTAAGTGCCACATTTTCTCTCCCTGAACCCCTGGATGGAAGTGAGCCACCACGATCTGGGTCAATAAGCCCTGGGTTACCCCCCTGGTGGCAGGGATTCACTCTTCCAAAGGTACAGTGTCATCCCTGGAGGAGGGAGAGGAGTTTCTTGTTTTTGCAGGATGCACCTGAGCTGGAGGTCATAAGAGAACAAAAATACCCAAGAAATGTGTCTGAAGCCTGTGTCTCCTGTGCTACACTTAATTTGTGAGGTTTTGGTACAAGATGACCTTCTCTTACTTCATCATAACAGAGTGCTGAGGCAATCCCCAGCCCTGACACGGGGGCTGCTCCACAAAGGGTGTAACCATGGGCTCTCACCCACATGCTGAGCCTGAGCTGCTTCTCCCGCATTCTGAATAAGCTGGGTCCTCTGCAGGACTCAGCTGGGGTCAGGTCCATCCCTGCAGGGATGCAGCTGGCCCAAAGTGCCTCAGCTTGCTGAGCAGTGCACAGCCTAATGGAGACACAGAGGTGATAATGACCCAGAGGGCAGAGGATCTTTTGCAACTTTTTCCAGGAGCATCAATAGTTACACCCATCCTGAAGAATTGTCTTCATCCTCCAAGAACACACCTGGAGCTTGCAAAAGAAATGGGAAAAACCTCAATGAGAGAAGTCAATGGAAAGAGTTTTTTGCAATTTTTGCTCCCTACAGCTCTTTCAAAATTAGGCTAGTGAGCAAAGGGTATTCATCATAGAGCTGAACTTACACTAAGGAAAAAAACAACAGGCAAGATACAAGATGTCTCACCCAAATCCTCTGGAAGGTTTCTTTATGGGCTCCTACAAATCCAAGGGTGACCTTTTATTACACTGATGGAGCAACCAGTGCTGACTCCTCCCAGCACAAAGATCAGGCTCCCAAGAGCCAATCAAGAACCAATCAATGAAATACCATGAACCATTATGCACAGCTGGAAATGCTTATAAGATTCTTTATGGTATCACTGAATCATTGAAGTGTTTAGGTTCAAAAAGACTTCCAAGACCATCAAATCCAACCATCAATCCAGCACCAACAAGTTCACCACCAAACCATATCCACAAGTGCCATATCCTCATGATTTTGAACATTTCCAGGGGTGGGAACTCTACCACTTTTCTGGTCAGCCTGTTACAATGCATGACCACACTTTCAGGACATATTTATCCCAATATCCAATCTAAACCTCCCTTTATACAGCTTGAGGCCTTTTCTTCTTGTCCTATAATTTTTCACTTGGGAGAAGAAACCAACCCTGCCTGGCTACATCCTCTTTTCAGGTAGTTGAAGAAAGTGAGAAGGTCTCCCTGAGCCTCCCTTCCTCCAGGATAAACACCCCCAGCTCCCTCAGCCACTCCTCATCAGATTTGTGCTCCAGACCCTTCCCCAACTCCGTTGCCCTTCTCTGGGCACGCTCCGGCCCCTCAATGTTTTTTGTTGTAGTGAGGGGCCCAGAACTCAAGACAGGATTTGAGGCATGGCCTCACCAGTGCTGAGTACGGTCACTGCCCTGCTCCTGCTGGCCACACCAGTGCTGATCCAGGCCAGGATGCCACTAGCCTTTTTGGTCATCTGGGCACTGCTGGATCATGTTCATCTGACTGTAGTAAAGGAGGAAAGAAAAAAAAGAAAGAAATAACTGGCAGAAATGAAATAGAAATAGAGCACTTCTTTGCTCTCTGTCTTTGGAGAGCAAGACCAGACAGGCCAGATGTGAGCAAGCCTGTTGCTGACCGAGAGGGGAGAAATAGACGTTCAGTAGGTCTAACACTGTGACAAACCAAACCCTGCAGAGTAACATTTTTTAAAATCACTGAATAAAATGTCAATATAGCCTGGAAAGAATTGGAAAGATATTATTTGTTGGTTCCCACAGGAGTGTGAGCTGGGATGCTCTGCCAGTTGCTGTCAGTATCATCTATTCTGAGAAGACCCTGAGTGCCAGGTTACAGCCCAGGCCAGGAGCATGTGGGCTGGAAGAGCAGCTGAGCTGACTTGTCTATTTTAGCGTGTTCCAGGCATCCTTGCCCTCCTCCTTAGGATATGGGTGAACCAGGAGAAACTCGAGTTACACCCTGCAGCATCTGAGAAATGCTGTGCTCTGTCAGAAAGCAGAACACCTTCCACTTGCAGAACTGATGTAGCCGTGTTTTCCTTCATGGGTGTTGCTGTTTGATGCATTGATTTTGTTTTGAAGTGTTTGACACATTGTTCTCTGTAAAGGTTTATGGAATAAATGTTCTTGCACTGTAGCAGGTGAGAGGGTCATGGATGACAGCTGAGGAGAACATCCTCTCAGATCACCAGGACAGCAGTGCTCTGAGTCACAGCACCATGGGAAGCTGCACAAGGCTTCCTGACAGTTCCTGTCTTCTCCTCTTCTTAGGAAGAGCTCCAGCTCTCCTTTCATTATTTTTGCTGAAAACATTTTTCTTAAAAGACATAATTTTGCACCTTTTTTCTTTTTTGTCACAGAAGTGGCAAAGTTTGGAAATGGAAGTTTTTGGGTAATTATCTTCTTTTTTTAAAAAAAAATAAAAATCAGGTTAAACGAGATATTTATTACAGGTACCTGGGCAAGCAGCAGCCCCAAACATCTTCACATGGGAACATCTTCACAGCTCTCCATGGAGATGTGGGAAGCCAGCGATGCAGGCCTGCCACGGTAGATTTGAAACACTCATAGTGCGTGCTGCCTTGAATCCAGCTTGCCCTGTGCTGCTGGCTGGTGCTGGGAGGCACTGGGCTCCCCACGGCTGTGGTGGTGGGCACAAGCATCTTTGAGCAGGCTACTGGGGCTCTTGGCTAGTATGGAAATGCAGCTGCTGGAAGAGGAGCCACAGGGAGCAGGCATAGCTCCTCCTCTGTTACTGAGGTGAGTGTGGTCCCCAGATCAACTCCACAGAGTATCCTGGCTTAAGCAAGCAGCAGACAAATTCATTCAAATTAGCAACATGTGGGCCCCTTCTCTCCTTTTGGCTTGGTGAGCAGTCAGTTTGGGTTTTCCCCTCAGCCAGGGCTGTCTGTGAGCTCTGCAATGCATGTTGAGGCCTTAAGCCACCATTAGTCACGAGGGCACAGTCCTTGTCTCAGGGGAGATGAGGATTTTGAGGGGATTTTGTACACATGTCTGGAAGGCAGCATTAGGGAATGATTGTTGCATGCAGCATGCTATTTCTGGAAACCTTCCCTCCTCAGCAGTCATGTTCCTCGATCTTCCTTGATTTAGTGACTCAAAACTCCCATTTCCTTCTTTATTCGGAATTGTACACAGTGTTTTATTTCCATTTCTGCTTTCAGTCTATTCTGTGACATTGGGCAAAGCTGTTCAATGTCTGTCTGTTGTTTCCTCTTTCACTCTATGTCCATCATGTCTGTCTGGGACTGTTTTGAATGGAAAAAAAGAACATTTAACTGTAAACATGTGGTTTTTGGATCAAGATGATCTTTCAAGCTGCAGTTGTACAACAGAAGAAGGTTCTACTGTCAGGGCATCACAGAGTGATGTACTTCTGAAGGGATTGTGGGAGGTTGGCTGGCCCCACTCCCTGCCTGGATCTGGTCATTGGATGACCACGAGATTTTGCCAGTGGCAATAAATGTTCTGCTCTGTTTCTGGTTAGAGTTTTCCATGCTTTAGTCTCCTTTACTTTATGCAGGTTGAAGTAGCTATTTTTTGAGACTGAGAGAAGAATGGTGGTGCAAGTAACAGTGTGGTCAAAGCCAAACATAGTTAATGAGAGTTGGCCTGTTTTTAATATGGCCTAGACAGAATTCATCTACTTTTCTTTGCTTGGTCGGCTACACATAATTCATCCTTGGCCTGTGAGAGATGAGTTCTCAGGTTTTCTGATCATTGCCAGCCCACTGCTGATTGGTGCACTGAAATTACATCACCCAGAGAGGCAGAAGAAGAGCAAGATGTCCTCTCCTGTTGGTAGAGGATTACCAGAAAGAGCTCAAAGGTAAGTACTGCATAATTAACACCCACACAGGAAAAAGCCCCAAAGGCTCTCCTACTGCCCAATTCCCTGCCCACCCACCACCATTCCAATCCTATAAGAGCTGAATTTGTGGACTTTCAGTACTTGAAGGGAACCTATAAGAAAGATGGGGATTAACTTTCTAGCAGGGTCTGTTGTGGTAGGAGAAAGGGTAATGACTGTAAACTGAAGGAGAGATGATTTAGAACACTTTTAAGAACTATTTTTTTTTTTACAATGAGAGTGATGAAACACTGGAACATGTTGACCATAGAACTTGTGGACACCCTGTCCCTGCAAGTTTTCAAGGTCAGGCTGGATAGAGTTTTGAGCAACCTGGTCTTTTTGAAGATGTGCCTGCTCACAGCAGAGAGAACTGGACTAGATGACCTTTAAAAGGTCCCTTCTCATCCAAACTATTCTATGATTCTATGAATTTACAGCTAAAACAACCAGCAGTGACCCAGTCTAATGGATCTGTAGCCTCTTTTGTCATCACAGGACTAGTGCTTCGGGACCCAACTCAGCAGGTAAAAATCAGGAATTTTTGAATTGAATTCTGTCTGTCTGAGCAGAGGAGGCAACTTGATATTGGTTATCTTGACATGAAGGCTTAGCAAAGTGCAGCCCTGGATTTCCCTCCAGTTTTCAGTAGATCAGAGCTACTGAAATCAGTCAGATTCTCACCTCACTTCTATGCAATTCACACCCATAAATATTGACTTCAGCAGCATTTCAGTGTGGCAGTGCCTGGTGCAAGAGCATGATTCAGATTAGTGAAGTTACACAGCTGCACTGATAAGGGTGGGGGAGAGAACAGCCCATTTGCCAAAGAGGAAAACCCCAAACTGTACAAATCAATAAATCCTCAGGGGGGAAAAAAAAATAAGCTGGTTTGAGACCAAGTTTCTTTAACATACTAGCTTGCCCTTGTCACTAATGTTTATACCATGTGATTTTTAAATCATAAACATTTAGACTAAGACCATAAAATTTTGAGTAGGTATATAGGAAACAGTGTAACACTGAAGACAGATCATTCTCTGAGTAAATAAGAAAGTATTTATAAGTTTGTGCTCACAAATATAGATACATTTTGAGAATGTAATTCTTGTATTTGTAATATTACTTCATCATGAGGAAACTGGAAAACTTTGCTCAGCTTCACAGAGCTGTAATACTTTTATATAAACAACCCATTCAGTCCAGACAGCTACTTTAACTTCAGCCTAAGTCCTGTTTGCTTCAAGCTTTGAGTTCCATTAGTGCTCTTTCAAGTTAAGCACAGGCTTAACAGCTTTACTAGATCGACGCCCAGGACAGCTGGTGAGAATTCCGGCTATCAATGAGACTCCAGTGCAAAGACAACTTCTTTGGTCTCCTTGTTGCCCCTGAAGCTGTTTTGCTCAGCTACAGGTGTGCAGTCCTCTAACAGCACATTCTGGTGGGTTGTTTACAGCCTTGGGGGAGTCTCCAGCGCTAATGAATGTCCCTATCACCCTCTGCCTGCTTGCACTGCATCCCATGTCCCCATTCTCAAGGCCTCTGCTATCGTATCAGCCTTGCTTTCCCCATACAATGTATCATTATCCCGCGGTCATAAATGTTTCATTTAGTGCAGAATAAGTATTGTCTATATAAAAAAAATACTGTTTTACCACATTATTATAACAAAGAAAACAAATGAGGCAATAATGGCCAGGGTGTCTAGAAAAAGTGCTGTTAGAGCTGAGCAAGCTAAAGTAAAACTTTAGGCAAGCCAAGACACGTTTGAACAAAGCCTGGCAAGTCCTGAGGCCTTGCAGAGAAAGAATGAAGCCTGTGGTCTTTTACAGTAATGGCAATCCTGAATTTAATGGGATACAGGGCAACAGTGAAATAAAAGCATTAAACTGGCTTGGTGCCCCAATTGAATATTGAGAAACGGCACTAACAACCTTTTGTTAGCCTGGTGATTCCTCTTTCAGGAGACCCTATTTTAGGACATGAAGCACGATATCCACTATGTTTTAAAAGAGACAGCATAGGTGCTCTGCACTCTACTTATGTAAGAAGCCCATTATCTCCTGAGATAAGTCCAATTCCCTGAATGTTATGTACCTCAGATAAGACACAGTTTTAGCTTTTGACTTTAATTATCCTTTCCTTCCAAGTCTGTTCGACAATATTAAGTACATAGGCCCAAACAGTGAGCTGGTTGGCATCAAGATCTTTTATCCCCTCTTTCAAAATATAATGGTTTTGGGGTCAATATTTTTCTTTCCTGTACAGAACCTTGGAATTGTGCAGTGTGGAAGTCTGATCAAGGGACTCTGGCTCTCTTTAGAGAATCAAAGACTGGTTAGGGTTAGAAGGGATGTCTGGAGGTTCTCTTATCCAGCCCCTCTGCTCTCACAGGCCTACCTTGAGCCAGTTGTCCAGATGGCTTTGGAATATCTCAGAGGATGAGGCTATAAGCACTCTAGGCAGCCTGTGCTGGTGCTCTCTCACATGAACAAAGTGTCTCCTGATGTTCAGGCAGTATTTCTTTTGGTTTTGTGTGTGCTCCATACTATAGCACGACTGTACAGGTACTTCAGAGAGGTTCCCCAGAACCCTGAGTTTCTGGAGATGGTTTGGAAGATTTCTCCATGATAGTGCCTTGCAGGCACTTCCTTGCTCACATGCTGGAGATCCTGCTTAAGCCTCATTTTGCTGACTTCGTGGTCCCTTCCATGACATCACTCCTCACGCCCTTTGCTCGGTGATTCTGTCCATCTCTCCTTCACAAGACTGCTAGTTACCCTACCCTTCATTTTCCTGAATTTAAAGCCCTCCTTACGAGATCAGCTGTCATGATGGAAATTACTTCTCTCTGCTTAGCAAACACCTTCCAAGCAGATGCTACTCTGCAGATGTGTCCCAGGCCACAGAACCCAAACCCCTGTCACTCACACAGGGAAAGAGCTGGATCCTACACTTGGGATGGGGCAACCTTTGGTGTGTGTGCAGGGAAATGAGAGGTTGGAAAGCAGTGCTGAAAAAGGGACCTGGGGTTCCTGATTAATGGCAAGCTGAACGTGAGTCAGCAGTGCCCTGGCAGCCAGGAGAGCCAAGTGTGCCCTGGGGGCATCAGGCACAGCATGGCCAGCAGGGCAAGGGAGGGGATTGTCTCACCTGGAGTATTGTGAGTCTTTTACTTGTCACATCTGTTCCCTCTTCATCTTTGATGGTGGCGAATCCATTTTGCAACTCTAAGCCCTTAGGAGGCAGAAGCCTTCACCCTGATGCCAGAATTCACTGGCTTCCACTTTTCCCCTTCTACAGAAACTTTGTTTACTTTACTAGTGGGAGGTAAACACTGCCTGCTTCTCTGCTGCAAAGTAGGGGAAACAAGAGAGAGACAGATAAACTTTGGGGCTGTAATTCATCTGCCCTATCTTACATACTGGTTTTAGGGTGAAATTACATAGCCCCTCAAAGTGCCTGGTTTTCTCCGGTGGCTACAAAGTTGGTCTAGATACAGGAGTGTTATAAATTTTTTTTTCTTCTTCTTTTTTTTTTTTTTTTTGGTGATGTGTGACATCAGGGCTTATAGAATAGCTGCAAGTTAGGAATAGTAAGAATTAAGTCACATTCCTGCATGCACTGTAAAGAACAACACAGGAAAAAATGGAGATAAAGAATGAAGTCTGGCCATGTAATCTGACTGCTGGTTTTCAGTATTAGAAAAGCATTTTGATGACAGTGTGCCAGCAAACACTGTTTTTTAAAAAAATACGGGGTGCTCTCTGGATTAAAAAGTGTTGGTGAGTACAACACTAGGTGGCATTGTATAAATACATATAAAATCTTGCACTTTTTCTGTTTCAAAGGAGCTATAAGGTATGAGAATCTCATTGAAATATGTGGGATTTTTTCACTAGTTTTTGTTCTCTGGTTGTTGAAGTATGATATTTAGCATTACAGGAATGCATGGAGTCTAGTGTTAAGATAAGCTTTATGGTTTTATCTGCTACTGAAAATCTGCAACTCACAATCTGTCTTTTATTTACATACGATATTTATTCCTGAACAACAGTGTCTTCTAGAATATAAACGAGAATAAATTCAGGCCTCATGGCTACTTACATTTTGTGAGCAGATTAGAGTATTACTGGTTTAGTTCTGAGGTGGTCAGTGAGTTCCTGTGGATCTCCATTCAGCATTCCTCTTCTGAAACAAATTTTGCCTACTTGTATTTATGAACACTTGTGAAATAGGCTGTCCCTCTGAAGGATCATGTCAGGACTGCATGAACACCCCTCTTTGTGTAAATGGGATTGAAATACTGATAATACCAAACAAGGGGATGCTGATAGGTCACACAAGTAACAGGGGCAAATGAACCTGCTTTGTAAATGGTGGGAGATTTTTGGGTATCTTTTTGGGTATCTGAAGTGTGAAGTTACTCAGTAGGATATGTCCACCTTGGCAAAACTGGAGGGTGCAGAAAGATGCAATTCTTTAAAGGCATCAGGTGAAACTTTTTCTTGGAAATGGCAAAATTTCACATTTATTCTGAGCTTGGACTACTGCTTAATAAAGGGTACAGGGCAGGAAAACAAATCCTCTTCAATTCTCAGCCCTTCTGGGCACATTCAGGACTTGGGGAACTTCATCAGCTTGACTGCTGCAGGAGAAATGGGCTCTGATGAACCCATGTAAAACTGACTGGAGCCAACACACTGGAGTCTTCAACAACCTGGTCAAAAACTAGGAAAGTTCTCATGCCTCTTCTGGGAAATCATTATGACTGGACACCTCCCTGAAGTGCTGGCACTCCGACAGTGCAGCACAACAAACAGAAGGAATGAGAGGTCTCTGTGCAATAGCAGGGCCACAGCCTCTTTAGGATCATGGTGATATATTTCACACAGCTGGAGTGCTCTGAAGATTGGCTACAGGCTCCAAAAGAAGGAAGTAGAGAGAGCTGCCCTGTATGAGAGAGAGCATTGGGAACATGTCGAGCTCTGCCTTGGTGTGAGTGGTAAGCCATAAACTTAGACCTTGTGGGTCAGGATTTGGTCAGAAGTTGGTGTTGTTTTTGCAGAGTTCTGCTACAGACCACCTGATGAGGTGAAAGTAGTTGAGATCTTCCTCACACAGGTGGAAGGAGTCTCACAATCACAAGTCCTGATCTTCATTGGGAACTTTAAGTACCTTGATGTCTCCTGGAGGAACAATTAGCAGACAAATGAGTTGTAGGTGTACTAAGCAGACATCAGTGCCCAACTGTGTCCAGAGCAGGGGAAAAAAAAAAGAAAAAGAAGAAATACACTTTACCTTGTTTATCTGGGACAGCTCTTATTTTTACACTAATGAGAAAGGTCAGTAACAAACCTTGGTGGTGAGCAAAACTGGATGGTTGCCTTGGGTGATCATGCTCTCTCAGTTAAGTTTTTGCATTTCTTTCACCCAGTGTCACTCCTGTCACCCAGATGAGTGTCACTTCAGATGAGCAAGAAGTTGGGTTTGAGAACTGCAGGCTGCTCAGCCTCACCTTGTGAAGGCAATACTCCTAAAAACCAATTCCAAACACATTAAGTTCAAGAAGGTGATTGGGAGCAGTCAGCATAGGTTAAAGAAAGGGGAGTCTTGCAGACCAAACCAAGAACCTTCTCACAAGAAATGATGAGTTCAGTGGATGAAGAGAGACCATATGGCTTTTGACACTGTTCTGTAGCATCCTCATAGGCAAACTGATGAAATATAGGGCAGATAGACAGGCAGGTGGACTGAAAACTGACTGAACTGTGGGGGTAAAATCATTGTGACACCAGCACAAAGTCCATGGAGGTATTAAAAATCCAGCTGTACTTGGCCCCTAGCAACCTGCTCCTGATGACCCCTGCTTTTTGCAGGGGCTTGGACTGAACAATCTCCAAGACATCCCTTCCTATCTCAAATATTCTGTGATTTTGTGAACAGCACCTTCTCTGCTGGCCTCACTTAGGGTTGAGCCTGTAGCTCAAGCCTCTGATTTCGTAAGCATCTATGAAGGTTTTGGGCAGGACAGAGTGCTCCGTGCCCTGCAGGACTGCCTCCAAACTGTTGTCCTGTTACTCAGGGACACAAGTGGCAGATGTGTGCAGCCTGGGGAAAAAGAGAAGTCTCATTTTGGTCATGGTCACAGCTTTGTTTGTAGATATAGGCTGGCATGTAAATACGTGGAAGTACTGGAGTGTGTAAGAGTCAAAAAATGGCTTTAGGTATTTAATACACTTCTGATACTTAGGCTGAAATTTCTTCTACTGGAGTGATTTCACACAAGATTATTTTAAGGTTTTGTGGCTAACAAAATGATATGACTGATAACTGAACTGCCATGCCATGTTAGTAGTACTGCTGCTAAACATGGGAAATTTATTTGTCTTTACCCACCTAAAGATGCAGGCTTCCTGGGACTCACCCCACTCTAGATCCATGCAACCTAAACAAACAAGTATGGGGTTTTGGCTACAAATTTCCAATGTGTTAGAAGAAAACCATCCTTGTTTCCTCTGAGGGACCTACAGAAGTAGACCAAGGTATCTTGGTGGTCCTACTCACATGGGAGGAGGTTTACATAGGCAATGCAAACCTAAAAGTGGTCTTCCAGAAAATTTTAGGGAATAGGACTGGTTGAAATTATTTCTTTAAAATAAAGGTTATTTTTCTCATGGTAAATGTTGTTATCTTTCAAATACATATTTAAAAAAAAATCAGAAAAAGAAATTGTGATCTGTATCAGTCTTGTAACTCACAGTTGTGTGAGATTGTTTATTTCAGTTAAGTTTTAAACAAAGCAAATTCTTTAAATCAAGTCAATGGTTTTAGAAAAGTGGCTGTGATAGATAGTGATTTACAGGATGTTTTTCACAAGATGAAAATAAAGAAACAAAAATATTAAAAAAAAATCTAGTTAAGCTGAACCCTGTAGAACAGTCTAATTACTTTTTATTGTTTTACTATAAAAGCCTAATTCAGTCATGCTCTCTGGAGGAAAATTGAATGCTGCAAGGACTAACAGACATTAGCAATTGATCTGGCCAAGGAAAAGTTCCCTGGGCTTGCCTGTCCTCTCCCAATGCATTTTTTGACCAATACAGCCTGTTTGGCTGTGTTAATGGGTTATTGTTCCCATTCCATAGGAGACACAGTAGGGATATGAGAGAGTGTTGAGATCATTGGGCAATAGGAGTCATAAAAGTATATTAGCACAAAGACCAATTATTTCAATCTTTCATAACCATAGTGAATGGTGCAACATCTGTTCTTTGCAACTGTGGAAAGCATTTGTTCAACCTGCAAGTCAGTGATTGCTGCGTGGCACTGATAGGGACCGACGTCACACGGTTTCAGACATATGGAAGGTGACTGCTCGGTTGAATGCTAATCTGCCTTGCAGAGCTGAGCCAAAAATTCACAATAACTCATTTATATGGCAAATTTGGATTCCTTTCTGCCTGTGGGATATACTTGCTGTTTTTTTTGAGGGTCTTAAGCTGTTGTCTTTAACTGCAATGACTGATTCCTTTCTTAGAAAAGGATACAGAACTTCCTGGGGTTGTTTTGAGCAAACTTCTACATATTGCCTGCTCAACAAGCAAAATAATAGTTCATGGATATTCAGGAATGTATTTTCCTTTTCCTTGGTTCATTTTGAAATAGGGAGGTTACATGGTAACCAGCATAGTACCTTTAAAAAAAAAATAATTTGGAATTAATAGCTGAAATAGCTTGTCAGTAATGCTTTAAGAGGTTGCTTTTTCTCTTGCAATTGTCACATTGCTGCAAGGGCACAGAAACAGCTTTTCTGACCCTTGGTATGACTGAAGAGCAGACAAGGAAAGGTGCAAGGCAGAAACCTCCCAAATCACAGTTGCTACTTGCAGGAGCATGCAGACCTACCAACCTTTTCCCCCTTCTTCCTAGCATTAGTCATTTATTCTATCTCGGCTCCTCAGGATATATTTTACCTCCTGAGCAGAGTCAAATACTGCAGCTGTAACTGCTGCAAGGGGTAGAAACTCTGACAAGGAAAGTGAGAGTGCTCGACTACATTTTAAAGCTGTTCATTCAAAATTAATTTCCTTTGGCACAGAGAAGGCAAATTCACTAGTCTTGTTTTTAGGATTGATAATAGAATTTTTCACACAATTTCTAAAGAGGGGATCTGGGCCTTTTCAGTAGTCCTCATGGCTCCAGATCTCTCAGTGCCATGTTTCCTCCTAGCTTTAACGTGCAAGAAAAGATACTTCCCATGAAGTTCATCAGATAAAACTGAAGTTGCTGATGATCTGGGCGATATTTTCATTTTGACATTTTGAGTTTTGAATCAAATTGCCAGTTGTCAGTAGTGCCAGCATTTGTGAGTAAGTGTGTGATTGGATAAAGAGTAGTAACATTTTAGTCACTGAAGGTACCATTCTTCAAATCAAACATCAAGTCCTCTTTAATATGCAGTGAAAACATGTTTGATACTTTTACAATGCAAAATAGAGCCTTCTCAGGACCCTCTGTGGGTTGTATGACATGCAAGTGCCCACAGAAATCTGTGTACAGTGCTGAGCTCCCTGCAGCAGTCCTGGACATGTGGTGCATTGCAGCAGGTTCATGCTCTGCTTGGGTTCTGCCAGCACATTTGTCCTGATTTCTGTGTGATATTAGTCCTCCCAGCAGGCTGGCACAGACACAGCTTCCCCTGCCCCCCGATCTGCATGGTAGATCCCAAAAAATAATTTCTGATGTGGTATGCCCTCTGCTCATAGCTAGTTCTGCTTCTGGATTTATTTTTCAAGTGCTGGAGTGGAGTGGGATACAAGAGAGAGTCTCAAAGCATTCAGCTGTAGCTCAAGGGCTACCAAGCCTTGCATAGCAGCAGCTTTGACAGCACTGTCACACTGTCCTGACTTTGACATGTGCTTCCTATGTGGGATCTTCTGTGGGTGATTTCATCAGTGAAGGACTTTTGTAGCTATAGAGGAGATCCTCTTCTGTACTGCACAGTCTCCTTGTCACATGTACCACCTGTGAATACCACAGAATACCACATCTTAAAACTGCCTCTTCTCCTGGATTTCTGTGCAAGATATCTCACTGCTTGTAGGTCTACTCAAAACCCCCCGAATTCCATGCCTTCCTTTTGTTGGGAGGAATGGAAGAAGAAGAGTGTTGACATTCTGGGTTGGCCAATACAGTAATGGAGAAATGATCTGTGCCCTTGGTTGTGCAGAATTCGGCCTAAATCTTGAAAGAAAGTGCAATGTCACTGCAAGTGCTGCAAGTAGTTTCCCTGTTTCCATATGCAGTCCATCAGGCTGATTTGGCCATAGCTCAGCTGGTGTAGAAGTGCTCAGCCCACCACCCTGATGATCAGTCCTCCTCACATCCCCCTAAGTTCTGCTGATATGGTTTTTCCAAAATTCAGGCTGCCAAAATGTTCTCTTGAAAGATCTGAACAAGCAAAATATACTAAAACATCTTAGATATAAACCTGGATATAAGCACATTTTTTGCTAGGGGTTATAGAAGGATAATAACTGGCATCAAATATACTGAGAGGCAAAGGTGGAGGCAAGAGGCCAGGGACATGCTGGGACTGTAATCTCTTAAGCCATGGCAGAACAGCATGTCTGGCCATGCCACTGCATCGTGTGAGTGGGAGGACTCAGACAGAGAGGGCCCTAGGGAGCAGGAGTTCAATTCTGATCCCTAGATCCAGATAGTGTTTGAAGGGTGGATGCCTGCTGCAGCTGACCTGCCTATCTTGTCTCTCTTAGTGTGCTGGTGTTTGATTGATGCATCACTGTTTTGTGCTTTTATACAATTAATTTTTCTTGGCATTTGAATGCCCTTTTATTCCAGCCCCTCACTAATGTTCAGCTTCCCACAGACACATTAGTAGTGTGCTCTAATAACAGATAAGTGGTGTGATAAATACCCTGGGGTCTCATTACCATTCATGAGGTTACTGTTTGAGAAATATGGTTACAAATGTGCTGGTGAATGAAAATAATTAGTCATAGCCCATTATGGACAACTGCTCTGCTGTGGCCTCTGTGTGCACTCCACAACACCTGTGTGAGTACTACCCACTGGTGCATGTCCTTGTTCACTCACCTCTGTCTTGAGCTGGTGGTGTCTCACCAAACCCTTTCCTATGATTTGGTTCTTGCATCATTTGTGGCCATCTCTGCCCGGCTGGCTTGGTGATCCTTCATCTCACCACGGGGGCATCCACAATGCTTTATTGATGGGAGCTGTTCCTGCCAGGAGCCACTTTTCCTTGGTGTTCCTGAGCACTGATCTCTCTGTGGTGGAGTTTCTCTCTTGTAGCAGACTCCAGAGACAACACTATAGATAGAATATGACCCAGAGAGAAGTTCCCCTCACTGTTTATTTCCAGACCTGTTGTGCTGACCTTTGAGGTTATCAAACTCTTGTGTAGGACTTTAGACCTTGGATAAGCATTTTGGGGGGAAAAAAAACCCATATGGGAATATTTTAACTTTCTCATCAAATAATTGTGTGGGGTGCATGTTATATAAATGTCATTTCCACAGCTGTTGCTGCCCTGCAAGGTTATGGTAGTTCTCTCAGTCATTATTAATTTCTTGAGCATTTAATCAACCCTGTGCATAGAAGCCTGTGAACACTCCACTACTCTGCATCTGTTGAATTTGCAGTAAGACAGCCTGGGCTGTTAAATAGCTGTGACTATACGGAGAACAAACCAAATCATGGCTCAGCAAGCATTGCTATTACAGTAAACAGAAAGGACCTATTAAAGGACCTATTTCTTCTGCTTTTTTTTTTTTTTTTTTTTTTTTTTTTTTTTTTTTTTTTTCAGGTTTAATCCCTTCCTTCCCTCATTGCTTGTGAGTGAGTGAGGCATTTTGGGTCACTTGGAATGTCCTTCCTCTGTGGCTTCTTTTGGGCAACTCCTCTGATCTTTGCACCTGGAGACCAACTTACACCCATTCCTTGAAAAGAAAGAAAAATGCTGGCTGTAGGGCTGGGTTATCCCCAAGAAGGAGCCCTCCCACTCAGGTCTCTACATATTCTCAGTAAATGCTGGTTTCACTCCTTGACACTGATACATTTAGCAGATGACCTGCAATCGAGGGATCTCAGGGTCTGGTGTCTCATCTGAACTGAGCAGATCCTTGCTCTGACAGCCACTGTGAGATCTGGAGGCATCCATGTGGCCTCTTGGCTGGTCCCCTTTGAGCAGGAGCTGCTTTCTCCACCTTGCTTGTCACTCAGAGAGAGAAAAGGGTGAGCTCAAGGCTAATGCAATGCTGACATCCTCACCTCCAACCTCAGCTCTGTGCAGTTACATTATTCAACTTGAATGCAGTGTAGTTTCTTGATTTCTAGGTCACCTTGCTGAATCTCTTATAATTCCCCTATTTCTGTTATTTTTGGCTAAAAAGCGCTATGCCCCTGTTCCCTCATTTGCTGTATTTACAATTACAGTTTGAAGGAGTATAATAAAAACTTTTAAATAGTTTTTATAGTACTGTAACTCTCAGAGGATACCATGCAATATTTTTTAAGGCTTAAGGAATAAACACAATTATGTGTAGGATTAATTTGATAGTAGAAAAAGTAGCTTAGTATCTTTCAAATAATGATACCAAGATTAGCTTTAAAAAAATCATTATTATTTGTGAATACTGGAAAAACTGCTTCATGTAGTTGAAAGGATTTAAAAATGCTGAAAGTTTTGTGAATTTTTGCATGAATAATTAATCCAAAAAGTAACCCCAGGGAAGTGTTCATAGCCTAGTGTCCTTTAGCTGCTGGTACTTCCATTGCCACTCACTGAGTGGAGAAAATACTCTGATTTTGTAGTTACTGACATGCAAAAAACAATGAATAATCACATTGGCCATTTGGAAAGAATCTGGGGTTTTACCGTACAAGTGCTCAAACAAGATATTGACAAAAACCTTCCAAACAAAGAGTCAATCTTTACTATTTTTTTTAAAGGTGGAAAATACAGTAGAACTGCTTTTGTAATGGATATTACTATACAACTAATTTGACTGGTTCTATTTCTAAAACAGATACAGCTGTGGAAGAGCTTTATGAAAAAGTCCATAAACATGCAGCTTTCATTAATTTCATTTTAACCCTGAATGGGGAATGGTTCTTCCTATTGCCAAACCTGTGTTTGAAAAATAAAATAATATATATTTTTTGAAATATAAAATAATTTATATTTTTGTGTGGAAACCACGTAAAGCTGAGGGGAGGCTTCATCCAGCTGTGACACAAAACCAGGAGAGTTTTGTAGTTTTGTGTCGTTGTCGAGGCAGTCACGACACAAAGCAGAAACTATAAGTAGTCTCAGATTGCAACACTTTATTATCGAACATGGCTGACTTTTTTATACACTTTTTAATTGTTTATGCTTCTTTTACCCTAACTATTGGATACAATAAATCAACATAACACTATTGGTGAAAAGTTACAGTGACTTAACTAACTTTCTAGATATACTTTGTGCAGCTGTGGAGTTTTTATCTTTCTTCAGTCCCTCAATTCTCTTGGTCTCCTTGGTTACAGCCTTGGAGAGAGCTCCTTATCAGCTTCTTCTTTCTTCTCAGCTTCTTCTTGCTCCTTTAGCTAACAGGCCCATTGTTAGCCCCTTCCCCAGTTTTGGATGGGACTTCATTTTATAATTTAATTTTAATACAATGAAAACAACTGACTTGGCTGGGAGATGGGATCTCAATTTTCTTCATCCCAAATTAAAAAATATGTGTTCTAGGAAGATGGTGTAGGTTGGATCTCTGTTGGTGAGCCTTTGTCTCACTTGCAGATCCATCAGCAACCTGCTCTTGCCCTCACCAGACAGAAACCCCTCCTTCCCTTCAGTGTATCATCACTGAGTAAGTATACAAGTTTTTTTTTCTTTTTCCATACTCTTGGGCGGGACCAATTTAATAATTATTTAATGCTGTTTTCCCTCTTCAGAGAATGGAAACCAAGTGGTTTTTCACCTTTCTTTACAGGCAGATTTGCTTTCAGATGTCTGTGTTTTGGATTCAAACCACTGAAGAAAACCCTGTTTCTCAGGGAGATTTAATTGCAGGAATTCATGTTAACTTATGTTAATATTACCTTTGGCAGAAACACCATTCCCTTTTGATAAATACAGTCTAAAATGACAGAAGGAGTTGGAAGAACCAGCATGGTTATTATTTTGTCAGGCTGCTGTGTGTGAAGGGAGATTTCACAGATAAGAAGTCCCTTAATGATCTGCTGTGGTGTCTGGTAAGATACAGTTTAAGAGGAGTTTTAGCATAATGGAGAACAATTGATTATTACTGTAACTCACTCTTCTGTGGCTTTAGGCAGTTGATGGTTGCTTGAATTTTTTTCCTAAAAAATTCAAAATGCAAATGACATTCTTATATATATATATATATATAAATAAAAATATATATATATACACACTCATACATACACACACACATATACATTTACATATATGTGTGTGTGTGTGTGTATGAAACATATATCTCAAAGTATTTTTAGTATCCCTGCTGGTTACTTAGGTTCATTGAATTCACTCACCAAAGAAATTTATTCCAGTGTCACACTAGTGGAAGCAAGTCAGTAGAGATGGTCACTGCTAAAAAATTCTCCTTCTTTGCCCTTGCAGCATGGTAGAATTAATCTTTCAGACCCAAGTGTTTGGATGGATGAGTGAAGGAACCTCTTGGTATTCTGTGCCCACACGAAAACTTTTGATGCAAACAGATATGGACTCCTTCCTGCCCGTGTTCTTCCCTATCTGTTTACAATCAGGGCAAAGCTGAGTAAGACCTTAATTCTTCAGGAATTTGGCAGACTTTATAAACAAGTTGAAAAATGATATTCTAAGGGAGCTGGGATTTCACTGCTGCCTGCCTGAGCAGAATAGATGGCTGCTGAGTGCTTTTTGGTATTCTGAGGACAATTAGAATAAACCAGCTGGATTTTAAGAGCAGCAGGCAGAGTATCAGTTAAGCGGATCATTTAGAAATGCTTATTGCTTGTCCTGCCCTTTATAAATATTTTAGATATTTAAACTTAAAATTTTCTTGTGCAAAACTGGCCCTGTAAAATTTGGCATCCAATCCACTATGATTGACAAGGCACATGTATATGTTAGAAGATAGGAGCCCAGAGGCATAAACACCAGAGTTTTCCAAGATCCTGTAGATGTTTTCTTTTGTTTCAGTCCAACTGTTTACCTTCCTAGAGCTGAGCAAAAATATCTCCAACCTTACAAAAATAATGTACATAGGTTTTCTCAGGAGAAAATAGTAGCTGTTCTGATAAAGTAAGGTCTGTGCACTCTTAATTCAATTTAAAAATGAAAATATTAAGACCATTTCTATACTGGCTGCCCTTCAGCAGGCACTTAGCTTGAATTCTGATTACAGACATTTCTGAAATCTGGCTTGTGACATGCACTAAGCAAGTTTCATTAGAAGAGATTTGGACAATGCTCAGACAAAACTAGATGCACATTTAGCTAAAAAAATAAGGAAGAAATGGAAATGTAAAAAAACTGTTCCAAACAAATGTAATTGCTGTGTTTTAAAGTGATGTCCTTTTTTTAGCTCACAAAATTATTTCAGACAGAGCAATGAATGATGAATAAATTCTTAAATTACCTGGGTCTGGGCTGGCTTGCATTGTCTGGGAAGTTTTGCAGTGTCCACACGTGGCACAGGGTATTTATCCTCACAGTCATCCACATTTGTCTCCGTTGCCCTGTCAGATTTGCTGTGCGTCATGCTGGGGGCAGCCAGGGGACATGCGGAGACCGGAGCAATAATTCCCTGAGGGCTCAATTTATGCCAAATGTTGAGCATGCTTTTCCCATGTAAATCACAAAAGACAGTTCCTGTATTGGACTCTAGGAATATTGGTGTTATCAACAGTGCATTATTCCCCAGGCATCTATGCCTCATCCCAGCGAGGGCTTGGTTGCCTCTCAACATCATTGCATGTTCTTAAGGACATTCTTAATCCTGTCCTCTTTTCCAGTTTGCCAAAAACTATTCTCTTCTGTCAAAACCTTGTTCTTCATCCTATGTGTCTTAGAACCCAAAATACAGAATCATAGTATGGGTTGTTTTGGAAGGGACCTTATAGATCATTTAGTTCAAATCCCCGCCTATGGGCAGGGACACCTTCCACTAGACCATGTTGCTCCAAGCCCCATCCAGACCTGAGCAGTTCCAGAGATGGGACATCCACAACTTCTCTAGGCCACCTGTTCCAGTGTGCTAGCATCTTCACAGTTAAGAATTTATTCCTAATCCAATATAAAGCTACCCTCTTTCTGTGTGAAACCATTATCCCTCATCCTATCACTTCATGTCCTTGCAAAAAGTGCATCTCTGACTTAGTTGTAGACCTCTTTAGGTTCTGGAAGGCTGCTAGAAGTTCTTCCTGGAGCCTTCTCTTCTCCAGGCTGATATCTTTGGGCTTGCCAAAAGAGTGGAGTCTACCTCAGGCTCTCCTGCAAACTCCATTCTAGATGATGAGCTTTCCAGAGAAAGCAGCATCTGAAGTTTCATGTTGTAACTGGTTGTCACTGTCACCATCACGGACGTGTTGCTTCTGTGCTCCTGCCTGCTCAGTGCCCATCTGTGTGTTGCTGACCCAAGAACTGAAATGCCCAACTTCAGCAGGGGCAGTCATTTGGGTAATGGCAGCTTTTTATTTATAACTACGGAGTCTCTACTTCAGGACATTGTTGTTCAAGAAACTCAAGGCATGAATGCCTCACTCTAAGAGCTAAGAATTACAAGTAAGTTGGAGGTAATCTCTTTACCATGTCACTTGTTCCTCCCTCCCCATGTGTAACTGCTTTTTCAACCTTCTACTAGAACTTTTACCATGATCCCAATTAATTATACTTGGCTCCATTACTTAATTCTTCCTCCTTCATGCAAAGCATTATGTAAAAAATCCTTCTAAGGCTTTCTGTTGTCCCTTGTGGCTTTCTGCAGATCTCTGGGACAGAAATTATATGATCCAATGCTTGTCAGCTTTCCTTAGCTTGCAATGTCCAGCTGTGTGCTGTGGGATAACACTTCATTCTTTGATTGTTTACCTTACTCCCTCTCCACCCACCTCCACAGGAAATCTCATCAGAGTGCTTGCCACGGGAGTGTCAGTCTTGGAATGAGAAAAGCCAGACAACACTTTTTTCTTCTAAAGCCAGGTCTTCAGTAATATGAAGCTTTTCCATCTACAGCAATAATTTCTACAGAAACACAATAATTTCCTTCTTATTTTCTTGATCAAAATTTTGCCTTTGTTTTATTTACAGTGGTGTTGCTCTAGTTTATATTACTATTATTATTATTGTTACTATTATTATGAGAACTATTATTTCATGTTAATTCCAAAATGCTGTTGTATTCGTTATCTATTACTGATGACGCTTCTTGGAGATTTCTTTTTCAACATACATCTTATTGCTCTTATTTTCTGGAGATGGTTTTATATTCTTCCAACTCTCAAAGATTTGTAGTTTAATAGCATGTACATATGTCTGTGAGAAAATGAGTAAGTGTGGCTCCGTGGCTTACTGCTGAGAAACAGTTACTTTACTTCCCTGAAATAAATTAGTTCGTTTTATTTTATATTTCCAACATGCTCGGCAGATATAAGTGACTGCCTAACAGAGATCGCCTCCAAGTTGCTCCGCAGTAAAGTTGCTGCAGTTCAGGCTCTGGCATCTGTTTATCCATATGAGATTTCTCAATATGCTTTCTTGATTTGTTTAATAGAGTATGGATGTGTCTTACATAGCTAAATTACCCAGAGAGAAATACATTGGTGGCTTGCTGGTAGCTCTGCAGAGGTACAGTTAATAAGTGGCTGTACTACAGTGTGCAATTTTGAAGTTGAATATGCATACAACTGCGTTGCTGGATCCAAGTCAGTTCTGGGGAACATTTTGCCCTAATTTTAAAACTTATTCCTTTTAGAAAGGGTGCAACCTGTAAGGACTCGATAATTGCTTTTCCAGGGCATATTGCTCAGCTGGAGTGGCTAACAGGTAAGTGCAGCAATTCAGATGAATGGGATTGCTTCCAAAGCAGGACTATTTACATATGGTGTGCATATATATACATGTGCACACACGCACATATAAACTGAAAGAGAGCAGGTTTATATTGGATACTAGAAAGAAATTATTTACTGTGAGAGTGATGAGGCACTGGAACAAGTTGCCCAGAGAAGCTGTGGATGCACCATCCCTGGAAATGTTCAAGGCAGGGCTGGAACAGGGCTTTGAGCACCCTGTTCTAATGGAAGGTGTCCCTGCCCATGGCAGGAGGTTGGAACTAGATGATTTTTAAGATCTCTTCCAAGTCAATAATTCTATGATTCTATTTCTTCAATTCCTTCAATAAATTTCTGTTTAAATAATCAAGCTTCGGTGGTTACTTCTGCATGTCTGGAATGAGGTGTGCTAGAATTATGCATTATTCTTCTCCATTTCAAGAATGAATGCATCTTCAGACAGGCTACTTTTCTGTTGCCAGAGCACACAGTGAATGACATGATGCACAAGGGTGACTTCTGAACAGTATGACATTATTAATGAGTTTGTTCTTTGAACATAAGCACGGAGCTCAGAGATAACCTGGCACAACACAGGCACAGTGCACTCCACAATGAGGCTGAGCTATTACAGAGCCAGCTGAGCAGCAAATTCAATGCCTACATGCTGGCCTGGGGCTAAGGGTTAAAAGCTTTGTTTGGGTAGCTGAGTAGTGAGGCTGCCATCTCAGTGCCGTGGCAGGAGGAAATGAGTAAAGACTTTGCTTGTACTTGCTAAGTAAATGAGCTGTCCAGGGATCAGATTCCTTACTCTATGTATGTTACATGCTCCTAACAGATGCCAGATACTGAAATTCCCCATGCACAGTGATTTGTATGCTGTAGAAAAGTGTTTAACACTTCGCTCTCTAAATGATGATGCTAGGAAAAATACTTTTGTAAATACCCCTCCCAAATCCATTACAGGGACCTTGAATGTTTCAGATTATATGAAGGTACACCTATAAATCTTATGGACATCTTATACACCCTCAAATCTTCTTCTGCCTCACGGCCTTCCATACCTGGAAATTTTGAGGACTTGTCAGCTCCCTGCCTCTGGGTGTGTGCTGCCTCATCTGCTGCACCTGAGTTGCTTTTGGGAAGGATATTCTGTGGGACTGTAGCCATGGGACATTACCTGAGGACATGGATGGACCTGGGCAGAGGTGTTTGGGTGGAGGGGAGGATCTAAAAGAAGAAAATATGTAGCATGGACATACAGGTTCTTCACCATCACTCTGCAGCTGTAGGTAACAACCCTGTCAGGACAGGCTCTTAGTGCAATGCCCCAAACTCACAATGGAGTCAAGAATAGCAAAAAAGGGTGAAACCAAAGCACTCAATTAATTTTGATCTCAAATTCTATATTCTAGTTGTTCTTATACTATTCCTCCAGAATTCTAGTTCTGTACCAAAATGAGTTGTTTATCTGAAGTTTTATTTCACATGGCCTGCATATTGTGTTGGAAAGATTCAGTCTTGTTTAAAAGCTGATTAGAGCACAATATAAAAAAAAAGTCACATTTTCCTGTTATTTATGAAGCTCTTGTCTAACATTTTGGTGTGAGGTCTGTAGTTTTTAGTGTAGAGCATCCAAGTTTAGAAACTCTATTTGTCTCCTAGGGGATTATGGCTAGCTGGGATGAACACATAAATCAAACTACTTTTTAAATATTTTTATTTTCTTAAAAAAGCATGAATCCATATGACTATGGTGGACTTAAAAATTCCAGGGGTGATGGAGTATTTGAACACAGCAGGCCCAATTCATAGACAGCAAACACCAGGGAGACATGAGGCCAGGTAAATTACACCTGGACATGAGAAGTAAAGTCTTTACCACAAGGGTGCTGAAGCTTTGCAACAGCACCCCAGTGAACTTATGGGAATGCTTTTAGTAATTTTCAAAACCTAATTGGAGCAATATGATCCCACTTGGGTGCTGCATTTGCCTTGAGTGTGGGAGAATAGAGCAGGTCACTGCAGATCCCTTTCAACAAACTCTGTTTTACCATTCCACCCTCTGAGTGGAATGCTGAACATAGATCCATGCAACTTGAATAATTATTTATTTATATTATTATTTGATATTTATTCCAAACCTGTTTGGACAGAGTCCTGAGCAGTCTTCTCTGGGTGACCCTGTTTTGAGCAGGTGGTCGCCAGAGATGCCTTCCCACCTCAGCTAGCCTGCAAATCTGTGAAATTACATGCAAGTTGAGGAAAATACTCCAGGGTGAGTGGATTGCACTCAGTTCAGTCTGTTTGAAAAGAAAGGCTGAAGGGTGGCTTTGTTGCAGTGGTCAAGTGCCTCTGTGGAAAGAAACAACAGGCACCAGAAGAGCTCTTCAGGAGGAAAGGAAGAATATAAACATCAGAAATGGAAGCAAAATAATTCAAGTGGCAAAACATAAAATCGGTGTTTCAGTGATGGCAGATTAACCAGCACTTGATATGTCTCTCACTGTCCTCCCAGGAAACCTGGTTTAGCCAAACATGAATAACCTTTCTGTTAAGTACAAGTCACTCATTCCAAGAGCAGATACAACCAGGTAAACTTAGTAGAGCAGGACTTACAGGAGGCTTGCTTGGATGATGTAACAGTAATTATTGAAGGATCTATGTTTGAAAGCTGAAGAGAATAAAATTAAATACAGGAGAAAAATTTAGTTCAGGCTGTTGCAGATTTGTGGGGTCTATTAAAGCTTCAACAACAAATTTTGTTCCTCCTGGGTGTTCTTAATGGTTGCCAAACTGCCTGTTGACATTATATCTCTTTTCATTGAGGTCTGATTTACAAGCAAACTGGGGTATATTTGAAGTAATGAAAATAAGAGTGTTTCAGCATCTGCTTATGGGTGGGTACTGGAGCATAACCCTGTGGTGCAAAGGACAGTATTCCCAGTGCAGGGAATAGCACCAGCATTTTGCAACTGATAGGGTTGTTCCTAGAATGATCAAAGATCTGGCCCTTACCTGGAAAAAATTTCCACGAGGCTGTACACCATTCTCAAGTGGGTATAATACATTTTATCAAAATGGATCAAATGTATCATTTTATCAAATATTAAAAAAAAAGAAAAAAAGCTTTATGGATTGAATATATCTGTCAACATAAATATTAATGTGGTGTTGCTTGGCTTCACATGAGCACTACTTATTGGTGAGACACTGAAGCTGATCTAAAATCTTGAGATCTACTGAGACCACAGTGGAACCAATGAATGCCAATGGGACTGAACAACATTGGTTCCTTTTGTAAATAGAGGTTTGGGGACAGAATAAGTCAGACTCCCTTACAGACAGACTGTGTCCCCTTTCCTGGGACAATGAGAAAACAAGATAAGCATGATTTCTTTTTTAAGTAGGACTCCTTGACCTTTCATTTGAGCACTGACAGAGAAAAGGGAAAGAGGAAGATTGCTACCACACTCTTTTCTCTCTGAGGTAGGAGGATGCTCATGGCAAAAGAAGTACTGAAGCCATCTTCCTTGCACCCCATGGGACAGAGTAAAACCACCATCACCACTCCAGAAGTCCTGGTTGTTTCCCAAACCCAGGGGTGGTGGTGACACTTTCCCTCCCATGCACAAATGAGCCATTTCCTGAATTCCTTCAACTCATCCTACTGCATTCAGCACAGCACCCCAGGGGTGGAGACAAGCTCCAGAGCATATTTCAGCCAACCCTGACTGACTTCTCTGTGAGAGCAATGAGGAGAGGGAGGGAAGCCCCCCTGCTGTTAGGGTACAAGTGTCTGCCAGATGTTAGCTGTTTCAGAGGGTGACTGAATGAAGCCAGTGCTCTTCCCTAGAAATTATCACCTGGCTCCGTGATCGCTCCTCGTAGCCAGCTGTAGTAGCCAAGAGTTTGCTCAGATAGTCCTAAAACAGCAGGAGTCCTTCCCTTTTTCTTCATGCTTTCCCCATCTCTACCAATTCAGTCTTTTGGAAGGTTAGTATAGAGAAACTGCCTCTGATCCCTCTGTCTTTGCCTCTATATCTCTTTAAGTCTATTTCAGTGCTGTGGAAGTGACCATCTAGAAAATGAAAACAGGGCTGAACACAAAAATATCCTAACTTCTCAATTTCATTAAATTCAGGTGTTGTATTAGAGAAAGCAATTAATTCTGTGCCTGAAGTTTTCAGAGTGAAATTTTTTAGCCTGGAAAATAATGGCACTTACCTTATCCAGCTCTACTACAAGAAACTTCTCTAGTTGAAATTTTCTCTGGGGCTAAACTATCTAACAGACATGTTTTTGCTAAAATAACATTGGAATCCTTAGGGCTTTCCTTTATGCATAATTTTTATGTAAATTTATGGGAGTAAGTACAGATGACTTCAACTAAGGCTCGGGACCTCTACAAGCGGATCTCAGAGTGCAAGTTCAGGCAAGTTCAAACTTGGGTCTGCCTTGTTACAAAGGGTGGAGCAACTTGCTCCTGCTGCTCTCATGAAGTTCAGTGATGTGCCCTGCCCAGCCATGCTTCAAACAGATGCTTAGTAAACTTTTATTCTAGTTCAGACGAATGTTATCAAGTTATGAATGCTGGAAGGAATAGTAAAGATCTTTTAAAAAAGAAAACAAACAAAAAACTCCAAGGTCCTGGAAAACTGTAGAAATGTATAATTAAAGGGAAACTGGGCCTGGTGAATGCTGTTAGCTGCAGAGAAAGAATAACTTTTCCATTGTGGAATAAATACACAGGTCAGGGACCAAGTGCAATTTTCATTTGGCTGGTATAACCCAGCAATCATTCAGTATCCACATCTGTTGATCAGGAGAGTCCTGCTCACAGAAAGGCTGCAGAATTGACAGCAGTGCTTGTTTCATCAAATTAAATAAAGGAAAAAGACACTGTACTGATGGATGACTTTTCATTCAATTCTTTGCCCTCAGTTCCTTTCTGATAATGCTCAACTCTGTGAAGCAAAATGGAAGGAAACCCAATGGTTAAATGTGCCACTGTGGAGCTTCATAACTCTAATATATCAGGGAACAACAAAGGAAGCCAATTGTCATTGTAGGATGTTTCAAAAAGGCATGGATTTGCACAGGGCCTCATAACACAGTATAATAACATTTAGCTAAATGGAGTCACTCTTGCAGGGTACTGCAAAATGAAGAAGATCAAACCCATAAACCAAGGATGCCCAATATAAAACAGAGAATTAATATAAATTTTAGGATGTCATTAGGACTTAGGTTGAACATTAACTAGCAAAATATTGCTCACTTACAAATCGACTACTGTTTAATGTCCCTGATAGCAAGTTATGATTCTAATATTATCACAGATGAAATTCAGTTTAGTATCAAATTTTGTTCTAAAGTGGGAAGGCAAGAAATGTAGTTAAAATGTGTCTAATCATGAGATTTTTTTAATGTCAGCTGCAATATAAACTTGCACAGAATTAAATCTTTAGTCCACAAAGACTAAACATTAAGAATAATTCTATATATTATGTTAAAAATTGTTACTGAGATTAACTGTGAAAAACCCCTACAAGGGACCCCAAAAGAACCCCCTTCTCCCCAAAAAAAAAACTTAAACCCCAAAACCCAGTGTTCTTTATCTTCTAATATTCCTTGGAATATATTTGTTGAGCCTGGGTTCTCATTTTAGCAGATACAAGAGAAGGACAAAGGCTATTGCTGAACATTTATTAAAATGCTCTTCACGTTTCAGATGAGAACTGACCAAGTGTTTTGCATTAAACATCTTCCTCCTTCACATATCTTGTGAAAATCTTGTTCTTCCACTGTGCCCACAAGGGTCTCTTACATATGCTGAATAGAGTTTGACTCTCCCTCACAGCAACTTAAAATCAGTGAGGCTGCTTGAAGAGAAAAATACTACTCTGTGTGAATAGGAATACAAGAAGCAGGACATTACAGCAGAGGCAGTAGAAAAATAGTGTTGTGTATATTATATAGGTGTATATCTGTGCATTTCCTTTGCTGGTTCCTTCACAGATTGAATGAATTCTGGTGCTTAGCTAGAGAATTGAAAGCTGAATATGACATGCATATTCTCCATTATTCTAAACACAACTAAGGGTAATTGTTGTTGGAAACTATAAATGGTTATGGTGCTATACAGAGTCTGGGCAAGTAAGTATAGAACAAATAGGAAGCTTCATGCAAGCTTCAACAAATAGGAATTCCCATGCAAGTCCATAGCACACAGCTCACCCACGTGGTTACTTGTGGTTTTGCATGTTTTCAGCTGCCCCACAAGGCACACTGCTGAACAGTCTTTGAACCTTTTCTGCACTGATTTTTCATTCAGTGTTTGTTGCATGAACCTTTTCTGGTATCATGAAAGCCCTGGTTCCTCTGAAGGTTAAACTTTCTCTGTTTGATTCCTTTAATTTCTTTGCAGTCATGTTCATTTTGAAGTTTTCAAGCTTATACAGGAACATTTCTCTTGGGTCTGTGATGATTTGCTCTTGCTATCTACAAATACTTGAAAGGAAGCGGTATTGAGACGGGGGGAGGTCTCTTATCCCAAGTGACAAAAAATAGACAAGAGAGAAGGGTTTCAAGTTGTGCCAGAGGAGCTTTAGATTAGACATTCAGAAGAGTTGCTTCCCTGCAGGGACTGTCAAGCACTGGAATAGGCTGTCCAAGGAAAGTGGTGGAGTTACCATCCCTGAAGGTGATTAAAGGATGGGCAGGTAGGTGTTTATAGACATGGTTTAGTGGTGGACCCAGCACTGCTGGATTAAAGGCTGATCTTAGAGGTCTTTTCCAACATAAACCATTTTATGATACTATCTTTCCATTTTATGAACTCATTTAATCAGCCTTGCATGATACTGAAAACTCATACAAGCATATAACTTCTAGATATTTCAGATTATTCCAAAACTGGCAGGAAGAATTGATTTTATAACATTTTTGCTTTTTTTCACAACTTCATTGTTCCTTCAATAATGAGAATGCAATGTTTCATTTTTGTATTTCCATGAAAAAATCTGAGCAACTTTAGTGAACGAACATCTGTTCTGAATGCACAGCAGTTACGTTTGCCTTCAAATTAGGTCATTGCTTAGAAGAAGAGTTCCCTTCATTACCATGCTTAGAAAATTGAAGGGAATTGGTCTCTTATGCTTCAGCTCCATTATCCAGCAGCTGACTAAAATGTCCTCTTTTTCAGAAGTGTTGAGCTCTTTCGGAGTCCAGTGTTCAAGTGCGACAGAGAGCTTAAACCACATCTGCTAAAGAGACTCAATATTGATTTTGAAACTGTAAGCAGGAAGGCTTTGACATTTCAAAGCAATATTACTGGGCAGATTTTTTTATGTAGTTATGATCTTTCTGAAAGTGGTTTTACCCTTTGGAATGGGGAATAGCATCTTTGGGGGGCAAATGTGTTGCATAGGCATGATTAATTGCACTACATACTGTCATTAAGTTCTCCAGGGTTTTTTCACCCAGGAGCAGTGGCTGTTACAGAACTGTCCCAAAATGCATTATTATACTCTCTGACCCTCCAAAACAAAGGTTGCATATGAAATGCCTGTGACTCTTCCTGGACCATTCTAGCTCTCAAGCTCTTCCAGAGAGTCTTTTGAAGAGGGCCAAAGCCATCTGACATGGCCCAAACGGCACTGGAATAATTTAATAGTGCAAATTTACAGTGCGGACAACTAATTTCCACTGCTGAGCCTTCCGTGCAACTCTTTAACTTACAGACACAGACATATCTGTAGTGTCCAGACATGCCATCACTGACTTCATTGATGGAATTTATGCCATAATTGCATGTAAACCTCTGAAAAAAGTATTGTGTTGTGGGATATGGAGTCCACACCACAGGGTGCTTTACAGCTGAGGAACTGAGATATGGCAGAAATAAAGCATGGACTCCTACACGCAGCTATTTTAAGCTTTAACTGAGAAAGCAATTTTCAAATTGCCTCTGTATTAGATAAAGCTATAGAAGAATCCAGGGGAGAGTTTATTCATCCCAAGATAGAGATGTTTTAGAGGGAGCCTGAAGTCCACCCAGGCCTTGGCTGGGTTACACTCTTTCTCCATTGATAAGATGGGACAGAACTCCTGGTTTAGTTGCTACAGCCACATCACTGCTGTGGGAGACAGCAGCTAGGCTGGAATAACTTGCAAAAATTGCATGCTAAGTCAGTGTCAAGCCTGACAAAAAGGAAGTTTTTTCAGCCCTAGGCAAGATAAGGTTGGTCATATGATGTTGGGATAGATACAAAGGATCACACAAAGGATGCTGAGACTTAAATATTTAAAGTTTTATTCATGGAGTCTGTAGTTGATGGCACACACCCACTCTAAAGTTACTGCTGGGAACAATACAAAGGAGAGAAAGAAAGAGAACAGGGAAAACAAAAGCTTTCACCCATGGATGGCCAAAAAGAGGTGCAGCGGGATCTCCAATGCAGGTATCTTTGGGTGATCCTCTCCAGGTGATGCTAATGATGATGATTTTCCTCCATGTTTTTCCATAGTGACCATATGCCTTTCATTGTGACCTATTCAAATTCCCTTCTGGATATTCCTGCTTTAAAAGGTTTGCTCTGAATGAGCCCAAGTGTTTCACAGTGAGCTTGCGTATATAAGTCCAACTGGAGGTTCAAGTCTCTGTTAGCCAATATGTTATTGACTAATTTATGCTTTTCCTTTAATGTAAACTTCAAGCTACAAAAGAAAGGGTGGGGAAGAGCAAGGGGAAGGAAGGGGTCATTCTTACTCTGGTGACAGTTTCTTCCCATGAGAAATCAGAGATAACAATAAGGCCAAGGTTTGCAGGTGCAACACATGTGAATAACAGCACGAAAACAACAGCAGGAGAAAGATTAAAAATAATGAAGCAGTTGTGGTGAAAGTTAACAGACCTGCAATTGGCAGAAGACAGGCTACAGAACTGCAAAGAAAAGGACCTGAGGAATACAAGGTGAAGCCATTCTGCAACAGCTTGGTGTCTGCTGTCCTCTCTCCACTTCAGCTGTGTTGTCACATCCTACAGCACCTCTGTAAGGAGCAGGTAGGAGTAACAAAGGTTTTTCTGTGGATTCAGGTGATCATGACCATAGACACAATAGTCCCATGTTCATCAGCAGGGTATAATTGTCTTCTCTTATTAGACAAAAATTCTTAGACTGCTTTATTAGATTTAATCCATCTGTATTCAAGACTTTACAGATATCTCTTCCATTAAATTTATTGGAAGTTATACTTTTCTTATGTTCACAATCACAGAAAGTCACAGAATCAATTTCTGTAAGAGAAGGTTTGCAACCACAGATTTATTCTCAGGCCAGCTAGACATTTAAAAGTCTGTTCCTGATAAATCTGTGATTGCCTCCACATTCACTTATTTTACACCATCTCAGGATATAGCCCTCTGGCTACAAGCACTAGCTAACTGCTGTTCCAAGCCATAAAATCCATTACAATATTAACTTGGCATGTGCTCTGTACAATAACAATTTTCTAGGACAGTAAACTTTTTGAGGATAGTAAACTCACAATATTTCCCTGGTTGCACTTATATATTTCAGTCTGCTGCCAAGTGCTGCAGATCGTCCTGAATCTGGCAAAGTTCCACGTTTTAACAAAATTGTTGGTGGTGTGTATCATTTCTTTACTTACAATCCACTTGGAGATATTTATTATTATTGCTCAAAGATGTCAAGTTTAATAGAAAGAAAATTCCAAACAGACTTGAGAGTGGCCCTTCTTGCATTTGCAATTGTGAGACTCCAGCTGGTACAGTGACCACCACAGAAAGCTCAGTATAAGCCTAGAGGCAGGAAGCTGTGAGGAGAGCAAAGCAGCAGCAAAATGATGGCACTTGTCACTCACACAACAGAGTCCCAGAATGTCTAACCACAGTGGAATTTGGAGGAATTCAGCCTGAGCAGGTTTAGGGGGCTATGAGAAGCTTCTGTCAGTGAAAGGTGATGTGGGAGACCATGGAAGGGCATTTGACTGTGTACATAACAAATGGCTGCTGAAAGCTGATACCTTCTGCAGAGTGAGATGGCTTTGCTTGCATTTTGTATGAGATGTTATTCTTTGAAAATACAGGTAATGGGGCAGGCCTGGGGCAGGTTCAGCAAATTTTTGAGTGACAACTAGTGAAAGAAGCTGTCAGCTATTATAGGAAACCTGTGCTGAGATGGGGACTGATAAATACTGCTGGCCACATCAAATACTGAAGGCTGGTAGCAGTTGACTGAAGCCTCTAATTCCTTCAAACTGAGCTGGACTTGGTCATAATGACAGATACACTAATTAGTCCCCAACACCAAGAAAGTACTTGTCAGGCCCCTAGAATGGATGGCAATTGTTGTACAGGATGAAAAGGAACAGGTGGGGAAAATTCTGTCTGTGTAGACACACGTGTAGATCCATGCAGAAATTGTATGTGACATGTGATAAATATATATAACATAATGTAGTAGAGCATGAAGTATGCAGAAAGGGGAGGTGATAAATTTGGCTGAGCACTCCACTGGCTGCTCTTGGACAGGGCTGTGCTGCTTTGCTTGTGGCCAGTCTGCCTGAACCAAGGAAATGTGAGTGATTGCTTGGGTGCCAAACTGAATTCATAGCACAACAGAGCAATGATCATTTCTGGAGAAGACAAAATCTGAAGAAAAGTCATTAAATCACCATGGGTTACAAAATCACCTCCTATATTCAGTTATTCTCTGATGATGATCAAAGTGGGGAAATATAATCAGAGGTGCATAGAGTAAAACTTACTGTTCTAACTTCTGGAAATCTTCAGTACTGTAAAAAGATAATCTCTCTCTTCTCTCTCTCTCTCTCTCTCTCTTTGTTTCTCTTTCCTTAAAATTTCAGTGAACTTCCAGAAGTTCCATGGAGGGATTCTCATGATGTTCCATATCCTGTGATGCAGAGTCAGGGAGGCACAGATGCAGCTCCTGTTTCATGGCTGTGTAAAAGATGGGTAGAAAGAGACGATGTCTACAGCAAGTATTGGCCTGGTTGCAGGCAGTACTTGTGGAAAATATAAGGATGAAGTTCTTAAGGCAAGTGAGTCAACAATGACCTCCATCAGAATTCAGTTTTCAATTCTTCAGCATCTAAATATTTCATGTTGTACATAAAACAATGGTGACTTCAGGGACAGTTGGAATTTGTTTTCTCCTCAAAGAGGTCTTCTGCATTGCTTTTTTTGAATTTTTATTTGGTTTCTTGTTGAGCAAGAGGACTTTAATTATTCATTCTCTCATCCTTGCCCAGGATTACAAGAAGTAACAGCTTGTTGCCATTTTCTTGCCTCCAGTCCACCTGAGACACTCAGGCTCTGACTATAAGATCAGCCTTGATTAGATTTCTACAGATATGTGTATTGAGGCGAGCTGTACGTCATTCTGCACTCAGCTTCTGCATCTCAATTTTGAGAATATTTATTATTAATATCATTGCTGCTTATCATCTCTTCTGATATTAAGACTGTAAAGCCAGGTAGTATTTGACTTTGAAAAGTCTATTCAAAGTTGTACCACCAATTCAAAAGTTTTATTTCCCATAAAAAATAAACTTAGTATGCAGCAGAATAAATGAACTGGACTCACCTGTTGATAGATTTTTTTTTGTAATCTGATACTCAGAGTACTGTAGACTCTTGCAGAAAGAATACACTCCCAAAATTAATTTGTGAACACTTGAAAAACACACTTTATGCTTACACATAATTCATATGTGTTTCATATTATATCCCTTTGCAAATCATGTTAAGAACAGAATATGAAAAACTATGAATACAATACTCTGAAAAGAAGTTGCTCAGGGAAAATAAGTTGGCAACAGATGATTACTAGACTAGCAGAAAATATTACTCTGAGATCCAGTACCTGAATTCCAATTTTGATTCTTGAGAAATTGCATTAAAATGAATGATGGGACTGTATTAACTATGAAAAAAATTCGGCATGGATGAGTTTCATTTCATTGCTGGTTTATTTTTTTTTTTTTTAGTGGGGGAGGGGTGGGACTTCAAAGTTTTTTTCTAAAATGAAATCATTATCTACTTAAAGCTGGAATTGCCTCTAGGAAGTCTTAGAAGAGCCTTCATACAAAGAAAAGGGTACAACCAGGATGTGGCTAACCTTGAGTGAAGCCAGTCAACATGTCCTGATTTAAACCACTGAGGGATCTGATTTGCTTCTCTTCAGGCTTGGAAATAGGTTCAGCCCCACTTTAGGTAAGTGGTTGCTATATCCCACTTTCATCTCAGTGCCTTCCATGGGGAAATGCCAGGTAGCTCCCTGCAGTCCAGATTTGGGCAGAGCAGAGTCCATGGCAGTGGGCAGGACACAGGAAGCATTGAGGTGCTCTGGGTCGGCTCCTTGCACCAGCCTGACTTCTTAACTGTGGGAGCAACAATCAGTCAGGGATTCAATTTCAGACTGTGAGATAAGTCTTACTTGGGGTCAGATTTCTCACTTTGGGAAACCTGTAGCTAGCAGATGGTCAGAAAAAAATAAACAAAGACAACTTCATATACATGAAGTTGGTTTTGGTCCCCTAGTATGTCTTAGGGAATTCCACTGGATCCCTGCCCCACTCAGTTCCAAGACACTCTTTTGTAGCTAGGCATCAAGTTGTGATTCCAGTCTGTCCTATTTCCTCCTGATGTACTGGGCCCCTGGGCTTGAAAAGGAGGGTGTTTCCTACTGTGCTGCCATTTTAAATTCCATCTTAAGACACAATTTGAGCTCTGGCTGCTGCATATCAAGTAACAGCTATATTTACTATGCAGGAAATATCTCCATAAGCAGTGAAATCCACTCTCATTACAATGTTTTAATTCTTGGCTTGTTCTGACCCCTATACCCTGAGGCTAAGGAAAGGTACTTTTTGATGCCTGTCAGAAGTAGCTATCTCATGAGAAAGGTGGATGTTTTCTGCTCAGGATTTTAATTGGGGGGCCAAGCATATCTTCACAAGGACAAGTCACTCATGCCCTTGGGGCAGCCCTGATAAGTATAATGCATTTTTTCATAAGTGGAAGCTAAGTAAGCCTTTTCATATATATTATCTGCCAGTATAATTAATAGATGCCTGTATTTATGTATCAGAGCTGAGTGGTGATGATAAAAAAAATTGCTTAGTGTTCAATGTGTCAAAATATTAAATAAGACTCAGATACTCTGAGCCCCAAAAGGCTGCAATAAATATTCCCAGTTTTCCACTAGTTTCCCTTCTAGCTGTCACACTCTCCTCTGTTCTGATTAATAGAATCAACCTTCTGAAAGATAAGAAAATACTTTTCAATGGTGAAGTAGAGCCTCTGCAGTGAATGCATATTCTCTTCAGTCCAGAGGAAGCAAGGGATGTAAGAGACTTTAGAATGCCTTTCAACAGGAGATTTAAGCATGTAAACAGACTTTGTGAAAGATATTTTCCCCCATCTCATCTTTCTTCCCCCTTTCTGATGGATATGCACTCATACTTTGTTCAAAACCTACATCTGTTGTCTTTTACACTAATTTTGCACAGATAGCAGCTTTCACAGATATTAGGATGGCAAAACCCATACCTCAGAGGTGTTTTGCATTGTTTTCAAACTATCATTTTGCATTGTTTTGCATTGTTTTTAACCTATCATTTCTCAGCTTTTCCAGCATCTTTGATCACATTGTGAATATGGTCCAAAAGAAGTACTTTCACTCACTCTAGCACAAGAAGAAGGCAGATTCCCTGTGGTCATGGAAGAGTTGTTCACAGAAGGATAAATTCTTTTGACAAACCTTCAGGTGTCAGCTAGGTCTCTAAAACAATTGACCACAGCTGGCAGTTGCTGTTCTTTCCATCTTGGACAAGAAGTCTTGTTCCATAAGCCTGTCTGCACAGGCTAGGGGTAGACTCAGTTCAGACCATGTCCTGATGTTGCCCTCTGCAGCTTTGCCATGGAGTTTATAGGAAAATCTCTTGTACCTGTGGTCTCAATTAGCCGTAACTTGCATTGCCATTAGTTAAATGCACGATCTGTATGGATCGTATTAACATCCCCAGATGCTTCTGGCAACAAGGAGCATGAAGGTCTTTAGACAGTGACCATGAACTCACAACTGTTATGTTGGTGGAGGTGAGTTTATGTATTGTCAAAAGTGAGGTTTATTGCTTGTGAGGAACCTGACATTACTTTGTTAATTTTTTCAGACAAGCTTCAGGCCATCTTCATCTCCCTTAGTAATAGATGCTATAGAGTAGACATGAGTACAGTTTAAATTCCAGAGTTTTAATCCTTAGGTAGATATCCAGGTTTGGAAGAACCTGTTTATCAGAATACGGAGAAGGAATATATGATGATCTCAGGTACACACTTCTCAGATATAAGCAAGTCAGGGGAGTCTCAACTTCTTTGCTTCTAGACGTGCTCTCAATAAAAAAACACTTTAATAATAGAGGAAAGACTAGTTTGAAGGAAAGACTTGTTATTAATAAGTCATGAAAAGGAGGAGGACCGAGGGCCGCTTTCATGGGTTGGTTAAAGTGTTGATAATGTTGGCCCACAGGGGCACACTAGGGAGTACTCAGGGAGCATTGGCATCTGCTTTTCCTCAGACTGAATGTTCTTTCAAGCCAATCAAAAGGAAAGGTACTAGTGGGAGAAAGAGCAGAATCACTGAGCAAAAGAATAATGCTGTCATTAGTCAGAAAAGCTGTAGACTACTCATGCCCAGGTTCTTGCTCTTAATATTTAAATACCTGAGAATTTGCTTGCACTGTACCTTGTCAAGCTTTAAGTAAACAAATCTTTAACAGTCAGGGCAATTTAGGATGTTCTGTAGCTACAGCCACTAGGGACACACCACAGACATGGGAAATCCCACACAACAGTGACTACTGCCAGGCTGGACTCCAGGATGAGGATGGCAGTCAGGTATTGTAAGAAATACAAGCCAGGGCTTGATGTTAAAAATATCAATGCTGTTTTAAAATTGGTGGCTGTGGGAAAGATGAATGATCAAAGTCTAGGCAGTCAGAAGAACATGGAAAACAGGAGGGAACAGGGGGTCCAGACCAAAGCCAGGTGTTCAGTCTTGAAGTGTAAATCTTGGATATTGGTGGTCACTCTGAAATGAGGACTCAGGACCCCAACGTCAGTATTCAGAGGAAGCACTCATGGCCGTGTGGATAGAAGATGGCTACAAGGGTGAGACACATGCCAAATACCATACTGAGCAGCAGAAAGCACTTGGCTCACATAACACACCTCACACAGCTCTCCTGGCTGGCCTATGAGCTGGAGCAAGGTTCCTCTTGCAGAGCTCAGTTTCCCGGGGCCTGACAGTGGCTGAATTGCAACACAAAAATCTCTCACCAAATTTGCAAAGAATATTCATAAAAATGAATGTAAACATTGATCCCTGAAATCCAGACCCTATATTTGTGTTTTCAAGTGCCTTGAGAGCAGGACAACCAGCCATGCCTTAGAAGTGGGGGAATCTGTCTGAAGCTTCTCAAAATTATATCCCTGTAACAGCATTCATTATGAATGTATGTTCTTTTATTCCATCATGGATCCCTGTGGATCTCAGAATAAAGCAATGTGTGACCTTCATGGTGGAATTAGACCAGCCACAAACAGCTTGTAGGACAAGAGTGGTATGACAGTGCTGAATGGTTTGGTACTTGTAAAGAATTTGTTCTAAATCCTTGGAAAAAATAGAAAGAATAATCTGTTTCAGGTATTTTATTTTTCCTTTGGGAATATACTAGAGCAGATTATGAAGTCTTGGAATGAATTTGTTCTTAGAGCATATGATCCTTTGAACATTGATCTCACTACTCCAAATGAAGATCAATACTTTGTGAACAAGTTACCAAAAGACAAATGTTGTGGAATTATTCCTTTTTTTCTCATGCTGTGCTCAATTCCAAGCAGCAGAGATGCCACATTTTGTTATTAATGATCCAAAAGTGAAATGCAGTAAATGACTGTATGTGAGCCTTGTCCTAATGCAAATCACATCAACAGCCTTTAAAAGGACATAACTCTGGGACGTGATGAATCTGTGGAAACAAATATGCAGCCTGTGTGTAAAAGAAGTATGTGATGCCACTTGTCCTGGTCTTCATCATATTCATGAATGTCTGCTCTTGTCTTGTTTCTGGAGTCTTTCCTTCCTGTGTTCAAGCAACAATACCTCAGAGACCTGTCAGCAATGGGCTGCCTTCAAGGATGGAAAACGTGGTCTGAAGCAATGGCATTGCAGTAGATTGGGAAAAGCTTGGTGGCTAATTAGCCAGAATAATGATTTGTACTATGAGGAGATAGGGAGACTTTTCTTTTTAAGACCTAAGTGACCTAAATTTCCAACTCCTTTCCTTTATGGTGCCATGATCTGGCAGGGTGGATGCAATATTGCTTACAATCACATATGCTAGCCATGCACATTGTTTAATTGGCCTGAACCAATTAGCTAATTGTAAGAATGGTTTGAAAAACTAACACTGATATTCATGGAGTCTATCAATTTGTCTCCTTGGAAGAAGAATCCCTTAAATTAACCCAGTTTACAGACTACTCTAATCTTTGTTCAAACAGCATTTCCACTGTTTTTGGTACAACCCTACCTTCAATGTAAAGTCTTAGGAGAGACTGACTGGAAATTGACCATCTAAAAGCAAATTGGGGAAAATCCATTATGCTTGTTTTTCTGAGAAAACATAGTAATTGTTTTACAAAATTTGAATAGGAAGATGAAATCTACCTTGAAAGAAATTCACAGGATTTTCCTGGCTTAGAGTAAATATTAAATTATGGCTTGATTATTTTCATATGACATTGCAAGTGGCTAGTAATTTACAGGACTTATCTTGAAAATTGGTAAATATCCTCAGTGTCCGTTAAAGGCAATGGTATGGATGTAAAAGTTAGTACTAAAAGACATGGAGTTCCTGCTTGTTGATGTTTTAAAATCACATTGTTTTGAAGCTTGTACTATGACCAAAAATTGCTCTTGAAGAGACACGCCTGAATTATCTCCTGTCTTATCTCTTTCTTTTCCACAGCAGTCTTATTTAACCATGACTTATGTTTTGAAGCCATATCTCTCAAGCATAGCTAAAGGACAAACTGTCTGAAGAATCATATAAATAATAAATCCTACTTTTAAATGTCAACTCTACACAAACATCTTAAAGACCATTTCGTTTGTTTTTAAATTATATGGAATAATAGAATTTTGCAGAAAACCAGCCTCTATGGCATTTCTTTATATTTCATATTAATATCAAACAAGCAGATTTCCAGGATTGAAGCTGAACTTTCCATTCTCCCACTTGGTTTCTTCTGGGTATCCAAAACAGCTGTCACTTCTCCTGAAAACCAGTGGCCTCTCTGAGTCTTAAAAATTCTCCCCTCCCCACACTACCCCCACTTTTTATGCTAAATGAGTTATTTGATTTAAAACCTAATACTCTAAATTATTACTTCTATTTCAATTTTCTGAAGTGATTGTCTTAATTTCTCTTTTTTTGTGAGCCTCATGCTTCACATTGCATCCTGCATTATACAATCCACTGATTGATTTATGAATATTTCTCTCCAGAGCAAAAACCTAATTTGCCTTTTTTTATGAACAAAATTTTTATACTCTGGTGTTAGATTTGAAAATTCTCTCATCCATACTGATCTAATAAGTATTTCTGTCTTGTGGAAGCTAAGGATGCTTGCAGTAAATTCTGTTCTGAAAAGGGCATCCCCTGGAGGGTCCATAAAATTCCGATGGTTGCATTCCCTTTTTATTTAAAGTGAGGCAAAAAAGTTAGCAATAAAACCAGGAAAGAGGAGCATCTATACATCATCTGAGGGCTTATCTTGATGAAACTCGAAGTCAGGGAATAGAGCTCTGTTTTAAATTGAATAATCCTGTCCTCAAACATTTGGTGTACCACAGGTGTTTACTTCTCTGTTGTACAGTCATCCCACACACCTTTATTTTGATCTTCAGAATGTTGTAATTTGGGTTCTTTCCCCCCTTACTTCATGATCAGGAGAGATGTAGCATTGCTCTTTCTCTCTCAGTCCTGACAGACAGCCCTAATTCCCAGCTGCTAAGCTTGGCTTGCAGATGTCCTCAGAGACTCAGGGGCTCCACCCTCTCACTGAACCTCTTGTGTATTTTTCTATGGACTCATGGCACCCCACCCACAGCTTGAATGTTTGTACAGCATCTTTCTCACATTTACCACGTTCCTTTCTGTTAGTTTTATTTGTTTCTCTTCCTTATCAATATTGTTATTTTTCCTTTTCTCACAAGATCTTCTTGGGAGAAACCCATGAGTCCACTCCCATTTGTCTTTGTTCCCTGCTTGCTTTCTGCCCAGGAGGCCCATTCCTACCCAGGCAGCATCCCTGCGTCTGGGGAAGCCTTTTGAGAATTGGATTCCCTCTTGTAGGAGCAGACACACTGTTGGAACCAGATGCATCTGGGGATTCCTGCTTATTTGTTGTAGAGAATCATGAGTAGCATCTCCTGCCAGCTGAATATCCCCCAGACTGAAGAAGGACTGGTTGGAGAAGAGTGGTGTACACTTGTTTTCCTCTGGGACAGGATACATCTGTGGTTTTAATCTCTCCAGTGTTTCCCTCAGGGATAAGACTGGGAAGGACAGGACCATCCTCTGCCCACTCCTACCCCCTGGGTGGCTGATGACTGGAGAATAGATTATTTTTATCTTAAATGAGATTATTTTCATCTTGAGTAACTTCACTAATATAGCAGCAGAGCATCAGAGTTATTCTGCTGGCACGTTGTGCTTGTTAGTTGAGGTGTCAAACTGCTTAGAGCAGCTTTCCAGGACAAGAGAAGCCATGGGCTGGCACAGAGGATAAACTCAAGGGAACCACAGAGGATAGACTGAAGGGCACCAAAGCCCTTTGCTTGGGGCTGAGATGCAGGTCGTGGGGAAGTTACCTTTCACTCCTCCACTTACGCAAGGAGAAGAAGCTGGTCCTTTTATCTTTCTGTTTAGCACTATTTGGTTTCAAATGTCTAATGAGGTCTTCTCAAGTGTGTGGTTCCTGGTGACTGATACCATCCTTGGAGACAGGTTGCTAATGGAGGCAGATCCTTGTGCCATATAAACCCATGCAGGTTTCCTGCTTTCAGCAGAAGTACAGTGGCCAAGTGCATAAAATCACTGGGAAATGCGAGTCAGCTACCATGCAAATTGCCTTTCCTATCTCAAAGTGATTATAAGTTTGAGGACTGGATTAGAGAGTGTAAGAGTGCTTTTGCTCTACTAACTCCCTTAGGGAACAAAAGAATTGAAATGGGTAATGAAGTATTCAGTGCTTGCTGTTTGCTCCCTCCTGCCAGTTGTTTATTTCACTGAGAGCCAGCATGTATACTAAGCTTCCCTGATGTCTTTTTACTTTTTTTTTTTTTGTTTGTTTGTTTGTTTTTGTGGGGCTGCATGTTTGGGACAGAGGGGGTGAAGGTTCTTTAACCTGGTCTGTTGTTGGGGAATTGATAGTATTTCAGGTCTGTACCTGTATCTGGGACACAGGAGGATATAAAGGTCCATGTTATATAACAGTTAGAGTCATCAATTTCTTTTATATCATATCTAAAATTATCTTCTTTTTTTTTTTTTGTCAGCATGTATTCTTGTCTCTGTGACTCACTTGGTCTACTCAGATTAAGATAATGAGATAAAAGAAATATGTGTCATTTTGTTCACAATTATGCAACAACTCTAGTCACTGCAAAACACACCTCGATTGTCATAAGGTCCTTAAGGAATTATAGCATTGAGGTGTGAAAAAAAAAAAGGTGAAAACAAGCCATCATCGTGTTAAAGACTTCTGTGGCTGAACAGAAACACGAGTGTTTTTTCTGCTTTGGGTAGCTGAAAATCATTGCTTTTACTGACAACATAGTGCTCACCATCTTTATTAGCTAACCTATGAAGAACTGAGTATGCAGGGAAATTCTTTTACAGTTTGTACTTGACTGGGAGCTGTCAGAGCCTTTTCTTTCTGCCTTCCACTCCTGTCAAGTGGGAATAAGTTTAGAGCTGAACTGGCTCTTTTGCTGCAGAGTGCCACTGCTCTGGGACACAGTGCTTTGGGCACTGCTGCATTGGGCAGCAACTTGATAAAGCAAAGTAGCAGCAGCTTCCACAGGCAGTTGAAGCCTTTTCAGAGCTGAGAAGGAGAAAGGTGTTTAATGTGACTGATAGGTGAGAATTTTCATTTGGGTATAGGAGGACTCCATTTCCATCTTTTCCTACAGAGATTTTAATGCTCAGCTCTGTGTTCAGTGCTGTATGACTGCACTAATCAAACACTGGATTGGGAACATTTGGTAGCTGTCTGTCCCCTCAGTCTCCGTAAAGGCTTTCCCTAAGGTCCTTGGGACAATCTGGCTTCTTGAACAGACATATGCAAATAATTTGTCGTGATTCTATACACAGCTCCAGAAATTGTCCTGCTGGTCTGTAGCAGACACAAAACCACTGTCTGCTCTAGTTCCTTTATCAGTAGAAGGGCTTATATGGGTTGCTAAAATCAAACTGTAAAATGTAATAAAATTTGGTGGTGGATGTACTTGATGACTGATTAGTGCCTCCCTCTACCTCCAGCATTTTATCACAGGCTTCAAAACGTAGTTACATCTCTTATCTGTTGTAAACCTAGAAAGTTATATATGCTTAGCAATCCTGTGAATTATATTCTTGAACTTCAAGCATCTAAATGCAGTATTTGAGTCAGAAGGCTGATCTCCCCAGGCTCCTCACATAGTCAACAGAGAGAGAAAATATCTTCCAACAGGCAATTCGTGCATGCAAGTCATGTTCCTTCTGCAAATTGTCCTCTGGAGGAATTTCTTCCCTTCTGCTGTTTAGTGGGGTCCTGTGGCTGCCAGTCACCACAGCTTTTTGGGCAGCTTGAAGCCAGGCTGGAAACAAACCTTTGTCAAGGGCTGGGGTAGTACCAAAGGGCAGCTTTGAGGATGTGTCAGGGCTGAAGAGCTCCCCTTCTTTTCTCAGGGAATTAGGCAGATGAGTAGCTCAGAATTTCAGCACACCAAAGAAATGTTCTGGACTTCCAGGAAACATGTTCTCTGCAGAAATTCCTGTGCAAACCATCCCATCAGCCAGTTTCTGGGCTGGTTAGTGAAATTTTATAGCTCAGTTGGTTAGAGGTTGGTGCTAATATCACTGAGGTTGTGGTTTCAGTCCCTATATGTGCCACTCACTTAAGAGTTGGACTAGAATATCCCTGTGGGTCCCTTCCAGCTCAGAGTGTTCTGTGACATTCTGTGATAATTATTTGTAGCACCAGGGTGGGTGCAGATGAAACAGCACAGGCACAACTGCTCACTGTCCAGGGAAGGTAAAACATAGCCTCGTGTCTATAACAGATTGATCTTGCTCCTTTCCTCCCAAAATTGTACATATTCCATTAAGTGTCTGGGCTAAGAGAAGAACTTTTGGAGGGGTGGTTGTGTCATGCCTGAGGGAGTTGCTGAGGCTGAATAGGTTTCAGAGGATGTGAAATGAGCGGGGAAGAGGTGACAAGGTGGAGCTGACATAGACACAACCAAAACCCAGCCAAAAATGGAGAGTAAGAAACCAGGATACAAATATGATAAGAGAATTTTTAGTACCAAAGGGAACTGATTAGAGTTTGCTGCCAGATGCACTTAACTGGCTGCAACCAAGTGTAGGAGGAGACCACCCACCTGTGAGGGTACAGACAGTAGGGGAAAAAGTGGTATCAAATCTTTGGCTTCTTTTCCTCACATACTACATTTTTTTTTTAATTTTGAAAAGTTTTTCTCAGTTTTGTTCCTTTTTTTTTTTTTAATAGAAAACCTTTGGGCATTGTGGAATTACATTCTATGAGAAAAAGCCTTGGTTACTCAAAGTTCCATCTGACATGGCTTATTGCTTCCAAAGTGTGGAAGCCAGTTGTGGGAGGGAGTGAATATCAGAGATGTGTTCATCCAGGCACCACACTGCTTCAAAAAAATATTAGTCTGCTGAGTACAATATCTCTAAAGAAATTGTTAGTGCTTTACAATATTCCCGACTCTTCAAAATTTGATTATATTTTGACATTGGGATGACTTTAATTTGCAAGTTTTCATTCTCTATTCTATCTCCAGCCTGTTTGGACAGATGGTCAGTACCTGCAAATGAAAACTAGAGCTAACACAAGTATGAGTGTCACCTCCTATCTGCATTTCATAGTGGAAATGGCTTTTTCGAGTCTCAGGTGAAAAATAAGATCCTCATAAATAGGAATTGAAAGAAGTAGGACAAAAAAAAAAAAGGCAAAAAAGAGCCAAATGTGGTACTGATTTATTCACTAGCTTATACCTAAATTAGTCTTATGCTCATAGGTGTACCAGAAGGGAATCTTTAACTCAGATATGTTCATGACTCGTTTAGAAACAGAATTTGAAGTGCAGAAGAAAGAAATTCAGCTTCCCTCCCTCCATCCTCTAGAAAAAGGCACATCTTCAGTTTTAAAGGTTTTCTATTTTTTCATCTGAAACACTGGAGTAGTAGGTGCTGTGTGAGTCGATACAGGCAGGCACCTGGCACAACCACAAACTTGTGTCACATGGAACATGGAGTAAATTTATTTCCATTGCCGTGTGAAGTAGGGGACCCCCAAGACAACACATGGACAGGAGTGCTCAAGTGGAGACACAGGCACCATTAAACCTAGTCCATGACTGGCCTGCTGTTCACACAGGCTTATCAAGAGTCACTCAAGGGATTTACTGACTCCTTGCCAGTCTTCCACTTCTACTCCATTCCTCCCAACACTTACCGGTTTACAGCTAGAGAACTGAGATGTGGAGAGCTCATGCCCTCTAAAATCACGGGCATTTTAATGGAGCAGAGTCAGCTCTGGAGCAATTTTCCTCTGAATTTGTAGGACTATGGAACAGGGCCGATTCCTTAGACTGTGTCAGTAAAAAAAAAATGCAGATAAAAGACGGGTAGGCAGTGGTTTAGTCGCAAGCATGGTTTTTGGCATGGTTCCAACCCATGAGAAAGTGAGGGATCATCTGAGACTGTGACTATCCTGCAGAAAGAAGCATGGACATAGCCAGCATGTTTTGGAGTATAAGAGTTTTTCTATATATGTCAAGGTGAGCCCTTTGCTCTTACTCCTAAATTATGAAGAGCCTTTGAATGCTAAGAGGTTCTCTTTCCTTTCAGCTCAGGTGGTGATAGGCCTTATTTGAAATTCTTGAGTGAGACAGGCATGTGCAACAGCAAATTAAGATAATGTATCATTAGTACTTTTCCATTTTCCGTGTCATGATGCACCACTTACCAAGGTTTTACTCATGTTTTCCTTTTATTGACTTCTCTGTTTTTTCCTGTGTGTTTTTTCCTGTGAGATTATTGAGCCCAGAGATAGGCAAAGAGACAGAAATTGAAATATCATAAAGCTAACAAATTGCTATAGGAACTACAGAAAACAAAGACAGGAAAAAAGAAGCTTAACACTAATAATGAGCACTATGTGCCCCCTCTATCATCATCAAATATGTGATGATTTTGTACCCTTCTACACAGGATACAGCTGGAGCATGAAGTCTGTAGAAACGTGATGTCTCAAATCATGCTAGAATTCAGTAGCAAATCTGTTACAGAGCTGTTGGAAGTACATGGAATCTGGACTGTCACACAGGAAAAGGTGTATGGTGAGCAGGGTTAGAATAGGAGACCTGGGCTGGGGTAATGAAATTGTTACAAACCAAAAATGGGAACTTAGCAGCTGAAAGAAATATTGGAAAGGAAAAAAAAAATCTCACTGTAAGGAATGGCTATGGCATGAATAAAAATAAATTGTGAAAAAGGTAAATTGGAGTTTGGGGAATGTGAACAGAGGGACTTCAGGTAGAAAGTACATAAGGTCCTGAGCTCCTTGCACAAAGGAAACAGTTAAAATAGTTACCATCAAGAAAAAAGAGCTTTGAGGCCAAAAGTCTTACAAAGAGAGCAACTCTAAGTTCCATAGAAAGGAAGGAGGAGGCATTCATGTCTCCTCACACAACAGATTTTGACTTAACCACTTGAGCATAACCAGGATTAAGAGAAGATATATTTCTCTCAACAAGTACTGCAGGAGTAAAAGCATCTCCTAGTGACTTTAGATGTTTCAGTTAAAGGCCAATCTTGGCACAAGAACAACTGGGTATAACCTAATTTTCCATGAATTTAGTTTTTTGTTTAGTTAGAACAAGGTTTAAGGTTTTACAACTTTCTTGTAGTAAAGAGAATAAGATACTCTGTAGAGGACAGACTTTGTTTAATTCATGCCAGTTCTATGACTATATGTGAAAGGTTATACCTTGTGGCTGCCTGTGATATGCCAGGGATAGATGATCCAGGAAAGCCACTTTAATATTTCACTGAACATTTATAAAGCTGTATTGTGCACACTATTACAAGAGACTCCACTCTGCTGCCCTTCTCTGCTGAAGACAGTGGAATATGTTAATGGAGCAATTTGGTACTCTGAATCCAAATTCAAACTCTCTTTTCCTGGCAAAGTATTGTACCACTAAGGTATTGATAAGAAGGTAACATAATTTGAGGCTCTAAATCCCTATTTTGCAGAGGTGACTAGGCCCAGTTTTGAAGATGTGTGTCCAACTGATGGTTTGTGTTTCTGTGATGTTTTCTCTCAGGCACGAGGGAATCCCAGGGCTGGTGGGTGGGAAGTCAGAGTCTTTCCTTCCAGTGCAGTGTTCAGTGTTCAGCTCCTAACTCAGCTGTACAACCTTTAACTCTTAAACCTGAACACCTGGCTTCTAAGCACAGTACTTGACTTGTAAATATGGCATTGTGGAATCTCCCATCACCCGTGGGTCCTTATTTCACATCTACTTTTTCTTGTAAAAGTCCATTCACTGTGCTTTTTTGGGGATCAAAATGCTGCCCTGTGAGAATAAGTAACCTACTTGGATAGGAAGGTTCATGTTTCAATAACAAGAAATCTAATTCTGGCCTTTGAAGTACAATTCACTTTGACAGGAATGCAGGTTTATATGTGAGGTAATGTGACAATGTTAGAGACTTGGCGAATTACTTCAAGTGATATCCACGTTTTATGGAGAAGTTATGAGTTGTTAGGTTAAATGCCTGTGATGGACCACTGTGCCTGTGGCAGAAAGAGGTTTGTTCCCTATGCATCCCTAATCTCAGCTATAAGGTATACGGTGATGCTGAGCCACAGGCTTCCTAAATGGATGATACATATCCATTGAGAAGATGGCCCTTGGCAACGCCTTTCCTCAGTTTAGCTTCCAAACCACTTACAGGATTTTTCTTGTAAACACTTCCCCTCCTAAATAATGGATTCTGGGACAGTGATTGATTGTTCTGGCAAAGTTATGTTCATTGATTGCTAAGAAATTACTTTTCCACTCAGTTACTGCTAAAACAACAAAATAATAACTGTAGTCACAGTATTTTACAGCATTTTTCTAGATGGTTTACGCAGATCTTAATACCTGCCTGTCCCTACCTACTTAACCCTCTCTGCTGAATTTGCTGCTGGGTTGGTAAGGACGTGGAAAAGATGGTTAGAGGAGAGAAGATGACAGCCATTTTTTAAAGTTTTGCTTACCTGTTTTTCCAGTATTTTTGTAGCTGTTTTTCTCCTGTTGTGCTGGTTAATAACAATTTTGTCAGCATATTTAGTGAGTGTGTCCTAGTTTTTGGCTAGAACAGGGTTAGATTTTTACAGTAACTGGAGGGGGACAGACCCTGCTGTTATCCAATACCATCTCATCACTTGCCAGGGTTGTGAGTAAAGGTGTCTTCTCTGGACAAATCATGGGATGCTGGAAGGTGAAGGTTATTGTTTTATTTCCATGTAAATAGTTTCTTTGTCTTATACTTTTTGTTATTAGTATTGCAGCTGTTACTGTTCCTTTTCTTATCTCGTTGCTGTTTCCAGCAAATTGTTCTTATCTCAACCGTAATTTTCACCCTTTGTGTCTCCAAATCTCCACCCCATCCAACATCTGGTTGGTGAGAGTCTTGGCAGGGGCACTGAATTGAGGAGTGCTGCTCCTGAGCCATAACAGAGCTTTAGAAAAAAGGCAATACTCTGCATTAGTTTTGACAGGAAATTCCACAAAGCTGAAAAGGGTGTAATAAAATGCAATAAGAAATAGGATGCTTTTAAAAAATGTCTCTGTGTTTTAGTATTAGTTTCTGTATGCTTCTGCTTTAAGATAACTGCAATATTAATCTAGCAGAGTTTCTAAATTTTTCATGTGACATCTGTGGTACGTAGTAGGTTGAACACCAACATCAGAGAATGATTTGCTGTGACTTTTTTTAGGGTGGCCTGAGCCACTCTGATTCATATAAAAGCTATATATATGTCTTTGGGAAAGGCTGTCCTTTGATTCTTGCAAAAAACAAGTATTTCAAGAACTGCTTTTGAACAGATCTTCTGGAAGAGAGGATAGGACAGCCAAGACAGAATTTCATGGACCACCTTATTTGTGATGTCATAAAGACAGTGGCCTAACAATACCTTGGTCTTGTATGCTCTATGGGATGATGATGACTGCTTCCATAAAGCAGTGGTGTAAATGTGATGTGGCTGTCATGGCATGGCAAACCTCTCGCTATAGACTTTTCTTACCAATGACTGTTCATTGAGTGTCATCAGAACAGGGGCATCCTGGAGAAAAACCTCATGTGCATAATTGTGCATGTCTTGCATGTGTCTAGGGACTTTCTAAGAGAAGCTAATGGTCCCCATGATTAGGGCCAGAAAGTTCCTCTGAACAACACAGACCCACCTGGCTCTCAATGTGTAGTAGGGTCTGATTTGGGCTGTTAGTCTTCTTTGGCAAAACAAAAGAAAGATGACCAGAAACAACATCTCTTTAGCAGCTCCAGGTGCCAGACAACTGTTCTGGAGTGCAGCAGGAGCTGTGGCAAGAAAGAGTTGCCCACACACTATTTGCTTTCCTGCATGAGATTGTGAGACTCATGAACGCTCAGCAGAGGGGAAAAGGATGTACTGACAACTTGGACTAGCATGTACTCACAAGAGAACCAAAGGATAGACTCACAGCTCCTGCTCTGGACAGGCAGGAGCAGGTGCAGGGTCTGCTCCAGGAACTACCCAGTGTGCCACCAGCATCCCACAGACTCTGAATGGGACATGCCTCACTGTCCAGACCAAGGCTGTATTTGATCAACTTCTGCTTTGGGTGTTGAGAGACAAGAAATTATCCCCCTTCCCTTGAATTGGAGTATAACCTTGATGCTGGCTTTTCACTGCTGCTCTCAGGTCTCCCTCTGATGTGCATTCTTAGGAGTGATTTGCTGCATCTGAGCAGATGCTCTACTCCCTGTATATCCCTGGCCTCTCTGCATGCTTGAGTGACAGCTACCCTGTGACTCAAGAAGGTGGCTGAGGAGAGTAGTGAGGAGAAATGGCCATGAGGAAAGAGAACTTAGTTTAAAAAAAGTGTCTTGTATCTCAGTAGTTAAAGATTATTCCTTTGATGATTTTCACTGAGATAGAAATGGGAAGGAGCCAGAAGAAATGCCTGGAGAAGGAAAATGAAAGGTTTACGTAAAGGACAAAGTTGCTGTCTGCTCTTTTTGTTTTGTTTTGGTTTTTTTTTTGAGGAGTTTTGAGGATGCTTTTCTGGATTACATTAGAAGCTAAAAAATAAAAGTGTGGTCTTAAATACACTGGTAAGTTAGGTATCTCATCAATAAGAATACTGACTTTAATAGGCTCACATTTTCTTTATCTGGTCAAGATGTTCTTCACAACCAGTGAAATGAGATAGATAAGGAATGACTGTGTTTAACAGAAGCTTCCCTATCAAAGGACAAAATATGTTGCCTAGTCAGTTTTTCTCCAAAGTTAGCAAAATGTTTCTTTTAAGCTTCTCTTTCACAAGCAATGATTAATCAATCGTGGCAGTAGATAATAGTCATTGGCACTGCTCAGATTAATACCATGTCTGTATGCTGGTGGGATAATAAAGGAGGGCTAATTAAGGACTACAGACATGTTTCCAATTTCTTAATGTTGAAAGAGGCATCATAGTCTGAGATAATAATAGATGGTGGCTAATATTTGTCTCGGCCAATAATTAACCACAAAAAAAATGTCTTCAGAAATTTTATTATAGAAATAATTGCTAATATTTGTCTTCGAAGAAACAAATTGCATAGGATAACAGAAAAAATATCTAGACTTTTATGCAGAAGTACCAAGTGTATGACATTGGGGTTTTACTGGAGTTGGGAAGTGACTGCTGCTGCAGGAAGATGCTGCTCTGCAGATCAGGTGCTAGACTGTTCTTCTGAACCATGATAATCTCCATGTAGGTAGTGAGGATATTTTTCTATCTTTGAAAGTCTGACTAGCCCAGAAAACCTATAGTTTACTTATGCCTTGACATTGCCTGGTTTTATAAGAATATATCGAAAGATGTAAGAGAAAGCAAAAAAGTGTGTATTTTACACCTCCCCCTATACTTGCTCTGGGTTTGTTACATTTGTAATTTCACAAGATAAAAATGGTAGATGTTATAAAGTGAGAATGGCTGTTGCCAGTTTTGCCTGCCATGAACAGCCAATCCAGCCACACTAAGTTCACTCCTTTTGAAGTTTTAAAAGATTATATACAAAAAAATGACTATAAAAGGGTATCTATAGCAGCTCAGGAAAAGCTGTTCCAGTAAGTTAAGTATTCTTATATTAGGAAAAAAATTATCTTGATTCTAGTCTGAAGTAGTTTACTTTCCATTTTACCCTCTGAAGCATAATTTTTTTGTTATATTGAAGGGTCAATATCTTATTCCCAAATATTTAAGAAAAAGAAAGTATGGAATGGGAAATTATTTCTGGACTAGCAAATTCAGATCTCCATGATCTTTGGGAGTTGTGTCATAGATGGACATCCCACAGAGCACAGAGCATCTGTTACTGTCAATTGAAGAAGAAGACAGCAAGAAAGACGAAGATCAGCTGTCCTCCCTCAATGGAATTTACGTAAAACAAATAAATAGAGTCTTCAAGATGAGCTAGATCCTGTGCTTTAGAAGAAATCCTAGAAAAACAACCTGCCAGACCTAGTAAAGTAAAATTTCAATCCTGGCAGATCTGCCGGAGTGTTTAACCTTGGGACAAGATCTGCTGAGACACAATCCCTTGTTCCTAGCTGTGATCCATCTCAGCATAACTAATTATGCTACTTCTTCTGTTGCCTCAGAGGAAGGCAACACCTCTCTTCCATTCCTGAAAATAATCTGTGCATTGAGACAAAAATAAATCCATTATGTAAATATGGCAAACCCAGATGCAATCAGTAGACAGTAACAAAACTTTTTCCATCCCCTTTAGAAACTCCAGTAATTTAAAAATACAAACTTTCCCAGCCTCTGATTAAGAAAAGTAATCCAGCTGGTATTTTTATCACTAAGTTAACCAGGGTGAGGTCCTAAATCACGGTCTTTAAGATTGTTCTCAAACTCTTGTGACTCTTAAGACCAGCTTCCCAGGTACTTTCCTCTCACCACCTTCCTGTGTGATTTTTAACTTGCTTATTTTCAGTTTAGCTTCAAACTTTGGATTTTTTCAATCTGTATCAAAAACCAATCTGTGCAGGACCCTGAAAAAATATCTTTCATAAAAGCTGAAGGTCATTCTTTGCACGCAGACACTGTTTTAAAAGGAACATTACTATGAATGTCATGTTTTTGTTTAAAAATCCTGCTCTGTTGTTACTAGTAAGCCTTTCCAAGGAAAATAAAATAGAGATCTCCAGGGTTTTCTGGTTTTATTAGTCTTCATGTTTTGGAAGTGCTCTGGATGCAGTTGATTTCCCATATTCCTGTGTAGTCCATTAAGTTCTGTAAATGCTTCAGCACATTCCTAACTTCACCCATGGGAAGTGGCTACATGGCAGTAAAGGCAACAATTCACATAAACAGAATGCTGTGCAGGATTTTAGCAGGTTGCTTTCCAAGGCACACATTGCAATGGACTAGGGAATATTTAAAACAAAGAAGTGCAATTATGCATCATGAAGACAATCATATCTGAGCCGTCATTTGAAAAAAATTAAGAGTCATTTTAGAGGGAAAATTGCAATGGTTAAAGCGTCCCATCTTTCAATAGTTTATTTGAGTTTTGATTGTTCTCTGTTCTTTAACTTTTTCAGGTTTCTGTGGCTATCCTATAGCTGCAGATAAAGCAGGCTGGTGACCATTGCCAGCCCTGAAGCTGGCCAGTAGGACAAAGATGTCTTGGATGTCCTAAGGGAGGGTGGTGGAATCTGAGCTGCATGCTGGAACAGTTGCCTGGTCATGGTACCCCCACAACCATGCCTTGTTTTTTCCTGTGAGATTGTTAGTTGACCTAGATGAAAACCATGCTGAGGACCTGCTAATTCAGCATGCCCAGACCTGCATGTCATGTTCAGGCCTTTAATATGGATATAACTCGTGATTCTCTATCTTTACTTCAGCACACATACCTCCTCCTGTCTTGTTATACTAATCAGCAACTAGATTTAAAATTCTTAGCCTGCTAATTGAAAACGACAGGGATTTGTTCTGAAGAAGCATTCCTGAATCCATGACAAGGCATTGCTGCCAAGGGTAAAAAAGTGATTACAAATATATACTTGTTTCTTAGCAACCATTGAGAGCTCCCCTTTCTAATTAATACTGTACCGTTCCTTGAAAGCCTTATTAGTTCAAAGTACTGAAAGGTCAATTAATCTCAGTTAAAAATTGATGGTATGAATAATTTTTTTGTGAAATTCTGTCTGTGCCTGTGTTTAATCTTAAGGCAAGCAAGCAAGCTGTTTTGTTTTATCACTTATTTTTATAAAGAGCTTGAAAATACTCAAACACAGGACGTGCATGTGTTGTTCATCTGTGAACAAGAGAGACAAGTTTTCCTTCACTCAATACCTCAGTTCTCAGTAGCATGAAGGGGAAATAGCTTATTCATGAAAGGCATGATGAAGAGTTCCTCTCACTTTACGTGCACCAACCAACCCCAAAAGGAGAAGCAAGAGAGAGCACAGGCCTCTCCAAATTCTCCCAGCTTACTGAAGACATTTCATTGTCATTACTGAAACGACCTTCCTGTGTATAGACAGAGTGCCCAAGACAAAGCCAAAGCTGTGGAAATTGGGTCAGTGGCTGCTGCGTATCATGACTGAAGGGCAGCAGTCCCATTAGTGTTGTGACACATTTATGTTGCTGTCATAAGACACCATCTCTAGGGTAACAGCAGCTGATGCTGGCAGATAGTTCTAAGTGTCCTGCTCCTGTGTTAATATGAAAAAGTCCAGTTTGGAGTGGAGAAAAGGTTATGAAAAGACATTGGGTAGATGTTGATTGTACAAAAATCTGGGTTTTTAACCTGACATAATATTGGATTGGGTGAGGTGCTGTTCAGACATTAGACGAATATTGTGTGAGGCAGCAGAATGGGACTGCAGCACTTGAGGGCAGAAAAACCCACTGTTCTTCTGTCATCTGGCAAAGACTACATTGTTCAGAGCTCCTTGTGTCTAGAACTGCTGCACAGATGTAAGGATAAAGACAGAGGATAAACACGGAGGTGAGACTAAGACATGTTAGGTGTTTACAACCTGAACTGAAGTGTTTCCACTTACTCTATTATGTGGTGAGAATTAATTACCAAAGAGGAGGAAAGAACTTTCTTCCTGTTGCTTTCATTCAGAGTCAGATCCTGAATTGTTTGAAAAATCTCATTTTCCTGCAGAAAATTACTGAGTTACAACAGTGAGCAGTCTTCAGTAGTGCCTGGTGTAGTGTTGTGGTACTTCTTCCATCCAGCTCTATCACATGTTTTCCCTTCCTGGCAGTAAGGATGGCAATATAAACACTTACTCCAGAGTGCACTCCATGGTGCAGTAGCTCTTTTGGGGATGGCTGTTTTAGAACATTTAAGAGAATCACAGAATTGTTGGTGCAGTACTTCTTCAGACTGTCTAATCCAAACCCTCTGCTCAAAGTAGGGTCATATAGAGCTGTGTCTTGAGAGGTTCTGAGTATCTCCAAGGATGGAAATTCTCTGGGCAGCTTTCACCAGGGCTTGCCCATTCTGACAGAATAAAAACTGGCTCATGGCCCATCCCTCATCAGCAGTCTATGCATTCCCCTGATCTCCCACATCAAAGAGCCTTCTTCTAGGCACCAAAAAAAAGGTAAAAAAATTATCAGATTCTGAGATAATGGCTGAAGTTCTCGCTGTGTTCTCAGGGCTGCTCAATGCACAGAACACACAGCTGGGCCACACTGACTGAGCTGAACTGGGCTAAATGTGCACGTTGCCAATGCATCGGTGTACTCTCAGCAGCACAGAGCTGCTTTGTGCCCCTGAAAACAAATGCCAGAAGACAAATGGATTTGGTTTGTTATAGCTAGGAGGCTGATTGGTAGTGAAATTTATACAGAGGAGAAAAATGCCCATTTCCAGGGCATTTAGCCAGGGCAGCATAAAATACAGGGACTTGTATATATATAATATTTTGTATATTTATGTATAACTATTTATAGACAAAAAACCTCTTTCATGCCTGAAGTTATGTAGGACCATCAGCCATTGCTTGGGTGACCTGGAGGAGCTCTGCTTGGATCAAGGTGGAAATATTGGATCCACAGCTAGTAAAATCAATGAGGGTGACAATGGGATAAATTATTTTCAGCTATGGGAAAATGAAAATTAGAATGTCAGTGACTGTCTGGCTGAGGGAGCAAGGTGATAAGCTACTCCACTCAAACATTGCAGATAAACTGATTTTCATCTCTTGTAAAGAGAAGCAAAACAAATACTATGGAAATATTTAAATTTCAGGGAACTTACTGTATGATATTTTATCTAAATCTTCCTGAAGTCTCATAGAATTGAAACCTAAATTGTGCTAATAAGATCCTGAAGAACAGATGAATGTTTTCATTAGGGACAGATATCTTCTTTTTTCACTCAGCTTGAATAGCAGCAATTTATGCTCTAGGAGAAACAGGCTGTTTAAACTCAATTTCCACAGTATCCAATTATTATATATATCAGTTTATCCATAAAATCTCTACACTTGTGAGTATTCCTAATGTTTGATTACAATCTTGACATATCTATGTATACCTTTTTATTGCTGTTGCTAAATAAACCTTCAGAATGGCTAAAATTAAGTTAAGCACAAGGTACCAATACTTCTTAGTCCTGCAGAAGCATAAAGATAAGAAAAAAAGTCCCAATTCTAGATATCTGAAACTCTAAATCTGTAACACTGCAAAGACACTGGAGCAGAAGGAAATCCAGAGTAACTTGATATCATGGTGGCTATCAAGGGCAAGAATATACTATTAATGGAATTAATGGATTGTGCATGCAATCCAGTGTTCTACATGTATTCTACAGTATTCTACAATCTCTGTTGTGATCAGGTTTTGTTTTTTTTCCTTCACACATTTTCCGTAATGAACAATAATTTAGAACTTAACAGTTTTGAACTCCTACAGCCAGCAGAGCAGTGGGAAGAACAAAATAAGCTATAACAGAGTGCTGAGTCCTGGGAAGTCTGTGGAGGACCAAGACTCAAAGAAACCAAGCAAACCCCAAAAGGAACTGTGTATTAAAACCAGCAGTGAAAATGAACATAAATACACCTCTTGGTCTCACTTACATGAATTACTTTGTCATTGTAAGGGGATATGGTACTGTTTGTATTCCAATGTACAGCCAGAATGTTATTAAAAAAGCCCAAGCACCTTTTTCTCTGTAGTGTTATGTGAACACTCTCAAAAAGTCAGGCTCCTTTCTGGATATCTCATCTCTGGATGCTTAGGAAAAGGTTACAGATGTTTAAAATTAAAAATTTTCTTCTGTATTTTGAACAGAGAAATAAGCATGAGCTCTTTCAACACATAGATAAAAGTGGGAATTGATGGAGGTCTGTATAATCATCGATAACATTGAATATAATTTCATTATCACGACATCCAGAACAAAACTGTCTTTTATAAACTTATCCTGAGCTGTAGCTGTGAATATGCATGTGAAACCGATGCTGTTTCAGTCAAGATTGATGGCTACAGTTTCTGATGGTCCTCAAAGCTCTCTGAAGTGGGAAGCCAGAACTGAAGCGGGCTGTGTTTCCTGTTTTTTCTCATCCATCCTTGAAGTTTTAGGTTTTTCTGCCCCACACCCAAAACAAAAAGGGAGATATTCTCTTGATATTTTGGTTTTGGGATCAGGTCTTGTAGTGGTTTTGCTTATTGTACAGGAATTCCAGTTCTATTGGATACCCTTCCTGCCTTCCTGCCTACTGTACATCCTTAGTTCTTCTCTTGCAGATTTTAGTGCTTTCACATGTGTTTTTTTGCATCCCATTGTTGAAGCCATATCTCAAGTCACCATTTATGTTGTGCAGTTATGGCTATTATTTAAATTTTAACTTGCCTTATAATAGACTGCAATATGACAATATGCTTTATTGAGGATGGTGATGGTATTTTAGTGTGCTTAAGTATGGGTTTAAGACAAGCAAGCATTAACTTGCATACCTGTGTGCATCTGTCCTATGGCTGCAAGAGATCTCTGCTTCAGCTTCAGGTTAACTGCAATAACAAAATCATAGCCAACAGAAGCATGCAATTTTTCTTAAAACTTGTGAACCTCCTTATCATGAGATTAGTGCTAAAGCTGTGTAATTAAAAAGAGTAGACTAATACATAGACCAGAAATGTATCAAAGGGTATTGAACATAGACACATGACTTCTGGGATTTATTGAGAGAAATAAATATCTTAAAATACATGACACATCTGCCTGGAGTTGAAAAATATGCCACAGGATCTGTGGACGATGGGTGACCTCCTGAAGAAACAGCTGGTTGCCAAGAAGTACACACACAGGGATCTGAGTAGCAGCAGGCACTCATATTTAGGAACCTGAATGCCATCCCAGAGTGTCTTAAAAAAATCTCAGAAATTGTTGGAGGCCATGTACCTGTCAGAGTGTCAGAGGGATGAACCTTCAGTCTAATTCAGGCCTACCATTTTTGTATAATGTCAACCTTGACAGGGAAGGAACAAGCAAGATCTCTGGGGAATGGGCTGAGGTTAGTCTGAAGTGACATTAGCATTAGAGCTATGTGTAGTCTCAATTCAGGAAAAATCAGTGGTAGGGGAAATGTGGGGAAGAAGATGGCTGAGGGAAAGATATATGTGATTAGAAACTGAAATATGTTTTAACTGATATTGACTTATTTATTTTTGACTTATTTTGTTTTTAACAAAATAAGTTTATGATAGTTTATGACTGTCAGGTTGCAGACCTAGGAGATGCACTATAAATCAGAAATGGGAAGGCTGAGACAGTCAGCCACAGTTCAGCCTATGGTCCTGGGCAGCAGGATGGCTGAGTTGACACAACGTGTCCCTTGTCACTGCATCTCAAAAAAAGGAGCTGTGTAGTGTAGAAGGTGCTAGGCTCGTGGAGGGGGAACAGTCCAGGTTCCAAAAAATGGGCCCTGGATGGATCTTACACCAGTTTAAATGCAGTCTAATCAACTTCAAACCACACCAGTAAATGGAATCAGGAACTTTTCCATTTTGCCTATGTTCTTAGTCTTTGTTTACAGGAAATGAATTAGACATGAGTAGGAAAACCTCTCTTAGTAGAAGTGATGTCCAGGCAAACACTGGCTCTGCCGTTCCCATTGGATCTTGTCTGACTTTTGTTGATGTCAGTGGTAGTACCACTGTGACCACTGGAAGAACTAGGATTGTAATTTAAGTGCTATAATCCAACATAATATTGAAGTATCATCACATAAATTATACTGTAATTGGAACACCTGTTCTTTAAATTAGATTCTTGTCTGTGTGAGAACAAAGCAGCTAAAATATGATGCTGATATGTTTGCAGAAGGTCTTATATCCACACAATCAGCAGTGATCCATATATTAAGGTCTGTGGTGAAAAAAACTAATGGCAAATCCTTATCCCATCTCAGTGAAAAACAGTGTTTCAGGAAATGGAAGTTGGACTCTATGATCTTGCAGGTCTTTCCCAAATTTAACAGATCTATGCTTCCACTGGAAATTCTTCCAAAAAAGTCTTTGTTTTCAAATAAATTTACACCACCTTTCAAGGCAAATTAATGCAAACTTCTGGGAGCTCTGTACTTGCTTTGACTGCAAGCTTTGTGGTGAGTTGGCTGGAGAAGGAAAGAAGTATTTGTGAAACTGTTCAGAGAGGGAGACAGAAACAGAGTGAAACTCACTCTGTTTATGACCTGACCTGTTCACTGACATATCTTGAGTTAACAGATTAAAACATCTTTCTGACCTGGCAGTGATATTCAACATTCACTATATGCCTTGAGGTCCAAACCAACTTTGCTTTGTCACTCCAAATGCTTAATTCTGATTCAAATTGCTGTTACTCAGTATTTTTAATAGACCCTGATCAGCAAGACAGCCAAATGATTTTATACCATGGAGTGGTGGGATAGCTGAACAAGTGTCTGCATAAGATAACACCTCCAGCTGCTCCACAGGACTGGTGACGGAGCTATCACACCAAAGACTGTGTGATTCACAATTTAACTTCTCTAATATTTCAGTGCCACTAGAAGAAAGTTGTATCTTGACCTTTAATGAAACTAGTCAGTAACCTAAATCATACAGTTACTCAGGAATACTGTCTATTCCACTTAATTAGAATATGAAAACAAATTTATTTACAGAGCAGTACATCTTAACTATTTTAGCACTACTTTTTTTCAATGAAATTCAAGCAAATATCAGCTTCTTTTTTGAGATGCATGAAATCATGCAAATCTAATTAGCTATTTTCACATCCTGAATCAGCTGATATTAGTATGACTGAATATTAGGAGAAAAAATAGACTGAAATTATAGCAATGAAGACACAATTTAATGAAGATGAGAATCAGATACATTGTTCATTGTTGTCATATATGAATTTCTTACTTTGGAGACAGAATCATTTTATGCTAAGCATAAAATTGTGACATAATGAAATTACTCATACTTCATCTCTATCTAGTCAACAGCTTTTTTCACAGGCTCCCAGGAATTAGAGATGGAAAAGAATATTTATGCCAAACTGTCCACTCAGCAATGTATGTTTCTCTCTTGTGGACTATGAATAGCTTTTTTATCTGTTGCACTATGTTATTTCTTTTAATTCCATGGGCGTTGATGGATGAGAAATGAGATGGTATTCTTTGACCGATTCACCTATGTTCTACTGTGGTCTGACTTGGGACTATCAGGAGAAACATGTTTAATGATCTAATTGGGAAATCTCCACCTGGCATGGCCTTATATGCGAATTTTGTAATTTATTACAAAATAAATATACGTGAGTATTTTGTAGTTCTCTCATTACATCATTTGTTAGTGACTTACCCATATAGACATCTATATGCAAAATGATGTCATCAAATGCATGTATTTCTACATCTCAGTATGGGAGGTGGCCTAAGCAAATTGCATCCTGCTACTGCAACTCCTCATGACCATCTCAAGGAGCTGTGCCCATTCCATTTTACAGCCTCAATGGGTTGAGGTAGAATAAAAATATGTTTGGAGCAGAAATTTTTGCAGAATACTTTTCCCACTGAGTAAAATAATGTAGACAGTTTCCATGGCAGCATTTAGATTTTAAGACAGGTGCCTATAATCCCAGTGAAAAGGATATAGACTTGTACTGGAAGCTGAGACCTCATCTGATCTTCAATATGGTAAGCAATTCTTTCAAAGACCAGAGTTTTCTACTCTAAAAGAAATTTTAAAACTGTTTTCTGTCTCCTGCTATACTATTTTTCTTAAATGCTGGATGTTGAAAGATTCCCGCACCAGCGGCTAATTTCATTCAAACAAACTGCAAATGAGAAAATCAGGAGTGTTTGGGGAGGCTAGGAATGTGTTTCCAAGGAAAAGCAAACACATTGTGTTGCCTTTCTTTAAAAAAATTAGCATTTTTGAGTGCAATAGCAAAAGGGAAAGCAAAACCTTCAGACAGAAGAGAAGGGTTTTCTTGATCATTCCTGAAAGCAAGTAGCAAAAGTATTATTGACATAACAGAAATGCTTCTCCTCTGACAGCAGCTACAGGTTTTTGCTACAAGTTTCACCTTGGGTCAAGCCAGTGCTGATTGAACTCGCACCACAAAATAAGTGGATGCTGTCACATGGTCTTGTTAAGGAAGAATCCAGCTGGTGCCATAGAGCAAGTGCTGGTTTTCATCTGGACAATAAGGAACACTCAACAGCTGCAGTGACCTGAGACTGGACTGAGGGTGGAAGAAAGCAAATTGAAGAACCAAGAGAAGGGAAAGACAGAAATCTGTACTTTTAAGGTTATATGCTCTTGTATGAGTGAAGCTGGAGGCCAAGGGCTGCCATGTCCTGGTTGGGGTGAAACTTTGCAAGGCAAGATATCTGGAGTGCAGGTCCAGAGAGCAACCTTCCTGAGGAGGAGCTGTGGGCAGGTAACTGGCTTCCTCTGCCCTTCCTTGTGCACACAGATGGGGAATTTAGGAGGATTGAAGTTGTTACGAAATGGTTTTTTACCAGTTTGCTAATTTCTACTAATATTTTTTTCCCTTTTAAAGTCTCATGTTTAGGTAATTCTTACTCTCTCTGGTTTTGAAAATTACTTGCCCAATATAATTTTCTTCATCTATGTAAATCCTCATGTACTGCATGGTTTTGAAGGGAACTGGTTTACTCCCTGACCTGAGTTCTGACCTCGTTTACACTGATCAGGTGTACTTATTACATTCTAAGAATACATGCAGAAATATGGGGCTTACATGAAAAATTTTGCATACAGAAATTAATGTTTTCCATCCATTTTGGTATTATGGTTCATACTCTGTTTCCAAATGCATTACCTGGTCCAAGGTAAGCTTCAAGGTAAGCTTCAAGAATATTTGATGTCTAGTAAAAATATAGTGTGTCTGGACCATAAAACCCAAATTCTTTTCTATTTTGTTTAAAGGGAGGAATAAAGTCTTCATGGAAAAAACTATGAGAGAGACTAACAATTTGTTAGACAGATTCACATGGGTGACTTTGAATCTTAAACTTTTCCTGCATTTAAAATTTAGGATTAGAAAGATAAACTCCTTCATTTAGCCTTCCAGAGTCTGTCACTTTACTCTGAGTTCTAGTTGTAAATAACCTCTGATAGAAGCATCAAATTAATTTCAACGTGAAATGCAAAATCTGGAAGGTTTTTTTTTTTTTTATCTTGTTACAAACCAAAAAGGTGCAAACTGACTTTATTGAAAGGTTAAAGAAAATGAAAGTAAATTTGTATAAGTATTTTGCTTTAGGAATAAACATGGTGTGATTTTTCTCAGAAGCCTTGTTTATCACACAAATATAACTGGATTAAGCCACAGACTAATTGCACTTTATAGCTTATGAAAGGTTTCACTTGCCAAACTGTATCCTGTGTGTTTTTATGAATATTTTAAACAAAAGTTCTCAAGACATATCATGACACCCCCAAAGTGAATCTGTTACTATTAAACCATTATTGCACGTCATTTGGTTCTCCATGACTTACTTTTTAAATCAGCAGAGCAATAAAAAAGTTTTATAGCAGTTATTTGCCAAACTTATTGATAGTGGTGCCTCAACAGGGATTCTGGAGTGTCTTTTAGTTTTCATTATGTGGGTAAGGGAGCAGTAAAATTGCATCTGGAAACTATTTAACTTCATATTTAAACAGAAGGACATAGGAAGTGGAGGAGACACAGCAGTAAAGGAAGAAACCCAGAAGTAGTAAAGATAAAAACCAGAAATCCTTGCAAGAATGCATATTCTGCCTTTCAAATGAGATTTTATTTAAAACAGCAAAAATTTTAGAATGCGTTAAATTTTGTAAAAATCAGTGAATTGATTCCTTCTGGGTTATATGCATCCAAAAGTCATTGTAAAAATGCGTAGAAGGGGAAAAGGCTGGCTCTCTTCACATGAGAATGGACTTTTCCAGCCAATTTTAAAGCCCAGGCAGATCCTTACCCGTTGTCAAAATTCACACAAAAATCAGACTGGAAAGTTAGTAACATGCACAACTTATTCTCATATCATGAACTGGGGTGAAAAGCCAGAAGACTGAAAGATATGTCTGAATCAGCCAAGGACAGATGGGAGAAGCCTCCTCATTACTATGCTCCAGTGCAGGAATAGTTGAGTATCATTGCCTTTGAAAACAGACTGGAGAGGAAGACAACAGACTTCTCTTTGCTTCAACTTTTTATTTTTTCCCTTGAAGAAAATGCTCTTAGGAAATCTCAAGCAGCTTTCAAACTATGGTGCTGTCAGGGACAGCATCTGCTAACATGGATTGTACTGACACATTTGACCAGTTCATGAGGAAATCTGCAATGAGCATACATTTTTTCAGGTGTAAGTTTTGTGTGGTTCACCCAGTGTAGGAATCTTTTCAGCTTGCTCATGACCAAGGATTGATTAAAAAGACACACCCAGTGTTTTATCCATGTAGTTGAAATTAGATCTACAACTAAAAGGAAGTCAAATGTCAAATAATAAAGGGAATATATCAAGTGAGAAGATGACTTTGAGAAAGTTGTTCAAAGGAATTGAATCACATGTTTTAATTTTGTTAGCAGCAAGGGCACTCTGTGTTTTGCTGAATGGAGGTTAAAATTGTGTGTATTTTTCTTCTATGGTTCAAATGGGTCTATGAGGTTTACAGGAAATACTAGCCAAGAGCTGGAACAAACTACAATGAGGCAATGAAAGGAAAAGCTACTCTTATTCCAGTGAAATAACTGTGTAACATAGATGACTTGGGAGATCTGTTTCTTATTCACATCTGCTATTGTTATATCCTGTATTTCACAAATCTTTCAGGGGGAAGAATGACAAAATCAAATGCCCCACCCCCTCCCTTTTTTTTCCTTTAGACGAAGACTGTAACATGAAATTCCCAGTCAGTTTTTTGGAGATCACCATAGGCTAGGTGGATTTTCAAAGGAGGGGACACAAAGACTGAAAGCAGATATAAACACAGAATTAATCAAAATAAATTAAACACTGAAGCAGTCATGGAAACCTGGAAAGTGTTTTGTCACTACATTTTTCCAAAAGCAAGTATTTATAAAAAGAGTCCTTGGCAACAGCAAGACAATACTGAAATGTAGGGATAACTTTTAGAACTATCAATTATATACGTGGCATCTAATCTGTCATATTAAGGATGCAATATAGACATTTATCCAGAGAAGATTCTTCTTTTCCCTTTGAATTTTCCTACAGCATTTTTGTTGCAATGCAAAGAGAAAACAGGTGATGTGTTTGTTTCCAAAAAAGGGAAGTGAATGGAGATGGAGTCTACTTATAGACTACATATACTTTGCCAGTTATTTCAATGGACAAGGAAGATATTTTCTCCACAAAAATAACCAGCAAAACTAATATAATAACAAGAAAGGGAGAAAATTGTGGCCTTAGGTCAGCATGAACAGAATAATTCTAGAGAAATCCTCATCTTTCTGCCTATCTCCTCTGTCTCGACTCCTTGTCCTGAATAATTTTTAGTTGTGCTGGTGATGTTGTATACTTGTTGAGCCCAAACAGCTGAAAACAGATCTGTAGCAATGTAGAGCCGTAGAATCACACAATAATTTGGGTTGGACAGGACCTTTAAAGACCATGTAGTTCAACTTCCCTGCCAGGAGCAGAGACATCAACTAGAACAGGTTACTCAAGACCCAGTCCAACTTGACCTTGAATGTTTTCAGGGATGGGACATCCAGAATTCTCTGGACTATGTGTGCTGGCCTCATTATAAAAGACCTCTTCCTCACTTCTAATCTGATTTGACCCTCTTTTATTTTAAAACAATTACCCTGTCCTATACATCCAGAAACGATGTGAAAATCTCGAAGGGGCAGGAGCAAAGGTCTGTTGGGTCTTCAAAGTATCACTAAGGAAGGATCTAAGGTCCTCAGTGTTCTAAGAAGAGCTTTGAGTCTGGCTATGCTGGGACCATGCAGCTGTAACAGCTTCCAGCCGTGTGCTGCTGGAAGTGTGTTATGGTGCTAGTGGAAGTGTGTTACACTCACAGAAGATTTTGGATAGATGTGGTTTGTTTTGCAGATGTTGGCTGGGCCATGTACAGAGGTGTTAGAAAGCCTCTTACAGCTCACAGAGACTGAATTGCAGTTTCCCACCTGTATCTCTCTGACTCTTAGGTCTGAATTTCCCATGTTCAGGTCCTTTTACCATCATAAGATGGTAAAATCAATCATGTATGATTGACCTGGCTTTCTGTTGCAGAGATGAAGAACTCTTCCCCACATTAGTAAAGGTATTTCACTGTCCCCTTGTCTTCTTGATCCATGCATGTTAACTCTCCCATGTCAGAACCTGAGGAGCAAGGAAATTCATACCATTATCTTCCTAGTGAATCTGCATCTACGTGTTAGCTGGCTGCAGGATTTAGAGCAGCTTTTCTACACTTATGAGTTGTTTATATTTCATAGGGTGTAATTAGTACCACAGTCCAGTGTCTGTAACAACTTGGCTTCATGAAACTGCATGCTCATTAATGCAATTGCCATACTGGGAGATATTCTACACATCCCATTTCATACTGATGGGTTTCTTTTGATCTCATTTGGTATTAAACACCATTACTTTCTCTCCTCAACAGCTTTTCTCAGTCTTTAAATTCCCTGATGCCCCAAATGTGTTAACTATACTCAGCACTTTAGTGCTGATCTGGAGATGCAAACTCCACTGTAAAAATTGGTTTGCGGTGACATGGGTAATTTACTAACCAGCTAGAACAATTTTTAAAATAAGTGTGCTATTCTGATGTTTAGTTATTCGTTCCTGATTTTACAGGTGTTCTGAGGAGAATTTTCCATCAGCTTTGGTTTCCATGTGTGCTGTAGGATGAGTTTCAGGTAGTTTTAACAAGAATATAGTATTGTCAGGCTATTTAGGATGTTGCATGAAATTACCAACTAACCAGTGAGAAAATAATTGAAGTTAAAAATATAAGAGCTTTTTTCAGCAAGCATTAATTTTTCAAGCAAATTCTTCTGAGGTCTCCCTCAGACATGTCAGGTTTGGGTAGGACATCTTCATGACATGGTCAAAGGTCTCACTCTTAAGATCTTTTCAATTGCTCATGTGCATGCTTGGAAATAGCTTGGGAAAATTTAAACTGCTAGGAAACTGCAATTGCTGACTACCTGTGTCTCCCATCTTTAGCTAGTTTGAGTGGCCTGTGTGGTAGTTAGATTGTAAGTAGACTAAAAGTATGTAATTCTAACAGAATTTTTGCTTTGATATTCACGCAATCAACTTTTCCACTTGGGAATAAAACTACATATAAAAACAAAAATAGAATTTTTCAAAAGGGCTTTAAATTTAAAACATCACATATCTTCATCTAAAAATGAAGAAACAATTAATTTTCATTTTTTCAGGGATCTTTTCACACCTGAAATCACTTATCAAATGTGAACAAAGGCTTGTTCTCCTTGGAAAAATTATTCCTAACAAAATAAACTGTCCCTGTGTTTTTCTTTCAGTGATCATGCACTCAGTTATGAGGATGAGACAGGAAACCTGTCTCTGTTCTTTGTTTAGTCAGCCTCACCAGCATCCTACACTGTCATTTGGCCTCTGAGGCGTCACAGTGACACAAGGACTGCTGATACAATATTTGAATTATCTCATTTGAGGACAAAGCTGGGCATCAGGATAAAGGTCCTAAATATATGAGAGTGCAATGCATATCATGAGGAATCCATCAGAGGGTGGTGAGGCACTGATACAGGCTGCCCAGAGAAGCTGTGGATGCCCCATCCCTGGCTGGGCAGGCTGGATGGGGCTCTGAGCAATCTGCTCTGGTGAAGGGTACCCTGCTCTTGGCAGGGGGGTTGGAATGAAATGATCTTTAAAGCGCCTTCCAACCCAAACTATTCTACGCTTCTATGATCCTACAATTCTGTGATTCTATGATCTTCTGCTGGAAAATAAGGTGACCAATCTGTCATCCCTGTCACTGGTATTAGGGGCTGGTAAGCATTGCCATCAGTGCCTGCGCTGTCTGCAGACTGACTTTCTTCTATTCAAGATCTTTTGTAAATGCCAGTCTTGTGCAATTGTTCCTGATTTGGGACTGAATTATTGAAATGTGTTAACTGGAAGAGTGACATTCAGTAAATAACTCAATGATTATGCAGATGATAAGCTTTTGGGTATAAACTTTACAGAATATGCATGCTAATGTTTATGAAACATTCAGGAGCTGAGGGCATTTCCTCTACTATCTAGAAGATGTGTAAATACTCCATACAATTGTGAATACATTTTCTTATTTCTTGCTTTTACTTTATCCTTGAAATCCGTTCTGTGCTCTGTATGCTGAATGTAAAACATCAAATACATTTTGAAAGTTAAAATATTTCTTTCAGTTAATAGAAATCACTCACATAGGTTGTTTTTTCCTGTTAAAAGTGGGCTGCTATTTCCTCTTAAAAGTGGGATGCCTTTTGTAACTTGAAGGTTGTATTAGATTTTTAATTATATGTTGCTGTATAATACTACTTAAATAAAACTTGAAAAATAATTCTTGTGTAAAGAATAAGTGAAGTTAATGCATAGTTTCCATTTAATTAGACATTTTCTGCTTTAATAGTTTAATTCCCTGCCTAAATTTAATTTCCATAATCAAGCCATGCTTAGACTGTTGACATACTATTACTTCATCAAATATTCACCACAATCTTTGCTTTCCAAAATTCCCATTACTCTAAAATTAATTGAGAATATTTGACTAATGCTGAAAGACAATGAAGTTGACAAAGTTATTGAGTAAAGTTCAACTGTTGAAACAGCCCTGGTACTGAGTTTTACAAACAGTGACAGAAAATGTTAAATATACAGTAAGTACAGTGAAAAATATGTATTATTGTTTGCCCTGTAAATGCTTCATTTCTCTCTTTGTTACTCAAACACATTATGTGAAAGGTCGTTCCATTAAAGTTCTTATCAAATGTGTAAGCCAAACATTACTGAAAATTTTGAATACGCCATCAGTGAAGATAAAGGTTATTAACCAAAATGTTTATGAAGTCTCTCCCCATATTATTTTCCAATTTTATGTGAATTAATTCTGTACAAAGGAGCAATCTGGGGCAGGAATAAGGAATTTTGTAGCAGGCACAAGGCCTGCAAGGCCCTGGAGATCAGAAGCCTGAGCTAGGAAATACCAAAGTCAGCATGACTAAGGCTTTAGAAGACCCTCTCTTCCGCCTTTCGGACCCTGTTATCTCTCTGTAGATCCATAGGCCACTTTTTCCCCTGACCCTTACTATTGGACAGTTTTCAATCCCCCTGTAAGGTATAAAAACCCCTAGCCCTGCCCGGTTCGGCAGAGGGGAGCTGTCACTGGACCCTTCGCGGAGACCCCAATAAAGAACCCTGCGGAACCCACACAGCGCTGCTCTCTCTCTCTCTGCGTCTGCTGCGGCGATACCCAGGGCGACGGCCCCAGGCATGCTAAAAGAGCTGAAATCACTAAAGAGCTGACTGCAAATCACTATAGCTGCCTGGGCTGCCTGAACCCCCCGCTGGGCGATCCTGGACCCTCGTTGAGCTATCCTGGACAACCGGCCTCCCCGCTGGGCTTCTGCCCCTGGGGGCCATAGCTGGCGCACCGAACATAGCCGACGCCCGAACAGCGGGGGGCCCCTGGGCCAACATCTGAACCGCCGTGATAGCCTGGCCGCGGAACTGAATGCCGGACCTGGCATTTCAGAGGAGCAGCATTTCTTCGTGAAATTGTCACTGCCTCCGCTCGCCAGAGATCCTGGAAGGAGAAGCTCTTCGTTTTAGAAGGACTCTTCTGAAAAGGAGGTCAGCCGACCCGCACGCCGACACCTGGGCACGCGAGTGTCCGTGGAGGCTGACGAGCAGACGACCCCCAGCAGAACTTTGACCCACAACAGGCTGAAAAGTGTAAGTTTAACACAGCCTCTCTTGCGCGCAAAAAATATTTTTCCTTGGGTCCTTTTTTTTGGGTTTTTTCTTTTTTTTTCTCTTTTTTCTGCTGGCGGGAACTGAAACATGGGATCAAAGCTTAGTAAACGATCCCAGAACGAGAGAGATTTATATTCCCTAATCCTAGAAATCCTATCTTCTAACAACTTTTCTTTTTCTAAAGGTAACCTTTCAAAAACTAACCTGAAACGTTTTATAAAATGGATTCTCTGCCACTTCCCAGATACTAATACACAGACTATTACCTTAGACTCCTTTTGGGATACAATTGGGACCACGATATATAAGTTTCAAACTAACCAAGACTTTTCTGTAACCCAGTTTTTACCTATGTTCCACGCTATTATTAAAGCTGTAGAAAAAACTAACAAAAAGATTTTAACCTCAGGGCTAACTTCTGTCGAACGAAACGAAAAGTTCTTATCTCACTTAACAGAAGCGCCTATTTCAAATGCTAATGGAGGAGATAACACCCCCTCCACCCTGGATTCCAGCACTTCGCTGGGTCCTAGTGTCCCGCCATCTGCGCCGCAACCCCCCGACCCCAGGGCGCCCACGGCCCCTGCCCACCCCCTCTCCCCCCCCCGCCTTCCCCTCGGGAGCCACATCCTGCGCGCCTCCTTGCTCTGCGTTATCTCCGAGAGCATCTGCGCCAGTTCCCGCCGGGACTGACCCAAACCCCACCCCTCCCCCTGCTCCCCCCGACCCTACTGGGGCCACCCCCATCCCCCTTGCCGTCCCTCCTGTCCCTGCCGCGCCCGCCCCCACTCCCTCCCCCGCCCTCGCCCCCCCCGCTACCATCGCGTCTTTCCCTGCCCCCGGCACCGTCCCTGCTGCGGCAGGGGATCAGCCCGCCTGGGTACCCGTGCCCCCCCCCACCACCGCGCTTTTGCCTGCCGCCGGAATCGTGCCCGCCGCACCCTCCCTCAGTCCCGCCGCCTCCTACATCCCGCACCCCCCCTGCCCCCATACCCTCGCTGTGCAGCCCCATACCCACGCTCCGCAGCCCCCGGACGGGACCCCCCAGACTTCCTTCAGTTCTGCCCCCCCTCCCCACGCCCCCCAGTCCTGTGCATGCTGTATCACGCATTGCACGGCCACTTCGGCAATGCTGCCGCGCTGTAGCCACGTACTGCCATGTGCTGCCTTATACCCGGTCCAGCCACAGGCACCTCTGCCAAATGCTGCTCCAGCCAGCTATAAGAAACATAAGGCACGATCTGATAGCTCTCACTTGCCGTCATCTGATGACAGCAGTGACAGCGATTCTGATTTGGAAATAGAATATGTAGACCCTTGGGCAAAAATAAAAATGGAAGCCACACAGGCAGGGGACTGGCAATTAGCTCAGAGAATTACTGCCTTTCCAGTAGATTATAAGAAGGGAAAAAGAGGAGGTGCCACTACTAGAAAGACATGGGAACCTATTACAAATAAAGAACTTGTGCAATTAAGAAATACAGCCACAGAACATGGTAGAAGTTCACATATTTTTAGAAATTTCCTAGAAGCTACGTTCTCAGCACATGTTCTGGTACCCCACGATATTAAAAATATTGCCCAGTGCCTCCTTTCTCCCGCCGAGTACATGCTTTGGGAAAGGCATTGGAAAAAGCAATTAAAAACATTATCAGATAACTATGCTGCAGATGCTGATAAGACAAATTTTACACTCGAACAGCTGGCTGGTGAAGGGGATTTGCAGAAACCCTCTGACCAAGCTGATACTTTACCTAAGGCAACATTACAAGACGTGGCTATAGCAGCAAAAACCTCCTTACTTCTCACCCCAGATGATTCTACCCCTACCCAACATTTTTCTACTATCAAACAAGGAATAGATGAAAGTTTTATCAAATTTGTGGATAGAATTAAGGATGCTCTGGAAAAACAAATAGAGAGCACAGAGGCAAGAAAAGAACTGTTGTGTAAACTTGCCATGAGTAATGCGAATGAAAAATGTAAAACAATTCTGAGAGCCTTACCCTTCGACACAGAACCTACCATAGAGCAAATGCTGGAAAGCTGCACACGCCACCTGTCCACTGAAGATACAGTGGCACAAGCAGTTACTAAGGGTGTTGCAGAAGGAGTTTCTAGTGCATATGCAGTAATAGCTTCTAAAAATCAGGTCCGCTGCTACCACTGCGGAGATTTTGGACATTTTATAAAGGACTGTCCAGAGAGGTCACCTCCCAGGTACCCTCGCAATTTCCACCAAAGGCCCCAGAATCAGCAGTACTATCAGCCGCGTCCGGGAAACTTCCATCGGAGCGTGGTGGGGCCCCACGCAAGGACACCAAATCAAAGGCCATCCAGACCCAGTCATGCACCATCCCAGGAGATTCCAGACCACATGAGGAGGATCCAACACACGGAGCAATACCAAAGGGAACGCGCCGTCAGCTGGTAACTGCACTGTCCATTGACTTTAAAAATAACAATGTTTATCGTGTTCCCACAGGCAAACGTGGGCCAAAAGGTGGTCCTTCTAACATCCTAATTATAGGTGATTCTCTCCATAGCCCAAAGGAAATATTTGTTGTTCCAGAAGTACAAACAGTGCACCCGGGACAAGAAATCTTTGTCCAGGTGTACTGCACAGACTTACCATATTTTCTTCCAAAGGGTACCCCATTTGCACAGGCCTTTCTACTCCCTAAGAATCACAGGGAACAGCTTCCTCTCAACCCCACAGCAATGTGGATACAAGTTGTGGGACCGAGTAAGCCTGTCATCGAGTGCGGTCTTACCTGCAGAGGAGAGAAGTTCCACCTACCAGGGATGCTGGACACCGGTGCAGACGTGACCATCATCGCCCGCTCAGAATGGCCAGCGCACTGGGAGCTACAACCTGTGGCAGGCATGATCACAGGGATCGGTGGAGCTACAGTTTCCATGCGGAGCAAGAACAACATCCTCGTCGAAGGGCCTGAAGGCAAGTTGGCAACCATCCGCCCATTTGTGGTAAGGGCCCCCATCACCTTGTATGGACGGGACATTTTATGTCAGTGGGGAGCCTCCCTACGTATTCCCAGTCCGGATTTCTAATTGGGGCCACTGAGGAGCGCGCACTGCCAGACACTCCTCGTCTCACCTGGAAATGCCATGACCCGATCTGGATCGAGCAGTGGCCCCTCTCTAAAGTCAAACTGCGCGCACTACACGCCCTTGTGGATGAACAGCTCGCCAAAGGCCACATCGTAGAGACCACCAGCCCTTGGAATTCTCCAGTCTTCGTACTACAAAAGCCTGGAACAGACAGGTGGAGGCTCCTCCACGATCTTCGAAAAATCAACGAGGTCATCGAGGACATGGGTCCCCTTCAGCCTGGCCTGCCCTCACCATCGATGCTGCCTAGAGACTGGACACTTGCTATCATTGATATTAAAGACTGTTTCTTCAGCATCCCGCTGCATCCCCAGGACGCTCCACGGTTTGCCTTCTCCGTCCCCTCTCTTAACAGAGAGGCTCCACTCAAGAGATATCATTGGCTTTTCCTACCTCAAGGACTAAAGTGCAGTCCCAGTATATGCCAGTGGTATGTTGCTCACATCCTGTCTCCTGTTCGGAACCTATTCCCAGGTGCGATCATCCATCACTATATGGACGATATCCTGGTCTGTGCACCAGAAAAAACGTACTTGGACAAAGCAGTTAAAAAGACTATTGAAACCATAGAAAAGGCAGGATTTGAGATCCGTGAGGACAAAATACAGTACACCAACCCATGGACTTACCTTGGACTCCAGATCCGGGAACGGACCATCGTACCCCAGCAGCTCGCCATCCGAGACGACCCAAAAACCCTGAGAGACTTACACAGTCTGTGCGGATCCATCAACTGGGTACGTCCACTGCTAGGAATTACAACAGAGGACCTCGCTCCACTGTTCAGCCTTCTTCGGGGCAAGGAGAATCTGGACTCTCCATGCACTCTAACACCAGAGGCCCGAGATGCCATCACCAAGGTCCAGGAAGCCCTGTCTTCACGCAAAGTCCATCGCTTCGAGCCCAGCCTGCCTTTCCAGTTCGTCATTCTGGGAAAAGCACCTAGGTTCTATGGACTGATTTTCCAATGGGACACTCAGCTTCGAGACCCTTTACTAATCCTGGAGTGGATCTTTACAAATAACCAACCCACAAAAACCATTACCACCTTCCAAGAAATTATGGCACATCTAATAAAAAAGGCTAGAACTCGCCTCCGTTCCCTTGCAGGGTGTGAGTTCACATGCATATATTTGCCAATGACCACTGGGGATCTGGAACATTTGCTCCAGACCAATGAGAGTCTCCAGTATGCCTTAGACAGCTATACAGGCCAAATTTCAGTGCATATCCCAAAACATAAGCTTTTTAATCGTGACGTGACATTTCATCTGACTCCAAAATTAGTCCAAAGTAGGACACCTCTCAAAGCTCTAACCGTCTTTACAGATGGCTCAGGGTCATCCCACAAGTCGGTAATGACGTGGAGGGACCCTAAAACCCAAAATTGGGAATCTGACATAAAAATAGTGGAGGGATCTCCACAGATTGCGGAGTTAGCAGCTGTTGTCAGAGCCTTTGAGAAATTCAAAGACGAACCTTTTAATCTGGTCACAGATTCAGCTTATGTTGCTGGCATAGCTATGAGAGCAGAACATGCTCTTCTCAAAGAGGTTTCCAATCCAAAGCTATACCAATTGATTTCCACATTAACACGCTTAATTTCCCACAGAAAACAACCTTACTATATAATGCATGTGAGGTCACACACTGACCTCCCAGGTTTCATTGCAGAAGGGAACAGGAAAGCAGACACCTTAGCCATGGCAATAGAGACTGCTAATGTCCCTAACATCTTTGCCCAGGCAAAGTTGTCACACTCATTTTTTCATCAAAATGTGCCTGCCCTTATCAGAATGTTCAAGCTCTCAAAAGATCAGGCAAAAGCTATTGTTGCCACATGCCCGAACTGTCAAAACTACCAGATACCATCTGTGGGGACGGGAGTCAATCCCCGAGGTTTAAACAGCTGCCAGCTGTGGCAGACAGATGTAACCCACTTTGCACCTTTTGGAAGGTCAAAGTACGTGCATGTATCGGTTGATACATTCTCAGGAGCAGTATTTGCATCAACACATACAGGAGAAACTGCGCAGCACACCATAAAACATTTTCTCCTCGCATTTGCAACCCTGGGAGTACCAAAGGAGATCAAAACAGACAATGGACCTGCCTATACCTCTCGTAAGTTAAAAGAGTTCTTCAGTGAGTGGGGAATACAACACAAGACAGGTATACCTGCAAACCCCACAGGACAATCCATCGTGGAAAGGACACATCAAACTCTCAAAAGAGTCCTCAATCAGCAACAGAGAGGAACAAAAATCACCTCTCCAGTTGAAAGACTTTGCAAGGCTCTCTATGTCATCAACTTCCTGAACTGTACAACCTCAGAGCCTGATCCACCCATACTTCGCCACTTTGCAAATACCACCCAAGCAAAGCTCACAGAGAAACCACCTGTGCTGGTGAAGGACCCAGAAACACATAAAGTCTCTGGACCTTTCGAACTCATCACGTGGGGAAGAGGATACGCGTGTGTTCTGCTACCATCTGGTCCAAGATGGTACCCAGGGAAAAACATAAAACCATACCTAGGCACTGCAAATACCACTTCCACAAGCAGTGACAAGAATCCTCCTGAGTCAAACACAAGACCTCCTCAAAACCAGACCAGCTCGGCCTGGAGACGAAGACGTCGCCAAACATCCACAGGTGGAGGAGACGACTGTCCCATCACACAGCAGCAGACAAACCAGACAGCTGAACAACATTCTGTGGCATCAAGCCCTAGACCAGGCACAGCCTGAAAACAAAACTGTTCTTTGAATTAGATGTTATTACCCTTTTTACCCTAAAAAACCCTATTGTCCCTTTTATCTACCCTTACCAAAAGCCTCTAACCTTTTACCCACTCCCCCACCCTTAGCACCATAGAAAAAACAAAACAAAAAAAACAGTAAAAAACTAAAAATAAAAGGGGGGAGGTGGGAGGAACAGAGGAAAGGAACAAGAAAGGAACCCTAACCCTCCCCTCCTACCATAAAAATAACAAGTTTTGCTTATATTCCCTATCAGAAGCCCCATTCCTGCCCAAAGATGAAAAATATCTCCGTTGGTGCTGTCCTCACTGCTGCCTGGATGTTCCTCACCGTGCCATGTGCCGTCGGTTGGATCGGCCCACAGCCGAGCCATAATGTCTGGGTAACCTTAGCAAGAACATTAAAACAGGATAACATGTGCTTATCCATGGGGAGCGTTGATAACCCACTTTCCACATGTCTAGTAGGAATTCCTTTTGTAGCCGATGACTGGCCCGCCTATAATTCAGAGCTTCTCCGCACCACAGGTAAGAGACCCCACCAGGTAGAAACTTGGGACCAGTGGACAAAAATACTGCCCAATGCTCTTGAGGAACCTCAAGAATTGGATCTATTGGGGTCCTCTAAGGCCACATTCTGTGTCAAATTTTACTTTAGACGTCCAAAGAATAATTTGCCTGAAATTGATCTGAACAAAAACACATACCGAAAAGACATATCACCAATTAACAAAGCCTACAACCCTCACGATTGGTGTAATTACACTGCTCGTGTGATCTCTGTGTCCTCTCTCCATCCCAAAGTTCTACCCAAGGGAACGTTTCTCATCTGTGGTGACAGAGTATGGGCTGGGATCCCCTCACGACTCCAGGGAGGTCCCTGTACCCTAGGAAAACTTTCCACCCTTACTCCAAATATCACCTTGTTGCACAATTGGAAAAAAGAGAGCGAGTTAAAACGCCACAAAAGGTCCTACACAGCATTTGATGAAAATTGCGATCCCAAATTATACGATTGGAACAAACCAAAAAAGATAGCGGTCTCTATATTCCTACCATGGGTAGCTGCAGCTAAGGCCCTGGGTGACATAAATCACCTTGGGTGCTGGCTCAGTAAGCAAGCTAACGCTACTTCTGCTGCCCTGAGTGATCTCTTAAAGGAAGAAGAAACCACAAGACACGCCTCACTCCAAAATCGAGCAGCGATTGACTTCCTGCTGCTTGCCCACGGACATGGCTGCGAGGACTTCGAAGGGATGTGCTGCTTCAATCTCTCTTCACGCTCGGAATCCATCCACGCCAACATCCAGAAACTGAAGGGACTTGTGAAGGACTTAAAAGTAGAACAGACCCCAGACTGGGTCAATGACCTCTTCAGTCAATGGGGATTAACGGGATGGGTTGCATCTTTGGTTAAGGGAATGTTGTGGATTTTTCTTGTAATTGTCATCGTGTTACTTATGTTCTCATGCCTTGTCCACTGTTTTAAAAGAACCATAGGGAATGCCTTTTTTCTAAATACAGAAAGTGGAGTTGTAGCAGGCACAAGGCCTGCAAGGCCCTGGAGATCAGAAGCCTGAGCTAGGAAATACCAAAGTCAGCATGACTAAGGCTTTAGAAGACCCTCTCTTCCGCCTTTCGGACCCTGTTATCTCTCTGTAGATCCATAGGCCACTTTTTCCCCTGACCCTTACTATTGGACAGTTTTCAATCCCCCTGTAAGGTATAAAAACCCCTAGCCCTGCCCGGTTCGGCAGAGGAGAGCTGTCACTGGACCCTTCGCGGAGACCCCAATAAAGAACCCTGCGGAACCCACACAGCGCTGCTCTCTCTCTCTCTGCGTCTGCTGCGGCGATACCCAGGGCGACGGCCCCAGGCATGCTAAAAGAGCTGAAATCACTAAAGAGCTGACTGCAAATCACTATAGCTGCCTGGGCTGCCTGAACCCCCCGCTGGGCGATCCTGGACCCTCGTTGAGCTATCCTGGACAACCGGCCTCCCCGCTGGGCTTCTGCCCCTGGGGGCCATAGAATTTCACTCAAGTATCTTTCTAGTAGAGCTAGTTCCAGTCTACTACTGCGTACAGTTCAACTATGCTAACAACTGTCTCTTTCTGGATACTTGTGTTGTAACTGGAAATGTAGGCAGGGATACGATATAGTGAGTGTTGCTCACCATCCTTAAATTATCATGGAAGGACATGGAAATATGTTTTTACTTGGAAACAGGCAGATGACTTTCTGCAAAACTGCCCTACACTGTACCTAGATGTGTAAAAGGCGGAGAAGGGGATGGCAGTCCCCCCTCAAAAATGCTCTAAGATCACCAGAGGGGAAAGGAACATGGAAATTACAGCTTCATCAGAATTAAGAACCATGTGCACCCTGGATTATGGTCTTAATCTCCTAGTTCCTTGAGCAGGCATTTGGCTGTTTCAGAAATCTCTTCTATTGTTTTGATGTTTGCATTATGGACTAACAGTGCTCAGGGCCAATTTTTTTGCCCTGAAAAATGACCATGAAGCTCTTTAACACAAATAATGGCAAAGAGACCAATTCAAAGCTGTGAGAAAATGAAAGTGTTGAGTTTGCTAATACGTTGAGGCACTCAAAGGTTGCTGTTTTACTGTCAGTGGAGTTTTTCACTACAGTAATCTTCTATTCATGCAGTCAGAATGAATTTTTTTTCATATTAGGATAGTAGAGAGAGAAAAGGTTCACTTCAGGGTAGAGGTGTGTTTTGGAGAAACTGTAAAAAGTATTACTATCTGAAATATAAACCATCCATCTTGTGAACTTGTCTGGTAACCTTTAAGGAAAAGGAGACAGCATATTTAGCTCAAAAATCTAATTTCCCATCCCTTTCTTTCTATTTTGTTTTAAATTCTGTTTCCAGTCTTCATAATAATCTACTCCCTCTCCTTTCATTCTGCAAGAGAAAAGTCTTTGACATGAGATTTTGTCACTTTATCTCCTTATCTTTCTTTCACAGGCTTTGCTGAAATCATAACATGCTGAGGAAGGATTCTCAGCAAGTAGGTAGTCAGTACCAACACACCCTATATATACTCATATATATTCATATATATCTATATATGTATACATACATATGCTAAGTAGCAGCCATAAAATAAATTAAATACATTCAAAATGAAATAGGAAAATATACCATAGAGCTCAAGATTGTCCAGAACTCTAAAGCATTAAGTGTTGAACACAACTTTTATCTCAAAGTTCCTTAATGATTTTAGACACAGACCACATCCTAGACCTCAGCTGTATAGCACCAAACATTGTCAGGGCTCTGTGAGACTTATTTCTGGAAAAGTCCTTAGACAGCTGATTGTATTGGAAGCTGTCTCTGCTTCTACAACAGCGAGTGACCTTTCTAAGGATGGGGTTTGTCAGGTACTTATTTTTCCTGTGATGTTACATTTGCAAAATATTCCTTGGGATAGCGCTGCCTTTGAGTGAGTGACACTGTCACATTCCCACTGACAAATTTATAGAGAGACATGAATGCTAAAGAACAAAAGTATTTCTCTTAAGCCTGAAAATAGATAAAATGAACTGTTATATCCGTGGGAAGGTTATATAACCTTCCTTTACAAATTCTATATTAAGCCATGTTTTTTCCTTCTATACGGAAATATCTCACATAAACCAAATATGCGGTGAAACACCCACAACGTTCCTAATTATTTTCTCATCCTAGCTATCTGACAGAAGTGAAATGATTTCTTTCAGGGGCAAAGGAGTACTCTGGGCTCCCAGAGAGGACATGGTGTGCCAGCTCCAAAGAAGGAGACTGCAGCTGCTCTCCTGCAAAGACCTACTGACAACCACATCTGGTGGGATGCGAAGTTCCATGCCATCTACACTAACAACAGGTCAATTGTTTGTCTGTAAAATTCCTTTGGATACTGTGGAATTCACTCTTGCTCCTTTCTGAGTGTCTTGGCTTCTTTTTGAGAAGACAAGATGAATGATACAACATGCAATGTAAACCAGTGGGCTGCCAGGAGAGAGCTCAGTGCATTTCTGAGTGATAAAGGACTGTGTTTCTCTTTCAGCAGCCTTTCAAAGAGAATACAATTTCTTTTGCACTGGTAGAAGTCCTAGGCATCACTGCACAACTGCAGCTTTCTGATGCACCATGGAATTTGAAAATCTCTGGTTCTTGTGGCTCATAGACAGGTTGAAGTAGAGATACTAGGCTGCGGTAATAAGAGCAGGAAATATGTGAAGAACAGTAACCTCAGTGAGGTGTTTTGAGCAGCAATATAAAAAGGTAGGAGATTGGCTGATACATATCTTCCAAATTTTGGCATTGTACTTGTCTAGTACTGTCCTCTGCAGAGCTAGTGTAAAAACCAGCTTGCACAGCTGTCATTCAACAAGCTGAACTTTGCCTCACCAGGAAGCCCTTCATCATGTTACCTTAAACATATCAGTAGTTGGAAGAATACCTGGCTGATTCTTCACTATAAAATTTGTTTGTAGGCTAATTGTTGCAATAATCTGTTTTATGAGTTAAGATTTTAAAGCTCCCTATGCCAATCATTGACTTATAATTTATATTAGTTACTGATGACCTTGAAACAGTTTTAATATACATTTCAAATTAGGAATCTAGGCAGAATCTGTCTTATGCTTCAACTCATACAGGCATGCCAAGAAGAAACGGGTATATTTATTCCAATCCTACTGTTACCTAGTGAAAAATGCATTTCATTTTACTGAGCCCCAAAATGTTGGAGATTGTGTTGCTGTTGAAAATATTTCTCTACTTTAAGGCAGACATACAACCCTCCTTAGTGACAGTTTGTAGAAAGGGGTAATTGGACACCATTCCTTTATTTTGCCTTAAAAGTAAAATGGGCATTGCAGAATGTGCCACCTCAGGGCTACCTGAGAACCACCTGACTGATCACAGAATGCTTGCATGGTATGGGTTGGAAGAAACCATTAAAGATCATCTAGTCCAGCTCCTCTGCAATGGGCATCTTCAAGTTGACCATCAGCAGTTTTTTATAAATGTCACTTTTTCCTCATACCTGCCCACCCTACATAAGCGTCTCTCTACAACAAACATTTGCATTTGCAGTTCAGTGCTCTCAGAACTGTCTTCCTCCTGCTTCCTTTATTTTCTGCTTGCTTCTAAACCAAATAGCAGAAACTATTTATTAAAAAAAGAATAACATGTATTTGATAATTTTTTGATATAACAGAAAAACGATAATTTCCACAAGGCTGGTGTTAATATCATTTGATGCAGAAATGCTGGAACTGAGTCAGAGTTAATAGCAGCACAGTGACAGCCAGAGTGACTTGATAAATGACAACTTTCTCTGATTATCTGTTCTCAGAGGAACTCTGCAACAGGGATGTTCCTTCTAACTTCCTCGCATGGTGGATGTGGAGGAAATAAAGTGTGTAACTTTATATACATTATACTATAGCTTCCCCCTCCATCTCGCCCTGCACTTGCTTTGCTCCTTCCTTCCACATTGCTAAATTATTTCAGCCCAAACCTCTCTTGAATGGTTTCTGCCAAAGGCAGCTGCTCGCTCATTTGAAAAGATGGAGGAGAAATTTTGAGATTAAAATAATTCCTGTGCTCCTGTGGCAGTGACTTGGAAGTGTTGTGGTGCTGCCTTTTCCGACCTTCCTGTGATGGATTCATTAGTCTTCCTGGAGGTGCCAGAATATCAGCAAAATGCTTGTCCTTTTTGGCTGTCCCCAGACAGCATTTCTGAGCACAGTGAAGTCATATCTTTGATAGAAGATATGACTTGAATTTCAACAGCTTATTGCTGTTTCAGAGTATTTAGTCTAAGAAAAAGACAGAGGTTACCTCAGCCCATATTGAAATTATGTATGAAAAGCATCTGGAAGAACATGCATGCTCTTCCTTAACCAATTGAGATGTGACCTTCAGCCATGGGAGAAACCACAAGGTGCTTTGTGTTGTGCAGAGGTCCTCTGGCAGATGTGCAAGGCTGCCAAGGGTTTCATTTAGAAGTGAAAGTGTAAGGCTCTGCAAGGAAGGATGAGCTCTTCAGAGCTCCCTGCATGGAGAAGCATCATTGAATATTTGTTCAGGAGGAGTTTATGAAGCAATCTATACTGTCATACCAAGGATTTCATGGCCACTGTTCTTACATCTATCTATGCTGCTACTGAAAGGAAGATAAGAATCGGGAATAAACAGTAGGTGATGTGGACATTTACAGGTCTGAGGTTTGAGTTTTCCCCATTCTACCCATTTGTCCAACAATATGGATATCACTTGTGAGAGCCAGTCCACGCCAACAGAGTGATGAGGGAAGAAACACATGGTGAGGTCCAGAAAGCAGAGCCAACAAGCTGAGTGAAGAGGGGGGCTGGAAACAGCCTCGTAAGGGCACAGGCTTGATTCACTCTGTCTTTCCTTCTGGATGTGTTTAATGAACAAACCTAACAAACAGAGCGATAACAGAAGGAGAATCTGCAGAGAAGTTCCAAATGGAGGCAGAAAGGATGATAGGACAGAGGCAGCAATGGTGTTTACGTATCAACCACCTCATTGGCCTGATGAAGGGAAGCTTCAGAGGCGAGGCTGGATGAGCAAACCTGAAGATTCTGCTCACTACAGAGCTCTTTTTTGTGTGTTTGGGTTTTTATAAACCATTTTGCTTTGACCTTTAGGGGAACTTTTCCCCTATTTTCTTTCAAAATGGTGAAAGAGGAGAAGCTGTTCTGTTCTCCTGGATGTCTTCCCTTAGCCAGGGCAGTTTCCCAAGGGTTCTTGGCCTAGGGAAGTGCCAAGTAGCTAAGTGAGGACAGCTGGGAGAACCAGGGATGGGATGTTAAACTGCAGCTACTATTTCTTGAATAAATCTGCAGCCATCAAGACAGCCTCATGTAAGGATTTAAGGTCATTGCCTTTCCTCTTCTAAGACTGCTCTTTCTATTAACTGAGGTGGTGAGAGGAAGGCAACACAGAAATGTTCAAGACACTTTGTTTTCTCTTCTAGACACACAAACATGACAATTAATTACTGATAACAGTATTGGAGCCAATGTGGAATCTATTTGTCTCATAATTTTACTATTCATTCCATTCTCCCCATATGGAGGTCTGTCTACTTCATTTTGCAATCTACATTGGGATAAATTATCTCTGAGAGTGCCCATTTTCCTTTATCAGCTGTAACAGAGACTCTAGTGACTAGAAATATCAACATGGGTCTCAGATTACTTCTTTTTCTCAAACATTGATTAATTCTCTAAGCCTATAGTCCAAAAAATTTGGACTATATACTAATGAAACCCAACCTTTTTTTTCACAACCTCTAGCTTGCCTGACAATCTGTTAGAATGCTCAACCCATGGGTACTTCCAGATTTCCTCTGAACCAACAAATGTGAACTGAGATCTTCAGATTGTGTGTTAAAAAGCAAATGTTTCATTTGATTTCATCTTTAAAGAAAACATACCTTGTCATCAAATGTGACATGTTCTTTGAAGCTATCACTTCAGTAATATTAATCTATCAATCTTTTTAAATGAGGCAGGCATTGTAAAGAGAAGGATAACTCATTAAGTGAAAAGCTGGAGCTGGAAGAAATGGACTGCCTTCTAACAAGTAGGTTTGTTCTTTTTTCCCATACATTATAAAAAACTCTGTGCAAACATAGATGCTTCTATATTCACCACAACTATTACCAGTCTTCTTTGGAGTGTCTTTTCAATTAATTCTATCCTAATTACTTTTAATTAGGAAATTAGGAATTAGGAAACTTTATTCTAGCTAGTGTTTCTTTCTGAGAAAAATCTTTGGGAGGACTGGAATTATCTTTGCCCCTTTGGTCAGAGAACAGTTGTTTGTGGTGGGTTTTTTTGTATTTTTTTCCAATTGATTGATTAGGCAGCTTTTCAAACCCACAGAATTCTTTATATAGCAAATCAAGCTGCCATAAAGTATTAGTCTATACTATTGTAGTCATACTGATGCAAATCATCATATGCTTAGTTTTAATTTGAGAGGCATGACTCTTCTTAACAGTTATCCTAGAATTAGAAAAGTAATTTTACTTTGATTACAGTATACACATTGCAATTTTTGTCTTTAAAATGTTAATAGCATAATTATATTTGTACAGCCTTGCTGCCTTATTTCCCTAAATTGATAAAACTAGTCTGACAAGATACAAAGTCAATACAGAGCAACATCAAAGAATATAATTAATTTTGATTTCCAAGGTTAGTTTTCTTAATATTGTCATTAAGATATGCTATTAAATTTTAACCAAATCTTTATTATATTCATAGTGTAGGGTTTTATATTTTCTTATTGATAGTAATAAACCAAAGGAATAGTTAAACCAGTATACTGATCTTTGAACTAAAACCATATGCATGTCCAAGTGCGTGCATGTGCAATGCAAATGCAGATATAACTTCAAATATTTAGGTAGTGGAACATCTTGACAAGACCTGATGGATTTGCTATTCCTTTTTAAAGGAGGTTATTCAACTTAAGCACTGTCTTTTTCAGTATGCTTTTATGGTTCATCCTAATGGAAATAATAACACTGAATAGCTGGATAGCAATTCACATATTCAAAGCACTGTGCAAACATTAAGTAATACAGTTACACAACATCTAAATAACTATAATACTGGCTGTCAAGGCAGTGAAGAAGCAGACAAATGCAAAAGACTGCAGGCAGCCCTGGAATGGATTCTGCAGCGAGGAGGAGGAAGCAAGATCCCTCCCAGCGGAGCGGGGCTCGGCGTGCCGTACGCTCCGGGTTTGCATTGTTCTGTTCAGCCACCTGCAACGCTGTCTTTAAAGTGTTAATTAGCAGGTAGCAGATGCTGCTCCTTTGCCAGTTCTGCCTTGGAAATATTTTATTCTGCTGTGCATCAAAATACAATTATGTCAATTCCACGTTTTTAGTGACTGGTTTCCTTTCGAACATCTGGGCATAATTCTGGGTACTGACATTTTGAAAAATATTTTTTCTCTAGTCTTTCTCATTTTCTCCTCCTGTTGTTGGGAGTTTTAAAACAAGCTGCTGACAAGAATGCAGAAAAAACCCCCTGTTTTTGTGTCTCAGGTGGTGGCACTCTGTCACTGTCAACTTTATGTTTTATCTGGTCTATGTCAAGAAAATGCTGACAAATTTATTGGAATGTTTGAAGGATACAGTTGGAGACATTTCATTCTTTGCAGCCTTCTGTTAATTTCCTGGTTTAGAAATCAGTGCTGCTGAGGTCTGTTAAACAGTAGCAGATTTTGCAAAAGCCCTCTGTTCCTTAAGGACCCCAGCTCTAGGCACATTGCCGAGAGTGACAAACATGCTTCTTTTGTTCATTATACCCTGAATGGATAAGAAAATAATCTATTTTCTTGCAACCATGACTGCACCTGATTCCTCTCTGCCGTGTTGGATGTATTTTACGTCAATAATAAAGCAATCTGGAGGTCAACTTAAAAAGCACAGAATGCTATTTAAGTTTAATTCTAAGCTGAGGAGAATGGGTCCAGACTTTTGGCCTTCCCTTTGGGGAAGGGAAAACTTTTATTTCCAGAGTTAATTTCCACACTTAAAAATACAACTTCCTCTTGTCTTTATGAGCCGTCTTTCATTGTAAATATTCAAAAGTGATGCATGATTCTGATTGTGCACACAGTTTTATGAATAGATCGCTCCACACACGTTTGAAATGAAGCAGCAGTTGCTGGGAGATGTGCAAGCGCTTAGCTGTGAATAGTTCTGCAGAGCAATTCAGAGCCTGTCAAATTCATACTCCCTTGCTTGTGAAAAGTAACATATCTTTAAAGATTGCATTCATGATTGCTCTGTTTTTTACCATTTATTGAAAAACAGGAACCTGAGAACAGGCCAGCACTCCTAATGCATTGTGATATTATTTTTCTAATTAGTAAATATCCACTAGCACAAGTTGTTAGCAATTGGTTGGTTTCTATTACTTCTCCCTGCAAGGTTTTTCTTCTCACTGCAGAACTGAAGAGTTTATGTTTTGAATGCAGTGCTAAATTATATTTATGTGTGCATTTGTAGGAGAGCAACAGGAAACACAGAAAACTGAACTTAAACTTTCTTTTTGAATATTGACTTCCGATGGCTTGAGAGTAACTCTGTCAGACTCCAGTGATCTGTGATGTTTTCTGAAATCTTTTTGTGAAGCTGATCTTCAAATATTTTTTAACCCTTGATCACTGTACTGTGTTTCCAAAACCTCAACTCCTGTCTTGATGCCTTGCAAGGCTGTCACCACCACTTGTGTCTCCAAAGTCACATCTGTGCCCTCACACAGTGTGCCTCTTCTGAAACCGGTCATGATGAAGCATTTCTGGGTTTGTCGTTAAAAACCAGCAGATGTCGCAATTTCCCCAAAAAGAGCAAATTTCTCTCCAGTCTTTTGAAACTGCAGCAACTTAGGTATTTTTGTGCAGCATTCCACACAGCAATAATTCTGTGTGAGGTAAATTATTGTTGAGCAACATGCTCCAACCATCAGCTCTTTTATGTACTCTCACTTTAAAGTTGAATACATTGATATGAAAATATCCCAATATTACTTGCTGAATATAAAGGAGACATTGCTGTGATTCTGAACACCCTAGGACTGTGTCATTGTCTCAGGTTGCTCATTTTACAAAGGCATTTTCTGAGTTTATTTGCCACAGAATCCATTCAGTCACGTTTGATGCCTGAGCTCTGCTTTTGTTGCTGCTCAAATGTCTGTCCAAAATGGTTGAATGGATTCCAGTTAATGAGATGCTGCACTAAAGGAATTAAGTAAATACTTTTTAAATAAAAGTATAACTGAGGGACTATACCTGCTAGTTAAATAAACTAAAATTTGTCTTCTTTAACTTCTTAATTTAAAAAAATTGGGTAGCTTGTCTGAAGAATCTGTTGTGCCTCCTTCTGCAGTTAAGGTGGAAAAGCAAATGTGTATGAGGGCCATGTCATCTCTTCCTAAGACTAGTGCTGGGAAATTGTTCTATGGAGATATCTGTATCTCTCTGGCAAGTGTAGAAGGAACTTAAATTGCTGTTTCAACCTTGATGATTTCTTTGAAGGTGGTTAGAATTAGTTGTTGTTAATAGGAGCACTGAGTAAAGCCTATTCTGCTTTACTTTTTGGTTGCAGCCTCTTTTTAAAAACAGTCAACAATTAGACAGTGGAGTTCTTGCTCTCTATCAGCAGCAGCTAAAGAGACAATATTCATCCTATTGCAGCTATGCAAGTACTTGTGGCTCTGTTGGAATAGTACCTAAGCTCCCTCTTAAGCAAAGAATTCATCCAAATTAAATCCTTATGCATATGCATCCCTAGCCTTGCACTAAAGAAAATTTAAAAAGCCCACTGGAGATAAAATTTAGCTTAAAAAAATTAGTAAATGTTCAGTTTTCAGTTTTTGAGATTAGTTTTACTAGGAAGAGAGTGAGATGCATTTAACATTAGCAGTCTGAGTTCAGATATGCAGACTGAGCTGGCTGTCTCAGCTCTCCCTATAATCCATACAGAATAAGTGAGGGCTGAACAGGAGTCTGTGCCTGCATGGAAAAAACTGTCATCTCCTTCTCTTACCTGTAAAGACAATTTATAGAAGTATCTTGCCAGCGAATATGAGATAGGATGAATCCTATGAAACTAAAAAAAAAAAATAAAATAGAAAAAGCGAAAATAAATAGTTAAAGAAATCTATGTGTTAAAAAAAAATATGCATATACCATATCTTTATACTCAGAAAGAACTTGCCAGTTTGAGCATGTAGGGGGCTAGTGCAGATAAAAAGTCAAAATAATAATGAAGATGCATCCTCTACAATAGTCTGGAATAACAGAAAAGGCTTCCAGCCTGTGGGATGTCAGATAATAAGGAGTCAAGAGCAGAGAAAATCTGGGATGTCTTGTTCCATATGACAGGCTGGTGTTTCTTGCCATTTACTTTTCAGGAAGCAATAAAAAGGGGGGGGGGGGGCAACTATGTGCCCACTAAAAAGACTTCTGGAATGTTTTCCAATCAATACCTAAAATACAGATGACTGACTTGAAAAACAAAAAATAAACAAAGAAAAAAACCTCAGTAAGAAAACCAGACCAAAAGAATTTCTGTAATTAGGAGAATTTCTTGTGAAATGAGTAAGGGAATCAGCCTGACCTCAGATGGGAAGAGGTTCTGTGCAGTGCATGGATGTATCAAAATGTGCAATATTCTATAGAGCTCCTGCTGACATTCAAAACTCCCCAAGACTGACCTGCTGGAGAGGAAATTATCACTGTAAGGGAAATAAGGGTCAAGTGAGCAGAGAAGACTTGAGGAAGTGACACTACCTGACCCACACATTTCTCCATAGCTGCCACCTTGCACTCTACACAGCAGCAGCATGGGGCATGTGGAAACAGCCAGCTGCAGCTTCACTTCCTGAAACTGGCCCTGGAATCAAGGCTAAGTGTACTGGGCTTGATGTCTGCTAAGGGCAAATATTGGGATAAAAACAAGCTTTCATTATTGCTAAATAAAACTAAATAAAAGAATTTTATCTGTGTGAACCTCACCCAAGAGACTTAGGGTCTAGAGTCAGTTACAGAGAGAAACAGAATAAATGGGGAAGCTTCATAGTGACTTTGATAATTCAAGAAAATTGTACTAGTTCAAAGTCAAAGGTAAGAAGATATTTTTTCTTTATTACTCTTACCGTAGGGAATCATGCTGCTTAAGCATCTCAGTACTCAAAGCTAAGGAAAAGAACTGATACCTGGCAAAAGTCATGTTTTCAGCATGGCTGCACACTAGGACTGCAGTCTTTGGGGTGCCTGAGCACCTCCTTTCCCCTTAGCTGAGGTTGACACTTCTAATCCCTCCCTTTGTCATCTTCAGGAAATTTTGTGCCATTGTCACATCCCTTCTACTTCTCCAGCCTCCCCTCCCCTCCTCTCCTTTTTTTTCATTCCTTATTTTAATGACAGGAATTTCAAAACAAATTTCCTGGACCTGAGAGCTTAGCCACATCCACTGACCCCTAAAGTACTCCCCACCCAGTCAGAGGTAGAGTTGTACCTCTGTGGCACCTGGCAGCAGCTGTAAAAACAGATGCAGCTTCTTGTCACAATCAGACAGGTGAAAAGTTAAATGAAAAATGAGGCTGATTTATGAAGGCGACTCATTGGGGAAAACTTGGCAGCAGATGGGAAGAGTCCTTACAGGTATCTAAACAATGTCTGACAGTGCAGCTTTTATATTCTTGATTCTTAAAAAGAAAGTGAAATTGTACTTCGGAGCTGTGGAGAAAAGAGGATTCTAAGAGTTAACTTGGAGTCTCTTTAAGATGTCAATTGAAGGGCTAAACCCCACTTTTTCTGTTTGGTGTGGGTTTTCCCTCTATTTTAAAAATAACACCAATATTCTCTTATGCCTCTCTTATAACGGCCTTATGCAATTTCATCCTTTATGAGAGAACTCTATAATCATGACCTGATTTAAATCTCCCTTTTCCACTTTTAATTCAAGCCAGGTATTATATTGGGGTTTGGTAGTGTGGGACTGCAGTAGTGCCTTCTGTGAAGAGCTGCTGGAAGCTTTCCTCTTGTTTGATGCCAGCCAGATCCAGGACAGACCCACCACCAGCCAAGGCTGAGCCCAGCACCAATGGTGGAATCACCTCTGAGGTGACAGACGTAAGGGGGAAAACTTTTGGGCGACAGCAGCCAGAGGAGAGGAATGAGAATATGTCACAGGAACAGCCCTGCAGACACCAAGGTCAGTGCAGAAGGAGGGGCAGGAGAGAGCTCCAGTGCAGAAGGATCTCCAGTCACCAGAGCTGAGATCCCCCTGCAGCCCCTGGTGCAGCCCATGGTGAGGCAGCTGTGCCTCTGCAGCCCATGGAGGGGCAGGGTGGAGCAGAGATCCACCTGCAGCCCCTGGAGCATCCCATGCTGGAGCAAGTGGAAACTTAAAGGAGGCTGTGACCCCTTAGGGAGCTCGTGAGACTGACATTGGAGCAGTTTGTTGAAGACTGTCTCCTGTGGGAGGGAGCTGAGACTGGAGCAGGGGAAGAGTGGGAGGAATCCTCCTCCTGAAGAGGGATGAGCAGCAGAGACAATGTGTGATGGACTGACCGCAGCCCCCACTCCCTGTGCTCCTGAGCTGCTGGAGGGGAGGAGTTTTTAGGAAAGATGTTTTTAAGATTTAGCTCTTATTTTTCGTTACCTTACTCTGATTATATTGGCAATAAATTGGGTTAAAGTTGGGTGTGTTTTGCCCATGATGGTAAGTGAGTGACCTCTCCCGGTCCTTATCTCCATCCTAGAGAATTTAGTTATATTTTTTGCCCCACCGTGCTGAGGAGGGACAGAGTAATGTTGTTGGGCACATGGTGTCCAGCCAGGGTCAACACTTCACAGCTGTTTTCAAGAGTCTTCATTATGGAAATTACCTACTCACTGATGAGAACTGTTTTTCTACTTTTTATTGAATCTCTCTTTCCACTCCCAAGTCCAGGCTGACAGAAACTATTATGACCATCATAATGTTTTGTTTCTAGAATTATTTATTCTCCAGCTTTCTGTTTGTTTTTTTTTTTTTTTTGTTTTTTTTTTTTTTTTTTTTTTTTGTATTATTAATAACTTTTGTCTGCCTCCACAGATAGAAAAAGAGTTGGATGAAAATTTTTTGAGAGAGATTCCTTTAGGTCAGAAAAACGTTGATTTTAGAAAATAATCTATTTGTGAGAAAGCAACTTTTGTGGCAGGGTTTTAATGGGTGATAACTCCAACCTTGAGTAGATTTGACTCTAATATCATAGAAAGAGCAAGCATTCCACTCCAAAATATCAACCAACCAAGCAAATAGCTAGATCCTGAGCCCAAGTTAGTTCTGTAAATAATAATAAAAAAAGCATTAACTTTTTCTCTATAAATCAATTCAGCTGATTTCCCAGAGGCCTACTGGCTATTCTACTACATAGAGATTTTTCATATCAAATAAATATAAATTTTTGCATGCTTATGATGCTCCAAGGTTATAAACAAGAGAAGGATTGTAGGGAGATGAAATATCTTGTATTAGAGCAGATGGCAAGCTTTAAGGTACATAAACTTTCTTCAGTTCTCTGCACTCCTGAATTGTGCTTGGCTTTTTTTGTTCTAGCTATAACATTTGGCTTAATAAAATATATTGTTTCTGTTGACAAAACTTTCCTTCTGGAAAAACTTGTCTCTTTCTAGTCTGCTGCAGCAAAAAGAAAATCCAAAAAAACAACAAACCCAAAACAGAACCAATATCTCAAGCAAATGCTTCTTTTCAAGCAGACTGTCTTGCCTTTTGGAATTTGTGAAGACCTTCATCAAGCCTTTTCTGCTCTCAGCAGGAGAGGAGTTCAGACACATTTCAGCTCTCTCTGTGCCTCTGGACTGATGGTGCTTCAGTTAGGTGTGAAATTGGATGAAAGAAGTTCAGTCTTCTTCAAGGTTATCAAAACATATGATAAACCCATTGCACACACAAGAGAATAGGTACATGCAACACCCAAAGCAGAAATTTTATTCTCAATAGCATGTTGCCTTGGAAGCCAATGGGTTCTAATGGCCAAAGACATCTTAAGTTCCCATTTCTCATGTTTCCAGCCTGTTACATACAGCTCAAATTGTCAGAATTGTAGATTTCTTCAAAGAGAACCAGTTCTCAAAAGAATAATTCTTCCATATTCTTTTCTGGGAGAAAACCCACTTTCAGGGCAAGGAAACACAGGGAAGTTTCTAAAGAATTCATAAGGGATAGCACATACCTTAAAGGATGATCTTGTGGAGAACAAATTGGGGTCTGGGTTCTCAGTGTGCCATATCCTTACTCTAGGTTGCCTCCTAAGGCAACCTGAACACCATTAATCTGTAAGCAGATCCCTGCTGGAGCAAACGGTGCATGCAGATCATCAGCAGTAATTGAAGCCTGTGTGAAACTGGTCACCAAGGAACATCAGCTTTCATGCTCCTAGCCATACTCTCCTGGCATGCATAACTTTTTCTGCAGGCTTGTGTGTCTCTTTTTGGTGTGTGTACCCCAGAATACTGACAAGAGCAAAACAAGCAGAAGCTGGGTGTGTGCAATTCTTGATCAAACTGTACTGGAAGCTGAGAACGTGGTGCCTTGCCTTTTTGGTTCTGAGATTTTGCTCTTTTAGAGAAATGGTAGAAAGCCATTATGGTCTATAGGAAAATATCCTCCAATTTAATAAATGACTGCCTTGTATTAGGTAAGGTGTTGTGGGTAGCTGGGATATAGCAAGGTAACAGCTGTTCATAAACACTGGTATAAGGAGAGCTCAAATAGATAGCCCTCAGCTAAGCAAAAAAGTTTGCTGTTTCCTCCCCTCTCTCCCCCAGCTATCTAATCAAGAACGGCAATCAAGGGATCTATCTAATCAAGAAGTTTTACCTTTTTGCCTGAGTGGTAGCAGCACTCCAGTGTACAAGTAGCTTTGTAGCTCCGTGATTTCCATAATGAATGTTCTGTTTTGGCTTTGCGTCATTCCCAGTAGATTTATCCACCAGTAATGCCCATGCTCTTGATTTTGGTTGATCAAAGCAGTGGGTGAAGCAGAAGAAGGTACGAGGGAGGCTGAAGTGGGAACTTACCTCATCCTTCTTTGTGAGCTTGTTTATTGGGAAACAATATCCTGCTCTGCTTTTTATTGACACTGCCCTCCAGGAAAACTGCTGCTGTCTGCATGTCAAAAAGTGTTTGCCAGCTGCTCAAGCTCAGCTGAGAAGTAAAGTTTTCTTTAGTTTCAAGTGATCTGAAAGGAAAGCTTTCATGGGACTGCTTACCTTTCAGAGGGAAGGAAAAATAGACCATTAAATATCTGATAAAGGAGTGCTGTACATAGTAGCCAGCAAATAAGATATAAGTGAAAAAATATTGTAAGTTTTGTGTTAGAGACTCAACAAAGTCATAAGGAGATGAATTTCAATTTCACAGTCAATTTTAATCCTGGTGGTTCATGTTGTTTTTTTGTGAATATGCCTTAGCCTTTCAGACTAAGCATTAGGATTAAGGAACAGAATTACAGATATTTTATTTGATACAATATGATTAATCTGAAGTTTGCTGCTGATAAGTGCCAATGGTCATAAAGAAACTGCTCTCTGTAGCTGATTAATACATACTATACCACCTGGTAAGTCCAGATGGTTTTATGCAATCATCTGTGTCCTCCATGAAATTTATGGTCTTGAAAGCATTTGGAGCAGCATCCTGATAAGAGGAAAGGGAATGAACCAGGTACAGTAGATACCAGACACAGACCACTGATTAGGTCTGGCAAAACCTGGGGTGTTTTTGGAACAGATTGCAGATTTCATTGGTAAGACCAAAATGCAGAAGGGATCCTGGCAGGACTTACATCTGCAAGACGAATTATGTTGCAACTTGGTAAGCACTACTCTGCTGCTTTCATCAGCCTTTTAATCTAGTAGAAGCTGCATGAGAGGATATGGTACCTCACCAGAGCCAGCCACGAAAAGAGGGAGGTGTCTGAGCCTACCACCTGCTAGGGGAATGTACCTATGAAATCCATTTCACTCATAAGGATTTGGATGCATACTGGGAGACTGGGTCAGGCTTGCAGCTGCAAGAGGAGGTGGTGGTGGAATTTCCTCCCATCTCTTAGTAATGAGGATATGTGATTTTGATATTTTCAGGCCTCAGAGGATGGGAAGCAGTATCACCAGCAACCTGAACCACAGCCTTGTGCACCAAAGGGAGATTTTTTTCTATCCAGTCTATAAAAACTATTTCACTTCAGTAGAGTAGTTTGATATTTAATGAGCTAGAGAAGCATGAACAAGGCTATTGCCTTGTGGAGAAGTGTCACCTGGGGGCAGGGGTGAGGGGAAGAGAAGTTTTATTTACTGATGTAGCAAATTTATGTGTAAATTATGTCACAGAGTTTCTCCCTTTAATGTGCATTTATAGAATCATCAAAGTGAAACAATCTGCTAGAGGGTTTTGGCAAATTTTGCAGGTAAGTTTTATCCCAGTGATAAGAACAGTTGCCTAGAAGGTGAAAATTTCAAACCCTTGAAGACAGATTGGGATAATAACCACAGTCCTTATCTTGGCAACTTCCCTTGCTGCTGAGCTACTAAAAAGGGAGGGAGATGACCTCCTCTTTCTTCAGGTTTTTTAGCCACCCTTTCCCTCAGGGTTTGACTTCAAAGCAAAGGGATGCTTTGAGACTGCACTGCAGAGGGCTGGACTGATTTCTGAAGACAGAGTAGGTGTCTATGACCACTGATGATAAAGAAAGACTTAACTCCTATTTAATTTTGTGATTTTTGTGCTCTAAAATCACTGAACAGTTCCCAGCCAGAAAATTTTCTGTGTGCTTGTGTCTTCCCCTTAGCTTAAACAGAGCTTCTCACTCTGGAGTGGTTAGAGATTTACCTATGCTTACCTAAGCACCTTTGAAAAGTGGAGAGGCATGTCACTCCCTTGCAGCTTGGTCCAGTGATCTTCCTCAGCAAGTGCCAGGCCCATATCAGCAAGCACAAGACCCTCCAGAACTGAAATTCAGATCAAAAACATACAGCTGCCACAAGAGCTGTATGTTCTTTCCCCCAAACATTTCACAAATGGCTTCTTAGCTGAAAAAATTGCCCATGAGGTGGAAGGTTTGGGGATCACATAGCCCATCTCAGCTGCAGTCTGCAAGGGCAGCCTAGTGCATAACTAGTGATATTTAGGGAGGTGATGTAGCATTTTCTGCTAGCTTGCATCTGGTAGGACAGAACTTCTCATGCTTTCAAGGTATTCTTTTTAAGCTGCATAACAACATTGAATATAATGGCAGCATAAACCTGCACAGCATTTTAAAAAGTGAGTACCAAACCTTGTAATGAATTGCCTAAGGGGAATTTATACAGGAAAAATACGCAAATAATGCCAACACTTTGGAACTGCACACTCTGCATTTTAAGTAGTATCTAATGTGACAAGGGAATTATTTGTTGTGATTTTTTTCTCCTTTTTAAAATGCAAATTTGAAAAACTAGGCTTTATTCTAACCTCTGCTTTGAATTCCTAGAAATTAAAAAGTCAATTTTTATAGTTTTCCTTAAATTTTGAGAAAACCCTGTCTGAAAATAGGCTTTCTTTTTTGTGACTGTCTTGAGAAAGAAAATCCAATAGTGTAGTAATTTATGTGTATCCAAAGCACACAGAGCTGATGTTAGGACTCTACAGGGCAGAGCCAGAAGGAGGCTGCAATATGAGCTAGAACTCCAAAGTCCACCTTCTTAGAAAGTGGCTCCTGGATGGACTAATTTTTTTTCAGATTGTGGATTAGAGCCCCTAGAATGAGAAAAAGGGGTTAAGCAAGGTGTTAGGATAGAGAGCTGAGATTATGTATCTGTGCTTATAAGGGCAATAAATAAATAAGAAATCTCTGTGCTGTTGTTCAAGCCTCTGAGTACCTGAAAATGCTCTTTGCTTAAGGCAAATCACAAGAGGAAAGAAACCATCTGAAAATATACTCATGTGAAAAGACCTTGAGAAGGAAAATCTGTAGAGAGTTTGGGTGTTTGCAGGAAAGGCGCACACCAGGAGCTCTGTGCTCATTCCATTCTTGCTGAGGTTAGAGACAAATACGAGATAATTTCCTTAAATTAAGTCATGCAACATTCCCTTTCTATTTAACTACACACCTATGGAAACAGAATGAAACTGGAAAGAGATCATAAAATGAAATGAACTGATCTTTTTCTTTAACATGCACCAGGTCTGTGCCTAGAGATCTCCAAGGGAACTCTTGCAGGTATCTCACCACTCTACCCTTATTGGATCTATTGCTTTAGCTGTCCCACAGCCCTAGTGAAACCACGTCTTTCAGAGTCTACTATAAACCGTAATCCTCTATTTAAAAATAAATAAACACATTTAAAAAGAAATTATTTAAAAAAAGGGAAATAGTTGACTTAGAGTATACAGAACTGTTTTGAAAAGCACATTAAAGAAAACGGATGACCAGGAAAAATATTTGTTATGAATATAAGTAATAAGTATGTAATAATAAATAGTAATAATTAATCAAATGTTTTTATTGTATATCTTTACACATAACGAGCCCTATGCAGATAGTTTTTGAGGTTTTTCCATTTAGAAAATCTATAAAAAATATCCATGTTTTTTACTGAGGCACTAAGTTTTTACTCTTATACTACATATCTATGCAAAAAAGGCTGTTTTTCAAGCTTTCATGACTGTAGGCAATCCTTTCAAAAATTCTAGGTGAGATTTAAAGGATTAAAAGCATATATCAATGTGCATAAATTAAACTATTGCTTGCTTGTTTGTGAAGGCTGGAAAAAAAGGTAGCAATATCTAATGAAGTTAACTTGCCCAGCAGTAAATCCTGTTGACTAATCTCTTGTTTCAAAGATCAAAATAAACAATCTTGACATATAAAATTATTTCAGGAGGTTCCATTAAAATATGTGGGTTGTGAAAACAAGAACTTCTCAGCCTTCTCCCATTCTGGTTTCAGGAGTGGTTAAGGCACCAGAAAATTAAGGAAAGTGACACCAGTCCCCTCCCTGGGGCTTCCTTTGTCCCATCCCTGGAACTCTCCCTTGAGGCATTGTCCAGACTCACAATACAGTCACTTGGGCCTTGTCCCTTGCAGTTTTATTTTGGTCTTTAGCAATATAAGCTGTTTTATTTCCTCTCAATGGGCCTGGACTGATGGCAAAGTCCTTGTGTCCTTGCCTGAACAACTTTTAATCTAAAGGCAGAGTGAACACAACAGTGGCTATCCATATCAAACAAGATGTCTGAGAAAACCGGATAATTCATTGTGTCTGGAGAGAATGTATATGACATTCTAAGATGCTTAGGGCCAGGCCATCCTTGGATATAAATCCATTTACCATTAACTTCATTGCACTTGAGCCAGTGAATGGCAGATGGAGGTCCAAGCTATTTATACCTTGCAGGGAGTATGTAGCTTCTGGACAAGAGTTATTCCACCTCTGTGCTGGTAGAGGGTCTTGAGTAGTAGGGTCAGGCCACAGCTGAACCTTTGTGTAGTAGATAATATTTTGTTTTAAATAGGTGCTCAGAACCTCGGACCTCAGCAGCAGTCAGGTGGTGCAGCTCCTTGTCCACAGAGGTCAGATCCAGGTGAATATCACATTGCTGGAGGCAGTCTATCGTGGTTTCTGTTTTCCTTTTACTAGTGCACTTGGATAGAAATCCAGCCCTTATGGTAATGAATAAAACACTTGTATCACTTCAGGTTTCTCTTGTATTTAAGTCTGCCCCATTCAGTTATTCATCTGAATAGAACATCTATTATCGATGGCCATTTTGTCCACTTCAGGTCCTGAGAGAGCAAAGGAATATATATTATTGCTATTAGGCTGATGTCCAGCACTTTAATAGGCTTTTTGTAGCATTTCAATGAATATTAATGATCTTGGTGTCATATTAGCTTAATTTTGAAGAATCACATGAAAATAATATTATCCTGAGTTAGCAAACATGCTGTGTAAACAGCAATTACTATGGAGACATAACTGAGTTAGAGGTAAAACATATTAGCTAAGTGCATGAACCAGATAATTCACAAAAGGCTTATGGGCTCTCCAGCTAATATTGTCCCAAATCATCTCCCAGAGAAATTGTGTTAAATTGTGTTAAAACAGGGAGTTATAGAATGGCAGACAAATGGCTAATTAACTTTATACCAGAAAGTCATAAATATTTTGCTGCTGTTCTTTTTGTGGAGGTTTGTATGCAAGCAGATATTTAGGCAGAATCTATGCTGCTGCTAAAAGACACCACAGGGAAGGTGGTAATTTTGTGTTTCCATGGTTCTGGGCTGCTGTGGTGGAAAAAACAGCTCCAGAGACAGGCTACAAGGGCCTGGCTTACTACAGCCTTGAATGGCAGTGCAGTTCTTTGGGAGATCCTGCAGTGTGTTACAACAAATTTCCAGGGTTTTTCTGTGGGAAAACCTCCCTTAGGCTGCTTCATGGAATTTAGATTATTTTTAAGGATAGGGGAAAGATTTTGATAATTTAGCATGATCTTCTTATCCCATGTATTTCACTGGACATTTTCAAGACATGATTGGACAAGGCAGTAGATAACCTCAACTAGGCTTCCTTTCCCACAAAGGATTAGATGAAATAATCTTTCAAGGTCTCTTCCAGTGTGGTCTATTCTATGATTTTATGTAGGGACATGAAAGGACACTTTCAAGAAAGCTTTTGTTAATGAAATTTTGGAATAAAAGGGCCTGAACGGTGGCTGGTAAACAATCAGTTTTGGTTCCAAAAGAGAAGGTCTGGGGAAAAAAGGCTTCTTTGTCAATGCAGATGTGTCACTAACCAGAGTAGGTCCAGTATTGGATAGTTTTTGCACACTGAGAGAGAGAAAGTGCAGCTTACCAAACACTGTAGAGTTATTTCACCTTCTTTGTTCTAGAACAAAGAAGGTGAAGTAACCATAAAACATGGCCAGTCACAAATGAAAAAATGCTTTAAGTTCTAATTTTTTAAATGTGATTTGTTAAAAAAGGCAGAGCCTCAGCTGATATGAACAGAAATGTGTGATTGGGTGAAGTGGTTGTCAGATGTGTTTTGCTGCTCTGCTTTTGAGAAAAATAATCTCATTTTCTAGGTACTTTATGACACAGCCTTCTTTGGCTACAGGAGAAGGACTGAGGTTTGACTGCATAGCTTTTTTTTTTCTGAGTAAACTTGGAACAATTTGTACCAAGCTTTATGCTTGGTCCATGTACCCATGGTCTCATGCTCAAAATAAAATGGACCAGGATCCTGTCTCAGGTCCTGAAAACAAGTTATGGCATGTTCTCTTTCCTCTTTTAGCCAGAGCAGGATAAAAACCTATCTGCTCCCCACTGGGTAGGGTCCCTGTCCTGTGCTGTTCCCCAGACTATGTCCTGCATATGTCTGGAAGAACGTTGGTTGGCATGGGCCCAAACTACAAGCCAAGTCTAACATCTGAGGAGAGTGGATAGTCACAGCAGAGACACAGCAGGAGCTTTGCTGGTGCAGTTGTGGTGGAAATTGCCGTGTAGCTCAATAAACACAGCCTATCAAATGGTGTATTAAAAACATAGTTGCTCCAATGAGCCAGAGTTTGTTAGCATCTATGATTTCCCAGATGCCTGGGAATGTGTAGGGAGTCTTGACATGAGTTTTCAATCTTAATTTCACAGGGTGGTTTTACAGTGAACTAAATAAATTTTCTCAGCACATGGTTGGAGCATGGAAAATCAATCCCATGGATGCCATTGTCTTGCTGCAGGGCTGCAAATAACCCTGTGTTACTAACTGTTAGCATTGCCTTTAAAGTATAGAGGTAAAATCTGAATGCTGTTGATCTGACTGTGGTGGGATTTTAGGGCTGAAAGATTTGTGCCCATGTCTAAAAGAAAAGTTTTAAATGCCCTGTCCCTGGAAGTGTTCAAGGCCCAGGTTGGATGGGGGCCTGAGTGAGTGGCATCCCTGTCCATAGCAGGAGGTTTGGAACTAGATGGCCTTTGAAATCCCTTCCAACCCAAAGTATTCTACAGCTCTGTGATTCTAAAAGGTGACTGATAACAACTCTTGATCAAAGTTTCTACAAAGAGACTTAGTGACAAGCTGAAATTCTGCAATTTTACAGACCCTTAGTCTAGGAGAGAGTCTTTGTGTTTTCTACGTAGGGGAGTGAGTTTTGACTTGAGAGAAAAAACAGTTATCTTAGTGCTCTGTGCCTGGAAGAGGCAAGAGTGAGAGCAAGTGTCAGAAGGATCAGCTAAATGGACTGGCAGAAATGTGAGTACTCCAATAGCCATTGTCAAAGCTCTGCCAACAACACTGGTGCAATGCACCATGGACCTGTGGGACACAGTTGGAATGTTCTGGTGTAAAGTCCAAGGTTCATTTTAATGTACTCTGGCCTACCAGACCTCTTTAGTAATTAAAACAGGCATTTCATGCTTCTGTAAGGAAGAAAAAATAGATTCTATTTTATGTATATACATGCAAGACATATAGAGGTTGTCCAGGAAACTTGTTCTGTTGTCAGCCTGAGGCCAAGTTCTGTGACTGGAAAAAGTGAGCTACAAGAGACAATCCAAAATTCCAAAGAAAGCAAAGTAACCTTTCTACCTGCACTACCCCTCAGGTCAGGCTTTATGTATACAAGAAAACCCTCACATCCCAAGGTAGTAGCCCAGTGAGTCATGGGAAGGATTTTGCTTTTATGTTGAGGGGAGACAGTGAAGAAACTTGAAAGACTGAACCAGTGCCATGTACTGTTGACTGGTGTAACATCTTCAATGGATTTGAAGCTGTACCTTTCTGAGACTGTTCATTTCTTTTTGCTTGCCTGCCCAGGACATTTCAGTGGGTATGAGCTGAGGGAAGATATAATCCTCCATCCCCTACTCACAGTTTTTATCATGTGCTACTTTGAAAGAGTCTGCAGCAACTGGGGTAAGGCTAAAAACCCCACAGATATTTGGCAGCATTTTGTCACTGAATTTTCAGGACTTAGTCTTGTAAAGAGACTAGAATTCAGACACAAATGTTTTTTTTAAGTTGCTGGGCACTGTGTAATTTTGATGCGTCTTGGCATGAAAAAATCTTGTTCTCTTTGCTTTTGTAAGCAGATTTAAAGGATAAGGTTGATTTTAGGAGATGATCTCCAAAACTCTATTTGTCTTAGAGATGTAGAAACATTATCTGCCTTCTGTCTTACGGTTCTTAAGGTCTTATGTTCTTCTGGCTTGTCTCTGAGTTTACTTAGCTGTTAGGATGTATGTGTGCATTTTACCCTGTTCCTGTGCCTATCTGAGCACTACAGAAGATATACACATGGCAAACTAAAGGAAAAAGTCTTATTTAGTGTGCTACTTTGGCTAGGATAGGGCTTTTTTTTTTTCCATAGTAGCTGCTCTGCAGCTATGATTGGATTCGTGTTGGAAACAGTGTTGATAACACAGAACATTACTGCTGAGCAGTTTTTACATGGAGACAAAGCCTTTTCTACTCCTCACCCCAGGCTACCAGTGAGGAGGCTGGGGGTGCACAAGACGTTGGGAGGGGACACAACTGGGACAGCTGACCCAAACTACCACAGGGATACTCTATACCATATTGCACCATGCTTAGCATATAGAGCAGGGGAAAGAATAAAAGGAAGGGGAAGACATTGAGAGTTACGACATTTGTCTTCCCAAGTCACTGTTACGCAGCTGTTCAGTCCAGGTAAAGGATTGGATTAGCAGTCTGGATAAACAAGAGATGTTTACTACTGGATTTAACTGGGAAAGGAAAGGAAGGCAAGACTCCATGAAGTTTTATCAATGTACCTACTATCGCTTCCAATATCCCAGGGATGCAGCTGATTAAAAGAGACATATGAAGACATATGTCTCTTTTAATATGTCTCTTAAAAAAGACATATGAAGAGGACAGAGAAACGCTCTGTGAATCAGGTGAGTAACCATGTCTGCGGTCCTGGCCATCTTCCCTGGTCTCTTCCAGGGAGCTACATACAGAAAGGTTGTTGGTGAGCAGAACTTTCTTCATTCAGCTGTCTGAAGAACACCTCAACAATGGGTGGTACCTGCTAAGGTTTCTCATTTTACCTTTGTTTCCTTGTCTATCTGTATTTTTCAGCTTTGTATTTTTTTCTTGTCCTTGCTGGAATGGACTTTTTCTTTTATGTATATGAAGCATGTATATGAAATGCCCATGTTTTCTATCCCCCAGGAAAAGGGAGGAACTGAAAGCCCTCCAAGTTATTTGGAGAGTGATTCTCACCCACAGCACAGCATTTCAGAGGTTAAGAGCACCCCTTTTACTTTGTTACAAGATTCCTTGCAGTTTGAGGCTGACACTGTAATCATGGTGTATGATATCCAGGCCATCTTTTTATGGCTGTAAGGACACAACAACAGGTTTTGATCTGGAAAAATTCACCCTGGCATTACTCTTTTGGAATAGTGATCTAAAAGGCAAGAAAGGCCTTAATAGAAGGCATTCTGTAATATTGGAGATGTTATACTATGACTGAAGATCAGAAGAAATGTGAATGAGTCTCCAGTGCTCTCAGAGCTGCTGACCAAAAATAGGTCCTTTTGAAAATGCTATTATTAGGAATCAACAGAGGACATACAAAAGTGTCTTCTTGTTTTGGTCTTATTTAAATGTTTGTTTGGACTATAAAAGCATAAGCAATTGCCTTCTGCTCTGGGAACTATAAAAATCCACTTTGTGCCCAGCTATGTTACAATACTTCTTTTTTCTCTCATTTAAGAATTAACTGCAAATAGTTAAAATTATGAACAAAATGTAAGGGCAAACTCTACCCACAAACAGTAATGGAGAGTGTTGTGACTCTCATATTGATATGATTAGGGGAAGAAGGCTTATTTAGCCTTCTTTCTAATCAAATCTTGAGATAAATTCTACCAACTTTAGTAAAAGGAGCCTTTGAATGCAGTTAGCCCAACTGCCTTTTGAAATATTGTCTGTCACCACACCTATTCTAGCTTAAGAGTAAAATTCTGCAGGGAATTTCTTTGAGCTATGGGCTTCATGGAGCTAGGGTGTCCTTCTTCCCCCATTCAAGATGGAGAGACCTTCTTGGGGTCACTTTCATCTTGAAGTAATATCCTTATCAGGTCCTGCTCCACTGAGCAATTGAAGCTGAGGGCTTTTTCAGTTTAAAGGAATAAAAAATGGTGAGATGAAGAATAGGGGTTAGTAGGGCAACAATCCATGGCATGGACTAGCTCTCACTCAGCAAACTACAGGATATTTTCCAGGTTAAGGATTCTACAAAACTACATCTGTCAAGAATTTGGAATAAAATTCAAGAATTTTTAAAATATGATCCTAAAGATGACCTACGCTCAGGCTTACACCTGAATGTACCAAGTGGTGGATGCAAATCAAATAAATTGACAACTCTCAGTTGATTGTGCATCTCACCTGAAAAACGTAGCTTTTAGTATTGTTTATAGGCTGTATTTTAAAGTGAAGAGCTTTGCACTGTGAGGAAAGATCATGAGTTGTAGTTAGTTCATTTTTTTAAAAAGCTTGTCAAGGGGATCTTGAAGGCTCAGAGATATTTTTTAGTCAACAGTTTAGCCAAAATGATGCACAGAGCCATAAAGCACAAACCCTGGGGGGGACAGTTCAGCCTCTGTTTGTTATGTGTGACTGTGGTACCAAAGAGCCTGTTCAGTGCTGTAGCAGTTCATGCAGACATGTACACTGTGCCTTGACAAGGAGCAGCTGAATACAGAGTTCAATCTAGTGGCACACAGAGGTGGCTGCTTTGCTAGCCACTGAACAATAGCACAGTAGGAGACAACCTTTCTTATAAGGAGAGCATAGTTCAAATAATCCAGGCAAGAGAGAAGTAGAGGGACTTAAAAACAGTTTTTGGAAGACACCCAGCTTCTGGCAGGTCATAAAGAGCATTTCTGGTGAGAAGACAATTTTTTTAAGGTTTCAGGTATTCTCCAGTAGACGCACCATCAAATTTATATTTATGGGATTTTATGTTACAATAAGTGCACCATTTTTATTTGCAGCAGCCTTTTTAATGAGACAGAAGTTGCTTCACACTGCCTTAGTATGAACCTATGTGGAATGCTGGGAGGCTCTTTGAGGGTGGCAGTGAGCTGCCCAAAGGACTGCACCTGAGGCATCAGGCCAGGGTTTAGCTGAGAAATGAGGCTGAACTGTGCCCAACATACCAAATGGAGGGGTTGTAAGAAGTGAAGAGGAATTAATAAAAAAACCCCATCTGATTAACTGGTTATAAAAAGTGAACAAAGCCCTGTTTTATGGAGAGCCTTTCCACTTTCTGATGGAAAGTTAATTTAAATTTTAGGTAGGGAAAATGATGCCATGGCAAATTTTTTATGCAGTGAATGTAAAACCAAAACTACTGTAACTGTTTTTTAAGGTTACTTCTCTGCAACCTGTTGAAATATTTATTTAATATAGCACTTATTTAATTTAAAACTGCCAGCTACTTAGAGAGGAAAAACTCCTATACATATATGCAGGAATAGACTACAAAGATAAAGACAAAAGTTTCCACCACTGACAGTTGTATTCTGTTGTGTTAATGTCACACATCTGTTTCAGCAAAATCTTCTCCTACCAGCAATTTAAAGTGCATTCATTGGGAAAACAAACACAGACCCCTGAGCAGGATAATTCATCATCCTGTTACATTTTTGTCCATGGAAGATAGTCATGCCTTAAAGCTTCCACAGCTTAATGAACATTTGTCTTGTGGGTCTGGTAACAGCTTAAATCTCCGTGTAGTCATATAAATCTTGGTGCATTAAGATGAGGTGGAAAAGATCAAGAAAGGCTGCCAGAGAACTGGATAAAACAATCTGAATAACTTTTGTATCATAATTTAAAATTGAAAAAATATTTCCTGTGTATATTATCTGAGTTCACTGGATTTGGTGGCATTGAGCTGACTGTTGGTATCAGCTGCTTGGTTTTGTAATGGTGAACATCAGACTGCTTTCAGGGCTCATATACAGATAACCTATAGAACAAGATCTTACAAAGAAATTAAGGTCTGGTTTAAGAATTGCACTTTGAAGCTTTCTTTTTGGACTGTGAACTAAATGCTACTTTTAAATTTTGTAGCGTGTGAAAATGTCTGCAGAGGGAGGGGAAAAAAAGAATTGTTATGTTATACCCATAGGGGACATGAGAAAGGCTTACATAATCTAAGAAAGGCTTAAACTAAAAGAGTGTATCTTTAGAATAGATATTAGGAAAAAAATCTTTACCATGAAAACAGTGGAACAGGTTGCTTAGAGAAATTGAGTCTGCCCCATCACTGGCCAGTTCAAGGCTGGGTTGGATGGGGTTTTGAGCAACCTGGTCTAATGGAATGTGCCTCTGCCCATGCCATAGAGGGCTGTAAATAGATAATCTTTAAGGTTCCTTCTGACTCAAACCATTCTGTGATTCATTCTCTCAACAATTCATCTGATTTGTAGATCTTTCACAAGTATTTGGGGACAACTGACCAATCTGACAGATCATTCTCATTGAGCTCCATTAAAATCTCTTCAACCCATCCAAATTCTTTTGGAAAAGCAGGGCTCAAAAGTGCATTTGAAGCTTAGGTAGAGTGTCACTATGTCTGTGGAAAGTGAAGGAATTTTTCATTGACACCTGTGAAATCCAGCAGAAGCCTCAGTGTAATCTGGCCTGCTTATCACCTTTATAATGCTGCCAGTGCATGATGAAGTTTCTCAATGGCATGCATTTAAAAGAACAAGAAGCACAGCAATCTTCTAAATTACTTCTTTGTTTTCATTTGGAACTTAATGGTATTTCCAAGTCTTTCTGTAATGACCTTGTAAAATCATTGACTGCTATCTTCCTTTTTTTTGGTACACACTGCTTTTAAAATCTGAGTCAGGGCTCTATATTAGAACACCCTATTCAGTAAGAACAGGGTAGATAATTTAATTTTATATTGGAGTAATGTAATCTTCATGCTACCTTTCTGTTTTTATTTATAACTGAAGAATTCATTTCCTTTTGCCCTTCCTCTACCTTCTATGGCCAGAGAAGAGAAAAAGGTTATAGAAATCTCTACCAACATTTTTTTGCATAGTCACCAATATGGTTACAGTCCTATGCTGCAGACTTTCCTCCCCCTTTTCCTTACTCCACCTCCCTTAGTGCCTCTACTGTAGAGTCAGCTTGTCATCCATCAGCTCAACAGCACCCAAAAGTCCAACAAGCTGATTCTTCCTTGCAGCCCATCAGATTTGCCTCATCTCTAAATCATCAGGGTGCTACTTGCCTTGGTTGTTTCTGTCCATGAAAGTGCTGTGAGCCTGCAGGCTAAAAGCTGTTAGTGTATAGCCAGATTTAAGATTTGCAAAGGGCAATACTTTTTATTTCTTAATTTTCAAAGCATTGTAAATGCCAGGGTATGCAAATGTAGGACATGAAGCTTGGCAGAAACAATAGCTCTTGGAAAACCTCATTAGAGTACCTCATGTACTACTGGGCACAGAGCAGAACTATTCTTTAAAATACACTTTTGTTCATAGGGCAATGCACAGCAACAGCTTGTTTACCATTGTTCTCCATCACCCTCCAGAGTCCAGCTCTTTCCACTTAGAAGGACACAAAGAAATAGGCTTGGGAATAAACTGTTATGTTCAATTTCCTGCATTGGCACTAACCTTCTGGCCCATCTGTTAGGAAACCACATAGGATGTGGAAAAGCTGGGTTCAGTTCCCTCCTGTCTGGGGAGATGTGAGCCTGATTTTTTCCAAGGGCATAACAGGTTTTGTATTGCACAGGTACTTGTCAAAACTGCTTGGCCTTGAGTTGTTAGGGACAGCCATTTGAAGTAATGCCTTGAAAAGCTGGTGGTGTGAATATGACTTCATATAGAATTATAGAGTTAAGAAATTGCTGATGTAGGAAGGGACTTCTGCAGACAGCCTTGTCCTACCCTCTGCTCAAAGTAAGGTCAACCAAAACAGGCTGGACAGAACAGCAAGAAACAAAGGATCTCCCAAAATATTATTGAAAGACAGACTGTCTGAGCAACATGCACTAGTGCTTTACTCCCCTCAAAGTAAAAAACAACAACAACAACAACAACAACAACAAAAAAAAACAAAACAAAAAAAAAAAAACCAAAAAACCACCCCAAAAAACCCACAAAAAAACCCCCCAAAACAAAACAAAAGAAAACCACAAAAAAAAAAAAAAAAGAAAGAAAGCAAAAAGCTTTTTTAAATGCTTAGATTGTTAGATTGTATTTTCTTTATATTTAATTTGTATCTATTGCTACTTGTCCTGTAACTGGTCATCACTGAAAAGATGTTGATTGCATCTTAATTATTCCACTCCATCAGGTATTTATAGACACTGAAAAGATGCTGCAGAGCCTTCTGTTTTACAGGCTGAGCAGTCCCAGCTCTCTTGACCTCTCCTTGCATGGCAGGTGCTTCAGTTCCTGTATGACTTTTACTAACTCACTCCAGTCTTTCTTGTGTTGGGGACCCCAGCACTGGATCCAGCACTCCAGATGTGTCAGAGCAGCAGGGGAAGATTCCCTCCCTTCACCTTCTCCAATGCTCTACCTAAAGCATCACATTATGCTCTTGATCTTCTTTGCCACAACTGCCCAATTCTGGTTCATATTCAATGTCTTGCCTCTGCAAAGCTGCATTTCAATCTGTTACATGTCGGCTTATTTCTCCAGCCTGTTGAGGTCTCTCTGTATGGAAGCACAACCTTCTAGCGCATCAAATGCTCCTTCCATTTTCGAATACCCTAAAAACCTGCTGAGGATGCAGTCTGTCCCATTTTATGGGTCATTCATGAAGATGGTGAGCAGTTTTTGGCTCCAGCACCAGCCCCGCAGTTCACCAATAATGTGTGGCCTCCAGTGGACACTGTCCTGATGAACATAACATTTTCTTTCAGCCTGGCACTTGATAACAGTTTTCTGCCCACCTTCCTGTCCATTTGTCTAGTCTATGCATCCTCTGTTTGTGACTAAGTTATGGGAGGCTTGGTTTTGCTAGAATCAAAATGAAGAATACACACTGCTCTCCCCTTGTCTACTAAGATACTCATCTTCTTATGGAAGGCTCTTTTTGTTCAGGCATGACTTTCCCTTCATAAATTTGTGCTGACAACTCACAATCACCTACGTGTGCTAAACAAATTTGGAAGTGCTCCATCACCTTCCTAAGGATCAAACTTAGGCTGATTGTCTGTACTTCTCTGGATCCTCCTTCTTGCTGTTCTTGAAGATAGGAGTGACATTTGCTTTCTGTCAGTCCTTAGGAAATTTCCCCACTTGCCTGGACTACCACAGCAAGAGTAGCCTCACGATGTCATCAAAGGGCTTCTCAGCTATCATTAGTTCCCATGGACTTATATATGTCCAGTTTAAGTGTTACCTGACCTGTTTCCCCTCCATTGAGGGTCTTGCCTTATCTAGACTTTGTATCTTGTCTCAGGGTCTGAGATTTCCAAAATTCACTTCTACCAGTAATACTGAAGCACAAATTTTCCATAATCTTTCTTCTGCTGTTTATAGAGCTGTAGAAACTTTTCTTACTGTTCTTCCTGTCCCTTGCCAGATTCAGCTCCAGCTTTAGCTTTTCTCCATCCTTATCTGTGTGTTTGGGCAGTATCTGTATATTCCTCCTGGTTGATCTGATGCTGCTTGTATGCTTCCTTTCTATGTTTAACTCTAGTCAGAAGCTCTTAATGCATGCAGGCCTTCTATTACATTTTTGACTAGGTTTTTGCATGTTGGGTTGGACCACTCTTGAGCTTGGAGAAGGCTTCAATATGAATCTGCTCTCCACCATTCTTTCTAGGACTGTGTTACCTGGGATTATTCCAAGCAGATCTGTAGCATGCAAACTGAGATGAGCCACTGGGAAATCCCTGTGTCACTTAGGAATTACCTTAGGCAACCTCAAAAAGAAGAAGAAATCCCGTTTGCTGATAAACCCAAAGGAAAGCACAGGTCAGCCAGTCACTTTCTATAAAATGGCTTAACGTTTTGACATACTGGAATGATGAAGATCAGGGAAGCTGTTGGGGTTGCATAAATATGAGAAATATCAGTCTCACTTTATGAATTTCTGTAAGTGATCTACAATAGGATAGAATGCTCTTTATTTTTCCTTGGGAACTTGTGTTTGCCATTTTGTTTATGAAGTTTCCAATTTTTTTTTGTATTATATTTTTCTCCTGCCAGAACAGAATGCAAGATATTTGGGGTTGAACTTTGAAAATGTGTGCATTTCTGTAAACTTTTTTTCTTTTACATGTCTCACATTTATTATGGACAAAATGGATCATGATTTTTATTTAGAATTGCATGTCAGATTTTAAACTAAATAAATAATTATAATTATTATCTGGGCACATTCCAGGATGAACAGATATTGTTGACACATAAATAATTTCAAATAAGAGAACGTGGCTTAAACAATTCTATAACTGAAATTTATATGTTGGTGATTTTGGAGGAAATACTAGCAGAACATTCAATAAAATCTGAGAGAGTAAGAAGTCCCTGGCAAAGAGTAATGATGATTAATGAGTGTTCAAACTCCTGCTTAAGACTTTCTCAAGATAACAGGGCTTGTCTATATGCACCTTGCTCCAGCTGCACCCTTCTCTGTGCTTGTCACTTCAGTACCTTCCTCAGGTGGAGAAATACTATGCTTAGATATCCAGCCTGAGGTGCCAAAAGGTCTGTGAGCTTGGATGGGGCCCATTGACCCAAGAGTGATCTTCTGCTTCCCTATATTCTCTTTTTCATTTGAATTTTTATTACCAGACAACCCCTGGTTGCAAGGCATTATGTAGCTCATATGTGGATTGAACATACAATGGAAAAAGAATGCTCAGCTGTCTTTCCCCTTGCTCTGTAGTTGAATATGGCTGAGTGACACCTGGCTCTGTACGAACTGGCAGAAGGCTTTCAGATAGCCTTGATCTTACAAAAGGAGAAGATACCCAGTGGTGTCAGCATGGCACATTTATATCTTACATGACAGTTTGTGTTATTAGAAGGTGAGTTTGCTATTCAGGCAAGAAAACTTACATGATAAACTGAAGAAGAAAAGGTGGCTGAAGGACTTTCTACTCTGTCTCTTATCTACAGTCCACCTTTTCCTATGTTTTATAGGATCTTTTTTACAATCTGCTATGTATTGCAGCTCTCTGATTGTGAAAGACTAAATTTTTTGCTGATTTGAGCTACGCTATAACTATCAGGACAACAACAGAGCTACCAGAGCTCTCTCAGAATGTCTGTGTTGTGCCATTTGGATGGCAAAGATAATTCATATCAGCTAGTCCCAGTCTTCTACTTCATGGTGTTCACTTTATCAAAGCAAGTTACTAAGAGTTCAGTCTCCTCTTCTGCATTGGGTGCATAGATCAAGCCTCAGTGTATTGCACAGTGAAATCAATTGGTATTCAGCTACAGATCCTCTGCACAGTGGCAGAGACTTGTTGGCTGCCTTCCAAGACAGGTTTCAAAAGGACTCTTGAACAGACAGAAAATAAAAGAGACACTAGAGGAATTATTTTTTAGTTAAGGATAAAAGAGACATGACTCTCAAAGGGACTTGAGGGTCTTTTACTGACCAATATTGATACGGCTTGTCTTACAGAGTATATATTCCATTTTCCTTTGCCGCAAGTTGGAATCTTAGAGGTTTTTTCCCATTTTTTGCTCTTAATTCTCTCTTGCCGATCAGTACACCTCCCTCTCTTTACTTTGTGCTTGTTCAGTCAGTATGAGCTGGCTTATTTGGTAGCTTTTTAAGAGTGCAAATGCATGGATGGTAGTGTCACTTGCCCATTATGGTTGGGGATCTGGGTCTGGAAGACTGACAAAATGCATAATTTTGTTTTGAATTAAAGAACCCTTTCCTGAACTGGAACAGAAGTAACACACAGCTTTCTCTGAGGACAAATCACATCCAGAGAGTTGTATTTAATATCTTGATGTCCAAGTAGATGTTAGTGACAAGTGGAATTCCTTGGGAATGATTATTGGGACTGGTGCTCTTCAGTGTCTTTGTTGTTGATGTGAACAGTGGATTGAGGGCACCCTCAGCAGCTTTGCCAACCATACCAAGCTCTGTGGTGCAGCTGACACACTGGAGGGAAGGGATGCCATCCAGAGGGTCCTGGACAGGCTTTAGAGGTGAGTCTGTGTGAACCTCATGAAGTTCAGCAGTGCCAGGTCCTGCATGTGGGCTGGGACAATCCCAAGCAAACTTGCAGGCTGGGTGGAGGAGGTATTGAGAGCAGCCCTGGGGAGAAGGCTCACTTGGCTCATGAGAAGCTCAGCAGGTCCCAGCAATGTGCAAGTGCAGCTCATAAAGCCAACCATGTCCTGAGCATCCAAAGCAGTGTGGCCAACAGGGTGAGGGAGGGGACTCTGCCCCTGTACTCTGTGCTGGTGAGATCCCAACTGGAATGCTGCATCCAGCTCTGGGGGCCCCAGCGTAAGAAGGACATGGACCTGTTGGAGCAAGTCCAGAGGAGATGAGGAAGATGCTCAGAGGCTGGAGTACTTCTTCTGTTGAGTCACCTGAGAGAGTTGGGGCTGTTCAGCCTAGAAGAGAGAACTGACTTCTTCCAGCACCTAGAGGGAATACAAAGAGAGCTGGAAGGACTTTTGACAAGGACATATCAAAATGCATAGAGGGGAGTGACCTTTAAACTAAAAGAGGTATGTTCAGATTTGATCTAAGGAAGAAATTCTTCATCATGAGGGTGGTGAGGCATTGGTGCCCATTTCCCAGAGAGAGTGTGGATACCTCGTCCCTGGAAGTGTTCAAGGCCAGGTTGGATGGGGCTTTGAGCAACCTGTTCTGGTGGAAGGCACTAATGCTTATGTCAGGGGGTTGGAACTAGGTGTCTTTAAGGTCCCTTCCAACCCAAACCATTCTATGATTCTGTGATTCTATGAGTTGAGGGGAATTTCTCTCCTGATCTCATGCAAAAAAATTGTTAAGTAGTGCTCAGGAGAATCATGTCAAAAAAAACCCTTGTTTTTCTTTTTTTTTCTTAAAACCAGCACATGACAAGATGCTTGCAAAACAAATCAGTGAGACAGTTAAATGAGGTCCCAGCCCATGAAATTGTTGGAATAGTGTTCACTGGAAGATTGGTGAACACTCCTGATCTGTGCAAATGCTCATTTGAAGAAGTCTGAAAAAATGCAGAATTGCCTGTCAGAGTCAATTAAGGTCAGTTTTGCCAGATGAAGTCTATTTTTTGTCTTAAGTTTCAAACTAAGTCCCCTCGTGGAATACCTTTGTGTCAACCTGTCTGAATCCTGTGTATTTTGAGAATCTGAATCTGTCATCTGAAATGCAGGGTAATAATCCTGGTTTTGGACAATCTTTCTTCTTCACGGCAATCTCAAAAAAACCTCTGTAGATTCTAGATAGCATTTCTGTCAGGTGTAATGAGCTCCAAGTTTAATTAATGTGACTGAACAAAATGCCTCATTGCAGTCATTAACAATGTTTAAGAGGTTAATGTACCATTTAAAATTCTAAATATAAATATTTGCTCCTTTAAAAAAACCAAAACAAAAGCTGTAGGAGAAAATGAAAGTCAAAATTCTAGGGAAATCAAGAATTTGGAAAATTTTATAAACCAGGTTAATCCCAAGATCTGAAATGAAATTTTGAGAAGCTGGAAGTAGTAATTATAATCCCATTTTCCCAACAGCACATGGTTTCTTCCCTAGATCTATGAAATATACTGGTGTGCATTTTGTTTCTGTTAGCTTTTATGTCCTTGCTCTGGCATTGTCTGGCTGGCAGGAGCAGCAAGCAAAGCTGTCCAGCATTTGTTCCTCTTGAATAGGGATGAAAAGATTTAAATTTCACTAGCTCTAATCAGCATCCCTATGAGTGATACTTAGGAAAAGGATTTTTTTTTCTTCTGGCCTTGTTTACAAAACACTTTTACATTAATAAACAATATTTTCTGTAACAATAGAAGGGATCTCGGGCAAAGAGAAACTCCAAACATTTTGTGTGAGAAGATAGATGAGAACTGGATCACACTGCAGTGGGGTGAAGAAGAGTGGGAAGTGGCACTGTCAATTTAAATTAGATTGGTACATTTTTTATATTCTTGCCAAAACCCCTTCTCTCCTAATTCTAACAGCGGCTGTCTTGTATTTACTTATGTGCTTAATTCAGCTCTTCTGATTTAACTCGAGTCCTGTCAGGCATGTGCACAAATGGCTGCAGTGAGAAGGGTGGAAATATCCAAATGGAAGTATACGGGGGTCCGTATGTTTTGAGCATCTGTTTCTTGACTAGGGTGAAATTTGTAGGTGCACCAAAGCACTTGAAGAAGTGCCTAAATGTAATTTCCAGAGTCTAAAAGGGTGAAAAACCTTAGTTTAATTTTATTGAGTTATTATTCTTTGGTGATAAAGAAATGGAAACTGCAAGCACATGTTCCACTAAATTAAACTACTATTTTTCAGTGTTTTCAACTAGGCCCCAAGAGTCAGGGAAAATCATTGCAGCATCAGCAAAGCAGTTTGCCACCTGCCAAATTGTGCTCTGTCTTCTTCAGAGTCAGAGCAGCCCATGTGTATTATTTAGAAACATTTTGAGCAGTTGATGGAGCAGGAGGAAGGGAGGTTGTGGTCTAATATATCTTGATGTGTAGCTTAAACTGCACCACAACAGCTGCTCCTCCTTGCATTTAAAAAAATGCAAAAACTCTGTGTGTGAGTGTTCTGGAATGTAGTCCTCAATGGTCACAATTTGTCTTCATAAAGTGCAGGAAAAGGATTTTAGTTGTTTGGATTTTTTTTTTTTTTTTTTGTATTTGCTTTACTGGTGAGGATAGGGGCAGAGAGAACATCAGGGCACTTTTTTGAAATTTTCTGTTCCTTTGTTTCTGTCCTAGTTACTTGGGAATGTAGTATTTGTGGTCTTCATGGCATTCTTGTCAAAGGGCTTTAGACTTGAAATAGCAACAAGTCCAGGATGGCCACATGCTGGGCTACTCTGCCAGCAGTTGATGTCTTCTCAGTGGCCTTTGGTGAAGGGAAGCCCAGGAATGGATGGTGTGGGCACGTCTTGGCTGTAGGATACAGCACTGCACTGGCATTTTTGGGCAGATCTGCCCATTTGGCAGATCTGCCCTAAACTGTGTTGCTGTACCAGGCTGGATAGCACTGACTTCCCTTGCTTTGTGTACTGCTACATGATAGAGAAACAACATTTCTCAGATGTGTACTTACTGCCTTACGAGTTTTATTTTAGGCTCGGGCTTTAATATCTCTTTCTATTATTAGCAATGGAAATGGGGACACTTACCAGTAGCAGTGGCCTAGTATTTAAGAAAGTGTCTGATGTTTGAGTGAAAGCTGCTCTTTTCTGATTACAGTAACCTGCATTTAAGCACCCTGATTTCATATTGTAGGGACCACAATGCTCTGGGACAGTGGTTAAAGCAGTGCCCCAGCTCTATTTGCCCACAAACCCATAGGAGGGGGCACTCAGCTGCCCAAGAGCAGTGTATGTAGCACTCCAGAGCATCTCCTGTACCTTCCAACATAGCCCAGGCTGGGAACCTCACAGTGGTTTCCTACTGCAAGAAAGCTAAAAGCATTCTTACAGGCTGGTAGACTGCAAAGCCAGAGAGAGTAAAATATTTGCATGGAGGGGCATGAATAAGCGTAGGGATAAATAGAGATGCAATGTTACTGAAATACTTCTTTTGTCTCCTTGGATTTGCTGTCACTCCAAATCAACCTGAGTTTCTGTGACCAAGAGTATCTACAGACAGTGATTAACCACAAAACCTCTTTAAAGAGAGAGAGATGGAGACAGCAGGGAATAGTTGCCACATCTCTGTCTGACCTAAGCATTATGTTTAATTTGTGCTTGCGTATTACCTAAGCTGCACTCAGATGTGCATGATGGACTTATCTAGACTTACAAGCCCAGCTAAGTACCCTGTACATGCTTTCACCATCAGCTTTCTTGAAGGTCATAGCCAGAAAGACTATGGATGACAAGGTTTGACCATCCTTGGCCGTTTTCAGGCATTGATTTGGGGTGACAACAAAGACCTGATGTTGCAATTGGAGGTTTTTAAAACTGCAGCTTTGATTTGCTTCTGCCATAAATGGATGGACTTAGCTTAAAGGCTCCAGTTACCTTCCAAATGTTCTTCAGGAATTAAATAAACATGGCTTTGAATCTTTGGTGAATCTGGTGGGAAGAACTACCCACAACTGAAGGATAAACTAAGTATATTTCTCCTGAGTAAAGGTCATTTTTGATAATCTGTAAAAAATAAAATGGATATTTTGATATGCTGAGAATATACAGGACAGATAAACACTGATCCAATGCAATCCCGGATAGTTGCCACTCTACTACATGTAAGAACTTCTCTCTGTCAGAATTGATAAGAGAAAAAAAAGTGTTTTGGAGTTCATTAAAATATGTCAAATCATAAAAATACTCCCAGAGAATAGTATAATGAGAAATTAGACTCACTGCTTCTGTAAATATTAAAGCAGTGACTATTTAATGATTCACAGGTTTAATTACAGAGAGGATGACATCTTTATTATAACAGAATAAAAGTAATTATGCATCACAGGAGCTGGACTGAACTGTGCTCAGTCCTGCATTCTCAGCGCGCAGCTGTGCAGAGCAGGTTGTCAAACACCCACAAGTCTGTGACAGTCTGCTTTTGTTTTGCAGTCAGCTGAGCATCTGTGAGAAATGGTATCCCTCCCATGGCAGAGCAGTGTTTAATTGACCACAGCTAAAAAATTGGCAGGGTGGATTTTAAACAGTCATGGTCTGAGACGAGATTTTATATGATTGTATAGAGAACAGAAGGTGCATGCTGATGGACTACATATCTTTTACTTATTGCAAATAATGCTTATTTGTCAATACTGAAAAGTTAAAAAAAAATTAATCCTGTGTAATCTATGGAATTTTTATTTGTGTGGAACATACCCAACACCAAGTAAGCATCTTCGTAGTAAGATTATTCAGCCTTCTGCACAATGCATTTTCAAGGCAAGTGGAATAAGAGGAACACTTCAGAAACACACAAAGTAGCTAGGGACAGTTTTTGAGGGGAAGAAAAAAATTACAAATATACTCTTGCATCTTCTGTTGCTGTTGTTTTTTGTTCAATATTATTATTATTATATTATTATTATTAATAATAATAATAATTTTGTTCTAGCTCAATTGTCTCTATGCCAAGAGAAAATGTGTCACCATGTTCACCTATTTTGTACTTCAACAGGTAATTTTTGTATGTGCATAATCCAGCTGAAATCCAGAATTTAAAAAAAAAAAAAAGTATTGAAAGAAGACAGAGAGAGAAAAGGGGTTTAGGGAAAAGGAATCTATCTAGGTAAACTTACCTCAATGTTACCACTTTGTCACTAAGACTGTGATTCAGATCCTGGCTCAGCAGGAGTCTGTATGAAATATTATCCGGCCAGGTCAAGCAACCCTTTGGATCCCAGCCAAAACCTTGTGTTTGATGTGATGATAAGAGGTTAAGAGTAGAACTGCAGTACCCAGTGGTGAGAGAAAGTGAGACAGAATGAGAGTTTGATAACCAATACTGGTTTATTCTACAAACAAGTACCTCTGTTTGGTCTGGATGCTTCCTCTTTACAGATAGGCAAGGTGTGGTCTTTTCTCTCTGCAGGCAGGATGATCCAACTGGTCCTGGCTCCAGAAGGAAAGATGAGAGTGTGCTTGTGTTGGAGGCCATCCTTCCTTTTTTGGTACATCTTCTCCAGCAATTCTTGCAGTGATGTGCATGTGACTGCCATCATGGGTCAGAGTACCTCCACTTCACTCTAAACTGTCTTTAGCCTTCATGAGGTACATTCGAGGAACTATTACTAAGAGTCTGTATATAGAAGTTTTCTTGTCTCGTTAGAGAACTATAAACATATTGAATATTTTAAGTGCCAGATGAGAACCCTTGGTGCTCTGGTCCACCTTTCCCCACTAGAAGCAAGGCCAAATTTCAGTTAAGCCTTAGTCTTAGAAGCCATTACTCTTCTTTGTATGCTTATGGGACTGATGGTCTTCTTTTTGTGCTTGTGATACAGTGTAAAGGTGAGATGATGTACAAAAAATGTCCAATTATACAATTCAAAGCTGTACATCACGAATTAAATGGATGAGTCTGTGAATGAACCAGTCTGTCTATTAGACTACACAGGGAATAAGAACTTGAGAGATGTAATGTCCCTTCATCTTTCTGTCATTGTCTCTGTGACTGACTTTGGGCAACTTTCATCATTTTCATATTTTGCTTATGAGAACAATGATGTTTCCTTTGTCAAGGCCTCCATGATGTACAAATTAAGGGACCTGTATAATAACCAGCCTTGTTTTGGTTTTCTGAGACTATAACATGGGTGTAGCTCACAAAAAAAGTACTGTGGCACAACCTGCAGAGCGCTGAGTGTATTCTATGAGTGAAGTGTTTTCCTTGGAGGCAAATGTTTTACTGCCTTACCTATTAACAAACATTTCCTATTGTCAAATTACATTTTTCCTTTTTGTGGGTTTTTTTTTTTTCCCACAAAATTGGGAAATCTTGACAATTTTCCCAATCTCAATGGACTTGAAAAATTGTTTCCTTCTACTTTGAAAATGCCATTCACATGTTTTAAAACTAGTCCTGTGGGATTCTTCTTCTTTTTCTTCTCTGCATCAAAAATCCCAGACTCATCATCTTTTCCTCTTGAGACACATTCTGCTGTCCTCTAATTATGACCTCTGCTGCTTTCTTATGGACTTTGAGCGGCTCATTGTGCTGCCTAAAACTGCTCACACAACTCCTGTTGAAAAGTTTACTAAGTTACAAAGAGCAGCAAGATTATTTTATGTGTCCTGCAGATTATATTGTTGTCTTCTGTGTGACTTGTGGTTCTTTCAGATTTCTGCAGCACTGAAGAACTGTTTCCTAAGCAGTTTTGCCCCATTGAGTACTTGCAAATTTAACCAATCTCATGAGAGTGAATTATTTTTTAAATTTTGTTGTATGTTGTTGGGTTACTTTGTTCAGTTTATCAGGGTCACATGGAATTTAAGTCCTGGTTCCTTCCATTTTTATCAGCTGAAAATTCAATCACTACACATATTAATGACAAGGATGGTAGGGCTGAAATATGGTTAGTGCTAGGTCATGGACAGACTCCTGAAGGAAGTGCACTTGATAAATCAGTCAAGTGTAAGTACTGGTGTAATTTCCTGGTAATTATACTCTGACTGTGTGTCATGGTTTGACTCTGGCACAGTGCCTCCATGAAAATACACTTTCTCTAGTGGCTTCTGTGAGATGTGATCAGGAACAGAGCAAAGCAGGCTCCAACATAGGAATAAAGGAAACAAATTTTATTAATTACAACATTTCAAAAAAAAAAAAGGAACAGACAGAGAACTAAGAATGAAAACCCTCCAAATACATTCCTCCTCCCCCCTCCCTTTTCTCCACAGAATGAAATAACACCATAGATTTCCACCCCGTCACCATCTCTCAGATAATCAACTTTCAGTCCATCATCACCCCTCAAATAATCAACCCTCAAATCCATCAGGGAGAGAGGAGTCCCTCTTTGCACCATAGGCTCCCCCTGGAAACACAATTGAAACCTCCTGTGCTTCTCTGTCACTCATGGCCCCACCCAGAGAACATCGGCCCTCGTGACTTCTCCCCCGCCCAAGTCCAGTGCTCTCACCACTGCACACGGGCCAGGACTGCTTTTAGGGTTCCCCATTTAAACATGCTCCACCCAGTTCCAAAAGCAGCAGTCTCTCAACTTCGGGACACCAGCCCCCCCCACATTTCACCCCCTGGGGCCGAGGGGCCTCGTGAACAGAGATCTTCCTCTCCATGGAGACAGGGGGCATCCCACACCCTCCTCAGCCATACCTGTTCATGCCGCTGCTTCACTCTTGACTCCAAGGCATTGCCTCCCCCTAAATACAGTCTCTGGGTCTCAGGAAAAACATGGGTCTGTCCATGGCCATACAAGAAAGAGTCCAGCCCAAGGCCACTCCATCATCTCCTCCCACCTAGGATTCTTCTCACTGCTTCTGACATCTCTCACATGCACCAGCTTTCCTCACACTTGCCCATTTCGTCACGCTTCATCTCACTCTCCTCATTCTGATTCAGGAGGATCAGTATTTGTAAGGTTTCCATTATTCTATGAAGGGGTTAAAATCTTCGCCTTTGGCTGCCCAGAACTCCCACAGCTGCCGGGCACCTTCTCTCACAGCATCCCCCACTTCTGGCCGGCCGTGCTGCCAGTCCATGATATCGAATTTCAAGGCAGCACAAGCACTGGGTCTCTATCTCTCTCTCCGGGGGTAGGAGGCAGGCCCCATGCTTCTCAGGGCTCCTCCACCCTTCCATCTTGCAAGGCCTTCACCCCCCTCCTCTGCCCAAGGCTCCGGCCTCCCTCACCCGGCCACATGGCTTCCCTCCCCCAGCCAGCCCTGGCTGGGCAGGGGAGCTCTGAGCTCCTTCATTGACCAGGACCAAGAGAGAATTCTCCTGGCCATTCTTGCTTTTAACCCCCTGTGTTCTCAGAGGCGGTCCACACCTTCAGTGGCCAAACCAGGTGCCAATATTCAAAGCCAAGCACTGATTGGTTTGACCACAACCTCCCAAAAAACTTACTTCCTTCTTAACCAATGACACTGTGGCTCACAATGAGTTTTTTGTGTGACAAGAATTTTATCCAGGTCACTTTGCCTTAGCTCGCCCTCGAGAATGTTGTAGACGATAGCAAGGCAAGCCTTGTTGCTGCTGCTCTGTCTACAGTATACTCTATTCCAGGCTAGATTTACCTATTGTACTTTTTCTTTATGAGTGATTTGTATTTTTCACATACTTAAGTCTGTTACCTGACACTTAAGGGGTAATATTTTCTCACTCCAGTACAAAAAAGGATGTTTTGTCTTCGGTTATAAGATAATTTAATTGTAAGCCTACTTTCATTGTCATTGTAGTAGGTTTTCTAGTTAAATCTCCTCAGACCAGCATCTGTACATTCCTCCAATATTCTATGAACACTAGTAACTAGTTTTCCTTCTACATTACCTTATATAACAGTATTTGTTAACTTTTTTTGAATAAAACCTCGATTAATCTTGGTATTGAAAGATATAGACAAACAGATATCCAGATGAAATCCATCTGGCAGCTGTTAATTTTCCTTGTAGAGCAAGATAAAACAGTAAGTCAAATTCAAAACTGTTTAAAATTTTGTGGGTTTCAACACATTTAAAAACTAATATTTTTTTCCTCAGTTTTGCTTTTATTAAAAACAGTAGATCATGCAATTGTTACCAGGAAAAAAGAAACATTTTAGGAGGTCTATTCTGTAAGTGAAATACATAGTTACTTTGGAACTCCTGCAGCTGGAAATAGTGTTGGGCTAAAGTTTTTTGTATGATGGGGTCAACTGCACCTTCAGTCAGTTCACAGACAAGACCAAGTGGGGCTGGAGTGTTGATCTGCTGGAGGACAGGAAGGCTCTGCAGAGGAACCTGGACAAGCTGGACTGATGATCTGAGGCCAGTTGTATGGGGCTCAGCAAGGTCAGGTGCCCAGTCTGCACTTGGGTCACAACAAACCCATGCAATGCTACTGGTCTGGGACAGAGTGGCTGGGAAGCTTCCTGGTGGAAAAGAACCTGGGGTGCTGGCTGACAGCAACTGAACACAAGCCAGCGGTGCCCAGGTGGCCAGGAAGTCCATTGACATCCTGGCCTGGATGAGCAATGGTGTGGCCAGCAGGAGCAGGGCAGGGATTTTCCTCTGTACTGGGCACTGGTGAGGCCTCACCTCAAATCCTGTGTTCGGTTCTGGGCCCCTCACTGCAAGAAAGGCATTGAGGGGCTGGAGCATCTCCAGAGAAGGGCAATGGGGCAGGGGAAGGGTCTGGAGCACAAGGATGAGGAACAGGTACTGGGATTGTTTACCCTGAAGAAAAGGAGGCTCAGGGAGGACCTTATTGTTGTCTACAATGAAAGGAGGTTGTAGGCAGCTGGGGGTCAGCCTCTTCTTCCAGGCAACCAATTTAAGAACATGAGGAAATATCCTTTGGTTGTATAGGGGGAGGTTCAAGTTGGATGTTAGGAAACAATTTCTCAACCAAAAGGGCGTTCGAGTACAGGAACAGGCTGTTCAGAAAAGGATCACTGTCCCTTGAAGTGTTAAAAAAATCATGTAAATATGACACTTAAGGTCATGATTTGGTAGTAGACAAAGAAATGTTTGTTTAGTGGCTGGACTTGATGATCCTAGAGGTCTCTTCCAACCTTAAAGATTCTATGATTCTATTGTTCTTATTTTAGTCTTTCTTTGGGGAAATAAATTGATCAGGCCATGTCTTTTTAGCATTTTCCCCATAAATTTTATGCTCTATTATGTCATCTAGTTTTTTATTTAATGTATGAGATCTCTGTTAGCAATAGAAATGATGCTAAATGTCCATATATCTGGAACAAATTAGCATACGGCCTATGATGGATTTTCACTAGCAACATCTTACTACTGAGGCACAGGTAGATTTTGACAAATCACAGAATGGATAAGGCTGGAAGGACCACAGTGGGTCAGCTGGTCCAACCTCCCTGCTCAAGCAGCATCTTCCTAGAGTACATGGAACAGAACTGCATCCAAATGGTTCTTGAATTTTTCCAGAGAGGGAGACTCCACAACCCCTCTGGACAATCTGTTCAATTGTGTGGTCAGCCACACAGTAAATAAGTTCTTCCTCATAACCAGGAAGAACTTCATCTGCATCAGGTATGGGCTTCTCCTGCCAGCTTTATCAGAGAACTTGCTGAGGGGGCATCTACACCTTCACCCAAGTCTTTGATGAGTAATTAAACAATACTGAACCTTGTGCCCTCCTCTAGGATCTGTTGTTTGGCCAGTTCTCAATCCTCCTCATTGTCTGCTCATCCATGGGTCCTCAGTTTACCTATGAGGATGTTGTGAGAGACAGTGTTGAAAGCCTTGCTGAAATTGAGCTAGACAATATCCATCTGTAATCCACATTAAATCTCCAGTTGTGAATCTGTGGTCCTGTGTTTGTAGAAGACTGTCTGTGCCAGTGACTGTATTTCCTTGAAGGAGTGCCATGGAAATCTTCCAGAAGCTCAGTTAACATATTTACAAGAGTGTTTGAAGTGAAAATATCTCCCTAATCATATTGGAACTTAATTTCCCATAGCCAGCTCAGATAATTTTCAACTCTTGCCTGTAGGAAAGAAAAGCGATATGACACAATTTGATGATAAATCTTGTCAGACTGCAGGTCATTGTTCCTACAGTCCTTCAGCTCTGGTACATTTGTGTGTCAGGTAACAGATTTAATCCACTAAAAGTAAACAGGATGTTTGTGGGATCAATAACAGCAGGTTGTCTAACTGTTGGTGATAAAAAGACTTAAATAGAAGCAAATCTTAAAAAAAAACCCCTGCACAAACAAGTTTTTGTGCTATTGGTTTTTTTACACTTACTAATCTCTGTTATGCAAAAAATGCATATGAAGATTTCATCATAAGGCAATCTTTTTGGATTTAACAGCTAAAACCTCACAGTAAAAAAAATCCTATGAGAAGACTATCAAGTACAGACAAGATTCAGAGGCAAAGAAAAGCATTCACAAGTTTTGGAAACACAAACAATTTAAGTTTCTCCTCTTACAATTACAAAGGAAGGAAAAAAAGAAAAAAGAAACACACAGGCTTAAAAACCAGCTAGAAAGGTTTAAATGATCTGTAGTCTAGATTTTGAAATAATCTGTAACTGGCATTTCATAATTAGTAATAATTGAGGTTTTCAGTTTCTTTCAGCTGTGCTTAATTCTGAATTTAAAGAAACAGTTTCTCATCTGTTTGCTCCATCATTTGGAAAATAAGTTCAGATCATGATAAAAAATAGGCGTGAATATAATAAGAGAATATTATCATATATATATACATATAAAATATAATAATAGAATAGTTGAAGTTGAAAGAGACCTGGAGGCTGCCATCCACCATCTCTGCCTAAATAAGTGTCCTCTAGAACAAGCTGCTCAGGGCCATATCTACATAGATTTTGATTAATTCCAGGTATAGAAACTTTACAACCCCTCTGAACAGCTTTTATTGACTCTTTTTCAATTGTTTAGGATTTTTTAGGATATTTTCTTTGCCAATTTTTCCTTTCAGAAGTAGCCAAAATTGTTTGTGCAGCCTTATTTTAAAGCCGGAAATTGTATCCCTGTGGTCAAATCCATCATGCTATTCTAAGAAAGGGTCCTAGAAATGATAGGTAGGTAATTTCCATGCCAGAACGTACTAGAGAGCATGATACATATAGATTTGTATTTTTGGCCACACATTTCAGTTCTGTAGTTGAGATAATAAAAATGTCATCATTGAGATAACTTACATTTTTTTTTCTACTTTGGTTTTAGAGCTGTAGGCTGTTCAGGCAGTTTTTTCTCACAGAGTGAAGAAGTGCTCTTGGTAGCATCTGTGACTGACATTCATTTCTCCTGGATAAAGCTCCTTTTAAATACTTATATGGAAATACTGGTCCTCAACCATGGAGTAGACAAGCACTCTCTTACTTCCATACCTATTAGTGGAGACACTAAATTCAGTCTATGCTGGTGGGTTAACTTAAATATGTGCTCATTTGCCTGAGCAACAGATGTCTTTTTCAATCACAGCCTCTGAAAGATCATTTTACATAAAAAAAGAATTTTGCATATGTTTGAGAAGAAAAATTTCTCTGTCTTTATCTTATAAATACATTAACATATGTTTTTCCAAACTGCAAATATTAACATAATTTGTTCTAACTTATTTGGATTGTATCTCACCTAATTCTGAATATCAATTATGGCACAAATATGGGGTATATACTTACATAATGTGTTGCTCTTGCATAGAATATGTAATAGCACAGAAGCAGACCAGTGATGATTCATGAATGCAAGAAAGAAAAATCTAGTTTTGGAAATATTCTGCAATATGTCTGCCATTCCATAGATTAAATATTTCTTGAAGGAAGCAAGCTGTTTTAGTGGATAAACACATTCTGTATGCTTCTGTGAGATCATGCTGATTATCTTCTGCAAGCTGGTACAGGCATAATCCTGATAGTTTTGAGGCTGACAGAGTGTCAGGAGTTACCGACAGAGCAAGCATAAATTAATCTCCCTACTGCCTTTGTCATTTGGCCACAATGGTGGGATAAAGACCAACATTGTCACCCAGGCTGGTCATATCTCAACTACTGGCAATTTGAGGACAGTTTGAGGCAAGTCAGGTGTCTGGAAGTCCAAATACTTTACTTTGGAAATCTCTGTGCTTGAGGAAGCTTGGTAAGGTAAAACACCAGAGTGGGTGGGAGACTGTGTACTTAAGAGTTATCTAAGATGGAAGTGAGCTCTCCAGCCAGCTGAGCTGTGAAGTGCTAGAACAGCCTTTCAGTCAGAGGAGAGTTATTTGCACAAGAGTAGCTCAGAACAGTATGTGTGATTTTCAGCCAGGATAAACTTGCCAACCTCTCATTCCCTGTGGAGCCAGCAGGAGATAGAGCTTGTGACAGAGGTGTGGAAACTAGTTTGGAAAATTTGCTTCATCTTTTTCACTAGAGAGATGACTCTTTTCCATAGCCTGAAATAGCCTCTTTTCAAAATCATATTGGCTTCACGTCCCCATTGAAATTAAAAGCTTTAAATTAGTTAATTTAGATTTTTTTTGTTGTGATCAGTCTTTGGCCTGACGTGAAGCTAGACTTCTGAGTACAAAGTACATCTCAAAATGCTGACCAGGATATCACTGGCCACCTGTGCCAGCTTTAATAGCAGATCTGCTGGGTGTAAAACCCTTCAACCAAAAGTGCTTTGTTCAAGGTCCAGCACCAACTGGAATGTGCAAACAAGAATATGTTACAGGTTCAGAAGGTTTTTGGTTAAGTATGTTTGTGGGCTTAGGCACTGGACAAGGATGAACAGATAATTATCCATTACTTATCAAGACAGGGTCCTTACTGAGACACAGTAGACAACCCTACACCCCAGTTTTTCTAGAACCAAACCTTATGTGGGTAGTTATCCTCCATTTCTGCAAGAGGGCTTTGCTATGAACAGCTCCTCAAATTCCTGAATTTATATATGGGTACAATCCAGTTATCCATCCCCAAACCTAGAGAATACTTATATGGTGCTTTTTTTATGGTTCTCTGCTGTTATGTCTTAGCAGCAGAGTTAGCAGAGTAAACCCAGCCACTATCTCTGCAAGATTTTGCAAATCTTCATCTTTCCAGGTTCACTCCCCCATGTGAGTAGAACTTCTCATATACCTGAAGGATCTCTTGAGTGCTGAAATTTGGGTATGTGTATAAATATTTCCTTGTGTGCTCTCTGGGGAAGGAGGAGTATCAGATGTCACTGGGGGACTTTATCTACACTTTAATACAGGCATATGACAGCTGAAATAAACAGTGGGACCTTTATCCTACATCCTTTCTACGTGTTTTCTGGCATTAAACCTGACTTAAAACTTCAACAGGTTCCAGTGAGATGGCTTGGCATATGAAGGAAAGTGGGATCAGAAGTTAGATCCAGCTTTAAGATTTAGATAACTCTGTAGGCTGGCAGCTTGTGTAGCTTCAGATAATTTTCATTGTATAAAAATTCAGCTATGTAAGCAAATTTGTACCAGACTTTTTCCTGTTGTGTCTAAGGTGTTCAATTTTGACAAGGAGGTTACTTTGTATCCCTGTAAAATCCTACAATGGCAAAGCTTCCCAGCCTGAAATTACAAGTCAACTATTGTCTAATGAGGAAATGATATTGCTATTCTATGCTGAATATGCAGGTGAGTTTCTATTTCTGAGACAAAAAAAAAAAAAAAGAAAAAAATTAGCAGTCTGCTGATGACTTTTAATTAAGGAATTGATGAAAAAAATAACTTATAAATTAAAACTTCACAGTTCGTAGCATAAGAGAAATTGCAAAATTCTATCCTTTAATGCTATTCAGGCTTGAGCATCACCAGAACATTCTCCAGAGACCAGACCTTGTAATGCTCTTTTGCTCAAAGAGCCCCTGGAAGTTGTCAATAAATAGGATTTCTGTTTGCTGATATATAAGGCTCTTCTTTTTTGTATTTCTCTTTTTTTTCTGGAGTTTAGCTAAAAGAAAGCTTCTATTTGAGTGCCAAAAATTAGTAATGGCTTATTTCTTTCTAAGGTACTTGTGACAGACTGGATTCATCTGTTGAGAAATAATGTCAGGTAGAAATTGGAAAAAACAATCAAGTAAGAATTATCAAAAATAAATATTCTCCCTCCTAAGCTTTAACTGAAAAGGCTACTTGGTCTTTAGAAAACAAAAAATGTGTGACAATGACCATAACATATCCAGAAGAAATGAGATTCTCTGCCTTGGACAAACATAGATAATTTTTGCTAGGAAGAGTTAGAGTGACTTTAAAGAGTAATTTTTCATCCATTGTCTTCAGTGTTTGGCAAGTATGAATCAAAATTTATTCCACACAGGGAAACTAAGGCATAGAGTGCTAATTATCCCCAACAGTGGATCCATTATCTGGATCCAACATTGCTGTTAAGCTCATGTGGTTTTGAGCAAGTGAACACTCCTTCTGACTTAAGTGGGTTTGCTACCATGCCTGCAGAAGGGTTGTTCATATCAGGAGCTGATAATAGAGATGAAGATACTCAGTTCTCAGTCAGGAAGTTGGAAGGGATGTAGATGATGGTGTTCACCTTGCCTTACTATGAATGCCTGCATCTGTGCTCCTCCTCTCCTAGAAGAAATGGGCACTTCTAGGGCAAAATTAGTCTGAATTTTCATGGTGGGTCAGCCTTGGCTGGCCACCAGATGCCCACCAAGCCACTCTCTTACTCCCTCAACTCAGCAGGATAGGAGAGAAAACAAAGTGAAAAGCTCATGGGTCAAGATAAAGGCCATTTAATAAATACAAGCAAAGACCAAAGGTGGAAGCAGAAAAAAAAAAAAAAATTCAATTTCATCTCTATTTCCCATTTACATGTGATTTCTATCCACCTCCTGGGAAGTATGGTCTTGATATGTTCCATGGTTGCTTTGGAAGACAAATGTGTTAATAATTATTGACTCCCCCCACTGCCTCCCTGCTTTTTCCTAGCTTTTATTGCTGAGCAGAAACATGGCATGGCTTTGATCAGTTTGTATCAGCTGTCCTGGCTATGTTCCCTCCCAGCCTCTTGCCTACCTCCAGGTTGCTGTGCTTTGGAGTCAGTGGTGGTTGGATTGTCATCTTGATGCTGTGGGATCACTGCTCAGTAGCAGCCAAAGTGTTGGTGTGTTATTTTCTTCGGGATGAGATGGACCTTGGTTAGACAGTGCCTTTCTGACTGTGGACTGCAACAAAGGTTAGTTGAGAATGCAGACAACCCAGAGTTTTCTCCTCTGTTAATTTGGATTTAGAAATATTCTAGCCCACCTGACCTGTGTTGGATGGGATCAATTTCTAAATAATTACTTTTATCAGTAGTTAGGAAGCAAGAAATGTTTTATGGTTCTTTGTAATCAGAAATGTATCACAGGTTTGAACCTGACTGAAAGCACAGAAATAATCTTTGCAGCTGCAAGTGCCTAAAACAAGGGTGCAAGGACTTTTCTATCTGCTGGACTTGATGAAGGTTGATGCAATCACCATGTTCTGCAATTATCACTTGACAGCAGCAGATTAATACTTACAGTGGATGCTATTAATGCATGCTTAACAAGATGAATACTCTTGCTAATGAATCCCAGTAGTCTCAGAAATCAGAGGAAGGTTTCTGTGTGTGCATGTGCATGTGAAAGCAAAAGCAAAGCACCAGGGGTTATTGGAAAGCTATTATCAACCCTGTGAAAGCTGTAAATCAAAGACAAATAAAACAGCTTCCAGTTCATCCTCTGCTTCTAATAGGTATTTAGTGTTTGGGCTGACATATATAAAGTTTAATTTCTGCCCAATTTATTGAAGACACTGACACTGTAGTAAAGCATGATGGTCAAGGACACATGGGATTGTCATTGCTAGTAAGAGGGCACAGACTTCAAGAATCTATCCTGTCAAAAAGCCATTTTGCGTGCAGCTTTGGCAAGCAGTTGGCCATTTAAAGTCCAAAATTAGGAAAGTTCAGGTGTCTACAGTTTAACCTTATACACCAACCTGAACCCTCAGTCTCAATGGGGAATTATTTCCATCTTGTTTAACTGAATTGTATGATCATGGTTTGCCATGGGTATATGTGGTAAAATTTGGCCTTACCATATACAGAAAACCTCAGCCAATTACCATGAATAAAGAAGAATTACTTTGAGTAAGCATAATATTGTATTGTGGAATAATAGCTTTGTAAAAATAACCTCAGAACCCCCAAAACAAAGAAGTATTGAAACAAAAGCACCCTTAACATCAGCCTGCTTGTGATCATTCACACCAAGCTAAGAATCATGTCATAATGCAGCAAATGTCATTAATCATCATAAGGTAGCAAATAAAGTTGGAGAGCCCAAAGGAATGGGGGCAGAGCTTGCTGTTATGGGTTTGAGGAGAGCAGTGAGCACTGGATCGTGACTGCTTGGACACAGGGTACCCCTGGGGCGTACCCCTGGTGCAGCTTTATATGGACACCTCCTGTCCATCAGGAAAAGGTGAAGATTCACCCCAATATCGCAAACTCTCTTTAAGGTGTTACTGCAGAAAGCAGCAGACACAAATTGGAGATCCTGTACATCTTTCTGTCATCTTCTTCCTTCCTCTCTCTGGTAGGCTTAGCTTTTGATTCATTAGTTTCCCTTTGTGAATGTTAGCACCCATCACATTTTAATCATGCAGTACATTCAGGTGCAGGTTGGTTCCCACCTACCTACACAAGGCATTGTCCAGACCTGACCTTGAGGGGTGTAGAAGTGATTCTGCCTTCCCACACAGGTAATAAAGGCTCCTCGCTTCCCACCAGTCATCTGTAGTCTCTGGTGTCCCATTGTTTGTCAGTGTCACATCTCTGATGCCCTGAAGGACTTCTTTTTCCATCAACCTGTGCCTCTGTCTCCTTTCTTCGGTGGCTGTTGCATCAAGATGAAAGAGTGTGAAATAGAGCTTCAGCAATTTTCTCTGTCTTGGCAATAGAAGGAGATTTTTGCAGGAAAGATAAGCCTTGTTTACTTTCATCTGGGCTTCCCTATCCCTCTGCCACACAACCTCCTGCTGCCTCTACAGGAAGAGGCTTGGGCTGCCTAGGCTAGGGGCAGCTCTTGCTTCCTAGAAAACTACAAACATTCCAGTGCAGGCCAGACTACAGAAGAAAGAGCTTTCAGCTGTCCAACAGGCTTATATGCTTCCTGATGACTGTAAAGAGAAAAAAAGATTAATTGATTAGAAGAAACATGCACTTATTTAGCTTTACAATTGGATTCAGATGGTGATCTTTACAGTCTGCAACTGCTGAAGCATCCATAGCAGCTTCTCTAAGACACCACATGCAATCATCTTCAGAAGCAGCATTTTTATTTATTTTGGGAGTAGGCTCTAAGAATTGTATATAGATTTCTTTTAAAATATCATTATGTCTGAATCTGTTAGTAAAGGCAAGATAAAAATACCTACATCAAGTTTCATGCAATGATACCATTTCTTTGCTAAAATAGATGTAATTCATCACAACAATAGATGCTAGAAATAGGAGTCACACTGTGGAGCATTAGTATGCTAAATTACTGCCTTTTGCATAAAATAATCACTGAGCCAAAGCAGTAAATAGCTGATATTAAAGCACAAAATTTCTTTTTATATTTAATTTCCTAAATATTTCTATTCTCTTGCACTTCCCTTGTTGCCTTCTCGCAGTACTAAGGAAATCAATTTCTTCTTTTGCACTCTAACTAAAATGAATTTTCCTTCATATATTAGTGTGGATGCTGGAGGCATTGCTTTCTCTATGGGGCTAAAAGCCAGCCTGCAGTTCAATTCTGTTCTCACCACAAAGAGTGATTCAACTTCCCAGTAACTGCATTAAGATGGATATAAATCCTGTAACTTTGCTTCAGGCAAAAACTTGCAGACTTAGACAAGAATGACTTCTTCTTTCATCACTTAACACATGTTATAACAAAAATGTTGTTTTTCCTTTTAAATGCTAGAAATTTGAGGGGAAGCACTGCACTGGGATCTTACCAGTGCTTCTGAGGAAGGATTACCCTTCAGGTGTAATGGTGATTTACCTCCCTTTCAGAGGAGAGAGATACCTGTGCCTGCCAGGTATGAAATGTAAATCCCAGATTCAGCTCTTTTCTCAACTTTGATATCTGAATGTGTATGATTACTGGAGAACACACAACTGATGCAAGGTGCCAGACCAATACCCTACCCTACTTTTCCTTTTCCTTTTCCTTTTCCTAATTTATATGGCAGCTGCAGGCACCTCACAGGCAGTCCACAACTCCAGCCACAATGGCTGATTCACTTCAAAAAAACATTAGAAATAGAGTTCACAGTTCAGCCCATTGGTGCTGAAGCAGTTCCTCTATGGCTGGAGTCCTCTTTATTAATTGCTTTCTTTTGGAGATAAGTTGGGATTTCAGAGGTCTTATTTAGAAATGTATGAAGCACAGAAATTCCCATTCTCCACAAAGGTCCACTCATCACCTGGATGACATTTAGCCAGAAGCCTCCTGCCAGAAGAGTAAGAAAATTAATCTGTGGAAAGGTTATCAGCCCTTTCTCTGTCTTTTTACACTACTTTTCAAAATTATTCCCTTGAAAAACAGATCATTGCCTGATTATTTCTATCTAGAGGAATTCTGAACAGACCATGGCAATTCCATGGGTGAGGAAGACCAGGGTACAGCATCAAAAGAGTCTCCACTACCCTCTTGTATCCCAAGAAGCAGCCAGAAAGAAGTGAAAGCCCAAACAAACCCTCTGGTACAAACCTAGAGCTGCCTTTGGTACAAGAAAGAGATGCAGAAGGAATTTCACCTGTGACCATGTCCAAAACCCTCCTAATTCACAGCCAGGACTCAAGTTACTGCTTAGTAGCAGTAACACTGACATATTTTCTCTCTGCAACTTGAGAAAAGTAATATGATTCTGCATTTCATCTCGCTCTCTCCGCACAACAGGGCTAATAATAACTCCTCCCTGCTGCACCGGATTTGCTGCATTAGTAGCTGTCAAATGTCTGTAGAAGGGAAAGGGGTTATTCAAGGGTACGTCTCTCTGGCACAGCACAGCACAGTGTGAAGATGCATATTCAGGAGAGTGTAATTAGGCCTTGCTCTAGCCTGGTAACAAGCTCATGGGGAACATAAGGAATGCCAATCAGAAAAGATCTTTGCAGTAGCAGCACCAAAAGTTTCCAAAACCTGATGAGTGAGCGAGTAATCCATGCTCAGATACCTACTCTAGAGCTCAGACAACAACTCCTTCCCTCTCCAATACTTCTCTCTAATACCACTCATGCTTTTGTCCTGTTTTTAACCCCTTTCCCATGCATCCATCTGATCTTCAACCTAATCTGGACCCACTGCACCTTGGAGTTGCCCCCATGTTTTCTCAGATGGCTTCTCTCACAGACCTCCTCAGTATGTGACCTCAGGGGCACAGCAGAAGAAAGCCAGAGGCGTGGTTAGCAATCTGGGTAAAAGCTTGACAGAAATAGTTAAAATTCACATATAGAAATAACTCTTTTCCAGACCTGTAACTGTGGAACAAGAATTCTATTTTGGACTCAGCAGTGCCCCATCTCCCCATGCTGTGCACACATTCCTTGTGCCCAGGCAACGCACTGCAATCCCTGCTGCACCCATAGCCCCCTAATTTCCAGCTGTTGGCTCTGTGTCTTCCCTTTAATTAAGAGAACTAGCCAAAGGAAATTCATTACCATTTGAGAACATAAAAATGCCATTTTCAAAGCTTTCAAAATCCATTCAGGGTGCTGTAGGAATTTGAGTTATTCTACTGAAGTGAATGAGGCTGCAGCATAGAAAATAATTCAGAGCAGAAATTTCAGTAGCTGGACAACTTGCTGGAAGGTTCACATTCCTGGTATGAACTCTATTTCCATTATGATTTAGATCTGTACTGTTTTAGTATTTCTTTGTGTATTACTGAAGATCAGAAAAAACATGTGAATTGGTACTGTTTTTGCAGAGAAATTTTAAACAGTAAAACAGCAAAATGTAGTACATGCAGCAGCAAAATTTCACTGGGACCCTCCCCCACTGAATTTCCCTGATTATTGCAGCATTTTTCTATATGGAATTCTTACAGCAAAATGAAATACCAACAAAAGAGTAGGAAAGAATAAGTAGAAAAATTATCGTACTTCAGGGAAAAATGTAAATGCAATTCTTAATTTGCGTTTTAGAATCAGATAATATAGTAGAAAGCAATTAGAAAGGTAGGGAGAAAAGAAGATTTAGTTCATGTGTTGGTCTACTTAGCATTAATCCCATCCACTGTTTTCCTTCATATTAATCAGCACGTTATAATTACTGTGTTGTCTCTGTTCTGGTGCTCCTGATGCTGTCACTTATTGTGACAGCACTGCATGAGGATTTGGAAGGGTTTGATAAGAAATGAAATATTCAAGTTCAAACACTGAAAGTCACTATAATGGGAACTAAAGTAGACTAGAATAAAAAATTCCACAAGTTTCCTTAAACAAAGGTACTCACATTGGTGTCCAGACAAAGGTCTGTTTGCTGTGCTTCTGCCCTCACAAACTGAGGTGTCACAGGAAGCCTTAGCACAAGGGCATGATGTAGTAAATATTTGTGTCCCTTTTACATGAAGTGCTAAGTAGAGTATTTTACTCATTCCAATTCATCCATGGCTGAGATATCTTCTTTAGATGGTATGAGGTATCTGATTAAAGTGCTCCTCCCACTAAGTGCACATCAAGGGCATTCCAACAAGGGCACCACCCAAAGCAGGTAATTTGGCAGTAAAGGTATGAATACTCCACGAGAAGTCAGCCTATGGCACAAAGTAATTTGGACTCCAAGTCCATTCCTCTGGCACCCAGACAACCCTGGGAACCTTTATTCTTGAAACCAACTAAGGGAGAAAGACGGTAGCAGTTTTACAGAATAGGTTACGAGAGGGGAGGTGTGGACCACTGCCAGGGTATGATAAAGGATCATGAAATCCGGGGATGATGTTGGTGAAATCTTTCCAACAAGATAATGACATTTGGAATGTAGATTTTCATCCTTTTGCTTTCCCCTGTCTAGTTGTGCCATTCCCCACCCCTTTTTTGTTTTGGCTTTTTTTCTGGCTCTGCAGTCCATTAGGCTGCAATCCTGCTCCAATCCTACTTCTCCCCCCTACAGAGCTGAGTGGGGATGTTGTAATCAGCACTTCAGACAGCTTTTCACAAGAAATTGACAACGGATTTTAAAAAATGGTATCAATGACTGCAAAAGAGTCACTGTAAAGTGCTTGTAATCAGCATGAAAATTATCTGCAATATAATTACAGAAGACAGCCTTAAAGTATGTGTTTTGATGAATGCAAACAGCGAAGTGCCATCCACGACACTTTCCCTGGTCTAAGATAAACCTTTGAATGCTCACAGTGCTCAACCCATGCAACAGTCTCAATGTTTCCATCAACATCACAGTCCATATTCCGAAGTGGTGTATAGGCCATAATGGGCTTTTGTACACCACAGGAGGCACGGGGACTCTTATTTCTCTTTGTGGCCTGAGGATCAGCATCCTGCCGAGCTGCCACAGGGAGTTTATATGTTAAGAGAGTCTAGAAAGCTGAGAAAGAGATGGCTGACCTGCAGATCACACAACAAATTAACAGCAGGGGCAGGAAAAGAATGATGCTGTTTTAGCACACATGTCAGCTCATCAGGCTATGCTACCATCCAGCTGAATCAACTTCTACGCCAGTATGGACCAAGGTTGAGCTGAGTATGGAAATGTGGTAACCCAGAAATATAAATTGGCTTGTTTGTTTTTACATGAGGTAAATAAAGGTTCCCTTCCTTTGCCTGAAGAAATCCCTTGTTTGAAAAATAAATCTGTAATTTCCCACAGACAATTGAAAGCCTCTCTTTCACACTGCAAAACACTCATGAAACAAGAGGCAGCAAAACACATGGTCTAAAACCACTCTTAAATAATCTCCTACCCCTCTGACAGTAAGTAATTACTAGGTCATTAATAATTGCCAGTTAGTTTTGAATGATCATGTTAACTAGTTATTCTACTAATTACTGTTAGTTAAAGCAAACGGGTTCAAATATTTCAAATTTCCTCTTAAAATCAAACAAGAATGACATGTCTTTGATTTGAGAAAATGAAGTATGAAAACAACAAACAAAAAAAAATTCTGAATCTCAGTGCATAATTGAACAAAATGCAAATGTGCCTTGAGTAGATAGCTTCCCCTTCCCACTCTAGTCTATTTCTGCTTATAATTTGGTTACACTTAAAACTGGTTTACTTTACAAGCCTACAGAAATATACATTTCACTAAATTTTAGTCAGCTACATGTGAGCTTGACCCAAATATTCTTTGTAGCAAGTAAAAATAAATATTTTGGTGAAATTCTTATCTATACTTCTGTAAAGAGTCATGAATTTTAATGCCTCTACCACTTTCCCAGGCATTGATATCAACATGGACTTTGTTCAACTCTTGAGAAACTGCTAATCACACTGTTTTGAGACCTGGAAAAATACAGCTTAACAGTTTAGTGGTCAGTTGTGTAGGAACCAAAACTGTGAATATGGTGCAAAAAGGCTGTAATTAGACACCAGGATATTGATAGCTCATCTTTTAATACATGGCTCAGTTTTCCTCTCTCCTTCAATGTGCTGGAGCAAAAACCATAAACAAAGAAAAATTCAGCACAGCTTGGCTCACTAATTTGTTGGAATAATGTGATTAAAAGAACACAGTTTTATCCCAAGGTCAGTATAAAAGCTGGAGACACAAAGCTTTGGTCCAGTTAAGTTTTATAGAAACTACTGCAGTGTTGTGAAATCTTGGCTAGTTTTTCTCCTTCAGCTCTGCAGGAGCAGAGTTTCTGTTTAATACCTCAGTATGGGCTGTGCCTGCAGAACTACACTGAGGTGATGTGGTTCAGTGCAGGATGAGGATGAGCAGAGAAGGCTATATATAATATAAATATCTATATTTATAAAATATATAATCTGCCCAATATATGGGCCAACCTTGAGAGTGGCACATGTGCATCACTTTAATAGTTGGTCTCCCAAGCAGTGGGAGAAAGCAGGGTGCCAGCATTCCCAGCAGACCAGAAGAAAGCTACTGCCTCTGAAGAATGACCCCGAGAGCCAGTGGAGGGGAGCATGCTTGCCCATGGCCAGAGCCACAATGTCAGCCTGGCCATCTGCCTTGACAGGACTGCTCCTGTGGCTGCACATGCTTTAACTCCCTGGGGAAAGCCCTCAACTTCCCATACTCACAGTTTAGCTTTCCAGTACATTTGTTTCTTTCTGTTCCTCATCCTCCACACTTTAAAAGCATAAGCAGAGCTTTTCTAGACCTTACATGTCATTCTGCTTTCCTTTAAGATTGCATTTAGTTATTCTGCCTTCTCTGAGTTTGTTCACACTAAGAAAAGTAAACTCTAGTTATTTCTTTATGCATGTATTTCTGTTTCAACAGCCCTATAATCTCTTTCACATCTTTGCTGTCTTGTATAAGGCAATCATCCCATTTTCTGCATCTTTCCATTTCACAAATAAATATACATAATTTCAACTAACATTTCATAGTTATAATTAAGGATTTCTGAGAGTTTTATGTATGACTTAATTTTCAAATAAATCCCAAATGAGAGGTGATTCATTACATGATAAATCTTATGTGTTAAACATAATATGGATGTGTAACATAACAAGAAAGATAATAAAAAGCTTTAAAAAATGGGTTAGAAGAATAAAGACTTTAAATGTTTCCTAAAATGAAATAGGAGAAAAGGTTAGCAAGATCATTTATGCAATAAAATAGTTATTGCAAGAAAGAGCCCTTCAGGAAGAAATTAAGACAAGAATAGACATTAACACATGTAATGACAAAACCCAAGAAGATCAGGGCACAGGCTACAAAACAGTAATAAGGTAAACCAGCAGTATCAGCACCGAAGATGACTACCTGTGGAACAGTTCTTTAGTGTGTGATAAGTTGTGAGGTTTTAATGAGTTATTTTTTATCCACTGGTTAGAAAATTCGTGAGTCTGTGTTTGAAACATCACATTTCCTTTTCTTTTCAATTTGATTTTACTGTTTAATATCTAGGTAATTTAGTGTGAATTTTGCTGATGTCCTAGCTATTTGATCTTATTGTGCTCTGCTATCTAAAAAAGCCCTATGATATTGCATAACATTTCTCTGAGAAGGTTAATTTAGATAATCCTCAAAACAGAAGAAAAAAAATCTAATGCCATTTTATTTCCTGCGTGTGGAGAAGGAGCATTGTTTAGCTGTTAAAGAGACAGGCACTTCTACATGACAATTTATCCTTCCAATTTAAGATTGAACTCTCTAGAATTGACTGACTCTGGAAGAGACTTAAACCACTGAACTGGAAGGGATGATCAAATCTTAAAACAGTGGATACAAGGTGCAGTGAATTCTGACTTGGCAGGAGGTATGAGCTCACTTGTTCAAACACATTATGGAAATTAATAGTTCACAGATTTGATATGTCTGAAAACAGTGCTAATTAATGATTTAAAAGAGCTCCTGAGATATAATTTTAAAAATTTGTCATTAATTTTTCTAAATTTTAGTTGTCAAGTCTGGGATAGTTTGTGATAGCTTTATTGTATGGATTGGTAGATTAGGATTCAGATGTCATCATTTTTTACCTCAGTATAATTTTACTGAGGTAAAAAATGATGACGTCTGAATTTTTGCAAATGAAACACAACTGAATGCCATGACTTCTGCAAGACCATCATATAGCCACCAGTTTGGAAGTGATTTGAATCCAAGTGAATTATTTTGACAGAAGGTACCAGATTCTGACAAATGGCAGCATAACTGGACTAAATTCCAAATTTCAAAACCTATTCACACGTACTGCAAGCTAATAGCTCAGGATACCCAGAAGAAGAATGAAGCAGGGATAGAGATAGTAATAGATTCTGCAATTTTAGATAAATTAAAGCACCTGTGAAACTGCTACTGGTTTTCATCAGCAAAACAGTTGGCTGCACTTGGGTCTTTTATCCAGCTGCCAGTTCTGATTTCTGCCTCACTGTCACTTTGCAGGTCATGCAGCCTTGTGCCCTGGCACTGAGTGTCTGACAGCTATGCTGCTGATCATTGCTGCAAAATTATATTCCCCACTCCTACATCTGTCTTTTTCTGAAGAGTGCTATTGTGCTGAGTGGGTGTAAACTGATAATAAAGTTAGCTGGCTGGATTATGTTGTTGTTACGCTCCATGGCAAAAATATTCTGTGCTAGTTTTCTTTAGTGATCCCAAGCTTTTTAAGTATTGTAGATGTTATTGGTATTGCCATTTTCCCCCCTCTGACTTTTAAAGTTGCGAAAATTTTTAAAAATTATATACAGAGGAGAATTTATATTTGAAGGGATTTTGTGCTGACATTTATTTTGGTAAATGTTTACTTGCAATTTGAAATGCCAGTACCATCTCTAATAATAGTTGAAGGGGATGTTTAAAGAGAGAGTCCTAAGCATTTAAGTCCAATTCATCATGCCTTTAAAACAAAACCTTCCAAATAGCTTCATTATGGAAGTTTCTTGTTTGAATTCTCTCAGTTCCAGGTTTGTTTTAAATCCTAGTAGAGACCTTTGGAAAATTAAACCTGCACTTTCAATTCCTGGAAAAAACCTTCTGTTGATCCAATTTCCTACATCTTTCCCATTCCTCTCCTAACTGGGAAACTCTCAGATGCCAATGGGTCTGGAAAAAGGGTATGAAGAGATATGATGCAGTTATGGTGTCACCCTTATCTGCCTGCTCTGTTTGATTGAATATCTGTAAGGGACAAAGTGAAGGTGTCTTCTCCCATAAAACCTAGTAAAAATATTATTTTGAGTCACAGAAATGCTGAGAAGGAAGATGATCCATTGGTGAGATGAGAGGAACAGCTGGTATGGGCAACTGTTGGTATTTTGTCATATAGTTCTAGAAATGCTATTCTGTGACTAAAGGTCTTCTGGCTAGAAATAAAGAATCAAAGGAGCAATAAACAGCTGGTGGAGGCAAGGGCTTGAAGCTCAGGTCAAATGGACAGTGAAAATAAGGAATGGACACAAGTTAGAAGAAAAAATGTAGATGTTTTGTAAAGCATACAAGGACACTAGGCAATATAATGGGCAGGAAAAGATTTATGAGGAAATGAGGAAAATTATGGTTTTAAAAAACTTTATAGAGTAGCCTGTAATGTTGATACATTGACAACAAGCAAGTGAAACTGGGCCAATACTGAGTACCCAGCACCTCTATGTCTCTGCAGCTTGCAGATCTTTTCTGTCCTAAGCAGTATTTGAATTTGTGACAACTGTTAGTATTGGCTGAATAATTGCAAATAGGAGCTACATTAATATTTTAAGAGTACCATTTCCACAGGATCCTGTTCAATTTACTTTTGACGAATAAGACAAACTCATGTTTCACTTTCAGCACATAAGATACACATATTTTATCTATGTTAGATACCATGTTTTTTCTCTCTTTTTTACCAGTAAAGCTTGTTTGTTCAGGTCCAGGACATGTTTTTAACAGCCCATTTCTGAGTTTTTTCTAGTGTGGGGGCTGTAGAGCCAGACTCAACCTCACCTCTTATCGTCCCATGCCTGTACTCCCTTCTGTTCCGTCCTGTGCTTTCACATCTTGAGTCCTCTTCTATTTTGCCAGGTCTGTATTTCTGTATACTGCATCACTGTGTTACTCAGAAATATCTAATTCCACATAGAATGACTGTTTACTTCTATCTATATAAAACTGCAATTGTACTGCATGGAGATAACAAAAAGCAAAAGAAAGTAGCCACAGAGACCTAATCAATTAGAGAAATTGTTGTTACAGCTAAATCAAGTCAGGACAAGAAAGGTTTGGACAAAGCAACCCTGGGAATCCTCAGTCCTGAGGTTCTGTGGACACAGTATCTGGGCTTTAGATTTCCACTAAAACAGGGCTACACAGTCACATGGTATTCCAAGTGGAGTTTATATAGAAATATAACTAAGCATAAATATAACCTAATTTCAGAGGAAAGTATTATTTCAATTTTCTTTGGCCAAAATTCAAGTTTACTGATAGATGGATGCCTTGTCTGTATAAAACAGGTGAAAATGCCAATCAATCTTATAACAGGAATATGTTTCATGATGCAAACCTCTTCATATGACAAATTATTTCAGATAGTGCACTGTTTCTTTACTGGAAAAGTGAAAAGCTCTCCAAAACTGAACTCTTTGCCAGAGTGATGCCTGAGTCGTGACTTAATCACAAAAAAGTGTCTGTTCTTTAAAAGGAAGGCAGCAGATGTTTGTATTGAAGAGTTGGTCAGCTATGAAATGGACTAACTTAGTCATAATGCTCCTCATACTGCTGAGATGTGCGTGTTTTGGTGAACCCTATTAAGTCACAAGGATAATTCTTGTGATGAAAGTACCTAGATGCAACTTTGTGTTAGAAGTACGGTAACTACTGAGGAAGATTTTATGGTACTCTGCCATACATTTGAGGCACAGAAAGCACACCATCTCTGTGGTCTGTAAGGGATAATAGAGCTCTGATTATTTTACTCTGCTGTATTTAGCTGTATAGACTTCTAGTCTCCCTCAAATTCTAGTTGGAACACTATTGGTCTTGCCCTGTACTTGATTTTGAAAAGAACAGAGCTCTTTGAAGACAGGTATTAATTTGATAAAGAATTGCTAACTCTCCCTTCTTTTATTCTTTTCAGTCATAGTGTATCCAGCTTTCAAATTTTTGTTCTGTGAACACATTCACTTGAATGGACCTCTGTATTGCTTAGTAATGCATTGGGTGATTTGGAGGCAAGTGAAAGGCATGGGAATTATTTAACTTGGTTTTCTTTATGTATATCATATTAAATGTGCACAACTGGATTTTGACAAAGCACCATTTATTTTTTCCTTACTTCTTTCATTTCCTTTATGCTATTTCATTGTATTCATTTATATTGAGAGTGAGACTCTTCCCTTTCAAAGCTGCTCATATTTCCAGGTATAGTTTTTTCTTAATGACTTATCCCATTGCTGCAAAGACAGGCAGGGTGTGAAATACTTCACTTGTAAATTGATAGATGCTTTTTGTTTAAAATATTCAAGAATAATAAATACATTAAGTCCAAGAAAATGTCTTAGAGGTTATATGTTTTTTCTAATGGCCTACATTTGCTGTAACCAGTTAAACTTCAGAAAAATGGGGGAAATATTCTATGACATTTTTGCATTAAAAAGTATTAGTCAATTATAAAGAGTGGCTAATTGCCTGACCTAAGATAGCCACATGGGCTAAGTAAAGACTGGGATAATTTTGCTGGAATAAGGAATTTGTCCAAATTAATATTTTGGGAGTAAGTGGTTGAAACTTCAGAGACAGGGAGGCTGTTCAGACTTCAGTGTGTTCATTTGTGAGATTGTGAGATTAGCTTCCTATGGAGTATGGAAAAGTTGGTGGATGGATGGATGGATGGATGGATGGATGGATGGATGGATGGATGGATGGATGGATATCTGATGTTCACTCACTGAAGGGAGCTGAATATAATTTTCTATACAGTTTGAAATGGTCTGGATAACCAGGGAAGGCAGGTCACTGCTTTTGAAGGTGACAAGGTGCTCAACACTTACATCTTCTGACCTGTTTCAACAGCCTGTCCCAGGAGATTGTCAGTACCTTGAAGAAATCCATCTGTTGGCTCTCACTATTTTGTGACTATACCCCAAATCACCCAAGATTTGTTGCAATGGTAGTTTTGTTAGGTAGAAGCTTAGGATCTCAGTGCTATTGTGCTCTCCTCCACAAGTGAATCAGTTTTCACTTCTAAAATTCTTAACACAGATCTATTCCTGCTAACTAAGGCACATTGCTAGCTCTGCTGAGAATCTAGGACAGACTGTGTAATGGCCTTGTCTCAGGGAGCTGGCATGGACATGATACAGGTGCAATCACATTCTATCTGGCTTTGAGATATCCATAAACATTTCTTGGCATATTTTACCTTGTTCGTCTGTAAATCATACATTTTAATGGAGTAAAACTTGACTGTATCCCTCTGGTCCAAACACTTAGAGAAATACTGTGCCATTAAAAAAGTTAATGAAAATGTTTACTTGTGTGCTTTTTTATTCTTTTTCTACCAAAACCGGACAACTTTCAGACTACTTCCCCTCTTGTCCTGCTGTCTAGTACACCATCATCATGTTCAAAACTTGTGCAATAAGTCAGAAAACATTTTTCTCCTGCTTATTATTGTGATGACATTGGAATCATCCACCAGTGCAGAAATGTTGAAAGAGACACCTAAAGCTGTAATTCTCAAGTTTCCTGGTTTTGTTTTTGCTGATGCTACTGCTTTAGTAATACCAGATTTGCAGTCATATAAAGTGATTTTCAAATGAAAAGAAAAACCTTGTCTGTTCTCAGTCAGCTGGACCTATTCATCCATATCACTCAAAGCACATTAGGTATGCCTTTGAGCTCTAGGAATTTGGGGAATAAATGCTATGTTGTCTCACAGGTTCACTTTACTCTTTTTCTGCACCACCTCCCTGGTGCAGATTCCCATGAGCTTTTAATAGAAATTCCTAGAAGTCAACCAAACCAGTCTGTCACACTCAATAACAGCCATCATATCCCAAGAGTCTCCACTGTGTCTGTTTACTTCATTCTGATACTTCATGTAATAGAAAATAACAGATACTGTTCACGGTAATGAGAAATCTGATAGCATTTGTACAAAAGGAGAATGTTCATGAAACTATATATTTTCACATGAAATAAAGAAAGACATTTGAGGAAAGATAATCAGTTAAAATTTTGAAGGTAAATGAAGATTTATTCTGTTCTTTTAAAATGGGAAAAAGATATTTGCCAATGCTTTGTAAATATGTATAAATAACTGGAAAAAGAATAATTTTATTTTTTTTTTTTTAAAACAAGGCTATCAGAAACAACATCAGCATTTCTGTTCTCTACGTTGGCTGCTCTAAGTCCTCTTTGTAGACACTCAACATTTATAGATCAAGGATTTTTTAGCTTTTATGATCCCTCAGAGCTTCACTGGGAATTTTGTGCTCTCTGTTTTTTCTTGAAATAGTAGGACTGAATGAGTTTTCTGAAAATCTGATATTGGAAGAAAATGCTGTATGTCAGAAATCTGACATTATATCTTTATTTTATTTACAGAATGATCCGCTGAATAGATCAAACTTCTCAATCACTAATGGATTTAGCTTCCAAGTACTCTTGAAGGTTAGGTAAATACTAAATATCTTCAGTTTCAGAAGGGAAAGAGAAATGAGGAAAGATTAGTAGTTTAATTTTCTATGGCATTAAGAACCCACTTTTAAAAGACATAGTCAATAGAAGCAACAGCTCTCAGCACTTCTGAAAATTGAGTGATAATGGTCTTAATTAAGTCACCAAGTAAGTCAGTATCAGAGCTAAGACTACAGCTGAGGTTCTGTGACTGATTGTAAACATAAAACTTTCTTTTTTCAGTCAGCAATCAGAAATGAGCATTGCTTACAACAATTTTAATGCTTATGACTATCAGATTTAATGCAGTATAAGACTATTTGCAGGTTTTGTGGTTTTTTTTTTAATTTTTTTGCAGGACAACCTGTGATTTAAGTCAATTGGCTGCTTTATGGAGTACCAAATGACAGAGAGCAGCTGTCTTGTGCTACCCTAGGGAGCTAAGAGGTCTTGGAAAAGTCCAGGGAAATCAAATGAAGGCACACATCCCAGATGCAGGTAGTCAGTACTTTATCTTCTAGGAAGCATTCATGCTTCAATCCCTTAGTGTTATATTGAATGGCAGGATTATTCATTTCTTGGTGTTAGAGCAAATTACCTTTTTTTCCCCATGTCCTGAAAATCAGGACATCCATTTCCAGTAGTCTAGGTATTTTTAATGCTGGGCCAATTCAATAGTCAGAATTAATTGGCTCTATCAGCACCCAAAACCATGCTCCTAGTTAATTTTAATGGAAGCTTTTTCTGTGTCAGAATTGCCGCTTTATTATTCTTAATTATTTTACTGCAGTGATGCTGAACAGCCACAGCTGTGTTCCCGTAATGCTGCACTTCTAGACAGTCCAAAAATAAATATCAGCTGCAGAGAATCCTGTTTTAAGATGAGGCTTAGCTCACCTATGCTGAGCAACTATACACACAGTAACTGAATGGTAGTACAAAATGTCCAGTAGTCAATGGAGAGCAAAACACAGTCCCTGGGTGTAGCTACACTCTGAAGAAATTTGTTTAGCTCCTTCCTTGCTTATGCTTCTCAGTTATGGAACTAAACTAAGGACAGATGAATTTGGGACTAAGTCCTCAAATATAGTAGATGACTTGAAGGCTTGGTGCTGGAGTTGCAAATGTGCTCAGTAACCCTAAAGTCATTATCATCCCGGGGAAGTTAATTGTCATTGTGTTAAATTGCAACCAAGAACCAGTACTAAACATTGTGCATTATCCCCCTGTGCACTGTACATGATTATATAAATTTGTATGTGTAATGATGCGTTCTTATGATATATATATATTTCTGAATGTGACAAAGTGCTTCGTGCTGAGATCTGAGTGCTGGTGTGCCAAATGAAAAAGCACTTAATGACCTGATTACAATATAGTTAAGAACTGGTACAATTCTTCACAGAATCTATTCATCATCAGGATGGGAGGGAGGGTTTAGCCCTTCCTGATGTCTGTCAGTAGGACTGGGATTTGTTTCCACGTTAGGGAACCTAAATGTAGGTGTCTATATGCATGCTTTGTGCTTAGGACTCCCTTAGAGTCAAAGAAGAAAGCGAATTCAGAGGTGAATTCAGTTGCCTAAATACTAAGACCTAGTATTTGAGATAATTTAAAGTATGTTAGATGACTGCCCACATAAGAGGACACAGGAATTACTGCACACCTGTTCACTTCAGAAGCAGGAGATGCCAGATAGGTTGCAGTATCTTGACCAACAATTTTTGTGAGCTCTAGATGTTCAGTTCCTGTAGTGGGAGTGTAGGCATCTGTCTCCAGACCATGGACTCCTACATAGGTGCCTCTAAATATGCATTTTCAATAGAATCTTAGCCTAGGGCTTTAATCTTCTAAATTTCTACATCTGGGCTAGAAATCTACACTTGGCCTTGCAAACATAAGTTAATACATCGTCAAAGGAAAATAAAGGCACTTTTGGGTGTTTGTCTAGAAATTTTTTTCCACATAAGATTTGTGAAATCACTGTACTCTGAAATACCAATTTCTCCCTACTCTCTCTAGAGGGAATCTAATTTGACCACACAAACAAAGACACCTCCATTTATAAGTTGCCACATTTGATCAGAACACCAGCACAGATAGCAAAAAATATATTGAAATGGAAATGCATTTTCAAAACATGAACAGCAATTAACTTGGTGGCAGAAGGATTAAAACAATTATTTATTTATTTGTGAAGAAATCCATTCTGAGCAGCAGGACCTGAAGGCTGTAAGTCTGAATGGACCTGGGAGACCTGTTAGAATACCCAAAGCTGTATGAATTCTCTAATCACATCATCATCTCAGAAGTCAGAGACAAGGACGAAGTTAATGCCCAGTTACCTGATCATCAGCTGTGCAGCTTTGTTAAGAACAAACTGAGAGTGGGAAGCACACATAACTAAGCTTATATGCTGATGTAAATAAGATGCAGCTGTAAGCTGGATTTCAATTTTATTTCCTTGTATCTCTTTCTAAAAGATTACATTTATTTTATCTGTGCAATACAGAAGTTATTCCTACTAGTCCCAGAGAGCAGCAATTTGTGACTGTGTTCCCTGTTGAAAGTCAGGCTTAGGATAGAACTTTAAATGTGAAACATCTTTATGATAGGCAGTGTCATGCTAAGATACTCAGAGAATGCACCATGGATATATATTTGTTTAGGCTTTTGTTTTGGATTTCGTTCATTGTATTCCCTTCTAGAAGTTTTCCATCATCAATGTACCAAAGCAAGCAGATAATTATTTGATTTGATTTTGTTCCCCAGAATAACTGCAGTTTTATTAGTTGCTTTAAAAAGGACAACAATAATAAATACCCTCTACGGTCTTTTTAACTGTAAATGAGTAAATGGATATGCTTTCAGAAATATTTAAATGAAAACAGCAAACTCTGCCCAGATTAATGATGTGAAACAGAATAAAATAAAAAAAAAATAGAATTGCAAGACATTACTATCTGAGTATTTTTCTCAGGACTGGACATAGTTTGTGGAATTCCTGACCGCTGGATTGGATCTGCAAACTGGAAGGCACAAGCAGAGGCAGCTGCCTCCACACATTTTTACATCGTCAGTAACTGTGTGGCTGCATTTTGCTTTCATGAGTGTATGAATGAGAAGTACTGTTCAGTGAAAATGTAGATGATCCTTGGTTTGTGAAAGAGAGGTAAGAATTGTGCTGTCATCCCTCAATATTCTCCTTTGTTTTTTCCTACCAGAACATACACCAAAAAACCCCAAACCAAACCAAGCCAATCCACACAACTCCCCACTGCAAACAAGCAAACAAACAAAACCAAACAAAAACCCTGCAGTCTGCTTTAAAAGATTCAAACATTTTTCACCCTAGCACCAACTTTCATGCAACATTCCAATCTGTCACTCACCAGCAGCAGCAACCCTGCTGTAGTCCAACACATACCAAAACAAGTGCTGTAGTGACCAAGGCATCTTCACAGCCATGACAATTAACACTCTTGCAACACAACCAGCAAAACATGGTTCATACACTTTTACTCCAGAATTTGCTATAGGTGTACAGTGTACAAAATGTCCTCCTGAAAATTGTGTGGGTGACACTTAACAACCACTATACATCTCAAAGAACTCACACAGGGAACTGGTGAAGGATAGAAACCTGCAGTTATCAATGGAAAAGCATTGCACTTCCTAATGCAATAGAATTGTAAAGAATAACTTCTAAAGAAAGCCTAGAAAAGGAATTCATAACCATAGGATTATTAGAATTATGGTCTCAGCAGCAACACCAGTTATAGAGTTCATTATGGTCTTTTTTTTTTCCCTGCCCCCATTATATTGCACAATCACTAATGATGTTTTCTTCTTGCTGTTGCTGTTCTCTCTTCCCCTGCCAATCCCTCAAAGTTACTAAGCATCCTTCTTTGTGTAACTGATTAACTTAATGAGGCTGGACTAACAGCATTTATATACTGTCTGTCTTGGATTTTATTCCTTCTTATCATACTGGATGAAGGCCATCCATCCACTTTCCCAGCTAACTCACCTGGTGTTCAAAAAAGATGAAGCTTCTCCTAAGAACCTTGTTTCTGCAAAATAATTTTTCACCTCATGACAATGCACTGTACTTGCTGTTTAAATAAACAGAGTTACTTTCCCTTAAACATTCCCTGACATTCAGTGTAGTGAGTGCTGAAGGCAGAAATCTCACCGTAGTTCCAGCTGTGTCTGCAAAGTGACTTCAGGGAATATGACCTTCAGGAGACAGCTTGTTTCCTGAGAATTAATGAAATTTTTCTATAGCTGCAGAATGGAAATCATGTCCTACAAGAGCTGATTGTCCCTGGAGAGAGAACAGACTGCAGGGTGAAATGCAGCTGGGTTATTCTGAAGGTAATAACTGGATGTCTCCTCTGCTGAACTGTACAGAGGAGTGTTAGAATCACGGTTAGAGTTTTAATGGGATTAGAAAGGAGCAGTGCCTGCAAAATTCCCTGACCACCCAGCCAGCACGGGTAGCTGAGGCTAGCAAGGAATGTCAAGAAGTTGCTATTTCATTACACTGGGGCTCTGAGCACCTGAATTCAAGTCGCTATTCTGCCATGCCTCTGTGAGAAGTTTAGGGTGATATTCAACAAACCATTTAGCACTGAGGATCCCAAGTATAAAACTGATTTTTTGACTTTCACTGACATTCTGGTTGTCTAACGAAGCAGTCTGTCAAAAGCAAGCAATCCCTGGCTGCAGTGTGATGTCACTGAGTGGCTTATGTCTACCTTTTTCAAGATTTTGGCCTGTAGAGCAGATTGGCCATGGCTGGACTATTTAGGGACAGTTTGACATCTCTTTAGAGCCTTTAAGTCTTAAAAGTCTTCTATTTGCTTGTTTACTTGAATTGCAAATGCATAATTTGCTGCAGTAAAGGGTTTCCATAACCCTGCAGGCACAAGTATTGCTTCAGCTGAGATTTGGGAATATAGAGATGTTGGAGAAAACAAAGCCTGCTGGCTCCCTGGGGCAGAAGGCTGCATGGGAATTTAGGAGTCAAACATAGGCCCAGAAGTGCAGGAATATTCCACGTGCACTGTTTATTTACTGTGCACTTTACACATGAGGCAAACCTTGAATAGTTATCTGGAAAAAATTCGGAGCAATGAAAATCACCGAGTTCAAACATGTAATTGTTCTTTAATTGTCCATCTGTGGAATGGCATAACTGCACTCTTGCACCTTTAGATATACATTAGAGTCCTGTAGTAATTCCACTACTTAAGCTCTATAACTTCTTTGTGGGAATAAAAAATTCAGTATTGGGTGATAAGACCTATAAGATCTCAAGAATTGAGTCTTATTTTCTGGCTAATGTTGAGATAGGTAAAATAGCATTAAAAATTCAGAGTATTCTGACTGCCACCAAGCCAAATCTGACTGTATTAAATTTCATATGCCTCTGAACTCTCTAGTGATACATCTTTTGGCCTTTGATCATTGCTTTGATTCAAAGGACATGAGGTGCTGCTTTGCCACACAAATCCGCTGTACCTATAAGCTTCCAAAATGGGAAAAGTCTGAGTGGGAGGAAGAAATTTTCAGGAAAAAAAAAATAATTCCTATGGCTCTTGTTGCTTGGCAACCACTGCCTTTGCCTCTGTGTTAAGAAAAATAGCTTCCTTTGGAGTTCAAGTCTCAAGCCTGGCTTGAACTAGAAACAAGAGGAAAATAAGAGAAAAGCATGCTGTAGGCTAGTTTTTTCAGTAATTACACAGTTAGCTCATGCCATTCAGCCATAGGAAACAGGAAAAGCAGTTAACAAGGAGTAAGGAAACGTGACCCTTCCTGTTGGTCATAGGAATTTACTGAGTCCTTAAAATGATGTAAAAACATTACCTTGTGGTGAGAGACTAAAAGATTTCAGCCCATTTCATGTACCAAAAAGAAGATGGAAGAGTCACTTCACTGTATAAGTAAATGAATAGGGGAAATGTCTTGTATAAAATGACTTTTAAAATTACTTTAGGACACAAAGTTAAATGAAAACCAGTTCTGTGCCAGAAGAAAGGAGGCATATTTATGTTCAAATGAAGTCTAACATTTTTAACAACGACAGCAATTAAGCACCAAAACAAACTGTCTGGGGAATCTTGTATTTATCACTTGAAGTCTTCAGATTGAGATGGATGCTGTCTGGAAAACACACTTTAGCCAAAGAGATTAAATAGAAGGGAAACAAGCCGCAAGGAATACACATAAGATACACAGCATATCAATGTGGCTTTGCTGTACATTTATCTTGAGACCAAAAGAAATGGCCAGAATTTTTTCCTCAGTTATAATGTGCAGGAAGTGATTTTCCTCTCTAGCATCTAGGGCAGCCTAACACAATGGCTTGACCTCTGCAATATAGGAGTGACACACTGAGAGTTTAGGGGCTAATGTCATACAGGAGAATGTTACACTTAGGCAGGTAATGAAGTGACTGTTGGTACTGCTCCAAGTTCCTAGGATGATTTAAATTCCATTAGAAAACGAAATATAGATCTGTAAATTTTATCCCCTTTCTGTTTTACTCATACCAACACATAGTTTTTATGTGGGAGCTACTTTAATTTTCATCCCTATGAAGACAGCTGGATACCCAAAAGTATGAGGCACAGACAGAAAGAAACTTAGGTTAAGTTTGCTTCCTCAGATTTCCCCAGCAAATAGTGTCTCCTGATTTAAGACAGCGGTTGTCCTCAATTTTCATGGTTGGTGAGGGACAGAAGTTGCGCTCTTAATGTGACTGTCCAAGCTGTTCTGTAAGAGCACCTTGAAGCTTTTGTAAGGAAGCACTTGCACTTGACTAGGGCACAGACCTAACTCAAAGGAAGAAAGAATTTCTTACCCATAAGAATCTTAAATCTTCAGAAAATATTCAGTTTATTGGCTTTTGTGGGCATTGTGTAATTTTCCACACAATTAGCAGAAGCTGTAGCAAATGTTAAAACACGAGAGCATTGTATCACACCAAAAGTCTGTGAAGAAACATATACAAAACATGATTCTTGTGCAACTACCACAAATAGCATATTGCTGTGGTTAATTCCAGTAGGTGCTGAAGTACCACACAGCTTGTTGCTCACACAACCACGACTCTGGTGGGATGAGGGATAGGGCTGGAAGGGTGAAAGCATGAAAACTCATGGGTTAACATAAAGACTTATGGGTTGAAATAGATCAAAATCTGTGTAATCAAGCAAAGCAAAATAAAGAATTTTTTCACTCCTTCCCATCATCAGGCAGAAGTTTAGTAACTTCCAGGAAAACAGGGCTACATCATACACAATGGTACCTTGGAAAGACAGATTCCATAACTATGAATAGCCCCCCTTCCTCATTCTTCCCCATGGCTGTTACTCCTGAGCATGATGTCATATGGTCTGGGAGCCCCCTTGGACCAGCTGAGGTCAGCTGTCCTGGCTGAGTCCCTTCGCAATTCCTTGTGCAACCCCAGCCCCCCAACTTGGAGGGTTATCAGTAATAACTAAAACATCCTCGTGTTATCAACGCTGTTTTCATCACAAATACAAAATGTGTCACTGTTGCATACAGGTAGGAATATTATAAAAGAAAGGCCTTATAAAATGAGGCCTTGCTCTGCTAAATTACCAGCTGGCCTGTTACTTCTTCTAAGTACAGCTAGCAAACATCCCATGTGAAAAATCACAAGAATGAAAGCAGTTAGCACAGCAAGCTATTCTGCTAAGTAAAGTGTTTGCACCTGTAATAAACAAGAACTCTGTCCCGTGAGAATCCACAAAGCAAAAATGTAAACACTTAAGTGAGAGTCATAGCACATACACCGAAAAACACCTTACAACCAATGAATTGTGTGGCAAGAAACCTACCAGCCATTTAGAGTTGAACATGGTCTGTGAAAACTATAAAAATGAGTTATGTGAATAAAGAATTGGCTTTTCCTGCATGAAGAAACTGAGTCCTGCCGGATTTATTGCAACATGTCACTACATAATCTATAAAGAAAATGAACTCTACCTCAGCCAAAGCCAGTAAACATATATAGGCTTCTCAGGATGAAGACATAACCTGTAGCTTTGATTTTCAGAGTGTCATAAAAGACTACTACCTAATATGGTGAGGTATGCTTAACAAAGTTAGATGAAGAGTTCATTTAATAAAGTTCTAGCAAAAAAAATTGAAGAAAAAAGTTGATTCCACTGATGCGTGATGACCTGGGAGTAGCAGTTTTGACAGATGAGTTAGGGACTTTAAATGGACAGTCTGCCTAATACCCACATTGCAATCATACTCATCCATTCCCTCATTAGGATTGAGGATCAGTCAGTCTGGAAACTAGTTCTAAGTCATGAATAATCCTCCTGAATATGAAAAATATGAAAAATTGCTGTTAACTTAGGTACCTAAATAAAGTAGCACAAATCCATGTTATGTCTGGTTTAGAGAAAATGGGAAAATGCATTTGGAAAATATGCCAATTATACACTTACACAAATTTAGCATAAAAACAGTCTGTCTCTAACAGATTGTTTCTTAGTCCTAAGGTTATTGCTCAAGCAGGTTTTCATTGTTTTAGCTAAATCACATATATATAATTTGGCTCATTTCAAATCTGAATTACATTTAGCAGGAATTGCAGCTGAAGCTCACAACAAAACACCAAAATAGTTGGCAAATGCTGCATATTTAAAATGCCTAGTAAATTTGCTTTTATCAATGAAGTGGCAGGCCATGAGAGCTTGTTTTACATCATGAATGTGTGCTGGGTGGTTTCTTGCAGTCAGGGCATCTGGTCAAAGTCAATGATGTATAGATGGGAAGGTAATAGAAGAAACTGATGGAAATTATGTCAGTCCATGCCTTTTGATGAGCATTTTGCATCTTCAGGTATGACCAAAAAAATGCATTAGTCCTTCTACAACAGAGATGAATCAAGGTAGGGACAGGAATCATTATGAGAGAACAACCTAAAATGACATGCAGCCCAAATATGCTCTCAATCAATAAAAAGGGAGAAATAGGATTTATGTTTTAGTTGAGGAGGGAATAGAGTTTTTGTATTGCCTTTGTCAAAGAATCACTCTAAACACTTAACTAATGATATGTGTTTACTTTCAAACTTGTCTCGTGTCTCAGTAATATTTAATTACACCATAAAAGCAGAACAGCTTTTGTGTGATAGCAAAAGAAGTTTCCCCTACTTTTACACTGAACTGGGTGATTAGACTACTTGCCTCAGGGGAGAAAAGAGACAGACCTTTAGCTTCTTAGGAGACTGTCTTGATTACGGGTTGTTTTGGAAAAGGCAAACACCTCTTCTTGTCTGCTGTGGGTTTGGTTGGCTGTTAGTCCCTTAAGCAGTCTGCAGTATCCATTGTGGTGAGGAACTGGGAAATATGGTCTCTGCCTTGGTTGTGGCTCTGCAGGGTTGTCTCTCGGACATCCTCAGACCTTGGAAATCCTGGGCTGGAGCAGATCTGCAGGACACTTTATTCCTGTTTCATTGGTGCTGTAGCATGGCCTGGCATGTGAGTGATCGAAGTCTGAGATAATAACTTCTGGACTTTGTTATGCGCAAAGACTCTTAGTGAGGACACGGGCATTTGACTCCTTAATAGACTTAGCTCTAGGTGGATTTTTCATTATTATAATGCTTACAATATCCTGAAGTCCTCTCATTTTTCCTTGTATATTATTTGAGTGCTGGTGGGGAAAGGAAGATGATTGTAAATTATGTTAATCATAGCACTGCCAAGTATTTCTGATTCTGAATTATTTTCAGAACATGAGAAAAAAGGACAATAACTACATTTAGAAATTGTATATAAGAAGGACAATACACTTTGAAAGAGTTGTGCCTTGAAAGATGTGTTAAAGCTATGAAATGGTTATCGTTAATGGTCCTTCTTTGGGTCCTTGAACAGGCAAGACCCTGAAAACTCTGTCCCTATTTTGAGCAGGGATTGTGCCACAGGGTCCTCACATGCTCTTCTGAACTGGACTGCTGAATGAGTCAGTGGTTTTACATGTCCTTCTGAATTAGGAACTGAGACTGGTTAGATAAATAGATGCAGTAACATTTTTTTCACCCAGGTCACACTAAAAGATTATGTGTAACTCTCATAGAAGTTCACAGTGATATTTTGTTCTTTAACTTTCTTTTCACTTTCACTGTGTTCCTGAAGACCAAAAGGACTAATAATGACAACCACATGAGACTGACCCCCATCTAGCTACAGTCTCATTTCAGGCAGTTATAGAGACTGAGGAGGTCACCCATGAGCCTTTTCTTGAGGCTAAACACCTCCAGTTTCTCATGTGCTCCTCATAAGATTTGTGCTCTAGGAATTGTGGCATCAGTTCAATAATTGTCAACATAATTTATACACGGTGACACGCAGCACTTAATTTCTGAATAACAAAATTTGTTGAGTGGGGCAGAGTAGTTTGGTCTGGGCAGAAAACAAGGCTCTTCATTTTCCATAACAGAGGGAATGCAGGGATAGCTTAATGAGCTCTGGTGCCTCTAGCAGGTCCCTGTAGATGAAACACAACCAGAATCTGAAAGCGTTCAGTGACTGAAGATTGCAACCTCTTAGTCCTATTGCCATTTGGACTTAGTCATGGGGCTTAATTGTTTTTTATGAACCTAGAAAGTAGTCTCAGAAGTTCACAAATGCAGATTTACCCACCTCTTGTACAGCTTTGAATAATTGGAACAAATCAGATTGGCTTTGTTTTGCAGAAGAAGAAACCACTCTGGCTGTTGTTAGGACTGCATTTCAAGTATTTCCTTTTGATCTGGGTGTTCTCCAATTGATGTCAATTAATGTCAAAATGACTGCTTTCTATTTTCCCACCATTTCTTACAGTCTTTCAGAATAATCATTAGTGGACTGTAATATCTTGCCTGCCCATATCTTCCCAGACATACACACACTTTTTGAGCCTAGGCAGTACTGAAACTTTAAAGGAACTTATCTAGTTCCTGAGGCAATGGAAAAGCAAATTAATTTCTAATATTTTTGTAATGGCTGCAAGAAAGCAGTTAAGAGATAAAAGCAAAGTTCCTTTTTCTTGGGAAATAAAAAATAGATTGAAACTTCAAGATTAACAAAATTTTTCTTACAAAACCCTTTGTCTGAGTTACCACACTACAGAACAATATATATACAAAGGAAAAGGATATTTTTAGACATGATTTGGAAGACAAACAACGTAGAAATACTGACCTGCTTTACAGTGGTAATCTGTACATTAAACAAAGAAACATTTTCCTCTTAATTGCCTGTCTTTGTTAATAAAACAAAGAAATGAGTCTGGCTAGAGCTGAGTGCCCAGGCAAACTCTTGTGAATGGGGAATGACTTTTTGTCAGAAGACACACCCAACCATCCTTCATTGTTCCTCTTTTGCTGTTAATTTGCTAATTGCTTCATATTCCCAGAAAAGGAGCACCTTTGGATTGGAATTAGAAGTTCCTAGTAGCTAAGGAGGATGATTTTTTTAAACTTCATTTCCTGTTGCAGGAAGTTTTGGGTTTATTCCTGCCTTAAGAACAAAAAAAGATTATGTGTCTAACAATACAAGGAGAGTAAACCAAACACTATGTTTTGTACACTCAGAAATACACCTTAGGTACAGATGCTTGAAATCAATCCTGGTATGATGTTATTAAAAAAGTTGATGAAAAACTGAAAAACACTTCTACTTTCTCCCACAACCTGAAACTCATCTGTAGAACTCATTATTATATAATGCTGAAGTTAAAAGTCAGAGAAGAGTAACATGGTTCTTAAAAAATAAAACCCCATCCTTTCTCAGGAGTATAAGATTATTCAAAATTGCTATAATGGACAACAAGAAGACCATGCTTTTTAAAAGAAGCTATGAAAAGAGCAGGCTTACTTCTTGCAGGGTTTATGCAGGGAAGAGACAAAGTTGGAATAAGCACAGGATTCTAATGGGGCGTGCCTCGATTTTTAATTTTTCAGAGGTCAGAGTCCCTGGTGCATATTCTCCAGTGCTGGCTGCCTGCAGGGTTTCTTACCACAGTTGGCCACAGTCTTTGACAAGCACAGAATTTTGGACTAGCAGCATAACTGCTCTGATGGTAATGCTTGAATTCCTGTGGAATGTGCTGGAAGACATAAAAGAACTTGTGTAAAACTCACACCAATTTCTATCTGAAGGAATAGGAGTTTAGTGGGATTGCTTATTGTAAAACATTGCAAAATTGAAAACAACCACATCAAGGAAGAAAAGATTCAGGCATTGCCTTCCAACCTCTACCAAATGGCATCTTAAATGAATTGCAGATTTGAACCCCAAAACAGGAAAGACTGGGAGTAACACATTCAGCCCTGTGGACAGAAAAGGGACAGGACATTTTCTTTGTTAATTCTATAGCCATTCTGTGTTTGCAATGACAGCTGTAGAAGACTTTTCAGATTCTTAAAGGGTCCAGTCAGAAGTGAATACTTTGAGAGGAAAATTAATTACAAATATCCCCCTGCCTACTATAAATAATGCGGACCTAACTTTCTGAAGAGGATACATGAAATCCCTCCTTCCTGTTCCAATACTGCTTAAATGACAATAATTTTCAGATTGTAAGAAGCCGATGGATTGAATATAGTGATTTCCTGAACTCTCAATTCTAATTAAAATTCTGCAGGCTGACAACATAAAATACGAGTCAAAGAAATAGTCCAAGGTCATTTTTGTGCTGCATAAAGTAACTTATTTGAAGTGCCATGCTGATTAGGAATATCTAGCAGAGAACACATGGTCCTTCCCTGTGCTTGCGGTTGTGTGATTTATTAGCTTGAAGGACAGCTTTCCACCATTGTCAAACAGACCTTGTCAAAAGAGAAAAAAGATATTTTGAAGCCTGATCAGGAAACTGAACAACACAAAAAAAATTCCTCGCAATGGGGCATTCATAAAAGATTTTTCTGTTCACTATTTATTAATAATGTGAAGTATTGGTAACATTAATATTATATATTTTTTACTATAAGACAGAGGTTTAATGAGCACAGTCCCTTGAACTGCACTGAGAAGGGGAGCAAAAAGAGAGATGGACAGAAATATCTCTTCTGTCATTTCCAGTTTTCTGCCTTTTTCCCTTCCAGGGACTAGCATTCACTATTGTTAGTTGTTTGACTCTAATAAGATGTAATGTGGTGGCGCATGTGAAATTCCAGTAGGTTATTTATGAATAAAATGTATGTTAGAAGAACAGCAGAACTCTTGTAACGTAGAAGAAGCACTTAAAATATATGGCCATCTGTGCCAAATATGTGTAATTTTTTTTTTTCAAACACCATGCATGATGCATTTATTCCTGAATCAGAATTAGTCCTGACAGGTTGTTCCAACATGTAGATCCAAAATGACAAAAAATATAACGTTATATTCATTTTACAACAACACAGTTATTATGAAGCTCTCTTAAGTGTAAGTTAGTTTTCTAGTCCTCAAAGGCTCTGAAAACAGTGGACTTCAAATTAAATTTTCTAAGCCTATTCTCATTACATTCATCATGTCTGTGAACTAACAAATTTCAGAATATTTAGCTTGGGGGTTATATTTTATCTTCATCTAATAGCTTCCTCTGAGACTAAATTAATAGGGATTTTTTATATCTTCAATTTGAAATTTGTGGTTATTTATTGTTATAGTTTCCTGTCTGTGCTAGTACTTGCCCTCAGAATTGTAATCAAGGCAAAGGTAGAAGCTATGTTAGGAAAAAAAGAGAAGAGTTCTTCACCTGGGTTGTCAGTAATAACTCATTGAAAATTGATGGCAAAGACAAGACAGGTTGAAGTTTCCAAATACAGTAGTTCGAGTAGGCCTGGGGCTTGTTAATAATAAAGAGGCTTTATGTGTCACTGTCTCTTGGTCAGGGGAAACTTGACAGGTCCTATTATATTTCTTTTTAAAAAATATTTAATTTAATGTGTTTTTTAATTCACAAATGGGATAATTGCATATTTTTAATTCTGCATTTTTCTGTTTCCTTGTCATGTGCTCCCTTGGTTCAAGAAGTTTGCTGGATTTCAAGATAAAGCTTGAGAATGATCTGGCCTGGTACTATTATTTAAAGAAATGAGCTTTGCTCTCCTGTAGTAGAGACTACAAGTGTATTTGATGTGGTCATGTCTTTCCTGCCTTGCTCAGCCCCTTGCATTTTATGCCAGCTTCGACAGAAAGTTCCTGACTTGATATGTAAAATGATGCCCTTGTGGGATACTGTGGCCATTTTTTGTTATTTCCAGGGGAGTTTGTTTGGGTGTTTTCTTCCCTGAATCTAGTGATCTAGTGCAAGTCCCAAACTTTGCACTTCTCTCTTGTGTAGAAAATGTTTGCACCCAGTTAGAAGTGTGTGTATTAGACTCTGTGGATTGTGGCAAATAACATTTTTCATTTCTAGTATTTGGGGTGTGAGTCAGTCCTTTTCTATAGTGATTTCAAAGCTATCTGTAGTCCTGGGAGATTTTTATGCCCACAGGTGCCTGTGTTTTTCCATCCGGTCTGTCTGCAGAATTACCCAGTCCAGTTGAAATTTTGGTTTCCCTGTGAACACTTGCCAAGGTGATGCTTCAGACATCATCATATTTGAGATCTATCTCCTTTTTCTGGGCAAGGTGAAGCCAAAAAAGACTTTTACTTTTCTATGCCAGACTTGCAGGCTGGCAATCAATGTGTTTTATTTTGCACTTCAAAACAAACATTAATTTCTTAATGATAGTAGTGCTTAAAGCCAGAAGAAAGAAAATATGGTGCCACAGTGCAGAGCATATCTCCTGGCAACATGAAAATTTTGTTTCTCCATTTCTGACTTTATCAATATCTTCCTATGGGAAATATTAAAGGAGGCTTGCTCTGGTGAGAGATTTCCATGTCGGGGGAGAGGAGTAGCTGTGGATGATGTGCCACCTCCATGTTCTGTGAGTTCCTCATGCCAAATCCGTTCCCTGCCTTTATGCAACAGGAAACAGAAACCAGGTATTCAGTCCTCTAGGTAATGTGTGCAAGAGGGAAAATTATCAAAAAGGTATAAAGCCCTCTTTATTTTCACTTGTTTTATAATTTAGAAGGTAGGTCTCTGTAATGAATTCCTTGAAAAACACATTTCCTCAAATATCTATAATCTTTGTTTATGTACACACAGTTAGAAGACATTTGTGCTTAGCTCTTAGCACACGGCGTATTTCTTCAATTCCCAGAGTATTTGCATACCCTTTATAAATAGTCTGAACAGGAAAATAAGACTGAAAGATTTTAGGTAAATTATTCAGATGATGATGATGATTAAAAATAATTGGAGCTCCATTAATATGGTGCTATAAAAAAAACAAATGGAAAAGTACAGGGATGAAGTATGAGAGATTTGAAAGGTTCATAGAAGATAATTACATTTCAGTCATTTTGTATTGCAAAACACAATCATGTTTTAATACTCTCTTTTGTTAAGGAAAAAAAAAAAATCTCCTGACTTTAATTTTTCCATAGCTACCATTGTTCAATTTTTAATACAGAAATTCCTATATTTAATTACTTATAGATTTCATGTTTAAGTATGATATAACTGAAGTTACAAAATGTTCATCTTGAAATCTTTTCCCTTGCCTGCTGCCAAGAAATACCATAAAATGGGGTGAAATCTATGTTTATAATTTAGCTCCAAATGAAAAAAAAATTTGTTTTTTTGAGATAAGACAAATGTTTAAAATAAAAATATTATTTTTTCTCAAAAAATTTAAAAGTAAGAAATTATGATGATATATGTTGTCACTGGGAAGGTGATTTTCTATAGTTATTTTCCATTTCATATTTTTTCTTCCTTGGCACATTATGGTAAAAACTGATTTGACCATTGTCTCACAGGGTGATCACCTGCCACCTCACACTGTGTACTGATGCTTCTGTTGTTTCCTATCATGCCCCATGGTCTGCAGTGGATGAGTATGGGAGCATTATTTGTCACTCATTTAATTCTCCTTGCTACTAAACCTTCTTCAATTCCCTGTTCCCCTGAGAATGACTCTTCTCTCTTTCATTTTCACTGTCAGGAGAGGCACCATTTTTCATTTTCTTCATGTTCTAGTGATTCAGCTACACCCTGTCCTTCGGGGAAACTTCTGCAAAGTCAGGCTTGGATAATTGCAATAGATCCAAAACAGGGGCAATACCTGCTTCTGTCAGAAAATCCTCTGTAGTGTTTCTTTTTCTGAGTATTTCTAAATAGTCCCCAAGACAGGACGCATTTAAAACTGTGCTCCACCACTCACAATATACCTGCACTGTACAGGAAGAAGAGCAGGAGCACAAGTTAAAGCTGATCTACACAGATTACTTGTCACTGTCATATTTTCTGAAAAATCCTTTCACCAAGATTTTTTCTCCTGGGAAGCTGAGAAGCTTCAGAGGAAAAGAAAAACAATAATTATCTGCAGCCGTGGAATGCAACAGGTGCATCTTTCATTGGTCCATGTGGATTGTTTTTACTTGATGACCAACCATGGTCCAGCTGTGTCGGACTCTCTGTCTGTCACGGGTTTTTATTATTCATTCCTTTCCATTCCTTTCCAGCCTTCTGATGAAATCCTTTCTTCTATTCTTTTAGTATAGCATTTATAATATCATATCATATCATCTCATATCATATCATACCATATCAAATCAGCCTTCTAAGAAATATGGAGTCAGATTAATCTCTTCCCTTGTTCTGGGGCCTGCGAACACAATTCCTGACAAAATGAATGCTGCATTTGAGTACCTATTTGGGTCAGGAAGTGATATTGCTGTGCTCATTGGGTGCTACCTCCAACCCATGTGCTTCTGTCAAGGTGGAAGTACTGGGTACTTATAGGAACCATCAAGTCTTTCACTATTTTAATTTTAGGTCTTATTTTATGTTGATGAGAAGGGATGAGACTACACAGAGACCATTTCGAAGAAAAATCCTAATTCTGCACTAGTTCTGTATTTCTCTAAAGTATCTTGATATAGCTAACTATTCAAGTATTCAAGAAGTGATGTCCCAGCTGGAATAATCTTTAGCTGGGGTATAGTACTTGGAATTAAATATTTACCGATTTGAGTATTTTGAGATGACATGCTTACTTTATTGATTTATTCCAACTGCATAAACACCCATTAAATACAAAACTACAAAATGTCTTCACACTGTCCCAATCATCCATCTGCTTAGTTGCATCCATTGGGAATAACCCAGAAGCACAGAACAGACTAGTGTGTTTCCAGCTGTAGCAAATGTTCTGCAGTGCTCCCTGCTTTCAGCAGAAGGATGACCCCCACAAAGGACAAGCAAAATGTTACAAAATGTGAGGTCACTCCAAACCACGTCATGGTTTGGAGAACACGTCCAGCCTATGGCACATTAGAACAGTCAAGGTGCACAGAGAATGTGGCTTTCTGGGTGAGGAGTAGGTGATTCAGAGCATTTCAGGTTAAAAGCAATGTTAACAACCCACCTGAGAGGCAATAAATAGCCAGTCTCCTACCAAAGTGTCATGTAATGTTTTAGTAGTAAGAGGAGAGCAGGGAAAGAACTGTCTGAGGAACAAGAGAAAATGATAATAAATTCTTCACTTGGCTCTCGCTGTACTGCAGCCTTCCACAAAGATGAACCAAGTTACTCCTGCGAAGGGCAGTTTGATACATTGTGCCTCAAAGGGGACACCTGAGTGTACCCTCTTAGCTTCTTTTTTTCTTATGGTTGTTTTGCATCTCATTTTGTGTTTATCACAGCAGTTCTCTTTCCTCTCACTTTTTTTCCCTTTGTTTTTTTCCTTTTTTTTTCTCCATATTTTCTCCCAAAATTTCATTCCCTTCTTCATGTTCTTATTTGATCCCTCCTTTCCTCTCTCCATACACATAAAAAGAAGCCAAAGTGCCTTCTTCTTTCAGCATCTGCCTAGCTGTTTGGCTTGGCAGTGTTCATGGACAGCTAGATTTCCTTTTGAAGGTGAACATTGACTTTCAAAGTCAGATTGGGAACAAATTTTAAAGCTCCTTCATTGAACTTCTTAATTCAAAGCTAAAATTTAAGCAGGCTAACTCTTAGAAGTGAATGCCACAGGCAGGAGGAAGGACAAATGTGATCTAAGTTGCCTTCCAAGAGACTGAACATCAAAGAACAATCACTATCCATTCCCCGAGCTATGCAGAAGGCTGGATTTCCTGGGCAGACTTATTCTTATTTTAAAATCTTGCTCTTAGGACAAAGGCTTTCAAGTTAAGGACTAAATTTTTCAGTATCCCAAGTAGCAGTGCACTGTGTTAACCAGTCAAAGAGCAGTCAGTGGAAGTGAAGGTTTTTGTTATTATCTTCAGGCTTTTGATTCTCTAATTTAGGTAGAAGTTTTCACACCAAAGGGGTTCCCTTCACCCCAATTATTTCTTCCCGCTCCTCTTCCCCAGCCTGGGTCTCAGAAGCATCTCCAACAGTTTGTCTTAGTCTAGTTTCTAATAAAACCAAGTTGGTGCTCCTTGACCTGTTCCAAATTTCACTCTTATCAGATGTTCTTTTTTTCTTAATAATTTTCAGTTCAGAAAGATCTTCTGAGCAGGACAGAGGATATGGAAGAAAATGGAGAAGAAAGATTAGAAGAGCAAGGCTTCTTTCATTTGCTTTCCTTTCCTTCCTTTCTTCCCTTTCCCTATTTATGCATCCCTCACCCTTCTTTCCCCCAGTGCCCTGTCAGAGGCAACCCCTGCACCTTCAGTTCCTCTATAATGGCAGAGTTTATTTAGTCTTTGCTTTATTACAGGCACTGTCACATTTGAGAAAGAGGATTCAAAAGTTCTCATGTTACCCTGCCCCTTTCTCACAGGACTACAGCTCAATACACCTTTGAAAATCATGGACAGGCAGAAGGGAAAAATCTAAGAAATAGTAACTTTTATATAGAAACTACCATCTTAAACTTGATGGCAATTACAGTGACTTATTAGATAGCGGTGGTATGTGGTTTAGGAGATAGAAATGTAATGTGTTGACAACTGTCAAACTTTGCTTCTTCTAGTGCTTGGCTGCATGAAAATATCAATAAATTGAACCAACATATACTAGGATAAGTGCTTTATTCCATACTGAGAGACTGGTATCACTTTAAATAAACCAGCACACTCATAGCAATAAAACTCTCCACTTCAAAGAAATCCTAGATGAATAATAATATATAGTGTTTCTGAATGCTTTTCATGAAATTAAAATTATATTCTGATTAGCAGCGTAGCCAAGCCTTGTATACTATGACTTCTTCTGATTCAGGTAGGAGACATGTTTCTCTTTCAGTAGCAAACAAGGAGCTTGGAATTTTTTAGGTTCCTGACAAGAATTTCCAGTACCTGCTCAGAAAAACATCGTGCTTTCATTTTTTTCTCCAATTATAAAATTTTTGTGGCTGAAAAACCACATACCTTTTGTACATCCTCAAGACACATCAGAAAAATGAGAAAAGAGATGCTCCTAGATGAGACATGAACACAGAGATTAATTTTAAATTTGAATATTTTGATTTACAGATTATTTGGATGATTTGCTTTCATAGAATGAAATATCCCCTTGTAGTTTGGTCAATAAATAAAAGACAAGCACTTTCCTTCAATATCTGCAATCTTAAAAGACCAATAATCATCAAAGACAAAAGACATCTGGGATACTTACGCTTTACAATTGCACTCCAATTCAAGTGTATTTTATGTTTTTCTTTTCTACAGAAATTACTTCAGAAGTTTCAGTCATTATCTATATGAGGAAAATGTGTTCTTTTTCTCCCGATTTAAAAATTTCCTACTGTTCAGTGTCCCGCAAAGTCATATTATTGAAGTGATAAATTAGATTTTATTGCTTACTGAGCAACGATTGGACTTCTGCTAATCATTTCTAATGAAGCAAATCATGTTAACAGTGGGTTGCAAGAAAATCATTGCCAGTAATTTTATTTTAAAGAACTGTTTTTATAAATGAGATAAGGGAAATTAAAAAATATTGTTGCTAGATAAAATGCAAAGGATCGGAAAGAATATGACATTTTCCAAATACGGAGCATAAAAATACTTTTTATTTTCTAGTGCCAAATTCCCACTGGGTTTATGTGTCAGAAAATACAAAACAGTAAATGTTTGAAGAAGAACAGAGGATGATTTCTTTCCTTTTGTTAGAAGAAGCCATGTGGAGACAAGAGACTTCCCTATGTATTGTTATTAGATAAGGAGATTTCATTTCACTGTCTCAATTAACACCTCAGACTCAAGCATGCTCAGGATCACTTGCTAGTTATTAATATTTTAGATAACATGAACAAAGTCCCAACACAAATAACGGCAGTGATGAAATACTGTCCTTGGAGACACTTCAGACAAGGGAAAGAAGTGCTGGTCTACAGTGGCTGAAGTTTTTAAATTTCATTGCCCATATGGTCTTATATTCCCCCCCTCCCTTTGTTGAATAAAGGCCTAGATCTGGAGCCCAGATCAACGTAGATGTGCCCTCTGGGTCCCAGTCCTCTTGCACTCCAAACCACCGGTAATCACCACTTTCTTCCTTACTTCCCTCTTTCTGAGCTGAAACTTTTGTTAGTCCATTTTTCCTATAACCCTACTCACTCTATAATGCGCATAATCTAGCCACTGTGTGCAGCTGCACAATTTTCATCAGACAGAAAACTCCAGGAGATGATGGAAATAATGTTAAATGTTTACCTTGGTGAGCTAGATGTCATGAAAGTAGTTGCGGCTTGACACAAAAACTAGTATGGATTTAATAAGAAACTACATTAATTTTCCTATAAAAGAGGACATTGAAAGGCATCATCTGGAAAATTTAATAAGATGCAGCACTGTGGAAGACTGCAAGCACCTTTTCTTTCTGGGCTTGAATTTATTTACTATGTAATGGGTTTTTTATTTGGTTTTTGGTGCTGTTATTTTTTTTTTAACCTCTGTAGCGAAAAGTTTTCCTGAAAGCATCTAACTTCTCAAACTGGATGAATGGAACTGAGAGCTGCTCTTCTTCATGTGTTTCAGAAAGTTATATGTACAGTTGGTTGAGGAAAAGGTTTGGGTCTTTACTTGCCATAAACTCAATAGCCAAAATTTAAGCCAAAAAATGCTGTGTTACCCAAAATGCCACTGTTGGTGTTTTCTGTAGGCATGAATGATGGTTAAAGACAGATACCAGCCAAATAGTTTTGTCATCTGACTCTTTGAGAACTTCACAGAATGATCCCATGGTGAGTGATTTGCTCCCTTAAATACAAAATTAATTGTTACTTTAACATAAGTATGAAGGAAATATTTGATGAGAATCAGTATGTAGATGATGTAAATAAAGAGACTACTTACTTTTATTTTCCTAATACTTTTATTGATCTCCTTTGTAACCTGACAGTTTTTTCCTGTTTTCAATGTTTTTTCATCTCACAGATTCTAAAAGTGAATTTAGAAGACCTTTGAAAGTATTCCAGGAAACTTTGGAGAGTCCTTTGAAGAACTCCATCCTATTATTTTGCACAGTAGCTCACATAAAAGAGATCTGTGCAGTGCATAATAGAGTCAGTTCTCCTAAACGTCTTCTTATGAAAACAGTAGATTTCAGTCTTTCTGTTTCAGACTGACCTTCCCCACATCCTCTTTTTGGGGCTACTTGTATAAAAGTTGCACCTGAGGACACACATTTATGAATTGTCTTTGAGGAGGAACACAGGACTCACCTCTCAGGCTCCACCTGCACTCAAAAGCCCTGCATTTCATGGCCTATTCATTCCTGCTTACCTTACATGTTTTATTTAGACCTTGGCAGAAGGCACTGATACCTTGGCAATGAGCTGACAGGGAACACCCAGCCCAGAATGCTTGGTACTTATTTTATGGTATTGGCTGATGTCTGTTGTTCTGTGGGAGAATATTGGAATTTCTCTTTGCTGCTGCGTTGAGCTGCTCAGTCCAAATTAAAACAAGTGCTGCTATAGGTCCACTTCACTTTTCTGTAAATTACTTTGAAGTTAATCCAGTTTCATGTACTTTCACTGACTTGTCAAATTCCACTTGCAAAGATAGAAAGTTTTCTTAAAAAAATATTTATGAAGCAAAAATTTGACAGGATGAAACAGCTCAGACAATGTTATAAGAAGTGGAACAGGACACATGAAAGGCTGGTACTTCTGTGTATTAATTTTTCAGTCATGTCAGTCTGCTAAAAACAACTCAGTAATAATAGTCTTGTTGGTACAGTAATAAAAACCTACTCTGCTTAGTGCATCTACACTTTTTACACTTAGTAGTATGCTAAGTGCATTTACACTTCAGAGGGACAAATGTCATGGTTTAGGAAGGGTATTCCCCAATTTAATAATCCCACTGCAAGGAAATTCTCCGCTACTTCCCCTCCAGCAGGGGAGACAAAAGGCAGAGATCAGGTTGAGATGAGAACAATTTACTGGAAACAGCAACGAGCTAAGGAAACAAACAGTAACAGCAACAACATCAATAACAAAAATGTACAAAGAGAGGGTGATTTTTATGCAAAAATGCTGACCAAGCCTGGACAATGGTGGACATCTGTTGTGCTTGCTGTCCCTACCAGAAAGGGTCTTAGGGGAGTGAGAGGGAGTCCCTTCCCCCTGCCCCATGTCTGCTTCAGCCCTCATCCCCCGAGGCTGCCAGAGCTGACTGAACTTTTCAGTGTAGCTGTAAAATACAGGTCTAAACTCTTCACCTGGACTCAACAGCTATCTGGAGATCCTTCAAAACAGGTGATTCATCTCATTTGCTCAGAGAGCTGTCCCTGAAAGTACCTGTCTCTTTCCATCCACTACAAAGCAATCTTGGGCAATCAGCTGCTCACAGCCATCTTAGAGACGTGAATTTTGGAAAGCTAACACTGAAAGTTCCTGCTTAGAAGGGAAGATACTGACCACAAGGAAAGCATTATCCTCACCTCCATTTTAGAGATGGACAGGTTAGGCAAAGAGGCTGCTAGTTGCTCACTCAGTGTCCTGTCCTCTATTATGGCAGTAATAGGTACCCCATTAAACTCTGTACATTAGCCATTAAATAAGCTATTAAGATGGCCAGGCATCTAAGTTTATATAACAGCATGACATGAGTGATTATGGGTTGTTTGTAACACCTTTATAACTTCCCTGATTGAATTAATAGCTCAGATTTCAGGTCCTAATAAAACCAGCATGCAATACTTGGGAAATGGTCTCCAGATTGCTGTTATTTTTTCTACTGATGCTTAAATAATTTTGATAGATTGATAAGTAGTTTTGAAAATGGTCAAACTGCATCTGACTTCAGCATTTGGACATAATGACTTGACTTCAACAGATGTCATGTTTGTGTCAGAATGATGCATGAGTCACACTATTCTGCCATGTTAAAAGAAAAACTTGTTATTTTTAGAATTTGGCTTATAAACAAGCCACATTTCCATTTGCTGCCCAAGGGTGAAAGAGTAGCTGTCACTACATACTCCACCATATGTCCGAACCCTGAACTCCTGCAAAGTTGGGTGGAAAAATCAAATGCAAAGTGAAACTTTCTTTCTCTCTCTCTGTCTTTGTCTTTTCAAGCATGAAATCTTTAGGGCATTATTTTCATGGTTGATCTCATTGTTTCCATCAACAGAGTGCAAGAATCAGTCAATGATTATAAGGCTGTCTTAGGTGTGGTTTTAAAAATGACCAGGGTTTTCAGGGATTTGTACTCTTGACCCAGAAGACAACAACATTTTTTGGAACTGAAATTCTAAGGTTACTTAATTCTGTATCACCACTGATGACAAATTTCTATATTTGTGCCTTCTAGATATATTTTTGTGACCATAATATCTCTTGTTTTCTCCTCATTTTTAAAACATAAAAGATATGTCTTTGTATGAGAACTCTCTGTCCTTTGCTGTTGTTTTTGTCTCACTGAGAAAAAAGATAAAAGAAGAAAAACATTTAAATTATACAGTAATTTTCAAAAAAAGAGAGTTTTCATTGTTTGGCAAGAAACTAAGATGGGAAGAATGCTGGACTGTGTTTTGGAAAGCCCAAAACATTTATTTTGTGTCCTGTTTTTACATTATTTCACTGCTTTCAGATATTTTTCCATTTAATATAGTCCCTGTAATCATTGCTTATTTGGGTTGAACATCCTGATCTAAACTAATTCTCGATGCAGCTCTGGTGTTTCTCTCAAATTGCAGTAGGGATGACATTATCCCAACTTTCTGTTCTTGTTGCACCACAAGGTAGAAGCTATTGTGACCAAGGTGCAACAATATGAAAAAATCAGCTTCTCAGAAAATTTTTCATAGAAAGTAAGACTTGATGGACTGACCAGAATAACCCAGACTCTATTCTAGATAATATATTAGAGAGCCAACACTATAATCATAATCGGGAATGGAAAAGAGGGGGATGAGGCATAAAAGTCTATATGAACAGCATACTTATGACTAAGGATTTTTAAAAAGAAGTAGGTATCAATTTAGAAAGTAAGAAGTGCATGGAAATTGGGAAAAGTGAATGCAGAAGACCTGACAGCAACAAAGATCCTTGCTTTTCCCAGTGCAGAACAGAAATTAGCCCTGTAATTTTTAAAACTTTTCCTTAAACAGGTATTTTATATAAAAATATAAAAAGAATGTAAAAATAAAAATAAAAATAAAAATAAAAATAAAAATAAAAATAAAAATAAAAATAAAAATAAAAATAAAAATATATGCTTTCAGATAAGCATAGGCCTTAATGCTTCTCCTGAAGGAGTCTCTGGTGTAAGAGAGAAACAGAAAAGTGAAAGTGAATTTGGCCATATGCAAACGTTCTGTTTGTGATGCTCAAATCACCTGTCTCAAGCTGATTGTTCTCCCAGAGCAGTGTCTCTGAGCCCGAATTCCTCAGGTGTGTCAAGTATCTGCTGCTTAATGGAGAGTGTGATCTCAGACAGATAATTTCTACCTTTCATATGAACTGGGAATTTTACACTGGCCTCAGACTGTGATCCAAATCCAGTTAGCCATATGACTTCCAATAAAGGTCAGTTTTAATAGTAATTAAATGGTATTTCTTGTCAGCTGTGAAATATTTCAAGACTGTAATTATCCTATAATATTTTTTTTTATTCTGAAATCTGTCACTTTTTCTTCATTAAGTAGACATAATTCATAGCCACTGTCTTTGGCCAGATGTTGCTTTAAATCAGCTTCATATTACTCAGAAAAATGTTGTTCTCAGTGATTTATATGTAATTTTCTTCTGCTTGCCATCATTGACAAGCCTGTCTTCATTTTTTTTACCTGCAATAGACTTATTTTGGAAAGGAAAGTGAAGCATAGCAATGGCTTTTGTTCAGCTATTGAAAAGAATTTGATTCTACATAACTTAAAGCAAGGAGAATTTGACAGGGTTTGAGTCCTAGTCCTGGCAGACTGTAACTGTATGAAATGTTTTTTTTTATTCATTGTAGATCATGCAACTTATTATGCCAGTAAAAAGGCTCTAACAGCATAGAACTAACTCATCATAATGCTGTGAATCCATCATGTTCACATATACATTTCCCACTGAACTGTGACACTTTAAATAATTAGTTTTATTGACTGGTAGGGCTTAGGGTGTGCTCATGGGCTAAGAGGCAGCAGATCAGAGAGGTGGTGATTCCACTCACAGCGTGGAATTGTGGTGAAATGGAGGTTCTCCTTGTACATCCACATGAGCTGGAATAACCCATTAGATTCCATCCTCCAGTGGCTTCCTTCTAAATATCAGGACAGCAATGACTGAAAATATTAAAATGTCTTATGAAAGAGCAAGCATGTTATTATCAAATGTATTATTTAAAGTAACATGAATGGAAGCATTTTTTTAACACTTGGGATTAACAATATTGTGATATAACACTACTGTAGTATGATAATATTGTATGCTTAAAAATTTAATGAATCACATCAGATATAATTGTTTTTGTTTAAGAAATGTCTCTTTCTACCACCAAGTTAATAACTCACACTGAAAGCTTCATTTGGTTTAATTATGGAATACTCTGAACAAACCAAACAACCTTTTCTGCCATTAAGGTGCCAGAGCAGGCATTGTTTTAAGGACTGATGTGCATTAGATGATGAGGGAAAATTGAATCTGAAACTCTTGGCCCACTTGGCAGCTTCATGGTGTTAATATTTACACTGCAGATGAAGTAAAAGCTTCCAATATTTCACCTGAATATCCATCCCAGTGGCACAACTGTTATAGCCTGTCCTGGAAAGTGAAATTTTAAAAACTGTTTTGCATTTGAGTATATGTTCATAGAAATTGTGAAAAAAAGAGTATTTTTTTACTTAAATAACACAAGTATGAGGTTTTGAATACCACAATGAGAAGTTTTGACCCATTCTTTAGAAAATGACAGCATTTTAATATTGTTTACAGATTCTAAATCTGGTGTTCTCATAAGGTGCAAACAATGACAATAGGATTCCACTAGCATAAAACACTATAAGAAGATAATTTGAAACAGGGAAAAACAACTGATTGGATTGCCCTTTGTTTATGGAAAGTTAATAGACCAAAAGGAGGCCAAACTGTGCACAGTTGCTGTTAATCACTGCACAGTCCCCGTCTCAGCAAAGTGCCTTTGGAGACCTGAGTAGAGAGCTCATGCCACTGTGCTTCCTTTATTAGAAAAACCCTACCCACACAGAAAAATATAAGGTAGCAGTTTAGTCATCAACCAAAAATAATGAAGCAGCAGACTGAGACAATGGAATAAAGGGAAACCAAGAATACCTGTAGAAAAGAGAATAAAAGTGTAACTAGGGATCCCTCCCCTCCTCCTCCTACCAAGAGCCATGCTGAGTCCCAGCTGTGCTAGTGGTCAAAGGAGCATCTTGCTTTAGTTCATAAATTATAAAAATCTGTTCATAATGAAAAGTCTGGGTCCATCCATCACAGCTGGCATGAAGTGAGATGTGCAATGCTCCCCACCCCTCCCTGCTGAAGCCTCTAGTCCAGAAATGTTGTCAGCCTCTGGACATGGGAAACAGTGTCCCTCACCCTGCCCAAGGAGCCCCAGTTGAGCCCAGAGTGGCCATCAGACAGCAAGCTCCCCCTCGGGATAAGGGGGTGTCCACAGGAGGCCAAAGCAGATAAAATCCATTGTCCCAAGACAAATGTAGTAATTTCCCTATTTTCCTTCGATTTTATGGCAGCTGAAGCCATGGTAGATGCAAGAGCGTTAGATATATCTTAGAGGTCTTTTCTAACACTGTGCAAGAGGAAATGGCCTCAAGTTGCTTTGTGGGAGGTTTGGGCTGGATACTAGTGAAAAATATCTTCACTGAAAGAGTGGTCAGGCATTGGAATAGGCTTCCGAGGGAGGTGGTGGAGTCACCAGCCCTGTAAGAGTTCAATACATGAGTAGATATATGGTTCAGCGTGCAGAGTGGTATGTGGTCACAGGCTGGACTTGATGATCTTGAAAGTATTTTCCAAACTTAATGATTCCATGATTCTGTGATTTTAAATGTTTACATAAGTCTATAATCTCAAAAACAGTGGTTGCTGTACATATGTGAGTGGGGTGTCATATTTTCCCTGGGGTGTCTAAATATTTCTGTTTTCTAGTTTACTCTATCTCAGCTGAGAAACACAAGAATATGGGCATATATGTAAATATTGCAAGTCAAGAGACTGAGAGAGATCAACATGGTAGGCATACTAGTTATTTAATGAAATTTGGGACATCCAAATTATTTTTTCCAAAGTGCATTAAAAAAAAAAGCAGCTTAAAGCAACACAGCTACTTCCCACAGAAGTGAAAAGATCGACAAGGTCACAGCACCTATGAACAGTCTCATTCTGCTGTTTTGTAGTCCCTTTGTATAGAAATGAGTTGTTTCTACCATTTCATTGAAAAGGCAATATAATTAACTGCTGACTTAATGTCCCATAAATGACCAAGGATTAAATAAAGTCCATTTTCTAGAAACAGTCCTGTAAAATTGCTCTTCAATACTGGGCAATGCTAAAGCGCACTTTACAGAAGTAGGCTGATAACTGAGTACTCCTCCACAGACAACTAGTACTCATTCAGTGGTCAATGTAAAACCATTGTAAGCTTGCAAACTTAATATGTTGTTTGCTAAAAACTGATTGTTGAGTTTCCATCCTCTGCTAATTATTCCAAAATTCCCATCTGAGTCAAATTTCCTGTGTTCTTAGTAGACAGAATGCCTCACTCATTTTTACTGCAGAAAATTTACTTTTTCTTTTAGATAAATACACTGATTTTAGCAAAACTTCAGCTAGCATACAATCCCTGGAAAGGGGAAACAAATGTTTTTTGAAAATTTATATACATGGGGATGAATTTTAGTCACCTGTAGTGGAATGTCTCTCTAGTACTGTCAAACAGCACTTCTAATGCCAGAACACAGAAAGACACCAGTTACTCTGGGGGAAATTTTTCTTGTATGATCTTTTCCTTCTCATACATCTTCAGTTCAGAGTAACCAGTGTGAACCTATTGTGATTGCCAGTAGCATCTTTTCTTCTTTGAAGCAAACTTCCTATAAATTCTGGTAAAAATGTCTCTACTCTGCCATATTAACAATTAGATTTAAAAGAAAAAGAGAAACAACAGAATTTTGAAGTTGAAAATTACCAGTGCTGATATGCAGTCATGGCAACACAGCTACAGTTCTGCAAAAAGCAACAACTAAACAAAAAATACAGAAATAAAAAGTAATTTTTTCTTACTGTGATGTTTCATTCACTTATAATTTATGGATTTCTATTTTGCAACTTCTTTGAAAGCATATTAAATGCCTTTTAGAATATGCCTGGGCAAACAAATGACAATGTTATGCCTCCTAGCCTTCAAATTATGATTCTGTGTGCTGAATGCCGGCTGAGGGTGCTCTGTACAAATTATAACTCCTGACTTCTGCCAACAAGCCTGTCAATGACTTACTAATACAGATAAGCGTGTTGAATGCCCAAGTGCATTCCTTGGCACCATATTAGTGTAAAGTATCTACCAGAATAGGCTATTTCAATATTTAAAGGGAGCTTATGAGAAAGATAAAGGCCTTTTAACAATGCCTGTAGTGACAGGAGAAGGGGTGTTTTGTTTTAAATTAAAAAAAGTATGATCAGTCTATATTTAGACTGAACATAATGAAGATTATTTTATGAGAAGGACGGTAAGACACTGGAACTGGCTGCCTAGAAAAATTGTGGATCACCATAGACATGTTCAAAACCTGGCTAGACAATCTTGGGTTTCCTGCGGTCAGGATGACCCCGAGAGTCCTTTTCTCCCAGCCTGATGGTCGAAGAAAGAGTCTGAATTCTTTTGCTCTGGTTCACAAGGTTGTTTATTACCTATTATCTGAAACATTATTTTTCAGACCCACAGAGTTCTGTCTTGCAGGTCTGTCAAGGGCACACTCCCTGCCCCTGGGCTGGTGTCTACATTTTATACTATGTATTATGTATCCTTTATTTATCATTATTTTCCAATACCTATCACCTATGTTAGACTGTCTACTTCTATTCTAAACCAATCCAAAGGTGCCAGCATCAACCAGAAGATGGAGGCTAGGAAGAAGAAGGAAGAAAGGACAACGCCCAAATCCCTCCATCTTGCCTCCTAGACCCCTATAGTAAAATCCCCAAAATTCCACTTTTCACCCTCTGATTAATTCATTATCACTCTACTAAAACTTTTGTAACTTGTGATTCTTCATACAAGGTTTGTAATTTGCTCCATGGGTGAGGATTGAAATCCCAAGTGTCTTTGGCTTCTTGCCAGGAGTCCTGAGGCCCCTGCCAGGGGCACGTGTCATCCAGGGCACACAGAGGGGTGTCCTGGGTTCCGACAGGACAAGGCTATAAATAATCTGGTCTAGCAGAAGGTGTCCCTGTCAATGGCACTAGATGAACCTAAAGGTCCTTTCCAACACCACCCATTCTATCATTCCAATTGCCACATCTCAAGAGGCTCTTACTCCATCAATTTCTACTGGATAACTCTCCCATTAAGAAAGACAGTGTAAAGTCATTAAAGCATAAATCTTCCGCTACATCATCCATAGCTCAGTGCATTAGGTCTGTAAAGGAAGATGACTCAATTTGGCAGGCCTTGGAGAAAGTGTTCTGAAGTCAAAAAGTTATGATGGGAAGTGTGCATTGCTCCCGTCATAAGGCATGGGAAGTAATGAACAGAGAGAGGTGGAAGAACACATGAGCTTTAAAGAAGAAAGCTCTTCAGATCTGAGCAAGAAGGAGGACATTTCATTTCAAGCAGAGACTGAGAACAATAGTTCCAAATTTAACTTTCTTATGGTAATACATGAGATGGGAAGTAACAGCTATGTGATACATTTCAAACAGAACGTGGTGTTAAGTATAACGGGGGTGTGATGCAGTTATTGCATACTTTGAGATACAGAAAGGGGCAGAGTGAGCAGGTCTATCTTTTAATTAGACAGAAAAGCTCTGTCTCCCTATACATGAATTTTAGCAGCCAGAAAAATCACATTTTTCAATTTACAAGTATTTTTGAAGAAGATGGGAGACCCATTTTGTAGGTAACCCTGAGGGCTCAGGACTGGGATATTATAGAAATAAAGAGTACTTTGCTGCTCAAAATAGACTAGTTCTGTTCACCAGTGATGCTTCCACAACATTGCACAGTTTAAGTGTTCAGTCAGCTACTGGCATGTCTAGGCCAGGGAGTACAACACTAATGCAATAATGAAAAGTTTTCTTTCTACAGGAGCTATGAAGGCTGTATATATCTGGCCTTGGGAAACTGCTGTGTGATCTTAAATAACTCAAGGGGATCAGGAATTTTCTGTGAGAAGGACCACATTTCTGATACAGTATTGTTTTTACCTATCTCTCTTGGAGCAGTTCTGCTCTCCTGATGATATTTCTTTTTTCCCTAATGACATGTGGCAACACCTCCCTTTTAGATTTCCTGAAAGTCTCCCATCTTGGAATAAACCAAAACCCCCAATCATATGAAAATACATTTTTTTTTAAGATAAGGTTGTTTTAGCTTGTTTTTTCTCTACCCTCCTTCAAATCTTATACATATTCTTTGCTGCTTCGCTTCAGGTAGCAATTTCTGAAGGAGGAATTTTCATTGTGTTGATAGGTCCTTGTTGCTTAGGAACATTTTTCAATTTGCCACTGTGTTGGTATTTAGGTCACCAGTGAATTAATCTTTTTTAAATTATAGCTATGCAGTCCATCACCAATTCTGAACTATCCCATTGAGAATTGGCAGTACAGTACTTACTTGCTTATGGATTGAAAAGTTAAATTGAATGTTCTGTTTGGAAAGAAATTCTATGAAAGAGGAAAGAAAATGGTTTTCCTTCATAGTAAGGGAATATCTACACTTTGCAATAATAAAATGATATTTTCTAACCTAGATTGAATTTAACAGTTTTGTCTAAAGGACAGACACTGCCCCATTAGGGTTTTCACTGCCTTCACTTCAGAAAAGGAGGATCAGATCTTATCAGAGCAAAGGGAATTTAATAATCTTTCTTTGAAGCCACTTTCTCAAGATCAATGAAATTTTCCATATTTCATGATGTGATATATGGCAGTAATGACCATCCTTCAGTAAAAACTGTAAATAGTCATCATTCCTGAAACATGAGAAGACATGAAAAAAGAAAACTTTTCTTAATTATCAAGAAAGTTATTTATTATGTCAGTATTGCATTTTGAGCATCTAAAACACAGGTCTTCTAATAAATTTGGGAAATTTGTTTGGTACGTTCTTCTGATTGCTACCTCATTTTTATCACGTTACTGGGAAGGATGATTTGTAATTGAGACCCATCTCTTGCCACCTCTCTGGTAATTGAATCTGCTCATTCCCGGAATACTGTAAAGGAAGAGAAATAACTGGATAAAATATCAATAAGAAAATGCCTCAAGTCACCTATTTTCCCCACCAAGGATGAGTTCTGCCTATTGCCCTCAATATCTCATTGCTGGCCCTCAGAGCTCTCCAGGGATGCCCAGAATTGAATGTGGCATAATTATGGTAAAATACAAGGGCACATAACTGCCTTGCTCTGTAGTGCATCTCCACACGTGCTGCTCAACTCGGTAAAGGGATTTGAATTATCCACAGATTACTTAAAGATGATCCAGGAGATAATAGAATGAGTGTAATAGCCACAGAAGACTGTTTGTTCCATTTGCACTGAGCTATCTCATTTATTAAAGAAATAATGTGATACTGAATTTAGGAAAAGTTATAGACTGGATCCTCTGCTGGTGCTTACCTCATTGGTACCACATGTGATCATACCAGTGGGAATCCTTCCCCAGTTCACTGTTACAATGATAACTGGGCATAGCACTAAGGGGAGAGATCCAAAAATTGGCCCAGGTAAAGGGTTAAAGACAAATGTCAGGGGAGACCTTATTGCCCTCTACAGCTACTAGAAAGGAGTTTGTGGTGAGGTAACTAGACATAGGACAAGAGGAAACAGACTGAAGTTGCACCGGAGGAGGTTCAGAATGGATATTAGAAAAAAATTCTTCATTGACAGAGTGATTAATCACTGGAACAGATATTCCAGGAAAATAGTGGAATCACTATCCCTGGAAGTCTTCAAAAAACAAGTGGAGTTGACAGTTTATGATATGGTTTAGTGGGCATGGAAGTACTTGGTCAAAGGCTGGACTTGATGAGCTTGGAACTCCTTTCCAATATCATTCAGAAACACTAGAGAGAGGTTCATACTGGAGAGACACTTTAAATGAATAAGTTGAAAATAAGTAGTTCTAAGCCCCACTCCAGTCATTACAGCATTTATGAAGAATATTTCCTAGCATTTTCATGAGGAATACTTTTAAGTTGATTGGGTTATTTGTATGTAAAGTTATGTTATATTATTATCTATTATGCTATTTTGTGATTTATTTGATTTTTATAACTTTTTAAAATTTAATTTTTGATGAAGGTGAGTGCCAAATTTGATAATATGTCAGATCCTCGGTCCAAAAAAAGGACACCAAACAAGTGAAAAACACAAGTAGCCCAAAGGGGAACTAACTTAACAGCTTGGTAGATTGCATAATTAATAAAATCTTTAGGGATATAAATTTAGAATTTCTATACTTACAAGTATTTTGTAGAAGATGCTGTGATTGAATAAGGAAAGGAGGAGAATGTGTTATCATAAGCAAGAATAAGACTTTGTGGGAACCCTTTATAGAGATAATTGATGAACTATTGCTTGAGTTCCAGGTGGGAAAAAATCCATTTTATTTAAAGTAAGGTTCTCTGATGGTATTTATATCATGATCTCTGATCATATTTATCAGATCATATATCTGATTCTTCCATTTAGACATCCTCTAAGATCTACTGGAAATAACTATTCACTTTTCCCCCCAGATTTTTATATATGATGTTATTTTACTCTGAGGGATAAAACTCCACTGATCTCCTTTGCTCCGGCCAGTTGGATAGAATTAAGTCTCCTGCTATGTTGGGATAGTAGACTGGAGATTGAAGGAGGCACTGCCTCTCCAATTACATGGGAACTTCTCATGTGTCCTTTGGCGCCCTTCAGGAGATGCAGAATCCTTTGCAGGACATTCAGGAAGCTTGTCAAGTCCTGTTTGAATACAGTAAGAGTAATTGGGTGCTGACTTTTGAAATGTTATTGTTCATTTCTGCAAGAGACAAAGAATAACAAGCTGGCATTACAAGGAAGTCGTCAATTGCTCTCCAGGGGCACTTGTGCTCCAGCTCTTGACAAATAATCTTTGCAGACTGTGTGTCATTTGTTTAGTTCCTTGGGAGGATTTGGTATGAGCAGGGTTATATACTCAGTGCTTGTTTATTTTTTCCTAAAATAAACATGCAAACATTGAAAGGAACGGAAGAGCAGAAGGGATTTCTTTATAAACACAATTTTCACTTGCATTTGTTTGCATTATTCCAAAATGTCCTGAAGATACAGAAGAGTGCTGCATGTTCAAAGGCTTTCAGCAGTTTTGAGTCAATGCAGACACTATGGAGGAAGATTTCCATAGCAACAGAATTAAAGGGAGAAAATATGAAAAGTCAGCGTTGGATAAGTATATGAGGAGATACCTATATTCATGGTGGAAGGGGAGTGCAGAATTTGAGCAAGAGAGCAAGCAGCTGAGCTCTGATTGCTCATTCTTCCAAAGAGAACAGAATCTCCGAGAATGCCCAACTGTCCATTTAATCAGATTTGCATAAAAGATCCAGCTGATCATCCCACTCTGACTGCGATTATTAATTATATGAAAATTAATATCTTATTTATTTATTAATATTCTAAAGAATATTTATTTCAGTACTATAGGCTTCCTATATGATTGAGCGGTGACATAAAGTGATATATGTTATCACCCAAAGACTTCAGAGAAAGCATGAACATGCAGTGATCCTCCTGTCAATTATCAGACACACTGATAGTACCCGTCAAAAACTCATTCAGGTGTTTTATTCAGTTGTATTTCTCATTTATAAATGCCTGTTACCTGACAAATAAATTATTTAAAATACAATGTAATTATATTTTAATAAAAAAAATAAAGACAATATATTTATTTGTTAATATGTCTTGAATAGAAGATTACAGAGGTTTATAATAATGGCTGTAGATTATTATTAAGTAAGGTCCATAGTCAAGACAGTATAAAGACAGGCCTCTCAGTAGGAAGAAGAGTGAATGTCCAGGTTTGACCAGGTGTAATAATGTTCTAAACTGATACTTTTCATTGATATTTCACTGTGGGACAAGGCTCCAGAGAGACATTAGTGCAGCCTTTCAGAAGTGAGCCTGTATAAAATATGGGCACAACAAACTTTCAAGTGGGGCTTGTAGAGATAGGACAAGACGTGAAGGTTTCAACCTAAAATAAGGCAGACTTAGACTAGATATAAGGAACAAAAAATGTATAAAAGCAGTGAAACATTAGTACAGATTTCCCATAAAATTGGTAGATGCCCCATTTCTAGAAATATTCAGTGTCAGTTTGGATGAGCTCTGAGCAACCTGATCTAGTTGAAAATGTTCTTGTCCATGGCAGGAGGGTTAGACTAGATAGCCTTTAAGGGTCTCTTCCAATCCTGCTATGATTAATTGATGGATTTAATGTTAAATTAGGCTGGACTTAATAATAATATGATTGTTTTCCAGCCTAAATACTTCTATGATTCTATGATGCTAGGATGCTACAGAGAGAAATGAGATATTTGAATTGTAAATGGTTTTGTGGGTAAAAGAAGAGAACAAGTATGGTGGGAGTAAAAGCAAATGTATGGCTACAGGAGAAGGAGGGTCTGGAAAGGCAATGGATGCCTCTGACACTTATGGAGAAAGGAATAGAGAGTATGGCAGATTTATGACTTCCAACAGACACAGGTGTCCTAGAGACCTCCTGGAGGTTAGTAGGAATTAAAGGGAGTTGTGGAGGACTCCAGAAAAAGGTGATGAAAGATAAGCCCATACCTATGGGAGTATGGAAGAATGTGAGAAGATCCTGTAATGTGCAGCAATACGGGCACAAGAAAGAAAGCTCTTGCCATCCTACAAGAGGGATGAAAATAAACTAGTCAAAAAATCATTGTTGCTGCACACCAGAAGCATTTGTATTTAAACTCGCCTCTTGGCAAATGGGAATTTTTCAGAATAGATCAATTACATTCAGGTAAGACTTTCCTTGGCAGTCTTCCTAAATAGTTACCTGGTTGTGTGCTCTCTCAGAATCACAGACATTGCTTTAAAAACTACATCTGATATAGATGATCTGCAGTAGACATGAGCTAGACATGTCTACAATAGTGATTATAAATAGTTACCCCTACCACAAAAGCTGCCTCTCCTCCTAATTCACAAACATAACCACAAATCCATGCTGATTTTTTTTGGGCAGACTAGCAAGCAGCAACATGGCACAATACCAGCTTAGTACTCCTCCAAGAGTAAGTGGTGTGCAATTTCTCTGTCTCAAAACAAAAATGGCTCTGCCTTCCTTCATGTGTGGAGCACATTCTACTGCATTGTGTTGACTTTGTGACATCTACAATGAGCATTTCTAGGTCTGTCTTGTGCAAATTTGCACACACATACAAGAAATACAAAGAAGGGCTTTTTACAAGGGCATGTAGTGATAGGGGAAATGGTTTTAAACTAAAAGAGCAGAGATTTAGATTATAGTCTTCACTCAGGGGTAGTGAGGTACAAGTTCTCCAGAGAAATGGTAGGTGCTCCACCCCTGGAAGTGTTCAAGAGTAGGTTGGATGGGGCTTGTAGCAACCTGGTCCAGTGGAAGGTGTCCCTGTCCATGGCAGGGGGGTTGGAACTGGATGACCTGTAAGGTCCCTTCCTACCCAAACCACTCTGCAATTCCATTCTATGATATGCACACTTCAAGCAGTATGCAAAATTGTATATCTGGTATGTTCTTATCGTGCCTGGACCTGTTCAAACTTGCAAGTTATTTTTTCTGAAATATTTTCTGCTGTGTCTGCTATGCTCCATGTTAGTTGTCATGTATAATTTTACAGCCAGTTAGGCACACTACACATTGATTGCCTCTTTCCCCCATGGAACTTATCCTTAATTTCCAAACAGCTTTAATTTCTCTTGGCATATGTTGTAAAAGTGTAGAATGGAGGATAGCATTTAATATTCTTCCCAGTAGCCAAATTATATTCTCCTAGTTCTGCCTCAGAAAACTGAAGCCTGCAGATTTTGACATAAGCAACAGTACTGTACTTTTTAGAGAATGATGAATTCTCATCTAACCTTTAGTTCTACATCCATTTAGATGAACTATCCTTTTTTTCATATTTTGCAAAATTTTTATTACATTTCCCACTTCTGGATCCAGGTGGTGTCTCTTTCCTTACACCACACCTCAATGTGTCTCTGATTTCCTCACTGTTCATTCCTATCTTCTTGTGTTGTTGGACTGGGTTTGTGTGGCCAGATTTTGGTAGAGGGGAACTAGAGAGTTGGTGTTTGTGAGAAACTTCTAAAAGTTTCCCCTATGTCCAGTGGAGTCAGTGCCAGCTGGCTCCAAGAACTGCTGCAAGAACTGCTGCTGGCCAAGGCTGAGCCTGTCAGCAATGGTAGTAGTGCAGAAAGGGAAAATGTAGCTAGAACATTTGAGAGGAACAGCCCTGCAGAGCCCATGGTCAGGGCAGAAGGATGGAGTGCAGCTGCTCCAGGTGCCAGAGCAGAGATTCCTGTGCAGCCCCTGGAGCAGACCATGGGGAGGCAGCTGTGCCCCTGCAGCCCATGGAGGATCCTATGCTGGAGCAGGTGGATGCCCAGAGGAGGTTGTGACCCTATGGGAAGCCAGCACTGGAGCAGGCACTTGGCAAGACTTGAGGCCTGATGGAGAGAGGAGCCACATTAGAGCAGATTTGCTGGCAGGACTTTTGAATCTGTAGGGGACCCACACTGGAGCAGCCTGCTCCTGAAGAACTGCAGCGCATGGAAGGAATCCACACTGGAGCAGTTTGTGATGAACTGCAGCCTGTGGGAAGGACCCACATTGGAGAAGTTGGTGGAAGACTGTCTCCTCTGGGAGAGACCCAGCTCCACAGCAGGGGAGGAGGGTGAGGAGTCTTTCCCCGGAGGAGAAGGAGCAGCAGAGACAATGTGTGATGTACTGACTGCAGCCAGCCTTACTTGTTCCCCTGCGCCTCTAGAGGGGGAGGAAGAGAAAATAGAAAGTAGGGAAAATGTGGAGTCAGTTTGGCTTTTTTAAATTGATGAGTGATTTCTCCCTGTCCTTATGTTGACCTATGAGCCTATCTTTGTATTTTCTCTTCCCTGTCCATTTGAGGAAGGGAGTGACGGAAGTGCCTTTGGTGAGTACCTGGAGTACCTGGTGTCCGGCCAGGGTCTGTCCACCAAAAATTGCTGAAGCTGGCTGATGTCTCTCCATCCTACCTTATTTCCTTCCTGGTTTCTGACTGATTTCCTTCTTCGTCTTATTTCATCCATCCACACTAATTTTTAACCACTTCTTCACAAAGGACTAATTTCAAACAGTCCTACATGTACCTCTTTCTGTACCTGATTTTTACATTGAAACTGATTCTCACTATTGGGAACAGAGAGGACCTTCTTCTAATTTTCCTGGATCTGGCTAAAATCTCTTTAACTTCTGTTTAAAAATTCAGGGATGTACTTTTTTTTTTTTTGCCTGAACAGATTTAAATTTCTTGTGCCTTTAAAGAATATACATATAAAAATCCAGATTTGTTTCCCTGATGACAGTTTGTTGACTAATTGCAAAAGACCAGGTAAAATTTTAGGTTCTAATGTCTTATACTGTTTTCAAAACTGTGCTAAACTTTCAATTTTTCCAGTAAAATTCAGATTATATTATCTATCAAGAGACAGCAATATGCTCAATTAACTTGCACAATGTAACTTGTAAGAAAAATGCATCTAGAAAGATCTTATTTCAACAAAGTAGCTAGGATGAATCAGTAAAACCTGTCCTAAAAAGTCATTGAAGAAATCAGTGAAGGTGAAGCATCTGATGAGACTTTTTAAATCAAAATGATTTTGGCTTCATTTCCTCAATGTGATACTGTGGTTAAAGACATCGGTAGCTTATTTTAATTTCTATTGTCCTCTGGGGAGCAACTGTTTTTGTGTTGAGGTTGATTTGCCATGCTGGCTGTATGTATGCTAATAAGGCATTTGAGAAAAACTTAAGGCACAGTGTTGACAAACAGATTTCAAAGCTGTTGGCACAGTGGGATTATTTAGATGCCTGATGACATCTGTATTTGCATTCACAAGTGTGGCCTGGTATTTTCTGCTTATTTCTGTGGTTCAGTCTGCAAAAGCTGGGAAAGCATCTGCAGTTTTGGTGTGGAGGCACGTGCCATATGCACCATCCCACCTTGCAATGAGATACCCTAACTGGCCCTTCCTAAGCAGCCTTGTGAAAAGCAAAGGCTGAGTTTACAGAGGAACAAAATCAGACAAAGCTGAGCCAAGAGCTGTCCCTTGCTTTCCTACCTTTACACTGGTGCTGTGTTTAGTGGGAGAGTAAAGACAGGAAGCCTTCATTAGACCAACAGAGCAATTACTACCAAAGGTGTCATTCATGCTTGATTAAAGCTGGTGTAAGTGGAGCAAGAATCAGACTCTTATTTTTACCTTGTACATACACCGGGTTAACCTTTGGCTATACAATGTACCAGCTACCTCAGTGATTAGCTCTTAAAAATAGCAACATTTCACCATGGTTATGAAGGATTTGTTTTGCACTGCAGATGGAAAGGGGATCTTATATAGGATTTCTTATATAGCATGTGCTGCTGTACAACACTTCAGCCCTACAACTCCTATTTTGCTTAAGCTGCTTTTAAATGAAAATTTAATACTGTTTCATCTATTTTAAAGACCATTTAGATTTAAAACAAAGACAGCTAAACAGCTTTTATCTAACTCTTCAGAAATGATCCTTTAACTTTGTGACTGAATAGCAGCTTCCCTTCAGAAACAAAAGAAACACATTTAGTAATTTTGACTGAAGAGAATGTACAAAGCAAAAGGGTATTAATATAGCAGTGTAATTCAGATTAAATGTACCTTCTGAATGTATACGTGAATGTCTCCAGCAAGAGGAGATCCTTTCTGTTCTCTAGTTCTGAGTGATTCCTACTAGGAAAGACCTCAAGATATCAAGTCCTCTATTAAACTTTCAATATGTTCAATATTGTTAATCAAAACTCCTGTTGGGTACACTATGGGCTCATCCAGCTTCTTTCCAATGCTTGCGTAAGCTCCTTGTTGTCTGGATATTATCCCCAGATTTTGTAAGAAATATTTCTTTACATAGTACCTGGTACATTTATAGGCAATTTGTGCTCAGAAATTACTCGTGTGAGTCTCAGAGCTAATGCAGCTCAGGTTGGATTAACAATATCAGCATTCGTATTTTACATTTTTATTGTGAGATTTTTGCAGCTGTAACCTTGTTATTTCTAGATAATTTTGATTTTCTCTTTTCATTTGATTTTTTAATGGAATCTCAGAATGCAATTAGGGTAGGGAGTCTGCCCTTGCATGCAAAGCCAGGGTTCTGTGGAGTACATAGCTCAGGGCTGTAACTAGTCAGGTTATGAATATCTGCAAGGATAGAAACTTCACAGTCTCTCAGGGAAATCTCTTTCATTGTGTGACCATTCTCATAGGAAAAAAAAGAAGGGTTTCAAACCTAAGTAGAATATGCTGCATTTTAATTTGTGCCCATTTGCTCTGGTACTGTCACAGGGTACCACAAAGAAGAGTTCAGCTCCATACTCTCTACACACCCCACCAGGTATTTCTGCACAATTAATAAGATCCTCTTTAGCTCAATTCTTCTTCAGACTGAACAATCACAGCTCTTTCTTTCCTTGTATGACAGATGCTGCAAAATCTGAATCTTCTTCCTGGCCCTTTGCCACTCCAGTGTGTCTGAGTCTCTCTTGCGCTGGGAAGCCAGCTGGACAGAGAGCTCCAGATGTACCTTGCCTGTGCTGAGTAGAAGAGAAGGATCACCTTCCCCTTGCAGGAATTCAAACCTGCACATTTTCACCTCATAGAAAAATACAAAATCTCTCAGGTCTATATCTCATGAACCCTTAACTGACCTTACAGTTTTGTGGCCCAGTTTGTGATTCCTGCACTGCTTTACCAGAGTATTTCTTAGGGACAGCTGTGAAGCATTCTGCAATGTCATTATCTGCTTTCTGATCTGTGTCCATCTCTTACTAGCAAGCAAAAATGTTTGCCAATATAGCCAAAAGGAAGCGGGCCTCTTTCTTTCCAGGGAAAGATTCAAATTACATAACAATTGAGACTACAAGAACTACAGTTACACAGCCTTCTTCTGTATTCCTCCACACTGAATTAAAATTTTAAATAGAATTCAAATCAGCAGATAATGTAACAGAACAACAGCAGAGCAAATACTCGCTCCTCTTGACAGCATCTGTTTCTTTCAATTTTACTGTTGTTTTTCCTTCTACTTTTTCTTTCTCTTTTTTTCTCTACTTTCCATTTTTTTTCTCCTTATTTTACTTCCAACTGACCATTTTAATTCTATCCTCTGCTCTTCATACTGAACAAGTTTGAATGTCTGTTTGACAGAGCAGAAATGCATCGGGGAACCTATTGACTTCTCAATATTGCTCTGAATAAGTTATTAAAAATGTTTCAGAACTCTGTAGTGCATTTTCAGACAAGATGGTGATTGCCCACAGATACAGTGACCATATATAAGAAGAAAGCAAGCCCAGCTGGACAGAGAATTTCAGTTTTTGGGAGTGCATATGGATGGTGTTGCTGCCCACACATAGGCTTTCCTCACCCCTGAAGATGTATAATCCTCTTCAGCTGCTCCCACCCAGGAGGACTTCTAAGTCTTCACTACAATAGATTTTGATGAAAAGTCAAAGACATTTAGACTGATATTCCTAATATTTGTTCCACCCCAACATACAGGAGCCTAGTTGGAATGAGTCATGAATGACCTGGTGTAATGGATTTTAACCCCAGCACTTCTTCAGGTTTAATGCTAGACCACAGGATGGTATTATAGCTTCAAAGAGAGAGAGGGAGACAGAGGGAATGTTTCAATCTTTTGAGTGCTACTTTTTTGATGCCACCTTCTCTAGTGCTGGCTTTTGGAAATTATTCCTGAAATTGTTCACTTATTGCTGCCTTGAATAGGGTAGGGGACAGATGTGTGGAGAAGGCAATTTATTAAAGAAAGACATAAATAAGTAAAAAATAACTCAATAAATACCCTACCTTCCTGCCATCCAGCAGCTGGTGACCCTCCAGAGGATGGTTGCGAGTAGCTCTCCATGTCCCCTGGGTGTGCCAGTGGCACCAGGCATCTGTACAGGGAGTGTGGTGGCCAAAGCCCAAGGGATGATGGAGCAGGGCTGGTTGATGAAAACCACTGATCACCTGGGCTCCTGCCAGCCTAGTTCAATGCTACTATTTGCATGCTGAGACAAAAACCCAGCACTGCACATTGCCTCCACTCATTGTCTTTTTATGTCTCTTAAACACATAAGAAATTAACTGGCATAGTTATGTATTTATCATAAGATATAATAGTGCATAAATCTGGAATAACGCTTTTAAACATACATGTCTAGAGTAATGTTCTTACATTCTGCACATAATTATTCACACTAAACCCTATTTTTTAGAAATCAAATATTTCACGTATCAGTTAAAGAATCACAGCTCTAGAACCATATGAAACAATTTCTATTTTTAGACCCTGTCATGATAGCAATATGCAATTATTATGTATTAAATTATTATGGATTAAATACTTGAGGTATTTACAGTAGTTTAACATGATGCATGTCCTAACACTTGTTGGATTTTTCTCAGAACTTTATTTATTTATCTTGAGATAAAAGTGGGAAAAAATCTGCCTGGACATTGAGTCAAGATAAACCAGTAGCTATTTTTATATTTTAGGATCTCTGCCACTGGTGATCAGTTTGAGAATAAAGTGGTTTAAGTTACAAGATTTGGGAAGAAGAGCTTGCTCTGATTTATACAAAAAGGAAAAATCTTTGACAGAACTAGCAATACTGAAATCAGAAATGAATTTTTTGTTACTGCTTCAAGGGGGAGTGGTGGGATAGGCTTGTATCTCCATAATGAATTGTCTCAAATAGCAGGACATCTATTATTTTCCATCTTTACAACAAACCTCCAAGCATGTGAATAACACAGAAAATTGGGGATGCTGAGAGATTTTATAATAAATTACTGGATATAAAAGGTGGCAAGAGTTATTCTTAGTGAATTACTGTGCAACAGAGAATAATTAAGATCATTATTTATTTTGCCTTTGGTAATGGCTTGAAAGTTGATTAGGAATGAAACAAGATAAAATGCTTATTAATTAACTTGATCAGGAAATAATAATGATTTAAGGTGGAGTTTCCAAGCACCTTGGCTAGAAGGTATTTTTTTTGCCCTTTGGGATTTACTGTTGTTTTGGGGGCCCTGAGGACATGCTCCTTTGTTGAGGTTTGGCTACGTGGGTTTAGGGCCAGCTTTGGTAGTGGGCTGTTAGCCCTTGCATTGATGAGCAGTGAGGAACCTCAGTGGAGAATGTCCCACTTCTTCTAGTAGCACTTTTAAACTCAAACTTCCCTGTCAGTGTCTGAGGCATTTTGCAGGTGGCTCTTTTACCCTAACCTGTCGACTTGTCATCCTGATTTGATCACACAGGCACCTTATCTCCATCTCACACAATTTTTCTGTCACTGGTTTGGCTGTATTATTGTAGCCCCAGCTGCTGAGCCTCTCCTCCCTTCTATTTGATAGTTCTGGATAGTCTAGCTTTAATCACTCCAGAAGAAGACACACCATTAATCATAAATTTAAAACACAGGATAGTGAAACCTCCCATAAAACAGAGAGTGTGGGTGCTTCTGTGAGTGGCAGGGATTTTGATGCAAATTGCCTTTTGTTTCAGAGGAAATCATGGTAGAGTGTTTGTTAGAAAGAAAATCCTCCTTGATTCAGATCTTGGCTTAGGTAACATTTCCATGAGTGATTAAATCTCCTGAAGCTTCAGGACTGTTGGTAGCTGATGAGCTGGCAAAAGGATTCTCTTGCACAGATCCTCACAGTGACATCTCCAGCTGGACTGAAGATTTATGCATTTAATATCTTAATTCTGTCTGTATTAAATAGCTTAACCACATACCAAATATTCTCCTACATGAAGATTAACACCATCCCAGACAGACCCAACACACCATTTGTACAAGGACAGTTAACACTGGCTATTTAGAGATGTCTTATGTGTGTTGAACATGACCTCTCCAGAAACAAGAGACACATAAGGATGTGGCTGGAGGGAAGGGACCAGCTGTCCACCCAGAACTTCCTTCAAGCATGCAGCATGGGCTGGACACAGCAGGAGCTGCCCAGGAAATCTCTAGAAATGTCTGAAATTGCCACCTGTAACAGTACTCAGTTGTGATGGTTCAGGCAATCAGCAAGCTGGTTCTTTGTCTCAAAACATTCCATGGGCTCATCCCTTTAGATGACCAGCTCCTGGACAACCCAGGGAATTTATGACCTCAGTGCATGGCTGTGAAGGGATGATACTCTGTAGTTATGATATTTTATGAAAAATCGTTCTGCTAGGATTTTCCTCTCTTGAGGAGCTGAGGGTTTTAGAAAAGAAATGTAAGCAATAACTATATGTTGTTGTGGAATGCAACAGGTGTATCTTCTATTGGTCTATGTGAATTGTTTTCAATTGATGACTAATCACATTTATCTGTGCTGAGGTGTAAGCAGTCACAAGATTTTGTTATGGACTTTATTTTATTCTTGTTTATTGTAGTTTTTTGTTTATTCTTTTTTTTTTAGTATAGCTTTAATATAGTGTTTTAATATATATATGATAAAATAATACATCAACCTTCTAAGAAAATGGAGTCAAGCCTCGTGTCTCCCCACATAGAATGTTCACTGAAACAATACCCAACTACATCACAATTATAAGTCAAAAACTAACTTTAGTTTCCTACTTATCACTCATTTATAACTTGACTGTCATAGCTTGTGTCATTTAGACGTTAAGGTGCATTAACCTTTAGAGAGACATGGCAGTACTGCAGTGGGGTCACCAGCTGATTCCTAGAAACTGACTCTGGGACTGAAAATGCAATTTGTGAACAGTTTATAGATATTTTATATTAAGAATATATAATGCACTGTTAAGGGCTGGTGAAACTCTGCTCCACATGAGCCTGGGATTGGTTCTAAATCCTTTCTGTCTTGCGGCAATGCAGGACCCTGAGGTGACTGTATGGTGTTTTACACCTGGAGTTCCTTTCTTCCGCTTTGTGTTCACAGCATGTGAAACAAGACAGTTTTTGCGTGTGAGACACATATGTACTCCTTTTTTCCTTCCTTCATGTAAATCCCAGTCTGGCCAGGGCAGAGGCTCAATACAGCATGTCACAAGTATTTATTTAGGTGTCAGGAGTGCTGGCTGATCAGCAGAGCAAGCTGACCATGCTGACCATGCTGATGTCTGTGTGTCTGTTTGTCTGTGTGGAACATAAGAAAAGGCGACACACAACTCCCATTAAGAGATATTACAGATTCACTTCAGCACCATGCAAACATGATTGAAATAGCCCATCTACTCAGCATATGGTTAAAAATCTGTGTGGCTGGATATATCCCCACAAATAAGCTGAAGACACTGTCATGGTCTACAGAGCTGGAGCAAGCAATGCAGATTCAAAGAAGTGAGTGAGACGCGGGACGGGGTTTTACTCCTTGTGCCAAAAATTATTTCAATACCAGTAAAAGACACATAAACACATACACATTTTTCCTGAAAGGATCTTGAATATTATAAAACAAACAACAATTTCTTGTCCAGAAGAAACTTTAGGTTCCTGAACGCCAAATGAATGGTTTCTTTTCTAGGGGTTGTTTTAAGGAATTGAGGAAATATTTTTACTAAGTGTCTTGGTAAATGTAGGCCAGAGTTATTTACAAAAATAGTGAACTAAAAATAAGGGTTCACTGCACGGAAGGAGAAAAGATGCTTTTTAGCAATAGTTTTGATTCTACTGCTGTGACTGGCAAGATTTTTTTATATACAGGAAAATATACAGTTACATATAATGTGTTGACCCTGGCTGGATGCCAGGCAACCCCCAAAGCCTCTCTATGACTCCCCTCCACAGCTGGACAAGGGCGAGAAAATTTAACAAAAGGTTCATGAGTTAATGACAGAGATCATTTGCCACATGCTGTTGTGGGCAAAACAGACTTGAATCAGAGAAATTAATTGGATTTATTATTAACAAAATCAGAGTAGAATAATGAGAAACAAAACCTTATAAGATGTTATAAAACCTTTTCCCCCACTCCTCCCTCCTTTCCAGCTCTAACTCTTCCCCCTCAACAGGACAGAGAGATGGGAAAAGAGGGTTATGGTCATTATTTCTCTGCTGAGGGAGAGGAGTCCTTCCACTGTTCCAGCATGGGGTCCCTCCCACAGCTAAATCTTCCATGGGGTGCCCTCCTTCAAGGACAGGCTGATATAGCGTGGGTCCCCCACAGAGTACAAATCCTACCAGGAAACCTGTTCCAGAATAGGCTCCTCTCTCCACGGGCATGCAGGTCCCTGCCAGGACCCTGCTCCACCACAGATCTTCCCCTGGTTCACAGCTCCTCTCAGGCATCCACCTGCTCCAGCACAGGTCTCCTCCACGGGCTGCAGGTGGATCTCTGCATCCCCATGGACCTCCATGGCCTGCAGGGTACAGCTGTTTCTCCATGGTCTGCACCAGGGGCTGCAGGGGAACCTCGTCTCTGGTGCCTGCAGCACCTCCTCCCCTCCTTTTCCACTGACCTTGGGGTCTGCAGGTTTGCTCCTCTCACATATTTTCACCCTGCTCTTCTCTGGCCTCAATTACATCTGCACAATAACTTTTTTTATCATTTAAAGGTGTTATCATAGAGGTGTTGCCATCTTTTCTAATTGGTCCAGCCCTGGCCAGTGGGTCCATCTTGGAGCCTCCTGGGACTGGTGCTGACAGACATGGAGGAAACCTCCAGCAATTTCTCACAGAAGCTGTCCCCACAGCTGCCCTGCTACTAAACCTGACCATGGAAACCAAATACAATTCCTCTTAGAAACTGACCCTTTGTTCTGAGAAAAGATTTTTGAGAAATACTTTTTTTTTCCCTCTTAAGAGTTTTTCAATTCATCTAAGATGTTTACTTTCCCTAAAGCCTCTGAAAAATAAACAAAAAATATTGAAACTTTTTTATGGAACTACCATTTATGACAAGTGGTATTTGGTAAAAAGAGAATGTGGAAGATGATTTCCAAAACATTTTCAACAATAACTGTACATTCATATTTAAACACAAAAAAAAAAAGCAGAAGAAAAATAAAAGTCATATGTCTCTTACGCCTGTGAATTCTTAATGAAGGTGATGTTTTATATTTTGGCTAGCTCTGCAGACTGTGGGCTGGATGAAATAGAGTTTGGCTGTTCTTCTGTAGGCTTCCTGATATGGAAAACGACTACGCAGATAGCCTAACATTTCTGGTCTTCCTCTTCCACATGTCTCTAAATATCTATAAGACACTTGGTAAAAGAGAAAAAATATTCTTCCTCATGGATATGCCTTCTATTTCTTTAATGTCTTGCCTTTTTACCAAACTCTCACTTAGAATGGGATTTTTTGAGTAAAATATTTTTAGTTACCATCTTATTTCCACCTCTGATGGTGTCAACAAACTGAAACCTGTTTGGCCAAGTATGGTATAGTGCATAGATACTGTCAAGGAAACACTAAATTATTTTTATTTTGTTTTAAAACTCCAGAATTTATCCAAATCAATCTAGTAATTTCATTGTTGAGTGCACACAAATTTTATAAGCTCTATTAAAATCTTATTACTGCATAGAGTTTAGACTTTGGGTATGGTTTTGTTTTTTTTTTTTTTTTTACATCATGGTGAGATTTATTCCATAAGAAGCATCTCTACAAAACACAGAATTCTTGCATATGGTAAATTATGCTGAGAGGAGGAAGAACACGCACTATTTAACACTGTTGGGCATCTGTTAATAAATAAATAAATGGAAAAAGCTTTTCGTGATTCAGTGTGTAGGCTGCTTAATTTCTTTGTAAGGATTTATTAAAACCGTAAGGCAAATAACGATTTTAGGTGACATTTTAGCATCTTTCAGCTGTGAAAGAGAAAACGATAAAGGTTATGTTTTGAGAAAATAAGTCTCTAATTCTCATCGAAATGCGTACACTTACCATTTGTGGTAGTCAGAAGTCTGATAAATTTTGTGGATTCTGTGGTTGTCATCAAGTGGTGCAACACTGCTTAAAGACAAGGCAGTGCCACCATCTATGCCTCAGCTGCCCAGATAAACTTTTTATAAGTTTGCTGAAATGAGAAGAAAATTTAGCTCAAATGCTCTTTATTTGAAATATATAAGCATGATGCCATGACAAAATACAGACTTTTAGAGCTCACTGTAGGGAATCAGAAGCTCATCTGCATTGTTTCACTCTGGAGGAAAATGGTACCAAAATATATCCCTAAAACAGAATAAGGCTTCCAATCCGTGTTTTGTGCAAGAGGAATCTTTCTCTCAAATGAGATACTAAGCTGAGAGGGTTTCTACTGACCTTGGTATTCTGTCCTAATCTTTCTTGTTTTTCACATATTTGAAAAGTCATGTTAAATTTGCTAGGAATATTTCTCATCAAAAGGTTTATAAGACTTGTATCAAGACATCTTGAGAGGATAAAGATGTTGACTAAGGAATAGAAAGTTTATACATTTAATATGATAAAGAATGTAATGATTTAAAAATCTTCCTCTTGACAATTTTTGACTCAAATATCAGAGATAATCAAACTGCCAGTGACATAAACTAGGATGTTTTTATTTATAAACTGCTTAGAGCTGAAAGCCAAATATTTAATATAACCTAAAATTAATTATTTGAACGTCTTAATACTGACAATGTTACCTCCTGTACCTCCTTCTCAGGAGAATATTAATTAAGTAACATTGGCAAAAGGACTTGAAGTGGAAAAGTGGTATGCAAGTGCTAGCTGCTTGTATTACTAGATTACTTTAGATCAAGAATGGTCTTTTTGGGAGGGAGGAAAATGAATTGGAGGAAAGTGGTTATGTTTCTATGTTAAAAGTAAGGGAAATAATGTAATTCTGGTTTATGGACTCTATATCTTCTTTTGTTTTCCATTATGATCCTACGGACTATGTTTTTAATGTCTATCTGATCTTGCATTGCTGTAAATTAAATAACTTGCTACTACTCATATCATTGTAGTTCTGTGTTCTAATGCTGTACAGGATCCCAGTGTCAAGCACTGCAGGCAAAGGTACCTTTCTGTGGCCCAAAGAATTTACATAGGAATAATTGAATAGCCCTAAAATGACAGACATCAGAAAGGTGCAGGTGTACGTGATTTATTCAAGTAACTACTCGCTTCATCTAATTTTGGGGGCTTTGCTGTGTGAAGGGCTGCACATGATGTAGCTACCTTGATTCCTTTTCAGCTCTGTGGGAGAAAGAAATACCCCTTGGCAGGCAACAAAAACTGGCCTCTTTTCAAAAGCTGATTTAAAAAGGAAGGGGACCCTGATTTTTAAATATTTTCTGTCCATTGCCCCTAAAGGGAGTCCAGCTCTGTAGCCATTCACTGTCTAAATACCTGACAAACTGCAGGACAGTTTGGAGGAAGACTGAAAGAAGACTAATACAGCAGTCTTGGGGATGTTTAGATGGTCTGCAATCTTGATTTACACTACTGTACACTGAATCAGACTGAGGCTGATTATACACAAGAACTATACAATTGAACAGTGACTGCCTAGCACAGATGTAGGGCTCTGATTGTGTGATGTGCAAAGATGTATTAATTACTAGAATTAGCTTTGCTAGAAACAATTCACCAAAGCCATACAGGTAGCACATTACATTTATTCTATAAGAACTAGTAAGTGGCCCTCAAAACTGTTAAAACTCCACTGACATTTTTTATAGGTTTGTTTTCTCTTGGTTTGTTTCCTCTCAGGTGTTCTTAAAGATTTTCTGGCAAAGAGGAGGTATCCCAAAGAATAAGCCTAGGTCAATAGTTGCTATAAATTCATTAGATACCTATCTTACCAGAATATATTTTAATATTCCTATGTCCTTTCACATTCCAGTTCCAGTTCTAATTTCAGATTGTGCTGCCTTACTCCATCAAATAAGAGGAGAAATTTGCTTCCAAGGCAAATCCAGCTGGTGTGATCTACTTCACAATCATCAGCTTGCTTTTTTGTGTGTCAATGTTTCCTGTTTTGTTGGCCCTTGGAATGAAAATTAACAGTGAGGCATGACAGATGAGTGATGCCACCAATGGCCAGAAGGTTGAGAAAGAGAATGGCAATGTTCTTGTTGCTGACAGCCTTTTGGTATTTTCTTGTTTACTAGAAGTGCTTGGGCTGCTGTTTCAGGATCTAAGGGTTTCCTGATACAAATCCCAGGAGTTTTCAGAAAGAGTTTAATTTGAGTTAAATACCTTTGATTCTCCTGCATATACCTCTGATATGCCAGAACAGACTTGAACAGCTGCAAGGGCTGTGCTGTCTGTTGTCTAAGGAGTCACACTGGTATGTAACCTGGCTGACAGCACTAAACAACAGGAATAAATATCTGGAGAAAATAAGAGGTATTTTTTTTATCAGACTTTGATCACAGATGAAGTTAAAGCATTCAAACTGTACTGAATGTCACAGCATTTGCTATGATGATGGTTCAAAGGAGGGTGTGTGCATTGCCTCCTCTCTTGAATCAAGAGCAATGTCCTCATGGTTTGGTGGCAGATTGTTAATGTAATTGTTAATGTTAACTCCTTCTCAGTTTCTTGACCTTCTGACTTTTAGGATTGTTGGCATCAGCTTTAGAATACATTGAAGCATATGACAGGAAGGACTTGACAAGCTAGAATTTCAAAATTCTTTGTATCTATCCATAAAGCATATAATCATGGATTTATTTGGGTTGGAAGAGACCTTAAAAAACTTAGAGTTCCAACCTTCTGCCATGGGCAGAGACACCTTGCACTAGACAGGTTGCTTAAAGCATCATCAAAGCTGGCCTTAAACACTTCCAGAGATGAGGCAGTCAAAACTGCTCTGGGAAACCTATGCCAGTGCTTCACCACCCCCACAGTAAAGAATTTCTTCCCAATATCTAGTCTAAGTATGCCATCTTTCATATTAATGCCAATACCCCATATCTTACCACTATACGCCCTTAAAAAAGACTCTTTCATACTTGAAAGGTCAATAAATTTATTTTGAGCATGCAAAGGTAGAATTACTTTATTCTCAACTAACTTCAGAGTGTTCCTGTCATGCAGGACAGTAAGTCTGAAAATCTGTTTTAGAACATTTAACTTTATTGTTTCCAGAGAAGGGACAATTTTCTCATGTCACTGTTCTACCTTTTTTTTTTTTAGACTTACAGTTCTGAGAGGCCTAAGTATCCTCAGCAACTCCAAAAAGTTGTTTACTGAAACTTTTCTTCTGTACCCAGTATGACAAGGTTTACATCCTAAGTATAATTTCATTGCAGTAAACAGACAGCTGTAAAAATAATCATTTAAAGGAAGTAGAGTGAATAAAAGGACCTGAGCTCTTCTATTAGAATTCTTCCAAAGAAATAGGATCAGGCTGTCATGCATATTATCCTGTGCAGAATAACAACCAAGATAAAACTAACACATGCCAATTTCTAGAGCTGTTCAAAACAAGATTTCTGCCATAATCTTGAAACAACTGTGGCTCATTGTGTGTATTTTCCCAGCCAATTCCTTGCTCTCAGTAGAACACACCAAAATTTGAGTTATGTCTTTGGGTTTTGTACCTGATTCAAATCAACATGGTCCAAATGTTAACCTAATTAATGGGAATGTGTAGTCATGTATCTCCATTGTCACTACAGTCAGGGCACCTGTAAACCAGGTAGAGGACTTTTATCCTGCTGGCTACCACGAATGAAATGGGTGCCCACACTGGAGGACTGAGAAGTTCACAAGCCTCCTCCCCATTTTTCTAGTTCCTTTTCTGGTCACCTTTGTAGCCATGATATTTTATGGAAAATCCTCTGCTAGGATTTTTCCCCTCCTGACAGCTGAGAGCCTCAGGAAAGAAATGTAAACAATAACTATCCGCTGCTGTGGAATGCAACAGGTGCATCTTCCATTGGTCCATGTGGATTGTTTTCAATTAGTGACCAATCACAGCCACCTGTGCCAAGGCTGTGAGCAGTCACAGGATTTTGTTATGCATTCTATTCTATTCTCTTCTTGGTCTTTGTAGCCTTCTGATCAACTTCTCTCTCTGTTCTTTAGTATAGTTTTAATGTAGTATTTTAATAAAATATATAACTTAATAAATCAGCCTTCTGAGCAAAATGGAGTCAAGCCTCGTGTCCCCACACTAGGAGCATCCACCTCAACACACCTTCCTGGATATTTATCTGCTTTTGAGGTCACAGAAAAGAAGTCTGTACTTCAAAAACCAATGTTTCTGCATGCAATGCCTGGTACACAACATTCCCACCCAGTACAGGGTGTGCAGCCAAGGAACAACACAGGACAGTAAGCCTTAGTCTTGCCTGTCCCTGTTTCTCCCATTTGCACAGCCTGATAAGGGATAAGATGAATTGCATAAACTGCCTAGGAAACCAGCTTTGCTCCTAATCCTTGGTGTGGGATGTTGCCAGGTGGGTTGTCAGAAGACAGGGGACTTGCAGGTGGCAAGGAAAAGGGAGACAGCTCTGACATCTGCTGCTGAGGGGGCATTTGTTTCACCCTTTATGGATTTCATGGAGGGACAATCAAAATCTCCCCATGCAGGGCAGAGCAACCACAGTGCAGAACCATGTCTTCATTATGGATAGCTCCATTCCTGAATTTCCCTGTGAATACTTTTTGCTGAGTGTTTGGCACTTCACTGCAATGACTAATGCATGTGTACAGCAAGAGTAGGAATATTGTCCCAGTGTGACTGAGGTAACAGCAGAGGGCACTCGGTGATTCTTTATGTTTAATCTTTTGGTACACCCCACTCACCTGGACACTGCTGGGTAGTTGGAGCACACATGCTCCTAGGATTTATAAAGGCATAATTCCTAGTTTATTACTGCACATGTTGACGTACAGTTGTTCACATCCTATCAAGCAATTTTCATTGTCAGTAGAGGGGTAGTTACATGAATGAATCCCACAGCATGTGAAAAATGCTGTTGTTTCTGCCTCTAACCACTTCATAGTTTCCTGTTTATTTTTTCCTGTCTTGTATCCACCTCTGCTGAAATGCAAATCTGGCCATTCAGTTATTTGTGTTTAGCCACAGGATTCTCAGGTTAGTTCCCTGCTTGAAGCTTTACGTTAATCCACTTTCTGGTTGGAAAAGACATGAAATTTACTCAAGAATGAAATTGTATTCCACATCGTTACACTGTTCTCATTAAATCTATTATTTCCACTTCATCGCCCAAGAAAATACCCGATGCGAGAATCCTCCTAGAGTTCACTTCCCTAATTCACAAGACAATTACAAAATTGTTTTTGCCACAGTGGGAAATGTTGACTGCTGGGTCACTTAAATTGTTGCAGCGCCAGCTAATAAGAAAGAGCACTATATCTCCTTGCAGAACTAGAATGCAGAAAAATAGCCAGAGGATATGAAAGAGCTTTTGAATTTAACTTCTTTCCCTTCATTTTGTTTTGTAATTTTTAAATTTTATTCTGAAAGAAAAAAGTTTTCTGGGAAAAGTGAGATTTATATGCGGGTTGTTGGGTAGTTTTTCTCCAAGACTACTGTCTCTGTGTTAAATAAAATAAATTTGTTTTTAAATCAAGCATTCCATTTATGTAAATGATTGCACTGTAATACAGTAAAAAAAAAGATTCCCCCAAAACTGTTTTATTCCAGTGTTCTCCTGATAGAAAAGTAAACCTCATATCAACAGTTTTAAGAGCATATTGACATATAAAAGCTTTAAAAACAAACCTCTCTCCACAATCTTTTATTCTGTGATAGTTACGAAAGCATGCACAGAAATATTTGTTGCCTGTTACAAAGATTTGAGCATTTTTGTAAATGGCTGAATAGCCTCTCCACAGAGAGCTGAGAAAGCAGCTGTGTGGACTAAAGACTATTCTATGTAATTCTGAGCAGGGTCATGATCAGCAAAAGCACTCTTAAAATCCCAATGAAATAAATAATAGAAATATTTTTATTGATTTATGTGAAGAGTAAAGGGAGCTTTGAGGATTTTGGATACCTCATCTTAAATTGTTCTAGGCTGTGCTGGGAAAGCAGAATCTTTCTCTAAGTTATATTAAGTTGAATACAGAAGTACCATGACACAGCTATTTGATTTCTCAACAGAACTGATTTTAATAATGGCGCAGTGATCTTGTCTCTAGTTTCTGTAAAAAACCCCAAAATAAGGTTTTAAAATATTTCCATGACAGAAGGGTAAGCTCTGTTCAGCTGAGTCATTAGTTCTTGTCATTTAGATTTCTTGAAAAGACCATTTTCTCCTCCAGAAAAAAAAAAAAAAAAAAAAAAAAAAAAAAAAAAAAAAAAAAAAAAAAAAAGTGGGTTAGTAGTAGGCAAATATGGAAGGCTACAGTCTTTCATTAGACATCCATGTGAAAGCTACTTGTCTAAATGTTGCTTGTAGAAAAAAAAACACAGTATGGAGCCAAATTTGAACCCAGTTTTGCTGAACCCTGTCTCTGCTCAATGTCTAAGAAAACAACCTTCAGCCACAGTTCAGATGGTGCCTCTGTTCTGTGGATCTCCAACATGAGAGCAGAAGATCCCTCTCTGATACTTAATTAACAGAATGAGAAGATAATTTTCTTTACAAGTTTCTCTTAATTATATAAGTTACTGAAGCAAATGTAAGTCAAAGCTACAAGAAAAACTGTACCTTAAAAATACTCCCCCTGCCCGAAAGACACAGTATTTTCAATTCTATTTTCTGTTCATTTAATAAGGAGAAAAACATGACCAGTTTTTATACCATATAAATATATATACACACACATATTTATTTATGTGTATGTAGATATTCATGGGTCTGCCTGTAATGTTTTCCATTCCTTCATGGTTTATAACCCATTAAAGCTGCCTCTAAAATGCTACAGATTTTACATATGCAAACAAAATGCACATTCTTTATCTAATTTTCATGTGATTTAACAATCCCAACAGATGTTCAGGCAAGGTAAATTTGCACACCGGTTTGAGTTTGTAAATCTCTTCTTGCTCGGTGTATCTGCATAATTATTTTGCTTGAATTAAGGTTCTGATCATGTATTTGCATGTTCACATTAGCAACAAATGAAGTGACTAAATTTGAGCAGTTGCAAGACTGAGTGTAGCAAAGACTGGAAAAGAAGTCGAAGAAAAAGTCATAATCACAAAGCTGCTCAGCATTTCTTTATTAAGTTATATTTCTAGTAGGAGAGAAAATGTGCACATTTCATCTGTTTCTGAGTGAATATAAAAAAAAAGAATTATATTTTTGAAACAATGACATGACAGGTCTCTCTACGCTTTCCTTATTTTTCTTTTTATCTATTTATCATCTATCTATCTATCTATCTATCTATCTATCTATCTATCTCACTATCTCACTATCTCACTATTTGACTAATACCAGGTGGCAGTTTTCAATTTATCCAATTAAATGTTCTATAGTAGAGAAAGGTGAATAAACAAATATTAAGGAACAAAACAAAACAAACAAAACAGTACAGCAAAACAAAAATCCCCAAACCAACAATGACTAAAGACAGCTTAGGTGTACTCACTGAGAATTTTCTAAAGATAGAAAACACATCAGAGGTTACTTGCTAATGGTTTAGAAAGAGGACTGTACCAGCTGTCTTTAAACTGACTTTTGATTGGCTAGTGAGAACTTAGTGCTATATTATGGGACAAACTTTGGTAACAAAAGCCAATCTGGAGCCACAAAGGTTGTCCAGAATGGTTCTTGTGTAAGGTAGACCAGGATTCGTTACTCGGTACAGGATGTCTTCTCTCAAGGCTTGTGTCTCCTTCTAACTTTCTTGCTAGACACAAGGCAAATAGATTAAATTCTCTGTAGATTGCACTTATTGGGCAGTGTTGATGTAGTGAATTGTTGAAGAAACAGAGAAACACCTGGGCTTTTCAGAACATCCTCAAAGTTGAACATCGTGAAAGTTTCTCAGCACATCTCAGTTTTAACTTCCCAAGATTTAAAAAATGTCTGGAGAGCTTAAAAGCCTCTGGAGAGGCAACTTTTTAATTTTTATGAAAAAACTTTTGATAATGTTCTTAATCTACTCTGCTTTAGTATTTCATTTGAGGGCAAACTGCTGCCTTCAGACTGATCAAAACCTATTGTCTGGACTGGATTAGAAGATCTCTCTAATGAAGGCTGTAAACACACAGCTTGATGATAGACTTACTTTGTTCAAAAAGTTATGGATGAAAAAAATAATACACACTATTTTGGTGAAAGAGTGAATGTTTCAAGTCTGTCTTCCACAGAATAAAAATGACCCCAAATTCTTCAGTGGTTCTGTACTGTCCAGACACAGACTAGTTTATGACAGTTTGATGGAGTTAAGCAAATAATCCTTTGTTTTGTCAAAATCTGTCACTGTGTCCTCACCGATATCTAAACCAGCGACTTAGGGAAGAATGCTTCTCAGAGGCACGTAACTCACCCTTCTTTCAAGAGCAGTGTTCCCCAGAAAACTTGAGAGTTTTCACATCTCTAGTAAATTTCCTTAAAAATAATCTATTCAAGGCTTTTCATACATTCTTTAGAATGACAAACTCTTTGTATTTCACCCCAGTTTTAATTTTATATTATTTTTATCTTCTATATTTCAGTAACACATCAAAAGCTGCGAAGTACTAAGGAAGTTGGTTTGAAATGCTTTGCATATTCTAATTGAGGGAAGACCATAAATATTTTAGTACTGAAGGTTTTTGCAAATGCTTTTTTTAAACATGACTAGTCAGTTCCAGCTCCCACATATTTCAGTCTCAAGGGTGATATGCAATATGTTAAAAATATTTCTGCCAGATTTTACAGGTCTTAAAATGTGAGATTCAAAATCATTGATTGACTGGAGATCTTAGTATAGCTAAATAAAAGAAGGGTAGTTAAAATGCATATTTTCTTTCAGGCTCTACACAAGTATTTTCATCTTCCCAGTTACATTTTATCTGTCATTTGCAAATGACCAGTTAATAATTGTGATGTTGACTGGTCAACCCAATGAAGCGTAAGAGCTTTAACCAAAGAAGATTAAACAGGCCCAAATCTGCATGAAAACTGAAGTCAATGGGGAGAAATGTTCTACCAATATAGTTACAAATGGACCCACTTTATAAGGAAAAGCTGTTTAATTATTCACTAAAATCATATGAAACTATATAAGCTGTCTGGAAGGCGTTTTGCAGCAATTACACAGAGTCACAACTCTGTATGGCCAAACTGCTCTTTATACTGCAATGCTAAAGTCAAGGTGTGTTAAAAGAGATGAGATTTATGCAGGTGTGGACTCTGATAGAAACTTAAAGCAACATCTGGATTATTAAGTTGTAGACAACCAGGGCTTTGCTTGTAAACTAAGAAGTAACTACATTACTAGCTAGGCAACGTACGTTGGAAAATGTAATTGGAAAAAAATAGACAAGAAAGCCAAGAAAGATTTAAAGAAAAGCTGGCACATCAGAATATTTTTCCTTTCTTTTCCTAACTATAGCAGTCTCATAAAAGTTACTACATCTTTTTACAATTGCTGCCATGTTGGTATCCTTGGGTCTTTGTGCCATAACAACTCTGTTACTAAGAGGTCTAGAGGCTGTATAATTTGAAGGTAATGAGGGACTTTCCAGCTTAAATCAAGATCTGTAAATCCATTGTAGCTTTCTTTTGAGTCTAGTGGAGAATAATTAACTGGGCAGGGAGCAGACTAAATGTCATAGTTTCTCAGCCTGTGTGTCCTGGGAAATATCTTACTCAAAGAAAGATTTTCTTACTTAAAAATATGCCATAATACTTTTTATTCATGATATCAATGCACATTAATCTGGAAGAGACTGCACTACTGTCACTCAATTATAAAATTCACCTATTAGGTCAATGTATTCAGGACAGTGCGCTATTGCCTCTAAAATGTGAGATATATTTTTTAATTCTAGATTTTTGATTTATGATTATGATTATTCTGCAATAAAGACCCCTGAAAAAGTACCAGAAACATAATTTTGTATCTTGGCCCTGTCTTCAGAAAATTTCAGTTTATGACTTAGATCCTCTCCCATACAGGAAAAAAAATCACATTCAAAAATCTAATAAAGTCATCTTCTTGAGAGGCAATAATGTAACACATTATTTCTTAAGAGCCAGGGCAGAAACATTTCTCATCCTGCCTTTTTGACTGATCTTGGCATTTATTTGAAGTTCAGCAGTGGTTGTGGTATAAAAAATTGTAGAATATATCAAATATGTTAGGTAAATAATTAAAGTACGAGTTTGCAGCTTAGATATCACAGCTTAAGAATCCAAACTATAATTTCTAAAACATTTTATTTTTTACAAGTTCGTTTATGCTTTGAGCAACACCCACTGTTGATAAAATCCTTCTTTGTAAATTTGTAATTCTCTTGAATTCTTAAAAAAAGCAAAACCATAGCTAATCAACACTTTGAGCCCTTCAGCTGATGTTTTCCTGAGTTTTCTACTCTGGTCTCTCAATCAAGCTCCTTGGTAATAGTACAGATAGCTTTTTTATAATATGACTTTTTCTGACTGCATGGTGATCAAATGTCCTTCTGCAATAATTCATAGGAGCTTTCAGGCATGTATGCTTGAAAAAAGCCCTTTTTCTCCTTTTGCTGGGTAGAGTGGGAAATACATAAAAATTCACAGTCATATCCCTAATATAGTATCCTAATCATGTCATCCTCAATGAAGTTTATGCAGTAAAAAGCCAGGGCGTTATCATCTTGTGTAGTAAATCCCTGTGATTACTCTGACATGGGTTCCTCTCAGTTCTTTCACCTGTTTCTCATATAGGGTCTTGTACCTGAAGTTGCACAGCAACCCACTTTGTACTATTATAATTTTCTAGGTTGGTCTACTATTATGCAAAAGTTAAATAGGCTGTATATATTTGAGTGCTGCAAGTACATGATCAGAGACTCACAGAATCTCTATCATGCAGGCTAGTTTTCAATTAATGGCTGCTGAAGTGTTTATTTTACTTGGGACAATTTTAATTTTAACTTTGTTCCTTTATTCAAGGAAGCGGTTTTCTATTATTCCTCTTGTGCTGGTTAGTAGATGAAAAAATATTTTAAACATTTTACAGAAACTTTTTTCAAAGGGAAAGCCAGCATCATGAAAACAGGGAATACATCATAAGAATGTGTTAATTTGGGCAATACTTTTTATAGGGGATAAATATTGGCATAATTTTTGTTTCCAAAGTAAAATTTTCTTTTTAGAAATATTTAGCACTATTATGTACAGTACAAAACAAACCTAAATCAAATAAATTCAGATAATACAGTAGTAAAAACATATTTTATCTTATTAAAAATCACATTGCAAAGGTCTAAAGCTATTGAGGGTCATTAATCAAAAATTTGGATGATTTCCCTCAACACTCACATCGCTTTAAATCTCCCAAAATTTTCATCTGTAGGAATTTTAGTTTAAATTTCAATGTTTTCATTTGGAAAGGGTGAAATGATGCTGAATTAGCTCAGTTGTGTTCTTTCCTCAATCTGTGGATTGTTACAACTTCAGCAGAAAGCTGGAGCTGAGGCTAATTTCCAGCTGTAACTGAGGCAGGAAGTGCTTGATAGAGTCTCCACATCTTGCCCTTGGCTCCAGTGTGGTTTGGAAATGTTGGGATTGCTGGCTCTGCCAAGCAAGGGGCTGCCTACAGACCATCATTCCTTCATTGTGCAGATGGGTTTGGAGCAGTGCAAGGTGCCTTCTTGCACAGAAAACAGTAGAGGCTCTAACAGCTCTGCTGCCCCATTTCTTTACACAGCCCTTCCTTGTCAGGGAACTTGTAGACATTTTCACAAGCTTTCCCCTAGCTGCTGAAGTTCCAAGCAGCACCAGTTACTGTTTGCAATAGCGGATGACCTGTGTTAGCACTGAGTGCATTTTGAGAACATTTCTAGAGCAAACAACGACATTTTTGGGAAAGGAATCCATGTCCATAAGTTGGTTCACTTCACACAGATCGTAATAGCTCTCAGTCACATTTCAATGGACCTGGATTTGACCCAGATATGGTATGGTTTTCATTTTTCATTTCAAAACTTCTGAATGTGCTTTTTAACAGCTTCTTAGTATCTATTTTCATTACCAGCTTCTTAATTTTTTTTTCTGTTTGTTGTAACTTCCCACAACAGGAATACAGAAGGCTGTATTTTGAAAATCCTGGCAACTGCAAAAACCCACAAAAAGGACCCCAAAATCGGGACTACTGGGGCAAGGAAACTGAGCTTTCTTCGATTTCCCACTTTGACTGAAAGGGCTTAATTATATGAGACAGAACAATTCTGTGGTATATTTGCGTCCCAACACTATATATTACTTTGAATGGATACTGTGAAAGGGGGTTTAACAGAGAAAAACTGTTGAGCATGAGGTTCAAATTGTTATGTATTAAGTAAAGCCAACAAGTGCAATTACTAATCCTTTGCAAACATAATGACTACCATCTTTGTCATTACACAGAAAGCCAACCCATGACCTGCAGGGTTAGAACATCCATTTGCAGGGTCAAGGTGTTTTACTGAATAAAATCTAACAGATCTATTATCTCGTTTTTATTTTTCCTTCCATTGGTTTACATCCTAAAAGCATAACTTTTTATAATGCAGGATTTTCTTATTTGCCTCGAGAACTAAGTAAAAATAGAGAAATATTTTTAAAGTATGCTTTATAAGTGAAATAAGCAATTTCTGTTCAGGGATGGCTCGTTTTGCCAAGTTCCCTTTTGGACTACTGTATTTATGAAGGGACCAACAGCCTGTTTGAGGGATTTTTATATTATCTAGGGAATTAAGAGGGAAATATTTCCCAGTGTTCTATTTTCCATCATTCAGAAATTGATACAATATATGATGTTTTAGACTGATTTTGAAAAATCCTGTCTCTGCAGTCAAAGCAGTGTGAACAGAACACTGGACCTTTTGAAACCTGTTTGCTTGAGGGTTCAGTAATCTGCTCTTGTATGGGATGATGATTTTCATGGATCTTTATTGATTTATTTCTGCACCTTTCTATTTGAAAAGCTGCTTAAAGAGAACTTGTTCTGAAACTGCATCTAATTTTCTCCCAAAGAGTTCTGCTGGAGAAATTTTTTGTGCTACAGTGAAAAGAATCAGGTGATATATTTAAAAATGTGTGTACATGCCTTTGGGATTTTTAATTAGTGCTGCAAAAATTATTGTTGTTATTTGCACATCTTATGTTTTGAGGAGAGATGCTTATATGTTTTAGATCAAAGCACTTAAAAAGGTTACAAAAGTCTGAGCAGACACCAGCTCCCTGATCAGTTTAACCTAGAGGAAGATATGCAGCAAGGTATTCCATTTCTCCAGCCATTTTAACACAAGGAGACCAGAAATTTTGCAATAATCATATAATAATTCCCATACTTTATTAACTTTTTGTACAATAAAGAATTTATATGTGGTATATGAGGCCATTGACACTATTATTACAGTAGTGGGCTTTTGCTGATGTTTCATGTAGGGCTCAACAGCTGCAATATTGATAAACTTTCTGAATTTTCATCATTGTTCCTGTTCTCTGAATGATTGTTCTGTAAAAGGTTTATGTCAGAGTATCCTGAGAAATGCTAAAATTGTGCACAAAAGGGTTTATATTAAATACTTTCTTTTTCTTTTTGACAAAGACTGCATAGATAAAGGATTAACACACTACAATGTTAGCACCATTTAATTTTTTTTTTCTGGATGGTTACGATATTACAGCAATATAATTTATTATGAACTCTTTCCACCCATTGTAAGATGTCCATCCAATAATTATTTTTATTTTAAAATGTAGGAGTAAGTATTGCTCTTTTCCAAAGAGAACTCTGTATGTATCCAGTGGGGCCAAGGGCAAAGACAGGCCATGTGTGCTTCCTCACCTATTGTGTTCATCCTAATTTTCCTTTCCTGCAAGCATTTGGATGGCAAAAACTGGCTTCTGCTTAAATTTATATTATGAATTTATCATCACTGGGTTCTGTCCTTTGATCTTCATCATAACAGAATAAATATAAATACTAACCAGACAGTTTCATTTGAAAGCAAATATTAATTTTAATTTAATCAGTTACAATTTTAGGATCTCTGATTAGCAAATCACTATTCCAAATAATTTCTCTGATTACCAAATTGTCTAAACGTATTTTTTTTCTCTTTGTTAAACCTAATATATATTATCAGTAAAGAATTAATCTGCTTTCTCTTTCAGAATTCTTTTCCTTTTCACCTGATACAAACTATTTACAGCAGGTGTCTGCAAATAGAGAATTTTTTTTTGACTTTTCGACTGAGCATTGATTTTGCTGGCCTTGAAGTATACACATTTTTTCTTAGGTCAAACCATTTAGAAACATTTCTGTTTGTGATCTCCTATACACAATCTGGAAGCCACAAAGTCATATCATTTGTCTTTGGAATGGTGCTTTCCAGGATTTAAAGACTCCAGTCTTGCATCTATACACACAACCAAGTATTTTTCCCTTACTTCTTAAATCCAGAATAATCAAAAAGCCTCCTCTGATGTTGTTATTTTTCCTAAAATGTATTTTATTTTTTTTAATGACATGCAATTTTTTCCCCCAAGAAAGGTATTTTTTAATAGAGATGGAAAAAATTATGTGGGTGGTTTTATAGTAAAATCTCTAGTCAGTGATCTGCACTGTATCACAGCTTTACACACGTGCTATAAAGTTAAATGTCTTACATGCAGGTTTGTGCTCTTTTTATGTTTTCAATACGCTCAAGTAATCTTTCCTTTCCTTTATATCTTGAAAAATCAAACCCAGCTGTCTCTTTGATTTGTTTCTGCTGCAGAATGCCATAAAAATACTTCTTCCTCCAGCCTGTCCTGTATGTGTCATTCCAGAACAGGTGGAGCAGTTTGCTCTTGGATGAATTCCAAGAGATTATCTTGATTTGTGCTGATAGATTCTCATTTCTCATAGTCTTCTTAATTCCATGGGAGAAATCTTAAAATTGTAGAAAGATCTAAACCCATGGGCTTTTTGGTTAGTTTTGTTAGGTCAAATCCTAACTGTTATCAAGCAAAGTGTGTGTCTGAAACCTGATTTTGCTTTGTTGATGTATGTCATGTGCCCAGCACTGGCCACATTCCTGCCTAAGCTTAGTATTTCCATAGATTCATGCTTCAGACATGGCAGGTAGAGGGATTCTATTGGACATACTGCATTACTAAGCTCACAACTTCCCCTTTGGCTAACTCTCAAGTTCTTTACAGAACTCTCAAGGAGCACCCCTGGGAAGAATTTTTGGATATCTCTCCCATTGCTCCAGGACCTTCCTGTTCAGTCACCACTGGCTTGTGTGGTTTATGTAATCAAGAGGTAGCTCTACTTGATTCTTGAATGCTAATCGGGGGTTTATGCTGTCCTTATGAATGCCTGTCACTGGAGATAGGCTGGAGACAGCATGCAACAATTTAAGTAAAAGGTATCAGCCTTTTCTCTAAGGTCTTTTCTTTGTACATTTTAATTGTGCTACGTACATTTTTCTTGGGGTAGATGAAATCTCTGCAGATAAGAAGCAGGTGTCAAAATAAAGACCTCAGTTTGTCTGAAAATAGTACAGCTGAACATATTTTATACTCTCATTTGATAGTCAAGTCTTTAGCTTCATAATTAAACCGAATATCTTGATGTCCTGATGAGTGTATTTTTATAAAAAGAAACCATATACTTTTAAAATTTTTCTTGGTTTTACTTGACTTATTTCATAGAAGATAACTGCAAAACTTATGGAAAGCAGAGCAGAATATTTTTGTCTGCACGTTCTTTTTCTGCATTTTTCTACCAGGTTCTTAATATTGCTGGATTATATTAAATGATTGGAATGTCTGTGTTAATTTTTAATCCCTGTTGTTTAATGTGTCATTAAAACAAATATTAACTAGTTCTTATGATATAATGAAGATTCCACCTACCTCACTTTTTTGTGGGCTATTTTTCAACATTTACAATGATTTATTAGTAATGCCTCAAGAGATTTCTGATTTGTTTTGCCAAAATTTGAACCTTTGCTGTGTGTAATGCAATCAATACAGTCAAACAAATGTCTTTAAATTAATTATGACTCCATTATTCATTTTGTGCAAAGTCAGAATGCATTGGAATTAAATACTCAAAACCATATTTTTCTCTAAAAGGAATAATTTTTTCTGCATCATGAAAAAGTGATGCAGTTTCCTTATACATATTTTACAGTTATCAAAGGTTATTATTTGTTCTTAGAAGACAGGTGCAAATGTTTGGACATGTGGGAGAAAATCTCCTCCAACCTCCTGTTGCCCATCACATTCTTGTAGTTATTTCATTCAAAAAATATCAGTGAAAATAATCTCAGTCACAGCTTCTATGGTGGTATGGTAGAGATCTTTACATCCAAACAATAAAGCTGAATGTCTTGACCTGCCACTGAATGTTTCTTTTCAATTATATTTCTAGCACTGTTTTCTATTTGCTAGAGTTTATATTGCTGACATATTTTCTCCTTATTCCCAAATTCTTTGCTTTAGCCACAATAACAGCACACACCATAGTTATTATTCTCTATGGATTGAAGTATTTATTAACTTTTCAAAAGCAGCAGTACTAGGCTAAAATAATAACATTGCATTTTAGTCCAGAATTCTGTTTGCAGAAGCTGCTATTTGTCCAAAGTTTGTATTTCAGTAAAGTACTGAATCAACAAGTTGCCTGTTCCTTTATTTGTAGTATCTTTTGAAGATCTTGAATAAGCATATTGAATAGTCTGATACCTCTTATGCATGTTCAGATGTCTGCTGTCAGGAGTAGTTCATTTAGACTTACAACTTGTCACCAATTTGGCATAAATTGGCAATGTGTTTTTAAAAATTCTGTTTCCTTTAAAAGCAGCATTATGGAAATCTTCCTTGACATATAAAATGGGTTTGAAGAGAAAACAATGGTCTTAAATATTTCTCATTCCAGTGACTGTCTCTGTGTGCAGTCAACACAGATTGTGAGATATGTCTAGTTTTTCCAGAGATTTTTTAGTTCTAGCACTGCAAAAACATAGAAGATCTAGAGATGCAGAAGATTTAGAAGTCCCGCACTGTGATCTTGTGCTGCATTATTGGTACCTAGGATTGTCCCCTGAAGCATAAACTGAATATCCACTTTGTGTCTGCCAAACATCGCCAGTATTTCCCTTGAACACCATCAGTTTTACGTCTGACTGTGGAGTTTTCTTTGCTCTCTTGCTTTGTCACCCTAAAGCTGTTTCAGAAATTTGTTTCAATTTTATTATTGGTCCCAACAAAAATACACCATCTTACTTCCAAGAAATTGTAACTTTTCTTCCAGTCATATGAGAGATTTGTTTCTCCAAACACCTGACCATACTAGGTCAGTTGTCTCAAAATCAGGACAATATTCTTGGGAGATTTCACTCGGAGCTTATGACAAAGAGGTGCTATCATGAACCAGACCAGAAGGATATATTGGTCCTTGTAATGCTGAAAGCACATAGTGGCATTTGGGGACAAGGTTTGGTGGTCAATATTGTGGTGTTGGGTTAACCATACATTAGTTGGGCTCAATGATCTTAGAGGTTTTTTCTAAATTAATGATTTAATGGTCCTGAATTGAACATTCAACACCCCTTTTCTAGTTGTTTCCAAATCATTCAGTATCGGGGTTCGCTGTTATTTGTCTCTGCCCTGATACAGGAAAAGTGGTTCTGGGTGACCGCACTTTCAAGGATGAGTCTGGACTCTCAAGTTTTTTGGTCTTCAATCTTGTTTATTAATTCTTATCTACAATATTCTCTCTCTGCCCAGCCAAGGTCTACTCAGCAGGACAGCCAAGTGCACTCTCCCCCGCCCACGGGACGGTTGTGTCTTTTATAGCGAAAATTATGTCTATGATATTTACCTTTAATTCCCAATACTTTTCACCCTTATTGACAAGTGTACCTTCACCATGAACCAATCCAAAAGTGCCAACATCACCACAGAAAATGGAAGACATGAAGAAGAAAGAAGAACCTAGGACCACGCCCTGAATCCTCCATCTTGTCTTCATGACCCCCCTGCACCTAAATTCTAAAATTTATACTTCACCTTGTAAATACACTAGTCACACCCTAAAACTTCCCATTTCCTCATACACAGATGTTTCATCTCTAGATGGATCAAAGTCAAGCCACCAGACACTTTTGGCAACATTCCAAGATCTCCGAGCCCCCCAAGGGTTCTCTCAGCGACTCTGGACATTCAGAGTGATGTGTTGAGTTCCCACAATTCAGCATATGCTTAATTAGTCTTAAACAGAAATCTGGAGGCACCCAAACTGTCCATGCCTGCTTTGATTTATGATCTGTCTAGATTGCAGAACTCTGAGGGAAGCAGGCTGTCACCCTCTGTATTTTCTACAGAAAGCCAAACCATTTTCACTTGCAATTGCAGTGTGTCCTTTCCACTGTGCCACTTCTCACCAAGATCAACCAGGAATGTGCCTGGTTTTGCTGACACCTACAACAAACTGGCTCTGCCTATGGGTGAAGAGAATCTTCTTCCTGCCTCTGTGTCTGACAGATGGCACTTTCATATCCAACCACATCCCAGTGCTTAAGTAGCACAGAGATTTCCCATGAATATCGGGATTAAAAAAACCAACAAACTAACCTCTTAACACCTTCCTGCCCTGTATTTTTGGTGGCTCCTGAGTGAGGTCTAAAAGGAAGTAGAGGGTCAGGAGAGATGACTATAGCAGAGATCCTAACAGCCCCTTCTGAACACACCCTATGGAATTTCCATGTAAATATCTTTATACAAAATCAGGACCCTGAAATTTGTTTATAGATGATTCAGTACAGTTTATACACCTAAGATGTGACTTATTAAATCCCACAGCTGGTCAGATGACTCACATAAGTGACCATCTCAATTGCCTAAAAAGGAATTCAAAAGAGACATGTTTGAATGCAGACATTTACAATATAGACATCACTAGACTGCTAAATTCGCTCCAAATATCTTGATACCACCACAAATATTCCAATGAAGTGGTCAGATTCTGCTTTCCTGCTTGTATGCAGAAATGCCAGTGAACATTTTGTAAGGGAAGCTACAAAGGAACAGTTACTGGGAACAGTATATCAGTGGGGAAATTCCACCACCATCCCCTTTGAAGAAAAGTTATTTAAAAGCCTTTCATTAATATTTTACAGCTTATTTCAGACCTCAAGCTTTAGATGAGAGTGTTTTGAAATGTTAAACACTTTTTAGTTTTAATAAGTGAGTATGCCTCCAGCTGTTCTGTAAATAACCAGGAAATGAAGGCCAATTGGTTCCCATTTGCAGTCTGAAGCTGGATGAGATCTGCTTGCATGCTTCACAGTTAGATATGAGCTTGCAACATCGTTAACACATTTCCCTCTTATTTCTGAATGCACATACTAGTTTTTTCAGTGGTCTCATGCTTTATAGAAAGTAGAATATAACTTTTTTTTCTTAAAAAAAAGATAAGATGTGCCTCATCTTTTAGTCTTAGTGTCACATTGAAATACTTTTGATGTTTGGCAATTAAATTGATTAAATTTTCTTTTCTTTCCCCTTCATTTTCTGTGAGATGCTAGCTTATCATCAGAACAGACCATATCTCATTATTCTCTGGCAGATATTTTTTTTTTTTTCATTCCATAGATATGAGAAATTCTGATATTACATTTCTTATGTACCGGAACATGTTTTTAATTAATTACTAATCTTCACAGAAAAGACCAGTTTCTTTTGTCATAGTACAAATAGGTCTACCAAATTGCTTTCTGTGAGATAGTAAATCAACAAAAAACATTCTCCATATTTGTTTTTCTGTTTTGAAAAATCTGGGTAGTCACAGACTTGTATGATCTTCCTTTCCCTTCAATCACAATGATCTAATAAAATTGGATTATGTGAGACAAAAGCTGCAGTCTATATGCATGTGAAATTTTGATAATCCTGTTCTCGTTCTGAGATAGCAATAATATTGTCAGTATCTTTCTTGGCACTTGTGGCATCATTGAAGATAAAACACAAACATCAGAATACAAATCTGTCACCAACAACATGCACTGACAGCCCAGAAAGCCAAGCACGTCCTGGGCTGCATCAGTGAGGTCACCAGGAGGGGCCTCTGCTCTTGAGAGACCTCACCTGGAACACTGCATCCAGCTCTGGGGTCCTCTGCACAGGAAAGCCAGCTCTTGGAGTGGGTCCAGGGGAGGCCACAAAGATCAGAGGGTTGGAACACCTCTCCTACAAAGTCAGGTTGAGATATCTGGGATTGTTCTGCCTGGAGGAGGAAATGCTCAAGAAAAGACCTCACTGTGGCCTTTCAGTACCTAAAGGGAGCCTGTAAAAAGTGGGGAGAGGGATTTTTTTATACATGCAGTAGTGACAGAACATGGGACAACAGTTTTAAACTGAAAGAGTGCAGGTTTATGTTAGATGTTAGGAAGAAAATTTTTGCCCAGAGGGTGGTGAAACACTGGAATAAATTGCCCAGAGGTGTTGTAGATGCTCCATATCTGGAAGTGTTCAAGGTTGGATCGGATTTTATGGAGCCCTGATAGTGGGCATCTGGAGAGTGGCATCCCTGATAGTGGTAGGAAGGTTGGAACCAAATGATGTTTAACATCTCTTCAAACCCTAACCATTTTATGATTCTTTTTCATTGTGAAAGGCAGAATTTCATTCCCTTTTATTTGTGGAAGTAGCAGCCATGCAGACTGAACTCCTAATCCATGGATAGATGACTAAAAGCATATGGCTTTGGAAGACAAAAGTCCTCTGATACTGTGGTGGTATTTCCAATGAGTATTTATGATGCTATGACAGTGTCTCTGCAATAAAACTTTCAGCAGAATAAAGCATTCTTTAGAAATGTTTTATTCCTTCTTCAGTAGTTTATGGAACTCTAATGTCTCCATTAGGCATCAGGAGACAAATGACTGATTGTCATTCTTGGGCTTTCAGTATTTGTTTGGTCCATTTCACATCAAGTGTCTGGTTTATTTAGGACTTCATCCCTCATTTTTCTCTGGAGCGAAAGAAGTTATGGATTTATTATGGTGTTTAATTTGCATGAGTTTGTTCAAGTGTTTTTTCAGGTATATGAATCTCTACTGTAGACTGCTTGTTAATCTTGACACCGCAGATTCAGAGGGGCTTGTTAGAACCCAGAGGTTTGATATCATCTCTGTTTTGTCTTAGTATTTGATATAGTGGGCATGACTCAGTGTAGGCTGAAAGAAATTTTCCACCATTACACTTTAATAGTTCAGACTCCTGCCCATTGGTGAACATGACCATCTGCCCTGGACATCTGGTTTTTTCACTGCCAAAATGATCTTTCTGTTGTTTTCATGCCCCACTTGGAAGAAAATTATGCACTGGATTTTCTCCCTCAGTTTCAATAGCTACTTACCAAGAAAGGTTTGATGTAGTCTAATCCACACTGTATCGTGTTTTGCGTTGTTTGAACAAACATAAAACAATAGATCAAGCATTTCTGGTGCAAATATTCAAAAGTTTTTGAATAATGTGTGATGTCACAGTTTGGCAATGTCTATGTTTACCATAATTTAGTGTAAGGTGTGAATGCAGATTTGAAGATATTTTGTCACACATTCAATACCAGTTGGACTCATTTCACAAAGCCCTTTACTTTCTAGAAAGGAAAATTAGAGTTGTCAAAATCTTTAATGCAATTTAAACTATCATTAGAAGTGAAACACAGGTGTCAAAGATATCTTCAGAGGCAAGTTCAGCCAAGAATTCCTGTGGAAAAGAAACAATCAATTGGTATTGCCAAATTCCCTGACATGTTTGGTACAGTTGGTATTGTGTGTGTTTTCTTCTTTACCCTGTATGTTCACATCTCTGCTTTCTCTGGGAGGCTATAGTGACTAAACCCTCTTTTTTGTTTTCAGGCTACTTTAGAAAAACCTCCAGGCTGTATGATGAGTCATCCAGCTTTTCTTTAGGTATTTTATTTGTCCTGTAGAAATCAGACAGCACTATTATCCGTTTCATACTGCTTTCCTAAGATTGCCTGTTCACAGGGACAAAAGCTTCAGCCCTTGAAATCATTATTTTACTCATAAAATGTCTTTAATTCACATTGAAAAATGGTAATACATTTTGTTTTGGGAAGATGCCAGTCCTTATTAATTCTCTTTTGTACCCTGAAATGAGAAAAACCTGTGTTCCAAGAAATGGTGCACCAGTTTTCCAAATAACCTTTACTAAGAAAAACAGGAATTCTCATTTAAATCATCCAACAAGATATTGTATAAAAAACGTCCCTCCTCCACTCTTATCAACCAAGTTAGTCACCTCATCGTAGAAGGTTTTCATGTACCCTGCTTAATGCAAAAAGCATGCATTATATTCTGCTTTCCTTACAACAGTTTCCTTTCATCCTGAACACTGCTATCTGTTGTGATTGGAAATCACTATAGTCTTGGGCAGGGCTTCAGGTGGCCCTGCCAGAGCAGTGAGATTTGACCAGATGAGCTCCAGAGGCCCCTTCCACCCTCAATTATTGTGTGATTCTACAATTCTATGAAAGTCAGAGTATTTTAGATCTTTCATGGTGCTGCATGCACTACTACTTATTTCTCAAAATCTTTTTTTCCCCTTGGATTGATTATTATTGTCAGATAAGTTTAGGTTATGCTTTGTTTGTTACTTGTAATTTTGCCTTTGTGGAAGGAGGGAGATAAGAGCTACTATTTCCCTGCAGTTTGCCCCATTTTGGATAGTGAACCTTCCTTTTTAACTATTTGTCTTCAACAAAGGAGTAAAAACTTTCCTCAGTACTGGTGCTCTGGAGAAGCCAGATTGCACAAAATCCCCTGTGACAGTAGTTTTCATACACAGAGTTGTTTCTCTCTTAGCGATGGCTACAGGGCTGTGCAAACCTGCTCATGGATCTTCTGGCTTCTTTGCTATTTCAGAGATAAAGATTTGACATTCCAACACAACCTATTTTCCTGCACACACTGTTCTCTTTTATGTTGGTATTTCCACTTTTCAATATCCTGAATAGGAGAAAGAATTTTTCTACTGTCTCAGGAAGGCAGGACAAAAACAACAAGCCTGTGGTGGTAGAAATTGCTTTCTTTTGTCTGCAGGGAGAAAATAATTATTTTTCCCTCCTCCTTTAAGTCATGTCATTGCCTCCATGGTGAGACTTATCTTAGTCCTAAAGCCTTGAATTTTCTACTGTGATCCTACTAGTGCTTGCCCTCCTTCTCTTCTGTTTTACAATGTCACATTCAAATTTGTTATAGCTAATTTCCACCTAATTCCCAGTTTCTCTATAATGGCACCAGAGTTGTTGCACCTCTGCCTCTCCACTATACCCACCCGCCCTTCCCTCCAACACTCATTGATCCTTCCTTCCATGTTTTCCCTTCCAAACCCTCCCCATGACTCACGCAGATTGACTGACCATGCCGTCTCATTGAGGACTGGAGTGAGAAGTTTACTCCTCTTTAGCCCTTAAGGTACAGATAAAAGTATTTTCCAGTGTTATTTGTCTAGAAAAGCAGAACAGCAAACAGACAATGATGAGGCAGATGTCAGCTTTATCTTTCTCTTGTGACTATGAGGGTGTCTTCTCTCTCTTGATCCAAATCAACTCTGCATGTTGCTGTGATTGGAAGAGCTCTCAGGCCCAAAGTATTTTCATAAGATATTGTTACACCATAAGACTACAAAATGACAAAAATTACATATTGCAAAATATTCCCTTTCTCATTCAGTTCAAATGCCCCAAATACCTGTTTGGGTTCTGTTTTGTCAGGCATTTTGCTATATGTGTTTGCACATGCATACATTCTCAAAGAGGTTTTTTGCAATTAGTGAACTAATTAGGCCAGATCCATCCTATCTCTTGTCTAACTTCAATATAATAACTTTAACTTTTTAAATTAGCTTGGTTCCTGAAGTCTGCAATTTTAATGTAGGTGCATTAAGGACTGTTTTAGACATAGTCTCTGACTGTCATGTGGTACAACTACATCATTATATAAATAGCAGTAGCAAGCAGTTGCTCTAGGTGGAATGAGATATTTATGACTCTAACACAATAATCAGTACAGGAAAATTCTGGCAGGCAGGGAATGGGGCAAAAACTGGCAATGTAGACTCCACACTATAAACTACTGTGTAATAATCAGTTTAAAAAATTGTATCTGTAATTGGATGAAACTGGGTTTAGGGTAATGAAGAGAACTAACATGGGTAAAATGCACCTTATATGGTGCATTTGGGTGCAACCTGGTGTTAAAGACCAATGAAGAGAGAAAAGTGTAAATACATATATCTGTGAAAAGTGTTTTCTTTTAGACTGATATATTCAGTTTCTTAATATCTTAATGTGAATATGATATAAGGCTCTGTAATATCTGGTCCATGTTGGAATGAATTAAAGATGTAGTAGGAGTCTTAGAATGGAAGAAAAGTGTGTCATTTCAGTAAGAATGGAATAACAGATTCCACAAGCTCAATTTTGTCTGCTGGTCATTTCTTAACATGATTGAATGTAGATTGTTTTCTGTATTAATTCTCATTATGAAGTACATCCGAGTTTGTATTAATTCCTATGAACATTTTATCCAGATACACTGTGCCTTCTGTGCTGATCTCTGTGTTTATATCAAATAAGTCATTTCCTTATGTGAGTTCAGTAAAGATGCATTATTATCATGAACTAATTTGAAAATGGAATGTTTATTGCTTGCATTTATTTTGGAACATCAAGGTAGAAGCATTTCTGATTGATTCTCTCAATTTTATACACACTCAAGTTGGGTTGCATTTTGCAGTAATTTCTTCACATTATTAGTATATATGAAATGCTGTATTTTGTTGTGCTGACAAGATTGAAAGGAATTTCCTATCATCTTTTCTTCCCAAGGGAAACTGCAACCCATAGAAATTTTTCCACTGCTCAATTTTCATAAAAGCACTTGTCAAAAAAGTTTTTATGTAATGGTCTATTATAGTAGATTGTTTTATTGCCAGAGAAACAGAAGCAGTAAAGTTATTCAAAGCTCATAACAGCACACTCATTCTATCTTCCTTCAAATAAGCTGAGTAGAAAGTATTTTGTATTCCCTTTTTAAAAAAGTGAGGAGCCAGTCAATACACACAGAAGGAAAGAAATAATCTTATACAGGTGTATAGTTCTCTAACTCATAAATAGCTTGTACTAATTCACAGAAGGTATATCAGTCCTGTGTAATTATTTTCTTTCTTGTGATACCTGCACAATGGGAGTGCTCCATTAAACTGTCCATGTTGGAACGTTTTTTACTGCTGTACAATATGCGACCATGAACTGAGCTACAAAAACAAAACAAAACAAAACAAAACAAAACAAAACAAAACAAAACAAAACAAAACAAATCTTCAGGTCAGTTTTACAAGTAGTTGTATGTGTTTGTGTGAATCTGCAAATTATATATATATATATATATTTTTTTTTTTTTTTTTTTATTTCCATATGTGTTCAATAGGAACACATATGTGAAATTTCAATTTCAGATAGAATTCCTTCCAGAAAACCTTTCTTTGAAAAATATTACTCTTGTTTCAGATGTAAGCTCAGACATTTCTAAATGAATGTGACCAGCTTTCATTTTCCTGGGGTTGAAAAACCAACAGCCAACACTCACAGAATGGTTTGTGCTGGAAGGGACCTTCCAGATCACGCAGTTCCATCCCTGCCATTGTAAGGGACCCCTTCCATTAGACCTGGTTTCTCAAGGCCCTATCCAACCTGTCCTCCCTCTGTCATCTGGAATTCTGAAGAAAGTAATCAAGGAAAGAGTTTGTTTGTTTGTTTGTTTGTTTGAAAAAGCTGACAGTTAAGTATTGTGACATCAACTTGAATATCACTTGGGTTTTGGCTTAAATTACGCTTAACAGCGACAGAAATTCACAAGATTAAGTGTGAGATTAAGACACTGATCTTTTAAGCTATGTTAATATTAGAAAGTAGTTCGTCATAGCAGGAGTGGATCAGCAGTATGAAGTATCATGTGGGCAAGGGTCTGTAGCTAGCTGGAGTGGACCCCAACAGCCCAGGAAACACGTTTCTTCAATACCCATCTACAAGAAGGGCTCAAAAGAGGACCCAGGAAACTACTGACCCCTCAGCCTAACTCAATTCCTGTGAAAGTACTAGAATGAGTCCTCAAAAAAGTACTACTAACCAAAGGAAGCAGATTATTGGGAAAAAACCAGGAGGGATTTGCCAAGTACAAATCAAGCCAGCCTGACCTGGATCCCTTTTTACACCAAAATAACATCTTGTACTTATATAGGAAGTGAAGCGGATGTTGTTTATCTGGCTTCAAATGAAGATAGAGACATGATCATTTGACTAATTTGTCAGGCCATACCTGGAGTATTGTTTCCATTTCTGGGCTCCAAAAGTCAAGAGAGACACAGACAAACTGGAGAAGGTCTAAAGGAGAGCTACAAAGATTATCAAAGGTCTGAAGAACTGCCCTATGAGGAAAGACTGAAGATGTTGGATCTCTCCTCTCTGGAGAAGAATCAAGAAGGATCTCATCACAGTTTCCAGTACTTCAAGGGGAGCAAAAAAGAGAATAGAGGCTCTGTTTTCCCAAGGCAGAAGACAGGGGACAATGGGTACAAGTTGCACCAGCAGTTTTATGTTGATGTAAGAAAGACATTTTTTGCAGTAGGAACAGTCACTAACTGGACCAAGGGAATGACCGTCACCAGGGATGTGGTAGAGTCTTCATCACTGAAAGTTTTGAGCTGCCATTGGACAGAGCCTAGATCATCTCATACAGATTCTCTTCCTCATGAAAAGCTGAGCCAAAGGATCTTCTAATATTCCTTCCAGCCTCAGCTATTCTATCATTCTACAGTATGGTGATTCTACCATTGTACTTACAGTATTTACCACTTGACGGGATTAGAATAGACAATTTCAGTCATGCAGTTCAGCTGCTGGTTCAAAACCTATGGTTTACTACAATTTTCATGCTGTCATGTCATTTATGTATTTAGAAAAAAGTAAATCTGTTACCCATTGGTCACATCTATAAAGAATTTATTAATTTTCTGCACCAAGTAAAAATAATGCAGTCAAAATTTTACATATCAATTAGACTACTGTACATTTGCAAAAATAGGTAAATAAACCAATAAAATCCATGAGCCATGAGATAGCATAATCCTTTTATATCCCCACTGTTATGTATCTCCAGAAAACAGTCACATCCTCTCTATAACTGTCTTTGGTTTGTCTACACTCTAGAAACACAATTTTTCAGTCTATGAGACACTAAAAATTGTGTGGTCATCTGACAGCTACGCTGCCTATATGAGGTCATGTCTTAAATCTACTGAAGTTAATTAGCACATCTATGGAGAAATTCTGGGAATAAACTTTCTGTCATTGTTATTTAACTTCATTGTCTTAGGCAGCCCTGTCTACGTACATTGAAGACAGTTAACTCTAGCAAATGAGTTCAAGTACACCATTTTTGAAATGCATGAGACCAGCTGGCAAGAGACAAAATCATCTCTGATTGTGGAAAATTTATTGATATCCTTTCAAAACGAAGTCCCAGTTATTTTGGCACAGTACCAAATTATATTTTTCAGCTGTCAGTGATGCTTCAAATGGAGAAGGAAAATAGTTGAGACAATCATTATCATCCAATCACTGCAGTTTTGCAACTTCACCAACAATAGTGTGTTTCAAAATATCTATTACTACAAATGAAATGATTTGTGAAAAAATCTTTTCCTAGCTGACTTCCTGGCTCTTCATTATCTATTTACAAAAGGAAAGGGAAAAACATTCTGAAAGCAGATTTTTTCTATAGGAGCAAAATATTCATTCTGAAAATATTGCACATCCACATCTTGTAACTTTTCCCTGTAGACCTGCATATGCCTAAGGTAACTTCTTGATCAGTAATGAGGATTACTTGGCAAATTGGCATCACTGTTAGACCTTTTGCCAGATGGAGGTGAGTCCATTCTCACCTATGAGGATTAAAAAGTCTACTGAGAGTGCTATCATCTCGAATTCTCATCGTCTTTTGCAAAGTTGGATGAATCATAAACAGATGTCCTCTGTCTTTTGAACTGCCATCTGCTGCAGCTCATTGGAAGATCTCTGGCTATTTCTGTCAAATTATTCTAACTTTTTTTCTGAAAAGACTATTCTTTAGACAGCATGTTTTGAAGAGTAACCCTGGAAAGACAGCAGCTGTTTTTTCTCAGCCTAGCAAGGCTCTGATTCTGTTAATTATTTTCTTTTTCTCCTTTCCTTTTAGAATGGTAACTGATTGCTAATCTCATTCATCCTGAAAGTTTTTAAAACTGTCCAGGCTGTAAAATTAGGATTTCTTCACAAGCATCTTCTGCTGAATGGTTCACTACCTGAATCATTAGAATCATAACAGTTCCCTGAGTCATTATTAAGCTGGTCCAATGTCATCAATGAATTTTTGTATGTGTTTGATATGGTTTTTTTTAATCTGAGGGTCATAACTTTCTAATTGAAGGAGATCCTATTCTAGCCTATAAAATGAGTTTCATAAGCATTAGAGTAGGTATGCACTTTTTTGTGAATGATATACATTCTATGTGATTAAGTCTGTCCACATTATTTCAAACTTTAAAACAAGACTTTCTAAGTGTCACTAACTTTTTAACTTGCAGAGAAAACAGCACAATTTTAGCCCATAGCTGAAATATTTTTTAGATCTTGGAACTTTTTGTGTGTCATATCATTCTGTATGAAGCTTGTTACCAATTACAGTGCTCTTATTCCACCCAGTCTGGGACATCAGGATTAAGATGCACCCCTGCTACTGGTTTTCCCTCTACACAGGGAAAGTGATTTTTGTAGTCTCCACTCTTCTTTCTTCCTCTGCTTGAACACCATAAATTACATGACAGGGAAAGACAAATTACAGTGGTGCTTTAATTATGAGTAAGATCACTTGTCATAAAAATTGCCAGTCACTTAAAAAAATTAGTGATGAAAGTGATGAAAGAAATTACACCTTAACTGCTACTTATTCTCAGCTTTCAAGTAACAGATGCTATGAATACCATATGTCCTCTGGTTTTTTAACCGTTCACTAAAGTATTGCCCTGTGGTCCAATGACTTTGCAGAGCTGCCTGTTTCATTTTCTGAGCCCAGGGAATTACAGGTTATCACTTGCAAAAAGCACAACTTCACACCATTTCCCTACATCAAGTGGGACTACTCAGCAAAAAAGTTGATTCTTTACACCAGGAGAATACTTCAAGGAGCTTGAAACTCACTTTGTTTCTAATTTCTAGGCCAGTGCCTTATGCAGCCTCACTGTACCTACTTTTCTTCTTTTTCATTTTAATTTCAATCCTGTGTATAACAGAACATTTATGTGACATATATTAATATGCAAAACGGAAAAGTTCTCAGTGTGATATGCTAATGTGTATTGTGCAGTGGTCCACATACCTACAGATCTGTTAGTCTGTCCATCCATCCACGCATCCATCTATCCATGATGGAAGCAAATACAAACAACTTGGAAAGAGAAAGTTGTTTCTTTGCAATACTTACATAATATTTGAGGTAACTTACATAGCATTTGAGAAAACAACAGTAAATATAAAAGTAAAGATATGAATGTGTGAAACAGAGAAATGACCCAATAGTGAAAAATGAAGAAAAAAGAAGACAGAGATTTAAAAGGAAATAAAAAAGGTGAATTCATGACAAATTCATTCATTCATGATGAATGGAAAGAAAATGTTTTGAAATTTTATTGTATTCTTTCCTCCTACTCACACTCCTGTGTCAGAAAGGTGAATCACTTACTCCAGGACCAAAATCAATGTTTTTTTCCATTGACAAGGCATGATTGCAGACTTCCAGTTTAAATGACTTTGGATAATTTGTTCAAAGGAAACAAGACAAAGAAGAAAGATAAACATCTGCAAGAGATCACAATTATGTGTTTAACTTTGCACCTCCTTCAGGAACCCTGCTTCACATATGACTGACTAATGCCTAGAAATGACTGAAAAAAAACCCACTAGAAATAAAACTAAAATACCAACACTAAGGTATTCCCAGCAGCTAATGAAAAGATTTGCTTCTGACTCAATAGATTTGAGAAAAGAAAAGAATAAGAACATGATATACATGATGTTGACAGAACTGAATGGTGTTTGAAAGCAAACCAAGCTAGTACAGCAAGAAAGAAAATTGAAGCAGTGACCAGAAGCAATGAAAAGTAGAAATGCTGTTTTGTAACCTAACTCTAGCAATCTAACCAAACCCCTTTTCTCACTGTCCCTACTTATAGGGCAGAGGAGAAGTTTCTCCAAAAGCTCAGATTCTTCCTTATTTCCTCAGGAAAGATAAGACAGTGTTCTGAGTCTATGAACCACAGGAAGCCGTTATTGGGCCTACAGTATTTTTTGCAAACTTCATCAAAGATAGGAGGACCTAACAACCCCCAACCAGCTCCTTGAATTTACTGAGGATGCTCCAATCCAACCAAATATAATATTATTGAAGTTATTATTAGTTAATTATACACTCACCATCAGCCCACAATACATATAAGCAGATGTGAGAGCTTTTGTTTTTGTTGGAGGAAAACATGACTGTAGGGGAATAATCAGCAGAAATAAGTTTAGAATTTAGGGTTTCACAGTGAGTATATCTGTCTTTCTGCTCACTTACTGTTGCTGCTAAAGAAAGAGAGAAAATAAATGTTCCACCTTCAGGTCAAACAGCTCAAGACTTTTCCCAGCCTCCCGGCACTTTCTCACCTGCCTTTGATATGGCACTGTCTCTGAGGCACAAAATGTCAAGTACAGTTGTAATTCTTAACCAGTCAAGTCTAGAGTTTATTGGTGTTGGTGATCAGCACAGGTTAACAAAAACACCCTGTTGCTCCTTCTGAAATTCTTACTGAATTCCATGCGTATCTAGAGAATTGTTTAAAACAGCAGGTTTTTTATAGTTTCTATGTTATCAGAGCATCCTGACAGAATGGAGAGAAGTGGACTGGGGACAAAGCCTCACTTTAGCAACTCCTGTTGTGTCACAGCAGTTTCTAAAGCTTCAAGAAGATTAATGTTTTTTCATAAGTATTCATTTCTTCCACTCAAATGCTGTGTTGATAAGCTTTTTAGAGTAGCAGATAATGTAAAGGACTTCAAAGGCTTATGCTGGCATTCCCACTTGGCTTTCTGAATACAGCTGGGAGTCAAACTAATTGGCAGTCTGCAGTGAGGCAATTAACTACAGGATGAAGTAAATTGGAAACAGAGACCTAACATTAAATATGCGTCATTACTTGAATACGTACTTTGTTTTGTGTGAGAGGAGCTACTATCAGAGTATTGAGATAGTTTCAATACAGAAATAACTGAAATTCATCGGTGGGGCACAGGTCTGAACACCAACCATTGTATCCTGTAGACAAACTGGCCAACCAAGTAGGGTAAAACCATTATTTAAAAATTTTAAACAGTTATTTTAAATTATTTTAAAAGTGTGTGTTCTGACTGCAGATTTTGTACTTGGTAAACCAGTACTAAAGAAGTGACCTGCGGTAGGTCCTGACCTGTACCACACAGTAAAATGAAAATTAACTACTGGCTTCAATTACATTTTTCTGGTTTACTTCAGAGATTAAAATCTAATTCAGCTCAATTATAATCACATCATACAGAAAGAGTGTTTAAATTTTTCTTGGGTAGATACTGACAGTAAAATAATGAGATTGACTCTTTCCTTTTGTGTTCCTCTGAGATCATGGGGACTGCAGCAAATGTTCAAAGATAATAATCTTTTATAAATAAGAAAATGAAGTGGTGCCTTTCACTGTGACAGATTCAATGATTCCAAAATATCATAGAATCATGTAATAGAATGCTTTTGGTTAGAAAGGACCTTAAAGACCATCTAGTTCCAACCCCCTTCTCATGGACAGGGACATTTTCCACTAGACCAGGTTGCTCAGAGCCCCATCCAGCCTGATTTTGAACACTTCCAAGGATGGGGAGCCTACAACTTCTCTGGGCAATCAGTTCCAGTGTTTCACCACCATTATAGTAAAGAATTTCTTCCTTATATCTGTAAATCCAGAAAAGGAAATCTGAAAGTAGCTTACACCTGGGAGTAGGAGTATTGAGAATCTGCTCAGGTGAGTAAACACTACAAGGAGCAAGAACCTCCTACTGTCTCAATTCTGAGTTACCATGCCAAGTGCATTTCTCTCTTGATGTTTCTCTTGCAACCCTTCAGTGGTTCACCTTGAAAAGACAGGGCATGAGACATATTCTACCTGCTTGGCAAACAGAAATATGCTGCTGAATCTGTGTTTCTAAGCTCTGGGCTATGTTACAGAGAATTTCACTGCTGCTTCTCTTCCTTTTCCTTCTTATCCTAAACCAAAATTCAGTGCTCTGTTCGACCGCTTACTAAAACCTCCTGATTTCTTGGCATAACCTTTGATTGTATCTTCACCTCTCTCTTTCAAAACCCTTTTGGATCTTAATACCATAAATTTTCTGCAAGTCTTTTTAACTAACTCCTTAAAAGGTGGCTGTGGTAACTAGGGCTGGATAGATACATAGGGACCTTGTATAGGTGAGCAAGAAATAGTACCATAAACACAGTGAAATGTAGTTTATGAGGTTATTTGGCATTTCATGGTGGCAAGTGACCTTGTCATCACCAGAAACTTAGTTAGGTTCATTAGGTGTTCGCATCTGCTTTGAAATTGCCCTCGAGTGGCCACTGCATTCTGAAATCAAAGTAGTGTAATTCTAAAATAGGTGTTCTTATCGTGAAGTGGCTTTGTGCATTTCTGAATGAATTACTTTTATTTCAAAGGAGAAAGTCTACAGGGGTTACACAGAGGGAGCCAAGTTGGTTGCATTCCACTGTGTATCATTAATATCCTCATTGCATTTTTCCTCTCACTTTTCCCTCTTGAACTGAATTTCATCTGTTTTGCAGGGTTGCTATGGAAGTTTGGAAAATCTGGTGGAGTATTGGCACAGTCTTGCTGCCAAGGACAGGCAGTCAGTTCCTCAATTTGTGGCTTGTCAGATGGACTAAACTTATCTAGGACAGGGCAATTCAGAGGAAACACCATGTTGGAGGATCTGATGAAGATAGAGTGTAATCCGATGAGAAGAAAATAAGTTTAAAAATGCAGAACTCTTTATGTATAAATTACTCCAGAAACAGAAAGAGTTCTTTGCAGCATTTTATGGCTTCGTATTAAATTATGTCTTCCTTGGTTGCTATTTGTATTAGGGCACGATAGGACATTTAATGGATCTAGACAGAAGATAGAAAGAAACCCTTCATCAGGAACTGTAGTGATAAGGAACAGAACTAATGGGTTCAAACTGAAAGAAAGGAAATTTAGGTTAGGTATAAGGAAGAAATTATTTACTGTGAAGGTGGTGAGGCATTGGAACAGGTTCCCCAGAGAAGTTGTGGATGTCCCAGCCCTAGAAGTGTTCAAGTCCAGACTGGATGGAGACCTGAGTAATCTGGTCTAGTGGAAGGTGTCCCTGCCTATGGCAGGGAGGTTGGAACAAGATGCTCTTTAGGGTACCTTCTAACCTAAACCCTTCTATGATTCTATGACTATGCAGTCTGAAAGCTGAAAGGCACTGACAAAAAATCCTATAATAAAATAACAAAAAGAGAAGAGACGACATTCTAATGAAATTAAATTGTCATCATCACTACAGTTCTGAGGCACCTGCTGTTTAAGCCCTCCAGTTTTGTCATTAATCACACAAGAAAGACATCAGTTGTGCCACCTCACTGGCTTTTCAATAGCAGCTCAAGGGCTCTGACTCTCCAAACTCAGACAGCTGAAGACTTGTAAAGGAAACCACATCAAAACATATCTACTTTTGCTCAAATTTTAATTGCACCAAAGGCAATTGTTGACAGGAATTTTCAACTTGCTGCAATGCTTATGAATTACACTGCTGGCATCAGTGTAATTCTTTATTCAACAGATAATGCCTTGTGCTCCCACACAACCATGCTTTTTGTTACAGTGAATTGGACCTTTCTAGATTTATGCTTCTCCTAAACTCTCAATGCAATATGTGTAACACCAGCACACATTGCTATCTAAGTCAGTCCACTGTACCAGTCAGATCCCTTCCCATTATGTCTAATTGCATGCATTAAAAAGGCAAATATGCCATTTTCTTCATGCCTTTGAAAATATTTTATTGCCCTCTGAACACAGATATGCCATATATGGAGTTCCTCACATTAAAGTTTCCAGTAGCAGATTAACTTGTTCTCTATTTCCCCATTTAGCTTTTTAAATATTTGCTTGGATGTTTGTTGCTGCAGTGAACAGGATTTAAAATTATATAAAAGCAATAATGAAGCAATAAAGTGCTCCCCTGTGTAGAGTTCATATTGCATTTAATTGGCACAATGGAGCAGTTTACAGCAAGTATTCTTAGGTGTGTGATAGTTTACTGTTATTGTGCTGCAGATGTTTCTAGGTAACCTTTAAAAGGAATGGAAAATATAGAAATTTCAGATTATTGCTTGAGTTTTATGAGCATATTTTATAGAAATCTATAGAGATGAGAATGACAAAAAATAATAGTGACATTATTATGTGAGAATAGACCACCATTAATATGTCTCAATAGGGGTTCAATAAACGCCACAGTCATGGTGTAGCTTAGAGTGAAAATCAAGGTTGGCTTTTCCAGGCATAGAGATCTACAGAAAATCAGAAGGGGCAAAAGCTTGCAAGAGAAATCTTATAGCCAAGGTTGAAAGAAGGAATACCAAAGCTAATTTAGTAAGAATACATTACATATAATATTATCCCAAAGCATAAAACAGCTATATATATTAAGGTATGTACACATACATAGGGCATACACATTCTAAATACCTTCTAAATGTTATGCCCTCACTGGCAATACCTGACAGATGCTTAATATTAGCTCTGGAATCAAATGAATGAAGATTTTTCAACACTCTATTTTTTCTTTCTGTTGTAGTGTGCTCTGAACTGTTAGTAATACCAATTTAACCTGTCTGAAGTCCCTAGGAGTCACCAATCCTGAAGGGATTAGCAGTACCTAATCTGCAAGTAGAATTGTCTGGGTGTTATACAAGAGCTGTAAAACTCCGCAGGTTTTGTGGGTCTTATCTCCTCATGCATTTTTCTCCTATGGTGTTACATTTCCTTGCTACCCTCTTTTTCCTGTCATTAGTGAACCTCTTTACCAATACAGAATTCAGGAAAGCTCGCTGGCCCAAGGTGCAGGAAGTTGAACTCAAACCCAAAGGACTTCAGTACAAAATACTGTAGACTTGGAGAACAGGTATGCATATGTTCTCCTAGGGAAAAAAAAACAAACCAAAAACATAAAAACCAACAACAAAATCCAAAGCCAAATAAATGAGATCCCAAGCAAAGAAAAAAAGGAAAAAAAACAAAAAAAAACCCAAATCCACACATATACACACACACCAAGGAGAAGGCATGGGGGATATAACCAATTAAAATTCCACACATGTAGTAAATTATGCACAAATACAGGCTGAGCAGAGGATAGGTCAAGATCAGTCCTGATTAGACAGACTTGGGGGTGTTGGTGTACCAAAAGATAACATGATGCAGCAATGCTCTTGCAGCCTATAAAGCCAATTGTGTCCTGGGCTGCATCAAAAGAAGGGAGATCAGCAGGTCAAAGGAGTTGATTCTTCCCTTCTCCTCTGCTCCAGGGAGACCCCACTTGGAGTGTTGCATCCACCTCTAGGTCCCACAGTATAAAAGGAATGTGAGAATTTCTTGGATTTTACTGTCCAGAGATTATAACAAGTTTAATATATGAGCAAAAGAATTGCTTTACTGTGATGAATTTGCAGAAGAAATTACCATCTTAGTTACAGACATCCTCCACTTGAGGCAGTTTTCCTGTAGAAATGAAGTTCACAAGTTTGGGTTTGGATGCATTCCCATTTGGACTCAAGAACACTGGCAATAAAAGTACATTTAACTTTAACCAATTTAATAGTTATCATCTTATTTGATGCTGCCTAAATTAAAGGCATTTTTCATTGCATTTAACAGTGACAGCCATCCCTAATTGTTTTCACCGAATATTTGAAACAAGTTGAGATATATATTTTCTGCATGACTAGAGAGACTACTGTTTTTAAAATCCTATCTCCCTGCAATGACATCTTTATTTTTGTTCATAGTTTGCTTCTGGAAAGTTGAGTTAAATTTGCTGCCTGAACTGGTCACAAAGGTGTGTCAGAATCTCTGCAGAATAATTCAGGAGATGATACCCTGAATGTATCCTAAATTGTCTTAAGGGAAGTAGTGAAAATGGCACCAGAGACTTCTCCAAGGTGCACAATCAAAGACATGCAGCAAGAAACACAGCTCCCAGATTTCCAGCAAGGAAAATTTCAAAGTTAGGTGGTGGAATTGTCATCAAAGTTTTTCAAAATTTGACCAGTAAATACTTTGAGAATCCTCATCTTGAAGTTTGAAATCAGACCTTTGAGGAGACAGGTGGACTAAATGGCATACAAAGGTCACTACCCACCTAAATTATTCCAAGTAGGAATTCAAACCGTGACACAATGAAAGCATTTACTTTGAACAGTGTTGGGCCAATTACTTTCCTGTTGTCATTCCCTTCAGAATTTCATAGACATGCACAGTCTGAGATCTCTGTCCATATTTAGAGCAATGTCATACAAATTTCATAGAGTTTATTAGCAAACAACCTTGTTCTACTCATTTTTCAAAAGTTATCATTAAAAGAAGTAACTTTATTCATAATATTCTGTTCATTTTCTGCAATATTATCCCAGCTGAAAGACTGTAAAGAGTTTTACACACATATATATATAACCTATACACAGGTAGCAATGACAAATTTGAATATACAACTTGATTAGGAAAGGGACTGAATATGCTTAGGTAGTAGGAATTACATTTTTACTCAACACTGAAGTTCAGGACTGAACCTTCTCCTGCATTGTTTTGATTCTGCAGGGCCATGCACAATCCAGCTAGATCAATTCAGTGCTCAGAGAAACATCATGGCTTCACAATCCTCCTTTTGTTTACAAATTTGAAGGATGCTTTATTTCAGTCTCTTGAACACTTGCAGTAGCTACCTCTAGAATGAACAGCGAAGAGTTGTTACACACTGCTGGCTCACTTGATTAGTGCAGCAATTAATGCTGTATGTTCTCTGATGCCTGTTTTCATTTTCCATTTTATCAGAGATGAACACATCCTCTCATGATGAAGGTTTTCTTCCCCCAAGGTCTATAGTACCCTCCCAAATTTTTCCCCCTAATATCTCCAACATTTAAATCATTTCACATACATTTGTTTCCATGGGAAGAAAATAGCCACTTTTAGATAAAAATTTGTCTAGCTCTCCATGCCCCTTCATGAATTGGCACATCCTATATTTGGTATGTTCAGTGAATTACACTCCATGTATTCTAGTTAAAACTGCACTTTCTGGCGAAGGACTTAGAGGTAGGGTCCTTAGAGATAGGATCCCTGGATTGGATTGACATTAATTAGATGTGACAGCCACCCAACACTCAGGCTCAGGGAAGATTCTGAAAGTGTCAGGAGCTCAGCACATTTCAGCAGGAGCTTCTATCCTTGACAGCAGCGTTGTGAGTACGAGTCTAACCTGCTTGAAAAGGGAGTTTGCAATATTCATTGCTTAAAATTGATGGGAGAAGGACCATCTCATTAAGAGTGGGATTCTTTAATTGTTCCTTGCATTTTTAATGTGATAAGTAAGGCTCTTCCCCACAGTGCAGCAAGAACAGAGTAGGGTAATGCAGGAGTGATAAATGTCTGTCTCTGAGAGTCTGTCAGATCCAACTATGCAGCACAGGCAATGCAGACAGACTTTAAAAATGCCTCAGCAGGAACTGCAAGTGCAGAATCCCTTTAAGGCCCAGTAGGCCTGACTCAGTGAAGCATTTGGGCATGTGATGTCTGGGGATGTCTCTAGGTTAAGTGCCTACTCTGGGTCTTCATAAAATCACTGCGTTTTAAAGTGTGGTTTTCAAGGTAAACACCTTTGAGGGCACTGAAAGCTAGATTTGGGGGGAATGAGAGGAGGAAATGAATGTCTGAGAGTATAAATCCTGGCATCCTGAATTAGGAAAACACTCAAATTTAAACACAAGCCCAAAGCACTTTTCTGCACAGGATGTGTGGGATGAATCCATGCATTACAAAGTATGGCATAATGCTTACTAGAGTGTGATGTTAATAAGAGAACATGACTACTTAGCACTCAAAGCAAGTGTTTTAATCTTTTAATTCCAGCATTAGTAATGGTCTAAAGCTTTTTAGGTTGAAATGGTTTCTTGCACTCCAGCCTCTTTTGTTTTGTTGCCTAAGATAAGGAAACAAAAAATTGCTACAGGGAAAACAGCAGCACACCTTCTTCTGTTAACATTGGCCACAACACCTAAACTTGTGTAAATGACCCTGGTAAGAATAAATATACACAAAAAAACATGACCAGGTGGACACCACACAGGGTGGAAGTCTGCTAGTGTAGAACTACTGAGCATCTGTTTTTCCATGAAATAATGTATGATTAGGCAAATGAATCCACACTGAGTAGACTCATATCTTCCTGTGGAACAAGCAGTGGAAGATTTGTTTTTTCTGTGTTAAAATGAAGCTGAATATAAAGCATTAGGGATGAGACCCCTTGGCAAGCCTTGGTTGTCTCTTCTGGTAGTAATGACTGTATCATAACATTTATCTGCTGATCTAGATGGCTATCCTTCTCAGGAAATTTGCTTCTTTCTTGACGGTTTATCGTCCCCAAAAATTCAAATGTAATATGCTCCCAGCAAGATTCTTGGGGCCGTGACAGAGCCCAGATAGCTCTCAAGGCACTTGTACTGTTTCCAGCTCTTCCTCTTGCAGCTCAGAGGCAATGCAGTACAGGAGAGAAGTATATTCAGTGCATTGTGAAAGGGAAAACATTGCACTTGTTAAAACCTGTGGTGAATGTAACCGAGTTCAACACTGCTGTGTGTCCTAGAAAAATCTCTCTTGGATGCCAAAATATGGCTTCTCAAGAGGGAAATTGGAGAGAGATTTCTCTGAGACTTCACCCTAAACAGACTTTCTACTCTGTCATATAAAGAAATTTTTCTTTCAGGTTGCTCTTTGTTTACCAGAGAAGGCATAGACTCCCTGGAAGTGTTCAAAGACAGGTTGGATTGGGCTCTGAATAAACTGGTCTAGTGGGAGGTTTCCTGCTCATGGTAGGCTGTTTAGACATGGATGATTTTTAATGTTCCTTCCAACCCAAATTTTTCTATGATTCTGTGATTCTGTGATTCTGTGACCTGGTGGGATCCAGACATTGCGAGCTGTGTGAGTGGATCGAGCCCCAAGGGCAGACAATGAAGCAGCATCCTTTAAAGAGGGCAGAAAGGAGAACCTTACGAAGTAATCAATGTGATAAATGTCATGAGAATGTCTTTTGAAAAATGGCACAATGTTTCTTGCTTCTGAGGCACAGTGGGAGTTCAAATCAGCATTTTAAGATAGTGGGGTAGATCACTCACAGTGTCAGCATTTCTTTTTTTTCCCATGCTTTGTATAGGGATGTTTTTCCATCAGCATGACTTATTGAGAAAACCACTGTATTTTACAGCAGTAGGTTAAATTGTTCACTTGCCTAGGTGCACAAGTACATCCTGAAACACATTTCATAATTTTCTGATTCACTGCATAAAATACATATGTATACTAGATATTTCATTATCAGAAAATACCCTGATCTAATGTTTTAATGTAATTTTTTATGATTCTGGTAGGCAGAATAATAAAAGTACATAATTTCAGAGAACTATCCACAGAAACTGCAAAAAAAATTTCCACTATGTCTCGAAAAATATTTTAACACATTGAATTATTTCTGTTATTTCAAATGCTCCTGTAGAAGTAGCTCCATTATGAGACCTGTGATACAGAGTGAAAAGTATTAAAGCCACTTATAATTGAAATAAAATCCATCAATAAAGTAGATGTGTAAGCTTATTGCTATCACACTTTTATGGCCTCATACTTGAGTGCAGTCAATAAACGTACCACAAATCTGTTGAGATAAGAACTTTAACTTTTGATTAACACCTATTAGGGCTACCTCCATTGTGTAAATATAAATAATAACAGTGATTTTATCCCACCTAAGTAGACTGTTGGTTCACCTACGGAGTAGTACTTTTGTGTTTGGGCAATAGCAACCTTTGGGTCTGTGAAGGATTGGCAGATTTGTGAGCTTTGAAACTCTATTGCAATTGAATTCTTAAAATTGCCCTAAAGAAATCAGCACTTTTGCCATTTCTTTCTAATTCATTTAACATCTGACTGGTGGAGTGAGATGGGTAGTTTTAACTAGTTACAACCCAATTCTTTCTAAATCTCTCCTTAATGAGTCTATTTCTAGGACTTCCTGTCAGGCAGAACTCTGAGCAGTGGAGAAGCTACAAAGAAGGGATGGACTTAAATATTCCAAGTAATTTTATGCACATAGGAGAAAGAAAGAATAGTGAAGCTTTTCAAGATTGCAAGCTGCTGTTATGTACTTACAATTCAAATCATTTGACAGTTTCTGTGTTAATTTTGCCTGTACTAAAATGACTGTTCTTTGTGCATCAAATGCTCATATATAATTTGATTATAACCTGGTGGAAAAAGACTAAATTGCTAGAAATTAAGAGACTGATATCTAAAGAAAAGAAATGGATTTTGGTGGATAAGGCTTTAGCAGGACTAATTGTTCAGAGGAGCTTAACATGTGGGTATAATTTGCTAAAGGATTTCCCAGAGGGCTAATGTGGTAAAAGAAGTCAGATGTGTTACATGATTAATACAGCTGCTTTGTCATCAACATTCAAGTGGTCATCAATTAGATCAGTGCAATGGGGTCAAGCACAAGCTGTCAAAACTATACAGATCACAAACGGGACAGCCATTGAGACAAAGATGGGGAAAAATAGAATGCAACACAGACAAATCTTATCAATTTGTTGGCTGATAGAATGTGGTATTATAGATTAACTAGCTGACACCTCATAAATGAGTTATGAAAAGATTAACATGCTTATAATAATTTAGAAATGGCAGTACGTCTTCTACCAAATGACCTGGAGGGGACCATTTGTTGCAGCATGACTATTGGCTGAAATTGGGCAAAATCTCAGTTGGAAAGAAAAACATCATCTTCACTGCCTGCTACTGTCTTTGATGAAAGATAAAATAGACAAAGGTAAGATTGAGCCAAGAAAAAACCCAGGTGACTCCTAATAAAAAACAACCACCATAAAGTGATGTCTCACTTTGTCTTGTAAAAGAGCATCAAAGAAGATGCAGGGAAGACAAACCATTTCAAATAGCAAAGGAAACTAAGAATATATGGACAAGAAAACTCATTTGCCTCAGAAAAGCTATATATATTTTCAAAATATTAAATATAGATATAAAATTAAAATTTCCTTACAGGAGTTACTGTTAATCTAGGTTTATTAGAAGAAAGAGAATTTTTACAGGTTATCTAATTTTCCTTATTTATGGTGTACTCCTTACCTTTTTTCAATTAAACTTTTCTAGGTTTCAGTTTTATTTGTTGTAGACAGACTTATTAGAACACTTGGTAATGCATCTCACCTAAATTTTTGCTATAGGTTCACCAGGTATCTGTGCTGGTCATGTGTTTCTGCCACATCCAGTGTCAAATCATATCTAAAGATGTTTCCTGGCTTCCTAAGACAGATACCTAAACAATGTATCCTTCTTTTGGATGTATTTCTTGTTCTCCAGAGTCCAAGGGCAGAAAAGGAAACAAGCTCAGACAGATATCGGCATCTTTGGAACAGTTGGGAGCAGCAGACATGAAGTGTTATAAACTGACTGCAAACCCCATTCCCCATCCCACTGCACTGCTTGAGGGGAGAAAGTAAAACATTCTAAAATGAAGTTGAGCCTGGGAAGACGAGAGAAGGTGGGCAGAAAGTGTTTTAAGATTTGTTCTTACTTCTCACTATCCTACTTTAATATTAACTGGCAATAAATTTAATTAACTTCCCCAAGTCAAATCTGTTTTGTTTGTGACAGTAACTTCTGGGTGATGCTCTTGTCCTTATCTTGGCCACTGAGATTTTCTACCATATTTTCTCCCTCACCCCATGCAGTTTAGAAGGGGAGTGATAGAGTGGGTTGGTGAGGACCTGGCAGTCAGCCAGTGTCAACCCACCACAAAATGTTATGCATAGGAGCATTTTACATAATGCTAAGAATTACAGTTCTGATTGTCAAATTGCCCCAAAGGGTTAGTGGAGAACAATTTTCCTAACAAACACTACCTCACTATCTCTGAAGGCTAAAAAATTGTTGCCCAATTACCCTGGATTCCTATTGGTTGAAGGCTTGTTATCCCCCAACACCAAAAGATTTCAGCTGTCTTCATTTCACTTACTGTATAACATAAAAAGGTCCATCAGGACTCAGACTAAGGGTCCAATGCCCTATTTTCATAACTGTCAAAAAAGCAACATAAGGAGACCAAGAAAAATGTAAGTCCTTGATATTGCCTCAGCTACTAACTATTCTTATCTCAAGAACACCTAAAACTGCTTGTGCTTCTTCAGTAGATTCTGCTCCCTCTAGTTTTTCTGGTCTCTGAATACAGATGAAGTCTTCTCTGGCTCTTATACAGCCTTACTGCCCTGAGATTCTTGCTTTGTTAGAGCTTATTTTTGTTGTCATTGCTACAAGAAAATGAGAAGATTTCTTATTAATGACTGAAATCTTAGACAGCCTAATGACTCAATCAATAGCAATGATTTCTGTGGCTGCTGGACCACCTCAGGTTTTAGTGAAGATTTCTTTAAGGCCAGTCATTTACTGGTGCATGTGTGTCACTGCAAAAAATGGGCACAAGAAAAGGTGTGAAAAATCAATTCAGCTGTTGGTTTGAAGTGTGGCCTCTGGGAAATGGATATTTAAATGCCTTACTGGGTAATTCTTACAGAATTGGTTCATGTACTGAGTGATGGGTACACTTCAGCAGCTCAGCTGCTGAATCTTTCCCTTTGGTATTTCTATCTTCCTTACCTGGAAAAGAATGATACACTTGAGACTTAATCTAAGAGGGTGGTTTTCATTGATCTTCAGCCTATAGCTTTTGTATAACAGTCACCAAAAAACAGGGAAGAATCACTCTTCTGCAGCATGCTAAGATTGGTACTTCCCAGGAGACTACAATGAGCTGTCCTTTCTTACATTTTATGAAGATATTTTAATCAGCGAGTTATGATGTAAAACACCACCTTCCACTGAGCCATCTGCTTTCCATTTCCTGGATCTGTCCTAGTTTTCTGGCTTTATAGGTCTGTCTGAGGGGACTCTCTTTTGTGAGAAGACACCACAAGCTGCCCCCATGTCACACGCATACACACAGTTCCAGCTGCCTCCACAGTGGATGCATCACTGGCCAAAACTGGACCCATCAATGATGTTGGTGATGCCTCTGTAATAAGATGTTTGAGGAAAGGGATAAAATTCTGCACAGCAGCTGGGAGAGAGGAGTGAGAATATGTGAGAGGAACAACTGCAGACACCAAGGTGAGTGCAGAAGGAGGGACTGGAGACGCTCCAGGCACCAGAGAACAGATTCCTCTGCAGCCCATAGTGCAGCCCATGGTGAGGCTGGTGTGTCCCTGCCACTCTGCATGCAGGTGCAGGGTGGAGCCCCTGGAGGATCCCAGAGCTATGAAAGAAGCTGCAGCCTATGGAAAGTTAGGGGCAGAGCAGGTTTTCTGGCAGGAACTTTCTCTTATGAGATTTAGCATCCCTACAACCACAGTTGCATACAAATTGGCTATATTTATACTAAGCAAGCTATATAGATAATACCACAAGTGCATACTACATGTATGCAGAGTATTATTACTACAAATTTTTTATATATATATATATATATATATATATATATATATGTGTAAATATATATATATAGTACTGTATGTTGTACTAAAGCCAATTTTCAGAAATGGCAGTTGAATTTGGACAGTCACTAAAAGTCATTAATTAACACAAGCCAGTGGCAATTCTTTTGCTGGGACTCCAATTTCTGGAATCATATGGGTCTGCAGGAATTTTCATTGCCTTTTTCAGAAAAAGGATATTCCAGATTTTGTTTGATGAGAAAAGCTGGAAAAAAAAAAAAATTGTATGAAGCCTTCAGTGTCAAGAAATCAGAAAAGAAGGGTGTATATTTTTTTCAAAAAGTCTTACAAATCTGAAACTAGCAGGCTTGTATTTGGGGACATTTTTTCCTCATGGCCTTTGAATACTTGAAAAGCGTTGTTGTTGATTTTGTATTTTCTGTGTCTCCCTTGTATAGCAGTAACACACCCATCAACAGCTATGGGGGCCCTGCAGGGCTCCCACAGTTCCAGAATTCAGTCTGTTTTTATTTCAGTTCTTGGAATCAGATACACCATGTGTATCTATTCTGTGGACAGTGAGCATATACACATCTGAAACATGGTTTTTGAGTCTATGATTTTTTGTGCCGTCTGCACAAATGCATGATACAATGATTTCCCCTCTTATAAAAGTCATCTGCCTGGGATAATTTGGCATTGCTGATTCAGGCTTGCTCAAAGAGTCATAAGAAGAGCTACAATCCCTTCTTGTTTCCCTTGTAAGTTTGAAATGTCTTTCTTCCCCAATTTAAAAAAAAATTTCATCACGTTATTTCCTATATTCCATGCTCTTTCTTTAATCACCTCAACACATGGCTCCACCATGTTCTTGTTGATAGTTCCATCCATTTGACATATGTACTTGTTGTGATTTCCAATTATTTAAGTATTACTTAAATAATACTTAAGAGTATTAGTAGTACTTTAGAGTATCCTTTTATGAATCTCCATTGCAAGACTATCCCTTATACCTTAATTAATACTCGGGATATATTTCAAAATTAATTTCTCTCTTTTAATATTTTTAAATTTTATTGTCCCCCTTAATTTCTGTATTAGATGGTAGATTATATCACAAATGCTTTTATTGCTTTCAGAGCAGAGGACCAATATGCATCCAGATGTACCTATAGTTTTTGTATCTCTTAAATCAAACTTGGCTTTACAGAAATGCAAATTGAAGCTATTTCATTTCTATTCAAAGTTTACTTATGATGCATAAACACACAGAGGCAATATATAAAAATGAAAAGAGACAGCACTTACAAAAGACCTTGTACCTCTCAATCTTAAGCTTGATTCTTAGCTGTACTTCCACAGCAATCCCCAGATCACCAGGCCATGGGATTCTTGACCTGAGGTATGAGGCTCATAAAACCTGTGATGAAGCATTCATCCTTCATCATGCAGTTCAGGATTTATTAGGAAACAGGAAACCTTTGACCACATGCATTTGTACCATGTTGGTTATTGCAGCAGACCAGGAATGGGAGACATAAGATCCTGTGCTTTTTCTCTTTTTTATAAAGCCAGAGGGATGTCTTGGTTCAGCCCCAGCCAGCAGCCAAACACCACAGAGTCACTTGCTCACTGCCCCTACAGCAGGAGGAGTGGGGAGAAGAGAGCAGTGAGTGGAAAAGTGAGAAAAGGAGCTATGTGAGGCAGGAAAACTGAGCATTAGCTGGGTACTAAACTGCTCAGTCCTGTCAGCACATGGGCATCCATGAGCATGCCAGGAGGCAGAGCCGAGGCAGCTGGAGCACTGCTGCTGCCAGGAGCTGAGGCACTGCAGAGCTGGACACCTCAGGGCTGGCAGCTGCCTCCACGTTTTGAAGACCACAAGGCTGGATACTAAGCTTTGTCATCCACTAAGTGATTACATCCCATTTTAGGTCTGATTTTCCTTAAAGAGTTCAATCAGTTCAATCATGTGGGGCTGTGCTATCAAAGCTCAGGTAAGGCTTCACAGGAGTTGTGAACTGCTGCTTTGTGTGGCAGGTTGGACCCATTCCCATGTGCTGGCTTTATCAGGAGATAGGACTAATGTCCTCTTCAACTGCATGCTTGGGCTAAGGCTGTGTGGCTGCAGCCCTTGTCTCCACTTGCCAGGAACCCAAAGCACTGCCTGGGGCTTGTATTTCCCTTGAACAAGCAGAGAATATGAGCTCCAGCAGAGAGAATTTGCCACAACGGTGCAAGCCCCAGCTGCCCTAAGACATGGTGTTTCCAGGTATACTGCTCTGCATTCCCACACCAGACTGCAGCTTAAGGTGTGAAGATGGAGGCCATGCATGTGAGCTTATTGAGATGGAAACCCTAAAATGACTGCCATTTATAAGTATACATACAGCCAGATTAATAAACACTGCAGGAAGAGGCATATAAAATGGTTAGATGGAGAAGTGGGTCTAGTGAACCTGATAAATATTCATATTGTTTTATTATGCTGGTCATAGAGTTTGAAATATTTCCAATCACTACCTATATCCTTTTGAGTGTTTTTATTATAAGCCTCTTTTGGACAGGGCATTTCACTTTTTTCCATTAGTCTAATGTCTGCACTTGGATAGAGATGGATACAGGAGGAGGAAGCATAATTCTTGGCCTTGGAGACCTTAGAATATCAAAGGCATCTACTGTAATGTCAGATTCTTAATGTTAATAACTATGAGACCTATGAAAGGGCAGACTCTTACCCTACTTCTGCCAATTTGCTCTATTTGTGTAGTTTTCATTAATCTCAGGTAACCCCACTCATCACTTTCACTGAAGGCTTTCTGCTGGCTGGATTTGTTACTGTCTGAACTACCTGAAATAAAGAGCTTTTATAATCCATTTGGGGTAACCATCTCTAGAGACTGGCTCCCTTTCCTCTCAGCTTGGCTCCTTTCTCAATTTCATCAGCAAGGCTGCTGGCAGAATTCCTCCTCTTTCTGTTCCCCTGTGACTATATGTTGAGGGCGTCTCAATTTTGTCACCTTTCCCAGGCAGTGAATCTTTTCTGATAGACTGAAATTGAAAAGATAAGTTGAGACATAATTATAGATCACTTATGGGTAGTTATCCAGAACCACTGGTGCAAAATAAAAATTTTGATCAGACTCTAACATTAGTTGTTATTGTGCGCACAAGAAAAAATGTTACACAACAATTTCTCCATGTGTGAGCATATACCCAGCAAACAGTCTGACATTACTATTAAGCAAAAGTTAAAAACCCTGAATTTTTTTCTTTATTGCCCTTATTGCCTCTGTTTTCCTAACTCATTGGTGCATCCAGATCAACAACAACAACAATAATTTGTAATGAAAGAGAAAATAACAGAGTGAAATAAAAGTTAAAAAAAACAAGTGGTAGAAATGAAAACAATTTCTCCCCACCAACCAACCAATGCTGAGAAAGTCATCGAGCAGTGAGCCCCCCACACCAGTAACCTTCTCTCTAGTTCATTGTTGAGCGAGAGGTCACATGGCATGGAATATAGAATCACAGGATCATAGAAACATAGAATACTTTGGGTTGGAAGGGACCTACAAGATCATCTTGTTCCAATCTCTCACCATGTGCAGGTGAACCTGGTCTTGGAAATTTTTAGGGATGGGGTGTTCACATCTTCTCTGGGCAACCTTTGCCAGTGCCTCCCCATCCTCACAGTAAAGAATTTCTGCCTAATAGCTAATCTAAACCTACTCTTTTTCAGTTTGAAGTCATTGCCCCTTGCATTGTCACTACACTTCCTTGTGAAAAGTCCTTCTCCAGCTTTCTTGTAACCCTCTTTAGGTGCTGACATGCCACTAAAAGGTCACCTTAGAGCCCTGTCTTCCCCAGAATAAGCAATACCAATTCTCTTGGTCTCTGTGATATGGATGCACCTCTGTTCTGGTTTTGCCTGGGATAGAATTAATTTTCTTCACAGTATCTAGTATGAGGCTATGTGTCCTTTGAGTATACCTGGCATTTAAATAAATTAAAAAACAGAAACCTGACAGAAACTAAAAAGTAACAGTCTCAGTCTTAATGACTCTGATAAAAGCTCCTCACTAAATGTCAAGTGAAGGAGACAAGATGGCACCAAAGCCAAAGAGAGAAAAATCCTGAAATAAACTAGATTTTTTGGCAAGGTAGCCAGTAAAGAAGCAAAATTCAAGGCACACAAGGCACAAGGTGAAAACAGCAATTTGCGCCCTAGAAAATTCATATACCTCTAAGTCATAAAAACTTCATGCTGTGTCAGATTTTCATAAAACTTGCTGAGGAAGTTGTCAAGCATCAATGCCTCTTGAAGTGGTCCTGGATGAGTCCCAGATGTTTCTGTTCACCCTGACCCTGGTTGCTTGCTATTCCTTGCTTCCCCAGTCATTATGTTTATCTCCTTTGCAGGATTTTGGAAGTTGCTGAAGCTTGATTGTTAAAGGAACATCCTTGCATGATTTGTGAAGACTAAACACATGGATTCATGGAAACAGAAGATACGTGGATAGATTTGCATAGAATTTGCAGGGCACAGCAAATTAACCTTTATGTACCACTAGTTAGGCACCACTGACTTTTAAACTTTTAACAAAGACGCTATTTCTGAAATCAGAACTTGCAAAACTACATAAATTCTGTAGATGCCAGGTACAACTATTACCAGTTGCTGTGGAATTGAGCTTAACAGAAAGATTATTTCCTGGAAGAAACCAGGCAAATAACAAATTAGAAGAACTTTCGGTTGTTAACCTGCAGAGGAACCTACCGGGAAATTTTCATTTTCTCAGCTTCCACTCCTTTCAGTAGTGTGCTGTGGCTTTTCTCATAATGTGGCTTAATATCTCATATTTAACTATTATTGCTGAATTTGAAACATAGGACAGAGAGGATCCAATCTCAATTAGGCATCTGATGCACTGCAACTGTAAAGGGGATCATTTTCAGGAAATTAACATTCCCAAATTGTGCAGTCAAACATATTTCCTTGTTGGGAGATGCAGTTAGTGTAGCTGCAACTGTGCCACCAAGTACTGGGAATTTGCTGAGGATCTTGTAGCACCCTCAGCCAAGGGGAGTGAGAGTGTCAGGTTGCATCATTGAAAAAGTAAATGAAACCAGAATGTTAATACTTTTGCTTTTGTGGCAGAAAAGCTGAAAACTGTAAAATAAATACTCGACCCACACTGCATGCAATCTCCTCTTTTTTTAAAATTAATAATACAATCTAATATTTCTAGGGAATAATTTAAAGTCAAGTGTGTAACACTGCTGCAGGTACCAGCTTGTCCTCACAGCTGAAGAAACATGAATTTACCATCCTCTAGACATGCAGGTGCCCATTTTTAGGCCATATTTAGGCCATTTTTGACCCATTCAGACTTTCCAGAACTGAGCCTGTGGTTACTAATGAACCTCCAAGCTGATGATGCATCTATTTGTGAGCCAAAAATCCTGCCTGTAAAATCAAACTTTGAACTGAGGTTCTTTGAAGAGCTGGAACCATAAAAGTTGCATCTGGAATTGGATATAAAATAGGGAGAAAAGGTGGAAGGTTTCTGTCTCAGATAGGTAACCTATTAACCAAAGTCAAACATTTACCTGGATGGTTTAAAAGAGAAGTTGTACAGAAAGTAAGCAGTTTAAATTAAATTATTAAAATGGACTTTTATATATGTCATAAATTGGCTACATATGAGGAAAGCTGAATTAGCTTATGGCTACTTGGTTGTGCCTACTTTGGCTAATGAATGAATTTTACAAATTACTCATATTCCATGTTTTGTCAGAAATACCATCTTTTATTACAATAGAACCTGCAGTCACATGCATAAATATTGGTGCAGTAAAAGATATTTTGATTGACTGTTTCCTGACAATTGACACTAAATTAATTTCTCACATCTGTTTACCAGTTTCACTTTATCCAGCTACAAAAAGTGTTTCAAGAAATAAAACAACATTGCTGTTTAAAGGTGCACATTCTCCTTAGCTCTCTCCCTCCCCATTTTATAGAATCAGGTAGCTTAAAACAGAAAAAAAAATAAATCTGAAGAGTACAACAATTTAAGCTGAATGCATAAAGTACTGTTGGAACACTATTTCTGAATAGAAAAATTATTGAAAATATATTAACTAAAAAAAAGGTGTGTAAGAGTAACAAAGCCTGATTTTCAATTTCCAAATGTCTTTCTATTGAAAACTGAACCTGGTCAAATAAATTATGATCTTTCTGGAATAACTGAATAATTATCTTTCACTCCATCCATTTTCCTGTCAGCAATATGTCTATGCTGCCCAAAGTATTTAGGGTCATGAATTTTTCTTTTGTATGGAGCTTCAAGATGGAAAATGAAAGACATTCTGTCATTACTGGTGTTGCAAATGATGTCTGGGGGTGAAATTGTTCAACCACTCTTCTCTTTGAATGTTTTGGGGTGGTCTCTCATGTTCAGCAGCTCCCTTGCTCATCAACGTGTGGTTTGAGGTGCTGGGACATCCAGAAGGGCGTATTTGGAGAACTAGAATGAAAATTAATTTTAATTCCACTTTGCAGTACCTTTGTCCATTTGCAAGGCAATAGAGACTCATTGTTCATTAGTTATTGCAAACAGAAAGGGAAAATGTTTAATTTTGAAATGGATGTGTGCTTAAGATGCCTGGTCCCTGGTGACCAGCAAAGAGGACATAGCACAGAGTGCATCAAAAACCTAAGGAAATCCAAGCTGTTAGAGACTGACACAGTATAATTAAACTTTACATTTCCTGAAAGGGTATTGGCACAAACTGAACTCATTAATTCTAAATTAAAGCTTTTATTCTGGCCTGCCTACAACAACATCCTCCTCTAAAAAGGCTCTGTTTGCTAGATATTCAGGTTGCATTCACACATTTATTGTGTTATAGAAAAAGACTTGACAAATTTTTATCACTTTAGTACAAATAAAAATGAGCATATGTAATTATGTAACCTCCTAAGAAGGCCTGATTCTTTGTGATATTCTTCTAAGTCTCATGGTGTAAATATGTATGACTTTATAACTTATATTCTGTATAGTCCTTAGTCTAACAGTTGGCCACACTTTGTCCTCCATCTACCAGAAATGGAAAATCTGCCCAAGAGGTGACTGCAGTGGAACCTGACATGACAGAAACATTATGGAACAGATAATGACCCCATACTTTAAAGCTGGTTTATACAATATAGTGCGGAACAAAAATATCTCTATATGTCATTTAAGTGTTTTATTTATGCAGGGTTGTTTTAACTACTGTTATACCAGATCTTTAGCCATAGTTCTCAAAGTCTTGTGGAATTTCCCATTATGCTTAGTGAGTATTGCTAGAAGCCACCAAATAAAGGTGATATGAAGATAAGCAAAACACATTAGGAACTCCTGGGTTTGTTGCGAGTTGGGCATAAAAGCATTTTTGGATGACATTTCCTCTGTTTCACCTGACACCCACAGATTCATAAGTGAAGTATGGTGCTCAACTCATGAAAAATTAGTCCTTTAGAAGCTATCTGAAATATCTAGTTCCTTGTATTCTCCACAGTGTTTGCTCAGGATATGAATTGTTATCCTTAATAAGGCGCCCATATGACTTGATTTAAATGATGCTTTAAATTTGAAATAACTGATGTGGTACTAGCTCTGAATTGCAGCTTTGTTGCTGAGATTATTAAACTAGTGCCATGACATCTGTGCAGCCACAGTTTCCGTTTGCAGACCATCTGCAGCCAGTCTGATCAGCCCATGCAGTCACACGTTGCTTTATAACCTTGACCAGCTTAACTGAGGTGGAATAATTAAAGCTAATTTTTGTAGCACAGGCAAGCCTTTGATAAATTTATAACACTAAGGCTTTACAGCACCATGTATTTATGCTAGGGGGCACTCTTATTTCATTCTGAGCAGTATCAGAGCTTGGCATTTGTAGAACATGTATCCCCAAAGCAAGGTGCCAGCAGTAACTTTCAGGGAGTGCTGTGAGGTAGGTGTGTACATAGGTCCCTGTTTTACAGATGAGGAAACCGAGGCAGGATGCTTAAGGTATTTGATACAGATCACAGCAGGAGTTAAAGAACGTTTAACACAGGTATTAAAGGATGACACAGCATCCAAGACAACTTGAAAAATACTCTCAAAAAAGTCAGCTCATTATATATAAGTATCCATACATCTATGTCTGTGCAGATTAATTCTGGATGTGAATTTTTATTTTTAAAACTAGAGACCTTACTTCTTATTTCAAAATTCTGTGAGAAGAATAAAAGGCTTTAGGAAGAGCACATAAAGAGCTATGTCTCTGTCCCTGGCTCTCCAGGGAGAGAAACATAGCACTTGTCTGCAGTGCCTATATAGTAACAGAGCATTTAGTGACAGAGGCACAAAGTCATAGAATCATTTAGATTGGAAAAGAACTTTGAATCCAAACATACACCATACATTGCCAATTTTACAGGCATATGAACTTCATAGGTCCCACAGTATAAAGTCAGCTTGAGGAATTTTTTTTCTTTTTTTTTTTTTTTTTTTAAATTTTTCCTATGCAGCAGGTATTCACTAGACTGAGAATTTCACTCCTTCATTTCCAGCTAAGTGTTCAGTGGAGTATTGCAATGACACCTGCAAACATAAAGCACCATGTGATTTTGTCTCCTCCCTTCCATGCTGTTACACCTCTCTAAGAAGAGGAACTCTTAGAGAAGAAGAGTGAGAGTTCTGTGAGAGTTCACAGCTTAGGAAGGAAAAATCTGAACAGAAAATTCAAGTGATTTGTTTATGGCAGGATAAAGGCAAAGTTTGTGTTGAAGGGGCTTACAGCCAGATGTCAAGACTTCTTGTCTAGACACACTTCTCTGAATGACCCCACCAACATGCATTTTTTGTGAGATGTTGAAAATCAGCAATTTAATTTCCACAGTACAGCTCAATAAATTCTTCACATCTTCCAGAAGTGTCTCATAAGACTGTTTCATTTTGCTTGCTTCCTGTGATGATTCATATACATTTTAGAAGAATGTTTTTAGAAAGCAAATACCCTTTTACTCAACACAGATGGATTCCTGAAAAGTTCTGCTGGTTTCTTAGAGTATGGATAGTGAATTTTCCCATGAGAATAAACACAATGAAGGGATGCATGTTAGGACTTATAGAATACACACAGTTTAAACACTCGGGGGTATCTGTGGCATGAGGGATGAAAGGCAGGGAAAAAATCAATATGGACTTTCCAGAGGAAATTCTGGCTTTATGGAATAGATAACCCTTTCAGAAAACCCTGATCTTCTTCACCAGGAGGCTGCACCCCTGATTGCCTCTTTTGTCACCCCTCACCCTTGATTTGTTCTATTTTGCTTCATCTAAGATAAGGCTATCACCTATGAGAAAGCAACTCCTCAGAAAGAGGGAGCCAATCCTTCATCAGTCTCAGAAGCTCAGATCTTCTGGAGAGCTAAATGACGTGAAATGTTCCTGTATGTTCAGTCCTGTCACTACATCCAGGAGACTGAACTTGCAAGGGGAATATTTAACTGTAAGCATTCTTGGTGTCTCTTTTTGAACAGCTCAATTTTCATCTTCATCATAATCTTCCTTATATGAAAAAAGATCATTCAAGTTTGAGGGGTGACAGAGCACAATGATGACCTTTGCCTGGTCAAGGTATTGCAAAAACATCCTGGAAATCAATGGACAAGTAGGGTGCTGCTGCAGTCCCATCACAAATACGAATTTTCAAAAACCACATGTCAAAGAAATAGGTTTTGATATCACTGGTGCTATCCAAATAGGAAAACACAGCCATCACCATGAGTCTTACTTGACCAATAGCCATAGAGAGTTTTGAATAGTTTCTATCAACGAATACCTCATAATAAATTTTAGCTGAAAAAAAAGAGAGAAAAATTTAAATATATTTTTGAGAAAATTACAATCTGCTTAGGGACAATGTGGGCAGGCTGGTTTCGTTGAATAAAGTATAAATTGTGAATCATAGTTGTTCAGCTCTTGTAATAGTCTGGAAGTCTCTTAGGATTTAAAGCAAGCTGAACAACTGACAATCTTGGAGGAATTCAAGTGTGGTTTTACAATATCTGGTTCAACCGACTGAACTGGATCACTCTCACTAGCAATTATGTGTTTCACCAAGCATCTGGAAGCTTCATTGATGTTTATATTTTCCTGCAAATGAAAGAGAAAGAGAGGTTGATTAGTAAATAATAATAAAAACATGCTGCATATTTCCTGTGCATAATTAAACTTTTCTCTCAGCAACATTAAAACTTTACTTACCATAATAAACAGTTTTCAAAGATTGACTGTGTTAAATAGTGTTTACTGGAGTTTTGAAGTTGGTTAAGTTTTGTATATATTATTATTCATATATCTTTTAAAATGTATGCAGAACTGATTTTAAATTACCTTAATCTTTTGGTGATTTGATTGCTTCAACAAACTAAAAAAACAAATGCCAGAGGGGTGTTGAAAATCACTGCCTGAAGTAAAGCTCCAAAGACCATATTTCACTGCTTGAATAATAGTTACTAATTTCCAAATAGTTAATTACCTACCAGTAATTACAGCCATGCATTGCACTTATTTTTTGAAGCTTTTCCCACAATTTCAAGAAGATTTCTGTATGCAGTGCTCACAATGAAACCTGTGATGGACCAGTATCATTGAATAAATGATACAATCTCAAATTACTCACAAAACAGTAAAACAGTTCTGTATGATTTGATGTCCTCCCTTATTTCTTGTTGAGGCTGATTGCAATGCCCTTCATCTTCAATGCACTGATTCAGAAGAAATATATCACCACTGGTTTCATTTGTAGGACAGAAATCCTCACTATAGGAGTTTAAAATGAAAGCTAAAGCACATATTTTCCTACATGTGCCGACATCAACTGCACATTTAACTTGCAGCAGTTCTTACCTTGTTTGTAGAATAAGTAAAGCTGAAACAGCTGTGTGAGACACAGCACAATACAGCACAGAAAATAAGCAGTAGTACTGAGTAAAGATTTTTTTTTCTTTTTTGTAAATAAGAGCCACCAATATGTTTGGAATGAAAATTCAGGCTTTCTGGCATAAAAGGCACTCTTCTAGTATAACTATTGGCATTGATTACTTATTTTACAAGGCAGGAGATAGAAACTTCACTGTAGCTTCAATCTTCTAGGAAATGGTATCACTCAGCCACATATATCCATATGGAAATGCATACCAGTATATAGGCATACATTTGTGTATGTGCACACACTACTCTTGGTCAGTAATGTTTTATTTGCAGCCTAAGATTACCCAGGTTTTCAAGTTGAATCTCTGAGTCATGGACTAGTTTTGATTGGAAGGGACATTTAAATGCCACCTAGTCCCAATTCTCGAGCATGTCCAGGTCCCTCTGGATGGCAATCTGGAGCCTGCTGTACTGAGGCCATAAACTAGCTATGAAAGAAAGAAATGTGTGTGTTTCAGTAGAGAAGACACATTTATAGGAAAATCAAAAGCTAAAGGAATAGATTCTTTGTCTTTTATGCTATCTCCCACTTTCCAACTAGCCACCATATGCTAGACCATGACTTTGTCCAATCCCCTTGAAAGCAATGTCAAAACTCCAAACAAATTCCATTGTCCATCCCTTTGCATCACAGTAAAGGACTGAAATCTGTGGATCTAACTGAAAATGTTAAATAGTGCAAGATTTCACAGGTTTCTTCAATGACAAACATGAACTTAAATATTTTGTCTATAAAGAATATCAGTAAGTTGTAAACCCCCAACACTTTAGAAAAGTACATATTAATGTACATAGTAACTGTTAGAAAGTAATATGGGGTTGGGAATCGCCTCTCTACTGAGATGGTAAAATTCTGTTGTATCACATGGCTCTCTCAGACCAGACTAGAAAATTCCTCAAGCATGCACTGAAAACCCTTTTCAGAGCACTGTGAAATTTTATTTAAAAAAAACCCTAGACAATGAAAATTAACTCTCAGCATTGCTTGGAAAACTGAAGCCAAAACAGGATTGTTAAATGCACAAAAACAGAAATGTAAAACTTTTTGTATTGTGTTTACTGATGGACTGGTGAGCATTTAATTTGCCCATGTGCTGCTTCTGTGTTGAAATGACAGCATGAGATTATTCAATAAGTTCTTAGGGACTATCTAAGATTCTGACCAAACTGATTAATGTTCAGATATATTAACAGAAGCCATCTTTGTCAGAGGCTACCATTTTACAGGCTACCATTGGGGAAGGGGGAAGGAACCGAGGCCACAATAACATAAAATGGGTATATGTGGACATCCCTCATCCCTGCTGGTGACAGATGAAAATCCATGTGGCAGACATGAGCCTAAAAATGCAGAAGAAAAAATATTCTCCAGCCACTACACAAACAAGAAAAAAAAAAAAAAAAAAAGAGGGAAGGAATAACAAGGTCTAGAGAGGCAGTTTCTCATTTTAAACATTTATATGAACTGTTTAAGCTGTGTGGATGACAATTTCAGTTGGGGTACAAGGGGAGGAAGAGGAAGGGTGACCCTGACAGACAGAACAGCCAGTTTTGAGTTTGTGTCTAGCTCCAGCCTGCTCCCATGGTTCAGATGACAACTGGCACACAGTATGGATGAGAAGTAATGTTAAGTCACCTGCTGCAAGGAGCCTGTGGTCATGCCAACAGAGCAACTCCTGCTGTCCCAGATCCCTGCCTTGACCACTTTCTTTCTGATTCCTTTCCTTTCTGATGCTACTGCTGCCTTTTGTTACAACTTCAATCCTGTGGCATCCTAGACCTGCAGATCAGACATTTCTGTATTCTGGTCTGACTAATGAAATATTGATTCCTCCACCTCTCCTCCTATAGTGTGTTTTGCAAAAGAAAAATCTATTCTGCTAGGCGGTGAAAAAGCTACAGACAGTAGAAGTGATCTGCTATCCAAACACAGACATCCAGAGGCCTGGTGATTTTAGGGCCCATGAAGAGACGCAATCAAGGGGAGGAAAGAGAAAACAGAGAAAGTGAAAATCCATTCAAACACAAAGAAACAAACAATTGGGGCATAAGATTGGACAGAGAGGAATAATCACAGACACCCTACTAATGGTATTGAGACATTGAAATTGCCTCAATTATACCTGAAAATAAAATTAATTATGTTTCAAAAAAGCAAGAAAATATAGGTGAGACAGTGGAGTGAAAAAATATCTTTCAGTGGGTCTCTATGTTGAAATGCCATAACTGTCACGTCCCATATGGCTTTGTCCTACAGAAGAACACCACAGAAATTGTGATGATTGCTGAAGTTCAGACTTCTCTTCTCTTCTCTTCTCTTCTCTTCTCTTCTCTTCTCTTCTCTTCTCTTCTCTTCTCTTCTCTTCTCTTCTCTTCTCTTCTCTTCTCTTCTCTTCTCTTCTCTTCTCTTCTCTTCTCTTCTCTTCTCTTCTCTTCTCTTCTCTTCTCTTCTCTTCTCTTCTCTTCTCTTCTCTTCTCTTCTCTTCCACCTGTAGTGCTTGCTATCCAGCCTCCTCTGAGGCAGTTTTACCTTCACATTCTCCAAACGCAGGAGACACTGTCTCCCTGTATTGCTTTTAATGTTGGTATTACTCAGCACTGCATCTGTGATGTGTTTATCTGGACAGCAGCTTTGTGTGATAGGGAACTGCTGCTAGGCACATATGTCAAGAGGAGAAAATGCAGAGCCACATGAATCCTAGAAAGTGGGAGTTAGCATAGGATGAAGTCTTCACATGATAACGTAAGAATGCAACACTTTCCTGTCTCAAGAAAAGCTCTTTCCCAAGAGAGTGCTTTTACTTCAAGGCCAAAAAGTGTCTTACCCACATTAGGGTGTTTTTATCAGCGTGTTCCTGATTCAGCATGCCAGCCCTTATAAAAGTCTTTCCTAAGCACCGTGCCTTGCCCTGTCCCCTGAGGTTCCTAGCTCATTTCTGTGTGGCTCAGTAAGCCCCAGCACTTGATTCACTATCCCAGTCAGTGCAAGAGCTGAGCTGTGAATCCATCCCTAAGTGATTTATCCTGCAACAACCTGCCAAAATCTGCCAGAGCAAGGACCTGAACCCTGCTTCTGTGACAATGCCTGCCTGACTACTTGTGCGAGTCTTTCTCCTGGCCTCATCAAGAAGGCATGGAAAGTGAAAATCAGAACACGCTACTCTTTATTCTATTACCAAACAAAACAAGGCAAAGAAAATAACTCTGACTGATCTCAGAAATCCAGAAAGGAACACTGGAGGACATAAACGAAATTAGCGTTTGCTTTGTAGATCAATCTTATTAAAACACATCCTGTCAAAGGGCACTTTTATGGAAGGGATAGCAACTGAGCACAGGGAAAGAGAGCTGCATTATTTAAAACACTTGAACTGATTGCTATTGGAAATAATGTCTTGTAAGCAACAATCAACTAAAGGGAAAATAAATGCATTATTGAATGTGACTCAAAGCAGTACACAAGCTCAGCAATCATTTATGCATTCTGCATTACCTTCCCCCTTATCTTCCATTTCTACTGCAGATGCAGAACATTAACATTTAGGGCATTCCTTTTTAATAAATGAAATAAGTTCCCACAGATTAGACTGGCTCTTAGCTCTTTGTAGAAGAATAAAGGCCCTGACAAGTTTTAAGGGCCTGCCTCACTTTCAGATGAAAGAACTTTTTGTTGCTTTACCATGCACATATCTTAGATTTGACTATCTGGTTGTTTTCTGATGGAAAGCTTTTCCCTTTTCATATGGACAGTTTTTTCCTCTTACTGATTTTGATGCTTCTGAGCCTTACCTTGAAACCCTGGGTGAAGAACAGTGTGTATGCAGGCACAGAGTGCTTGGGAGCTCTAAATCAGCGCTGCCTAGAGACATGACCTTAGACTACTACTGCAGTTGAAGGAAATTGACTTCCCATAAGCAAACATTTACAAATTGTGAAATATTCAGGTATTAGATGAGGGCCTAGTGAGAAGCTCATAGCTTCCACATTTCATTTCCACACTGCACTAAAATCCAGGAGCAAGGAAATTACTTGAAAGATGCTTTAACCTGCATTCCCCTGGAGCTAGCACTCTGAGGGAAGGGCTCCACATGCTCCCTTAGCAGAACTCACTGTAAACTGCTGGAAACAGAGCCTTATTAAGATGGTGTGCTGTACTCCTGCAGTGGTGTTTCTAAGAAAATCCAGCCAAACAAGTCAAAAGCCATCTGGATGTACGAACATGAAATTCATAGACATGAACTGCTGTGACTGCAATTCTGAGAACAAGATCATTTCTGTGCTTGAATTCTTACATCTGGTTGTATATCCTGCAACAAAATTATGTCACTTAATGACTTTCTGATTTCAACAATTTTGTGTTTCTCTAAATTTCAGATTTGGGACAGCACTAAATAATGCATTTCATAAAAGTGATCCAGAGAGCTACAAGACAGCTCTAATACCCATAGGATAATCCGAATCAACTTCTTTTAATTACAGGAAACAAACTCTGCAGAGGATTCTGTGCAGAGTGATTGTACATCTGAAATGAAATTTCCTGCCTTAAGTGTCAGCTTTATTTCTTGCTTTATGTCAGAATCTGAAATATTTTCTAAGACTGTACCATGAGATTGGTTAGACCTTTTTTGAGTGAATTAAAAAGACAATCTAGGGAGCCACACATCCCTAACTGGGTCTGGAAGTCTCAAATGGATTGCTTGGATTTAAGTTACCAGATCAGCAGCTTAGTTTAGAGTGCCAGCTTAATTCAAATACATGTCCATGTTTTTCTTTATGGAAATCAGAACTGCTGATCCAGTTCCTCTGCAAATCTACTGCATAGCTTGCTTTTTCCATCTTTCATAATAATTGTCCAGTCAAAAGAACTGAAGAATCTGTGATTTAAACAAGGGCTAGTAGAGCTTGGATTATTAAAAAAAATTGCTGGTAGGTTAGGAAGAATTAATGTCTTTGCTTTTTGAAAGAAAGACTGAAACAGAGGAGAGAATGACTTTCTGAAGGTAACACAGCAATGGCAAAGAGGACTTTTGATTGGTAGTCCAGCATTTGGACCCTGTAAGGGGGTTGGAACTAGATGATTTTTAAGGTCTCTTGCAACACAACTCATTCTGAATCTATGGTGACACACCATGGACTGCCTGTCAAAGAGCAGCTGAATAAAGGACATCTTATTTTCCACATTTCTTAGAGGCAGAACTATAACACTGTCCTGGTTGCAATAGGATGTATCCAAATAGCCCAGAGACTCCGACTGCTCTCCACCTCCAGAGCACGATGCTCAGGAGACAAGGAGCCATGTGCTTAACCTAGTTTTGTAAGGATCTGAAGAGCACAGCAACCAGCCTTTCTGGGCAATTTGGACGAAACACGAATGTCTTTTAATCTAGTTCTATATTGCTGACAGAAGAATTACAGCAGGGAAAAGAGGAACTCAGGCATAATAACAGCACAGCCATGGCCAGTTGTAAGGTATTTCAAGTTATTTCTGAATTAGGTACTTTCAAGCACATTTAGTTTTGCCTGACTTGTCTGTTTCGTTGCACAAGTTCAATTTTCATTATAAAGTGATAATAAGCTTAAAATTGCTCCTTTTCTAATCCAAGTCAAAAGCTCACTTCTTTGAACTAGTCATGGTGGTGAAAACAGTTTAAAAGCTTGGAAATGTGAGCGGACTCTCAGCTGCTCTGGCCACATGCTGGATAATTTAATGTGTGACAGGAAGAAGAAATTTCATTCCTTTAAAAGAATGATTCTTTCACAATAGTTGTGGTCATTAAATTTATTAAAGAATTTACTATTAACAGTTATTTGGTGACTATGTAGGGATGTGCCTCTTAGACTGCAATCAATATGGGTGAAGCAAATATACAGATATAAAAGACACCAGGCTCACCACCGGATATATGGCAACAGTGGAACTTGTGACTACACTGTGAGGTGGTGTTGCCCAATAAGGCCTTTCTCACATGGAAAACTATCCAAACAAAATATTCTGTCTTTGTAGGGAGAAGACTGAAAGAGGACTATTTCCTTCAGATTAATGTAAGAATCAAAAATAATATATAAGACTGCATTAGGTGGTTGAAATATTTTGTATTGGAGCTCTTAGCTTGCAAAAATAGCGCCAGGAAATAATACAGTGATTTTTTTTGGTGTAATCTTCCAGTGAACAGACAAAAGCTTAAAACCATTGACAGCTTGAAATATGTTAGGTACATATATAACATGCTACTTTCTGCAAGGCAACCAGAACAAAAATATATTCTTTTTACAAGTAATCACCTTTGTTTTCCCAAAATGTATAAATCATATTCAGTTTGCTCTCAAGGCTTTAACATTTCCAAGCACGTCTCCAGAAAACCTCTGGAGATCTAATTATTCCAGGGTACCACAAAAAGAGACTTATTACTTATTTGAACTGCTAAAACTGATAGCTGCAATATGATGACTCTGTCCATGCTATTCTGTTTCAAAATAGTTTCTGTTCTCTGTAGCAAACACAGTTAGTTGGTTTTTTTGTTGTTGTTGTTTGTTTTTTTTTTTCTCAGACCCAAGTTCAATTACTTATGATGCCCTGGGCTGAAAGAATACCAGGTATGTACAATATCCAGAATTCTAAAATACTAGTAATATTAACTTTTGTTTAGAAAGAAAGTGTAAAGTTTAGAACTTAGATCAAGAGGGGAAATTATTTTGATTAACTTAGTTTAAATGTTGTGATTCTACCACCTTTACTGGAATGACTTTCTGCATAATTTTAAAGTCAGAAGCCTCCAATTCTGGATGGGAATCAGGTGTGTGGATTGCAGAACAACAGGTCATATCCTCTGGTGTATAGCAGTAGAGAATATTCTAGTAACAGCTGTATGCCCTCAACTCTCATCATTCCCTTCAGAGTGGCTTTTGAAAGCAAGTCCTGTCATAGCTGGATTTTTTTTTCCTGTTCCTACATGATTGCATTGTTAATCTGGGGACTGTTTGGCTTTTGAAGTTAAATAGCATAAGAAGAATCTAGATATTTACCATGTATAAAATAAGAGAAATTCTTAATTCTATGCAGCTTGGAGAAACTTGGAAAAATTTCCTCTGTTATTACCTTAAAAAAAAATTATGGCCTCTATACATCTTTTATACTTCCATAGTTCTGCCCCAGACTGACTCCATCATCATCATAAAATCTCTCTGCTATCTTTGAAATAGTTTGCATATTCATTTTCTGTCATGATCTGCAATGGCCCTTGACACAATAAAGTGGCTGCCCTTTTTGAGTGGTGTACATGTGCTTGCTGGGGACTGATGTATGGAATTCATGGTACAGATTCCATTCTCATAGTAAAATGTAGTTTATCATAAAGTAGGACACTGGATTCTCTTGACCTCAATCATCACAAATCAGGAGATGAACCACAGACCTGAATACAAACCAGGTGCTGCACATGAAGGAATAGAAAATACTCTGTTGTGGAGCAAGATAGTTTACACACTTACCTAGACCAAAATTTCTCCCTATAAATGGCATCTTAAGAAACAGTGGCTGGATTAGAGACCCATTCAGTAGAGAAGCAAAGGCATTAATTACAAAGACACAGAATCATAGAATGGTTTGGGTTGGAATGGGCGTCTTCAAGTCTTCAAGTCATCTTGTCTAACCTGCCTGCCAAGGCTGGGACATCCTCAGCTAGATTGGGTTGCTCAGAGCCAAATCCAATATAGCCTTGAAAGTTTCCAGGGATGGAGCATCCACCATGTTTGGGCAACTTGTTCCAGTGTTTCACCATCCTTTGTCAGAAAAAAAGATTTCTTATCTCTAGTATAAGTCTACCTTCTTTTAGTTTAGAACCACTACCCCTTATCCTATGACAACAGGCTCTTATGACAGGTTTGTTCCCATCTTTGTTATAAGCCCCCTTAAGTACTGAAAAGCTACAATCTCAGCTCAGAGTACATGCAATGTTTGAGGCAGTCTGGGATATGCTGCTATTCCTCTGCTGTTACTTCTGCTGATTACTAGTGAAACATCTTTTAAATATTAATGCTTAAAGAAGGTGCCAAGACCAGAAAAGTAAAATACGAATATACACCCCAAAAGTTCTTAAGTACCTTACATAAAATGTTGAAAAGGAATTAAGCAACCAAATGCAGCATTTTGGCTTCCAGACTACTAGAAATGTAGGTTAAACCAGAACCAAACTGTTTACATTTCAAACATCCCGAAGTTCCCCAAGGCTGTCAATGATAACACCAGCTTTCATAATAGGAGGATACAATCAACACAATATCCACGGAATTGTTGTGTTCAAATCAATATTTCACATGCCAACTTCCAAATCCTGCATGAACTGAAATTATCTGAGACATCTCAAATTGATCTACAGTACCAATGTACTTTCAGCCTTTGTAATTTGAAAGCCTGAGTGCCCTTTCTGATTTTTATCTCAATATTCCAGACACTCAGGAAATCTGTACCAAGGCAAAGAATTGAACCTCAGAGCAGCTCATTCAGCACTTTGACCATTGATATTTCCTGCCTCCCCAAATATGTAATTTTTTGAAAAGGCTTTTGAGAATGAGAGCTTATAACATTGTACAAGCACTACAATAGACTGATTTTATTTGTGGACTTTAAGGCAATGCAGCTATTGTCTCAAATCAGCATTTCTCAGGCAAAGTGGTTATATAAATATTTAGAGATAACAGTCAATGTTAAGAATGATGAAAAACATCTTCATATTATTCACAAGAGAGAGCTTTTATGCCTTGCCTAAGATCATCCTCCTCCCCAGGCTATTGAGCAGTAACCTGTTGACTGGGTACATACTTTAGTGCTGGCCTATCATATCACAGCAGCTGCACTTCAGAATGTTGCAATAAAAGACCTAAAAGAAATAGAATTGCATACTATATATTTACAAATATATCTTTAATTAATACTACCCAGAGAGGAGCTTTTCAAGGTGTATGTTTAGACCAAATGAATTATTTTAGGAACTTATTTCTCTGTCCTTAGAAACTTTTGAAAATAAAGGGAAACATTACCTTGGCTGATGTTTCAAACCAGCCCACGAAACCATTCTCTTTGCAGAACTGATCCATCTTGATGCCGTTGTTCATAAGAACATCTATTCCCTGGTCACATTTATTTGCTAATAGGACTGCTGGCACAGGTTTGCCATTTGGAAGAACCAACTTAGAGTCCAAATCCTCTTTCCATTTTGTCACTGCTTCAAACGTCGCAGGTCTTGTAACATCAAAGACAATAAATGCCCCCATAGCCTCTCTGTAATACACCCTGGTCATGTTTCCAAATCTTTCCTGTCCTGTAATGAAGAAAGTAGGAAAGAAAAAAAAAAGTTAGCTTGTAAAAATCAGTGCTTCCAGTCTAGGTCAGTATTTCATAGCAGGTTTTCTAAGATAACATTACTGAAGGCAGGATTTAATTTTAAAAGTCCCTGGGAAACTACTCCTTGCCTAAATAATTATAAGTACCATGCTAGAATAATTTGTATGAAAATGCAGGACAGTGTTGCATGAAAAAGAAATTTTCAAGCCAACACGCAAGGAAATTCAATGAAGTTCATTATAAGTGAATAAGTGTGATAAGTGAATAATAAGTGTATGGTCTTATTAGGCTACCAGATTTCTCTGTCTGTGGACAGTGCCAAGAGTCTTTGGGTCCATCATAGGACTTTCAACAACAGTCACAAAAAAATACAGGTACCAGATTGGAAACTCCTCGGTACCATGGTGTTTTGTCTAAAACATCTAACACAACCGAATTGCTCAAGTATAAAGAGGATCCTGCATATTCTCATGCAAATGATAATAACCAGCAGTACCGTAATATAGCTCTAGAGCCATACCAGGCATCAGTGTAATTACAAGTTTACTTTTATTGGCAAACTGAAACGCAGAGGTGGGGAAGGTGAATTTAAAGTTTTACAAACATGGAAAGTGCTCTAAGAAATATCAGAGCAGTAGCAATATGAAGAGCTGCATTTCTCCACTGAAAAGATCTGCAAGGAGAGTTTCATACCAGTTCTGTTCAGAAGCTTCATGGTTTTATTTGCTGAATTAAAAGTGCTTTCTGGGAAAGGACAGAATTATTTGTGAGTTAACAGTACATTAGTATATTCAAACATGGACGTTTGTAAATATCTTTCATTTTATATGATTAAAAGTATGAACAAATTAACACATGACATCAGGATGTGGTATGTTGATCAGCTGTAGATTTGTTAATACATCTGCTGTTTTCATGGGAACTCTGGAAAAATACATAACACACAGCTTTTCTTAAAAACAGAAAATAGATTTTCTACTAATGTCTGCAGCAGAGCTGTGATCCAAACAAGAATTATAAGCTCCTGAAACATTTCACAACAATAGGAGTTGTTAAGCAAAGCAACTCCTGTACATGCTTCCATAGCTGGGAAAAAGTGCTATGGAAATAGAAGCATTGAATGTAGACCTGTTTCTAGCCTTATTTTCTCCACGTGAGCAATTTGGAGTAGGTTAGGAAGACAAGAAGATTGGCAGTCTGCCTCTGACCCCAGGAAGGTTATCTATGGAGAATTTGTCTGATGGAAATTTTGCTGTCAAATGTAAGGGAGGGCTGAGAAGGGAAAAGTACCAATTGTTTGGCTTCTAGACCATGCACTTGCATTTAATGGAAGTAGCACTGAACCCATTTAGGGGGTCAACACCATCAGTTTGTGACGTTTGTCTTTGGTTTTAAGCACTGTGGCAGCAAGGGCACAGTCATTCACATGGTAGAGAAACCAAAGAAGAAGCCTGTCTTCTCTAAATTCATGTCAATTTTTTTATGTTAAAGAAACACAGTGTCCTATTGATAAAGCAAGATAGGAGTAGGTTATTTCTGGGAAAGAAGAGGTCATATTCAAAATTTCTTTTGTCTATATTTTTATTCAAATGTCTTATGATTTCTATCAGTGGGCTAATCAGATGAATGGCTAAGTCATGTGCTATTCAATAATCTCCTTGTTGAGAAATTCTTTTTTCATCTGCAAGAAGGTGCCTTCCACCAAAAGCCAAGGTCTGATTAGAAACATAGCAGTGAGGTAAGCAGCAACATATACAAATAGTTTTTGATGGATATTGTATTTCACTGATACTTTATACTTCTCATACAAAGTTCTTGAGATGCTTACTCTATAGGTGATATGAAAGCAGCTCAACTCAGGCCTCACACATATTTATTAGGACACAGATCATTGAGATTGGTGGTCACAGAACATTAATTAAATTATTCATTTGCAGCATGAAATCATTCACCATGAAGGAAGTTACTAAAAGAATAAAAGGCTCCTAAGTGGTGATCTTCTGCTTAGTAGTGGCTCACAAATTTCTGGCAAATTATATGACACTGATTCTTCCTCTGGCTTCCAGCGGCTTTTTCAGATACACAGGATTTTCACTGCACAGAAAAGCCAGTGTATTTGTAAAAGTAACATTTTCCAGGAAGATGGGGCTAACCAATTTCCATCACCAACCACTTCAAAGAAAGACAAAGAATGGAGCTACATGGTTAACTGTCTAAACTGGTTTTGAAGTGGTCTTTTTCTCCATCAGTTATAATTAATGTATCAATATACTTGACAGAAAGGCATTAGGCTGGTTTGAATGGAAAAAGAGGTGTTTTATAAATTAAAGTTTTAGTTTTATGACCTTTGCATAATGAATTTATTTAATTTAAATTGTGGAAAAAGTGATCTCAAGTATTTGTATTGAGCTTGGAGAATGAAATAATATATCTAAGGATGCAGAAGTACACTTTTTTCCACAGATTCTTGCTTATGTGAACAAAATCCTATATTAATAGATGAGGTTCCTAAAACCTTTTATTTTAGCAGAATTGCTTGTAATAATAGGCACTGCTTGATGTATTAAAGATGTCAGAATCTGGCCTTAGGTTTTCAGCAACACAATGTCTTAGGCAGGAAATAGGCTAGAAAACAGATAAACAGATCAACCATTAGGTATTCAGTAGTATCTTGTAGGCAGCCTTGAACATTAGAATCTGCTTTACTGCAAAGTGACAGGGGAAGATTGGTTTTGTTTTCCACTGGAAGGGTCAGAAGCTTGGGAAATATTTGATCTGGCCCACAGTATTTTACTGCATCACTTACAAGACCACTGGCATTTGGCATCAAGCCCCACAATTCCAAGGGCCTTTGCCCACTGAGATGGTGCTTTATGTTTGGATTATTGGCCCTAAATTAGATTAAAAAATTAACTGGGAGTACTGAAGGTTAGGATCCCTTTGTAGTTGGAGACTGAGCAGAAATGTCTAATTGTTAATTCAGATGAATCCTACTCTACTTGGAAGCAAACCCAGTGAGACCAAGGTGGTAAAGCAGCAAGATTCCTACTAAAGGGAAGCACTCCCTGTCTGAAGGGCAGCTGCCTGCACATTTATTCTAATCTCAGTGGCATCTCTGCAGCAGGCAAATCTATCAGTTCATGGGTTTAAAGCAACCAACAGCTCAACTTTTATAGCTTATAAAAATTTGCGTCAAATAGATTTGTACAGTAATCTAAAATTTTCACTAACCACTATCATCTCTAAAAAAGGTATAAAAAGTAATGATAAAGGGATGAAACTCAGATAATGTCCACAATCTTGACTACAGCATCTGAAATGTGGCACAAAAGTTTAAATTAGAAATTGATTGCAACTGCCCGATGCCGAGTTTTATGATGCATTCTACTTCTTGCCACTGTCCTAAGAAACAATGCTTTTGGGAACCACCTTGCTTTACAGACTGCCTTTAGCCAACACTGAAAAGCTGGAAACTGTGGAGAAGATTTAAACATCTTTTACCTTTCACTTCAAAATATATTTCAGAATATTCACACTTGAATTCAAATAATTGCTTTTATGGACTGAAGCTTAAGCAGCCCTTGAGCTGATGTTCACCACCCCAGAATGAGGAAAAGCTGGCTGTCAGCAGGATCTGGCCCACAGATTCCAGCACCAATCTCTACTGAAATAAAACCCTCACAGCAAGAGACTTATTTATGTTTGCAGAACAGTAATTTCAAGGTAACTTAGCCTAGAAATCACCATGACTATCTTATTTATTCATATGTGCTGCAATGCTTAGCAGCTGCCGAAAGCCTCAACTGCTGAGGACGTGCTGTGCCTGGCATTAGTGAACAGGTTTGCACTTACTCCCTCTGCAGCATAACAATCCTAAAAACTTTACAACTGCAGAGATACTCGTCTATATCTGTGGGAAGATTGCTGCTTCTGAAGGTGAAAGTGACCGGGAAAGGAAATGGAACTGTTCTTTCCCCAAAGCATTGGTCCAACTGTTTATGAGAACCAGACTTTTAAACACAAAGCAATATCTTGTTGATAACAATGAATAACCCAGCCCACTCAAATGCAGGAGTGATAAAGAGGATGCTGAGATGGCTGTGGAAAAGGAGCAGGGAGCAGGCTCTGATGTGCTGCTCTCTGCTCTCTGATGTTCAAAGCTTCTCCCTGCAGTAAATCTATGGCTAAAGCTGGTCTTCAGAGAAATCTTTGAGCTGTTTGGTCACAAAACACAGACAGCAGCACAGAGAGCAGCCTTGCAGAGAAGGGAATAGCAAATACACCCAGATCTGCTGTCTGCAACAGCTGTTTTCTCCAGAAGCCATGTGCCAGCCTGCATCTGCAGGGCCAACCCTATCCACGGTAACCTTGTGCAAAATATGATTCAGAGTTTCTTTAAAGCTTTCCTTCCAAGAATTTGTTAATGAATTTAAAGGATATGCACACAAAGCAGAAAAGATAAAGAAATAATGACAGAAATTGACAGAGGAGCAAGATTTAATGTTGTATGACCCAGCAGTAGAGGTGATGGCAAACTTTTAATAAGAACACCAAAATGAATAATTTGTGAAACAAAATGGAATTATTGTGAAGAAATTAAAGAAAAGGAGAATTTTATCATGTATATCTCCTCCCACACTCAATACTGAACATTCAGTCACCTCAAACTTAGGCACTTCATTGAATCAGACATAAGTTCATAGATTTTAATGACAGCATGTTGTTAAAACCACCAGAACATCATATAGCATTAAGGTTAATCCTACTATTCCTGCGTAACACCCATAGTTTCATAGGAAAACAGTATGTGTTAAAACCACTGTCTTAACGTGTGATGCAGAGCCTACATTATCCCTGAATTAATTTTTGTAATACTTAGTTATCCTTGTTTTTTGGCATTTGTCTCTCATCTAAATAAATGCAGTTTCAGAATTTATCTGTTAGATCTTATTATAGCTTTGTTTACAAAATTAAAAAAAACCACAGAAAAATATCTTACACAAATATTAACTACATTTAAAAAGATGGCACCAGATGAAACAAATTTACTTTTTCTTCTTATGTATGTAGGGGTAAACCAGGCCAAGCTTGGTCCTTCCAGAGCTGGAATGTGTCACTCCTCAAATGAAGTCACCATGCACATAAACCTTACTAATAATGTAGATAAGCTTGACACTAGTTTTACTCACAATATTTTAAAGACAATTATTTCTACATTGTTAAACTATTTACTACCTAAGAAAAGCAAGGAGGAGTACACATATGCTTGGTACTGTGTTCACTGCCTGTATAATGGAAAGGGGAGAGGATATAAGATCTAAAATAATACCTGGTATGCATATACGCATACATATACAAATATGTATTCATATATTATTACTGATATGAAATATTACCAATGTATTTGCAGAATTTTCTTCAATTCAAGGTGTCCTGCATGCTAAGCAAACATCCTTCAGCTTGGTCAGGGACTGAAAGTTTATTTCCTTACCCCAAAAGATAAGCCTGACTTGATAACAGAGAGTTCATCAAAAGAGAAAGGATGGTCTTAGACCAGAGATTTTATTTTCCTCCCTCTTCTCATTGCCTGTTTGCATTTTGCAAATGATTTTACAGGACCAGCCACAGCCAGGAGAAACCAATTCCATTCTTTCCATATTTTCAATCAGTTTTTCTTCTCTTTCATTTTTGAACCTCTTTTTCTCTCACCAGCCAGATGCCTCATGTGTGATAACTTTTATGCCTGCACCATGACCATCTAAATTCAGCACGTTGGTTTCAGAACTTGCTCTGTATGTACAGCCAGCTAAAGCTCCTTAAACAGAAGTCATTAAAGCTAAGACAGCAACTCTTTTTATTACCAACTACTGTCTTGACCTTCACAATGATGCTTTGAATTGGGCAATTCATACGAAATTTAGTGCTGTGCTGTAATTCTCTCTGTCATGTGTGATAACTCAGAAAGCATGCTAGTCATTCAGTACTACAACTAGGTGTAATTGCTTTTGCAGCCTGACTGAAAGCTACATCATATGATCTGCCAGCACATGATTAGTAGTGTAATAAATCTCTGAAACAAGGCATGCAAAATACATTCTTTAAGTACCTGATACATTCAGAATTTACTATTAAATGCTTTTTTCTCATGCAGAAACATTTTTCTGACAGTGTAAATATTTGTTGTTACAATCAGCCACTGGTGAACAGTAAAATAAATATTTACCACATTACTCTATCTTTTAATAAAGAAAACTGAGCACATATTTATTTAAAACCATAAAACCACAGGACTCCATTAGTGTGTGAAAAAGAGGAGTTTATACGTTTTACATAAAGCAGTGTTGTTGCATAAGTTTTAGTACCTCAGTGCCAAATTCAGAGCTCAGACATGAGACAGCTCAGTGCAGCAGAAAAGCACTCCCTCCACCGATAAGAATGTCAAGAATTTTTTCATTTCACCAGTTTTACCCGCTGTTGCTCCAGACTAGATCAATGGGCCCGAGTGGGCTCACAACTCAGGTCACAGGCTGGTACAGTTGCCTAACACTTGATATGATATTCACCTTTATTCCCTATTTAATGAAAGTAACTTCTTAATTTAATTGAGTTTTTAAATGTCTTCCTTTATGCTATAATCTGTTGTTTCAGTTGTATTTGATTCCTGCATTCACGAAATAAAAAATGATTACTTACAGCATGGGATATATGCCACCAAGGTAAACTTATTTTGTTGACAGAAACAAAAATGATTGATTTTCAGAAAGGGGGGTGGCAAAAAAAGTTGCCTGTTGAATTTGAAGCCAAGACAAAAATGTCTGAAGCATTGACAGCAACAATGTAAAATTCTGTGTGTTCTAATGGTGTAACCATGTGGGGATATCTGGACTTCTTTATCTCCTTGCAGAGGGTAAATCGTCTTTTGTTTTGCTTGATGTTGGAATAAGGGTATTTAAATATGAGTAATTATATTTTTAACAACCAGAATGATTGCCAAATAGAAACATTTCTCTTTCCAAAACACGTAAGAAGTTGCTTTCATTGGACTGAAGGATGGCAGGTATGAGAGAGAGGAAGAAGGAAGGTATTTTGATAAACTAACTTACATATATATTCTTTATTTTTTTAACCATAAAAGTAATTTTAAACATCTTATTGAATGCCTCATTTATTCCACCAAATGAAAAAGATTTAACAGGACATTCTTGTTATTCTTCCTCCTGTCACAGAGATCTGTTAATTCGAGGAGGCAAAACTGAACATTATCAGCTGCAGGGAAAACAACTGGGGCATTTGGAGAGAGGTGTCTGAGTCCCTTAATATGTCCAAGGGCTTGGCAGAAAAATCAGCTAGCAAGCTAGCACAGGCTCCACTCTGATTCCCTAGCTTCCCTAGTTTGGGAGTCTGCAGGTTTTAGGGAATCTCCAAAATGTCAAGCTGCCCTTAAAGTTTTCTCTCCTCAATCTGCTCTCCCTCACTGCACAGGCAGTGGTGGTTCCCAGCTTTCAGATCAGTACAAATGAACCAGGGTCTGTATTTTGTATTGTTTTTCAATAGATTATGGGGCAAAGGGTTCTCCTCTGTACTCACCCGCAATATCCCAGAGCTGCAGCCGTACCACAGTCTCAGCATCCCAGTTCAGCACCTTCAAAGCAAAGTCCACGCCGATGGTGGCCCGGTAGTGGGGGGAGAAGTTCTGGTGGACATAACGCTTGATGATGCTGGTTTTGCCCACTCCCAGGTCCCCAATCACCAGCAGCTTGTAGAGGTGCTCCTTCTGGTTGTGCTTCTGCATCTTTCCTGTGGCTGCGGCTGCTCCCTGCAAACTGATTGCATGCTCTGCCCGAGGAATCCTGCCAGCCTGAGGGGAAGAGAGGGGGTGAGGGACTGGGGAGGGAAGGAAGGAGAGCAGGGTAGGTGGAGGCTCTCTCCCTTCCTACGGAAGCAGGATCACCAGGTCCAGCAGGCAGCCCTGCTGGGAGATGAAGTAAGGACGAACTGGGGGAAGGAAGTCTCCCAGAAAGTTTTGTGCGTATGTGTGTAAAGGTCAGCACGAGGTGTGTCTCGGATTAGTCTGGCTGCTAAAGGCTTTGCAGGAAAATTCATGCAACAGTCCTGTACTCTGTTTGGCTCCGTGCTGAAAGGACAGTGTTTCTGTTGTGCACTAGTTTTACGCACAGTAAATCTTGAATCCCTGCCTTGGTGATAATATATCACCCTATGCTTGTTTCCAGATGTCTTTAAGATGCCAGTCACTGTAAAAAGTCCCCTGAAAACTCCCTTCAGAGGTTTCTTCAGAAGTTTCATTTTTGCACTAAAGTGGAAAAACTAAACCAGTGTGACTTCAGCTTTAGATGACATTTGGTTTTAATCTGTGTAATTAGGGTATATGCAGTTACATCACTAGAAGTGGCAGTTATAGCAATATACAGCAGCTCTACTTGTGTCCATACTAGGAGGACTGTGCAAATTTAATTACAGCAGATACATATTTTTAAATTTTGCTACCATAATTGTGATTGTCTCTCTATACCTATTATCATGCTCCCATCTGAATGCAGCATGCAGCTTGTGCTTTGTTTTTTTCATACAACTGGACTCTAAAATGCAAAAAATGCAGGTTTATCTCACTACTCCGATAATCAGAAGTTATGAAAGCATAACAACATTCGAGCATACAAATGCCAGTGTCTCAGCAGTCATTTGTTTTCCAAAACAAGTGACACCAAACTTGCAAACAACTGAACCCATTTGAGTAAATCATTCCACTGACATGACTGTCCCTTTGTTTTGTATGAAGAGCACAGTGAATTTTACCTAGGCAGCTTAGCTGGAAACCTCTGCCCATTACCTACAGGTGTTTGATTCTTTTAACAGCTTTGATAGCAAACCCGCAGAATTTTAATATTTTGTGCAACTTATCAGTGAATAATTTTTATATTTATTGAAGTTCTTGAAAATGAAAACATATTTTTTACTTATTGTAATATTATTTGATGGAGTTCTTATTCAAGTGTGGACTGAAATGGCATTAGAATTTTGTCATCTATCCAAAAAGCTGGATTTTAGTAGACAAAGAATCCAGAACATTCATATTATGCAATCTTTTATAATCGGTCTTTAAACTCGAATTCTAAGTTTGTGTTTGTGTTTGTATATATACATAAACACACAAAGTGGAAATAGGTAACTTGAGAGGAAGAATGCCTTATTTTCCTTGAACCTTTGTTTAATACGAGGATTTTTTTTCCAGTTAGATATATAGTCTTTCCAAAAACAAGCTGTCATTTGTATCCTGTTTGGAGAGAAATTTAAAGGGTTTTGCCTTGTTAGGTATGAACAACAATTTGTTAGACATGAACAACAACTTGGCAGGCAAACCAGTTTGATCAGTTAGTAAATTTGAATGATTCAAGCTTATTATTGTTATTACTGGTAGCATGTGTGCTATGTCAATTCTTGCCTTTGCAGCACCTCTGTTTCCTGAGAGGATCCAATACTTGAGTACTTCTAAGCATTCACCATCACTCTCTAAAGCTGAAGATTTTCCCTTTTAGAGCTTAAACAAAGAACAGGCTGAGAGGATTTAGCACTTTTGGAAATAAATAAATTGGTGCTTTGGTTAAGGTTCAAATTACATCTGGTGTTTCATCCTTCTTTGATGATGGTCTTTGCTCAGAGACCAGCACATGGAAGGTCTCTGAAAGCAGGTGTTTTGTAACTGGAGGTCTTAGGCTATTAGTAAGTGTAGTTAGAGGCTGGCCTGTACCCAGAAGCATGAGGCTTTATCTCTCTTCTAAAGTTTTTGTTAGAATTAGCTATAATAGCTCTGGATAATCGTGTTACTTGTTTAAATCTCCAATTCTTTTCTGAATGTGGTTAAATTCTTGGCTCCAGCAGCACCCTGGTACAATGAGCTCCTCACAGGCTCAATCAAGGTCACCCTGGGCTGGCAGTAGGGCTACCAGTGAGAGGTTCATGAGGTGTTCAGACATGGGGTGAGCATGTAGGAGGGATCCTTGCAGTTAGAGGGATGATTTGTTAAACTAAAGGCAAGTATGGACTGAAGCATCTTGCTGAGTGAAAGCTGTACCCAGATCTCCTAATTTCACAGTGAGCTGGCTTTTACATACACCATCTGCTAAAATGCTCCTGAAATGTCCTGCCTTGATCTACCTTTTTGGAGCTATGTGTCTGTACTGGTTAGGCCTCCTTGCCACCAAGAGGCACTGGAGCAGGGAGACGTGGACCTATCATTAATTTGCAGCCCTGCTGCAGCACTGCCATGGGAGAAGGCAAATAATTTGGGCTGGTTATGGCTCAGAGGATCACTGCAAGATTTGCTTGATGATGCCAGCTGATCCCTTCATGCACACAAACAGGTTACTGCACCTCAGCGATCTCCTGCAGGCAGAGGTGGCCAGGGAAGCGCACTGAGCCTGGAGATGATACAGTGAAATCTGTCTTGGCAGAGACCACAATTAAGGACAGGTAATATAAACCAAACCAGCTTGCATTTGCCACCCACAGGTAGGTGGTTAGCAGGGCTCAGCTGACACCAAGTAACTTGCCAGTCTGGGTGAACCAGATGTTGCCCCTGAGCCCTTACTCTGCTGCTGTCCAGGCAATAAGAACACAAAAGCATGCCAGCAATTTGTTGATATTTCTGTGTATATATTTCATTTGTCTGTGTTTTCTGTCATATATGTACATTTTAAACTTTATAAAATCATTGCAAAAAATAACTGAAATTCCATGTGACATTATGCATATCTATGCTGTTTTATTTTTGTATTTTCTGCCTATCCATTATTCTATTGTAATACCATACTAATATTAATTTGTCTATTAGAGTCTATTAAAATTCTATTTTAATTAGTAGAGTTGATGATAAATCTATACATCTCAGTTGTAAATAATAACATTTTTGAAAATTCCATCAAATTAAGGCATTACAGGCTGTATTGTTCTCTACATAAAAGAGAAACTCATTTTACAGTATTAATTTTCAGAAATTCCTCACTATTTCTCTGTCACTAGTAGAGACCTTTTTCTCTGAGAGAAGAGATAAAATTGAAGATATTGAAGATGCAATTACATTGACAAGAATCAGGGAAAGCATAACTGCACCCTGGATTCTACCACTTCTCCTTGTGTGCCATACACAGCAAAGGACATCGACCTTGAGCACCAGATTTGTTACCAAGATACTTTTTAAAAACAAGTGTTGTCTGAGATAATGAAACTACAAAGCAATAGTTTTTGTAAAAAAATGACATTCACAGAATCATGGGAGATGCTGAGTTGAAAGGGACACACAATGATAATCGAGTCCAGCTCCTGGTCCTGCACAGGACACCCCCAAGAGTCACACCATGTGCCTGAAAGCATTGTTGAAATTGTCACTTCTTGAACTCTCTCAGACTGGTGCTGTTGCCATTTCCCTGGTGTGCCTGTTCCAGTGCCAACCACCCTCTGGGGGAAGAACATTTTCCTAATATTTAGCCTCAACCTCCACTAACAGAGCTTCAGGCCATTCTCTTGGGTCCTGTCACTGGTTACAAGAGAGAAGAGATCAATGCCTGCTCCCCCTCTTTCCCTCAAAAGGAAGTTGCTGACTGCAGTGAGGTGTCACCAGTCTCTTCTCCAGGCTAACAGACCAAGTGACCTCAGCTTCCCCTCAAGGCCTTTCACCATCTTTGTTGCCCTCCTTTGGACAGTCTCTAACAGTTTTATATCTTTTCTTATATTTTTGTGACCAAAATTCAGATTATTAGAAATGCATGTATTCAAAGGATTTTCATCTAAAATGATGTAGGTTTTCACACCACAGCTATTAATGTTATATCTGGTAGCTCTGAAAGTCTTGAAAGGAGTGACCTACACCATCATATTGATATTGCCTAATATGACATATTGTATAAATATGACATATGTCATATGTATAAATAACAGCATAATTCGGAGACATGCTAATACACATCTCTCTGTGTGTATGCACATATATATATATATACACACACATATACATAAAAATCAATGTCATAGACTATAATTTTATATCCTACTTAAAAAAAAAATACAAAACATTGACATTATGCACAGAGTTTTTTGCCAGTTTGTATTGCAATTAATTCTGGGGTATGGAATGAATACAGAGTTGTTAGCTACACAGTTAAGAGCCCAGTGGTACATGAATCATTGCGCTAAAAGGGTGAGAGTTTGTGGCTCTCTCACAATTGCAACCCTTAGTCTGATGAAGGGTTATCATTCCCAGAGTCTGACTACTTATTTCATATTCCAACATAGCTTCCATGTCCATCAGCCCTCTGTGAACACAGACAATGCTCAGATGCAAATACATATTTCTACTCCAACAAGCTCAAAAATTACTAATAATTTGACATAATTCCCTCTCTCAAGGATAATTTTTTTAATATAGATCCATACAGCCTAATAAAATACAAGTTAAAGTCTATCCTTCAGAGCTTGCAGCAAAAAATCTTAGATGGACTGCAGTGCATTTTACACCAAGTGTATTTGAACAGTCACCTGGGAATACATGAACACAGTGCAACTCAAAAAGCAATAAGGCAAGGACCAGAATGTCTGCCAAGGGTAAAATCTAATAACAGGGGGGTCAGTAATACTCTGGGAAAAGTAAAATGGCTTGTCCCCGAGGCCAGACAGCAGTGAAGGCATCATACAGTATAGATTCAGTCTGAAATGTGCCAGTTCCAAATGAAATTTGTTGTACCTCAGATTCAATAAGCGAGGTGTAAGAGCACTCACTGAGGCTGCAGATGGAAGCATCACACTCATTGCAGGAATGCTACTATGGAGCTGGACAAAAGCCTGGACCAAACTGACAGTGCAGCAGGTTTAGGCCTCTCAGGTACTGAAGAGTATTTTTGTGATAAGAGTCAGCTACAGTGCTACACACAGGCATGTCTAAGATAGAATAGTTCTGATAATCAGTAACCTGCATTATGCCCCTCCCATGAGGGTCAATTTGAAACCCCCACAGGAGGAATTTAGACAATAGTCTACCCTCTCCTCCACAGAGACAATCTCCTTTAAGAACAGGGCTGAATCACATTTGTCCATTTGAAACTTTTGTCCAATTCACATAGATTTAAGTGTTGTTCTTGAAGACAATCACTAACATCATGTGCAGGGAAATTTGTATTCTGTATACTTTACAGATTCTTTAAGATCTCCATGAACCTTCTCTACTCCAGATGAACTGTCCCAGCTCTCTTCTCTCTCCTTTACGGTCCAAACTCTTAATCATCTTTGTATTCCTTTGCTGGACTCAGTTATCCTCATTTGTTTTACTGGGAAGCCCAGAATTGGACAGTGTTCTCTCTTTACCCACCCCCAGTGATTTCATCATAGGAGGCTATCTGTTTGGTAAGGCATGATATATCCTTCATAAACCTACACTGATTACTCCAAGTCACCTTCTTATCTTTCCTGTGTTTTGAAACTACTCCCCAGATTTACTCCACCACCTTTCCTGTGATCAAAATGATGCTTACCAGCCTGTAGTTCCATGGATTCTCCTTCTTTCTCTTTCTGAAGATACCAGGGGAGGAACCTGGGTGCTCCCACTTGGGCTGAATGTATATTAGTCCATTGGATCTATGTTTTGTGGGACCCTATGATTGAGAAAACAAGAAGAGGACCAATGGGATGCTGTTGGAATCTATGGAGTGGTGACATTTTTCTACTTAATCTGTCTCTCTGTCACTCTCTTTCTCTCCCTTCTTGTCTCTTTTTATACTTCTTTCTCTCTCTGCCTCACATTTACTGTTAAATAAAATTCATGCTATTCACTTCAGCATAGGGTCTCATTTGCACCTTAATTTGGACAGAGGCATCTCTCTAATAATTTTAATAATCAGACCTTACCAAAGCTCAGACAAGATTCATATATCTGTCTTCAGACACCTGTCACTTCCATGTATTTTACACATTTCTTTTTTATTTTTTAGTTTAGTCAGAAACTCCTTACTCATCCTTGCAGGGCTCCTGCTGCCTTTGCTTGATTTGCTGCATGTGGAGATGGACCATTCTTGAACTTGGAGGAGGTTATTCTTGAAAATCAATTGGATCTCCCTGAGGCCTCTTCAGTCCAGGGCCTTCCAGAGGATTTTCCCAAGCAGGATCAGGCTAAAGTCTATTCTCCTGAAATCAAGGCTTGAACTCTGACTTTTGCTTTTTTTCCTCTTCTCAGAATCCTGAATGCTACTCTCTCAGGGTTTCCAGCCAAAGCTGTCCCCAGTTATCACACATCTGTACAGTACTCGCTTGTTTGTAAGTATGTGATCCAGCAGAGCATCTTCCCTCATCAGCCAATTCATCTGTACAGGATGCTGTCACCAATACACTCCAGAAACCTCCCAAGACACAATAAAGGTGTTTATAAAGACAGTGCTGGGCTTGAGTTCCTTCCACATTTACTAGCTGTTATTTAGCCTGCTATCAGAGTCGTGCTTCAGGGCTCAGCAAGAAAGGCTCCTGCGTGCTGAGCACTGCTCCAACCCTGGATGGTGGCCAGGCCTGCTCCTGGAAGCCTTATCTCAGCAGGGAAGACAAACGAAAAATAGAGATATGGAGGAAAAGTAACACTTTGTGGATCTCAGTTCATCTGGTGAAGGGTTTCCAGACTGGGGTTTTTGTCAGTGTTCTCAACTGCAAGAAAATAAAAAAACCCCAGTCCTTTCTGTTTGCGTACACAGAATATATTCCTTATATATATATATTAAAGGAATGTCAGAGCAAGTTACAAAGCAGCTGAACCTTTGCATTTTTCTCAGATCTTCCCATTTTGTAGTTTTTTTATGAATATATTTAAAAATAAGAAAAAATCCTTACGTAAATCAGAAATACCAGGAAGGTTTCGTTTTCTCACATTTTTTGAACAATTTTGTCATGGCTTTAGCACTCTTTTCAAACAAAAAAAGAAAAACAACAACAATCAACCAAACATCCCCCCTCCAAAAAAAAAATAAAAAAGAAAAACAAACAAACAAACAAAAAAACCCAAACAACAACAACCCTACCTATTCTGGAAGTTATCTTAGCAGTTATCTTCTCCCAGCTATGATTTTTTTTTTACCTGATACATAACAGAAGAGGGCCATCACCTGTCCTGTGAGAGCCAGAATTTCTTTTCTTTGTGGAAGTTGGATTGCAGGGAAGGGTGCAAACAAATTAGAGGGTATACATGAGCTTTGACATACATGATCGTTCATGGGTTCAAGACAGCACACAAATTAACACTGAGGAAGGGAACTGTACTTGGAGACCTGTAGTTGAACTCTTAAGCCAGAGATTTTGTGGTAATTAACATTGCTTCTCTCTAGCAGCAGTGCAGCAAAACTCAATCCAACACCTATAGAAGGGGAAAGTAATTATATTTTAAAACATGCATCAACACTCTGACACCCACCTTCTTACAAGGGCCATGCTCTGTGTTAAATTATTCTACTTACCTATACCCACATACATCACAGTGCTTCAGCCAAGTTTTCTTGCAGCAGCAGGAAGGAAGTGGATGCCAGCTACTCAGCCTCCACCACCTCCTCATCCCTAGCCTTCAGGTGCTGCTTTTGGAGGAGACTTGTACTGCTTCATATCTGTTCCACTTCCATAGAGCATTAGGTTTTGCTTATTAAAGCATCTAGTCTTTTTGCCTGGAAGCTGCTGAAGAGGGTTTGTCCTTACCATCACCTCTTGTTGGCATTTAGAGGTTCCCATGTATGAAAAGCTGGACATAACCAGGCAATGTGTGCTCACTATGCAGAAAGCCAACCATGTCCTGGGCTGCGTGGTCGGCAGAACAAGGGAGGGGATTCTGTTTCTCTTCTCTGCCCTTGAGAGACTCCACCTGGAACACTGTGTCCAGTTCTGGAGTCCTCAACACAAGGATGATGTCTTGAAGTGAGCCCAGAGGAGGGGCTCAAAGATGGTTGGGGCCTGGAGCACCTCCTACAAAGACAGGCTGAGACAGCTGGGGTTGTTCTGCCTGGGGAGGAGAAGACTTTGGGGAAACTTTACTGCAACCTTCCAGTATTAAAGCGGCCTTATAAAAAAGAGGGAGAGGGGGTTTTTAATGGGTAGATAGTGATAGGACAAGAGTTTTAAATAAAAAAAAAAGTTATTTAGATTGGACATTCTTTCCTTTTAGAGTGGTGAGGCACATGCCTGTGTGTAGCACTGTAACTGACTCTCATCACACAAATACATCTTGTCCAGGGAAGTTGTGGATGTCCCATCCCTGGAAATGTTCACGGCCATGTTGGATGTGCAACCTGGGATAGAAAGTGGCATATATTCTTAAGGCGAGAGGGGAGGGAGTTGGATCTTAAAGGTCCCTACCATGCCAAACCACCGCATAGCTTGTTTAAATTTAGATTGTCTGGTTTTTTTAGGATGTCCCTTGCTTTACTTAGTTTAATCTTTGTTTCCTGGTCTGGGTGTCTCAATGTACTTCATGCAGATATACTGGGAACTTAATTTGCTGTCAACCCAGGTGCCATCAGCATCTGCCTTTCCCATAGCTCATCTCCTGTTATCCCCTCCTGGTTCTTCCGTACTCTGATGGTCCTATTCATTTTCCATTTGGAGAAGTTTTAATGCTGCTATTACAAACCTCTACAATTGTAAAGGATAAGTTTGAGCTCAAGTTTGCCAGCCTCTTTAATTAAAAAAAAGAAACAGAAAGTTATCCTTTCAATGTTACAGCTTAAAAATCAGCCCCCAACAATCAGGAAAATACAATCACCCTATTTCTACTTTCTACATAGAAAATAGATATGTTCTGTGAAAAGAACATTTCATTGTTTATATTTGATCATCCCACTGCTGAGTTTCATGTATTTGATTTGGCCTTTTAGTCTATTTGTTGTAATTGATTTTTTCCCCCCTCCCACAACTGAATACAGGTTTTTAAATTTCCTGCTGGAATTTAAACTTGTGCATATAATCCCAAGGTTAATAGAGGGTTTCAGAAAAGCAGGGAGAAATGTAACTGAGTGATGAAACTCAGCAGCCTTACTAACGTATGATATTTAGAAGGAAATCTTCATGAAAGCAAAATATAGTACAGACTACAGACTTAGTCACCCAAATGTCAAGCTTTTGGAGTATTCCTGTTTATGCCTAAACACCTACAGGGAGAAGTGAGAGAGTCCCAAAATAGGATCAAGAATTTAAGCAGGCTCCAGATTTTCCTGAACTGTGATGCAGAGATAGTTCTGGGAGCAAGAAGTGGCGCAGTCAGACCAAGAGCAAAGTACAGAGTCAAGTCAGGAGACAGTAGGTTTGGGCATCACTGTTCCCAGGTGAAGCAGAGGCCTCTCAGAGGTCATGGACTGTGTGCTTTCAGGAAGATTTGCCTTCTGAGATATTCAGTTTCCTTCAGTCATCAGTGCTAATGAGAAAAAAAACCCTAAGGAATCCCATTATATAGTCCAGACCAAAAATCCTACTTATTCCAGCAAAATGCTAAACAGAACAATAGAAGGGGCCATCATTTTATATTAGTGTTACAAGTGTTAAATAAGAGAGTAATAGAAAAGTTAATTAAATGAAGTTTTAAAAAATCCGCATACTGTATCCTTATGTATCCTTTGCTAAATGTAATTATAAGGGTTCTGTACTACAGTTAGTTAATGGTTTTGGGAAGTTTTTCCCACCTAATACAAAGAACATCAAGTTTGGAACTGCTGGGCATCTAAGAATATTCTGTTTTTCAAGATTCTGAAATCCTCCTAGGGCAAAGACATCCCTTTTAATATCTTTGGTGGTTATGACAGTACTTAAAATTTATTACTTGTCATATTGCTAAAGTGATATCAGCCCTTCTATACAGCCCTTAAAAGTATTCTTTATTTAATGAGGTAAATCAGAGGTCCCAAGGATCACTTCATGCATAAACATGCACAAATATCTTAAGGTGCAAATAGCAAAATGTGCTTGAAGATGAGTGAGCTAAACTATCAGCCTAGTGAAATGTTAGAGAGATGAAATGAAAGAGAGTTTAATTTAGCTTGTGCATCTCATGCTAAATAGCATCTGCTATATCACTGGATCAATCCAGCTGATCCAAATGAAACAATTAGGAATAATTGGCAGGAGTACGTGTCAGTGCCTTTCCTATTACAGACAGAAAAATTCTGCATATGCATATGGGGTATGCAGAAAGGCTTCAACCTCTCCTCCTCCTGCACCACTTGTCATTCAGAGGGAACTGATAAAAACTGATGCTCTGTTAATGTTCTGCACCTGACCACCTCCTAAAGTTGCAGGTTACTAACACCATTTTACTGCCATTAAATGCTTCCTACTTTTTTGGAAACCTAAACATACAGATACACATGCTCACATTGCTTCAGGCAACAGCACATCCAGAAGCCACAGCAACCAGCACAGAAATTTCAGCCTGCTTGAGCTGTAGTCTCCAATACCTTCTCCTCAGCACCTAAGATACTCTGGCTCTCAGTGAAACAGAGGCATTTCACTTAAAACATACTGTTCAGAAAGGGTAGTCAAGTATGTTGGATTATCTCATACTGCAGTCAAAGCTTTTATCTTTTGTTTGTTTATGACATGCTGCCCATATTGCCCAGGATAAGGAAAGGACTTATGTTTTCTTTTAAATATGCTTAGCCTCTCCCTCAAGATTTCAAATTCAAGGTCCAAATTGTAATCAACTTCTTTTGAAGTAACTTGATACATCTACATATGTAATGAATGGACTGCAGCAAGAAAAATGAGAGTCAGCCATTAATTGGTCTGGTTACAAGAGTGTTCACACCTACAGGCTTTTGGACCTCACTAACACATTTTATTTTACAACTCGAGTGCTCTTTTGCCCTTATGGTGCAAATGAGAGCATTAGTAAAGCTGTGTTGCCAGACACCCAGTGAGGATGGATCCCCTCTGCACAGCCTGAATCCCCCCAGCTGTCCCTGCCCCACTCCTGCAATGACCTGGAGTTCCCACGGCCACTAGCAGATTTGGGCAAACTCCCCCCACAACTTCCCTCCTCACCCACTGCTGCACCACAGTCCTGAGAGACCCTTGGCATCATATCGTGTTCTTCATGACGCTGTGGAGACCACACCAACCCAAAGTGAGACAGCTCCAGTGGTATCAGGCAGCTGTATCCCTGCAGGTTGTCTAGAGCAGAGTTAAGTAAGTCTCACTCATTCAGGTGAAAATCAGTTATGGCTTTGATGTTTTAACAGGATTTTTAACACATACCAGAAATGGCTTTTCTGAAGAAATTAATAATGTTTTCCCTAAAAGCAAATCAGGAAAAACTGAAAATTGAAAATCTTGGTAAAAGCTGCTCTTTTGTAGATTGAAACCACTGAGAAAATGCTTCCTTAGTCCATCTTCCTTGTTTTCTTCTAAAATAAGTAACACCTCTCCCTCAGCATTTGACACTTTTAAAATACAAAAATTGAGGAAAAGGTGCTTTTCAAAATTCTGCATTTAACATCCTTCGAAATGTTCTCTTAACGATACCTCCAGACTTACTTACAGCCTTGTTTTAATCACATCGCAATCAAAGTACTTTAGAAATATATCTTAGTATTTTTCAGAGGTCATAGGAAGTCTGATGTTAGCAGAAATTGAAAAAGTAGTCTAATGTTCTTAACTCCATATTAAAAGCTAGTTTTAAACCTTCATCAATGGACAAGAAAACAATGCATAAAGTGTAAGTCATAAAAAAAAAGGCAAGAAGCTATCAAGCTTTAATACTGTCCTGAGCTTGCCATTTTAATAAACTCGACTGGTGCACTGGTTTTCCTGTCTTCCCAAGACCCCTGGAACTTTAAACTTTAAAATTCAGTCCTAAATTCAGCATTTTGAACAAATCTAGAAAAAAAAAAAAATCCCTGCTGTTTCTTTAAATGAATTTTATCTACACTGCAAAGTTAGACTGACAGCTTTGGAACTTAAATGTCACCTTGTGTTTCAAGTTCTCAGGTCACAAAGCAAGGAGTCATGATGACCCTGCCAAGTCTCCTTCATAAACCAGCTGCAGGAATCTCTGAGCAATTCTAGGGTCAGAGTAGTTCTCAAACCAGAAAATCAATCCACTCCAGTGATGAAGACTCCACCACAGCTCTTAATAATTTTTAAGGATTTCAGCTTTTAAAGAGATGTATCTTATACTCTGTATGCACTAATTTTCAAAACACAAAACTTTTAATATCTCTGTTTGCTGGGCTGATGATAAGCTTTATTTCCCCTGAAGGTATTTATCAGTCATAACATTATCAATTAACCTTCCATGGAAAGTCAAATATATTAGGGCTTTACATGTTCACTACAAGATCTATCTGCCAACCCTATAATTATTCTCCTAAGTGATAGCATGTTTTGCATTTCAGCTAATGCATTGTTTGTAGGAAGAAGCCACATAAACAATCTACATCCACATACCAGCTCCATCAGGCTGACATTCCTCTGTGTAACTCTGGAATACAGAAAACAGGGACATTCACACACTGCAGTCAGCCAGAGGCAATAATCTGATGACAGTCACTGGGGGCAGTGACAGTGACAGACCACTCTGAGAACACTCCCATCTCCCTATTAGCACCGGTGCAGCTGCCACACAGAAGCAGTGACAGACAGATGAAGGAGTTGCCAAGAAAATAACACAGAATGTTATTCAAAACACATGTAGTTAACATGATACAACACATGGTGAATAGCAAGTGTTTTTGTATTTGTAGGGCCATGAGTGTCAGCAACAGCTTGGTGACAAGGAATCAATTTCCTAATGGCTGAAAGGCAGTAAAAAGAAACATCTACCTTTCATATTCTTATTCTCAAGCTAATCTCATGTACTACAGCTATTAAAAAAAAATCCAGGAACCTAGCTCCTCTCCCACCCCCCAACTCCCTGAGCTAAAACAATCCAGTGCAGAGTATGACCTATTTCAGAAGTCCTTGTTCCACTTCTGGCAAAACACAAGTTCTGAATTTCCACATCTGCACAGAACCACAGAACAAGCTGAGTTGGAAGGGACCCACAAGGTTCATTGAGTCCAGCTCCTGGCCCTTCACAGGACATGCCAAGAACCACACCATGTGCCTGAGAGCATTGTCTAAACATGTATTGAACTCCGTCAGGCTTGGGGCTGTGTCCACTGCCCTGGGAAGCCTGTTCCAGTGCTCAAGCACCCTCTGGGTGAAGAACCTTTTCCTGATATCCAACCTAAACCTCCCCTGACACAGCTTCAGGCCATTCCCTTGGGTCCTGCCACTGGTCACCAGAGCAGACATCAGTGCCTGCCTCTCCTCTTCCCCTCACAAGGAACTCGCAGACTGCAATTTCTGTCCTCAGTCTCCTTCAGGCTGAACAGACCAAGTGACCCAGCCACTCCTCATATGGCTTCTCCTCAAGGCCCCTCACCACCTTTGTGGCCCTCCTTTGGACACTCTCTAATGATTTAATGTCTTTGTTCTATTTTAGCACCCAAAACTGGCCCAGCACTCGAGGTGAGGCCACCCCAGTGTAGAGCAGAGTGGGACAATCCCCTCCCTTCCCAGCTGGAGATGCTGTGCCTGATGCACCCCAGGACCCCTCCTGGCTCCAAGGGCACTGCAGACTCCTGTTCAACATGAACCAGGCTTAATATTTTTGGGAGGGGATTGAAAAAGCCTTTCCCTGCCCCTCAACTTGAGCAAACTAGAATCCAGGATTTCTTGTGACATTCTGCTACTGAACTAAAAAGTGAGTTTTCCATTCTAAGTTAAATGGCATAGCTTGATTACAGAAAACTGTTCCATTTTTCTGCATTTTACGAATTTCCCTACACCTAGAAAAAACACCCATGAGATTGTATTTCACACAGAAAAATACCAAGTGACTTTGGTCACATTTTAATAGAAGGTTACTAAAGAAGTTAGCTTCTATGTATGAAACTCACACTCACCTTTACGCCATTTTTGTTTCCTCAGGTGAACAGCAAAGACCAGTGCTGCTCTAACAAAGCACTGTATTGCAGCTGAGAAACTGTTAATTCCAAGTGTTGCAATCCCTCCTCCCAACCCCATGTTTCTACTTTGTATATTTGAAAGAAACAGAGCAATAGATTAACAGAAAGGATTTAAACAGGATTACTGGGGAATTAGCAAATTTACTCAATGAATTGTTCTACATCCACAGCAAGGACTATTGCACTTCTGGACAACTTGTTTGATGCTGTTGTGATAATCTCAGCTTCACAAGGAAGATTTTACTAGCTCTTCTGCCCTCTCATCCTTCTTTCCCACCAGTTTCTGATGAAGTAAGAAGTTCTTGACAGGAAGCTCAAAACTCATAGACAGGTCACCAAAACAATCAACTTCTTCCACAAATACAAACTCCTATAGGAGTGGGGTGTTCTTTATTGAACTCTGAAATTATCAATAGTGAAACACAGCAATAAAATCCAGCACTAGAACATTTAGTAACAGCCTGAAACATAGAATTGATTTTTATTGTCATAAGGATTTGACATGCAGTTTTCACAGGACACTTAGAGCTTTAGAATTTTATTTTCATCAGCATAATTGCGCATTCCCGACCCAAAACACATGTATGTTCCAAATTGCAGTGACTTCCTGATTCCTGAGAAGTAAGGCACTACAGTGTCCCTTCAAAGCAGTTACAGACTATCACAGCAGACACTTCCCTCTGAGATCTGAAGGTCAAGATTGCCCATGGAAAAAAATGCAACTGGTAATTGAAGGCATATCCAATGATGAGTAGCTAATCACCACTGTTGCCAAAACAGCCCTTCTGGGTGATCTACTGTCAGACTTGAGAGGAAGCCTCCAGTGCACACTCTTCACCTTCTCACATATGGAAGCAGCTCTGTTGTTGAAAAATTCCTTAAAGCTGCCTTTTCAAGTGAGGGGACAGATTTTAACCAGAATCTTCAATCATCAGTGTGTTCTTATGGCTTATGGTAAGGCACTGGAAGAAGACATTTACATTATAACTTTGGAATAGGAGTTGCAGCCACTGCAATGCTTTCAATTGCACATTCATCAGTGCCACGGCGGATTCTGAAGTAGCCATCTTCTCCCCAGGAGGTGCCCCAGCTGTTCTTCACAATCCAGAATTTCTCACCACTTTCTGGGTCTTTACCATAGCCCACCAGTAAAACAGCATGATTGGTCAATTCAAAAGGATTTAAATCATCCTGCAGCCCAGTGTGATGGTAGATCCCCTCTTTATAAAGCATGAAATCATTATAAACCTCAAAGGCAACAGCCATTGGGCCATGCAGAACAAGCTCAAGCTTCATCAGGGCTTCATTGCAGCCTCCATAGAAACCACCAACATAGTGGTACTCAGACGTGTAGTAGTGGTAACAGCTGCGCTTGAAAAGGCACGGAGAGTCTTGGGCTGTGTAAGGGAAGCAGTCCTCTTCCACCACTCCAAAGTCTTGGACATACTTTCCACCAATGAGATATGGGAAGCCACCATCACAACCTTATTAAAAAAAAAAACCAAACAAAACAAAGTAAATCAAAAAAGTGCTTCTTCCTTTGGAAATTCTCTTATTTGAGGTGGGAGACTCTCCCACTTAAATCTTTCATAATTCTTTCCAATACAGATTTGTGTACATATTTGTATATTTCAGATACATACGTATTGAACATACTTCAGTGACCCAGATCATCCTAATACTCCAGTTAGCTATGGTCAGCTTTCTGAAACACTCAGGGAAAAAATTTACATCTGTGGGAGCTATATTGGGAACACTAACACTTGGACCTTTTCTCATCCTGACAATCCCTGTCAGAAAGAGCTCCTGACAATCCCTGTCAGAAAGAACAGCTAGTTACATGATCTGCCCTAACAAGGATACAGTCCTCTGGAAAGCTTTAGTCATTGCTTTTGCTCATTTCCCCCGCCCTCTGAATATACCACTGGGAGAATATTTAGTTCCATTTCCTCCATAGATAAGCATTGTAATCAGCTCCATTTTGAGCCCTACTCCTTAGATAATTCCCATCTCACAGGCAGATGTATGAAAAAGTTTTATAAAAAAAGTAACTTGATGCAGAAGGGATGGAAGTCTCCAAATTAGTCTCCTTCTCCAGCATTGTCATTACTTGAAAGGTGTCCATATAACCATCATCCTTACCCTGAGAGTACTGGCTGCAAGACACAACCTGCTGGGGACTGAAGACTGGTTTCTGAGTGTTGTTTGTGAGGATACGTATCCTTGCCTCCAGCATGCCCATGGAGGAAAACGCGTAACAGCTGCCACATGAGCCTGAGAAGGGGAGAAAAAGGAACCACAAGGAGCAGTCAGCAACATAAACAAGGCTAGTCACCTGCCATCAGGTACATCTATTTCTAAAGTCCACTGAAAACAGTTAAAACCTACCAGACAGTGATTAGAACTTGAACACCAATAGAGCAAAAACTTTAAATCTCCATTTAGCTTTCATGCATGCAATTCAAAACCCACTTCTAACAACTTCTCAGGAACACTGAGCTTATTTTCAAGAATAAGAGGCAAAGTACTGCTCCAGTGTTTTTCAGCAGTAGCACTTAAGAGCTATCCAATTACCCTATTCCTTCAGAATGAACCTTCAGGGACCACATTAGCAGGGCTGAGAAGGCTCTATCTATCCTTTATGGAGCACATATGCTATGGGGCAATGAGCTATTTGAAGTGAATGCTGACAATATTGTTCTTATTTCAACCTACCAATGGATTTAGTCCTGTAATTTCCAGTTGAAAAAATGTTCCACCTCTACAGCTACCTCTAAAATAACTGGCTTTTAAGAGAATAGTGGTATAAATAGCATGTTTAATATAATGGATTCATCCCCACTCTCTTTGCTTCCCAAGGGCATGTAATTGTACACTGGCTTTTCAGAAGCACCTTAATTTCCCTTCTGCTTCCTGGCAGACAGTTAAGACTTCTTACTTTTGCATCAAAATTTAGTATTGTTTCTAGCTTTAGGCCTCTGCACTGTCTAGGACCTTCCTTTCACTCATAAAAAGCCTCTGGAAATGGAATGACAAGCCTCACAGGAAGAACGATTACTTGGATGAGGTCCTATTTTATCTACTGATTGTCATCAAGGTGACTGATTTCCTTTTGTTTCCTGATGGTGGGAAAGTCAAATATTGCAGAGCTATGAAAATGTGGGAGCCTTGAGGAACAAAACAACATACTTTTTCTTGAACTGTGTAGGTGTATAAAAGCAGAGCTATTACAACAGCAAGACTTCATGAAATTGCACCTTCACTCAGCTAGATGCACCTCTGAAGAGAAGGGACAAAATCAGCCTGAACAGGAACACTTTTCCCAGCAGGGCAAAGTGAAGCAGTGAAAGATGCCTCCCACTCACTGTACAGTCGCAGCATCTGAGATGGGCCACATTGTAGAACACTTTGTTGCATTATGTGTGCAAAAACATGAAAAATACAATTCACTCAAACATTTCAGTCTGAAGTCTGCTGGATTGGCTGCTAAATGTCTTTTCTGTTGCCACAGTGGTATTTATAAAGTCCACAGAATGACCTCTTTTGTAGGTTTGTTTTTTTTCTATACCTGAAAGCTAAAATTCTAATTTGATGGAGCAGAATGCATGTTCCCCAGACATTTGACATACTCAGCATGGACCCTCAGATTACATAAAAAGTGTAGGAAGCTCTTTTATTGGAAACAACAGACTAGTTCTCATTTAGAGAAACTTTGAAGCAACACCACAGAGAAAGGGTATAGTCTGGAACTGAGTGTTCAATTGTTTGGAAGATAAAAGAGCCCTTGGGACATTCATAGTTCACACCAGGAGAAAGTACAGGACTCACACCTACACAGGACCATATAATTTCCTGTTGCCATCTTCCTGTGCTTCCACATAGATAGAAATTCCATAAGCTTTCCTGTACTGCTTCTGCTACCAGCTGGCAGAATTTGTCAGAATAACTAAATCATAAATGAGGGATTGGTGATTTAAGTCATCCCTTTCCCACCATGCTAATGTTATGCTTCTTTCCCCCAAAATCTGCCACCAGATAGCTACAGTAGATGCAAGTTTATGGTGGCGTAGAGAAGAGACACATTAACAGAGCTCACTCCTGGCCTCCATTATACAAACATATAATTTAGGCATCTCACACCACAGACCTATAAACACTCCCTACAGAATCAACACATACCAGCATAGCATCCTTTTAAGTTCTTACCAGTATTTTATATTTGTCATTGTCTGCAATTTTCATAGTGGCTAATATCTCCTCTTGCAACTACACAGTTAAGAAACACCTGAATTTATCAGGGTGATAAGACTTAAGGCAGTATAAACAATTTTTATGGGTTTCTTCATTAAAGCTCATGCTAATTTGCCATCAAACAAAATCAGGGAAAAAATTAAATGTACATCAGTCAGCATGCAGAAAACCATGGCTAAGATTGTTTGGACAAAACCTGACAGCTGTGTTTATGCAGGGTACTGTGGTAATAGGCTTCCACTCCAGCAAGTCAGTGCTGTCTGGACAAGCCAGTACCACCACCTATTTTGATACAGCATTGTTTGCCAGGACTCTACCTAGTTTGCACAGGTTATTCACAGTAAAGGTGCAACCTGTCAGCTGCAATACACTAGGCAAAACCTTCTGGTTAGCAGCAAATTACAATCTACATCAAAGGAGCTCTAGAACTTTGAATTCTTCATTTTTACCTTGATTCCGAACAGGGCTGACATAATTGACACCATTCACATTTCTCCAGTCCCAGGATTCTGGCAAGCTTGAAACTTTCTTGAGTAACTCAGGTGTTAGAGGTGCAGGCTTTGGCCTAAAGAGGAGAAAATACTTTTGAAAAACATATCACACTGTAGGCAAGGAAACAATTACGTAACACTCAGTTTTCATCTTTGGCTTCTACTAGTTGGACTTGCTTCACAGTATGCAATTTAAAATAATCTCCATCTAAACTGAGTGGGTGTCAATATGAAGAGATAAGCTTGAGCAGGATTCAAGACCTACTCAAATTGCTCCCTGAGGGAAATATATTATTAACTATCCACTGTTGAGGAATACATTCAGCACAGGTAGCTCAGTTCGCAAGCTGCAGTGCGAGCTTCAAAGAGCTCTGGGTGTCAAAATCCTTTTGTATAACAAAGGCAGCAGGGACCTGTGGCCCAGCCAGGTGACAGGACACTCAGAAAGGACCCCAGACTTTCCCATGCTTAAGGCTGGGGGTATAAAAGCCCGGCGGCTCCTTTCCTTGGAGTACGAACTGCTGTTTTGTTATTTAGTTACTGCAGCAAGATCAAATTATTTTAAAGATCTGGACATCTGAGACTCTGCTATTGGAACCCTGGCATCAAGCAGGTAAGGAATGCTGGTGTGACTGTGAGTGTGGGGTGTGGCTGCAAAGGGCCTTGGTCCCAGCTCAGGCGGTGCAAGTGTGACTGCCAGAGCAGCTCTGTCTGGGTGGTCCAATGGCAGAGTTTCCTTAACATCCATGAGCTGCTGAGGTCAAGGACTTTTGCACTTTTGCAATCTGAAGTGCTGAGGTAACTCTCAGAGATTATAGCAACACAGCTCTACAACAGTTATTTTACTGCAATTACAAAGTATGTAGAATATCTGACTGCAGAAACCATCTTGCCTTGGCAACATGCACTGTAATTACAGTTTCACTTCAGGCACAGGCATGGCTTACACTGACAAGTCACTAAGTGTAGTCCCACTTGCCCTGGAGACTTCTCTGGGGCAAGTTTTTACTGCGACTTTTGAAGAAGTATTAAATGTTACTTATCCTCATCTACCACCTGCAGCTAAGTGATGGTCCCATCAGCAAAACAACAGCTTCCTGCATTTAACTTTCATGTAGCATGATGCTTGTGCTCAGTGCCATTCACAAAAAACAGACTCTGGAGCCTGTTTTGAAAGCAGGAGAAGGCCAAACAGTACATCATGGTACTGCATGGGTGGAAGAGAGCTTCCAAATAGGTTACTGTATTTAAGAGTGACTTTATCTATACATCTGCATGTCATTCCCATGAAAATCAGCATTTTTATTGTATACAGTAGGACCTTCTTCAACAAACATACGATTGCCGCAGTTTGGAAAAGTAAGTAGTATTCCCACTCACAGAAATACCAAGAGCTAAAAAAGCAAAACTATGAAGATGCTAAGACAGCTATAAAGAAGGAAATCTTTAAACTCGAGTTCTCAAATTTTGTAGAGCATGATGTACCCATCCCCATTACCACTCTCAGCTAAGTGATCTGCAAGACCCTGAAGGCATTCTCAGAGCTACTTTCATGCTTCATGACTGAGACACTCTACTCCTGCTAGAGGACTCTTGTTGCAGGCATGGCAAATTATCAAAGTAACCAGGGAATTCCCTCAGAAATCTTTGATATTCATGTTTAGGAGCAGAGAGCAGTTCACAGCTTTTCAACTGCAAGAACTAGCAGAACCAAGATGAAGCACAAGCAGAAACTCCTGACTGCGGCAAGCAACTGATGAACAGACAGGACAGGGAGATGATAACTGAGACTGCACTGAGATGATAACTGCTTCCCTGTATATATGAGTTCAGCAATGAGTTACTGAGCAAGACTAAAAGGTAGGTGACTCTAATTGTCCCAACTTCTTGAGACAACAGATACTCAGAATAATCATTCAAATAAAAGTATGTTTGCACCCCATGAAAATGAATGGGAAGGTCTTGAAACTTGATTAAACATCTGAACTAAGCACAGCTAAGAGCCAGGACAAATACAAGTAGACTCTTGGCAGCAGTAGGGTTCGTTGCAGAAGAAAATGTCTTATTACCTTGAAGCTCTGGAATAGAGACCCCCAGCTCTTTTAGTTAGTTCTTCCAGGGCAAAATTCTCATACTCCTTGTATCTTGTCGCTCTCCATGACTTCTGGTGAGCATTGATAGCATTTACAAAGTCGAAGTTGTGCACATAACGTCTGTGGGAGAGTCTGCAAACAAAAGGAACCAAACAAGTAAAACAGTAAGAAAAGGACTGAGATTGAAACTAAAGGTATTCTCTAAACACAGTAGGTAACTCTAGAAGTGTCTTCTGGTAGGTACTGCTAAAGAAACATGGAATTACTGGATCAAGGCAAGGTTTCTGAAACTTGAGACAGACTAGATATAACCATTTTCCTCAGACAAGCCAGTTTTATAACAGGGCTTCATCACAGACTGAAGACACTGTGATGCAAAAGGCAAACCTTCCCCTGTTCTTCTGCATTCAGGTTTATTTCCAACATTATCACGGGCATTAACTTTGTCCTCACTACTGGAATTGGTTCTTACGATTTTAGCTAAACCTCAAGCACTGTTACAAAACATTTTATTCCAGCAGAAGGTCACTTATCTGTTGCTTACCTTCCCCCAGGCTTCTGGAGAGGTAGCTCGTTGATGCGAACATCGGATGGAGATGAAGAAATCTTGTGTCCTATGAAACAAGCCCAGTTGTGGCCAAGTACATCATGTACCCATCCTGGTAGGGTCTCATTGCAATAGCTGGTTACATTCTGGCCTTCCTTTTTGTACTGTAATGTAAAGAAGTTATGCTTGTGTTGAGCAGATGTATTTGTTAGCATAGCCACAGTTCCCCACCCACTCACAGCAGCTTCTTCCTGCCTGTGTTTCACAGGAAGTGGCCAAATACACTCCATAGGTTAAGAAGATGAAAGAAACTGCTATTTACCAAATAGCTGCAAAAGACAATTGGGTTGTATCTTGCATTTTTAGCAACAAAGTTAAGTATCAACTAACCTGTGTCAAATAATTTCGGTCCAACAGCTACTTTCTCAGCAAGATGTAAAAGACCTCTTAGTGGTCAACCTTCTCCTCAAGGCGCTGAGATTTCTTATGCCAAATATGGGACCAGTCAAGATAACTCTAGATTGCTACAGAAGTTTGAAAAACTAAGACTCAAAGAGACGGAGAATGGCAAGTTTGTCATCCAGTAACCTCACAGGAAGACATGCACTATTTCTGTTTTAAAATGTATGTACTATTTATGCCCTGTTATTGTTTCACAAGTCAAAACCAAAGATGAAACTTCCGGCCACATTTTTAGGTTTGAGCTGTGATGGCAAAGCATCAAGAAACAATTTCTTGACTATCAAGAAATGAGGAACTATCAAAATGAGACAGTGAGAAATTACGATCCTTTGCGAACAGCTCATTTTAAAATTGCAGCACAGACTGCTACTAAAGCCTCAGGTTCTGAGTCCTAATACTTCCTTATTCAGCCACACGAGTCTTCATTTCACCACTGAAGAGCAATAATGTAATATATTCAGCAAAATGTGTCTTCATACAACAGGTACCACTAATACTTAGCCCAGCTACATAAATTTTCTTAATTAATAATTCTCTGATAACAGAATGTCTCACCATGGGGGTGTGTGTGTCTCATGTCTTAAGGTGTTTTGTGTAAGGTTGTAGTGTTTTGTGTTACACTACAAAGGAACCTGAAAACCCCATGCAACAAAGGCTTTAACTTTACTCTTCTATTCACAAAAAAAAACAAACAAAAAAAACCCAAAAAAACCCCTTACACACAATTCAAGTTTTCTAGTCCAAGAAAACTTCATTAAATCTCATCCTATTTGAGCTGCACATCCTAGTGGGATTCTACAACTATGTTTCAACAAAATGTTTGCTCAGCTTCTTTACTGAAGAAGGTGGTGGCTTACAGTGATGGAAATGCTCCAAGATGGAAAAGATTAATTAAAGAGACTGGGAGGTTTGTGTCTATGTTGAGGTTTTTTGAGAAATCTGAAGTAGAACTTACAGTGAAATAATTAGGTTTATTGATCAGCAGAATAAAATTAAAGGTTAGTCCTCTGACTGTTTTGGAACAATGGGAATTTGCTTTGTCCCCAGCCTGGAGGATGCAGAGGCAACATACCTATACCCAGCAAGTGTGTTTGCTGGCTGGAGCAGGGTGGGGGCACTAGAAGGCTGAGCTTGTTCTACTCTTCCTATCTTACAGTGCAAGATTGTGCAATGTGGGAAATAACTACACTTGGCCAAATACCAAGGGCAAGGTCCAGAGATTACTTTTGAGACACACACTCTTCACAACAGCAGAACTAGAATGCAGATACTTCTAAAAGAAACAGGTAGGGAATTTACATCAAAGTTACTGTAAGATCACTTTTCTAGTTCTACATGACGAGGTATAAATTAATACTTGGTCTTTCCTATCTAAAAGCTGCCACAGATTAAAACACTACAGCTATTCTCAATAAGCATAGGCCTTAAATCTGAAAACCTGAAGATTATCAGAGGAACAGGCCTGCTTCCTGCAACAATCCTGCCTTGCAAAGTGTTATTCTGAATTAAAGCAAGTAACACAGATATGGGGCTTATCTTCATGGAAAAAAAGGCAATGTGTTATCTGCTAACTAACAAATTAAAACAACAAAAACAACAAAAAAGGTGTTTTTCTCCTAGAAATCCCTCTCCCTTTCCAGAGACAAAATTCATTGCTTTTTAAAGACATAGAGAGATAACCACAATAGCATTCACACCATTTGTGCAACTTATCTTTCGGAAAAATGAATGTAGCAAATTTCTTGCGCTCTTCTTTCAGTTCACGTGTATCAATAAAATTAGAAAGGAGGTGAAGGGACAGCCAGTAGCAATGCTTCAATATAAGTAAGTGATAAAAGCCAATTTCAGTCTGTGTAGAAGCCTAAAATTAGGCAATTCTAGTCCTTTGTAGCTACCTTTTTGTAGAGTGCCAGACTAAGTTACTACTGAAATTACTTTGAAAAGTGACCTGGATACTTTGAGACCATAACACATGAATGACATTTGGATAAAGGGAATTTCAACTCCAAATAACAATGTATCTAGGAAATGAAAATATACCCACATAAGGTCACAATTGCTTTCCCCTCCCTGACTTTTAACCAAGAACCACTGAGTAGACAAGTGCTAGACAAGCCTTTAAAAAAACCTCATCTGTGCCACAACAATGAAGACCACTGATTACCAGAAGGTACACAATAAAATCATTGCTAAAACAACTTTTCTAAGAAATGTAGCATTTTTTATTTCTGCTAGTGAAGGACTGACAGATGGGATCTAGGAAATTTGACTGTATCAGGTTTAGAGGACCAACTATGAGTACACCTGCCCAACTAACATCAAGTCATATGGCAGAGATACGGCACCATTGCACAAGCAACAGCTGACTCAGATGGATGTGACTTACAATGTCAGACTCAGCAGAAGCTGCCAGCACAGTACCCAAAATATCCACACAGCCCATCCCAGAACAGCATCCTTCATAGAGGATAACAGCCATACAGCTGTAATCACCAGCAACTGCTGGACAACTGCTTGCATGCATTTCTCTGCAGACTGTAAAGATGGTTTTCATTTTTGAGTTAAGATGACTGCAGCTGTGTCACATGATAATTTCATCAGCCGATGAAACCTGCACCATTAACTCCATCCAGTGACCTGACCAGTCTAGGAGAACTCCTTTAGAAAGGCACACAAACTATATTCATAGTTCCAATTCTGACCTTTGAAATAGAATTAAATTGTACTGTTTTCAAATGCATATTTTTCTCAATCCTGACAACTCATGTGGTTTTGCCCAATGCCAAAATTTAGCCAAGCCATACCAACATTAACCTTCACATAGCTAAACTTCAAAGCTTGCTGTTAGGTATCTGAACCCAGGTAAGCTTTTCACTGAAGTATAATTTTAATAACACCTTTCCTGTGTTGGTCATCATGACAATCTAATTGTATGTTCAATTCTAGTCCTAGTAAAAATCATAATTGTTTAAAGGTTTTTTAAAATCTTTAATCTCCCGAAGAGGAAACCAAGAAAGGATGGAGACCTCATTAGTCACAGCATTTTAATGAGAACTCAGCAGTGCCACATAGAGAGACAGACATCCCATCCTCTTTGAAATCTATTGTTCTCAATTTAAGCAATGCCTAGGCAAGAAGCCAACTTGAATTCCAGGAGGCAGGACTACCCTACACATTAAACCTGGTGGAGAGACTTATCTCTCAAGTTTACAAGTGTGCCTATGCATTTTACTATGGGAAGCACAGACTGAATGAGAACAGAGCTGCAGACTTGCAGTGCCCTACTACACAAAAATACAGCAGATAATGCTACCAGAAAATACTACTGCATCTTGCTACACAATATAAAATGCAAGCAAATATCAACTCCAGGTGGATTTTCTTTACTTTAGGAAACATTCCACAATTCTGAGTTTTGCGTTTTCAGATTTCCACTTTAGGAAAACAGCAGTTGCTCACTGCCAGTTAAGCGAGCCCAAATTAGACAGGTTAAAAGCTGACTTTCAATTGATTTGCAGGATGATTAAATAGCATTAGCAACTATAGCACTTCTACTTTAGTGACATGAAATAAAAGGTTTGGGGTTTTTTTCCATAACCTGAAAACTTAAAACGTCTGTCACTATTCTGGTTTCTTTCTGTTTGAACAAACAGAACAGCAGTCCTTGATTTTAACCAAATTTGGGATCATTAGGGAAGAAAGAAAAAGATGTCACCAAGTCTGAAAAAGATTAGTAACTTGAGTGGTGAAATATTCTAAAATCTATCTCTTTTTTTTCAATATGAAAAAAAAAAAAGCCAGACTTCTGGTATTTGCTAAAGAGCATCTCAGGAGTCTGAAGTAGAACCACTTTGCTTAAGGGACAAACAGTGAGAAACTTATGAGACTGTCTCATGTCTAAGTGGTAGCCTGAACAACAAATATATACCTCAAAGACATCAAGTAATTGAAACAAGTTGGCCTCAACTTTCCCTTCAGCCTCACTCTAGCTTTTTAAGTCATGCTGCTCCTATTTTTTTGCCATCCCTTGGGGGTAAAAAAAAAAAAAATCGCTAAAGCTTTATATATTGCATAACCCTAAAAAATCCTTGTATCACCCAGCAGAAGCACATGATCAAGCTTCTGCCAAAAGCAAGTACACTAACTTCACATCCAAGTTCAGTACACAGACATTTCAGAAGCACACATTAAACAACTTATTTTGTGCTAGAAGCAGAATGCAAGAATGCAGTAGGACACTGCATTTAATTTGGCAAACTTTCAATCTATGTACAACAATAGTTAGAAAAAAACACTGTTAAAGCATCTTTATTTCAGACACTAAAGTAAACTGAGGAAAAAATAGAATTGATAAGCTCACCCAATCCATTCCTCTGATATATAAAGTAATTTCCCCACAGGCCTCAAGTGAAAGAACAAATCCCTTGTAAAGGCAATAAGAACCTACAAAAGGTTCAGTGGGTGTCTGTTTAGTAATCCACAGGAACAAAAAGCTATTGAAAACTCATTGAAACATGCACAGCCAAACAGGCTGTGTTCATATCTACACAGTACAGTAGCTCTGATAAAGTCGACACTTAGACAAGCCCACAGCTTGTCAGTAATTAACAGCTTAATTCTTTAAAACTTGGAAAAATACACTGGAGGTTCAATTAGCAGAAGTGGCACTTCTACACCTGAAACTCACAAAGACTGTACTGGCTTAAACACTGCTCATTTTACCTGGCAAATCCTCCCTCTGCTCCATCTCAGACTTGTATTTCTATTTCATATGTAATGCAATATTCACTGGATTAAAAGTAAACAGATATGCACAGTTAAATATGTCACAAGGTCAAACAGTTTGTAAGGAACCACTTCCCCCCTCCAAGTGCCCACTAACAGTTGTGAAATTGGGAGTTTTGCAGATAGACACATTGCATATCGTTGCCCAATAACAGCAAGTAGCTGTCTGCAGCAAAAAATGCATTTAGTAAGTGCTGTGGTATTTCCTCATGATTCTGAGCAATAGACTTGCATCTTGGTAATCTGTTGCTCTTTTTACAGCAGCAAAATTATTAGATGATAACTGACCTGGGCTCTAATCCTCCCTATGGTGTTTAAGGCAAGAAGTCTGTAATTTAAATATGTCTCGCTCATGAATCCCCAGTTACTGAGCAATGACCCAAACAAGCTTGCTATTTCTTAATACTGAAGCCAACTTCAAAACTAAGAATTAATCCCTCAGCTTACAGAGGGCTGAGACACATTTAATGACCACAAAATGCAAGCTACTGTGTATGCTACTCCTCAGGTGTATATTTGACTTACTTTGTTTTGAGCAGCAAGATGAATCAGATGACCACCAGAAGCTCCTTTAAGCTTAAAGTATTCTGTAACAGTTTTGGTATGTTGTTTTAAGGGTATTTTTACAAATCAGTGCAACACATGAAATCAATGCAATACATGACATCAGTGCTTATGAATCACTTGACTTAGTGCTCATCTTCTGGGGATGTATTTCACAAGGTATGGAGAGCAGCAGCCTTCAATTACTTTCAGCTGTCTTCAAGTTGGCAACTAACAGATCCATTTATATACCAGAGCAGGCCACACTGTTTCTATGATTAAATTCCTCACACTCAGGAATTTGTTTGATAATCAGCAACTCTTTTACTGCCTAGCAAATTGGCTTGTAAAGCAACTCTGTATTTCAGTGTAAAATATCAGCCCAAAGTTTGCTAGTTCAACTCTATTCTCCTCAGATGAGCCCAACAATGACTGCTAAATTCTCCCTGCCAGAGATAAAACCAAGTTCATGGACATGCTCTGCTGTAGTGCTTGCTCACAGAGGCAGCAATTCCTGCCACTTTTGAGGCAGGCCCTCCCACTGCAGGTGAACTCAGAGGTGTCCCTGCCTTAGAAACTTCAGAATAATTCTGCTCAATTTGATTACCCTTCAGTGCCTGTGCAGTCTTTGCTGTATCACCTGCCAAACCTCTGAGGAATGCACATCACAGCAATATAATTTCACTATCTTACACAGATGAGAATGTCAATCAGGTGTTTCTCTCTCATACTTTGCTTCTGCTCAAGTACAAGACCTCGTCTTGTTTAAAAGATTGCATTCTTATTTCAAAAATTTCCAGTTATAAGAGTGCACTAGGTCTTGACAGTTCATTTTATTTATAGTGGCTCATATAATGCCACATTTCAGATTTGTGAAGAAAACAGTGTTAATGCAGGGATGCTTTAGTTTAGCAGAGCAGTGCTAACAGTACCAAGGCCTCATCTGCTCCTCACACAGCTCTGGCAGCAGATAGGCTGGGGGTGCATAAGAAATTGGGAAGGAACACAGCTGGGAAAAAGCTGACCCGAAGTGACCAAAGAGATATTCCATACCAAAAAGCATCCTGCATAGAAATAAAAGCTGAGGAAAGGAAAAAAGAGAGACATTCATAATCATGGCATCTGCCTTCTTATATAACAGTTGTGCACAATGAAGCCCTGCTTTCCTGGAAATTGCTGAACACCTGCTTATTATGGTGGCAAGTTAACCTGGTGGCAAGTAGTGAATGAATTCCTCATTTTGCTTTGCTTGCACACACACAGCTTTTGCTTTACCTATTAAAGGACCCTGATCGCATCCTACGAGTTTTTGCACTTCTATCCTTCCAATTCACTCCCGCAACGCACTGATGGCTGAGTGGTGCTTTGCTCTTTACTGGGGTAAACCTACAACAATGAGCATGTAAATAACTTCCGCAGTAGTTGTGCTTTCCCTTAGCATGATCCCAAATCAGCACAGATGGAAGCTGCAAGGATGCTGCAGTTAAACTGGAATTTTCTACATAATTTCTATTCAGTAAGGATGCCAGTTCTCCTGAAAGAGTGGATCACTCACTTTTGTAAACACCTGAAAACACTGAATTTAAAATAGTTGCTGTAAAATAAACCATCTACCATGTCTCCCAGAAAGACAATTTAGAGCGAAAGTTATTTCTTCACACTCCTCAGTACTAGCCAAAGTTCAGAGATTTTATGCCTGGACAAGGCCTGGATGTTTACTATTGACTCACAAGATCATGCTTCCTCAAACACCCAAAACCACATTCATTGTTCCTGCCCAGCGCTGCACTCACCAGCTGAGAAGGCCTGCTGCATAAAGTATCTGTCTTCAAGGTAGTAAAGCCATCCTGCCGAGATTACTTCAAACCACCCTTCAGATTCATCATGCTACTCATCAGGACAGAAGCAGAATACTCCTAACAAGTGTGTTCTCCTGTCTAATCCCTGCCTACCATCACTGTTTTCAGCTTGACCTGAAGGCATTAACAGGGACTGAAGAGAACAGTGTTACTCCAAAAGAATAATTAGAGGCAGCAGGAAGACTCCTTAGATATTAGAGTAATATTCTGAAATAAAATTTATAAACCCCAGAAATTTACAGATCCCAGAAATCCTCCATCAAGTAGGATAGATGGCTCTAAAGTGTCCATGCATTTGACAACATTTATAAGGAAAGATAAAAGCAATGGTATTTGCTATTTGACTTGGGTCCACAGAGCCAAAAAAAAAGAAAAAAAAAATCCAGGCTACAAGAAAAGTTAGTTTCATGAAGGCTTTCAATTGCTTTAAGCATGCCCAGAGGAGAAAGTAGTACCACTTTATAGTATAGTATTTTATTCAGATAATGGCCAGTGTGGAATATCTCTTCCCTCTCTCTGCTCCCTACCCAGCTGCTGATTGCTGTTTCCTTATGTTCAAAAACGAAAAGAAGAAATCCAAATCTTTTATCTGGTAATCCAGGCAAACCTTTGAGCCAAAGATAATCAAGTGTCCCAACTGACCCACTGTGGCACCCAGGGACTGAAGAGATGCCTAACAACAGCCAGGTTAACTCACCTTAAAAAATGCAAACCACTTGTAGTCATTTATCACAATTTCAAAGCCTTGATTGTAAATCAAAGTGAAGAAACCATAGTTGCCCAGACTATCCTGAGCCACATCTAGCTTCTGAAGATTGACAACCACCTTTTTCTCCACAGGCCCTAAAAGAAATAAACATTAGGGCATGATTACTGTATGGAAGAAGAAAATAATAGAAAAAAAATGTATAAAGGATTTTGTAACATTTATTCCTGAAGATGCTACAGTACACTCATTGAATACAGTCTTCTGCAAAAGGGCATTGAGACACTTCAGGACTTCCACTTACATGTCAGTGGGTCTACATGCTCATTTTTTCCACTGCTACACAGTATTTGCACATTTTATTAGCAGCAGCATTAAACAGTTGTGACTGGGAAACACCAGCTTATTGAAACACAATTTCCTGTAGAGATACAAAGGTGTTGGATGCTGTGTCATTTAGGCCCTGTGTCTCAATGACAACTCTTCCCCTACAACATCTGGGATGAGGCATCAACCATCCCACACTCCTTCACACCAACACTCCAACCCTACCACGCACCTCATCTCCAGTGCTAGCACTGCCACTTGTGTCCTCTGATCAAAAAGCAGATGACACAGAAAAATGCAAAGCATCTACTATTTTTAAAATGACATTGACATACAATCATTAAATAGTAAGTCCCCACTATTATTATCCCCTCGAAGGAAGTGGTATTTCCATCTTTCTGGATGCTGTCAGGCTTCCCTGACTGCCAGCCCTGACAGCCTGCCAGGGGGTGACAGGGGCTGCCCAGGTGTCACCAGCACTGCCATCTCTCCTGCTGGCAGCAGCCACGGCCGGGGCAGGCAGCGCCTGGCAGGAAGGCACCCGTGAGAGAGGGGCAGTGAGCCGGCAAGAGCCACGGGCCCATGCAGAGGCCTAGTCACGTCCTCATCGGAAAAAAACAAAAGAGAAACGAAGCCAGAAAAGTGGAACTGCAACAGCGCAGGAAGCGCCTCCCCGCCGCCCGTGCCGGCTCCGGGGGCTCCGGGCACGGAGCGGCCGCTCCCCCCGCCCGCTCCCGGGACACCTCTCGGAGCTGCCCGGGCCCGCCGCGCTCTCACCCGCCTGCGAGCAGTTGCCGTGGCGGCCGCCGGCCCGCCAGACGCGGAGCTCCCAGGAGCCCAGCAGGTCGGCGAAGGAGCAGTTTGCCGGCGTGTCGCCCAGCACGGCCGCGGGCAGCGCCGCCAGCAGCGCCAGCGCCAAGCCCCGCCATAGCGCCCAGCCCGCCATAGCGCCGCGCCCGCCGCCGCCGCGCCGCTCAAATGCGCCCGGCCGCCGCCGCCTCCCCGCCCCCGGGCCCGGGCCCGCCCCGGCAGGGCCTCCTGCCCACACGCTGTCCTTCCGAAGGTCGTCCTCTTCTGCCGAGCGGATACACCTCCCCAAAGGGCATCCTCCCCCTCAAAGGGCATCCCCTTCCCCAAAACCCATCTACCTCCCACAAAGGGATTCGCTTCCCCAAAACCCATCTACCTCCCACAAAGGGTATCCTCCTGCCCACCCCCCCTGCCCAACCCCGATCCTCGGCAAGTCCCCAACAGGGCTTGTTCCCGGTGTCACTGTAAGCCTACGTCTTGCTGCCCTGGAGGACGGGGCCTCGTGTTCGCCATGGGTTCAGCAGCACAAAGTGACTCAGAGTTTCCGCAGCAGCCGCGCATCACAGCCGGGACACCATGCGGCACGAACCCTGCTCGGGCTGTCACCCCAAAACCCGGCGCCACCTGTGAGAGCCTTGCACACATCAGCAGCTGACAAAAAGCAGAAAAACCCCATCCTGAAAGTAGAAGCTATGGTGACCTGCAAAATCTTGCTTGTCCAAGAAGCAGAGTGTTTGCAGGGGACGGATGCTGTTGGGGACAGAGATGTCACCGCCGGACTGTGAGGCCCTGGGTGCATGGCCGGGTGTGCAGGGAAGTGGCTCTTTTCCCTCTGTCTCTCCAAAAGCAAAATGTGCTCACTTTCACATTCCCAAAGATATATGTGCAATCAAGAAGGCTAAAAGACTTGCTAATGAGTAAATATACTCTCATTTAAAAAAGAGTTATATGAAAAATAACCCCTTTCTGGGGAACAATAAATGCATACAGTATGAAGATTTTGGCTATGAAAATGATGCACTAGCTTGGCTACGAATATAAATTTAAAATAAATGTTGTAAAACTGGTATTAATCTACACATAGATGCTCATCACAGATCTCAAAAATGTAGCTTTAAATAACTCAGGAGCTAAACTAGGTTAAAACTATAAGTATCCCGATCTATTTTTGTATTGATTTAAATCAGGAGATTAGGAATTGCATCAGTAAATTTAAACTGTTTTAAGTAATACATTATTTTAGTACCATCACTTTCTTTTTATGCCATCTTCCCAGCCTTTTGGGGAAGGATTAATTTGACATTTTGCTGCTGATTCTTGCAGTAACCAGCTGATAGATGCTCTTACTCATACCAGCAAAGAGATAAAAGCTCTTGTTTAAGACAGTGTTTTGAGGATTCTAAAGCACTGACTTAATTGGAGAAGCAGGGTCTCCTCTGTGTTCCAAACAAATGCTCTTTCTGTTCACTAAGATTCTGTTGTCCAGTAGTGCTATGTTTTTAAAAAAAAATAGTTCTAGGTTAGTTTTTTGCAAGGGTAGCTGGACATTGCATACAAGCTGGACATTTTGCTGGTCGTGCCATACAAGTGCATGCACCTTACTGTTCCTGATCAAGCCTGTCTAAACAGATGTGGCTATATCATCCTGTCTCCTTTCTTTGCCAATGACTTTTTTTTTTCTTCTGCCCCCCCCCCCCCCCCCCCCCCCTTTTCAGAGATCAACCCAAAAATTCCCAATGACCTAAGGAAAAAGCCTCTGTTACTGTTCTGGTTTTATGTGCAGGAGCTGCACATAACAAAAGGTCTGTGGTATCTCTATCTCATCCCCATGACACAGATTGGATGATCTTGCCTCTGTGCCTCTGCATTCTGCAGAGCTTTGAGTCTCAATTTTCAGTTTCAAATTGTAGCCAGTGCAGGCTGTCATTGCACAAAACCATATGGGTTTCTCTGTAATTGCCTTAGAGTAAGAATAGATTATAGATAATAGAGGTGTATTTTATGTAATGAGGTTGTCACTATGGTCACTGTGACCAGGCAGAGATGGCTCAGTCTGACCTGTTGAGTTCACTCCAGTTCTACTCTTCATCTGTAACTTATTTCACCTGTGTAAGGTAAAGGCACTCCCTGTGCCTTCTCTCCTACAGTAATTCTAATTACTTCCATGGGAAAAAAAGTCTTCCTTGCTCAAAAGCACTGACATATCCGGATTTGTCTGTGAAATACAGCCTTAAATTAGTTTCGCCCTGGGTATAAGATTCATCAGATGGGGCATCTGTGTTTGGTGGCAGACTTGTTCTTTGTTTGTCATGCTGTTAATGCTTTCTTGAAGTCAAAATTTTATCGCTTATAAGACCTCCCTAAAACTGTGTTTTATCAGTGTTTGATAAAGCTCCTGAGGAGAGTTAGATAAGCAATGACCAAGTCAATATGATGGTTTATTGTCCCCAATAAACCATCATATAATAAACCCCTCCCAAGTTGAGTCGTTGGTCTACTAACCTCCTGATAGCTATGGTATGCACTGGTCTTATTTGTGAGGTAATTGAAGTCACTGTCACAGGATGAGGGGAAAACCCTTCAAAAATAAACAGTGAAAATCTTCCCTCCAAAAGGTGAATAGCTTTCTGCTGGGTTAGAGTTGAATCAGTACAGCAAAGGATCCAGGGCTCCTTGCTCACAGCAATCAGCAGGAATTACATGGGGAAAAGGCAGATTTTCCTTGGGTGTCAACATGTAAGATGATGGGCTCACCACATGTTGAATGCTTGTAAACAGAATTTTGGCAAATAATGACAAATAAACCTTTTACTTAAAGACTCAGTCCTGGCCACTTTGGCTTATCACTGTCTGTACAAGCAGAAGTGGTGTGTGAGTGCATAGTGAAGTGCTGTGGGAAACGAACTGGCTGAAGAGAATCCAGGGAACAAAAGTCACAGGGGTGGTTGTTATTCAGTCGAGTCAGTTCCCCAGTCTGGAAGCTAACCATGACTTGGATGGTAATCAGCCATCCACTTCACAGGGGAAAACAAAGATTACATACCTGGAGTGGTTCACAGAAAGCTGATTTTAGGGTGAACAAAATTAAAGAAAAAAGATCCTTGTGCACAAGAGCTGCCCATCTATTTCAGTGACATCTGCCTAACAAAAAAATGATATATCCTTACAAACCCTGCTGGACTTTCATTGGTATGTCATCATCCCTACCCCTGATGAAACTATTAACACAGTATACTGGGAGTAATTTTAAAAATTCTGAGCCTAAACATAACGGAGGACTGCTTATTCCTTTTCTTGTTTTGGAAAGGTGTGATACTATGAGCATTTGCATGGTCCTGTGTAGGCTCTGAAATTAACTCCTTACTGAGACAGTCGTTGCTGTTCTCCAGGTGGCTTTGCAAGAGCAGTGTCCTGCTTATGTGCCTTTAGAAAGTGAAGAGCTGTACTCAAAGACTTATTTTTCAGAGCATTAATTAATATATGATCATTATCTCACTATAAAATTTGACCATTTTGTTTTACTGCAGAGTACTTGCACCGGCTTAGCACTATATTCTTCTGTGCATGATTGAACACATCCTGTTTACTTCGCAGTGAAATTGTTTCTGGCTGTTTCTGGGAGGCAGGTAGATAATATGTATTCATTTGTTACAACTATAAACTTACCACATTTTAAGGGAAGACGCTCTGCAGAACAAATCTAGTAGTTTCTAGCAACTATGTGAGATAATCTTGTGAACAGAATGAGTGTGGTATACATGTACAGCTTGATGTACAGCACTTTGTCTAGGGAATCTAAATTGACAACTGAAGTTTGCAGCTGTCTGGAAAAAAACCTGTTTTTTTTCAGAAAGTTGGTTTTGAAGGTTTTTCTGGGAATTCATTATTTATTTTGATGCAGGAATAAGCAATAAAACAAACAAAAGGAGTGTTAATTAATTATATTCACTTTTTCTTTTTAGAAACAACCATATATTTCCTCATATTCTCTTGGTGTTTTAAATTATTTTCTTCACTGGCTCTAGTGGGCAAAAATTTGCTTTCTAAAGTACTGCCACGATCCAAAGCCTAACTAAAAATAATCCTAGCAATAATAAATAGCATCAGGGTGGGATTTAAGCCCAGACTAAGCCTATGGTTTAATGATCTGGTCAGTTCTCTGACTGAGAGTATCACTCCTCTGAGGCACTGTAATATACTTGTCTGCAGTGCAGCATAGTGAGAGGCACAAGGAAAATGATGCAGCTTAATTGAAAACCCACAAAACAGATGGGAAAGAAAGGGAATAAGAGGGTAACTTAAATGCAGATCAATTCACCAAGTTGGGCTTTAGCACATCTTCAAACCAGTTGTGTTAGTCCACCTGGAAGACCATCCTGCTGAAACACAGAGCTGGGAATAGTTGTGTGTAGGGGAAAAGAGACTGTTCACTGCTGTTGCTGTGGAAGCACCCAAATTGTAGAAGGATGTCAGCAGAGTCTGGGTTTTTTTTCCACTACACACTACAAAGTTGAAAATCATAGTGGAATCCGATTCTGTAAGTCAAACATAACTATCACCTTTCAGCTAGTTTGCCTGGCTTTTGTCCACTGAGGACATTTATCTGCCAACTTTTTCTGAAAGATGACACACAGAGTACTTGTCTGCATAGCCTGTGTGTATATGTGTTTGTGTGGACAAATATAAGTGCTTTGTTCCTGGAAAAACATATTATAAATTAAATAATTTTTTTTCTTATTTAAAAACTTAGTAAATTTATTGAAATCTTTCTGGAAACTATTGCTTTGGTTATTGTAATGACTGTTAAAATAGCAGTCTTAATTCCATGTTGGTTAAGACACTATTGAAATATCTAGATAATGTTCCAATTGGGGAAGAGTAACAGGAAATGTCACTGTAATTAAAATCAACGTAAAAATACTATCTTCAAAACTGCCAGAAACTCAATAAGTAAGTTTAAATATAAAGAAACTTGACCTTAAAAATCTTCTTTCCTTTAGGTATTTAGAAGTGTAGAATATTACAGCATCAGGGAATCAAGAAGGTGGAAGATTTTGGAGTAGTCACTGGCAGAAAGATGTGAATGAACTGCTGAGAGTTCACAGACATCACCCCATAGCACATCATGCATGTACTGGAAGACATAAGCTGGTATTGAATAGATGGTGACCTCTTGGGGACTCCTCCAACCCTGTGGTTCACTGAAAGAAGAAGAGGATGAAGAAGACCAAAAAAATTTAAGTGACCTTCTCAGAGGTGCCTTATCTGAAAGAAATACCATTTTTCAGAAATATCTCATAAATGAACAGCTTTTCTGACTGAGTGCTTGGTACCTATAAGCATTTTTAATCTTCAAAGGGTAACGGATTTTATGAACCCGAAGTAATTGAATATCTACACATCCCATAGCAAAACACTATTGTTTCTACTGTTAGGAACTGGGAAAAAATAGAAGTTAAATTAATTTCATGTCCTGGAAGTTGATTTTACAATGTGTAGATCAGATGGGAAATTGAATTGCCACAAAAAGTAGAAATTCTGATAGCAATATAGCTGTATCATGTTGAAATAAAATAAGAAAATCCATTATACTTAGGATTTCCAGTTGACTTTCAAATAGGCAAACAATTAAAATGGTAACTCATTTCCCTTTCCTGGTGTGTGTTTGCAATTTGATGTTCAGCTTTAGCTGGTATAATTGCAGGCTGCCAATGCAAAAAACAGTCCTGTCTGCCTTTTCCTATCTCTTCCACCAGACCCAGCAGGTGCTTTTCTGGCATCAAAGCCAAAGACTGAGCAGTCACAGGCAAGCAAGGTGATCAGACCAAAAAACCCTAGCATGCTCTCACAGGAAAAAAAAAAGTAAAAAAAAAAAAAAAAAAAAAAAAAAAAAAAAAAAAAAAAAAAGTATTTTTCTATTGCATCAGATCACTGAACCCATGTCTAGATAATCCCTGAGCACAATGGAAAGCAGAAGCAGGAGGGGAATAGCAGAATTCCACTACCATAACAGTAGTTATGGAACTACCCTCCATAATAGGACTAATTAATTAATGATCTAGCCATTTCTCCCAGTCTTCTGGCAGGTTTTCTTATTCTGAGATTCAAGTCAGCACTTTGCTAAAATCGCTTATTTAGGTACATGCTTGTGCCTATTCCAGGCAGAAAGGTCATCCATCCACTGCACCCTTGAAGTGAGGTTCAAGTCCCATCTCTTGAGGGGTGCTCTGCTGTCCATTGCAAAGCCAGCCCAGTTTTGTGCCAAGGAGTTTGAGTGCTGTCTCAGTCGTGGCCATGCAAGGTGTGGTCACAGCACCCAGAAGGCTGACAGCGCTCGCTCTGCCCAGCGGGGCACCTGCACAAGTCAGGGACAAGGACATGCGCAGTGCTGCAAGGTGGGTGTACTCTGTGTACTTGGCAGGTGACAAGGTATTTCCGATGCACCACAGGCTGTTACTGCCCAGTAGGAGCTGGGGAGCTGCAGACAGTCAAATGTGATTATCAATTGCTAAAGTGCGACAAAACAAGGCAAGCTCCGGCTCAAAACCTCCCTATTCTCTGTTTATTGCTATGTATTGCTGCCTGTAGGCCATGAGAAACTTTCCAGGGCTGGATCAGGTATGCCTCTAGTTGAGGAAGGGTGAAAACCAAAAGATAATTGTGATCAGAAATGCTTAGCAGCCATCCTTTCTATTAATGCTATCTATAATGCAGCTGAAGTCCTGCCTGGTTTTGAAATAGGTCTGCAGGGGATTGACACATGTGCAACTGCCTGGTGTGACTTTGTGTTGTGACTGCCTAGTTAAATGCCAGTTAAACTATGGGTGTACCAAAGAACCCTGTGCATATCACAAGTACTTAGTATTGCTTTTCCCCACTGAGATTTGAAAACAAACACCGAATGTTTTTCTTTTCTTTTAACTTTTATTTATTCCCTTGTTATTCCAAGATGACTGAGGATTATACAATCAATGCTGTGTGATAAATAAAGTGTGTCAAGAGCTTGTCAGTTTGTAGCACTTTTTTCTGAAATGCTGGCGACCTAAAATATTCCAACTTTTGATGAGACCTGAGGTCTGGCAGGGAAGAAATGTAATGTCTTCTCCCAGAAAACTTTTTGTCATTGACTTCCTCTTTATCACCGACTTAATTTTCTAATTGTTTTTCACTCCTTTCTTACGAGGACACAAAAAAAAAAAAAAAAAAAAAAAAAAAAAAATCAAAAACCAAAGCAAAACTAAAAAACCAGTCTGTCTTCCACTCTTTCTCTTTCACCTTGTTTTACATATGAAATTCAAAAGCTTGTTATCTGAGAGTGTTCCTTAGCTCTTTTGAGACAGAGATGCAATCAGACTTCAATCCAAATTGCAGGTTTCACCAAAGTGCACTTTGCTTGTCTCCATTTACAGGGGAGAAAGGAGTCTATTATCAGCTCTGCCATTCACTCCTTGCATCCAGGCAATTACGAAATGCAGGACACAACATTGCTGGCTGTCACTGCACTGGAGGAGGTAACACCGAAGACAAGGACGTGTGTAACCTGAAACCAAATGACTACTGGCAGAGCAGCAGATGGGCACATACTGGCCAGGTCAAAATTCAGTTTGGAAATCAGAAAGCAGTTCCTAACCTGAAAGCTGTTGGGTTATCCTAAAGAAGGGGGGAAAACTTGGAGTACCCTGTTTTAGGAGGATTACAAGGAGACTTTTTGTCACAGCCCAGTCGGAGCTCAGTGACCCGGAGGCACATCTCCAGACTTTCAACTCTGCAAGTATATAAAATATGTGAAGAGCAAATAGCCTAATTTAGGCTCCTGTTTTGAATTACACTTTGAAAGAGTCTCTTTCTTTCTGTTCCCATTGTTTCCCAAACTGGGAACCTAAAGAATCAGGCTAACTTCTGCCACGGGGTTTAAAATTGCCTATTTTCTGAATGCTGTTAAACTAAGAAAATCAGAGTAGGCTGTTCATTTCTGTTATTCAAAAGCTGATTTTTTTTTCCTTTAAAGAGACCAATTTTCTGTTCAGGGAAAATCTTAACTGAGTTAGTGTTGGTTTTAATAGAATAAATTGAGTGTCAGAAGCTGCTGCTTCTGTTTTTAATCTGTAAAGCCTCTCAGTTGTCATGAGTCTATCTCATCTTTAAACATGAGATTTTTTTTGCTTCAAATACACTTGCAGGAAGCCATTCAGTGAATATTCATTCATCTCTCTTACAAAAAAAGGAAATGGTCCAATATTATCTAAATATCAACAAAAATGTTATGTCTGACACAGTTAAAAGAAATGTCCACCTATTTTGAGATGCCAGTCATCTTAATACATGCCAATGCTCTGAATTAGCACATCTGCATTGTATGGCTTGAGATAACAGGACTCAAAGGTGATTTGCTCTGAAGTCTTCATAAAAAAAAAAAATACAGCACATAAGCACATAAGAAACCTGTCTGTTAAAATCAACATGGTTGATTAGTCAGGGCAGGAGGAGGCAGGGATGGGGCAGAGGAGGCTCCAGCTCTCCAAAGTTGAGCCTATTTTCCAAATAGTGTCAGATGTGAGCCAGTTCAGGAGGTGGAAGTTGGTACTTTGTGAAAAGTGGGGGAAGTGCTGCAGACCCTCATTTATCCCTAGTGCAGCAGAGATGTGTTAATCTCCACAAAGCAGATGTACCACCCCCACTGAGATAGACCTCTGCTTACTTTTTATTCACTCTTTTAGAAAAAAATGCAGAAATTATGGATTTTAGATATAATTTTTTTCCAACAGTTGGAGTTACATGTCACAGCATAATTTTGAACCTTAAAAATTATAAAACTACCATCTCTGGGTTTTTTCCCTATTCTGCCTTGTGCATTTTTTTTTCCTTTTTGTTTGTTTGTTTGGTTTGGTTTGCGGATTTTTCTTCATATTGTTGTTCTAGTTTTCCACTTCTCATTTCTGTTTTGGTTCTCCTTATATTGCTCCCTCTTGCAAGCAATTTTTGCTTTATTGGAAGCAATATCAGGCCTATTACAGTGCTGCAGGGCTTGCATTAACTTTAGGATTGCTTCACACCACTTTGGGTAAGAAACTGAGGGACAGTTTCCCACTATGTCTTTGTTTGCACTCCCCATCTATTATCTCTAGTTATTGTCTTTGACAGGAACATCCACAAACACCTGAAGTTTATGTCCAAAAAGGAGACAGAGTCCTGCAACTTTATTTAAATAAAGGGAAAAATTCCCCTGGGGCACACATCTGTGGGGTTTTCTCTCTCGAGGTTCCGAGGGCCACAGCCTCCTTTTATCCCAAACTCCCTACTGCATGTTGCCCTCTTTGTTTCCCTATTGCTGAGGTGCTTGGAGGGTACAGCCTTCCCGAACTGCCTACCACATACTCCCCCCTTGAACCTACTACTTTACGCCAAAGTTTAGAAGGTCAGGATTGTGCAGTCCCACTTTGTTGTTTCAGATCCAAGCTTTCGGGGCTCTGTAATGAACCTGCTGCCCAAAGCCAGTAGAGACATTAAGACCCATTTTGAAGATGTTAACACCCATACTTTCACCCATCAATTTATAAAGACATTGGCTTATCTCTCCTCTTATCCAACACAGGGATACAGAGCTCAAAGGTTAGAAGTTGTCACTTGATTTTGTTTTTGTACTGGACCGCCCGCAACAGAGTCTAACAACTAACTCCTAGGTACTGTAGCACTATAAACAATGGATTTTTTAATGTGTTTTTTAAAATTGATAACATGTAAATTTTAAAATTACAAAACAGGAAAAGGAGGTTTCTGTAAGAGTGAAAATCCATAACTTTTCCGGCTTTTAGCCCTGCAGACTTGATGGTTTTCATAGCGATAATGTTCTTGTGTTGATCCACATTCAGTAGAGATGCCTTCAGAAGGCATCCCATACTAGAAACTCCCAGTGGCCTCTGGAGACATGTGCAGTGATGATCTCATAGAGAATTTACATTTATTTGCACTTGCCTTATTTTCTAAAACAGCAATGTTGAGATGGGAGAAGAGGGATAAGGCGTGAAGCATTGAGCCACACTCTAGTACAGTATTTTTGCATTTGACTTCCATTTTACATGAGTGTAAAGAGATTCATGAAGATGCAATCTGGAGCAGAGTCTGGCCCATCTGTTTAAGAGAGAGTATAAATCCATCTTTTCACTCTGCCCCACAGTACACATGCAAGAATACTTGCATGAAAAGTTAAAAAATGCAGAATACATTAACACAATCCTGAAATACTTCCCACTACAGAAACCTCTGAAAGGCACTGGCAAGGACATCTTTTTGGCTTGCATCAAATATGACTCGATTCATAGTTATCCCAAATGATGATGATTTCAGTATGGTGATTCCAAGGCCATGACTGATTTTAGTGCATGAGTATGGTGATTCCCTTTCTGAACACAGACACCGTTTAACAAAACATAGGGATTTTTGTTGTGATGAAACCAAATCTTGCTTAAATGATACAGACCTCATTTCTGGTTTTGTGATATGTGCATTATGATTTCCTGGTCACTAAAGCAGTAAGAAATCAGACATGCTCTCCAGGTAGTCCACAACTTTGCTGAAAACTCTACTCACAGAAAATGAAAACAACTTTCATTGTGTGCTGAATGCCTCTTGAAAGGGCACTTTCAGATTTTAACGTTATTTGGAATAATTTGAAATTAATGTAACACTTCTCCATTCAAGAGAGAAAATCTCTTGTCTCCTCAAATTTGCACAGTAGTCCTTGAGCACTTCCTCAAGACAGTATCAACATCTCTTCAAGGAGGTACCAACAAAGCAATGCTTCCAAAATAGCACCAATACTCATTGTGCCAGAGCTCTAGGACTTGCAGCCAGAGGTGTCCCCATCTTGAAGTTCTGCTCAACAGCAGCCTCAAGCCAGAACAGGGGACATGCACGGAGGACACGGGGCTTGCAATCACCCTGCTCAGCTCTGCAGCAAATGAAGGATTTGTCTCTGCTCCCATGATCTTACTGCAGTTATCTAATCTTGCTTTTAAACAAGATTTATCTCATTTATCAGCACAGCACAAATGCAGGAATGGGCCAACCTTTTCCAGACAAGATAGAAAAGTTGAATGTCCCCAGAAGATGACCAGGCTACCTGATGGTCCTGATTCAAGGCGATGGCTAGTTCACATCCAAACAGTGTAATTTCTCACTTAAATTAACATAATGCCTGAGAAGGTGTATTTCAGAAACAGCTATTTGAAACTTTGTTTGGGTTTTCCTCACTGAGTTTTGCACTGCTTTGATGCCAGTTTTTGGATAAGATAATTTTAAAGAAATGTCAAGCTCTGCTCAGGAGTTATGTGTATACAAGGAAGCACTTGATTGCTAAACATATTTATATTCACCACCTCAGAGCGATACTTGCATTCTCGTTTGCATAAGGATGCATCCATGCCTCTTGCAGTTGTGGCCCAAAGTCCTTGCTGTGTGTGGGAGGAGTGAGTTTCTGTAGCAAGGAAGCAAGGAGAGAGGTTGTGTTATCTCCTGCAAACTTCTGCTGAAACAACCAGCAGCTTCTAAAGGTTGTTACCACTTGGACTAAGTTAACTTCTCTTTGCTCTCTCTTCCTTCCCAAATGTATCAGACAAAATAAATCTTAGGAGAGATTTCTCTGCTTTCTGCTTGAATACTGTGGTCTCCTCAGCATTCTTCAGGTAGAGATTAAAATCTGACAATAGGTTCCTGCAGGAGCAGGAGGCCATGTCCATGCACAGGGAAGTTTGTCTTTCTGAGCCACAGCATGGACAGGGAGATTGCAGGCTTTGATGGACAGCACTTGGGGATTTCTCTTCTATTCCCTTGAAAAATATATCAAAAATATGTCCAAAATATGTAGGATCATGGAACAGTTCAAAGTGGGAAGGGCTTTGTGCATCTCCACTCCCAACGACCTGGCCAAAGAAAAATCATCTCCGAATGTCAGGTTGCTCAGGGCTTTAAGAAGTTGGGTCTTAAAAACCTGCAAGGGCAGGGTGTTCAGAAACTCTAGGCCCCTGTCCCACTGCCTGACTGTCCTCTTGGTGAAAAAAATCTGTTCCTAATATCCAGTCAATATTGTCTGTCATTCTCCCACCATGCACTTGTATGGGGACCTTGGGTCTGTTTTCATGAGGACACCGCAGGGAAAACTTTGCCCAATACCTTTCTGCAATGCTGTAAGGGGCAATGAAACCATTCTACTTAACCCCCTGCAAAGGCATGGGGCATATGATTCCTGCCTGATTTAGCACTGCAGTGATCTCTTTACCCTATATCCATGGGACAGAGACAGATTGAATGCAGAAAGAGACTGTAGGAAGGCCTGTGAGTTTCAAGCAGTCCTGAAATTGTCTGAGGATATGGAAAAGCAATCAGGTCTCTTTCATCCTGTGGACAGGACAGTGCTTTCTCCAGAGCTGGGAATGGAAACAGCAGATGCCTGAACTTCCAGAAAAGTGTCCATCTGGCCCCTGAGGCACAGCTCTCTGGAAGTTTTCTGGTGGGTCCTGTCAGGCTAGGGGGATTACCCTGTGTGTGATGCCTTGTTTGGTCTGGGGTTTTGGGTGGAGGGGACATTGTAAGTTCTGTACTGCAAGGATTTTTCCCTGTGACAGAGTGCAGCTTTGTGTGGATAAGAACAGAAGGGTTAAACCTCCATGTAATACAGTTGTAAAGCAAAGAAAGAAACCCCAGCTGGGAGGTTTGTACTGAGATTAGCAGTGTTGATGCAGCAGTTTTGCAAACCCTCAGCTTGGGTGATATTTCAGCTACAAGGCTGTCCTCCCCCATTTCCCAGGACAGAAAAAGTGCAGTCCCAGCTTCAGGATCTCCAAAGACTCTTTTATAGTGGAAGGCAGTGAATCTGGCTGTGTACTTCATTTTTACAAAAATAAATGATACTTCCGTCCAATGCAGTGCCACATCAAGTGATTTTATCTCTTCTTTGCTTCAATAAGCCCAAAGGAATCAGCCTTCTCTTTCCGTGTGAAGTTCATTGTTCTCATGCTCATTCTTATTTTGCTACTTGTTTTTCTACCTCCAGAGTTTGTCTGCCTCTCTCACTTAGATCCTCTTCTCTTCCAGGCAATCACAGACTGCAAAGAGCCTTCATTGTTGAGTGTGCAATGAAAGCAAGTGCTACTGCAAACTGGAGGTTAGCATAGGTACCCAAAAATATGGTTTGTGCTTGTGTGTGATGTATTAGAGCATTTAAACAATCAGGATTACTTTTACAATTCTATGATTGCTCCTTGCCTAGTTGGAAGTATTTGTTAATCATTGGCATTAAAAGCTAAAGTCCGTGAAACCCAGCATGTGCCTTCATTTTAGGAAGACCATAAGGAAATTTTTTAGCCAAATGGACACATACTTAGTGAGCAAGATCTTGTCTAGAAAAACATGCATATTGCAAATTAAGGGCTTTCTCATGACTAATTTTGCAATATATTTATTTTTGTTCTCCAGGATGCCATTCACTTCAGTGTTTCCACTACACTTATTTTGCAGTTGCTAGCTTTGGCCTGAGTTTTGTTTTTAAGAAAGCATGAAATAAACAAAATCAGAAGACATGTATGTGTGTTATCAACACTAGATCAACTTCTTCTTTATCAGTCGTCTATGGTTTTGCTGGCTACTAGCTTACAGTTGAGGCTTTGGGGTGGTGATTAGGTTGCATCCTCTGCCTAGAGTGCCCATGCAGAGAGCTCACTACGTGTCCAGGACAGAGTCACCAGAGTCCAGGTCAGACTGGTTTCATTATGCACAAAATGAAGAAAAACAGGAAATTCCATAAGTGCAGAACAAGAAAGACCAGTATTTTGTTTTTAGACATAGCCCTCAAAGAAGTTTGAAGATTGATTATTAATATCTTGTCAGAATCTGGATGCCGCAGGCAAACTGATATGCCCAGATATCTTGTTACATAGAGACATTTGGGACAAATAACAGGTGGGAGAAGAAAGGAAGAAGATGTAACTTAGGGCTCTGATGAATGTCACTGGGATTACTGTTGCTGTTTGAGCTGAGCTGGCAGAGCAGACATGTATGATACACATGTCCAGCACACACACAGCACAGGCTGGCTCCACCACAGCCCGGCATATGAGCTCAGGCTGAGGCTGGAGGGGAAGTGTTGGGTTACCCAGGACAGAAGGTTTGACACAAGCAACAAGGAAAGTGTAGTGCTCAGATAATCCAACTGCATATTAAAACTTGCAGCTCAAGGAACGCCCTGAAGCTTTCAGAGATGTGAACCCAAACATGTTTCCATGGATTTAATGTTTAATATAATGGCCCTTCTCAAGAAAGAAGTGCATATGAGAGATTTGTTTCCCTAAAAATGCTATGCATTTTTTTTTCTCCTTAAAATATTGCATAGCACTGAAATGCTGAAGTGGTACCGAATGAAAGTTGATATCTGAATTTCCAGGCACATTGCTAAGCAGCCTTTGCTGCACACTGATATTTATGTGAGCAGAGAATTCCCCATGGGTCTGTCCGAAGAGTTGCTCTCCTGGGCTGAGCCCTCCTGTTGCTCCCTCCTTTGTTAGGAAAGCCTGACAAAAATAAAACAAAAACAGAGAGCAGTGCCAAGCTCTGCTCCAAAGTCTTGGGCAAAGCAGAGTGCATGGGGTTTCAAATACCATTTGCTGGTCAAGGAGAGAGATGCTGCTGAAAGTGCAACAATTCATCCAGTGGCACTTGCTTCTTTTGTGTTCTTGGCTTGTCAAAAGCCAGACTGGACAAAGTGTATTAGGTTAACGCAAAGTTAACATTTGCAGTGCGTGTGGGGGAGCACAGAGGCTTGGAATCACTCATTAACCCAGAGTAAAAAAATCTCACCTTGAGGAATAAGCCTAAAGGTGGCCCTTCTCTGCACTTGCTCCAACAGGTTGATGTCCTTTCTGTGCTGGGGATGTCTCTGTTTTTATTTCAAAAAATCAGAATGAGCACAGGTTTTTCTAAAGAATGAGCTGCCAGCCAAGATTATAATGACAAAATGATTTCATTTTAAGATAAAATGTGCAGTGATATAGCACAGAGAACCATTTTTGAAAAACAATTTGGAGTAACACCTCTGAGAATTTCATCCTCCTTTGGAGTGCTCTGCCAATTCACATTCACAATAGTGAGAGCTACACAAACACCTGCCATGTGTTTAGCAGAGCACAGCTTCCATGGAAACTTCACGTATAGTGAAGTCATCCTGCTTTGGATGGGTGAAGTGGCAGAAAGATATCTGTCTAAGCCACAAACTCCTCATGTGACCTTGTACAACTCACATATAATTGTGCAAGTTCACCATTGGTGGAGCTGGACAGTGCTTTAACATTTTAATTAATCAAGGGAGAAACTAAAAATGTTCTTATAGGTGGTCCCAAACTGGGAGAAATTATAGAGGAATGTGATCTTTGCCTGTTACTTGAGAGCTGAATTTTCCACAAGGATTTATCAAAAGCATAGTGACACTGCTGGAGCCCAAGGCATTACCTCTGCCTCACAGTCACAATACCAAGCATTTAACGTGAAAGCTGAATGGCCAAACTGCAGGCATTCATGGCATTTCCACTAGCCAGCTCTGCTCAATACTGTTCATGGATTTTCCTGACCTGTTTCCTATTTGTTTTTCAAGCAGCACTTGGCTGTCTTCTGCCAGTGATAGCATAAAAGGCAATGAAATATGTTCATTCACCAGTGCTTCAGGCAAATACAGAAGCTTAGCTGCAAATAAAGTGTTTCTTGGAACCTGATGACTGCCTTCATGTACATTTATGATCGTTGCTGTGTAATAATAGAAACCAGAGAAGGGACCACTTGAAATAAAAGAAAATAAGAGCAAAGGTTTGTCAAAGTAGGTTTGCAAAATGAGGGTACAGTAATGAACTAGGAAAATAGGAAGGGGAGCTGAAACCAGAGAGAAAATGTAATAAATATGTTAGTATTCCTTTTTCAGATGGTTTTGTAGATTTTGTCCAAGAAAAAAAGAAAGTGATTCATACATCCTACAAAACTCTACATTTACGAGTAGTAGAACTAATTACATGAAATATTGCTGCTCAATTTAAAATACTTCAAAATAGGCAAAGGCAATAAGGAAACTAGCAGCCAGCTTTGAGGGAAGATCTCTGAGCTGAGGATTTGAAACCACAGCTTAATGCCTTGTGACTGACTTGAGGAGGATGATTAACTCTTGATTCATGGTTCTGGGGACAGCAGCCAGCAGCCACTTCCTCTGGAACAGTGCTGATGTGCTGTGCACTGCTTCAAGCAGAAAGTGCTTATTACATGCTTTCACAGAAATGTTGCAAGTGCTTTCTACTGCCGCTGGCAGTCTTGCTCATACACTCACATGGAGCAGCTTCTTTCTTATGCTTATTGAAAGACTTGTGTTGCACTGGCAGGTGGTTGCTTGACTGCTCTACATATATTACTGCCTTTAATTTTGATGAACAACCATTTCCTAAAGAGAAGATGAGAGCTCTACTCTTTTTTTTTTTTAATCAATGTACCATTACTGACAACATGATTCATGCCAGCTTGTAGAATGCTATAGGTTTTTGTGCTTGAATAAGGTATGTAGGTTTGTTGAATAAAGCACCATGAAAATGTTAAAAATTCACTGTAGTGCAGGAGAAATAAAAGAAGGTATGAAAAATGAAGGAATAACCAACCTGCAGGAACTAAGAGCCATGGCCCAAGAAGAAAGAACAGGAGGACACTTGTAAATCAAAAGATAAAACTAAAGAACAACTTTGCTTGAACTTTGTGTTCATTGGCTCAGTAAAGCACCCACTGATAAGCTGTCATTGCCCCTTATTCACATAAACTCCTTCCTTTTAGAGTATGAACAGTAAAATCAGTGTCCACTGTATCTTTATATTTAAACAGAGACCAGAGAAAGAAAAGCCAATGACTGTATATTTAAGGTGTTACATATACAGGAGATGATTTTTTTTAAATTGTGGAAATGTATAAAAATGAGCACTTAGCATGCTGAAGGTGTGCCAACTTTGTGGCTTCATCACCTACCACCCATCTCTGCACAGATATTAAATGAGTTCAAATATCTCAACTCTGTCTGTGGGATGGCTTCTTATGCAGTGGGGAAAAAGAACCCATACTTGGGAATACAGGTTTGTAAAGCACGTGCCTGTCCTTTGTCAGTGGAGAAGAAACCATCAGATGGGAACTCAGATCCTAGAATTCAGAGCTCTTTTTTGACTATTGTCAACATCTGATCACCTTGAGTCCATAAATGAAACTGTACTGCCAAATCAATCACCTGTTACTAAATCATCTTCACACTGTTTGGATTTGGCATTCTGTGTTGCAGATATTTCATGGGGAAATCTAGTTGGAATGGCACAAAAGAAGCCAAGGAGGAGAGAGTTAGCCAGCAGTGCATACCATATAGGCCCAGTGCTTCTGCTTGCTTTTTCATGTTCCTTGTATAGCTTCACAGATCTACTCTTAAGAGTCTAAAGATGGGTAGGATGGATGTTCATTATCCTGTGGGGCTGTGTCTTTCTTTTTCTAGGGTGTTTTCAAATTGTTCCATCAACGAGATTTTGCTTATCACTGCACTCTGCAAATGGTGCTAATAAATACAGGATGTTTCCCCACCCGGTCAGTGTTATTCCAAAGATTATTTCAGGGGAATTTCTAGGGCACGTCTTTCTGATGTCCTTAGTACAGCACCAGTTATTTAAGATAAGGAAGTAGGAAGCCAAAGGCTCTTTAGCAGCCTGTGTTGCTGACACAGAGTTGTTACAGCAATTGTGTTGCCAAACCATGAACAGCATAGAAGATCTGATTTCTTGGTTATCGAACCTACTACCACTGGATGAGATGGAAAAACATTTCACTCAATCATACTTCTGCTAAATCAAACTGAAAGCATATTTGGAGGATTTTAATTTTTTTTTAAATAATTTAGTCTGGGAAAGACATGCAGTTCATGGTATTAGTCATGTGGTGGAAAAAAACCACTCAGAATGTACTAATACAAAATTTCTCTATCAGTATTTTAGGACAAAATAAAGTTGATAGAATTTCCTTACTTTGAAGCCTGGGGCTGTGCTGGTTATCTGATAATAAGGAGTCTCAGAGCTGTCTTCACATGACCTGCAAAAGCAATTCAGAGGAAGGAGGAACAGAGAAGTGACACACAATGAAAGAACAAGAGAAGTCCTAATCAGTAGTTTCAAGGTCAAATTTTAAGTGATGTTATTGTTCACTCATGTTTCTTTTTTTACCAGTTTCCATCATGTGTTTTTGTCAGTTCTAAATCTTGCTTCTAAGAAGGACAAAGTGCTGATAAAATCTAATCTTCTGATGTCAGACAGCTTCATGACTTTGCATCAGACTCTGTCTCATATCTAAAGATCAACTCTAACTTTTTTCAATAAAAATGTCCCTGGTAAGGTGGGAAGCCTAGGTCCCAGCCTGAGGCTTAGCTCAACAGACCATGAGAAACCGTGGGGTGTAACAACTAGCAGTTAGAGGAGATGGCAAAAACCATGGGTAACACTATGAAGGATTTAAAAAAATTTGATTTTTATTTGATTAAAAATCAAATGTTTAAGGGGGGATTGTATGAGAAGCAGCCAGATCCCACTAGCATCTGTAGAGAGGTACTGAGGACCTCTGGGAGCTGAGTTGGTAAGGTCTAGGAAACACTTTCAAGCAGTGTCTTATGTGGCTGAAATGAGGGATAACAGCATCACAGATACCAAATTTGGGTACAAAGGTAGCAATAATGGGACTGAGATAGAAAAGTAACATGTGATGCTGTTTATTTGGGAGAACTGAGAGCTGGAAAAAGGGATATGAAAATGGGCTGGAAAAGAACAAGCTTGAGAAAATGGAGAGAAGAGAGAACAAAAGGAGTTTGTTATGTATAAGCAATTGGCTGGTTAACAGCTTGGGCCAAACCCTTTGCCCTATCTTGCCGGTTACCCCATCTGTTAAAATCTGTTTCAATTTTCTGTGTGAAAAATTTTCACACTCATTTTCAGTTCTGTATGACAGATGTTGGAATGCACAAGGGGTCTTGTTGAGTTCTAAAGGAAGTGAACATGTGAGCCTAGATAAAAGGAGGTGAGACAGATAAGTAAAGACCTATAAACTGTTGCCAGAGAGCAGCTTCTGTTGCATGTGGACTTTATATTGCAATGAGGCAGAGGGAGCCAGGGAGCATGGATCATTCACCTTGTTTTCTGGAACTGTGTAGTCACTGACTCCATTTTGAATCCCTAAGGAATAATTTACTACACCTTCAGTCAACAAAAATTTTAATTTTTAATTCTATCTATTCTTCAAAATCCAACCACTTCTGACAAGATCTGTTTTTTGGGAAGGTCAGCAGTTTCCCATGGTTCATCCAATTCTGATCCAACAAATAACTTTTGCAAGTCACTGGGATCAAGGAAGCTGACTGATTTACAAAGCAGATGAGCTTTCAGGACAATAAAAAAAAAAAAACAAAACAAAAAAAAAAAAAACCAAAAAACAACAACACTGGATGCAGGACAAAGCATTTTAAAGAAGAAAGGATCTCAGTTTGAGATAAAATACTTTTTTAGACAAATTCAATAATCTATCTTATTTTGCAGTGTTCATTTAATTTATTTTCTTTTTTTCCTCTGGAATATTCAGTTTTAAATCTGGCCTTGAAAGACCAAAAGAAAAGCACAGAGGAAAACATGAAATATCACAGATAAACCCTATGAGGACACAGGGCTTCTAAGTATCCTAAGTCAGTTTTTTTCCAGGACGATGTCTTACTCTTTCTTAATGAAAAGAAGCCTATTGCTAAAGCAATTTACATAGATAGGTCTAAATATAAACTATTTTTTTCCTCCACAAGTTAATGTCATCAAAGGTCTTAAATATGCCTGTTTCAAATGTGCAGAAACAAGCTATCAGGAGACTAGTGTCTAGTCTTCAAACTACTGAAGACACACAGCGTATACAGAAGTGCTTGTTTATCACCACTCTTTCCTGAAATGTGATACCTTACTAACTATTGTTTTGGGACTTTTTGGGTTATTCCAGCCTCACAGTGAGGAGTAGAACTAATTTTCCACTGCACTATGCATGCAGTGAGGTGGAACATTTCACAAGCTCCCTGAGCCTTTGTGCTCTTTGGAGAAAGATCAAGACCTGCCGGTTGTTATTGGCTTGGGAAGTTAATTTCTCAGTCTTGAGGAGGTGACCCACTACGACTGAACTCTAAACATTGATGCTAACTCATTATTGGGTCCAACTTTTGATATAAAATACATTCAGTTGCAGTATATTTTATTACCAGCACACGGGCCAGATTTACTTCACTGTAAAATTGGTTTCAGAGACCTGACACAAAGCCTTGTAAAGATGCTCCTAATTCACATCAGCAATTTCAGCACCAGTCTGGGACACTGGTGTTCAAAATGTTCCAACTGTATTTGACAGATATTTTTGTGGAAGTTTACAGCTATTATGTCTTTCAGCAAAACAAATATCAATAACAATAATTCCATTCAACAGAATTTATAAAAGCAAGGTAATCTCACACGTGTCCAGTCCATAGACCATGTGGATACTGACATGTTCCAGTGAGAGGAAGAAATACAAGGCTTTCACTTTCTGATGCTTCATGTTTCAGCTGCAGACAAATATTTTTAGATTCATATGATTCTATATACACTCAATTTAAAAGGAAAACACAGAATTGGAATAGAAAGAATCCAGGTCATCTTGAGGGGTAGGTATCTTGTCAAGAGATCAGGAAATGTGCATAAATATAAAAACCAATGACAATTTGTCACAATTTTATTGGGTCTATGACAGCTTAAGGAAATAAATCTCACTCTTTTTCATGTATTCTTAAATTGCTTGATGACCTATATAGTTTTGAAGAGTTGTTGCACACAGCAGAAGACTTGAGAAGCAGCAAACCCGAAAGCCATATTTGATGAATATGGGTGAGAGTTTACCTTTGGAGCAGAGTTTTCTAATCTAAGTGTCTTAACTTAAGCTCATGTCTTTTACACACTTTATTATGGCAGATCTGATACTCAGTGCTTACTTGGAATTCTCAATGACTTCAAAAGAGTGAGAACAAAAAGATCACCTGCATGTTAGTGACAAGTTCACACTCATTATGAGCTTCAATTTTAATATGCCTCAGTTACTAGTTTTCTGGGAGAACTAGCCCAGTTCTATTTAATTTGGAAGTGACTGTCTTATACCACAGATACTTAAAAATTAGTGACTCTCATGTATGGTGTACAGTTCTGCTGGAATTACAGCCACTTCAATAACATCCTGAAAAATTTACAATATACTGTGAAAAACTTGTGGCCAGGACTGATCCAGAGAATGCAATGTGCCAATGAGATCAATGTGTTACCTGTATTTCATTTAAGTCAGACACAAAATGTTTCATATATAGAGGTGACCTTTGGCAAAATGTTTACCATACTTGTGGTGATTAACATAGAATTGATAGATGTCTAAATTTGATGGCAAAATATTGAGTGCTCTGCCATATTTTTTAGCTTTAGTAACGAGACTTGCAATAATCACTCAGCAAATGCATCTGCTCACCATCAACATTTTTCTATCACATTCTGATTTCCTAATTAGTGGATTCAAGCAGTAGAGGAAGCAATATGTTTATATTGTTTTCCTTGAGGGCTATTTATAATCCCTTGATGGCCATGTCAAACTCCCATTGCCTTTGTGATACCCATTTCCTATCCAAGGGTGTAATTTAACCCAGGGTATTTATCAGCTACAAAATAGACATAAGCATCTCAGAAGAGGCATTAAAACTATATTTTAACTTATCCCATTGTCATTAAGCTTGATGAGCTATTTTCAGGTCTGTCACTAAAGGAAATGTCATGAAAACAAAAGGCTCCAGATGTTTGGAGCTCGTCTGTGAAATGACTTCAACGAACCAAAACAGTCTAGGCATTATGGGACAAAATTCTGTGGTACCTAATTCAACAAAATTATTAATGAACCAAAAACCTTTTTGTGGGTCATTTCCCCACATAATTTATTTGTGAAGAATACTGACTGATCCTTCCTTTGTCCAAGAACTACCTATAGCTCAGACCCTTAAGCAGGCAATGACAAAACACAGCTCTTCTCTTTGACTGCACCTGGCTGCAGTTGCTGCAAGCTCTGAGCAAAGACAGCTGGAAAAGCTAAAGCCAACTTCTGATCTTGCAGGTAACAAAAAGCAGAGAGTGATTTGGATATACTGCTGAGATCTAATAAGCACAAAGAGAAATAGTGTTCTGGAGAAGTATCAGCAAGCTACTTAGACAATGGAAATTTATAGAAAAGAAAATTTCTGGGCTTCCCAGTTTTCTCTGTTGAATCAAAGCAAGAGTGAGGCTAATTGGTGTTAAAATAATTGCTTTCTGTAAGAGATCCAGTCCTTTTGGCTTCCTAGAGGTGTCAGGTCCAAAGTGCACCAGATCAAAACACCTCATGTGGTTAAAAGACAGTGAGGACAACTGTGTTAGTGCTGCAGACATCCATGATAGACAGAGAACAAAGGTACAGGTAGGAAAATAGAGACAGTACATAAGCAAGAATCCAAAAAAACATTTTTTCATCTGACTGCTTATGACCAAAAGCAACATGTTACGGAGAAGATTTTAAAAAAGCTTTTTGAGGGAAAAGGACAGCAAAACCTGCATAAATAATTCCATTTAAAGAACATTTTACTATATCTAAGACTTAAGGGTAAAATAAGACAATAGAGCATACAAATGATGCTGTCATTAGTGGATTGATAATACTCTTGAAGAACCACACAAGCCAAATTATTCTTGCTTGGCTGCTCAGTATGTGCAACAGTGTTTAGAAGTGCAGTTAAAAACAGTCAAAGTAATTCCTCTTAGAAATTCTGAATTGTGTCTTCCAAGGTTTTTTTACCTCAAAGCATATGGTTTAAGTGAGGACAAAAGAGGGCTTTTTTTTTTTTCTACTCTACAAACTTTAAATCACGGAATAGTTGAGATGGAAAAACATGTCTGGATACTGCCTAGTCTCCCTGTTCAAAGTAGTGTCAGCTAAAACTGATTTCCCAACATCTTGCCTTGATGGGCTTTGAAAATTTTCAAGAATGGATACTCCACAACCTCTGTGTGCAACCTGTGCCGCTGTTTGACACACTCACTGTGAAGAAGGTTTGTCTTCCATTTAAGTATTTCCTGTATTTCAGTTTATGACCTCTGGTTCCTGTGCTATCACTCAATGTTATTGGGAAAGGTTTGGCTCTTTCTTTTTCCTCCATCCCTGTTTTTTCTATATATTGTCAAGATTCCCCATGAGCTTTCTCTTTTTTGGCCTGATTAGCCACAGCTTTCACAGCCTCTCCTCATATGTCAGATTTCCAAAGGTGTCAGACATCTTCATGGCTCTTTCCTGAACTCACTCCAGTTTGTCCTTGTCTGTTGTACTGGGAAGCCCAGAAATGAACACAGATCTGCAGATATCCCTTACCAGTGCTGAGCAGAGGGAAAGGATCACCTCCCTCAACCTGCTGCCAACACTCTGGCCATTTAGCCCCGAAGGCCATTGACCTCCTTTACTGTGAGGGTTGGTTACTGGCCTATATGCAGTTTGGTGTTTATGAGGACTCCCTGTCCTTCTCTGCACAGCTGCTGTCCAGCTGTCAGCCACACCTTGCTGTGGTTCTTGGGGTTATTTCTCACCAGGAGCAGGAGTTGAAATTTTCCTTTCTTGGACTTCATGAGGTTCTTGCCAGCCTGTAAGGTCCCTTTGAATGTTAGCACAATCCTCTGGTGCATCAAGCCTATTACCACATTATATTTCCTGCAGACTTGCTGAGGGTGCATCCTGTCCCATCACCCAATCCTAAATAGAGCTATTAGGCAGTGCTGACTTGAGTACAGACTACTGGGGCTCACCACTGCTGACTGCTCTTCAGTTGGACTTTGTACTGCTGATCACAACCCTTTGAGTCCAGCATACAGTCAATTTTCAATCCACCTGACTGTTTACTTATGAAGTCCTTGCTTCATTAGTTTGTCTGTGAGGATATAACGGGAGACACAGTTGGAACACTTACTGAATTAAAGGTAAAAAACACCCACTGCTCTTTCCTTTTGAAGCGTTCTCTTCACCAATGAAACAGTCAATTCAGTCACCTGAGTTATTTCTTTTCTCTCTGCAAAATACTGAATCTTTCTAATTGACAGTTAAATGGTTTGGGAATTGCAGTCAGATTTTTATGTTATTAGTTCCATTCCCATTGGTGCTACTGTCAGATTTTCAGAAAGGCTACATTTGCTTCCTCAGTGAAAACTGACAGTAAAAGTAATTCTCCTCACTTGATTTTAAATGTCTAAAGAGGAGACTTTAGTTCAAGTCATATATTTTACCTGTTATGTGGAAAAATGGAATGTGAGATATCTGTGGACAACAACTTTTCCTGACCTGATGTAAATTTCTAAGGTGAGGGGAAGAATTTTCTCTTGGAAGTAGTTGTCTCTTTACACTGCTGATCCATAGAGTCTAAATGAAATAAGACCCTTAGTTTGAAGGGAAAGATGAAGATAAGTGAAGTTATCCTCTCCCTTACATAAAAAAATGCTGTAATCATGTGCATATCCTTAATGTTCTACTGATGTAGGCATCATGCTGTACCCATGGTTGTGGCAAAAAGGGAGAAAAGCACAAAGGCACAAAGTATCAGTCTTGGAGACTTAATCCCTGCCACTGGCACAGACTTCTGATCCTGTCGAAGAATGGTTTTCCTCTAGGACACACAATATAGAGAATAATCTCTCCACTTGTATTTGTCCAACCCTGTGCAGTGCACAGGAACAAAGTAACAACAGCAAAAGGTCTCCCTGCAGAGCTGACTAACAAAATCTGCAGCAGGAATGCTGCCAATAAAAGTGTAAGTGGCACCCCGGTGATGCTGCTTTCTTGACAGAGACACATCAGACTGACTTCATCAACAGAGATGTTGCCTTTACTTTTAGATTCTTCTCTGCCTATTTTACTACTGTGCTGGAGTTAATTTTTTTCCATACTGGCTGGTATGGAACTGTGTTTCAGGTTTGTGCCTGAAATAGTGATAATAATAGTAGAGTGTTTTAGTTACTGTTGATCAGTTCTCAGAGTCAAGGCTGTTCTGCTCCTCACCCCACCCCACCGGCAAGGAGGCTGGGGGTACACAAAGAGGGGACACAGCCCAATTGACTGAAGTGATGTTCCATACCACATGGTAGCATGCTCAGCAGATAAAGCTGGAGGGAGAAGAAAGAGGGAGGTTCAGGGAGATGGCTTTTGTCTTTTCAAGTCACTGTTACATGTGGTGGGTCCCTGCTCTCCTGGGGGTGGCTGAACACCTGGCTGCCCATGGAAAGAGATGAATTACTTCCTTGTTTTGCTTTGCTTGTGTGTATGGCTTTTGCTCTCCCTATTAACCTTTCTTAATCTCAATGCACAGTTTGTTTTTTTTTTTACTTTTATTCTTCCATCCTGATTGAAGAGTGGGCAAGAGGCTGTGTGGGGCTGAGTGCCAGCTGGGATTAAACCATGACAATGGCTTCCTGCTGTTCCTTTTCTCCTCTGTTTACAGTGGCCTCACTAAATTCAGGGCCACCTCATCATAAACATGATTTCTCCTCTGCTATTCACAGTGAAGCACAATTGCACCAATTGCATCATGATTAGCAGCAATATTCATCTCTGGCAGAGGAATGATAAGAGCCCTTATTGCAGTTAGAGCAATTAATCTGTGAAGAAATGCTATGAAAATGTTCTCACTCTGCAGACTGAGAATGGAATACATTAGCACAGAAGAGTCTATAAGTTTTTGTCAATATAACAGTTAATGGCTCTTTATTTTGAGGAACTAAAGAAAGGTTTCCACCAATTTGAATAAATCCATTTAAATGTTACATAAATGCATGAGATTGCATCTAGTGTCTGTTATAATAGGTCAGCATTGTAGATAATTTCCCCATTGCAATAAAGCTATGACAGATCTGGAATATATTATTCTGGAATAGCCAAGACTGGAACACAATAATACATAAAGATGAAAGGAGCTATAATACCTAATGTATTTCTATATGCTGCAGAAATCTGTCTTCCATATAAAAATTAATGAAACCTCTTTCCTGAATATTGGACTTTACTGTCCTGCAGTAGATACTTTCTATAAGCATGTGGTTTGAATGGCAGAGCACACAGCCATGCCCTCACCCATAGCAGAAGTGATTTCTGATTCTCATATTGCAATTACCAGATATATTGTCTTAATTTTAAATAATTGTAGGATTTGTAATTCCACAGCTATTTAAATGTATTTTTTTTGCAGAAGGACATTTGGCTCATACTTATTTTTGAGACTGCATACTCACTAGATTCCTCTTCGCCATGGGCCAAATATCACGTTGGCATTTTTTATATTTATCCTGAGACATTACATGCATATTCAGTTCTGGTTTTCTGTGGATTCTTGTAAATAATTATGGTCATCATCCAAGTTTTGACTGTCCCTTTTTGACATCAATTTCAAGACTCTGTTGGCACCACAGTACTTTGTGTATATCTTGATATTGATGAATACTGAATGCCTGATGATCTGAGTATGATACACTGTCAGTTACTGGTAGCTATAATAGTTTTAATGGTTCAAAACAGTGAAACAGTCATCCCTGAAGGATGAGAGTTCTTTGCTGTTATCTGGACTTCAACTTCCGTATAAACTTAACATTTCTTACGTGGATGTTGACCTGGGAAAAAATTGCTGCAAAATCATTGCCATCACAATTGACCATTATAGTAACTTATAATCCTAATTAAAGCCAAGAAATACATTATAATTGTATTTATTATCCAGGCATTTAATTTTTTCCCTTGCTTAACTTTACTAAGCTTTTATCTGTCTTGTCCTTCATCTGGGAAGGAATGAAGGAAAAGAAAGAAATCTTACTTTCTTACAAGCAAGAAAACATTTCTTACAAGTTTGCCAGATCCCAAGGTTCTCTTGGCACTGAAGAAGAAGGATGCTGCTTTTTATGATTTGTTTTTATATCAAAGAGCAATTTGTTTGCTGATAAATTGTGCAGTTAGCCATAATATTAACGCACAAAAATGATAAAAGGTGATTTTTAGATTGGAGAAAATATAGCCAAATAAAGGGCATACAAAATACAAGCAGCCTGAAGCTGTTAGTAGAAGAAACAAAAGGGAAGAGCAATAAACATTAAAACTGCCTTGAAGTTCATAAGGGATTAAATGAAGAGTAACATCAAGTGCAAAATGCATCTTCAATAAAGCTTATTACTCAGTAACTTTCAGGTTAATGACTAGTTTAGTAGTGTAACTAAAATATTGGTGTAAGAGAAAAGGGGGAGAAGTCATGGTAAGCTTGATCAAAATTTTAATAGAATGTGTGCTTCAAGGGGGAAATTCAGAGGTCAAATAAAAGTTAAGTCCCTAGGCTCATTCAGAAGAACAATTCCTTCAGGTTGGAGGGAAGCTTTAATGTTTACAAAGAGGTCACAATGCACCTGTAGAATTTAACACTGAGCACAATAGAAGTGTAACATTGCACAGATGTGTCACTCTGGTGGGAAGACAGTTAACATACAATAAGAAAGAAAGCAGGGCTTATAATGAGTGACTAAAGAAATTGCACTATATTCACCCAGGATAAAAGTCACACAGTATGTTGAATGACAAACCTTCCTGTTCCTCTGGTAATCTTTGAATGAGAACATCTGGGTGAAAAAGTCTGTGATCTCATCTTGATTGTGGAGATGGTCAGTGTAAATGGAGGAATACCCTCACCTGGAGAAAATTCAGACTTCTGGGATTTTTACTGGTAGCATGTTTACCGTGAGAAAGAAGTCTGTTGCTGTGGGTTGTAGCTGGCACCAAAAAGCTGAAGGCATGAACAACAAGGACAGCATACCCCATCCATTCTAATGAAGCACTGAGTCATAGAACCTGCCACTAAATTTAAACAGCTTGACACCACATGGGAACATGAGCACAAAATGTCCTGTTTTGTGTACTCATAAAACAACATGAAGATGGCATAGATAGTGAGTGATGGAATGGCAACACAGACAGGAGTGAAGGAGTGAAGAGGCAGTGTTGACTCATCTGTTGGATCAGAGAACACAGACAAGTTCTGTGGTTGTCTGTTTCACATGATGGACAGACTATTGCTGCCAAGGAGAGTTGTGCACTGGGAATGACATCAAATAAAAACACAAAGCAGAACCAAATCCAAATACTGTGCAATGCACAGCATATAAAAGAGAAAGAAATCAGGCAACAGTGGAGACTGTGATTTCTATCTGAAGATAGATTTTAAACTTTCTCAAATAAAATATTAACCAAGAAGTAGAAGAAGACCAGGATTTCAGCAAGATTAAAACAGGATGGTGAGGACACTGGAGCAGGTTTGTGGACTCCCCATCCCTGGAAGTGTTCAAGGCTAGATTGGACAGGACTTTAAAAAACCTGGTCCAGTGAAAGGTGTCCCTGTCCACAGCAGCGGGGTGGAACTAGATGATCTTGAGGGTCCCTTCCAACCCAAACCATTTTATGATTCTGTGATTCCATGACTTTTTGTAGCACATACTGAAAACAAATCTGATTTCAGACTAAACAAGACGCCCAGTAAAACAATCTTGCGAATAAGGTCAGTGTTTCTTGCACGCCTTTGACATTTTAAAAAATATTTGGTAGTGCTATCAAGCTTTTTTTACTTCACCTTTAATCAGTCAGTCTCAAGATATGGGATTTAATTGGAGAATTCACTTAACTTCTTAAGTTAAATAAAGGTTCTTCCTAAGAGAAATAAATAAACCCTTCTGTAGTATGATCCATCTCCATGCAGAGTGGTGTAATGAGGCATAGAGGACTGAATGGATACTCAGAATTATCCAGCAACAACCACGGATCATTTCTACTAACTGAAATGTCCAGTGAAGCATCAGGCAGAGGTATTCTCAGTTCCAAAATGAGTTAGCAACTGTATATAAATCATACAGCCATTGTTTAAATTTCCAACTCAAATAAATAAAGATCAATTAAAGCAGACTACCACCTGATTCTAATGTATTCTAAGACTCATTCTTGCTGTGGAATGTGATAAATCCCAAAATTATGATATATTTTCACTTTCCCAGTAGTGGGCTAGAATAGAGTCTCAGCTGCAGAATGAGAAAGGATTTTATTCCTTATCATTAATATTATTTTTTCAGACCTACATATAATTCAGAGTCTGTGAAAATAATTACTTCACCAGAGTTGAAATTCTGATAATTGGATGAGTTGTTTTAACAGTGACAATAGTTTTTCTTCAAATAAGTTTCCAGTCCCAATATAAGAAAATCTTAGAAAAAAATGTGTTGCCTATAGCAGTCAGGTTAGATTTTATGATTTTAAATGGTCTTAAAATGTTGGGTGCTACTTCAGGTCGCCTGTAGCAGGAACAGAATGGTAAAATAATAGTCATTACACCATTATATTCTCAAGCATGCTTTGTGCTTATATAGGTGTTTTTATAATTCAGAAATTTTTCCAGACATCTTTCTAATGTCTTGTAGAAAGGTAAATACATGATCATCCCATATTTGCAAATGAAGACAAGAAGAATTTGAAGTTTTCTGAAGCTGATACTTTTGTGAATTGATCATGCCACTTACTGTTGATTTTGTCACAGAATTAATTTTATGAGGTTAGCAACCTCTATGATGGACTGCTGCTTGTATATCTGGTCCTGCCAAACCCAAGTGGTTTTGCATAACTTTCAGCAATTAAAACTATCTGAAAATCTATGTTCATGAAAATCTACCTTCTAAAGTGTCAAGCTGGAGGGCTTTTCAAATTGCTTCTTTTACATTAATCTTCTGTGGTTCCTGAGAACCTGTCACTAGTGTTTCTTGCTATTGATTATGTTTGATTTACAGTCTCAGTGAAGCATATTTAACCCAGGAGAACATGCTCCTCATCACTATTCCTTTAATTTAAACCATCAAGCAGTTGCTTTGCTGATTCTCCCAACACCTATGAATTATTTTATGACAGCATATTCTATGCAAAGGATGATCACAAACTTTCAGTGGTTTTTGCAATTACTTTTTATCTCCTCACTTGCAAGCAAAGCATTAAATAAGCAATAGCCTTCTGATGTCTCTCCTCACTAGATTTCCTCCTGTCTGAATAATTTTGTGAAAATTGTTAGTTGCCTAGTAGCTGAAAAGGAGAATTGCATTCTGTTTTAATGGTAGAAAAAAAAAAATCAGAACCAGAAATCTGATATGTCTTTTTTTTTAATGGTCAAGTCTCTCTGCTATACAACGGTATTATTGTCATGACATAAGGAAACATTTCTTAGATGGAAGGTATTAATTTCAAGGAATAAAAAACAAAAAAAAGTGAGAACTGAACCTTCAAGATGGTTTGAACCTCAACTACCATATGTTTTTATCAAAACAAGATGATTTTCATACCCATGATAGTTTCAGAGTTACTTAGTATTAGGTACACAGCTACATAGTATTATAAGTTAATATTTGTCATAATCAATAGATACAATATTTGAACACTCCTAGAAAATTTCCTGACAGGTCTCTATGGGATGACATCAAAAAAATACATACTTGAGTCAGCATGTTCTGCTTGTTTCATGCATCAAAAGATGTTCTCCAAAGTGAAGAAAATAGTATCTCTGTATCTGCTGTGGCAGGAGTTGTGACAGGGTCCTTAATTTACTTGATGTTGATATCTATCTTCTGGAAATTCCAAAAAATGCAAAGGCAGTTAAATGGGGCTCTTTCAATTAGTTTTATTAGAGTTCTGGGAGTTACCCATGTTATTTTTCAAAACACTTTTTTGCTTTCAGGCTTCAAAGATGAAAGTGACAGTACACATGCAAAACAGCAGGTGGAGGTAATAAGATCTGAGATACCATATTATCACAGATGAACATATGCATTTTGGTTCCAGGAAAAAGCCATGACGTGAACAAATCTTCCACAGAAAATTTTTTGATTGCGCATCTTGTGCAGATTTTTGAATTATTTCAGAACTGAAAATGCAATAGGTTAGAGAAAGGTCTGCTTCTTGATAAAGTATTTGTTGCTGTGATGAGGATGGAAGTTAAGTACTGAGGCTCAGGCATCTTGTTTTGTTAAATGAGGGAGAATCTCTTTCAGAGGAAGCCATGTGGACACAGAAAAGGCAGAAAATTTCCCACGTGCTGACAAATCAGTTTTCAAAGCTACTTGGACATCAGTGTTTGTTGCTGGCCATGGGAGATAGAACCCCACCTTATTTTAAGGAACTGATCTTCTAAGTTGTGTCTGCAGTTCTTGGCAGCATCACCAGTGTACCTACAGTAAGGCACAGATACATCTGCCCTAGATACACACCACCTAGGGCTTTTTCAATACCAGATGAGCTGTGGTGATGAAAAACATGGCATGAGCTGATGTTTGACTGTTTGCTGAGGTCACAGATAGATCCAGTGGTACCTGTGATGAACTACTGCCAGTCCCCAGGCTGGTGTTTTAGCTTTCTCAGATACAGAAACACCTCAGTGCTGTGAGCAGCAGGAGACAGTGCTAAATGCAGCTCTGCTTCACAACAGAGGATATACCACTTCCGCAGAGTGAGCTTTCTATTTCTCCTCCTGACATTCCTATTTATGTATTATGGTCTTTTTGGCCAAGCTGTCTTGAAAGAAAGGAAAGCCAAGCAGCCTTTCACTAGAGTTGTTAACAAAATTGAGCTCACTTCCTGCTCTGTAACCCAGCTGGTGTAAATCAATACAGTTCTGGTGAATTAAGTGGTACTTTCTGCCATTTCCTCTAGTTATAAACTCAATTCAGGATCCCCCTGATAGGTGTCATGGATGAGAACAAAGAATGTCAACAGAATAGCATTATATCTTGTATTTCTTCAGTGGGGTTGTTTTCCTTCTCAGCAGTCCTTTTTAGTTTTATTTCATTTTAAATTTTGTTTGATTTCTTTGCCCCATTCTGCTGCATTAGCAGCTATGTAGAGAACTGTGAAGTAATCTTTTTGTTGCACCAGCCTTCCTGAAGTTTTTTTCCAATGTACCAGAGAGGTAGGCTAAACAGGTTCCAGTGGCACTTGTTTCTTGATTACTGCAGAGGCTTAAGCAACAGTTTTACACAAGAAGGAAAGAAAAGGCTCCCTGAATGCTAAATAGCTCTGTGTGGTTTGCCACCCACCCACTCTGCTGAAATATGGTCCATTAACTCAGTGTGGCTGATGCAATTTAAAAAGGGGCAGCAGTTCATACAGCAGTCTACATTTGCTAGTAATAACTTTGTGGATGCAGGGGAAAAATAGGGAGACACAATGCAGAAGTATTTTAATTAACTCTGAAAAACATATAATAACTAGAAATGTCTTCTGGGATTAATAATCTTGAGCATGATAGACATGAAAGAAAATGTACAAAGTTTTTAGAAGTTTTATTTTTATTATTTGAATGTCTGGACCATTTATATGAGACATAATAAGAGTAGATACAGATTAATAATGGAAGGTGTTCTCTACAAATACTGAAAGGAAGTTGTAGTGAGATAGGGGTCAGCCTCTTATCACAAGTAATGAGTGATAGGACTAGAGGAAATAAACGGCCTCAAGTTGTGCCAGGAGAGGTCTAGATTGGATTTAGGAAAAATTTCCTCAATGAAAGGGTAAGTCAGGTTTTGAAACAGGGTGGTCAGGGAAATGGTAGAATCACTCTGCCTGGAAATGTTCAAAAACCATATGTATGGGGCACTTAAACACATGGTTTAGTGGTGGGGTTAGTAGTGCTGGGTTAATGTCAGCACTTGATAATCTTAAATTTCCAACCTAAAACCTTCTATGATTCTATGGATAAACAATACATATAGCAGGATTCAACTACCCATAAATGTGTTTGCATTGAGAATGGAGTATTTATTCAATTGTGAAATGGTAATGGCAGTATTTCTAGTACACAAAACCAATCACAGTAGCTAAAAGGGGATGAAAGGGAGACATAATAGCTGCTGATCAGGATATAGTCTTTTTGACAGGATTATGCTGTATTCCTTTGTAAAGTTTAAATTGGCAGCTCTAGAAATGTGTAATGGGAAAAAATCTGCTCCTTTAGTAGGGCATTCAGTGATATTTTTTAGCTGGCTCTAAGGAACCAAAAAGAGCCAAAGTGTTATTGATTTATTTGGGTTAGAGAAGAGATGTTAAATGTGCTGCCTCAAATTTGGGAAGACTTAAATTCTTTGTTCTGCATACACTTTGTAAAGGATTTGGGGGAAATAACTTACTCTCTTGTATCTTATTAGAGGTTTGAAGGAAACATAGAGGAGGTGCTAAAGCTAATGATCATCCAATAAGTAATAAGGCATAAAAAGACTTGAGCAGGTTAGAAGGAAATGTATCACCTGAAAAATTGCTGATATTTGCAAGTTTCTCTACTCCATAATGTGTTGTGTTTTTTATTTCATTTTTATATCTCTTGGTTTATAGCTTTTCATTTTCTTCATCCTTATGAAGCAAGTTCAAGGAAGAAATAATAGGATTATCTCTGATGTGACAAGACAGTAAAATCCACAGAGCTGACAGCCAGCACCATTCTTGTTCTGCCAAAGGGATTTTTGACATTCGGAAGTAGGATTGTGCTAGACAGAAGAAAAATAGTACTTAAATAGCCCTATTCCGAAATATAACCTTCAGGAAGAGCTTTGTGAAGATGTTTTTCTTTAGAGGCCCTTTTTTTTCTCTTTTTTTTTTTTTTCCAAATACCTAATGAAGTGGCAGTTGAGAAAGGAAGTGTAGAAGTGACAAAGCTAAGGTTTTAGCTGTAAGATTTATTGCACTGGGTCAGAAACTTTGCCAGTGGAGCTGAAGCAGAATGGAGTTGTGCTGAGGAAGTAGGATGGATGAGATGCTTTCAGACCTTTTAGGCTGACCATTAAATCCTCACCCATTACTGAACAAGACTGTCTTTTTACAAGTCATAGAAATAATTAGCTAAATCCCACTGGGTGAGAGGTATGAGGGGTGGCTCACAGCATGTGCTCGGGGTCAGCCTTCAATTATCCACCGTGGGTTGACCTCAGTTTGCTTCACCGCATAAAGCGCTATCACTGCCATGTCTTCACTAAGATTTTGCAGTGCTAACTCTGTCAGTGCAGATCAAAATGTTATAACCATTTTTAGAAGTGGAAACACAGCTAATGGAATTAGAAAGGCAGAAGTTACATTTCACATTTTAGTCATACTTTCCCCCCATGTTTTGGTCTCTTTTACAGTGGAACAGAAGCCTCTTCTTTTTTGCAGACACTAATTTGGAACTTGTCAACTAATTTCCTCCTTGTCAGCTTATTTTTTGACTTCCCATAATGTTGAATATTTAAAGACTTTTTTTGATTTTTTTTTTAAGGAATGATAGAAAGAAAGAAATTTGGTTGTTCTGCTTTTTGGGGGAGTTGTCATGCACCAGTCAGCTTGCTCAATTACTATGTTTTGGCTGATGCATAGCAGCCCATGTACCTGATTTAAATTTGTGATATAACTTTAAGTTCAGGGAAGAATGTTTGAAAGAGTACATTTTACCACTTGGGAACTCTGTGTATTGATGTCAGTGGTGATCTTGCAGAGAAATGAGCTAAACCCCATTATATTTTCCATCTTTATGACTGAGGGAACTTTTTAAAGACAAAAGTATTAAAATACTACTAAAACATATAATCAGTTCTTTTAAAAACTCTACCACTTAAGGAATACACTTTTTGTATCTATATTCCCATGCAAATATATTTATTACAAAGAATGATTCAGAGAATACAGATACAATCAGCCACTGAAAATACCAAACTCTGTTGTCATAGATAATGTCACAGTGGCTTTGAATACCAGAAATTTTATTATCTGTCAAGTCTGAATCGACAACTAACAAACTGAAATGTTTGAAGAATGAAACCTTGTCACACAAACTATAATTACATTTGACCTATTCTGTGCCTTCTGGTTTGATGTGTGGGTGGAGGAAAACCCTGGGTTCTGAGTGCAGGTCACATCCTTTGCCTGTCGGGTGCTGTGCAGTGTGAGATGACTGGCTGTAGAAATACAGCATCACAGGTACCAGTCTGCTCTGGTAAGAAGCTGTCGGGAGAGAAAGGAAAACAAAAGGTAGTGAACAAATAGAATATTTTCACTGCTGTCTAGTGTAAAAAAAAACAAATAATAAATTAAAAAAAATAAATTCCCGTGTTTGCATAAATGGCAAATTTGGAAAACATGAGGGTCTGTAAGGAAAACCAGCCCTGGTTATTTGCTGAAGGCTGCATAAAATATGATCTTGACCAGCTGTGTACCAAAATCCCTAGTGAAAAAGCCTATGAAATATAGGAAAGTATGTGTTTATGAGTGAGCCAGGGCTATTAGGAATTAATAACATATTTTTAACCCTCCCACAACCTGAAAGCTGCAATGAAAACACTGTCATCCCTGATGAGAATGAAATTTAGCTGTTGTACTGGTGACTGGAGTTTTATGTCCCAGCAGCTGCAGCAAAAAATCCTTGGGGCTGGGTTTGAGTACTGCACTGGAGCTCTTCTCTTTCCCACAGGAAAGAAAAAATGGGACATGACATTTTTTTAATTAAGAAAGACTTTGACAAGAGAGTGATCTTTCATCTTTGATCCAGTTGTGTTGAACCCTTAGTTTTCTATCCTGATTCTATTCATGTTTCAAATGTAAGTCCTGAAACAGAGAGCATGGCTTTATATATATTCTCTTCTAGTAAATTTAAGATTAATGGGAACATTTCCTCACACTGAGATTGACTGGCATGATGAATCTTTGACTATCCTAGTGAACTTATTCTCCCAGAAAACAGTATTAAAGGTAATTGGTGCAGAATAAACAGTGTATTAGTCAGGAGGAAGTCCAGCTCTAGTCAGGAGACGTATTTTTGTGAGCATGCAATCTGCAGAAAATTACCCCCTTCAGCAGTTATTGGCCAGGAACAGTGCCCCTGCTGATGCACATGGGCTCTTACCAGCTCCAGCACAGAGAGGGCTTAACAATGAGCTCCAGGCTTACTCACTGGTTAAGTAGTTCTATGGCCGAATTCCCATTTGCTTAATTAGAACTGGGAATTGTTTTTCTGTGATTTTCCTTAAGCAAAAAAATAACCACTATGGGCAGTACTAATACAAAATTACCAAGGACTGATTAAAATAGTGCAAGTAGAAGGTTTAGTGGGATTTTCAGTGAAATTCAGGTACCCTAATTTTTGTAGATAATTTTTTGAGAAAATTCAAAGCCAAGAAAACAGTGAAAATAATCAAATGTAGAAGCTGGGAAAAAGATTCTAGTAAACAAGACACACACATTTTTTGGAAAAATGGTGCTTTGGAAGCATACTAAGAAAAAGCAAATTTGTGAACTATTACGCTGCCATCCATCCTGCACACACCTTCAGACTCTGATCTGCTACACACTCATAAGTCTCATTCACACTCATCACCACTATTTTCAGTGAAATTATTCAGGATAGATATTGCTGTAATCTGCGTCTCTTTTTTACGTTGTTTGGTAAAACATGTTTTCCTTTCTTCAGATGGCTTGGTGCTCCCTCTGAGCCAGTGTTGATGCATTGCCTGTATCTCCCAACCTGTTTGGAATACAGCTGCTATCAATGCAGTGTGAGATGATCGAACAATCCCTGTCAGTTACTGTGTTGTGTATTTGTTCTATGACTGGGGTACTAAAAGGATGATGAAGAAATTAAAAACCCACTATTCCATGGTCTGTCACCAGATAACTGAGGTATAATAGAGGCTAAGGTAATTCCTATATTTTCATGTAATCTTTAGCAGCAGCGCTGGACTTTTCTATGCAATTTTATATTTCTTTCCTTTCCTTTGTCACTTAGACTATTCTAACAAAGACACATGCAGAGTTTTGCTGTGTGGTACAAGAAATGTGCACCTCTTGGTCTGAATTCAAGCTGTCATGGCCCAATGAGATCCCCTTTATTTCTGAGGGTATTTGCATCAGATGCGATCTCTCTGTAGCTGTGTTCAGCTGTGGGTTTTCATTTGTGGTTGGGAGATTTAATTCACTGGAGACATGAATGCTGTGTTATGACTGGGCTGTTGTGTTTTTCCCTAGCCTGTGCAGATGCAGTTTGCTTTGGAGCAGCAGTGAAATCAAGAAGCCTGGTATTCTGTGGCCTAATGGACCAAGCCTCCCAGGGCTATTTGCGAGGCAGCTGGGATAAACTGTAAGTGGCACAAGCCAAGGCAGCCTGTTATATTGCTTTAAAATGAAGCTTGGTAAAACCTGTTTGGATGAACACTCTCTGATATTTGGTAGCCACATAAGAGCACTGCTGGCCAGCCTTGTCTTACCAAAGAGCATGGCAAGTCTTTGGTTTAATTTCAATTCTGCTGCACTAAGTGCCAGATTTTCCTTTACCAAATATCTAGCTGTTCAGCATCTTTCTGGTCATCAAATAACAGCTCAGAAGAGGAAATGGGACAAAATAAGCTATCAGAAAATAATGTCATTTCACACAGTTTATAACCATGATAGGATTTTGGTATGACGCCAGCATGAAAATCCAGTGACCTCAATAACATCTTTACATTATTTCTTTCTTGCTCTTTACTGCTCTCCCATCCATAAGGTCTGCTTTATGCCAGTGTGATACTTAGCACTTTTGACTGGTATACTTTCAGGTGGGGCTCCAGAGTTGTGCTGGCCTTTTATTTGTTTCCTAAATTTACAGTTTCATGATTATTCCTCCAGTAATATCTCACTTCTAATACAGTCTTGTATTTTTCTTTTTCGTGTACTTTTCATTATTTTTCTTCCTCAATTTACCTCAATATTCCATATGCTGCTTTTATTCTTTCTACATAGATAAAAGACTTCTCCTTTTTACATTTTACCTCACTGACATTTCTTTTGTAAGCTTGGCATTGACACCTAAAACTTGGGGCCCCCATTAGTGTTCACCTTCTACTTGGAAGTAAATCTTATCCTCCCAGTCTTAGACTGAGATTTTTAGGATTCCATACCCTCCTGGCATCTTCCTCTCTGGGTTCATCAGTGATGTGTCTACACAGTTAGTTAAATATCAGTCTAAAGGGGTTTTTAAGCTGAGATTCAAGTGACATCCCTGGTGCTTACACACATGTTTAAGAGTATTTATAATGGAAGGTCTGGAGCACCTCAGGAGTGGCTTAGGCAGAAGGTGATCAGTAGAGGAGAGCCAGATTCTGGGAATTGCACTCGTGAGGGCCAAGAAGCAGCCCATGGTGTGTGGGTAACACACTACACCAATCTTATGACAAGCACTGAAGCCTAATCTTCACCTCTCCAAACAAGCACAAATCTGATGTCTCACTCCTCATATACATGTGAATGTATTTCAAGCATTGGAACAGGCTGCTCAGGATGTGTTGGAATCATCATCCCTGGAAATGTTAAAAAATACACAAGGATGTGGGGCAAGGTGACAAGATTTACTGGTGGACTTAGCAATGATGGGTTAACATGTGGACTTGATGATCCTAGAGGTCTTTTTCAAACCAAAAAATTATGTGATTTTATGACTCATATGTTCACAACATATGTAAGAAAGCCCAGGAAACCCTGAACAGTGAAGGTTTTCATTTGCTAATCTTCTGGAAGAACTTAAATATAGTAATTTATGTGGAGGTAAGTTTTGAATCCCTGTTAAACAAAATCATAGAGAGCATGCTGATTGCTTTGTTTTAGTCTAAAAATTGACTAAATTGTGAGATGGGGTTTACAAACAAACAAATAAAAGCAGATGGTCATTTGAAACTACTGTCCTGAAAAAAATGTAAAAACACCACAAATGTCTCTTCATATGTAAAAGAAAGCTCATCCATTTCCTTTGCAGTAATAAATGCCTCATGCATTCCACTGTGATTTGTTCCTAAACTCCTGCAACAGGAAAACAAATTTAATAAATAGTCCCTGAACAGACCCAAAGGGTGTTTGCAGTTCTTAAAATTCCAGCCCTTTTCCCAGTGTTCTGTGAGCAGACAGAGAATGTGAGAAGGAAAGGAGCACCCAGTCCATGTATTAGTTTAACTGAGGAGGACAGTACTGGCAGTAAGCCTTCTCTGGAATCAAATAGCAATTATGGACCAAACATGAAGGAAAGATAAAGCTCCAGACAGGCAGAGAAATTAGACTCCAAAAATTTTCAAGAAATTGAACTTTTGCTTTTCTCATTACTAATTGCCCTGATATTTCTGAAGGTGTATTATAGAATAGTGCCCCTCTCTTTTTAATCAATGTGAACATTGATTTGTGATTTAATTTGGCTTGGTAATTATTAATTTATTAGTTTCTAAATGTCGTCATTCTGTAGTGATAACAGAAACTCAGAAGAAATGGCTGAGAGGTGGTCACAGAGCATGGCATAAATTAACTGTTCTTGCTAACAAAGCAAATTTGATCTAGTGTTCCAGACACTGCTTTAAAAATATTCTGCAATGAAACAAGATGTTGCATATGGTTTTCAAAGTCTTTCTCTTCAAACTGCAATAGTTGCAATGCTTCTTTTGGTACAAACCAGTGTATTTCACTGAATCAGTTGGTGTGGATTTCTACACTGAAAGAATTAACTTTGAGATGTAGGGTTTTAGGTGGTTAAAAGACATGATATGAATTCACATTGTTTTTTAGATGGAGTTGGGCATTTTACCTACCATTGTGTTATGAATTAATCACCTTAATTTGTCAACAGCAAATAAACTGATTCAGCAGTGTCTCTAGAGATGTTTAGAAAATAATGTGTATGATTGGCTTTTAACTGAGTGCTGCAGTTTATACTCTGCATTTCACTACATGCAGTATAATTATTCTAAATTCTTGCCAGTCTATGTAAGAATATTAAGACTATTGCAATCCCAGATTTTTTGAGTGAGAGGGAGAGGATTTCCACACTGAAAGTTGGTTTTGTTATATGGTATATGGGCCTTATTTGTTGTTTGGTTGTTTGTTTGGTTTTTTTTTTTTTTATTTGGTTTTGAGGAGGGTTTTTTTGGTGGCTTTTTTATATGGGTTGAGGTTTATTGAGGAGTGGCTTTGTTGTTGTGGGTATTTTTGAGGTTTTTTTGGTTTTTTTTTTAGCATTTAGCAGGGAAGATAGCAAAATCTATTGGCTGGAAACAGAATGTAGCCAGACGTGAGATAAGACATCTATTCCTACTGGTCAAAAAGGCAGAACTCTGGAAACCAAATGTTAAGGGATATAAAAACCAAATGTTAAGGGATATAAAAAAATTTCTCTGATTTTTTTTTCAGTTGAAGATTAGATGTGAATCTACAATTGCAGGAGTAAAGTAGTTTCTTAGAACATCTATAAAAATAAACTTTTGGTATCTGATTTCAAGTGGAAGAGCTTTGTTTTCTCTTGCTCAAGCCTAGATTATTTTACTGTTTTCTCTCGCATGCCTCCTTAATGAGATTGTGTGTTCTTCAAAAGACAAAGATCAAACTATACTATAAACTATATATATATAATGTTATGTAAGTATGATACCATTAATGTTAAGTTAATCCTTTAAAGCAACAGAGATGGAGGAGTAAAAGAGAAAAAGATTATAATTCAAGGGTTTGTGCATAGGCATACCTGGTTTGTAGAAAAATGCACTGAAAAGATAGCTGTAAGTGTTCTGGGGAAAAAAAAATCCAGTTTTCAGTCATATCACAGATTCTTTTTAATACTGTTCAAAAAGTACCTGACTCTACATAAACACCAACTATAACATGATGTAGACAATTGAGAAACAAGCAAGTGTATTCTTCAATGCTAAAATAAATTACATTTGTACAGGTAGAAAGCAAACCAAAGCTGATAAAAATGTTAAATTTTATGAAAAATCTTTTTCAGTTCACATCAAAATAATAACTTTACATTCTCTATGTTTTAATAGTATAAGCAGCAACAACATAAAAAGAACAAACGGTCACAGAATGTTTGAAACCAGTTCTTCATAAGTTATTAGCAAATTAAAAAAAATAATTACAAGCACTTGTAGCCCACATAAATCTTTTGGAATTGGCACCATCTCTCTAAAACATCTATATTCTATATAGATTTCTAATTACAAATACCACCAGCAGCTGCCATATAATCCTATTAGTACATGTAATATACATAGTATATTTGTTCCCATTTGGCAGATCGGAGTGACTTAATGTTTATTGTATGTTAACACTGTCATTGCTCAGGTGAGACAAAACCAGCCATATATACCAATTCATCACCCAGATGAATTTTTACTTACCTTTATGCTTCACTGGACTGTATCTCTTTTCCTTTAAACAGTATAAAATTGTGGGTGGCAAATGGAAATAATTTAACTGAGGATAAAATAATAAACCACCGCAAAAAAAAAAAAAAGTGAATTCAGGTAATTCAGCTTCACTCTTTACTAAATTAAGTGCATACTGAAATGGGTAGCAGATGAATGACTTTCTTGTTCATGGAGAGTATTGACTTCATTTTTGGAGATTCATTAAACTGCCAGAAAACTGTGACCTCATGGGTATTTTTGGACATGTTCACTCACACCCCCTTAACATGTTTAGTTAGAGGATGACTTTCCCATTGGGATAGCAGACAGAGTAGGACTGATGAAGATGAATGGTAGGAAGGACCTATTCACCAAGCTTAGCTTCAGGAATGAACCTAATAAAATCCATCTGCTGTTCAATTCAAAAGAGACTAGGAAGAATATCCTGTCATTATCATTCTCTGCAGAACAAATAGTCAAAATCTAGACTTCAGTGCCTCTATACGACTTTGATTTTCTTTATATGAATATTTGGGTCAAATAGATTAAGAGCCAGTGCCAACAAAGAACTTCAGCACTTAAAATTATTCAGTGCAATACGTAGTTTTTTGCTCTAGTGTGGAGGTCAGGAACTTTTGTTAAATATCTAACCTTTCTGTGGAGTTTGTGAGAAGAGTTAATGCCCAAGAAAACAACACAACAAGGAAAGAGATGTCTGGGAATACTCTATTTGAGCCAGTATGTAAATGCAATGTGCAGAAAATGCTAATTTTCTTCTGGGATCAATTTCTGGAGACATCTATACCTTTTGTTTCAAAGATGGGCCAGGTCACTTTTGTAAAAGGTGGCTGGAGGAAAATGAAATAAGCACCTTTTTCTGCAGTCTCAGAGAAGTAGGAATTCAAATTTAATTCCTTCACCTAATCAAGAAGATTCAATCTCTCTTTTCTATGTTGGGGTCTGAGAACTCCAGATGGAAGACAACATTTCTGTAGATAAAAAGTTATCTAAGGGCACATCCTTCCCTCCTGTCACAAAAACATATTTCAGGGAAGCATTTAACTTTTTTTTTAGCCAATATGTAGTACAGACAAAAGGTTGCCTCTGCTTTGGAGTTAAAATACCTTGTCTCTGCTCGAGAAATTTTTAAAGTATTTTATATTAAATGGTCACATATGATCTCTAAATTTATTCAGTGTGTGTCTTATCAGGTTGCACTGTTTCTTTTCCACTGCAACACTTTTTAATTTGTTCCTGTCTTGTGAAGCTACCTTGGGGAAATGAACAGAGGGTATCTCAACACTGAGTCATTGGAGAACTTTCCAGCCAGGAAACTGTACAGTGCATTCTGTGTACTCTCTTATGTTTTCTGCATCCTTGATGAGTTTTAACATGAGTCAGGTACCAAGATCCTTAAATGTGTGATGATCAGGTTAGTTCTGAGCATACACAGACATACTATGGTAGATGCTGGAGGAAGGTGGCATTTGAATAGTTGCTTTAAAATTGAGTTTTAAATGTAGGTATTAAATTCTACTGAAATCCTAACTTTAGGCTCCAAAGTCTCTTTTTGGGGTCAGCCAAACCAGACCTGACACTGGTCTCCAATACAATGCAAAATTTGTGTTCACATTGTTAGTCCTGAGCATAGTGCTCTGATTTCCCTAAGGAACCAACTCTTTTTTATGCTGTCTGTTGCTGTCATCTTTTATTCTCTCACCTCATAAATGATGTATTAAGCAGAATAACAAGGTTGCACACTTTCCTTTACAAAACTTACACCCACAGCTATGCTGTCTTTCAGTTTGGCCTTGCACATTAAAGAAAACATTTGCAGGGGAACTCCTCTATCATCCTGAGAGTCATGGGTTTATCTTCCCATTTACTCTCTTTTGATAGCTTATTTTTAACAAAACTTTTCCTTTTACAAACACAGGAACTGAATAAACATCCAAGCAAACTAACATTTTTTTTTTCTTTTAGAACTTATAACAGTTTTTTAATTAGCATTTAGTTTCTATCTCACTTTTGTAGCTGGAAATCAATGGAAGAAGCCAGCACCTTGTGATCGACCAGGCTCCATGAAATGTCAACAAGTGATTTGTGGACTGTGGTCTAAAAATCTCTGGTCTAAGGTATCTGCATGAGTCTAGGCACTGAATATTCAGATAGAAGTACAAGGAAGCACATCTTCAAAGTCATGCAATCATTCTTCAGAGACAATTTAAAAATACAGTTTTTCAATATTGCAAAGTATCCTTTCCAAGTGGCCTGAGAATGACTCACTTTATTTCAAAGCACAGATCCAGAGGTGATTACACTATCACTCTTTAGAGCTGGCCTCAAGCACAAAAGAAATAAGAGATTTTTTTGAGGTCCATGTGGTCAAGAATGACAGTAGTTTCAAATCCTTTAATTCCCTTTGTGTCAGCAGCACTATATTGGAAGGCAAATTTCAAGCCGTTCAGTTGGTACTTGCACAGTCTTTAGTTAGATTGAAAAGTGTTCTTGATTGTAACTTTTGCATTTATATCTGAAAACCCTTGCCATTCTAGCTTAATGTCCTAAACACAGACTAACATACAAACAGCGTAATGAAGTCATGATGTCTGTCATTCATAATTTTTTTTTCTCTTATGTCAAACCCACTGGCTTCTCCCAAAGAACTTTCCAGTCTTGCAAATCTCCTGTTGGGCTCATTTGGATTATTACTACAGGCATTACACCATTTTTGCCTTCTTCTCCACAAAACCTTTCCTCACTTTGTTGAAATTCAAACACATAATAAAAAATGACATTGATGCACTCTAGTCTGCACAATTAAAGAAGATTCTGCCTTTTTCAAATGTCTCTAAGGTTGCCCATTTTCATTAAAAATAGACTGACTCCTTGAGGATACTACCTCAGCAGGGTAGCACGGTTCTTTGTGTCACTGAAATGTCTGCTGTGGCTGGTAGATACACAAAAGATACATGACTCCACCGAAAGTGAGAGTGAACAAAAGTGTTTAAAATTTGGGTTGCACAACATTATTGTTTTAGGCTCTTAAAACACGCATGCAGGGCACATGGTGCATCCACACCCAAATTGTCATGACAGAACACATGACCATTGTCAGGAAGCTCTGAACAATAGCTATGGTGCAGTTTGAGAGCAGAAGAGGTATATTTATGCTGAGCTTGACAGTTTCTATTTTTCACTCCTTTTTACTAGATTTGTATTTAAGAAAAGATTTTTTTGTTTGTCTGTATAATCCTTATTTCCACTGTTGATTATTTCACAGTGCAATGAAACCCACAGATTTTAGCAGGAATACAATTCTATTAATTGTACACCACCATAAGTAAAAGACTATAGGGGATCTAAAATGCTAGGGAGGGATCAAGGTGGAGGATGTTTTTGTAAATATATTGGTCAATAGTTAGAAGTATGAGAGAACAGGTAGTAATAGAATCTCTTCAAAATTCACATTAGTTATCTCAGTACACTCTATATTAGAACAGTATTGCACGGATGGGAGAAAAATATTATCATATAAGTCTTCCATGAACAACATTTAAGTGGTCTAAACTCCCCTAATAAGAATGTTTGTATCACAGACTGATTGGACATGCTTTTCTCTTAAATGTGGATTGTAATCTGAGACAGAAGATGCTTTCTCCTGAAGACATGGACAGCTAGGGAATGATGAGACATGCTAGTTCTGTGAACCAAGAGGGCAAAACTGAGCTCTAGTCTGGGAACCGTGCAGCTGCACAGAACTGAGTCTGTGTGATCAGTCATGCGAGGATGCAAGAACTGCATATGGGCAACAAGGACCTTCAGTCATGCCTTAGTGTAGGGATCTGCCTTCTGGAGTAGAGCTGTTTTGTGACCTGCCTGTTCATGCAAAGCTGAAAAATGACTGTACCTGACAACACAAGCATGCCCAGACTGCAATTGGATAACTTTGTCTGACTCTAAAGTTACTAGAGTATCTCTGTGAGGTGCTGGTCTGGATTCAGTCATCTATTACTTTTCATTTTTAAATGTTGTTGAGCAGCAAATTGGGGTGCAACACATAATAGTGAAGCAAGCATCCCAAAGGAATAGAAAATGCTCTTTGCTAAAATACGTGAATGTGCTTTCATCTTTTACTTGTTTGATCACACAGCTATTTGGAACATGGGGGAGGAAAAGGAGGTATGAATTTTGATTACAAAATATTTGTTATCTTCGAAGAAACAAGATCTAAAGGTTTTCAAAACAAAATATAACAGCCTTATTTCAAGGCTCCCTTCCTTGAGGCTGTCTTCTATATAAGGCTACATCAACTCAACTTTGAATTAATGTACATTACTCATCACTTCATGCTATCCTTCAATAAAATAAAACAAACCCATAAAAGTTTGGCACCTGAGGACAGCTATGTCATGAAGAAGAGAGCAAATACAGTGTGCGTTTAGGGTCTGACTTACAAGTTCTATGTAACTACACCTATCAAAAATTATTTAGCTACTATTCAAACTTTAAAACTCTTCCCTGCCTGTATTAAAAAAGTGCTGTGACAGTATGAAGTGCACTAAACTGTACTACCTTGATACAGGAAAAGAAATCGAGGAATCCCCTTGTTTCTTCTGTGAGTTGCTAAGAAACAAAGATTCTGTTGGTTCATATCTCATTAGGTCTTCTTTTTTTAACCTTTACTCTGTATTGCTTTGAATGTATTTTTTTTTCACTGTTCATAGATGCAAGGCATCAGCAGCGAAACAAATTTTAAAATTTTTGCTTAATAAAGAGTAGCTTAATCGCCTTTAAGCAGATTTTGACATAGGGTTTTTTCCATATATATGTGTATATTAATTAAGATTATGACAACCTTTCCCACTGACAGTTAGCATTTGTCATAATCCAAATTGGTATCCTAGAATTCTGTCATTCAAAGGATGGAGAAAATCCTTAGGGTGTTTACCTGTTTGTTACAAGCAAAGATGGGAGTCTGAATATGCATTTTAACTGGTAACATTATTGAGGATGTCCATAAAAATGTGTTAATTTCTCTAGGGAGTGCAGCTATAATGTAGCTTGGTAGTGCTGCTAGAAAGAGAATATTCATCTCAACAACTTGCCCTGGTAAGGGAATTACAAAACAGTACTCCAGAAAATATTTTTTGCTACTTCAATATTAGTTGGCAACATGGTGAAATAGTCAGGAAATCTTCCTTGGGTTTTGTTGTTGTGAAGGTGAATCCAATGATAACAAATTGAAATTTGATACTGATAGAAGAGAATTCCATAAACAAATGCGTAGGTTGAGAAGTCACTTGTAAAGCCCTCCATATTGCAGTCACTCACTGCAAAGCCTCAGCTTAGTGTTATCCACGTGTAACGTATCACAGACACAATATTCTTCAGCAAAAAGTTTCGTAGTAACATACATTACTGCTTTTTGTGATCTTCATAGAAAAAAAAAAAGAGAGAAAGCTTGACATGTTGGTCCCAGATTTGAGTCTGTTAGAAAATGTACATTCAACGTTTGGTCTTCTATTCTTGATAAAAGATCAAGGTTCACTTCTGGGCAAGGGATCAGAGTAAACAAACAAACCATTGTACAGTTGTTTACAATCTAGTTCCCCCCGTCCCCTATATTGTACACACAGTTCATTGGAATACTAAAGCAAAGCACTTGGTATGTAACTGGATTAACAGACTCCTTATAAGCCCTCAAAAATAGATTCAGTGTTTCTGAAAAGCCCATGTTTTTTTAAGGCCACGATAATCTGCCAAAAGTCATTTTGTCTTTAAATCAGCATAATTAATCTGATGTTTCCACCTCTCAAGTGATTCTTCTTCTTCACTTCCATTCCTCACAAGATGACCCAATGCCTCTCACTCTGTCTGCGTAAACACTGGAGATCTTGAAGACTTGACTGTCCCCTCACTACTTGCTTGTAGTTGTTGAGCCCCAACATCATCTTGAACTACATTCACAGCGAAGAAGAACTTTGAGTATAATCTCTGATGAGGAGCGTATCATATTTGGGGGAGGATGGGATACAGAGAGCTGATTCGGAAGCTGGAGAGCTGGGAGATGCACTTCCAGAATCGATGGAGTCTCTAAAAGGAGAAGGAGGAGTTAAAGCCACCAACTCCTCCAGGTCTTGCTTGGCTGTTGGGGTCTCTGAAGTGCCTTCTTTGATGCTGTCATTTGAAGGTTTCCTAGCAGACTGCGAAGCGCCATTGACTTCAATGGCAGGAAGCGGTTGGATCTCTGCAAGCGTGGTCATCGTTGTAGGGAGCTGGATTTCCCGTGGAATCAGGTACGAAGAGCAGATAGGAGCAGCCCCCATTGTCCCTGGAGTAGATGTGGAAAGCATCATAGAGTTCAGCTCACTGATATTGGCTGTGAAGCGAGTAACGACACTGCTGATCTGCTCCATGAGGGAGCCTTGAGAGGAGCTACTTCGCTGAGGAGGCTCTGACTGGAAGGTAGGGGCTTCATCTTCTGTTCGGCTGACAGAGGCAGTTCTGTGGCTCAAAGTGCTGATTGGTGAGGGAGTCTGCGGTCGGTACTGAGCTGGGTATTGCTCTTCGGCTTCCGAAACATCATAAAGCGTTTTGGCACTAGCCTCGGGAAATGTAGCGCTGCTACTGTGGCGGCTACTATCTGTGCTTTTAGAAAAAGGCTTGATCACTGCAGTTTGGTTGGGGTTCTCTTTTTTGTTGATGTGGACTGACAACCTCTGCCAAAGGTGTGCTCCTCGGCTGCTTTTCTCATTCTGGGCCCAGGAAACTGATTTCCCATTAGAGCTGTAAACATAAATGAAATAAGATGGTAACTTGCAACAAAGTTAAAAATATAATTGCTGTACCTATATCAAGGGTATATGGTATTTCAGAGTTTATATTCACCATAAATCTGACTGTAATTTCATCTATATCTATTTATTGCAATATATCTATCATTTATACCTGTATGTTCTAGGACAACAGGCAGCATGTCAGCTTATTCACAGGCCAGTTGTGCACGCAGCCACCACCTGCCCTGTGCTAGCTCATGGCCACTGCTGACCCCTCTGTGGAGGCCCTTGGGGCACAGGCAGTGTCCATGCTGGGGGAGAGAGCAGCTTCTCTTCTGTTGGACTGGTGTCGGGAAGAGGGCATCTGGGACTGAGGGATGCACAGAGGGGTGAGGAAGAATTAAATGCTTGAAGGGAGTGAGTGAGAGACTCGCACTGACTAGGGTGCAGGGGCAGGGATGTGGGCTGGCCTGGGAACTTTCAGTGGTAAGGAGCTTGGTATAGTGTTCTGAACATGGATTCCTGGTATGGGGGCAGGGATTGTAGACTGGGAGATGAAGAAGCATAATCTGTTAAGGCTGGGGAAAAAAATCTGTTTATGTCCCACTACTTGAAAACATTGGAGCAATGCACAGAAAGGGACTTGTAGGGAAGGGGTTGTAGGTAATGGGCAACAACTCTTAATCAAGGTAGTTGGCAAGCTGCCTGCCATTAAATTAATGAAATAATTTATTTTTTTTCAAATTTCAGGTCAGCTCAGAGAATGAAACTATGTTCCTAGTAGGAAAGAAATACCAGACAAGCTATACAAGCAGCTCCTCACGGTAACATGAGTTTGGAGACAGCAATAAAAATTTTGTTCCACTACAAAATGAGTCCTCTCAGGGTAAATTCTCTTCAGATCCTGTCATACTCTATCAAAGCTGCTTTTTTGTCTCTTCTTGATACCTAAGAAAAGCCAGCTGTGGCCCTTATAAACACATAGTATTTCTTTCTATATCTTCCTTAGTCTGATGAGCTGGTGTTTGCACATACATTAACATATAGTTTTTGGAAATAAGGAAGATATTAGAAATATTTCTTAGCTGAAATAGACAATGACTCTGAAATGATGTCAACAGGAAAAACAGTCTACACATACAAATAAACATGATTTATAGATAAAACACATCAAAACTTCAGACAATTAGCTTTGTTTTCCAAAACATTTGCTATAGCCATTTAGTATTTGTCACAAGACAACAACATTGGATACCCTGTCAAATTATTGCAAATCTGTTTTTTGTTTGCTTTTTAAGTCTGCAATATATATCCTCACATGTTAGCCTGCAGCATAATAGTTTGCAAAGCACATACTTTAGTAAATACAGATGACTTTATATCAGCCTTCATATGGAGGCTTCCCTCAGACTATCCATTTAATAGCTCTTCTGGTCCTCTAAAAAAAAAGTTCATGCTGAGTGTAAAATAAAACCTCCTAGTGGGTTCACATCTGTGATTATGTTACATGGAATTACAATGGATCATGTAACACAACATATGTCAACAGATTTCCCCTTCAAAAGAAGCATGACAGAATCCAGTAGACAAACACAATGTAAAACAATGGGTACTTTAGTAGAGGGAGGACTGGCAAAGGAGCTGTATAAGTACATATGGGCTAGCCCCTTTGCTGCAATGGTCACCAGGATTTTATTTGTGTCTTGTAAGCTGTCTATTAGGCCCCTACTGCCAAAATGCCAGGCAAAACAGCTGGTGGCTTGTAACTTGCTGTTCAGACAAACCCTTCCTTCTGCTGTACTCCAATCAGAGCAAGAAGGAAAAGCAAACTGTCCTGTAGCACTGCTCACTTTGACTCTTTGAATCTCTGGGGGTCCAGTTCTGGACTGAGCAGGAGGTGGCACTAATGTCTTGCAGAGTAAAACTGTTCCCTCTGAGGACCACGCACTTGTTTCTTTACAACACATACTCTGTGGGTGTTGAGAACTCTTTGAGAACCCTGGCTCATTGATCATGTTGAGTCCTGAGCTCAGTGGGATCTCAGTGGCAGCAGCAGGAGCAGAATTTGGATTGTTTGGCAGATGAGATCTTGCCTCTAGTTCAGATATGATGACCATGAAACCTTGTCCCAGTTGCTGCTGTGTTTGACTTGGACCAGGAGGGAGAATGATCTGGCACTTGTAACTTTGACTAGGAAGAAAGAGAGGATGCAGATCCAGTCCTGGATGTCCTCCTGGTGAGGTCTCAGAAGGACCTGTGACAGGCCTGCCTGCCACAGGGGTGAAATAAATGCCATTAACATGAAGGATTAGTCAATGTAAATAAGAATGCTTGCCCAAAGAAATTGGTGTATTCTTGCACCCCCTCCTGATTTCAAGCACTGACTTAGTACAGATGTTCAAACCCTTTAAAAGTGTACTCAATGCATATAAATATTTTCATGGCCTGAAGGTCAGATTGTAAGAGTTCATGAAGGCAATATGCTACTCCCTCCCTGGTCACAGTTAAAGAGACAATAGGAGGGATATGAGGCTGAAGAACCTGGGGAATGGGAAAGGATGAAATCTGAGTTTACATTGAACCCTTTGGAAAGATAGTGAACAGTTAAATCTTCAGTGGTGCAAGTCACCAGCCTCCCTGAATCTCAGCTGGGGTTTGAGTCAGTCTTGGCAGATACGCTCACACTTCTTTTGTACTCTGCCCAAGAGTAATCTCTGCATGTGGCTGTCATATTGATCCTAGGGCTCGGAAGGAGACCCAATAGCTGTTTAATGCAATTTTTGTGCAAGTCTGAAAGACTTGACCATTATTCACTGCAAATTCCTTGACATTAAAAACTGAATAGGACACAAACACCATCCACTGAACAGGTGGTGGGGCATTGGAATGGGCTGCCCAAAAAAGTGGTAGAATCAGGATCCCTGGAAGTGTTCAAAATACGTTTGGATGTAGCACATGGGAAAAAAGTTTGGTGGTGAACACAGTGGTGTTGGGTTTACAGTTGCACTTGATGATCTCAGAGGTCTTTTCCAACCTTCTTGATTCTTGATTTCAGTTAGGAGTGAAGCCTACAGCTAAAGATTTTTCATGTTGGAAATGTATCCTATGCTTTATCATGTGCACCTACTTACTAGGAAGTCAACACTGGACTGAAGCATACAATCATTTTTTTGCCTCTGTGAAAGGAGCTCTACTTGTTTTCTTATATTGGCATGAAATTGGGTTGTGGATAAATTGCTGTGACAATACTTTAAGATCCTGCTCTAACTGCATATTGATTGATACTGTGTCAAGTCAACTGGAAACCATGCAATGCTCACAACTTAAAAACAGAGAAATAAAGATAGACCACAGACATAAAATAGGATGTCTAGGAATGAAATTGTTTACATTTACTATGCCCATCTCTGCCTTGACTCTTCAATGATGGGAAACTTTAGGATAATGAAATTTTAGATTTTTTATGTACACAGGTTTTGGCTTCATCAGTTAAAAACAGAGGAATTACACTTTTGGACTCCCAAAGGAATTTCACTAGAAAGTTTGGTTGAATACAAATTTTTCTACCCTACTCTTCTGCTCTGCCAGTTCTTCTGCCGGCACATTACACTGAATAGAGCAGAAGAGAATGCAGCAAACTTCAACCAGTGATACCAAAATGTTCAGGTGGGGTTTTTTTTTGGTTTTTTGGTTGTTTTTTTTTTTTTTTGTAAATCAAAGCATTTTGCAGAACTTTTTTTTTGGTTTTAATTTCCTTTGCTATAGGTTAATTGCGTTCGGCTTTATGCACAAGAGAGATTTCCTGAGAAGCAGACAGTAATTATTTCTCCATTGTCTTTACTAAAAGCTGCTTTGATTTTGATAGACTGGCCTTTTCTCTGCCTTCTAGACTTACATAGTACGTACAAGAAATGAAATCAGAATAAATGACAAAACTTTGAAGTAGCTGATATTTCAAATATGTCTTCTATAGTTGTCCACTTGATGACAGAATAGCAATTAGTTTTGTTTTCCATTTTTTTCTCTTACTGAATTTCTTTATAGACACATGAGTTTTGTCTTTAAGGATTTTTTTCTGTTCATGAGAGCTATTAACTGCTTTTTATATATTTTGGTGTGAAAAAATATTCCCCTCCCTTTACACATATTTTTTTAACTGTCTAGAATGGATCACTTGGTCTTTTGTTTTTGTTGAGGTAGTAGAAGTTTTGTTGCAGCATTTTTTTCCTGTGTTGTATGATTTTTTATGAGATGGTGCAAAGGTCTGCCACAAGTGTTTCTTTAGCCAGGTGCTAGTGAAGCAAATTTGTTTTGTAAGGTACTTCAAAATGCAGAAGAAATGAAAAACAGGAAGAGGAATTTACAGACACAGCAGCTGAAAACTCTCATATTTTAACAAGGATGTCATTCTTATTAATTACCCAGAGCTGCTAAAATTAATTCTGGTGCTGAATGCCTAGGGACTGGTATTGGGAACAGTTACTGAAAACATGTGCAATTTGAAAATAAGTCACTTGTTCTCTTAATATCTTTGACTGAACTAGGAAAAACCAGTTTAAGGTGGTAGAATCCATTATTTTTAAGAAAGCTCAGAATGCATAGCTGCATAGTAGTACTCAGCAGTGGAAACCAAATTATAAGTGGAACCATAAAAATTTTTTCTCTCTCACATACTAATATGGGTAGCTAACTCCAAATTTGAAATGGTACAACTGCAAACACACACTTTGTGGACAATAACTTGGTGGAGACATGTATGATATGTTTGCAGCCTGTCCTCATGTGACTATAATAATGAACTATTTCAAGTTCCTAAGTCCATGAATGGAAGCTCATATTTTAGAACACTGGTCTAAATTTCATGGAGCCAAAATTGGTAGCAAATTTGTGCCCAGATGTTTCAATGGCTGAAGTGTTACAATTAAGGTATAGCTTCAACACTGTGCAGACTTCTAGCATCTTTAAGGAAGAAGTCTTCCCGTGTTATCCCCAGAAGCAGCTGGCAGTGATAAGCAGGATAAACTTCTGTACTTGGCTCAGCCCATATAACCTTCTGCCAGACAACCCTTGTTATTCAAAGTAAATAGCAAGAACCTGTTCTCCTTTTAGACTCCTCTGCTGAAACCTTATTAAGGACTCAATGATATAATTACTCTGCCTGAAAAGGATTTGTGTGCTATCTCTAGACTTAATTTATATTTGATTCTTCATAAGGGATGGTATGTGTGTGTGCCCATGATGAATTCAAGTAGGGGCAAATATACATTTTGTTTCATCTTGTCTCCTCATATGTAATAACCATAAATAATAATCTCAGATCATTATTTCTTTTGCTTGCAGTGACCCAAGTTCTTCACCCCTGGGAGAATGCAAGTCCCTGGCAACATGCTAAAAACACTGAAATGAAATAAGTGCTAGAAGTGGTGAACTTCAGTATACAATTATGAAGAAGCAAGTCATAGTTTCTCCCAGAAATATAGAAAAACTTGAATAACTTGATGCAGAACCAAAGGTGTGTAAATTAACTAAATTCTACCACTGTAATGGTTTATTTTCTTGCTATTCCTCTAATTATAAAAAGCTTTTAAGAAAACTTCTACATGCCTATGTAATTGTTTCCCTAGGTAAAAGACAATTCTGCCATACACAAATAACCTGCTAGTGATATATCACTCAAGTTATTTAGTTTAAATTAATCTCATACTACTTTTTCTGTGGAAATAAATGACAACAAAACAGAAAAGAGAAATTATACAGGGTAAAAATGATTTTGTCAAGTCCTGAATTTTAGAAATAAACAATTATTTGCAATTATTTTTCAGAGTAGTTTTCTGTTGTGAACATCAAGAGCAATTATTTATATTACTCTACAAATCTTTTGATGCCTCCTTTCCTCATGAAAATCCCAGCTGACATTTATATGAGTGACTTTAATTTGTAAGTATGAAAGAAACTATAAAGTGAGAGAGAGTTGATGGACAAAACCTTTGCCAGTGACCTCCGAGTGCAGCCACCAGTGCTGCTGATTCTGGTAACTGCTTAGGAGCATGCCTGGTTAGATTGGGAAATGGAAGGTCTGGTATCTGAATGAAACATTTCTAGTGCATCAGTGGTCATCACCAAAATGCAAAAGTGATCCTGGTATGAGGTGTATCTATGTTCCTCTACTACCATGACCTCATTGCTATTGTTAATTAAGGTAACTAGAGCTGTGTTATGCTGTCTGAAAAAAGCCCTTTCAAGCACCTCTGAGCACATCTCTGCTACACTGGAGCATTCTATTCACAGGATGGAGAGAGGACAATGACACCTCTTGAACTCTGAGCTCTGCTTCCTGAATTCCACTTAAAGCAGAACATACTTTAAGGTGTTTTCAGCATTACTTGGTCAACCTCATTTTTCAGTTTTCATTGCTAAAGTTATGAAGTGGGAATTGGGAAAAATAGAAACCATCACCTTACCTGACACTGAAATCAAGTGTAAAAGCAGTGCACAAAAAAAAGAAACACAAAAACCACACACAACACAAACAAAAAACCAACCAATAAACCAACAACAACAAAAAAAAATTAACTCTCCCAGTTGTATCTCCAAATTCAAGAGTTGATTTGACTTGTCTTCTGCAAAGAGCATGCAATTGGAGGAACTTTACATGTTTGGCATGCCTAACAAAGAATTACAGAATTATTTTTGTGTATGTGACTTATCAGGAAAATTACTCCTTTGAGTTATTAAGCAGTTTCTTGTTCATTGCATTCGATCAAATAAAAAATGTATATATTATGCAAGAAATGCAAAATAACTGATGTTCTGATGGCTGCTTTGTGAAAGCTTCATAAAACATTTCTATAGTTGATTTTATCAAATATGTGTGAATGATTCTCACAGGTGATAAAGGATGTTGTAACTTCCCTAACTGGAAATAACCTTACAAGGTGTCACATAATGTACCCACTACTTCTATTTTTATGTAATTTTTCATCTTGAAAAATCCAAAGCCATTTTTAATACTAATATAAAGGGATAGTTAGGCTCGGGTGTGGAAAATGTCCACGACAAGGTTAGACACAAATATGATATTGCACTAGGGCTTTGAGGACATAAGCTGAGCAACACTGCCCAATACGAATTGCATGGCATTATTTAGACTGTAAGCAGGATTTGGTCAGTATCATGGGACCTCTTTGTCCCATGAGATGATGAGTTTTTTCATCATTCACAAATGGTCAGGCCCCTCTGTGTCTTTTTTCATATGCTCTTCAACTCAGTGACTTCTAGCACTGGTCTGATACTTACAGGGACACGAGAATGTACCTACTTTCTGTCCTGCAGTGTCTGAGTTCTCTCTGGGAGATTCCCAGGCTATTCAGTGGCAACTCTGCTGAGCTCACAAAATTGGACAAGGACCATTGGCCAGGACATTGTGGCTGGAGACAACAAAACACAGCCATCAAATGCAATTGCACTCTCTGTTAAGCAGCAGGTGTTAACTGTTTGAGTAGGTCTTGCAGCTGACAATCTTGCTGTGGAACTATTAGACTGACACAGTTTCCAATCTTTTTGACTGTTAGGGCATCCTCTTTAACAGGAAACTTTTTTTCCTCTCTACTTGACTCGGATTGATTACAGTCTGGAATGCAAACAGATTCTTCACTGTGAAGATATAAAAAAGAAGTTTTTCAAATGTGTATATGTGGCCAGGTAAAACAGAGCTGAATACTGTATAACAAAATACATTGTCTGACAATTACATGTTTTCCACTCTTCAAAGTTCTATTATATATTGATTTCAGATAGCTTTTAAATGAAGAACAAATATTTCTGAAGGCAATGCAATGTAAGAAAAAAATTCCAGATGGCACATAGACAAGAAACCAGCCCAGTTGACAAAAAATATACTTTGTGTGCAACACTCAGCAATCAATGTTTCTGAAGGTATTTTAACTGCAGGCGTGTGCTATGTGTTGTGAGTGTTGATGGCCTTACGTATGTAATGCTGTACCCAAGGGAAACATAACACTGTGCAAGTGTCTCCCTGAACACCCTTCCTGCAATAATAAAATTTCCTGAGGGAAGTAACATTTGGGAAAAGTGATGGTATAATTTGGTCACCCTGTGCTCTACTGTTACATTTATAAATATCCTACAGGGCTTGATAAGGAATGAGTAGATATTTTAATAAATGGTGAAATGGATCTTACACTTTGTAGAACACAACACAATGGCACAATGCTTCTTCGAGCATTGTTTCACGAAAGATGTATAACCATCTTTGGCATGAATGTGCTTATATATTTATGAAAGGACATATATGGAGAAATGAAAATTCTGTCCTATGGGACAGTTCAACTTTTGGAAATCTCAAAATGAGAAGAATTGTTGAAATCTCCAAGTATTACACAGAATTAAGCAGTTTGAAATATTTCAATAGGAAAAACATCAAAATAGCCATACTAATGCAGTTAATCCTAGTAACATTGAAAAAAATATAGTATTTGATATTCATTAAATTGTAGCATTGCTTAATGTAATGCAAAATATAATGATAACAAAACAAAAAATAAGTATATTAATTAAATTGAGAAAGTTATGAAAAAGATTCTTTAAACTGTATTTAAAATTTGAAATTTTAAACCTTTCCTTAAAATAACTGTAAAACTCAGCACTTTCCTTTGAAACCTTTCCTTAAAATAACTGTAAAACTCAGCACTTTTCCATAAGATATTTTGATTAAGAAGAACCAATATTTTCATGTTGAATATGTTTTTATCAATCAGTTTTTCTCTGCCCTTTTAAAAAGTTTTTTTGGTTAGACTTAATGTAACCCCTAATATGTAGTGGACCTAACCTTACTCCAGGTCAGAATGCTGCTTCTTTTCATCTGCCCAACTGTCTAAATGAGTCAAGTGCAAGATTTCTCCTCCCCAAAGCACCATATTACAACAACATCACACAGGACATGTGGTTCAGATCACTGGAATGAACATGGTGCAGGGTTTTTTTGTAGTCAGATGGAACACATAAATCAGCAGTGGCAACATGTTTTGTTTTTCTTTTTTTTCTTTTCTTTTTTTTTTTTTCTTTTCTAAATATGCTTTATGGGATACACAGGAATTACAGACAGAGGATCTAGCCTGGAGTTATCCAGGGCTGCTCCTTCTGTTCACAGACATATCACACTGACCTAAGGCCACTTGCTCTTTGCTTACCTGGTCATTGTAGCTCGCCCACCATTCCCCATACTCCCTTTTGGGGTGAAACACTCTATTTCCGACTTGTGCGGGGGGGCCAGTCTCCTGCCTTTGTACCTAATAAATCACGACAACAACAGGAGCAAACAGAGAGAAGTGATTGTGTGCCCAGCTTTCTTTGTCAGCTGCTGTGCAAAGGGCCATGCACATGAATGTTACTGTGGCAGTGGTAGAGAAGAGTGCAAAGCAGCTGTGGCAGTGGTGGAATAACTCCATACAGCCCCAGACCAGTGTTAAAGCCAACAGGGTTATGCAGGACAGGTGCTCATCATTTTCTTTATATATATACATATATATATCTGAATCTCTATATAGGAGGAGCCGAATAGTTTTACAGAATAAATAACATGCTAACACATTAATATTTTTTGGAGTTAGATCAAAACAGAGAAATTAGACCAAAAAGAGATAAAATCTCTTCAGAGAGAAAAATTATAAGGGAAGCAACACTAAAGTTAAGAATCAGTGGGAAATCAGATGGTGGCCATGTTCTCAACCAACTTATTTCCCTGATCCTACATCTTAGTAATATGTGGCTTGTTTCACTTTTCAAAGCAAACACCAGTGTAGTGGGCTGGTTTGGTAAAATTGGTGTGGGCTCACAGTTCATGTTGTTAATGGGACTTCCTCTCTCCACTGGCAACAAATTGAAGTTAGATTACTTGCTGAGGTCTTGACATAAAGTCAAGTGTGATCAACCCCAAACCTAGAGCCCAGTGCACTACTATGCATATTTCATGTACAAGACCTCGCACTTCAATGAAGAAAAATCACTTGGATAAACAGTTTAATACTTGATCATCTAATTGATTCATGGATGGGATACAAGATAAGACCTGGTTGTTGTTTTCTCTCTGGACACTCAGTTGGGATGCGAGCAATGTAGAGGTCTCATACTGTCTCTCCTGCCAGCAGTGAACTTCACCCTAATTGCACCAATTCTTGTGCTAGGTGTTTAAATGCCTATTTAAGTCCTTTAAGAAAAATTTGGGCAAAATAGCTGCATGTGTCTTCTCAAAGAGATAGGGATATCCCACCCCCAAATCCTATGAGCTGCACTGTGGGCTTTTAACACACTTCTGTGTGGAAGCTTGCACATTTAACACTGTTAAAATCAAAGAATAATGGATTTTTTTTTTTGCTTGTTCATTAATCCAATCTAGATAACAAAAGTACCTTGAAGAGAATTACTCCGTAAAAGATAAAAAACTTGTATACAGAGAAAGTTAACTAAATATTGGGTGCAGTTGTATTAGACCCTCAGATGCAGAGTATATTGCATAAATCCCCGATGAAGAAGCTTAGTGAAACTGAGAGTGAGCCCGAGACAGCAAAATGAGGTGTATAAGTGCAAAGTCCTTTGGTTTACAAATTATAACCTTACTGAAAGGAGAACAACAGCAATTTTGCAGACTGGCTACCAAGGTTTTAAGACCAACTGGAGTGTGGTATACGTAGTGTTCCCAGATAGGCACAAATCTTGCACAGGACACACGTACTAAATGGAAGTAAATTCCTAGAGTAGAGAAAAAGTGGATGGGTTTAGAGAATAGATAAATTTACCAAAAAATACAAATAAAGCCAAACTGGATCATACAAAATTAATTGGGATAGCCAGGGAAAAAGAGAAGAAAGAAAAGAATGTGTAGAAACTTCACAGGAAAATAAAGGAAATAAACTTGAAGTGAAGATGTTAGACATCAAAAAAAGTAGAATTTAGGAAGAGCAAGATGGAAATACAGTTACGTTTAGAGTAAATAACCAAAAGAGATACTTTGTCTAGCAAGGCATAGGGAAAAAATCTAAACTAGGAAAAATTGGGAGACTCTAAATGGTCACAATAAGCAGGATTCTAGAAAGTAGCCAAGAAAAAGGAACAAGATGTAAATGCCCTTGGTAATCCCATCCTGAAGAGCCCCAGGTTAGGACGGATGCTCAGATAAATAAACCCCCACAATGCTCCATTCCACATTAACATAAATTTCACTACCATGAAAATCAGCAGGGACACTCTTATGAATCTCTCAAGTTTATCCATCCACACAAGAGCAAATTGCACCACCAGAAACAGCATGCTGCCTCATAAAACCTCAAAGCCTTGAGCCATATTAACTGCTACCCTGCCATTCATTCAGTGCTAAATGTCCATGGAATTATGAAAACAATAAACTAATCTCCAATCAATCCTTCTTGTGTGGAAAGTGCATCTAACTGTTGACAGGAAGCTTCAAAATTCTTTGAGTGACTATTCTGAAAAGGTATACCAAAGGTTCTCCATAAAATGTTTTCAACTCTCAGAGCAGACACAGGATATTACTTTGGCTCAGGACATCTTGCATTAGAAAAATGTTCCCTTCCAGGTTGTTAAAACCAAGGATTACTTTAAAAGAGCAAATCTGTTGAGAGGGAAAACCCTCAGGCATTTCTTTGCAGTTGACATAAGAACTACTAATGTGAAAAGTAATGGGGTATTTTGGAAGAGTCATAAAACAGTACAGTGTGAGCAGTATTCACAAGAGCAAATTTATTTTCTCATTTTCTCCAATTCCAAGACTATATATTGGCTAGGAAAAAAAGATAGAAGACTTTGATTCTGTACAGAAAGGCAGCAACTAAATTCTAAATAGGATTTAAAATATTTTGGGTCATCTTTAAGTGTTTTTCTCACATTTTTTGGTGAGGAATGGTGATCTGTGTCATTTTTTTGGCACAGGAGCAAGTTCTTAAGGAAAATATTTAATGATAAATACTAATGTGTTTTATAAGTGTTGATCAGTGACAAGAAATTTGGGAAGTAATTCCCACTAACTCAGTCACTGCAGAGCTTATCCATTTGCCAAATGCTTGGTCACATCACTCTATCTTACACAGCAGTGCTCTGCTCTCCAGAGAGCCTCACTAGAGAGAAAGAAACTCCTGGGCTGAGAAACCATGACTACACTGCCTTGGTTTTTAGTGAAGTCAATTTATATGTGATACATGGTAGGAAACACCAATGAGACTGCTTAGGTTTGAAGGACTTCTAGACTTTTCTCTAGCCTTCCTCACCTTCCAACAAAACCTCTCTTGTAGAACTGTATTAATGGATACTCTGGGAAACAAAGGGAGAATATGGGTATCATCATCCTGAATAAGATTAATAGTGATTCTCTAAAATCTGTAGAGGTTTATATATATATAAGCTGATTAGCTTTTATATATGTGTAGACCCCTTTTTTTTTTTTTTTTCTTTTTTTTTTTTTTTTTCTTTTTTTTCTTTTTTTTCTTTTTTTTTTTTTTTTACCTGTGCTGACAAGTCTCTAGATGTGGGCTTTTTTAGACTATGCCTCCACAGTAGATCGAGGTGCTGGTATCCTGGTGGTCTTGTCTTCATGTTAGGATGAGACACATCTTTGTTCATCATCCCTTGTACTTCTGCTCTTTCCCAGTTTCCATGCAAAAGGTGTTGGATGCCTTGATGAGCAGCACATTTCATATGGCTGTACATCCCCTGTCAGAAGGATGTTGGCAGAGGAGACCTAGAAGTTGTGCCAAAGCCTACATTTGTTGATAGTGTGGTCAAAGACATTCTTGAATCCTTGAAAAATAATCTATGGATAGAATGTGGATGGTAATGCACAGGTTCTGTTAAAATATCCATACGACACATGGTGAGAGATTTCTCAAAAGACAAGAGCTTGCAATAGCAAAAAGTAGTTTTTTCAAACAATCTGTCTTCAGAAAAAAAACCGACCAATTATAAACTGGTTTTTACTCTTTGACATAAGGGTATTTTTTCACTTTTTCAGTAAAAACGTTTAACTAACTGAAGATATCTCAGGGTATCTTTAGGTTTTTAAAATGCAAATAAAATGTAAATTTATTGTGTTGGAGATGGAGATCTGTCATAAATCCCTATTTCAAATACAATCTCATACTGCCATGCAGAAGCGTTATTGATTATTGAGTACCCAATGTGTGCTTGACACTGTTAACTTATATATAAGCAATATATTTCATCTGCAATGTTCCTTGGTATTGATATTAAGAAATTATGAAGAACTTAAATTTCATAGCAGCAGACTTAAAGCTAGCCTTTAGATTAGATAATATGTTTAAAGATTTCCGCATAAATGCTAAAGAATGGAAAATGAAAAATATTTAGTGTTTTTACTGTAGGGGCTGCTTTGAACTACAAATATACTGTATTTTTGAAAATTGATTCTGTGAGATTGGTCATGCTATCTTGAAATTGCAGCATATTGCACTGAATATTTTGAAAGAGTCTCTGTTTATTGTGTGAGATTTCCCCATTTATATAATGGCTAAAATAAATTTTATATTGTTAAGCATGCCACTATTTTATTTTTTTTAAAAAAAACAACATGTAAACATTACTTGCTTAGCACAATTTCAGCAAGTAAAATTGCTTTAGAGCCAAACTAACCATTTTTTTTTTCAAGTGCAGCATAATATTTCACTTTTTAAAAAATCTTATTCTAATTAAGTAATCGTATGTAATTGCAGTTTGTGAATTAAAATGACATTTTTGTTGGAATTATTTTCAAAGCATTATACTGGCTCAAGGGAAGATTAGACTGATAGTAAAATATTACCAGTCTGCTTAATTCCCCTGTTACAGAAAGGTTTTTCTGAAGTATTGGACAAACCACTGCACAGGATTTTCATGCAGTAGAGTCTTACATATATAAACATTCAATATATAATGCTTTAGTCAAAACTACAGCAGATTAAGATTGTTATATATTATAAACATATATAATGATTATATATTTTATCAGACATCTGCCTTAAATTTCAGTCACAGTCATGAAAATGTATTTGTCACCAGACACAGCTCTCAGCCATATGAAATGCCATCTCTTCCACTAATCTACATCAACATTCAGGATACAAATACAAAGACCATTCATTATAATTCATACTGGTGCTCCCACAGTGGCAGACTGCTTCATGACTTGGTGGACCTTGGAAGGAGGAGGGTGCATGTCCTAGTCTTTTGTTTATCAGATTAATTACAGTACATCAAATCAATTGCAATGCCAGTTTTTATCAAAGTTTGACATAGAAAGAAGCAGAAGTTCCTTTGGGAGACAAACCTGGTAGACAGTACCTACATTGTGCATGCTAATGAACATGAGACCACCTGCATGGCTTCTCTGGGTGCTCTCCAGCAGGTGTGATAAGGACAATAGTGATATAGTGTATGGTGGCCTTTATTTGTCATCAGAATTTTGGGAGACAGGCTTGAAGATTAAGAAGAAGTAAAAGAGATAGACACTGCTATTAACAATTAGAAATTCTTCCTTCTCTAAATAAATATGAACTTTTGGATCAGTTCTTCACTGTCCCTTCCTTTTCTTTATTTTCAGTACAGTAGCAAGACTCCATTTTGCAACCCAAAGCATATGTGGGTAACAGTAGGCAGGGAACTGTTCACAATGTCATTTAATTTGCAGACTTCAGCTATGGTATTTGTTTCAAAATGATGGTAACAGTGTCATAATAATATAAATAATGCCGAATATTAGGCTTGAAGATGTGCTCAGTTAATGCAGCCAAAAAATTATATCAATCAATCAATCAATCAATCAATCAATCAATATTTTAATTAAATTTGAGAGGAAAATTAAAAAAACAGCACTAGCACTGTACACAAAAACATTGTAATAAGGCCATTTAAGAGTATAAATCCATTATACAGATGGAATGTTTAAGCAGCAATTTATCAAAAGCTTTCAGTAATACCTTTCACTGAGTTTTATAAAATATTCTCCAGTCATTTCAGAGTATTTGAAGTTTAATTAATCACTGTATCAAGCTTGTCTAAAAAGACACCAAGACTAAATTATTTAGGGAAAAGTGAAGGACTCAAATCATTCAGTAATCTCTCAATCTAAATTTTTGTAGTATATTAGATTAAAATAGCTCCAAATAATCCATTTGGGAACTGATTCATTAATAAATACAGACTAATCCATCAAAAGGATAATGACTTTCTCTGAAGAGTCTTTTTTTTTCTTTTTTTTTTTTTTTATCCTGCATGCATCAAAATTCAATTTTAGCAAGGCTATGAAGCAAACAAATAGCATCTTGTGTCACTATGCCTGGATTTTTTTTTTAGATAAAAACAATACTCGTTGGGCCAAACCTTCATCTCATGTAAATTGTTATCTGCTCTAATAAACTAAGTCATGTAAGAAGCTTAGCCCTCACTTTTTGACCATCAACTCATAATACAGAAGCACCTAACCACTTTTGTTCAATTTGGAGTCAAGGGTCCCATTAAATAGCATCTGGAGAAGCTAACTTACTTTTTGGTGCACAATGATTTTTCTCTGACGTCTTTTGCCCTACAGTAATATGTGGTCCTGTTTTGAGCAGCTTTTCTACTTTTCAGTTTCCAAAAGGATTTATTGCATTGAGGTGGGCAATGGCTAGAAGCTGGTCACTGTTACCACTGTTACTAGCTGAAAGATGGTGCAATCATTTCTAGAATGTAACTTAAGCATTAGTTGTCCCAGTTCACATTCTTTAATAGTCTCCTAATTAATTCTCTGTACACACAAGAGCTGTTTAGCAACACTAAAAATCACCTCTAAATTGTTTCTTTAGTCTATAAAAATTCAGGATTTAAAATAATGTCCTCCATTTTTTTTTCCCCATGGTGACATAACACTGGAATTGGAAAGATCTTTTACTGTAAAGCTGTTATAGCAGCCTGATGGGTATAAGACAGGTAGGCTGGGACCTCTTCTCTGACACTGACTGACATTAAAAATAATTTTACTTTTCACCAGGGTAGGAAGTAACTCTTTTTTTTCCCCAATGCTTTTTTGCTTTTTTCTTTTCCAAACAGTGTTTATTTTATACAAGACAGAACAGCTCCACCAAATTCCAGTAGGAAAGCAACCCATGCTGTTATATATTACAAGCTGCTGATATTACTCCATACAGCAGGTTATGCACCAGTTTTGAGCTCAGTCTTGTGGATTTACAAGCTGTTCTATATTCAGTTTCATGTTTTCCATGTTTCAGTCAGTTAAACTACCCATAGAAACTGCAGAACCAATGACTTTTATGAAATCTCTGACTGTTAGTCTACAGTTCAGGAAAGTTGTGCTTTGCCTTGTTTTGCCAGGCAATGGACATGATGGAGTTTTAGTCTTAGTGTACTTGGTGACCAATCAGATCACCAGGAATATCTCAGACCTTTGGTTATACAAATTTTGAGTATGAACCTATAGGCTGCTTCCTGGAGAAGTCTGGTAAGTAAAAAGTTTTTAAAAATTAGTTTGGAAGTGGGTTATAGTGTTCTTTTGTTTTGATTCAAAACGTGTCAGAGAAATTGTTCAAGCTACATATATATGAAGACAAAACTGGCACTTGCACTATAAAAATGCATCTCAATAGAATATGCTGTGGCAGAAACTCAGGACCAGTATCTTTCTGAATGGGTCTGCACATGAGGAATGAAAACTAGCTTCAGCTTTCCATAAAAATCTCTCAATTTTTCTTGTATTCCATCTTCTTTACAGGACTAAAAGTTTGTGTCAAACAACAGGCCTGTTTCATATCTCAGGCAAGTTGCTGAGGCATAGGAAATTTGAATCTTTCCCATTTACATTTGAAATCCTAGTAATAGACGCACATACTCTAAAAAGATTTGATCACAGCTCAATGGCCATGACTTAAAATCTATCTGCTTATTCATGTATGTGGCTTTCAGCCAGTGAAAAGTTGATGTCTGGATAGTGGGAATTGAATGGGTTGCATCTTGGATGGTGTGTGTAACAGTGGCAAAAGTTTTTTCTGATGGGGTTTCCCATTTTTCTGGAAAATCAGTATCTTCCCAGGACTTTCTTCATAATGCAGCATTGCAGTAGTGAAAATGAAGTTTTCACATTTCGATTCACTTGGTCTTTTTCAGTACTTTATATGGATTTCATTCACATTAGAAGTTCAAGGATTTCTTGTGGAAACAAGAATTGACTTTTTGAGAAACTTAAATTCAGACTTCTGAACAAGCTCATCCCAAGATTTCAGTGCTGAAATATGGCATGCAGATGCATTATATAAAACTTATACTGGAATATTTCTAACTATGAATGGCAGCTTCTAGGCTGATACAAGCATATTTTCTTGTCCAAAATAGCTCCTGTTGGAATTGTAATAAAATACCTATGGTCAATCATAAACAGAGAAATAGAATAGAGAAGGGAGGAAACCAGCTGCTCCTTGCAGAAACAGAGCATGCAGTGTGCTGGTAGACACCTGTTTCCAAAATATTTAATTATGGCACAGTTTGGGACTGCCTGATGTCTAATTATGCACTAACTATAGACATCGGTGGTCCAGAACTAAATCCAATTCAGTGGGAAAAAATATACCTGTTTTCTTCATAGGAGAAATGGAATGGCAGTTATCAACATGTGAGCCCAGGCACCTGATGGCTTTTTCTGATGTAGCAGTGTAGTGCTTGAGAGGGAGAAACCTGATTCTGAAGTGGAGGTGTGAGCATTTTTGTTTAAGTTTAGTAATAAAACAAAATGGTGGCGATTTATATAAGAAAAAATTTGTGCTTCCCTAATAAACCACAGGTGGGTTTGGATCACTAGGACAAGGGATCCCCAGTACTGGATGAAAGCTGTCAGTACTATCACTTCTGCAGATGTACACAGAGCAATGCTCAGTTCTGTAATAATACAACGCAGGAAAAACTTCTTAAGTGGGCAAGACAATACATTAAAAAAAAGGTGAGTTTTCTGTTTAGTTTTACAGGCACAGCTTGTGTTTAAATATTTGCGAAATGCTTCATCACATAGTAAATCCATGCAGAATAATGTATCACTGCCACACCAAGTTATTAAGCTTTAGTCTGAAAAAGATTTGTGAGAGAAGTGTCTCTCAGATAAGATGCAGATATTTATGTGCATATTTCTTCTTTTGTCTAGTATTGTGCTGTTCACAGCTGTTTGGAGTAATTAGGCATAAAACATAGTCAATGTATCTTGAATACACCTAACATTATCTGGCTGAGCTGGAGATGATTCTTGCCTTTAGAGTGATCTATAGCTACCTGCTTGGGTTGCAGACAGAAAGTGCTGCTCAGCCTTCTGGCTTAGTTAAGATGATGATAATCAGGCTTGTTTTGTTTCAGGAGAGTACTTTTGGCTTGTACTGGACGTCTATATGTTTCTCTCTTTTGGGAAAAATACTGGTAGGATTTTAAAGACTTAAATAGAACATATATATGTGAAATACAGGATTTAGGAAGGTTTTTAATACTTTGCTGGTTACTCAGAACAGCTTATTACTTGCTTTAAAGGCAAGAAATCCTACTATTCTTCAGGTAGTTTTGGGGAGATGAGTGTTAAGCATGGAAATGGAGCATGTGTGCCATTTAAAGACACCTTCCAGAAGACATAAACAACTAGTGGTTAATTTTTTTTGTGTGAAATCCAGGACAATGATATTAGAAGGCTAGGAAGAGCTTTTGAACATCTGCACTATTCTCCAGGTCAGGGTAACATGACTGAGACTCTTTGATGTGCAGTCCTGACTAGAAATATCATAATAGCAGCAGAAATATACAGCTGTTATCTTACATGGAATAGCGAGTTATCTGAGAGTGAGGAGAGGATAAATTAGCCCTGTATTTTTGGCTCTTGCAACAAGATTGTGTAGCATATGTTAATATGATAATAATTCCTGGTAGTCAAGGCAAGATTTACTCAATGTATTTATGGCCTTCCTAGTCTCTATGAAACTAACTGGCAAAATGACTGGAATCAGAAATTTCAGATGCCTCTCTGCACCAGTTATATGACTTTGACTCCAGCTCTGTAATACTCTTCTCTGTGAAGTCACTTCTGATAATGTCAGGTTCGTTAACCCCACCTTAAATGAGGGCAGAATATCTTTTGGTGAGTACTGCTGAATCACAATAGCCTACATGAAATGGTTTTCATTTCACTGGGTAATGAATAGCTTTCCTCTCTCCTTCTACATATTTCAGTATGTGAAGATTCATTCCAACTCACAACCACAGCTTGCCTGGGTTTTCTTAATTGAAGAACACCCCATGCAAAAAGTAATTTAGGACTTTAACAGATGCATTGCTTTATTTAGGCAAAAGCAGTCTTGTTATCTGTCATTTTGTGGCTGATGTGAAAGCTCTGAATGGAGTGTTGGCATTATCTGTTTGACAATGATTTGATGCAATGCTACACTGTGCTGTAAATTAGTGTCAAGAAGCAAAATGCTAATGATAGAGGCCCCTCTATGCGCTGGTGACTTAAATAGCATGTTTCTTTAAAATTCAACAGTGACTCACTCTCTTTTAAATAAAACCCCTCTGAGCTATTTAAATAATGCCATGAAGTTCTAGTGCATATTTCCTTTGATTCTGAATACTTTGGTGTTTACTTGAATAACTTTCAAAACAATCTTTTCAGCATTGTACTGAGTAATACCTTGAAATCTATTGCTTTGTGTAATTAGACTTTTTTTTTTCAAAGAAATGTTTGATTACCATGTAAATGGTGGAACTCTGCTCATTTTCTGCACTAAATGAAATTGAAGCTGACAGTGGTTTTCTGTACTTTATTGGAGATTGTGCCAGGCCTAGGTGAAGTTCTGAGCACCATTTTAAATGTACTTATCATCTTTTAGGACTCTCCTTTGTGTAATTGAATTGGTATTGACTAGAGAGAATTTCCCAGAACTGATGGAATCATTTTGCTCTTGGATGCCTAGACCCTTCAGGCACACCCTGACTGAGCACTACTAAACTCAGTGACACCATCACAGCTTAATTGGCTGGGGATTCAGACACATGTATCAGAAGGATCTTCTTTGCTCCAGTTTTGTGCATTAATGAACACTGCTGATGACATATAAATTTTTCTCCAAGTTTCAAATGCACAGTTCAAATTCTTTGTATCCAGGGAAATATGTCAATGTATCAGCTTTCTGCTGCCATTTTCATCCCTACACACACATACTGGGCACTCTCAAAGCTCTTTTGGATTGAAGTAGTTCTCAAGACAGATCTATTGAAAAATGAGTCTTTGTTGTTGATGATCTATTATATTCTGCTAATATCTCCCTACTGCAGATATTATCTACTCACTGAGGGATGTAAAGAAATGAAAGAGAGTCCTCAAAAAGAAGAAAATGCATCTTGTCATTTAGAATATTTAATAATGGGGTATGCTCTTTTCTTTTCAGAACAAAACAAAGATTTTAGAGTAATATCTTTCCAAACCAGACCTGAACAGATCACAAAAATTTCCTTCCAAAGCATGAGATCTTTCTATCATCTATAACTTCATCTTGTTGTGTAAAAAGGTTGCAAAGTGGCAAATGACTTCAGCAAAAGGGAGGGAAAATAATGATGATCTCAATGAAGAATGCCTTCTGATGAAGACATATTTTGAAGAATGACTCTTTTAACAGTCCCAAAAGTTGCTACAGGGCTTATATATAATTCAAGTACTTCAGGTCATTTATACAGAGACACAAAAGTTGCAGAAAAGGATATTTCAGGTAGCCATCACTTAATCTGAAAAATGATTTATCATTTGAAAATATCCTACTCTGCACCTGGAAAGAAGCTGGAAAAAAACCCATCATTAACTGATCATAAGTATAAAATATCTTGTAATGGACTGGGCATTTTTGTACCATTTCAAAGTCTCTGAAAGAGAATCATTAGTAATATTCTGACAGAAAGAAATAATCACTTTGGCATAATATATCCTGCAGGTATTACTAATAAAATCCTCCCTGAGGTTTAAATTGCGATTCACATATAAATGTAAGTACAAATTGTCCTTGTTCCATGTCAACTGCAGTTATGAACAATGACATGTCTGGAAATATTTGTATTATCAATCCATGTGTGTTTCAGTGAGGAGAAAAATCTAGCTACCTGTCACATCCAGGCTACACATACATAGCTGAGGAATGACAAAATTGCTTCTTTGCAGTTTCATATAAACAGATTTTTTTTTAATGCCAGCAGTTAAATAACTTAAATTATTCTCATAGCACCCATACCAAAAGTGAAAGGATCAAAACCAACCACTGGGCAAGGTGCACACCTACTGGTTCTGTTTATGGAGCAGGGCAGTTTCCACTCCAGAGCTCTCCTTTCTCTTTAGTGTTCACTTAAGATAATTTTTATACATTTAACATACAAGTCATCTTCATGATTGCTGAATTCAAATACTATATTAGGAAGAAACAAAGATCTGTTCAATGGCAGGAAGGGTAGTCAGAGCAGAGCCTGTGAGAAGCTGAATTTGTTAGCATTAGGAAGACTTTTACAGAAAAACGTAAGGAAGAGAAGATAGGTGAGGACAAAAAGAAAGAAATTAGGAAGAGATAGTATAAGAAAGGAAAATCAAGGGAGCAGGAGCTAAAAGGTGTAACAGAAGAGCCATACAGAACAAATGCTCACATGCTTTGGAGAGGCTGCTCATGATGACTCTTGTGTTTAACATTACACCTCAATTATGGAGCTCTAGCAGCAACCCTGTTGTCTTGCTGCTGTCACTAGAAGCAACATACAGACACTATGAAGTTCATTTAAGGGAAAGAGATTGTAAATGGATGCGTTCAGGACAAGGCAATGAGTTGTATTTTTTCTCTTGGTTTTTTTTACTCCTACAATCTTGTTTTTCTCTCTAGATTAATGCACTGTTGTCACAGCCAGCACTTCCAACTTTGTTTTCCCATTGCTTTTTCAACAGTTTTTGCACAGCATTTTGACTAAATCAACCCCAAAACTTGCAGATGTGGGACAGAGGACTCACTCTGCTCCCAGTCCAGAGGCAAAGGAGATTAGCACACTTCCCTTTGTCTTTCCACTATTAGTAGCTTTCAGAAGATGACAATTGCCTCCCCACATTCCCACATTAGAAAGCTTTACCTAAGTGTTTCACCAGATGATCCCCTTCTTTTCCACAGGTTCACCAGGCTGCTGGAGCGGCTGGCGGCTGAAGACGACTTTCCATCCCCGACGTGCATCCGGACTACCGTCGATGTGGTGAACGCACTGCGCACATTCCTCTCTGGCTTAGCGAGGATGATGTAGACCTTGGGCACAAACATGCAGCCAAGGGCCACCGTGGCACTCAGACTCACTGAGAAACACATGGTGATTATCTTGTAGTTGCTCCCAAAATATATTGGCACAAAAGCCAGCCAAATGATGCAGGTGGTATACATGGTGAAGGCAATATATTTTGCTTCGTTGAAATTAGCTGGGACATTTCTTGTCTTAAATGCATAAAAGGTGCAGCTCAAAATTAATAACCCATTATATCCAAGGGGAGTCACAACACCCAAGTTGGTGGTGTTACAAATCAGGTAGACCTCTCGGATGCTTGGGTAATCATGCATTATGTCTGGTGGCTCCATTATAAAGAGGGCAACTATAATGCCTAGTTGTATACATATCAAGATAAATGCAATGACCAGCTGGGCGCAGGCACTCATGAACCTAGGTTTCTTTGTACAGATTTTCTTCTTGCTTCCAGCCAGGATTCTTGCAATGCGGTTGGTTTTAGTTACTAGAGCAGAATAACTCATAGCCGGCGAGAGGCCGATGCCAATTCGCTGAAGGTAACAGTAAATCTGTTGAGGTTTTGCAATCAGACAGAAAGTGCACAAGTAACCCAGGCAGATGCCGGCCAGAATGATGTAGCAAAGTTCTCGGCTGGATGATTTGACCACTGGAGTATCACGGTACATTATGAACACAATTGTAACAAACAGCGTGGCCAGCAGACCCAGACATGCAAAAACAACGGCTGCAATAGGTTCGGGGTCGCCCCATCTGAGATACTGGACTGGGATGAGGTCACAACCTGCAGAAAAGAAAAAGAAAAAGAGAAAGGTAAACTGAAGTATGTAGATGTGAGATTCTTTAATGACAGTTAGAGGTTTTCCTGGTATTTCTCTTCTTTTTTGCTTTTCAGGAAGCTGCCATTGTGTGGAGTGTAAGTTCAGATTGTGTTAAAATAAAGCCAATATAATGGCACAATAAGTACATTTCAATGATAGCTTATTTCAGTAATACACTTTATCTGGAATAGAACATGATGACCAAGCTGATTAAGATAAGTCACCGCTCATAGTGCAGATTTACCTTTAAATTCTATGAAATATAGGAATTCATGAACAAATTTCTGGAGCAAGTTGGACTACCTCAGTTTAAAATGCTTCAGAGTTTGCTGCTTATTATTTACACTTAAAGGTCTAGATGTCAATCCTACTAATTATACTGTACACTATAAAGGATATTGGTATTTGCTTAATGATTGTGGAGAGAAATCTTGCAGATTCTAACTGTCAAAAAAAAAAAGAGAGTGTTTCTCAGATTTGCTACCTTATCTAGCTTATGAAATAAAATTGAAGTTAATAAATTAGCAACAAAGCTGAATTAGCAGGATACTTGTTTTTCAGTTTTTCATAGGATTCAGTAAATCATTCTATTTATCTGGGTCATAGAAAGTAAAAAAGGCTTTTAATTCTACAGTGTACAGATCAATAGACAGGAGTAAAAGCTGTCAAAAAACATGTTGCTGGCATCCCTTTTCTTCCCTCCTTTGTGTATGCACTGTTGAGGCTGGATAGATATTTCTGCTTTCTGGACAGTGTATGATCTCTTCCAGAGTTTCTGGGCAGACTTAGTTGCTGTGTTGCTGACTACAGCCATAAGCATCTATCCTTGCATTTTATTTCCAAAAACTGAATCTCCTGTTCAGATCCTTTGACTTTGCTTGTTGTCATGACTTTTACTCAGGATGCTGATGGATTCTGTGTCCCGTGGCACAAGAGTATATTATACCAGTGCCTACCAACAAAAGATTTGTTCTCTACTTTCCATTAGCAAGTGATATCCAGGCACTTCCTGGGAAGCAGGGCTTCAGTAAATGTAGCAATTTCTCCAGAACAAAAATGTCATAACAAAAAATGCACACACCCACACCTTTCTCTTAGGTTTTATTGCTGAGCAGACATTGTATGGTACAGGATATCCCTTTGGTCAGTTTGGGTCAGCTGTCCCTGCTGTGCCCCCTCACAAGATCTTGTTTATGCCCAGCATAGTGGTGAGGGAGGAATGTTGGAGAGATAGCCTTGAAAAAAGACTGCTGTGTTATCAGTGTGTCTCTAGCTACCAATGCAAAGCACAGCACTGCGAGGGCTGCTATGGGGAAAATGAGCCCATCTCAGCTGGACCCAGTAATAACAAAGGGGAGGATCTTGATATTCTGGAATACAACTTCCTGAAAAAAGTGGACATGCTGGCATTGCCAGCCAGGGCAGGACAGCAGGGAGTGGACGATGGAATTGAGAAAATGCAACTAAAATCTTTTATTTCTCCTATACTTTCATTAAGCTTGATTGCAAAATCTAAATGGCTTCAAAATTTTGTGGTTTTGTAATCATGTTGCTGTCTTCTGGTTAGATCATGTAGGGGAGTGTCATTCTGACTTCTGGCTTGTGACAAGGCACTTCACCCTGTGAAGGTGGAGTGCCAGGTGCACACATCTGTATTTTCTGCAGTGAGCGTAGTTAGGACTGTCTGCTGGATATTTGGATGCCAATAAATTTCAATTAATTAGGCAACCTAGGATCTCAATTAATTGATGAGCAGGAGTAAATGTAGATATCAGGACTATAATTTGGGAATTTCTACATGTGAAATCTGTTGTATGCCTTTTCCTGCATTTTGAGTTTAGAGTTTTCCAAATCTGCCACTAACATTCTTACTGGCAAAAGTAATTTCATGAAACAGTATGGTTAAATATTAGGCCTTTCTTCTCTAAGCATTTTTGCATTCTGTGTCTCTACAGAAATAATATTTTTGAAGATATAATACCTTCAATCAGGTGGCAAAAGTACAAGGCAGATACTTCTGTGTTCTTGAAGAGAGTGGAAAAATCAGTAGGATTGGGGTCAATGAGTCTTTGACATTAGTGCAATTAAAGTATACAAATTTGCAGTCACTTTTGTGTAAGAGAATTGAGTTCCTTACTGAATACAGATTAATTTGCTATCCATACTTGCCTGCTTTGATGTGAAAAGCTTTTTCTTGCATTAAAAAAATTATTACCACACCTAAACGCAAGAAAGACATTAGATTTTCATGAAACATTTTCACTGCATTTTTAACTCTTGCTGGTTTTATGGGTTTTCTTATTTAGTATTCAGTGTGAGAGGGATACTGTATTTCTTTCTGACTTTTTCAAGTTTAAAGTATCACAGTAATCACATCATAAAAATCAGGATTTTACACAAGTGAGAGTAGGGGAAAAGGGTGAAAACAAGAAGGAATCCTCTCTTATCTGCACATATCCCACTGTGGGTTCTTCCCCAGGAAGTTTTATAAGTAAATGACCTCTAAATCTATTTCTGATTTTAGCAAGACTTAACTAATATATTGTGGAAACTAATAGGTTCCAGCTTCTAACACTGCTACATATTCTAGACAGGAGATTTGAAGAGAAAAGGTCTTTATCTGGCAGTTGGCCTTTGCATGCAGACAATGATATAGGGGCTAAATTTTGCCTCATTTCTAACATTGTAGCAGAGGTGAATCATAACCAAGTGTTTCTCATTAGTTTCAGACTATTTCATGCCTTCCTTGCTTTATTACTCTTTTTTACATTCTCTTGATGAAATACCTGAGAAAAAAGTTGAAAACTTGTCGTATTTTTTCCCATCACTGAGTATACTTTACAAGGAGATTGCTAAACTTTGCAATGATTTATTCCTCAATTAAGATTTAAAGACTGGATTATCTTTACAAAACAATGATTGGTGAAGTTTTCGTATAATAATTTTACAGGTAATGGTTTCTGACAATGGCACTTTTCAGAGAAGGACAACTAGATCAAGTAAAAGAAAGATGGGAAAACAGCACTGTCAGTGTTCGTGTTAGATTGATGACCTGGACTATACCAAGACAAAAGCTGAAAAATGGTACCACAAAAAGAACTCATTCTTGTCAATGGCCATGACAACGCCCCACAGCCTATCTCTTACACTTTATCAATATCTCCAAATGCCTGGAAAATTTTCTCTCCTAGCTGGCTAAGAAACAGGTAGAATAAAGCCAGTAGTCTTGCCTATGGTGCCCAGTCTTGTCCTATGGTGCCTTAGTGTGCTGAGCCACTAAGGTGGTCTTTGGCTTGTGGAAAGACTGTTTGGACCCAGTCCAATTTGGAGCAGGTGTCGAGTTGTTCTGTGCTCAAGGATGCCTGGAGCTGCAGTAAAATTGGCATAAAAGTGCTATTATGCTCTGCTGGCCAGAAAGATAGCCAGCATGGAGCAAGACACCAGATAAACATGTGAATAGCAAGATGAACAGATAGAAAAAAAACCAGAATTTCATTTAATATGCTAGGGAAAGGTTTTCTTGAAGGACCCCCAAAAATCACCAAGAAAATACAGATCAGGATGTCTAAGGACCTTCTGAGAATAAAAGTAGTTTTTGATATTTTGGAAAAGCCTCTAGCTACTTCATGGATGGACTAAATTTTGCAATGAACAAGGAGAAGAAATGCTCTTAAAGGCCTGATGGCTGCCATAGGTCAATTCGTAGGTCTATTAGTATACTGTCCTCTTTCTGTAGAGGCAAATTTGTCCCTTATATCTGATCTTTCATATTGCATTAAAATGAGTTCATCTGGGAGAAAAATTTACAGATATAAAGCACTATATTATAGACCATATTTTTGGATATTATTTTGGATTTGATTCTTAGTGTGGTTTTAATTTGTTATTACAACCTTGACACCTAGAAGATGCCTTCAGCATCCATAAAAATGTATTGGCTTAGCATTGAGAAATCCCTTCCTTGGTAACCAGTACAAAATACATAACTAAACTATTTTCAAAGGCAAACTTGATAGAACAGGGACTGTGAATATGATTGACTCTGAAAAGTGAAGGAAATTCAATAACTTCTCTTAAGTTAACATCGTGAGCTAACGCTTACTGAATCTGCACATGGAGACTAAAACTGGCAGAAAATTGCTAGTTTAGTAAATTCTAAATATTTTTTAGTTGGATTTGGCATCCTGGTCAACAAGTTTGACCTGTTAAAAGAGATTTGGTTTCCTTGGTAATTTTTCAGACATCCTTCCAAGGTTATCAGAAGTCCAGACTTCAAGGTTGAAACACAAACAACGACCTAACCATATTTTAGTAATGAATGTGTCTTCATATGGTATTTAGCACTCATTATTCAAAGTCTATTTATGTTATGAAATTAAGTATTTTATATCAATGCTACTAAATTTTTCTCTCATTATAATCCCAAAAGATGGGAGAGGGATATCTTCATTAGTTATTTAGGCTTCCACATGTATGGAAAGCTGAGATGCAAAAACGTGAACATCAGAATAAAAACCTGCATAAAGCTGATGGGGTAGATTTTATAATTTTTTTTTTCCAGACCCCAACATTATCCAAACAGAGGACTACACTCTCCAGAGTCCTCGGGGACATATCAGGCCCCTGACCTTCACATGGAATCTGGACCATCTGAAGGGAGAGAAGACATTAACATGCCAGAACTTTGTTCTGGTGCTATAGTAAATTACTGTAGTCACCAGTCCTTTGCCCTACTCTGGTGGGACCTTTTGAACTTGCTACAAAAGCAGGGCATGCAGAAGTGTCTTATCTGCTGCAGCTCCTGGACTGGCACATTACTGAAATTATCAGCAAAGGTGGCTTTGCACAGTCAAGAGAGGCAGCTGAAGACTGGGCATGTGTGTATTCTGCCACCTCTGCAGGGCAGGATTTGGGGTTGATCACATCTTAAACCATGAAGACTACAGCACCTGCAGCTCAGGGGCTTGAGTCCCCAGTAACTGGATATGTAGATTTAGCTGTGCATTGCAGTAAGAGGTAAGGCAATGAATCTTTGAATAGTACATTAAAGTTACTTTGTGACCATATGGGAAATTACTCTTTAATTACACAAGTGTGCAGAATGATGGGAACAATGGATGAAATACAACAATCAGGTCTATCCTTATGCCAGTTCTACTGTTTTGATTTAAGTTTCACTAAAAATGCTGGCTCTGTGTGTTAATGTTTTTTTCCAAATGCACACTTTCCATAACATAAGGCACAATTACAAGTGGATCCTTCTGGCTTTGTTTCCTAGTTCCTGTTCATCTGGCCAGGGAGCCTCCAAGCACTGCTTGTTGAGCTCAGCAATATTGAATGAGCTCACTCGAGCCTGAAGTGCTGTGAGGCTCACGCTGGACTGGAAGCTGAAGTTCACACCCTATCTGGAACAAGCTATTGAGGGAAGAAATGTGTTGCAAACCCAGAACCAAGGGAGCAGAAAATGAGATCCTGGTCATAATATTGCCACCTGGACCCTTAACTCATCCACATATACCTTTTTCAAGAGGAATAGAGTGAAAGTGACTTATAGCAATGATTACATTTCCTTCAGAGTAAGAAATAAAAAGGAAAGAGAAATAAGGGGCACAGAAAACAGGACATTATTTCTGCTGATGTGCATTTATAACACTAGAATTAACCAGAGGAAAATTGTGTTTTCTTACCCTCGGTCTCAATTATAGCCTTAACACTTATGATCAAAAAACAGGATCCTAGTAATGTTTCAGCAGAAAAATCAATGTCAACACAGACTAGATTGTGTTCTGACCTATGTCAGATAATCGCTGAAATCACCCATGGCTACAACATTTTTGCAAGAGGGAATATAAGAAAGCAGCGTAATGGGAGCAAGCAGATACCCTTTGAAAATATTTTGGGCAAGAGATTAATCACCTTTTGTTTGAGTGAGGGGCAGAATCCAGTCTTATGAGAAAACTGAGGCTCAGACCCTGCCGCACACATTTTTCAGTGCTTTCCATCCAAGGGTTTTTTGGATAATCCATCTCTTATCTATTACTTCCAGATGGGTAGCAAAATCACACTGTTATCCTGGCTTTACTGTACTTTATTTGGTGAAAGCATTTTTGTAGCTATAGAAAAAAATACATATTTCTGATATATACTCTCATCCTTGAATGACAAAGAAAACATTTCAAGAGGTGTAAATAGTTAAGCTCCTATTTTCATGGGAATCCAATTAAGAAAATCAAATAGTCAGCATATTTGGAATACACAGAGCCTGAGAAAAATGTCAATACAACCTGAAAATAATCCAATCGTCACTGAAATTAATATAATCTAATTTTCTTGCCATTCCTGAGGTGATTAGACAAAACTTTGGTTTTGGTATTGTTGTATGCTGTCCTTGAACATCAGAAAGACAGAATAATTGCTTCTTTCTCATCCCAAAAGGTTGTTAAATGTTATTGGTAACCGAACCAAGATGCTCATACATACACTGGAAAAGCTCTGAGACATTGAACAAAATTTATTTGGTCTTTCTAGAGCACCATTTTGGATGCAGAAGGTCACATCCTCAGATTCTCCTAAAGCTTTTGAAAAGTTAGCATCAGTGTTGGTCATCAGCACTAAGAAAATCCCTTCACCTGTATCTAAACTTGTGTGGCACCTATTTCTTTTCCACCTGCTGTGAATATAACACAAAGAAGAGCTTTGAGGAAGAGAGGAGTGACTGGCATCTACTTCTGGACTTAAACCACTGAGTTCTCCCTGCTGTAGCTGGGTCAGTGGCTCAGCTTTACATTAATGTGTTGGCCACATTAATGTGTAAATTGGTGCTGTATTGTATGGATGCTGCCAACACAACACATGGGGACTTAGAGGGCTACAGCAGATTGGGAAGCATAACTCGATATTAAGCCAGGAGGAAGAAAATTACTTCTGGTACATGTTGGGATAGTATATATAAATCTTAAGAGAAGGAAGGAACTTTCTAGGTTTCTGTGAAAGGAGGAGCCTGATCCCTGGGGAATTTTGCATGCAAAAGCAATCTGAAATTTGTGACAGAATAAAATGTGGGCAGTTAACATTCTCTTTCTTGCCTCACCTTCACTTCTAGGTGAAGAAATTTTCCAGTAACTGATTTATGGAAGAGAAACTCTTGCTCCCACTTACCTTTTCCACTACCTTTGGGTTCTCTGTGCCTTTTTGTACTTCAGCACTTCAACATCTTTTTCTGTTCTGAGAATAACTTTGTTTTTCTACACATATTGCATCCCTTCTGTCTTCCCCCTGCTGCATCTGACTTCTGATATTCCATAGGTGGCTGAAAAAGTGCATTAATCTGTCTTCCTTTCTATCAGTAACATCCCTGCCATTACATGTTTTATTTAGTGAACTTTGTGGCACAAAACTGATGCTGATCATTGAGCATAAGAAAGATGTAAGTAATGTTTTTTTATGTAAGCCAAGAAAGGATTCCAAATAAGTTTTTATCCAAGGTCAGATCTCTGGCAAACAGTGAGGTGCAGCTCCATGTTGAAAGCCATTTCAGGTGCATGGCTGATAAATTTACAGGACTCTCATCTGAAAGTGATCATGCAGGGAAGATTTATTCTAATGAGGTTTTGTATGTGTAGCCTTGTGGAGCTGACATTCCCTAGGAAATGGCTTTATCCAGCAGCAAAGAGACTTAGTATGCTGCAGTACCAGATGTAGGGACATTTCAAGGAGATTGCTGTATACTTTAATAAACAGAAAGGAAATTTCCTTAACAGAATAAAAAATACACCAACCTCTCCTTATTTTAATGTACATTTATTACTAAATCCTATGTTTTAAACAAGATTGAAAGGCAGTTTTTTTATAAGCACAAAAGTTGGCACTAGGAATATGATCATTAAAAATACAGCTCATTATTTTGTATGGATTAACTGGGAATTGATTTATTAAAATCTCTTTGTGATACAAAGTTAAATAAGACAAGATTCAGCCATCATGCTGATAATGAACTGGGTGGGGACCAGGCAGCTCTGAAGTTGTGAGATGGGTGTCCTATTTATTAATAGGAGGGCACATTCCACCAGCTGTGCTCATGAAGGCCAAAGGGCGGGGTGTTTGGCTTCCAGATAGGGCCTGCCAAATTTGTGCCTGACTGAGGAACAAGTGTTAGATCTCCTGAGGAATGTTGTTTGGCACTAATGTCAAGGGTTCTTTTGTGTACAGATTGGTTTTAGTCCCCATAAAGGCATAAAATACATGTCTGATGCCAGAAAAATGGTTTGCAAAATGTAATTTTGCAAACAAACACAAAATGTTTGCTCATGTAATGCACAAATCTTCTGGCTTGAGTAAAAATACAACTGGTTTCCTTTAAAAAAATCACTGATCGGTGGAAAACCATTTACTCAACCTATGAAAGTTTTGTGGGCCCAACCCATCCCACTTTTCCATTCTGAGGGCAAAGTTAGACTTTCAGAGGGTGCATCCTCCCAGGAGACCACAACACCCTGTCGTCGAACATGGAACATGGTGAACCATGCTTGCACCATGGAAATTTGTATGTCCTAGAGAGCCAGCTCAAAGCACAGAGCCTGAGGGTCAACCTGGGTCCTGGTCACTCCACTTTGCCTTACATATGGTGCTTAGTGTCTAATTACACAAACTTCACCAAGTCAGCTGACAGTTCCTTCCCCCCACTGGTTCTCTGTCTTCTTTGGTGGCACATGGAACAAATGCCCTCCTAACTGACTTGTTGCAGCTCCTTTTTTAGCTGATCTATGCTGGGTAAAACCTCAGGTGCTCACCTAAACATGGGCATGAGCTGGGATCTACAATACCTCAGACAAAATCCCTGGAGGCTGAAGAGCTGACCAGTTGCACTAGTTGACCTTCATGAACTGACCAGCCTGGTGCAGTTACCTGGTCCCTACAGAATGGCCTTTGGAATCTTCTGAGAAGTGTAACTCACATTGTAACCACACCCTCAATACTCTGCTTTTGGGGACATACACAGTCTGTTCTCTTTTTCTCCCCTTCTCCATTCTCCAGGCACAAGAAATCTTTCCCTGAGAGAAGAAGGCTTTGCTGGCTGATTGCTGGTTGCCCAGGGACGCAGAACTGGGGGAGCATGGCTATGGGAGCATAGATGCGCAGAACTTGAAAGTCCATTTTACTGCTAGTCCAGTTTTCTCAGTTGAAAGGTGTTTTTCTTGGGGAGAGCGTCATGTTTGACATTTTCTGAAAAGTACCCCATCAGTTCAATTGTAAAATAATATTCTTGCAATAATTTGGTAGCCAAGCTCCTTTATCACAGCAATGCAACAGTCCTTAAACAGGAAATACAGTAAATAAAATTTGTAAAATAAAATGCAGTAAATAATACAGGAAATACAACAAATAAAATCTGTAAAATAAAATCTGTAAAAACAGTAAATAAAACCTGCCTAGAGGCCAAACCTTGCCTTATGCTCTCCCACTTACATAAGTTCATGCAGCAAACTGCATTTTCCTTTGTCTTCCCTCACACCTCAAAGTTTTTCCCCTCATCCATAGAAACTATATACAAATCTGGTCTGTGACGTCTTCTAGAAAAAAAAAACAAAGCAAACCTGTCCTTTCTCTCCTTGTCTATGTGAAGCCTGGCACAGTGAGAACATGATCCCTGAACAGTGTTTTGAAGTGGTTTGTGCCCTGAATGATTGAATACTTGAATTCTGTTTCTTACTCATAAAGAAGAGAGGTTGTAGGATACAATGTGCGAGTATTTTATCTCCAGAGAGGCCTAACTGGTATTCTGCAAGAGCATAGAGGTCTATGCCAAGGCAAAGATGAACAGAGTCTTCTGTGCTCCAGAAGACTCTGATGAATAAAGGACTAAAACCAAAGTCTGTTTGGAGAAATCAAGCTTCTAGCTGCAGGATCTACAACAACTAAATCAGAACTTTGTCAGATTACAAAAGAAGATAGTACATTATTCTTCTGCTTGGGGGGATAACAAAACTCTTAAATTTGATCTTTCTTAATAATTTCTCTGATAAGCACTTATTTTTGTATCTCTTTTGGGAAGGGTAAGATCTGTATTACCACCTAAGGGTTAGGACACGACTGAATACAAAACCATGACTTTTTTTTTATTATTTCAAGATCTAGTAATTCAGATCTTTAGAAAGTTGTTGAACTATGAGAATAATTCCTGGATCAGGTTCGGAAGATAAAGATCAGCTTCAGTCCAAATTTTAACTTTATCCCCATGTTCCCTGTGACCAAAACCATCCTCACACTCATCTGTATCTGCCATTTGTTTCTTCAGCTCATTAGATGAGCACTTTCATTGACAACACAAGCCCAACCTCATCTCATTTACCTGTGAGCTCCTCGTTGGGCCAAGAGCCAAGCTGGCAGGCTTTGCATGTGTATTCATCAGAGACATATTCATTTTCTTTACAAGGAGTGCAGGTCCAACAGCAACTCACTTCTCCTTTACGGATCACCTGAGACAAAAATTGACATTTTGTTTTAGTAGCATAAATGCACATTCATGCTGACCCAGTCTCTAATTTAATTTTTAATGCATTTTTTCTAATAGAAAAGTTTTTGAAATTTAATTATTCCTTTTCATGATATGTTTTCAAAGATAAAATGTGACAAAAGTCCTTAGTTCTCCTATCATGTAGGTGCCAGAAGAAAGAATCCACCAATCCCAGAGAAGTATAAGTGGAGGTACAGAATGACAAAAAAGACGGGCTTTTTCCCTCTTAGAATTTGCAAAGCTCCATAGATGTCAATGTGCCTACAGAAGTCAGTGCATGATATGAAGACACATAATTCACTCCAATGTGGTCCATGCAGAGAAACATGCCAACAGTACTATGTCCCTAAATGTTTGCTACCCAAAGACTTTTGGGTGCTTATTTTTCATCCAGTAGTGGCTGATTTTTTAAAAATTGAATTTTCCAGACAGCAAACTGAGCATGCTTTCTCCAGAGCGATTTAATTACTGCATTTCTAATCACCATTTAAAGGTGAGAATCTTATCTTTCTCCATTCTAACATCTGACCTGATTACTCATTTCATAATTTACTATCAAATGTTATTGCATGCTTAGGATTCAAATGGAAGTTTTTAAAGATCCTTATTTATCATCTCTGGGAACATCTGTGCTTCTTGTCAATATGTCTTGCTTTTGAAATAAAGTATTCCCATTTTCTCTCCTCTTCCCAAACAGTTTACAAACAAATATTCCCAATTATAGCATAAGAAATAGGATGACTTTTATAATCTTTTGCAATGATGAATTCAGAATGTGTGTTCAAAGCCAAATGTCCTTATTGCAGTTTTAATTAAAAAACCAAACATGTAAAGGAGCATAAGCAAAAATAATGGATTGCTCTTTGCAATGCTGCAGTGAAAAACAAATTCTATTACCTAATTTTCATGACCAATATGAGGACTTGAAAAACTTCAGATTTTGTGGTTTGGTTGGTTTTGTTTTGTTTTGCTTTTAATTGTAGATTATGGAAAGAAAAACAGCAACGCCAAAACAGTTAAATTGATGGAAAGGCTAGAAGATCATAGGTGATTTATTCTGCAAGAATTGAGACTAGATTTACTTGCAAAACAGAATATCTGTCCTCCAGAATAAATCAAATTTTGGGATTTCTTTAATTTTGAAATAGAACAAAAAGTTAAAAAAATGACAAATTTTTTTTGTATTTGGGAAAATCAATTTTTAGAAAACTTGTACTAATTTCAAGGAACATATTTTGATTACCTTGACACGTTATAAAAATCCATAATTTTATTTTTATAAAATAGTCAAGAAAATAAAATGGAAAAATAAAAACCTTATGTTATCAAAACACCTAAAATTCTATATGAACAATTAATTTACCCTTTTCCATGCAACTTTCGGGTCAATGAAGATCTTCTGTAAAATACTTGGCATTTGACAAATCAATCAGGACACTGGTACACTGATCATTTCTCCCCTAGAACTTTTCTTACCAGAGAAGGATTTTGTATCCTCCTCTAGAAATCAAGGTAATTGTTCTTCAAGACTCAGAGTAAAGTCAGACTTTTTTTGTGTTAAATTTCTTAGCCAGCAATTTATTCATCCTATTATTTTTTATTTTCTGCATAATTCTTTGTTGTATCACTTAACTGTAAATTAATTTTTCTGTCCCTTTTAAGAGAAAAGATTATCTTTAAAACAAATATTATTTTCCTTTCCCCTTGTCATCACAATCCTTTGAGCCCATATTTATTTAGATGATCATATGTCCACACTATTTCAAATTTATAGAGTTGGGTTGTATTTGGGTTTTATAAAATCCTGTGGGTAGATTCACCAACTCTAGCTGAATGTTGGATAGCTGAACTCAATGTTTTAAATTCCTCCATAATAACTCAGTCACACAGGAATTTGCAGGAAAACCACCACAGAGCTTGGTAGGGTCAAGGTCCCACCATCATCTGCGAAGACCATGAAGAGAAAGACTGTCAGGTAAACTCTTGAGATTTATGATCAATAACAAAATGAGATGCAAACAGAATAGTTCAGACACTGGGCTTATATCTAAGTGTATGATGACTTGGCTTCATAGTGAAGGATCCTCTTAAAGGAATCCTTGGCATCATGGGCAGAAGGCAGAAGGTGTTAGTGAAGACCACAAGATACTTCTCTTCAGCTGTGTTGTGACAACAGATCATGAAGGAACTCAGAGCAATGCAGTTCTGAAGATGTTAGTTTGTCCACTCTGTCCTCCCTGTGTGACTGTGCCTGGAGCAGGCTAACAAACCCAAGTTTAGTGACTGTGGGAGCAACTTGTTCCACCTGCTTTTATGTGCAGTTATTATGAGAACACACCTGCAGCAGGTCTGTTCTCATCAGAACCAGCCGTCCTGTCTGGGTGTCTTTTACCCTCAATGAAGAGAAAGAAGTCATTCTACACCAAGCTTGATCTCAGCTATTTGCAAAGCCTACACAAGGGTGAGATGACTCCTCATCTGGCACAGCATATTATTCATAAATCCGACATAATTCCTTATGTTTACACTGGAGAAAAATACAATTGGTCTGATGAAACTCACTTAAATTACTCTGCCAAAGACTAATTAGTGAATCAAACAGGGTGACCATGTTCTAAAACTCTGTAAAACTAAGACTAAAGAGATTCATTTTGTGCTGCAGAGACTGGTCACGCTCCCACCAGTCCCTCTCTGCAGCTGCTTCCCAATTTTCAGTCATGCTGTTTAAACACATGAGAAAATTGAGCTTCCAGTGAGACTTGTCAGAAATCACACCTGATTTTTTTTATGGTTGAACATGCCCATCTCCTCATTCCAATGGCTTTTATATACATGACTGCAAGGAAAGCTACAGACTTGCAGTATTTTAACTGTTCTGCAGGATGCTGAAGGAAAATATTATATAATTAATATATGACAGATTCATCTACAGTCCTTGCTCCAGCATGGAAAGGGAGGAAATAAAAATAAAAAACCTGTATGATTAAAAAATATGGAACCTACACTTCCTGAAGCTTGAAATAGTGGTAATAGTTGATGTTCTCTGATGGTAGCACAGACTTAAGGTCTGATTAACAATGTTCCAGTCTGTGTGACTATGTCTAGCATTGAAATAGTAGCAATTATTATTTATAATTTACCTGCAAGTAATTAATTGTACTGACAAGTTCTAGTCAGGGATTTGCACTCCTCTGAATCAGATGCTCTAAAAATATGCAGCAAAAAGCATCCAAACAATACCCATTTGAAAGCATGCAGAATACAAATTAAAAATCAGCAGTCCACAGAGACAGGAGTCAAGAAAATGGCAGTTTATTAAAATAGTGAGATGATTATGATAAGAATAAGAACTAAATACATAAGTCTGTACATTTTAATTTAAGTGTGGGATACTATCTCTATGTAGAATTAAGGAAAAAAACTTGCTTTCAAATTTCAAAGCTGTGCATACTGCAAGACTGAAACAAATGAAGAAAATATTTACCTTTATCTGGCCTTTTTCACAGGGTTCACTGCACACAGATCTGATGATATTACTTTTCTCTGACCATATTTCATCATCGTCCATTTTCAGCTCACCATTGTCCCAGCTGCCAACATTGATATAATCAAAGTAGTCCTTCCCCATTTGTTTAAAATTCATGATTTCATATCTTTGGAAACAGAAAAGAGAGACATAGCTGAGTTGAGGAGAACATAATGAAATATTTCAAATCAAAGGAACACCATACAGTCAAAAATCGAGTACATTGAAATGAAGAAGAAAAAAATTAAAGAATTATGAGTATGACACTATTTGAGTATCTCACAATAGTTTCTATCGTATCATAATCTTGCTTTTCCTTTGTATTTTAAGTTGGGGGGTTTGGGATGTTTTCTTTATTTTTTTTTTTTAAAGTTTTGCTTCGGGTTTACTGCTGGGGGCTTTTTGGGGTATTTTCTATCACCATAAAGAGTTCCCTGTACACTCTGGGGTTAAGTGACTATCTTTCTGAGAATTACTATTTATTTAAAGAAAACAATTAAATGAGTCAAACAGAATTACATCTGTGCAGCTTCCAGCCCTGGAAGCCAATTGCATATGGAGCCCCAGTTCCCTCTATAGCAGATGTTGAGTAATCTAAACCTATAATGCCAATTCCTAACACTATCCTCACTGTCTGCAGGTGCTTCTTCCCCTCCTGAGGGAAGAAGACAATAGATAAACTCTCAAAGTCAGGTAGAAGCAACCTCTGTGTGATCAAAAGAAAGTTCCTATGCTGTAAGACTGCAAGACGAAATTTGGTGTGGCACCCAGAGAGGAATCAGGCAATCAGGCATCACTCTTAAGGCACAGAGAGAGTCCAGGAATCTTTTTTTCTTTCTTTTGTTTGTTTGTTTGTTTGTTGGTTGGTTTGGTTTTTTAGGTTTTTTTTTGTTTTGTTTTGTTTTTGTTTTTGTGGTTTTTTGGTTTTTTTTTTTCCTTTCCCTTCTGCAACATTGCGTCAGTAAATGCTGGTCTTTTCCATCCATACAATCATTTTTGTAATTCCTTGGTGATTGAAACAAATTTCATTCCTTGTACAGTATGGTGTGGAAGAGAAAAATTATTCATGACTCAGTTCTAAGCTGCTTTTGGGTCAAAGATGGAGCTCATTAGAGTTTTTATTTTCATATTCCTCTTCCTCCTACTTTCTCTTCAGTTCCCACACTCTTGCAGAAAGTCTGTGGAGCCACGTAGGACTCACCTTCTCCTACAGCTGAACACCAGCCCACCTTTCTGCCATACAGCCCTGTTCTTTTAGCACATTTTATAAGGCGTGTTTGAAAAGTTGGGTAGGTTCTGAAGAATTTGTCCCATGCTATTCTTTGCCTCCTCTTTAGTGGAGTTGGAATTAATATGTCTAAGCAATGTGAAATTTACTGATGGAAAACAAGAAAACAATATAGACCAAGAAGGTTAAGAGAATCCTGATTTTAGAAAAGCTGCCTCATAAACAAGGAGACATCTTTTTCCTGTCAGTAGGCATCAAATTAGTCCTGAAGGCAAATCATATAGACAGAGCTGCATTAAGAGTGGTATTGTAAGAGTGTAATTTATGAAGTTCAATGTACAAATGAGGAAAATAACCCACTCATTAAATCAAACAGTCTCTCTAGTAAGATACCCTGCTGGGTTCAGTTGGAGTAGAGTTAATTTTCTTCGTAACAGTGTCTGTTATAGGTTTGGGTTTTGGATTTGTGCTGAAAACAGTTTATAATATAGAGATGTTTTCATTATTGCTGAGCAGGATTTACACAGGGCCAAGGCCTTTTTGTACTGTCAAGTGGGCAAGGAGGTCGGGAATGAATGTGAAGTTGAGAGGAGTCTCAGCTACAAGTGAGTGACCCGAGGAGTATTCAGACCACATGACATCATACTCAGTGTATAAATTAAGGGGAAGAAGGAGGAAGGAGGGGATGTTTGAAGCTATTGCATTTGTCTTCCCAAGTCACCATCATGTATGATGGGGTGCTGTTCTCTTGGAGATATCTGAACACCTGCCTACCTAGGAAGAAAGGAAAGATTTCTTGGTTTGGGTTGCTTTGCTTGTGTGGATGGCTTTTGCTTTTCTTGTTAAACTGTCTCTATCTCAGCCAATGAGTTTTGTAGCTCTTGCTCTTTCAGTTCTCTCCCTGATTCTGTTAAGGGTTACATGGGCCGGCTAACAAAAGTACTGCCAGTGTTTGACAGGCCACAGAACCTGAACCAATGATGCCCCCCAGTAGTAGTTCCATGCATACATCACAAGGGGAATACTGGAAAGGAACCCAAAAAATTTAATACAGTATTGCCTCAATAAGTCTTGTCTCTCTTCTCTGTAGAGAGCAGCATTGATGAATGGGTAGAAATAGTCAGATTCAGTAAGCCCATTGCTGCAGTGAAGGCTCATGAGTCACTGGTTCCCTGGAGGTTCCTTGAGATAATACAGGGACAGTTTGTCACTTTAGGATAGGAGGGACCAGATGGTACAATAGCACATTTCCAGCAGTGCTCTAATCACTGTGCAAAATACTTGTTTCAAAACAGAAGTGCCATGATGTTGCTAGGAATATATATTCTACTGGTAGCACAGTCAAAACATCAGCATCTTGTTTTTTCTTGCCTGTTCTTCCCTCCTCAATTTCTTCTTTAGAGTTTTGATAATATTTACATATTATTGTTATCTTCCTGAGGAATCATGGCTTCCATACTCTTTCTTTTTTTCCTGTGTCTCCTGACTCACATAAAACAGGCCTGACACTAGACTGTCTGCCTGGTTAAAACTCAACATACACATAAAGGACTTTGTAATAGGATCAGGATTCAAAGCATCTTGTAGGATTAATCTTCTGTTGTATAATATCAAAAATTATACTTTTTTTCTATACATTAAAATCCTGAGCTATCTAGGTCAGAAAGGCTTTTTATGTTCTGATTTCCTGCTTAGCACCACCACCACAGTACAGCTGTGAGGATTTAAATTCCTGTTTTAAATTCCTCCCAAGTGAAGACAGAGTTATCAGTGCAAGGAAACGGGGCAGATGAGCTGTTCCAGTATGACTGCACCATCTCCAAGCTCTTGCAAATAGTGTTTGACAGTGCTTAAAGACTATACACTACTCAAAACCTGGAAGTTAGAAATGGAGCTTCCTATAAAATCTTTTTAATCATGAATGAGTACATTTTGACTCAATGTTTTTGGACTTAAGCACACATACTGGATTTAATGATGTGACTATTGCTGGACAAGAGGGGATAAATAACTATGATTCAAAAGAAAACAAATTCTGGTACCACTTTGCAAGCACGCACAATTTATTGGTTTGAGTAGACACAAATATCGCACAAATCCAGGGAAGCTGGACCTTCTTAAAGTTGAGCTATCCTGAGGTACACATTCCACATGGTGTCTCCATGCTCTTCAGGCAACTACTTATGTCCAATTGTGACTGAGTAAATGACTTCACATGATTTAATTTCTTCATCATCTTTCTTAGAATTTATAAATATCCAAGATATTAATGTAAATTCCTTTCAACAAATGGTGCTAAATTATTCTTATTAAGAATGACAACATGAGGAGAACGAAAGCAAAAGATTTCTTTGCAATATTTAGATATTGTTATTGATGCTGTCAAGTCACATATTTGTTTTTGGCAGGTCCCACATCGCTCACTAATGCAGTAATTTTTATACAAAAGATTGATTGGAATGGGGGTAAGATACAGTCCACTGCCTCTGAGGACCTTTAAAACAAAAAAGAAATCCTTTTAAAGAAGTCTGAGATGTGTTTTAAAAAGAATTTGGACAGAAAAAAATCAGTTTTAACACCTTTCTTCAAAATTCAGCTATTTGTAAAAATAGAAACGTTTAGCAGAAGACAGCCTTGCTCATGCTAAAAAAGCTCTGAAAACAAATTTCCATCTGAAATTTTCCTAGGCTTCTGCCAGTTTGTGCCTGAGTTGTCCAATTGGCTCACAGTGCCCTTCCTTAAAGTCCGAGTCTGAAGAATTTGAAAATTTGTGTCTCCAGAAACAGACACAGGCTGCTGTGTAGGGGGATGTCCTGCTTGCTTTTGGGGAGAATGATGAATTTACAGGTTTGCAAATAGAATGAAGAAAATGCTTGAAATAGCAGAAATTTTTGGAAATGTCAAAATATTTTGACCAATGAATTTAAAATTTCCAAACCATTTCTACTAGGAAGTTAATTATTCCCTTTCTGTTCACATAAGGGGGAGGAGACAAAATTTAAATGAATATATAGGATAAAAATTTTCCCTCTAATCATCTGCTTGTATGGCACCATAACAAAGGTGTTTAAAACCTTCCAATAATGTGGACATAATGGGTTATCTCAAACAATAGTGGAGCAAAAGCAGTGAATGAGACAGAAAATACATCAAAACATAGGGAATAGATTTTGAATATTATCGTACTTGCTGTTCTTTCTCTGAAAATTCAGTAGGCAGAAACCCAGAAAAAAACCCCACCTCAAGACTGTTTCCCATGTGCATTTCTATGGATACATGTGTCATAGAAAAGCTTGTCTTATATTTCATAGATGTATGTATACATATGTATGCATGCTACCAACAAAATAAACTTTGCTTTAATTCAATTTGTTTTAGAGCTGTGCAGTATGGATTGGTAGCTTATTGTGTTATGCAACTGGAAATATTTCATTTGCAATATATGTAAGCAGGTTTTTAATAATTCTGATTTAAAAAAATCCTAGTTGCATCAGTACAATATTTCTGATATTGTTGTAGCTTTCTTAATAAAAGAGCTAAGTCTGTTATGATTGTTTATAGGTCAACCAAACCCATACACTTAGACACCCACATAAAGAGAGAAATAAGCTGTGGTGGACATCATGGCCTACAAACACAAAGGTCTGATAATTTGTTTTCAATATTAATACTTTTAAATGGTACAGATGAAAATGCAAATTATTGCAGGAAATTTTTACACCAGAAAGTCCACATCTCTAACTTGAAATGTCATAAAAAAATGCACATAAAAAAAAATAAATCTATTTTTGCAAAATGAGTACAGGAATCAGAATCGTAAAACTAGGAGTATGAGACCTTAGCTCTGTTGTAAAGTCTGCACATATCTGCTGTGTACTGTTAGCATCTCTGCTATTAAACAGTTTGACAAATGTCAACATTACCTTCCTGGTGAGTCACCATTCTCATCAAACAAGATCATGTCCCCAGAGACCCCGGTAAAGTTAGTCTTCATGAGGGATTCCAGGAGTTTCCGACCATCTATGGGCTTCATGGCATCACAGAGGCCCACGTAGCCTGGGCACAAGGACAGCTGCATGTTGTGGAGCCCGTAGGCCATGGAGTATATTGCATTGATTACAAAGCCCATCTTGGAGTCCTGAACATGCTGTGTCCTCAGAGTCATCTGGCCTGTCAGGGAACAAGCAGAGGGTTTAGTGAATAGGGCTGGGATGCAGCCAGATCTTCAGACATCTGCTGGAGGCTTAATTACTAACAGCGGAAAAAAGTATTTTAAATGTCTTAAGCAGCTCATAAAAGATGTTTTTATTGGTACACACACTGACCATATTAGAATAAAAGCAAAGAAATGAAAGTAGAGGTTTTCTTTAAATATTGTATTATCCAGATGATATACTTCTCTCTGCAACTCATCAGCTCACCTCGCTTATGTTGATTTTAGAGTGCTGGTCTTTTATGTGTATTTTTTAAAGCATGCACCTTGGACATTATAACATAATATTTTAAGGAACCCAGAAACTTCTCTCAACCTGCAGAAATCTCTTCAAACCTTCATAAATATTGGTTGAAGTGTAAATGATAATAAGAGGTTTACTCTCTAGAAACCTTATAAAAAAAGTTCCACTTCTGGAAAATCAGTGAACTCTGTTGCCCAGGGAAGTTGTCAGTGCCCCATCTGTGGCAGTGCTCAAGGTCAGGTTGGGTGGGGGCTCTGACCAGCCTGGTTTGGTGGAAGGTGTTCTTGCTCATGGCAGAGGAATTAGAACTATACAATATTTAAGGTCTCTTCCAATCCAAGCCATTCTATAATTCTATGAAAACACTTTTGTTTCAGAGACATGCAGATAATCCTGTGCAAACAGACTGACCTAGGCACCACTCCTTTACTGTACCAAAATTCCCCCCAATAACTCTCTTATCTTTTGGTCCTCTCTCTTTATGAAGTGAGGATAAAAATGCAATACAGGCAAATACATTAAAATCTGTGAAGGGTTTGACAGTGTGGGTTAGGCAATTACTCTGTAATTATTCTTTTGTCTTTCAAAGCATGATGTTTGCACTACTATTCTCTATTTCTGCTTCTGTAAAATACAAAGAAAAAAATTCATTCAGCAGCACCTTAAATACCTTTATTTTTTATAGCACACTGTTATTACTAACACAGATTTCCTCTGTTGACAGCACCAGGCAAACTAAGGAAGGGTTGGTCGGAGATTTTCTTTCCTGCTGCATTCTGGCCACAAGATCTTTAATACTGGGGAAGTGAGAAGAGTCAGAGATAAAACAACAGCATCAATGCTGCTGGATATTTATCTGACACCTAGAAAGGTTTATCTCTGGAGGCAGGACAAACAAAAAGCTCTATTAGAACATTTGTTCTGCTTTTATCTACCAAGCAGCGACCCTAGGAGTTAGGGAGTCCATTGTGTAGGCAGCCCAGAGTAAAGGGAATGCAAATAACCTGTCCACTCCATGAGAGTCTGCCTGCCACAGATGCACTGGGGAGGGGCAGGGATGCTTCTCACACCTGACCATCTGAGCTGCAGAGGAAGCACAATCCGAGAAGTATTTTATGTCATATGAAGACTGAGGCAAGGAAATGAAGACTAATATATGACTCTCAGGGTGGCACTCATCTAGTTTAACAATATCCATCCAGGAGACAAGAACCCATTCCGATGGGTAGGCACCTTTATTGGAAAAGGGTAAGAATCTCAAGCTGGTGATCAATTCTGTCATAAAGCAGCTATGACTGCGTACAAGCACACCTTTTCAGTGGTGAACAAGAAAATCACCCCACAGTGCTAATCACTAAAATCTATTGCAGCACTGGAAACACCAGAAAGGGTAACAAAACACATAGTTTGGACTGAGAAACACTGTGTAGAGGTCAGAAAATAAATGAGAGAACAGAAAGATTCCTTTTCCCTCTCTGTTTTATGTGGAAGCTGGCACCATCATTTCCAGACAACCTCAGGAGCAGTGATTATTAACATTTTGGAAGACTAATACAAAAATGAAGTATGTTAATAAAAACAAAACAAAACAAAACAAAAACAGAAAAACACACAGTGCTGTTCATTTGTTCTGTTCTACCAAGGTATTTCTTTTCCCTAATTAAAAATAATAGGCATAAAAACTGCATCAGTGAAGTACATGTAAAACCTATATTAATTGAAATTAAGTGGAAAATTGAACAAGCATATTACACTGCAATGCATAAAACTTGTTTTAACCAATTATTCATCCACAAAATTAGCACCTTACACACCATGCAGTTAATTATAGTAGCCATTAGAATGAATCAGATTTGCATTGGCAATATTATTTATCATAAAACACTATTTCAGCTTCTTTATTGCATATGATTGCTTAAAAATCTAATAACTTATTTCTTAATTCTTAGTCTCCACTGGGCTTTGTGCTTCAATTTTATGAAATTATTGTTCTGATTTTCTTTAAACACTGAATCTCATTCTGTTCACCTGATGATTTATAATGAGGCTGCTTAGCTCTTCCTAGAAGCTGCTGGCAATTGTCAATGGAGTTGTGAAGGATTTAGCTGCTATGAGAATTTTAATATACTTCCTGCAGCTGAAGAACAAATTCACCTGAGATATTAATTTTCTCACTTGGCAATACTGGGGCAAATTCAGCCTGCCAAGGTAAGTTTATAGTACCAAAAGATTCTGTATTTAAGGGAAAATCACAAAAACTAAGACAAAATTTTTTTTCCTCTTTTTAGTATATTGTAATAAAGCCTTAAAAAATGCCAGCATTAAAAAAACCCAATCAAAACCAAGTCTAAAAGTTACTTTCAACCCATTTCACAAAATATTTTCGCATGTCAGACTTGAAGCATGTAAGTAACCCTTACTTACCCCAGTAGTCCTACTAGTGGTTTTAAAGGAAGGTCGATTACACAAGCTAAAAGGAAGTTTCTCACTCAACAACAAAAACAAAAAAAGTAAAAAATATTTTAAATCTATCTCTGCAACAGTTATGATTTAGGTAGCCTTAAACACATTGTGCACTCAAGAGTTCTTGCATATTGCTCCTGCTGGAACTCTAGCACATATTCTTGCTCTTATTACTCATCCATGAGTGCCGTCTTCAGTCAAGAACCTTTTCTGACACAGGATCATGACATAGAAAGGTGGCACAGATGAATTTAATGGGGGTGACAGTGTGGAATACATCAACTTTATGAATCTATGCCGAAGTTTTCAAAAGGGCACATAATGATAGGGCAAAGGGGAATGGCCTTGAATGGAAAGAGGTCAGGTTTAGAGGAAGAAATTGAAGTTGATAAGCATGGGAACAAGTTGCACAGATTAGCTGTGAATGCTCCATCCCTGGAAGTGTTCAAGCCAGGTTGGAAGGAGCTTTGGTCTAGTGGAAAATGTCCTTGCCCATGGCAAGGGGAATAAAACGACTTTATGGTCTTTCCTTTCCAATCCAAACCATTTTATTCCATGATTCTATTGTATGATTAACTGTATGGAGATGGCCCAGCACTAAACTCCTCATCCAAATGTGTTCTTTTCTGTTGTCAAGTCTCCAAAGCACACAAATGTTTAGATGATGAAAAAGAAACATGTTCTTTCACCAAGAAAGTGATTCCAACTAGCAACGGTTCATTTCTTGGATCTATTTAGAAACAATTAGTGTACTTATGGGCAGTGATCCAATAAAGCACTTATGGATGCTGTTAGTCCCTCTGCATAGTGAGCCAGCTCTGGACTGCTTCCCACGCTCCAGAGCTACTCCAGCAGCTCTCAGAACTGGTGGTCCTGGCTACCAGTGAGACTAATAAAATAGTTCCTCTAAGAATGATCCCCTCCTTCTAAATATGGAAAAATAAACCAAACCAAACCTACATATTTGCAGCAAATTCTGAAATTGGCTACTGTTTCTAGTACTGAGCATGAAATAAGCATTCTTCAATAGATTTCATTATTTTATAGATTTTTGATGTAAAATTTCATTCCTCTTTTTCTTCCAGATTTTTACCCTCAGGGAAAATGAAATACAATTTTTTCTGCTTGCCAGCTTGTGATACTACAAAGCCTCATCAAGCAAGGATATTAAAGAGTGCAAAATTACTATGGTTAATATGCTCTTTCTGCTTTCTACCTTTTCCAAAAATGACAATACTTTGCATTTAAAAAATTAATAAAAGGTAAAAGGAAGAGCAAAAATACTTTACATTCCCCGCAATCCCTCAACTCCCTTATTTCATTCCCTGAGGAGAAATAGGAGAACAAAATACAGTAAAAAATATGGGAAAATATTTTTTTTTCAAAGTGCAGAGCAATTTCCTTGATTTGCAATGAGTTTAGCACTGAAATGAAGGGAAATTGTTAGGATTTATTTATTTATTATTATTATTTTAAAACTTAGTGATCAAAGAGTTGTTTATTACAAAGTCATAAGAGATATTACAATGGAAACAACAGGCATATCCTACAGCCTCCAATAGTTTCATAATGTTTCTCCATGATTCTATCGCAATTCAGCTTCTATACAATCTCAATAAATAAGCCATTAAAACATTCAGTGATTCTTTGTGATAAGTTTTGTTTTGAGGGACAAGAAGCTGACAAAAATGAGTTCTAGTTTTGCTGTCAAATATGTCTCAATTTCACATTCTGCTCACCATACTTGAAATCCATCCACCAATGTGTTTACCTATATTTTCTTTCCTTGCCTTAGTGAATTTCTTAGAAAAAATGGGGACAACAGGTAATCTTTCCAACAAAAGCATGCTAGTGTCTGTCTTCTTCAGGATATAGTGTGTGGCTTCTTAGCTCTGTCAGCAGGTCCAGGTTGTCCCTGTTGTGCTCTTTGGGAACACATGTAATTTTTCCTGGATCTGTATGCACTGGATGACATGCCACCAAGTCAGTCATCCCAGAAACATGCACTGAAGAAATGTGTGGTATCTTGTAAAACAGAGGAAAGGTTGTAAACAAGAACCATATTGTTCATATCAAGTTAAATTGTCCTTGTTTAAAAATATAGAAAAAAGATTGATTTTGGAACTTTTTCCAGAGTCTATTATCAGAGCTTTCTAGCAAAGCAATGTGAAATGATAAAGTGACTTTCAGTTCTGTATAATTTGTAAGGTTCTGGGTGTATTTTTCTACTAAAAAAATCAATTGCAGTAGTTTATTTATTTATTTGTTTTCCTATTTTAATTTATTACAGGCTCTTGGACTGAAGAAAAGAGGTATTTTTTGCTCTATGGGAAATTTTATGCAGTTCAAATATCCTTTTTTTTGCCACAAAATGTAATTTTGATGCTGAGGCAAAACACACAGCATAAAAATGAAACAATGTGAAGGTAAATTTAAAGCTTAAAACAAAGCTTTTCAGCATTTCTGAGATAAGAAAACAAAAAATGACCCATTTTAATGCTGCTATGGAACATTTTTAAAATTTGACAAGGAAATACCTTCCAGTGTAATTCCCTCGCCCAATGCTTCTGACCAATTCTAAATCTCACTCTTCTTAACTGAAAGCCACTATCAGCACTGTTACATTTTACATGTTGAGTAGCACCTAAGTGTTGAGAATGACTGAGAGACCAAATTCAATGTATTGAAATCCAGAGATGACTTTGAAATGCCTTTTTCAGAGGACTTAGTTGACTTTGGTGTTTTACACCTCTTTAAACCTGTACAACCTTGGCATTCTCAGAGTGCTCACAAATCTGATGAGGGCTGGACCTTCATCCCTGGGTGCCCACAAAACAGCGGTAGTCTGGCTTCTCTTCTCAAGTTCAGTATAATCAGCAAAAAAAAGTATCAGCAACAGGTAGTCCTAGGAGAAGGCAAGTAAATAGATACCTATTTCTCTGTATAATTTTCTTAACAGTACTATTCTTTCTCTACAGAATTCAGTTTCTTTGGTCACAAATTGCAACGAGCTCAACTGCTACAGGTGCAAAAGTACATTAAATGGTGGTATAAAACTCACTGTACTTGCAAACATGTTTATATGGAGTATTTTAATCCATATAGAAAGTTGAGCTGCAGAGAGAAAAGAATGACAGGAGGTATTCCAATTGCAACATCCAATATGAAATGTATATAATCTGAATAAATTTAATTATGAGTTAATTTTTAAGGCTAAAGAGACACAATCCAGATAGTTTTCAAGGCTCAGGAAGGCAGTTGGAAAAGCAATTGCAATATAAGGAAGTCATATTAGGTGTATCATCAAATATATCCAATATATTGAAGGAAGAAATGAGGGAACATAAAGAAGAAGAAAAACAAATGTAGTTTTGTAGTTGGACTTTGGAGGAGTTTGGTGAATTCTGTAACAATGAGAAGATTCAATCTATTAAAGTGTTTGAGTTACAGATGTGTTAAATTCAGGATCAATTAATATAAAAAAAGGCTTTCAAAAATATAAATCAGAGCATGTAGCAGTTTTTAGTGTCACATTGCTTCTTTCTCTGAATCAAAAATATAGTGACATATCTGTGTGGGCTCCTGGCTCAGATCATATCAGGCTGCTAGAAAATTCAGGTCTGGATTTATGCTTTACAGCTGATTTGCCTTTGGAAATTTCTGGATCTGACACACATCACTGTAAAAGTAGTAATAACCATGTTTGAGTTCCAGGTCTGAAATGTGGGGCATAAAAATGAGGCCTGGACCATAATTTGGCTTGGCAGTGCCCAAGCATAAATATCAAACTGAATCACACACAGGATTTATTCAGAAGAATTAAAATGCTTTCTAATTCACTGTTTAAAAAACAGAAAATAATTTTAACTTTGTTCCACTTTTATTTGCCATCTAAAAATGAAAGTATAGGAATGTTAAGTCTGAGGAATATGATGTCTAAATGTGACACATTCCTTGAAATATGGAAAATACCTTTCTGTTCTGACAGCTCTTATGTTTTGTTGGCTGAGTCCTGATTGAACCCATTTTGGCATCAGAGCCTACATTTAATCAACAGATTTGCATGTTGCAGTGCAAAAGACTAGACAGTCATGTTTTATTCCTTCATTCTATCTAGAAACCCAAAAGGGACATTTGTTAAACCAAATTTCTGTTCATCTGAAACCATGGACTTTCTGTGGGTCCTTTTGCACTCATTAAAAATATCTGGAACTGGATGAGATTAAGCAAACAGGTAGGTATTTTTTTGCACTTTCATTTTATGTGCAAATTTGTACCTTTAGCAGAAAAACTTTACTTGTATTTATCCCAAATTTCCCTAATCTCCCTTTCTGCAAATAAACTAATTCATCCTTAATCCTCTTCTAAATTGCTTGGAGATACATTGGTCATCCTTCTTTTATGAGAATTTTTACAACCTCAGAAAAAGCACTTTTATCTCAGAGAAGCCACATGGTTAAATCATAAATGAAATTTGGGATTTTTGCACCCTTCTAAGATGCACTCAGAATGCTGCTCCAAATATCCTTTTCCTGAGAGATGTAACCAGGATACCTGTACATCACTGTGTGTTCTTCTTCCCTACAAACCCTGTCACTGGGTCCTTGCTCCCAGCCATGGCAGACATAAGCTGCTTTCCTCACTTTCAGTGCCCTCTATGTCTTGTTTGTGGCTGACCTCTGTCTGTGATGACCCAGACCCCACAATTTCTCTTTGTTTTCACTTCACTGCTTTCAACTGCAGTATTTAACATCAGGACCCTGCTCTAAGTACCTACACAAGTGACCTATCACCTCCCTCCAGATTCTTGTTCCCACTGTTCCTTTACATGAAACTGCTATTTTTTTCTTAAGTCTGTAGCCTCTGTCAGTCAAAGTAAGTACTGCACTACTTCAGCAGCACCAGCCTCTATTTATTTACTCTTTATTGTCTATGACTTAGATCACAGATACTTGGGATGTGTATTCTTGTATTGCTCTGTGTTTGAGTATCACCATTAATAACGCTGTTCCATCCATGCCTCCAGCTTTTGCACAGCATGGAAAAAATAATATCACTTAACAGTGCAGGCAGAATAAATAATTCAACAGACTGGTAAATGTAATAAATATGCTTCTGGTCCTGGTGGCTTTGAGGACTTGTCTTTTTCCAGTACTGTCCATTGAGCCAGAGCTTCACCACATAATTAACTTATGTTGGGTTTTGTTTCTGCTTGATGTAAAGATGCATTTTTTAAAACATCCTCACCAGGATGAAAACATACTAGGAATTAGAGGTGTGGTGGGAACTCTGTCTGAAAGAAAGCAATTGCATAAATATCTCATCTTCAAAGGTCTAAAGGCAATCAACACCAAGGGATCAGATTAGCCTTTTGAGAGCTGAAGCTGGTCATTGAGGGGAGTTACTCATCTGGATCAGCTTGCACACCTATTTATGAACTTCTTTGAATTATAGTCTTCGCTATTAAGAAAACCTCTGCTAGAGGTGAAACCAACCCCAAATCTTGTAAAATCCCTGGTGTTTGGAGGCCATTAAATGTCTCCTTTTACGCATGCACTTTAAATTCTTTGTTCTGACACTTGCTCTTCAGAAGTGGCTTGTAGCAGCTCTCCTGTGTCATGGAACTGATTACACTGAAAATCAAGTCAGATAAGTCTGTGAACTTCTCACTTTCTGTAGTGTTCCAGCTGGGCAGAAAATCAATGTTCTTAGAAGTGACAGCAGTGGCACCCATTTGGATTAAGCAAGTATGTTCTAATCTGCAAAAGAAAAATGAGCTGGATGCTGAAATTTTCATCTCAGTATGAACTAAGTCTATGTGAAGGAATGGAAACTTTTTAGTCCTTAATAGAAATTAATGGAGAAAAAACCTTTTTTTTGGATTATCTTTGTTTGGCTGATTTCATAATTTGATTATGCATATCATACTGAATTACATATTCATTAATAATAATACCTGCCCTGAAACTGTCTATGAATAGTTTATGTTAAAAAGTTAGAAAAATACTCACAAATCACTGGAGATGATTAGAATGGTTTATGGCTTCCCGTATTTTCTGTCATAGGGATAAATGTAGCGTAATATTCTACTAGGCAGAATTCATCAAAGCAAATCAAGAGATTTTAACAGCCAAATTCATAGCTGGTGCATAGGTGAAGTGAGTTATTGCTTAGATTTCTTATTACTTAGATTTTTAGCTATATCTTCCTGTGTTTATTTTCTTATTGAATAAACTTGACTATACTGTTAACTGTTCATTATGTTTTCATGACAACACAACTGGATTACAGAGAACAATTAATTTTATTTCCCACAAATATAATGTTGCCTTTTATATAGACATATTCATTTAATAATGACCTTGTCTATTAACATCAGCTCTCTGTTTATCATTTTATCTTTATTCCAAGAAGTAAAGAATTGCTTGAGTTTTGGTGTAAAAAAATAGGTTTTGATTTCTCTCCAGCATTTCTCAACAAACTTAATCTCATTAATTGTAATCATAAGAAACACCTGTAGCTTAATTTTTTAGTGTGTTTGGGGTTTTTAATTTTTTTTTAATGCAGCTTCTGGAGAACACCATGTATTTAATGAAATAAAATAGAGGACATAGTCCTACTTTCTTTCCAGGTGAAATCAGAACCAAACTAATTCCTCATCATGCAGAAACTCTTAGGACAGTCTATGAAACATTTATGACCACTGAGGGCAAGATTCATCTTTACAATTGTGAAGTCTGAACTGAGGGAATTTAGGACTCACAAATTTGACTGTTCAAAATAAACAAATAGTAATATAGGAGTTGAAAAGACATAATTTTCAAATTCCTGTGGGTGATAGGAAATGAGACAGAAACAACAACTACCATGCCATTTCAAATATTCATGGTAATTTTGATCTTAAAGTCACAGCATCAAACGTCCCACTCTTGCATTCTCAGTGAATACATTTATATCTTTCTTGCTGGTTAATCCACAGGAAATTCTACAACTACAATTAACATTTTTGCCCTACAGCAGCAAGAGAGAATTAAAGCTTTTATAATCTGGGTTTAATTGTTTTACTGTATGCATCATGGTCCAGCCCTGAATACTACAATAAAACTGAAGAAAAGGAAATTAGAGCTATCTATTTGGAAAAAAAGCCTTCTTCTCTAGTCATGATTTGCAAATCAGAAGATTTGGATTTTTGCATCTTTTTCTGTGTCTTTGAAAATCCTAAGTTTTAGGAACCTATTTGTGCTGTGGTTCTTTGTGGGAAAGCTTCTAGCCATGAATTTTGTTCACACCAAACAAATCAAGCTTAATGATTGTCTAATATTCATGACTGGTGAATTAGTGTATAAAATAACATCTCCCTGCACATCCATGATAATTTTTCTGTTTTGGTGAATTTTATTTTAGGTGCTATAAAAGACTCTTTAGGTACTTACATTTCATAGTTCCCAATCTTTCACATAAAACATTGTTGGTGGATTCTCACATTGTTGGTAAAAGGCAAATTAAAAAAGAAACCAACAAAAGTAAAATTGAAATGTTTTTCACATGGCACACTGATGGAAACCAGGTCTTTATTAGCCTGCATTCATCTATGCCCACTGCATTGACATCTCAGGTCTACATTATCATGGGGAAATCAATGAAGTTTGCTGCTCAATATGCAGTAGCTGTCAACAGTGCAAATAAAACCTGTCTCAAATTGTGTTGGGTGGGTAACAGAACAAAAATAACGGGCAAAAGTGAGTAGAGTGTGGGAGGTGTATGCTGAGATTTTGGGATTCCTAGATTCAATTTATATCTCACTCACAAACTTCCTGTGAGACCTTGTCCAAATCAAAAGAAAGACTTTAAGATCATTAAATGGGATTTAGGTAGAGGTTTGTGTTGTGTAAATCCAAGACTGATCCTTTAAGACATTTCTTGGTCTCATGGGTGTGTGGAAGATATTCACATTTTTAGGAGGGAAGAACCCTTGGGGTTTAGAGCTGTGGTTGGACTAATGCCCATCACAGCACCACATTATCCCCAACACTGGCAGAATACCAGAATATTCATACAATGGTATTAGTGATATCTCAAGGGTCAGAAATAGTCAAAAATTTGCCCAGAGAGTTACAGTAAAGGAGAAGGGGCTTGTGAAACAGTCCTCCTCGCCTCAAAGGAAGGACTTTTTCCAGGTAGTATGGGGTCTTCTTGCTGAGGTGCTGTGGCACTGAGTCATTGGTTCCTGCTGTGTCTCTTGCCATTTGACTGGTGCCACAGGTTCCCATACCCTTTGGAATGCAAGACATGGATGCCAGTTCACAACCTAGACAACATTAGTACTGCTTGGCATCTCATGAAATAAAGAGCAATTAACAGAAGTAATAAATAAATTTTAAAAACCCTCCAAAACCTCAGAAAAATGTACCACATCTATCTGTAGTGCAGAAATGACAAAATGTGAGAGTTTTTGCTAAAATTAGCACAATGGAATGAAAATAATCAGCTCAAAATGGCATATCTAGAAATGACCCATGGCTGAAAGAAAACCTAATGACATATTTCAAATCACCTGGTGTTTTAGATGAAGTTCATAAATACTCATCACTGCCATAAGGGCTTCAGATAACTTTTAGTATATTAGCTCTCTCTTTGGCTTTTTTGAGCCAAAGTAATATGAATAGCTTTTTCCGGAAAGGTAAATTTAATTTTGTGTTGAAGCATTTTTGAAAGTGTTTACATGCCTATGGAGGTGGAGTAGCATCAAGTCTTTCAAATATGGAGATCAGTTAGGTACTGAAGCTCTATCTGTTTCTTTAGAAATCTGAACACTAAAAATTGAGCTTCTTATAATTTTGAAAACCACAAGCATTGCAATTACAGCTTCTTTTCCTTCCAATCCAACTCACTATTTCACCAGACCATGCTGCATCAGACCAGACCTTCATTCACATTGTTTCACTCAGCAGAAGTAATAAATCCACTTACTTGTGCAGGTCTTGTTGTATTTAGGGTTCTCTTGGGGAAATCCTTCCAAGCGGCACTGGAACCTGTGCTGCCAAAACTCCTGAAACCATGGATTCCGATGGTTGGTTTCTGGCCGCAGCTGTAGGTAGTAATCATCAAACCATTTCACGTCTGGGGACTGCAGCTTGATTGTTATCCCACCAACAGCTTCGTTCTGGTACCCTTCTGTCACGTCATACCTGTCAGCCCAGCCGTCACTACGGGGGTAAAGGAAAGGGACACAACATTGACCTTTCAAAGGAATAAGAAAAGAGCTTCTTTAACACCGAAAATCAAAGCCTAAGAGCACACACTAGAAGTTGAGGTTCCGAGTAGACTCTTGTAAAGCACCTGTAATTCTTTTAGAAGAATTTAGTATTTTACTTATATTTGCTTGACATCCGCACCTTCTACTTAAATTATCTATTCCACATCCTCCACACAGGGTAATTGAAACAATGTTAAAAATCACAGACCTGAAATCTGCTGTATACAAGTGCATCTCTGCATCAATTAACCTCATTGAGGGGAGAAAAACTTGGGTTCAGCATTTCCCTGACACTGGGTTGATACTACTCTCACCTGAGAGGTTGTGACTTTGAGGACAAGACATCTCACTGTGCAAAGGGCAGGACTGTGTTGCAGACCATGTCCCTGCCTCTTGATGGAGCACAGCACAAGGAGCCAGAAGCAAGTCTCAAATGGGCTGGCACTGCTCAAGCAGAAAGACCAGCACAGAGACAACATGGCATTGCATCTGAAGCAATTAATCCCCTCTGCAGACATGGCTAATGAAGCTGGGCAGAGCATTATGCAGATCCAGGTGTTGCTCCTATTTCTTTGTTGCTTGTGTCTGGAGCTTTGTGGAGCGGTGTGATACTGTACTGCACACAGAATTTTAATCCCCTGCTGTTAACCTTTTCAGCTTGCAACACTCAAACCACAAGGAGACAGAAGCAACTGAAAATTCCACTCAAACAAAATGTCACAAATGTTCAGAGTAATTTCCCTCTCCCCATTTTCACAATGGATTTTCCTGGAAGTACTGCCATTTATGAAGTTGTACTCAATCCTAAAAATGTACATATCTCATTGGAATATTTCAGATTACTTCTCTTTTATTATGAACGTGATATTTCAGTTTTTCAAAACTCAGAGACTTGGAGAAAAATCTCAGATTAGCATTTTCCCCTCCTCTAAAAAGTAACTGATGTTGACTATGGAGAATACCTTTAAATCCTAAAAAATTGAGCAATTTAAGGATGAAAAATAAACTCAACTTGTCTTATTTTAAATCTTCATGGTTTTTTAAAGCTAGCCCTTGTTTAAGTTAGTCATACTTTAAGTGATGTAGGTGACCTTTATGTGTGTGGATCTGTTGCTCTCTTTAGATCATTCACTGCCTGTCTTAAAATTTTCTTGTGTTTTGCAGAGCAGGCAGAAATCCTGCTGCAGACACCTGGTCCCCAGTGCATTCCTTATGCTGTGCATTCAGCTGTCCTCACAGAGCAAACACACCCTCAGAGAGTGACTCCTGCATAAGACACTATTTCAGCAGAGCCTGGACTCTTGACTATGTCTTCCTAGCACAGCTGCAATGTCAGTAAATAGCAGCTTCACCAGGGGGAAAAACATATCCAGTGTCTAGAATCAAATTGAAAGAACCATTAAACATGCTTCAGATTTCAAATGCACTGATTTGCTCAGAACAGAAGAGTAAAATATGCATTCTCAAAAGGAGAAAGATGAGCATTACTGTTCATTTTAACATTTGGAAAATTTACCTTCTAGCTTAGGGATTAACATAGGTGTTAATGTTCCCAACTGAACTCAAGAGGCTTAGGAAGAAAAACAGCCCCCACTTCCACCAGGAATGTTTACTGGACAGAGTTAAAACCCGTTGTGGGTTGTTTTGTGATAAAAGCCACAGAAGGTGTTTTAAATTTATGACTTATTTAACCTTTCCTTTAAAAGATTCATGTTGTTCTTTGGCAAGTTTTAAAAGCAGTTTTATCCACCCTCATGGAACCTGACAAGTTTTTGAATGCAAGAAGTAATAGGCTTTGTAGTGTGGGATTTTTTTTTTTTAACTGGGTAGAATTTGAAAGAATTAAAGCCATGCTGTCAGCATCCCAGTTTTATGAGTTGTCTCATAAAAAAAACCAAACCAAAACAAAACAAAAAACCAAACCAACAAACAAAAAACACAAAAAAACCCAACAACAACAAACTAGAAAAAAAGCCTGTTTTCTTGTAATTAATTTCTTTATCATTTTCAAAGGAGTAGATTTGTAGATCTACTCCAGCAGGGTGCTATAAAATTTACAGAATTACTTTATGATTAGCTATCCCTCTAAGAAGATTTGCAACGGAGATAATATTTTATACCTTTAAATTACTAAAAAAAATATGGAAATGACAACTTTTTAATAACAATTACATAATCTCAACTTTTCTGCAGGAGATCTTAATTCAACAGAACTGCTTCTCATTCAAATAAGTATTTCAGCTTAGCTTCATGAGCAGAAGGTGTTTAGGAATATTCTATAAAACCTACTCAAAGTGTGTATTGTACAGACAACAATGTAGAGATAACAAAGCCTCAGATGGACAAGGTGGAAAAGCAAATGTTAAACTACTATCCCAAAATTGGTGAAAGTGGAGTATTCTACAGGATAGAAATAACTATTTAAAAATCTAGTTGTTAGTTTCAGAGGTGAAGGGTGAACCAAAAAGTGAGATGATCTAGAACACAGGCTTGATTGAATTAGCTGAAGATTTATAGCCTAAAGAACCAAACACAATACTAGGGAAGACATGTGCTATTCGTCTTCAGGTACATCAAAAGTATCGTCTAAAAGATCACAAATTGTTTATCATATTGAGGTAAGCATTCAGGACTTAAACTGAAAAGAGAATGACTCAGACACCAGGAAATTTTCCTTCACAGCAAAGAGAATGAGGAACTAGAATAGCTTGAAGTGAAGACTCTTAGGGGTGTCAGAGAGCAAGACAGAACAGCATCCATCTGATATAAATGCCCCTGCCTTGGTGAAGGAATGGCAGTAGGCTATCTGACTTCTTGACAACCACTGTGCAATAGTAGTTGTTGAGATTTGACATATGTCAGAGAATGATGATTCCATAAAACCCAGCAGGTTAGACAAAAAAATTCAAAGAAATTTAAAACAATAACTCTCCTTCACAGCTCCCACAGCTTCTGGTAATGTTTTGCCTGAGTTATTTTTTCATTATTTTATTTTTTCTCATTGCTACAGGAAGCAACAAGGAAATTTATTTAGGCAAAGTGAGGTGTTAAGCTATACACACAGCTAATTCCAGTGATGCAGTCAGGGTAGGCAGGAGTGTACACTGGGTCAAAATTACTCTAAATAAAAATGAAACTGTTTTATCTCTCTTTTGTTGGGTGAAAGGAAGGTTTTTACTTCTAATCCTCAAATAAAAATATCTCAGTAAAATTGAGATAATGTTTGAGGTTTTAAAGCAGAAAAGAAATTCTATGTTTCCTAATTTAGACATTTTGTCAGTCTGAAGTAAACACAGGTCTGGCAGTTTAAGGCCACTTTCTCAGTTTTGAATATCCATAGCACCAATTCTGTAATATTGGCCCTATATGTAAGACTTGTGACTTCCATAGTCCAAATGACCTTTGTCATGGGAAATGAAACTCCGAAGCCAATGAGTCAACAATAAGATACCATATTTGAACAACTACAAAATGATTTGCACAAACTGACATGCCTACACACTAAATAGACACAGATTTAATTTTTAAATATTGCAAATTTTTCAAATCTTTTATACTTGTTTAAGACATTTCTTAAATCTCAGTTATAGGGTTTATAATATTGATTTCAGTGAAAGTTTTCAGATTCTTGAGAAGCCTTTCAAGGAAGTAGAGAAATCCTGCCACTTTTTTTGGGACAGCTGGACTAAAAAAGTTTCAAATTGAAAAATCCTATGCTGATAAAGAGATTAAATAAATATTATAATTGACTATTTTTCCATTCAGTAGCACAATATCCTTCAAGGACAACTTCTGATTTAAATACTCCTGAACAATGCCAATGCCTGTTGTGGTTTTGTTTCATTCCATGCAGTATCCTGACAGAATTGGGACTTTGCTGTTGTGAGAATAGAATTATAGAAAACAATACACAACCTGTGATTTGAAGACCATTAACTATAGACTGCTTCAAAATTTAGCAAGAGCTAAATTGGATAATACAAGAGAGGCAGAACAAAGAGATACACTGTGCAAATTGACGGTCCCTGAAACTACTGCAATCCTTTTCAGTCACTATTTTGTGAATACTTGACAATCAACTCATTTTAGTTTTATTATACTAATGAATTAAACAACAGTGAGTTGCAAATTTGATTTTTTTGACTATTGGAGATATTTTTGTTAGCTGCTCACTTTAAAAAAAAAAGGCTGTCTTTGATAAGCTATCAAGGTATCAGGTATATGCTATCAAGATCTATCAGGTATTATTAGGAAGATACTACAAAGATATAAAGATTTTTTGGGAACTAACTAACTAACTAACTAACTAACTAACTAACTAACTAACTAACCAACCAACCAACCTAACTGGGATGATGGAGTTATCTGCTGTAGGCTGCTGCCAGTCCTGGGTGGCAGAAGGGAGAAGGGAGAGGTCTAATGCTAAGCCAGCTACAGCTGCAATCTGGTGGCCATGCAGGACAGCAGCTGGAAGTGGTGTTCCTGCAGAAGCTCCTCCCCATGTTACCTTGTGCCCTGTCTTTTAACATTCTAGTTCCTTAGAGCATAGAAAGCTGCAGAGATGTCTTGTGGTTTGGTCCATTAAGTGATTCACTAGACTGAAAGAATGTTTTCAGCTCTAGGCTCTGGACAAATTATGATCAGTAAAATGCTGTGAGTTAATACCAGTGAGCTGGCAAACATAGCTTTAGGATTCCTGTGAAAACCACTTGGAAAGTTCAGCACATATTCTAAACCTCTATTTCTAAGATTAGACAAAATACTAAGAGACACAGGTGTACAACAAAAATAGACTGCCTTTTGTGAACTGTTCCATTTATTTTCTATGTTAAAAATGCAGCAGAATCTTGGAATCAGTTGAGCTGATTTCTTTTTCTCTGAAGTCCCTTTCAAGCTATAGCTAACATTATTACAGTTAATGAGTGCATTCATTAGGCTGTAGACTGGTCTCTTTTTTGTTATGCAAAAATCTGTTTGTAGGCAGGCCACATAATAGTGATGGAAATTGCTGTTCTGCCCACATCTATAATCACTCTCTGCCAAAAATCTGACCGATAGCACTTGAAAATATATTTCTCCACCTGTGTAGGAGTTTTTGTCTCAGTGGCTTTAAAATTAATTTCACTGTATTTCTCTGCTCTTCCAAGGTTTTTTTCCATATATTTTAAAAGCTCTAAAAGTATTGAACAGTCCTCACATTCTTCTCAAAGCACTACGGGTCTTGCAAAGGTAAATTTGTTTGGTTAATACTGAGTGGAGGGTGGCATTGCTTTTGCTGAGCAGCTGTAAACTGACGCATTTAGATGAGCTCGTTTTATAATAACTGTGCATGCAACGAATTCTTGTTTTGCTGCCTGGCTTTTTTTAGATTGCAGTTCCTAATTTTTTTTCCTTCCTTTTCATGCATATTATAAGATAAATACATTTAAGAGTAATTCAAAGAAAAGAATTTACTTGATTATTATTAGGCATTTTGGCTCATCTTTTTCTACAATATGATAGCTAGAAGTAGATATGCAGTGAATTTGGCCATACCTTACACAGGAGATTACTGGTGCTAATTACTTGCTGAGTATCCAAACTTCCCCAAGCTGAGAAAGGTTGTGATGGCAACTTGAGGGATGGTAGCCTATAGCAACAGCTAATTTGCATGAAAACAGAGAGTTTTGCAGCTGTGTTCATCTGTAGTTCAGAGCTGCAAAGTAATTCTGCCTGACTGTATTCGGGTGTACAAAAAAAATACTTTCCAATGTGTGATTCCTATTTCTTTACACTTGTCAGGTGTCAAACCTGACCATTTTAACTGGAGTTATATCTATACATATAATTCATATGAGGTGCCCCCTAAATTGAGGGGAAATTTGCCTGAAACTCCTGAAAACACCAAGACCACTCAAATTGTGCAGTATGCTCTTTTGATTCTCAAATAATTCCTTCATGAGAAGAAGAAAAATATTTGACATATTTCCAGAAAGAAGGGTGTTTTGGGTGGCTAGACAATTTGGTTTTCTTGGGATTAAATGCCAAGTTGTGCTGAAATGGAAGTCCCTTACTTTTTTTGCTGTGTTCTCTCTAGATAAATTATTTAGAAAGGTTTTGAGGTTTGTCCAGACTAAATAAACCCAGTTTTATCCAACTTTCCTCTGACAAGCTGATTTCTAAATTTGCTGTCATTCAGGGTGTCATACTTCCTGAAGTGCCCAGCTGGTCCTTGTCTCTACAGATGCAGTGCTACCTTGAGATGCTCTGATAATGCTGAGAGTGCCATGGACGTGACTTGTTTGCTGCTGTCAGTGAGAACCAGAATGAGAGCTCTGTGGGCTGAAGATGAGAGGGCAGGGATGGAATGAGCTCTTGTGACCTGTATAGACATAGGGATGTCCTATCCCAAGTTAATGCTTGTTCACATTCCAAGCGGGCAGTTCCCACACTGTGTCCAGTCTCCTGGCTATAGTTACCAGGAGAAACTGATAAGCCTTTAATAAGGGGCAGAGAGGGAGGAGAAAGTAAGCTTTTCATGACATGTAAAAAAATGAGTGGGAAGCACTTTTCTTCAGATTTTGCATTAGATAAGGATGGTCAAAAGAGAGTAAAGCCTAGCAAAGGGATGTGCCCTGTAGGCAAACCTAAAATTTCTTTGGGAAGTGGCCATCAGACATCAGGACTGCTCCCATCAATATTTTTTTACAGGGTAAAAGATTACTTCATATCTTTGAAGTGTATTTTCCAAATATGGCAGCAGCTTTTCTTTTCAACAATGTTAATGCTGTTGAGTCATATCTAAAATTCACTCTAAGCTCCTCAAACCTTAAACTCCTCCTAGTGACAGCCTAAAAGCCACCAGTTACATAATGTCAGCAACAGCAGAAAAGAAAGAAAGGAAAAATAATGGTTCATGTCTAAAGCACTTCAATTTCCTATGCATTTTTACTGTGAAAATACTGATTTTTATCTCCTCCAAAATCCCATACTTCAGAATAGCTTCAGGGCACCAGAAAGTAGAGTCCATTGATATATTTATTATGTAATCTACAAAGGTTGTATAACAAATAACAAAAAAAGTCATGAGCAGAAATCAGGGCTTGGCAGAAATGATAAGCAAATACCTTCTGTCTTCAAATGCTGTCACAAAGCTATTTTCTATATACCCCATGTCCCTGGAATGGAGACATCTCTGGGATGACCCTAAATGCAGAAAGATCTTCAGTTTGCTCTGCTGCAGAAGAGGTATGTAAACCAGTGCTGAATTTCTACTCATGATTGCTCCCATTGGGTGAGAGGATTTTTCATTACATCAAGATCACTAGGAGAAAAAAAAAAACCAAACAAACCCTATTCTGAATGAGAGTTATTTTATGATGACAGTTTACTGAGGCTGCCAGAGATGGAATGATTCCCCATCAGACATCCAGCCACTACTTTTTAGGACACGCAACAACGATATTTAAGATAAATTCAAACATATGCATACAAATGAACAGATAACTGTGATAGCCTTACTACTTTAAAAATACTTCAGAAATGGGGAAAAAATGGTTTAAGTGAAGACATTTACTTATTTGATAGAAAATGTAACACATATAATCATATGATTTATATATGCATGCATATATATTTTTTCATATGAGTATATATTTACAGGATTTTCAGCCTGAAAAGATGCATGTAATAATCAGCATGCTATAATCTCTCGTCTGTATGCCAGCTATTAAGTGGGGTTTTTTTTACATTTGACAGTTCATTTAAGAGCTACTAAACTATGCTATGAAATATAATTCAAACCAACATTTGAGATGTTATTTCTTATTTTTGTTGCAAAGTAACACTTTTAGTAGTAAATATATTTATACTTAATGTATAAACGGGGAACACTATGATTAAATCAGTATAAACTAATATATCTAGGTATTTCATAGAGAAGTAAACATTAAACAAAAATGAGTTTAAAAGTTGGCCAACACAAAATAAAATTTAAAGAAGCATATTTTATGTTTCAGCAGCTACTCTTAATAGCAATGCATATGTTAACACTAAAACTTATTATTTTGGAGAGAATTTGTTTATGACTAATCAGAAACTTTAGGATGAAACTTTGAACATGGAACAGAAAGGTAAGAATGGTATGTTAACAATATTATTTTAGGACCTTTTTTTTTAAAACCATGCCTTCCTAGAAAGGTTGCACTGGTCTAGTAGTACAGAGGTAAGCAGAATATTACTTTCTAAAAAGTCTTAAATCTCCAGACTTTGGTGTATACTCTAGTAGATCTAGAGGGGCTAATATAAAATTTCTAGTTGCATGCATAGCAAATTCTGCATGTGTAAAGGTTTTAAAATGACAGATGTTATGTAGGATTTTTTTCAGAGAAAGAATAAGTCATTTCAAGCCCATAAAAGCAATAATTAGCACACAGTTAATAAAAACCACAAATAAAATAATATTCACAGTCTCCCAGGGAGTTTAACATCCTGTTTTAACATTTTTTAACATCCTGTTCAGCAAATGCAGGAAAATATGGCAAAGGAAACCAAGCTAGACTTAGAATAATGACACAAGCAATGTGAAATTTTCCTCCTGCTGAAATCAGCTGAAGTTTTGCCACTGACATCAGTGAGGACTGCCTCTTGCTCAGAGCTCAGATCAAGACATATCCCTCTAATTAATTCAGTGCCTGCCCTCAGACAATATAATGTGTTATGACTAGCTCATCCCATCCACTCATATTAGTATTATCCATGGATATACGGAGAATTGAATTATAGAGCAACTTTATAAGCCCTTCATTTTCTAAAGCTCAATTCAGAATAATTCAGGCATCACAGGATATAAACATGACATTCTTCTAGTCAACAGTTTGAGGAGGACTCATGACTGCCTGAAAAAGTACATCACTAGACAGTCATTGGCTTCAGAGGAAGAAAATGTGTCAAAGACCTTGCAGTCTGACTGTCCCTTGTTCTATAGCATTAAAAGCCACCTTTTTCTTGAAAAGAGTGGGTCATATTGAATGTGCTGACACCTCAGAGGTGTGATGCAATATGTACATGACAAGGTTTGAGAAGTCTGTCAAAAGGATTTGTCACTGCAGCAAATCACAAATCTTTTACAAGAATCAGAGCACAGGAATATATTTACATCTTGGTGGCACAAACTAATCTGAAACCAGAGTGACTTCTGTTGTTTTATTTCTTTAAGTAATTGAGTCTCTTTGAAAAACCTGGTATAGTGGAAGCTGTCCCTTCAAACCCAAGCCATTCTATGATTTTATGATTTCTTTTGCTGAAGCATTTTTATTTCTCATTTCAACAGATTTAGAACCATCATTTTCAAATGGGAATGAACATCTATGTACTCAGCTAATTTTATGTCAATTACTTGAGTTGCCCAGAGCTTGAAGTTTGACATTTTAAATAGGTGACCATAACTCCTACAATGAGGGATTGATTTCTGTGTTGCCATTCACACAGACAAGATAGAACTTGCTTTACTGTGCTCAAACCAAAGCTCATGAAACCCAGCAATCTCCCACTAGTGGAGTTCAGTAAAAAAAATTTATATGTAGCCAAGGCCCAGAAGAAGAATTTGGATAAGTTTAGCAGACATCAGCTCACATGTTCTACCTTTTTAATGGGTGAGGATTTACGTCAGCAACATGAAGGAAAAGAAGTCTGACTTGAAGTGGTCTTTAGGATCATTTCAATTTGGGTGAAGGTAAGAGTGTAAATCATAACACATATTTACAATACCACTTTCCAAACAAGTACAGGAAACCTTAAAAAATCACAGCCATTGGCTTCTTTACCACATCTTGGTGTTGTAATATGTCATTGAAAAAAGTAATTTCTCTGAGAATAAATATTGCTGAGATTTCTTTCCACTGTGCTAAACCATGTGGAGGAGGAACATTTTTAAAATAAGGTGAGAGAACTCACAGATATGAAGCCCATTAGATCAGGACCATTAAATTTTGCCTAGTTTCTCTATTCAAGTGGGCCTGATTTTCATTCAACAGCACATTTATGGCTACTTTGTTGTATTGAGTTGACAGAGATTTGCCTTAACCAAAATAGAATGAGACCCATGGGTGATCTGTACCCTGTGAAATTGCCTTCTGTATTCAAAATTTGCTTAAAAATACAAGTAGTCAAAGTGTAAAGTTGAAAACAAATGCCATCCAGAATATATTGAGAGAAAAAGCACAAAAATGTGATAAGGTGTTTACACTTCAAATAAAAATGTGTCATTTAACACACTATCTGTATTTAACTGTAAGTCTGCCAGTAAAGTATTGGTATATACTTTTAACCTATTTTTGTTGAAATTACTGAAAACAATGCTTGTACTCATGACAAGCCCTTAAGACACCATAATCATGATTTAGCTTTCAGAAATGTGGCTATGATTATCACCAGTGAATCCTGCAAGTGAAGTTTGTCAACATCTCCATGTCTGTCTCTGAGAACACAGTCTATCACTAGAACTGCTCACTCATCTCCAAATATTTAGATCCGGTTTGGGAGGTTTTGGTTTTGAAAATAAAGGACTGTTAATGGCCTACAGAAAAAAAAAATAGTTATCTATCTATCTATCTATATCTATCTATCTATCTATCTATATCTATCTATCTATCTATCTATCTATCTATCGTTATCTAAGAAAGCTTAAATATCTGTTCTGTAGTACAATAACACAGTAGGTTGTATTATAGACAAGTTCTTTCAAAAACTGCATTGCAAAATACGTTCCAGAATTAACTTATATACAGATCACATGGATGACATAAATTCAGGAAATAGTGATACAAAATCAATACCTGATTTTTTTTGTAAAATAAATTGTAACTTCATGAAGTGCAATCTTGTCTGTCTTGCAATTATAAGTCAGAGATTTTTAAAAAATCTGAAAATTTGAAAAATTCATTGTTTGAAAATTGACATTAGAGATGTACCTTGTTAATATTTCCAAGTGACATAAAAGAAATAGGACAAGGTGCAATGATTCCATCAGCAATTTTTATTACTTTCCTTAGTGTATCCATGTCCTAAACCAGTGATAAATTATGATAATAGGTACTAATCTATTATGATTTATCAGTTCATACATAGCAAGACCCTTCCTTGTGTCAGCACTATAAGTGAAAACCTCCAACTAAAATAGCAAATTATGTCTCCAACTAAAATGGCTCCCATATGATAATACATTTACTATCTATTTCTCTGTAAATGGTACATTAATTGTAGGGCTATATCCCTAGTTTAAAATCTTATTTACATTTAAAGCATTTTCATTCAAGGGCAAGTCTCTTGATGATTGCAACTGTTTAACACTAGCTTCATGGGAAACACTATTTGTTGCTGAGAGTAGCTTAATGAATTTTCTTGTTAGACTGTATTTCAGCCAAATCCTAACATGAATATTCCACTGGAAAACTGATTCCAAAGTTTATACATTTAGAGGACATTTTCCAGAAATTTGATTAGCATTGATCAGCTTGAACAAAGAACAAAAAAGCCTCTATATCACAGCTTTGCTTTACATATCTTGAGCTTTTGGTTCCATAATTTAATTCAGTGCTTACAATACTCTAGATATTTCATAAAATTTTATGGGAACATCTTCATAACATTACAAATACTGAAGAAACAAATCTACAGATCTCTTTAGCAAACCAAGAAAGAAGCAATCTTTCTAAGCTAGAAAAAATGTAAAGTGCTGAATCCTTATCCATGTTGCCAAGCAACAGTTTTCAACTAAGAAAATATAAAAATATAGAAGGAAATATTAGAATCAAGATGGGATCTATGCCAAAGCAGATCACTAAGCCATGTTAAACATTTGAATGCACTTTCTTGAGTCAAAGTGTCAGTAGATAATCTTCTGTTTCCCTGGCTGAAAAGAAATATTGATTGCGGGCATAGACTTGCTCTCCTAACTAGATGAAGCAGGATAAAAAGTAAAGTGAGAAGTGACTCTGAAAAGAGTTAATATTAGTAGGGTTATAGTACCTAATTGAGCTTGAAATACAAAATCATATAAGTGCCAGGAGGGATTTTGGTTGTAACAGCAAGTCTCAATAGCAGCACTTCTCAGTAAAGTCACTTACATTTGTGATAGTAGACTGGTAGAAGCTCTGTTTTAAATAGAATTATGCCAAGAAGAAAAAAAGAGTATAGTTTTAAAGGGTTCATTTTTCTTGTTTTGCTTATAAATCTTTTGGGCCATAAACTATTGCTAAATCACTTAAAGACTTCAGAAGTAACTAACAATAGTAAATGAATGGACATAACTGTATAGTCCAATATTAGCAGTCTCAGAGGCTTTAAAAGGAGCAAAGGAATGGAAGAAATATGAAGAAAAAAAATTTAAAAAGTCTTAATTCTCCATATTGAAGGACATTTAAAAGTTTAGTAGAAAGAACCTGCATACCACTTTTAATTAATTTTCATTTCAAATTATATTGAAATACTTTTTCTAGTCTATTTAATCCAAATCAAGATGAAACAAAGCTGTAGGGATTTTTTTACCAGATAGACTTTTCAGCAAAACTGGCTGATGGTATGAAACCTAGATATTTAAAAACAGCTTTATTTGACTGTAACTCTATGATAATTAAATAAAAAATTTCCTGTTTACACTATTTTATTTTATAATTTTTAAATCTATGTTGCTGAAAATATGTATGGTTTCAGTACTTTTACTAATTTCCTTTTTTTAAGAAACAGCATTAAAGAATGTCCTGCTTATTCTTAATAGATTAATAAATTTATCTTAAGACTATATTTACTTATTTTCATTTGTCAGTATCAGCCAGAACTCTGAGTATCTCAACAATCTACGCCAAAGTTTTATTGGATGATGATTCTTAGTTCCTGTTGTATTCAACATCCTGGCATGAATATTTGTTTATACTACTTAATAAAATGAAGCAAATATTCATCATCAGACTTCTTTTTGTCATTCCTTTTCCTGTAGGTATCAAGCTGATATTTTTCTTTTATAAAATCCTGTCTGCATCAATTTATTAATTGGAAGTGTGAATGAACATGACTAAACATTTTGGTGGTTAGACCATTAAGCTTGGAAATAGAATCCTTAGGCTGGGAAAAAAACCTTTGAGTCCAACCATTAACCCAGCACTGGCAAGTCCACCATTAAAACACATCCCCAAGGGCCACGAGAACATTTTGATGATTTCTATGTAGTAGAACAGAAATACTGATGAGACTGAAAGAGAAGTAGCTCACAATAACTTCTAGGGAACTTACTGATAGATCAGTTTCTATCCTGCCTGGAGGGAGAGGGGAGCTGAACACTCTTCCCAGGAAGGTGAACACAATGGAGGTTTGTGCAACCGCTCTCATGACTGCTTGTTTGTCACAGCTGAAATAACTGTGACATTCTGCCACAAATTTTTGTTTAGCATGTTTCTCCAGAGATATAACTAAGTATCTTACTATCATGCCATCAGTACATGTATTCCTACTTCCTCTGCAATATCCTGGGAAACATGAATAGCCTACATGAAACAAGTAAAACAGACCCGTGGTGCTCTCAAAGACATGAACAAACTCTGTGAAAACCAGCTATTGGAGAGAGCAAAGCAATCATTCCTTCTGAATATGCTGTGCAAGGAAACACCACTGACACTGAGGTGTTCCTGTGGTCTGTGAGTGGGCAGTGACACAAAGCTTACAACAGTGTTTGTTGACAGCCAAAAATACATATTAATAGGAAAAACATCTTCTCCAGTGCAGTGAGACAAAAATTCATTGTGTTTGTTGTGTTGCCATAGTTTTTGTTTCCTTGAGGCTGTTGTAGGAACAGGAAGGGCAAGAAATATGTAGAAGAAAAGCTCATCTTGAAAAAATACTGTGTCTGAAATGATGGCAGTGTGTAGTAGGGGTAGAACAGCAACTCATGTGCTGCAGATGGCTGGTGGAGCCCTTGGTGTATGGACTGCCATGGTACCCAGCCTTGAGGAGCATCTGCTTATTGGAAACACTGCTACTTCATGCTCTGAGACAGAAATGCCAGAGGCAGACCAAAGTGAACTATAATTTAGTCCATCTAGTCACGGCACATGAGGTAAAATTAGGTCTACATAGCAAAGGTGGAGAGAAAGGCAGACCATGTGTCCTTGCACATGGCAGGGGGTTGGAGCTATATGATCCTTAAAGTCCCTTCCAACTCCAATCCTTCAATGGTTCTCTGATGCTATGAACCTTGGTGTAAAAAAACAGCAATAATTTTGGGCCTGAGCATACCAGCAAACCACCATTTTCCTTAAATAAATAGGTCACATACTGCATTATGTCCTTTTTTTTTCTAATTTCCTTAACCTCATACTAGAAATGGAATTGTAATAAGTAATATAGCATAGGGAAATGCAATTAATACAGTGACAAACAAAAAACAAGTCATTGCCAATGTAGAATTTCTAGCGACATACTGAAACTAGTTTTAATTTAATTCCTTCCTATTGTTTACAGAGATTAAGTTGACTGGGAAAGATACTTTAATTTGGGAGGAAATACCTAAATGCAAAATTCTGTCGATGATAAAGTGCCATCACAACTGAGGTCTGAAGAGGCATCGAGCAGATGGCTCCACCTAATGTTCAGGCCAGTGATGTCATGAAGAAACCACTCTCCTCTGACAGGTTACACAATTATTTGGAATATTTTCTCTCTTTCTGACAGCAAATCAGGAATTCCACAAATTCCATTAGGCTGGAATGAGTGCCTATCCACACAATGTTAGTGTGACAAGAGGGGTGGACTATACTTTTAATGAAATAAAGTAGCTTGTGCTGACAATTTCATAGTTCTGAAAATTTTAGAAACTTGTAAATACTCTTATGCTTGATTCCAAACCAAGATTATGTCATCGTTGTATTTTGTGACATTTGAGGATTTTATTTTGAATTTATATTCTTAAAATTTATTTTGAATTTATATTCTTAAATTCTCTGCTGTGGACTATCACATCCTATACAGGTTGGAAGAATTAAACTCAAATTAGTTTTAGTGTGATAATGCATTTGATTTCTTAATTGAGAAAGTTAAACAGTGATAGCAATAGTCAGAGTACATTTGGAACTTGGGGATTTATTTCTGTACTCTTTGTAGGTTAAGAACCCAGGACTCATGCTTGTCTTTATTTGTCACACACCTATTTATATCCATTTATATTTTTATAATTGTTTTAAGCACTTGAATTGCTCATAAAGAAGAAAGATGAAAAAGAGCTGTGGGGACATTAAGAGATCAAACTGCCTTAACCAACACCTTCAGGAGGAAAAAAAAAAAAAAAAAAAAAAAAAAGATAAATCAATCAGAAGTACTTTTCTTGTAAGAACTTGTTTCAAAATAGACTCAGCATCCAGGGTCTGATACAGCTAAAGAATTCTTATATTTTGATCTTTTATAGCTCAGACTGCCTTCTAAAGGTCTGCCAAAAGCATTATAAAGGAAATTTAAGTATTTTGTGAGTATTTTTCATCCCTGACGGCTTCTAAAATAAAAGCATGACATTATCTGAGATACCTATATTAGTCACAGAAAGTTTAGAATGATAAAAAAGTTTTTGAAACTGCTTGGTGTTCTGAAATCAAGGTTCTTATGTGATGATAAAGAATTAGGCAATAAGAATTGAAGGAAAAAACTTATGACATAAATAAACATAGTTTCTAAAAAGAAACATATAACTTTAACTGACAGAAAAAAAAATACCCCAGCCTAATCAACTGAAATTCTTAAGGAAAAAAAAAAGAACTTCAGATTTCTATACTCATGCAATTAAAAGTTTCAGAGTTTTTTTATTGATTTTAAATGACAAAAATGAAGATAATGCTAATAAGAACTGTTATAAAAAAGAGAAATAGGAAGACATGAAAATACCTAAATAGGAGTTATTTTCCTAATCTGGGGCAGAGGTTTCCAAACCATGAAGTATGATCCAAGTATATGGATAGAAGAGAAACTAATAAATTCTTCTGATACACACTCTCTCAATGGATCTACTCTGGCTGGTGTGAAATTTGGCTTATAGAAACTGGGAATAGTTGATCCAGAACACTGCCTGCACAACATCCCTTGTTACTCAGAAAGCTATACTTAGTTTGGCTATAGCATCAGTATTCTTTGGCAAAAATAAGCAGAAGTCAAGCTACCAAGAGGCTTGTGACAGTAAAAGAAAATATAAGACTTTGATTACAGCTGATGTGACAAGGCAAAGACTGAGGACATGGGGAATACAATAGAGGTGTTTTATTCTGTTTCTCTGTTGTTCATGACTTGGTGTTTTCCAGCAGATTACTGTCAAATATCTTGGGACATTTTCATGGGACTGTTTGGCAGAAAATACTTGGATTATTCCCTGAAAAAAATTAGTGTTGTATAGTTTTTACTCATCCAACCAAACCAATAAAACCAACAACATTTTATGCTCCTATGTATTTGCTCAGCTAAAAGTGCAGCATTTCCAATAGTAGAACAGCAGAGAATTCTGGTTTTACTTTACTTAAGTGTTTGCTAATCTTGAAATTATTTCTGCATTGAAGGAGTTCTTGACTATAAAACACATACGTAAAAGTGAATTTAATAATAAAAGTGCAACCCATTGCCAAACTGAAAAAAAAAGTAACTCAATAATTATTCAACTTGGAATTTCATGGCATATGTAGTATAAATTAAAAAAGGAAGAAAACCATAACTAAAGAATGCAAACACAAAAAAAAAAGAAAAAAAAGTAAAGGTTATTTACAAGGAAAGAAAATTACTGCAGTTGGTTAGTTCTATGTGGGAGAGATAATTTTCCCTTTAGTTTATTTTCTAAGATAGTTGTAACTGCCAGAGGACAGCAGTAAAACATGCCAGAAAAGAGGTGGTGGTGCCAACTCCAAATCTAAAAGGAAGTATTACAGAAGTGCTATTTATATGAGCAAATATGGGGTGGTGAAATGCAGGGGAGTAAAGAAATAGAGGTTTGGTTAGCTAACCATGGTCATTGAGCAGCCTTCAAGTGACTTTTTTTAGTTTCATCTTCCTTAAACATGCGTTTTAATAATATTTATTGCTTTTGCAATGGCCATCTATCATTCCATGACAAACCATGGTGCCAGAATGCCATCTCTTTGATATGGTGCTGTCTCTTTGATCTTGTGTCCTTTTCCAGCAGAACATGCCCGGCTTTGTCTGGTGCACTTTGTTTAAACTGCTTCTTGAGGTGTTCGTGACCTAGCAGCACATGAAGAAGCCCAAGTTGTTAAAACAAAGCTCTCATTGATGCTGGACATTCATCAGATTTGAGAACTCCTTGGACCTGAGAGTTTACAGTGGAGCATCTTTTCTTTTTGTTTTTATTTTCAGATATTCATTCTTGAAAGACAAAGATCTCTACTGATGTATATGTGTGCTGTGTAAGATGCTGATGCATTAGAAACAGCTATGAAAGTACCATGGATTTGATTTAGATGTCTTCTGTAAAGCAATTGCACTTCCAATTGTCATCTGCTCTTAATTGAAGTATAATTAGAATTGCCTACTGTATTATAACATAATTCAGAGTATGCGAACTACATTTCTTCTTCTAGTAATTTATGAAGAATAAGATGTTAATTTTATCTTATTCCCTGGAACTTTTTCTCTAACTGCTTAGAGTGATGGACAGTGAAAACTATTAGGTAAAACTGAATAATATCTCTTCTTCATGAGAACTTACATGAAAAATTTAACAGAAGTATATTTATTTTTTCCTTTTAATAAAGAAGAAAAGGAAAGAGGTATCTAGGTTGAAGTATATTAACCTCACTTCCATTGAAACAGATGTAAGGCAGTAAATCTCTCTCTCATTTTATCAAAAGGTTTGAGATGCTGTGAACTTTGTGACAGACATAATTTTCTCTCCCATCTCTTAAAAGACAGACAGTCCTAATGGTTTCTGTTTTGTGGTAGGGTACATTGAAGTGTCAGTTCATGACTGTGTCCTCTAAGGCATGAAATAATTAATAGCTCCCTACAGTACTGAACAGTGGGACTCCAACCTTCTGTAATACATATTCAGAAATAACTTTAATTTCTGCATTTCTTTCTGAGTTGGTTTTGCTCTTTTCTTCTTTTATATGACTAAAATTATATCCAAAAAGGAACTTTAGGATATAAAGTAAGATGGCTAGTCCTTACTTTCATCTTCTGCATAATGACTATTTCACACAAACTGCAACTTCAGTCCTGAGTAGAACCACAAATCCAGCCAACATCTCTTTGCATGCTGTTCAGACAGCCTTTCCACATTCTCTCTTCATCCCAGTGTAGCCCGCTTCACAGGATGTACACCAGCCTGGATGAACAAGGAGTTATGAAACCTTAACTTTTTTTTCCAAATCTGTCTTGGATTTAGGGTGTTTGCTTGAGACACATAAGCTCAGTCTCCCTTGGACCATGGAGGATGCAGAAGACAAGCTTCCTATCTCCTGGACAAATGCTGTAAATGTTAAACTATTACATGCAAGGTACATATTATCTCTAACAACCTGTCTCAGCAAAAGTGGTAATGATAACTCTTCAAGGGGGAATCCATTTAGTATATGTTAAGCTTTCTGTTGCACATTCCCTAATCAAACCTGTGAGAGGATTAAGATCTATGAATGTCTAGCTTGCAAACATATCATGACTTTGTTCAGGTCTGTGGAAGCAGAGCCACATGTTCTGGACATGGACTTGGGGCCTCTCTCATGTCTCAGAGCAATGGTCAGGCAGAAAAGGGAGACAGCAACGTGAGCAGGACCCTCTGAGGCCTGGAGGACTTTGCTCATATTGAAGGGATGAGAACTATTGTGCAATAGGATAAGACCAGAAGGAAGCTGATGAAGAGAATATTGCTTGTTGTCTGTATATAGCTGGTAATAATTACAACTTAGGACTCTAATTCACTCTTGTTCTGGGCTTCTCCATGCTGCTGTGCTGGTATCTAGGGGCCTTTGATACACAGGTTTAATCAAAGCTGGTAGGATTCCTCCCTTGAAAAGCAGTCTGTAATCGACATAAAACCATCGTACCAACCTTGTTCTGGCCATATGAAGGGACATACTGAGTATTAAAAGAGAAAGAAAAAGGTCAGCTACTTTTACATCATTAAGCAGGCAGTTATGCTTTGGAGGAAGAATAGAGCTAAAACTACTGCTCAAATTTGACCTGGGCAGCAGCCTGGCAATTCAAGCAACTAGTATGATCTGAAGTCCTTGTAGTCAGCTTAGTCAGCTCAGCCTCCTCTCATAAGGCATTTCTGAAAATTTCAGTATGAAGCATATTCATCATTACTATGATTTAACTCAGATAATTCTCAAACACAGGCACTCCTGGGTTTACATCCTTGTGCAATATCACACTGATTTTACTATTGAAGATTTCACTTCAGATTTGAATGAGCCTGGGGCATTCACCACACCTGTAAAATACAGTAGCAGTTACCTGCTGTAAGCCAAGAAAAATAGCTTACATAAAATCTGTGAATTCTGCTCAGATTTCTTTAATCTTCTATGTACAGTGATGTGATGCAGCAATTTAGGATCCCACCTTGATTCAATTCTTGGACTGGCAGTCTCAGCTTGGAAGCAAGGTCTTAGGGCTGTAACCTGAGCAAAGGTTTTAAGGAATGTCCCATAGCACAAATGTACCTTAGCACAAACTACAATGTCTGGACACACACTTAAAAGTCAGTGGTGAATGAATGTGTTGCTGGAAGCACTAGAATAAGGATGGTATAATAAGTTGATTGTTACAAAAAAAGCATCAGGATGAGAAAAAAGCACTGATTTCAATCAGTGTCACATACTCTCAGAATAGCTGAATTCCAAAATAACACTACTTACACTCCTGCAAATGAAGCAAGAAGAGCTAAAAATGTAGAGCAAAACCTCCAAGTTGTACATAAAAACATCCTTCTCAATGAAAACTCATCATGTTGTGAGTATGACACGGAATACATCAGGACAGAGACATGCTAGTCATGCATCAGACAAAATGCAAGGAAGATAAAGAGGATTTCTACTCAGTATTTGGAAAAAGAGAACAAAAAATTCCCAGCTCAAAGAAAATAGTGGATAACATTTATTTGTCTTGCTCAGCAGGTTGGGAAGCAGCACCTCCAGAGGCACACAGCAGTGACTGGGCTAAACAAGTAAATCTGTGAATAGTTTGAAGAGATGTTGAGACCAGAGCTCAGTTCCCAAATTCCAGTAGCTTGCTTGGCAGCAGCACACAAGAATCTCAGCAGCAAACCAGGGCTCTGACATACTAAGTACTACACAACCAGCAAATAAAACTGCAGTTCTTGTCTCAAACCAACTATGACAGAAGAGATTTCTGAAAAGATGAGACAACATTTAGACAGAAGCTTTGGAATGCTGGGTTGAAATGGGAAGTGATGCAGGATTATGTCTGCATATAAAATCACTTTCTCAGATACGGGTGTTTCAGGTACCCAGCTTAGTGGCACTTTTAAACAGTCAGCCAAGTGGCTTCAAGAACAGAAAGTCTGTGCAAAGACATAGAAATTATGAAGATGGATGAATGCAGCTGAGTTTGGAAAATGTTCCTTCTGTAGCTTAACTACATGCCAGGGGCCATTCTGGTGCATTGCAGATCATTAAAAAACCCAAGAGCAGGTCCCACTATTTTTGCAGAATCACCTACTTGGGAGCTGTAATTTTCATTTTAGGCTCGCTGTGTCAGTAAACTAGGTTCTTTTTTTTTGATTCAAGCATCAGACCTGATTTATTTAATATATATATCTATTATGGCCATATTGAATTACCTAGGAGAATAAGGAAGTAAGTAGTACTTCAGGTAGTTGTAAATTAAATAAATAAATTAGAAGGTATTACATAGCTTAACATTCTATGCTTCAAAAGCTAAGGACAGATTAAGGACCAAACAGACTAAATTTGGGTTCCTGTCAGTTTTCTGAGGCAATGTATCAACTTAGACTAAAAAATGATGAAACCAAACACTTTGAAAATAAAATCCTGGTAAACCACTTTTCAAGTCATAGCCTTATAAAGGATATCCCCATTTGAAGCATTTTCAGGATAGTTTGATGAAATACCAAGTAAGCTAGGTTCTGGATTTCATCTGTGTTCTATTGAACTTGATTCCTCTTATAGTTACCTGTTTTTTGATGAAATGGCTTAAAATTATTCTAATCTATGAGAAAGAATACTTTGAACCCAAACTGCAAAATAAAGAACACTGCAATCTCTGCAAATGAAGTCATTTCAATGAACTTAGTTTTTACCTCCCGGAATTAAACTGCAGCAACTGAAAGTTTTGCTCAGTAAAAGGGGGGAAAAAATACCCACATAAAAAAACCTAACAAAAACAAACTCCCAGCCTAAGACTAATTGCATAAAGAGATTTATCTGCTCATAAAAGTTAGACACCATACTTGTAAAACAGCTAATTGAGATTACACAGCAGGAAAATCTTTGGTCCATTATTATATGCTTTGGATAGTTTGTGTAAATTTAGTGGCTAACAAGAATTTTCCTGAATGAAAGAGCTACAATTTTATTTAAATGCAGCCTGGAAAAGGGCCAAAATGTTTCTAATTTATGCAAGATAATCTGTACCTAGGAGTGAGAGGATGAAGAAACTAGCTCTTGACCGATAGTCTTTCCGGCAAGAGCATCAGGAAGAAACAAAATGACTGATTTGTGGATTTTATAAGTAAATATGAAAAAAAGTCACTTTCACAAATAATTCCAACCACATTACTGTGCAGACCAGTTTAGCACCATAAACTGGTCACTGCTTCTGGTATGTTGGATATCTCACTGCAATACCACCATAGCAGTTGGCTGTATCCAGCCTTCAAAAGCTAGTTCTCCACTCCACTTTAGGCACAATGACTAGTTAAGTAGAAAGGAAAAAATAACAAAAAGTATATATTTTTACTCCTAAAATATTCTGGGGGCATTCCCTGGCACTGTTGAGAAATGGCACGGTTAAATTTGCCCATGACTAAATGTTTTCTTTCTCTCACTTCCCTTGGCAATATGGTCTCATACTGCCTGCTGAGAGCAATTTATGGCATGTGCTATTTTCCAAACCATTCTCCTGTCCAGGAAAGTGCTGCTGGGTTCGGGTTAAAATCATGCCTGGAAGTGTGCTAATCATACATCTGTCAGAACAATGATGGATTAGTGTTGCACTCTGTACTCTTAGCCAGTTTCTTAACTAGTGTAAACATACAAAATAGCACATTGTGTGTTACAGTACTCAACCATCTTTTTTTTCATGGGCAACAGATTCCTGTAAAGTTGGACAAAGACCCCATCCTTAAGTTATCTTGGTTTTCTTCTTATTTTTCTCTGGAAGGCTGCTCAGGAACATTAGTGTTTATTTCCCAACATTATGGAAAAAAGTGACGTTTCTAGCTCTTCCTCACTTACAGATAATTGACATGATTTTCTGGTTTTTTATATATTTTGTTTCTATTTGTTTGTTTTGTTATTTGTTTTGTGGTTTTTAAGAAATTGCTCCTTCCTTTCCTTATGATTTTCTTTCCTCTTTTCCGCACAACTCTGAGGCTCCCTCTTACAGAGGGAACAATTCAAGCCTCTCCATTAACTCAGCAAAATAATTTTGTCTAACTTTCCTGTAATATAGGCCTCACTGCTTACTTAGTAAGCATCTCTCATTCCCATTTGAATAAAACTCTGTGGGACTAAGAACAGAGCAGAGCGTGAACTATTTCTACTAGAATTTTTTGTATCAGCATTTATCTGATTGGAGGAGAAGAATATATTTTAGGTGATCTGCTTCTTCTCTTAAACTTGTTTGAGTCCAGCTAAAGTCAATTGAAAGACTGTAATTGACTTCAAAGTTATCAACAGAAAGACTGTAATTGACTTTAAAGTTATCAACTATCTAGTCTTTTGTGACAAGGTGGCCTTTTCAGTGTGGGTGCTTTAAAGCTGGTGACAATCTTAAGTCCTTTATTTCACATTTGATCACTAAATAAATTGGTTTAAAATTCCATTGTGGGACAATGAATTCCTGTGTAATGGTTAATTTTGTTTATGACAATTTGTGCGAGGGCTCCTTGTGGCAGTACACCAGCACATCCTGGTCAGTGTAAGCAAGCTTGAGCTGTACTCAGCTGTGTCAGAGCTACATTCACCACCTCTGTTCATAGAACACCTTGATAAGCTCACCCCATTCATATTTTTTGTATGGCATTTCAATGGATGGATTTAAAGGGTATGAGATTTATTTGCAGTCAAGAATGCTGCCATAAACTTCTCTGGCTGGAAGACACAGAAGCTTGCTCACACACTCCTTCTCACCATATGGTCCCATCAGCTTGAGTCATTCCCTGTGTCAACACTCTTTCACAGATTTGGAGCTGACACTAGTTTTATTATGTTGCATAATGTCACTTCTTGTAATTGAGTTTCTTCTGGATTGGATGAAAGGATTCAGCAGTTCATTTTGAATGGATTCCAAGTGGGAATTGCTGTCTGATGACTTCCTGCTTTCCTCAGATTAGAGTCAGCTTAGTTGCACACCTAGGTTTCATATATCACTTTCTTGCCCTATTAAGCCAGCAAGTTCAATGTAAATTAAACATGATGTATGTCCCTAAAATAGCAAGTTTATGTTTGCTGCTCTATGCCAGTTACTGGAAACGGCACATAGACTGAAAAATCTGACTAGAACTCTCCTTGCACTGTAAATTCAACTTTTGGGAAAAAAAAAAAAGGTTCCATTTTCTAGTGAAATTAATTCTACTAAAAATGAAATTTAAAAAAAAGAAATCCCATAATTATCTTAATTCCTTGAAAAATTAAATTTGTCAGGAGTGAAACACAAAACCAAAATCAAAGCTCTGTTTTCTCAGTGGGAACTGAGTTTAAGAATCATTAATTCTCCCTTTCTGATCAGCAGATTACCCCTGATATTTTTCTTCCTTCCTGACATCTGAAGGCTCAAATCTACTTTCCTAGCAAAGGGACAAATTCTGAGCCACTGGGTTGTTTTATCACTCTGACTAAACCAGATTTATCTGTAGCTGTAAGTGCTTGAAAATTTACTCACCAGCAAAGTAAGATATAGAAAAGTGATAAAAAATTATGCAATGATTTTTTGATTGAGATTTGTTTGTTAAAAATATTAATTTCATACCATGATAGTTGTTGATGTTCATGTTAAAGATGTTAAATGTTTCTATTGCCCAATTCTGGACAACTCAGTACAAGAGAGACATATACATACTGGGGGAAATCCAATGAGGGGCTGCAGAGGTAAATGAGGGACTGGAGAATCTCTTCTCTGAGGAAAGGCTGTGAGAGCTGGGACTGCTCATCCTTGGGAAGAGGAGGCTCAGAGGGGATCTTATTGGTGTATAGAAACACTGGAAAGGACCATGCAAAGAAATTGGAAACAAGCTATCTTCAGTAGTGCTGTGCCACAATCAGAGGCCATGGGCACAAAGAGAAACACAGGAGTTTCCTTCTGAATATCAGGAAACAATGTCATTTTTTTACTCCCACAGTGGCTGAGCACTGAAAAAGGTTTTTGAGGGAGGTTGTGGAGTTTCCATCCTTTCTGATAGATATTCAAAAGCTATCTGATCCATGATCCGGGGCTACTGGCTCTAGGTGGTCCTGCTTGAGTAGGGGGTTTGGACAAGATGCCCTCCAGAGGTTCTTACCAACCTCAACCATTTTGTGATGGTGTCATTCTGTTGTTAATGCAGACAGATATATTAAAAAGTATGTGATTCTTTTTATATTACTCAGGAGTAAAGGCAGAGTCTGAAGCAAGGATACAAAGTTCAGGAGCGTTCAGAGCATAACAAATTGACTTGCAAGCCAACAGACTCTCATGTTAACCTCTTGACTTGTAGTGCTGAAGATGGAGTAAGAATCAGATTAGAAACTTTAGGCTGCTCATGTGAAGCTGAGGCTATATCAAATATGCTCTGGAAGGTTGAGGGTTTCTGAATGATTTTGAATCTTATCTGTATGCAGTATAATATTATTTTAAATAATTTGCTATAGAGGTAAGAAAAGCTCATTAAAATTAGGGTTATGCTGGACACAAATAGGCATAAGAGCATTGGCCAGACTGAAGTATATAAAAAGCCAATGCATTCACTATATTATTTGTTAGTGTGGAAGCTGTCAGCCTGACACTCAAGCTGAAAATGCTGATGAAAAGAGCCTCAGCAAAGAACTGAAATGTAAGTCAGCTGTGTCCTCAGCAATTCCCCTTAAGCCTCTTGAGCTGCTTCTGTCTTCTCAGCTTTGGACTTTTCTAGCTGACTGCTGCCCTCATACTAACCCTGTCACAATACTGGGAAAACCTCCTAGACAATCTCTCCCTATCAGATGAGACAGCAATAAAATACTGGAAGATGTGAACCAGCTAAAGACACTTCAACCTTCTTCCATCATTTTCCCTACAAATCTTAGAAACACTGAACAATCTAGACAATGCATATCAAGTTGACAAAGTGTGCTAGAAACCTAGGGGCTGCAGAGCATCTCCCAGACTCTCTGGAGAAGATTTCAGGTGATCCTAAAATATGCCCTGAGCATAACACCATTCATTCCCATCTTGGACAGTATTCCAGCATCTGTGTGTGTGTGAATGAGTGTTCTTCTAATACCCATAATGGGACACTAACCTGTCCATCCAACACAGTGACAAGGCTGTCTTATCTCCTACAATTCTGCCTTGGTACACAGTAACAAACAAGTCCAAGGACACATAAATGCACCCTGTGCTTCGTGTTTATTCCAAGCATATAGATGCTGGAACAGCAATAAAATTGCTCAACTTGAATAGGAAAGCATTATGGCTGTTGGCAAGTATTGACACAGAAAATATCTTACTCTGGCAATAAAGTTCCCATTTCAGAGTGCCTGTCCACATACCAATTGGTAGAGAGCTGTTCCAACTCCCAAGAAAACTCAAGCTATGTTTTAAAAAGAAAAGAAAGTGAATATCTAAATACATAAATGTTAACACAATGGACCAGACCAATGTGACACAGAGATCAGCACGCTGTCTCCAGTATTTGCCAGAACTGGCTATCAGTACACATTTATCTTTCCACTGCTAATCTATGCTCATTTCCTACTACTTCTCACTTGGCAGCTCCCTGAATGAGAGACTGCATTTGGACCTATTGCATTCAATATTCACTGAGTTTTCCTTTCCTGAATTTGTCTGATGGTTTTTTATTGTGCATTTTGGGCTCAAATATCAGAGCTTAAATCCTCGGGTTCAGAGAGAAAAGGCCAAAACAAAAGACATGTCATATTCTTTTTCATAATGAGAACAGTTTCTAATGATCGTATTTGTCTCCAGTTGTTTCTAAATATAAAGGATCCATCACTCTTTTACAAAACATTGACATTATAATTAAGTGTAGATCAATCAAAGACAATTTTAATATATAATATTTTTAAAACATGTTATGAGCTATATGATTTTACTCAAGAATGAGAAAAAACTTGATCTCCACATTTTGTTTTCTATATACTGCCCAGGAACTGGGAAATTATTTGAATTACTTGAATTAAATAAGGACAACTTGGCCTACTTACTATTTTACTTTTTATTATAAAGTAGCAGAACACTCGTATCATTGCTTTTTTGTTCCATGGTTCTGGTTATAATAAATTCATCTATGATTCCGCAAGCTGAACCTCCAAGAACATAAACTTGATGAGGTATTGTGGGTAGTAGATACAAAGAAAATACAGAAGGATGGTCCCCTGAAGAGCTTTGCACCAAAGAGAATAATATGCTCATCATTAGTGCCTGCAGGAAGCCAATCATCAGGAATCTGGAGTGTTTGGGTAGAATATTTTTGTAAACCTAATATGACTGGTACAATGCAACAAAATTTTAGACATGAACTATAAGATTCATATAAAGCTAGTTAAAGGCAGAAAGAAAACTCTGGCATATAATTTTCTATAATTTAGCTAGGAAATGCAGTACACTGTGTAAGTGGACAAAAATAACCATCACTTTAGGCAGCCTTATTTTCAAAAGGCAATTACAACTTGTTACCCTTTGAATTTTGCTTCTTCTTAACAGCATTAAAAAGAACATGTTTTTTAGCTTCAGAGGTCTAAAATGTTTTATAGAAGCTTTGTTATAAGGTTGTTTCATGTGCCAAATATCCGCTACCCAATTTAAAAAAAAATAAATTAAACTCAGTGGAGCATTTTTGATCTTTCATTTCCAACAGAGACATTCTTCAAATCTTTTCTATTTCTCTATATTGCATAAACTAATGTGGTGTATAATCATTTCTCAATTTTTCTCTGCAATCTGTTATCAGAGACCTTAATACTGACACAGACCTCCAGACTTAAATGAAGCTCTGCATGGGACTGCTGTACCACAGAAACAGATGCTAAATTGGAAGGAATAAAAATAACTTTTCTGTACAACATGTAGAGGTTAAGAAGACTTTGCAGTGCACAATTCTGCATGATATTTAACTCTATAGGAACTTTTTTTATGTCCAGAGGTGTAAGAGAATCAATCAATATCTGTATTTTGTGTCTGTTTCAAACAGATATAAAATAATGATACTGGAGACTGAGTTGTAATTAAATGGAATAACTGAGATTTTTTCAAAATCATGGGGGGGGGGGGGTGTGGAATGCAGTAAACTAACCCGAAAAAGAACAGATTTCCTGGGATCACTCTTGATGGTTAGACCACTCTTAACAGCATGATCACCCCTTAACCCCTGTGGTGTAGATCTGTGAGACACAGGCAATCTGAAAATCATCTTCCCTGCACTTCTAAGTGCTCTGGGAGGGGTTTAGCTCAATTTTGCAGCTGTTAATTTAAACCTGTTCTTGTGACTACAACTCTGACTGGAAGTAAACTCCCTTTATTCAGTGAATTTCTCCAGTCCTTTGCCCAAGAAACAATGTTAAGGAACTAAAATGGATCTTTCTTCAAGCACTTTCTGAAGAAAGTTTTCTTCATGTTCATTGTTTCTCCTTACAGCACAGTTGCCTATACCCCTTTTGTGTACAGTCTAACATAGTTTGTCACTAATTTCAGAGCTGCTTTTCTTTCTGATTAGGTCTAGCTCTCAGCCCTCCTTTGTGGATAGGTGGCCTTCAGCTTGGCATGGTTGTCAGACTTTTTTTGGGAGGTTCTAGTTCTCAGCAAGCCAGACCAGTTTGCCTGGGGAAACATGCTTTTATCACAGACCTTTCCATCCTGGATTTTATATTCACTACAGTGTCACACCAGAATGCTGCTCTAAAATGAAGTAGAAACAGGTATAGGAAGCCCTGTCTGCTTGGACACAGATAGAGACCTGGCATTTCTACTTTTGCATGGGTGACCTACCTGGCTAAAGCTGCTGCCTGTGCTAGTGGCCTCAGATGGGCACCAGCTTCCTATCTGTACTATCTGTTTTTACCCCAAATCAGAGCTTAACCTCAGATTGAATTAACATATAACTGTGGAGAACATTCTGATATCACAAAATGGAGAGGAGAAAAAATGTGCTTATCTGTAAGTCCAATCATAACTGGAGACTTACTATGCCCGTGTATGCTAAATGGGAGACCTGTGGACCATGACAGAACGTTCTGTTAATGCTATCAAAAACTGTAGAAGTTTTTCTGATCTGTTGAAATAAAAGACAATAAAAGACCTTTAAGAATAGACGCTGTTGCTTATTCTGCATTAAAAGAAGTTATCTTTATCACAGGGCACCTACTTCTCTAACACTAATTTCTTATTTTCTCACGATAATAGGAAGCAGAGGTTATTACATGTAAATCAAGTGGTACAAAATCGGAAGTGTGTTATTTCATTTTTATTGGAATAATGTTCCTTCTTGCTGTGAGCAGTTCACAAAAATCTCCTAAAAGTGAATGCAATCCACTGCTTCCCATTGTTCCCTGTTTCTATTATCATTAAACTGGACTCAAAGAACAGGCTGGCAAATGAATGGGCAAAAGGAAGATCAGGAAGATCAGGGCCTGACACACACAAAGCTGTGGGACACTGAAATACAATTCACTTTTATATTGACACACCTCATTACTTTCTCATTCCTTTTGAGAAAAACAGATGGGGTTGTCGTGTATATCTTGCCAACAATTGATACCTAGTTATCACAGACAGAACTTACTGGCTAAAGAGAGTGGCTTGTTGACGGGCGTTTCCAAAAATAGAAATAGTCTGAAGAAAATGGAAATTAAATACCTGTAATGTAATGGAAGTGTAAATGTCTGTAAGTATGCTCAGTTGCCTTTCTGTAATGGAAACGAGGGAAAGAACAATATCTGCAAAGTGGTGGAATCCTTTTATTCCTTACCTAACCACAATTATATTCCTGTCCCCTTTAATGAAAATGTATTACTGACCTCAATGGGCGAAAAGCTGAATGCCTGAGAGACATCATCTACTGAACTGCTCAGATTAAAACTCAGCTGCCAGAAATATAATGCTCATTTTAGTACATGCCCTAGCAGTCAGAAAAAAAAAAAAAAAAAAAGAAAAAAAGAAATATCCAACAGGTCTGTAAAATCTGTTTAACTTGACAGATGAAGCCAACACACACACACAAAGACATGCACACACACACATACATATGGTTAAGGGAATTAAAAGCATATTTATATTTGGGCAAGCATATTTTAACACTCTTTTTTATTATTATTTTTTCAGTTTAATTTTCTAGTAAAAGCAAGTGTTGTGCCACATGCAGATTGTTTTTTGAGTTAAAATGATATTTCTTACAGATGTTCATCACCTGCATAAGTAAATTACCAGCCAATCAGGGAAGAGGGCGTAATATTTCTATTGGATTTTAACTGTACAAAGCTCTTTTTCTTTTTCATGTGTTTTTTCATATGGATATAAAATGCACAAAAAATACACAGAGGATGAGTTTAAAGTAGAACAAAGTTCCATTAAATAAACAAGTATCACAGTTTACCTGGAGCTTCTCCTATGAAAGTACCACTGGAAATAAAGATACGTCTTGTCATAAGTTCTCCAAGTAAACCAAGTGCTGCCAAGGCAGCTGAAGAGAGTTACATCTTTGCAGTAATGGATGGAATCAAACACATCTATTTGAAACCACTATTTCTCAGAAGAAGTATATTTTTTAGTTAACCAAGTATAAATTCATTCCCTATTACAGTAACATTCAGGAGATACAACTTAGACCCTCATGACCTACAACGTGTTCATCAGGTCAGAACTGATGTGCCTGTACCATCAGGTGTGAGAGAGAACCCAGATCAGAGGACGACATCTTCCTCTGGGATACAGCACAGAGTACAAGGCTGCCTGCTGGTGTGTGAGCTGCTGATACTCTTTACCCCTCCACTAAGGAGGAAGAGACTGCTGCAGTGCCAAGAAAATCAAAGAGCTTGCATCTGGCATTGCCACCTGTGCTTCCATAATTCCAGCTATCATAATATGAGAAGGGTTTTCATTCATGGGGGAATGTCCTACCTATCAGTCCAACATACACATTGGTGGTTTGAGCAAAAACTGCTGGAAATAACCTTCATGAATTTATTGGGATGTGTGAGACTCTTGTTCATACCATGGATGTTGGTTTGGTAACATCTCTTCCTTTTTTTCTCCATCCCCATATACAATGCATCTCTTTTCCTACCCAAAGGTTAGAAGCCACACAGGAGCTGCTTGGTGCTAGATCATCACAACATCATAACACTGTAAATACTTAAATTTCAAATACTGGAAATCCTGCAGTTACTGCTTAACCAACAGAATTTGTATTTCAAATGGAAAGATAATCTAGAAGCCACAGAAGCTGCATCATTTTGCAGCAGATGCTGATAATCCTCATTTGTTTTATGACTGTACTGATTTGAGTGGATTATAAGGACAGCTCACTCAGAGAAAGCTTAGCCCAGCTGGATGTCATATCAAAACAGAGCAGGCACAGAGATACACAGCTTTGAGCTGCAATGTTCAAAGGAGACTATCAATTTAAAATTATATTTCGGTCTCAGATTATTTTACTGGCTGCCATTATGAAAACACTTGTGCTTATCAGAACTGCAAAGCATTATTTCTCAGGAATTTGTGTATTTGTATTAGTTTGTGCTTTTGATATCACTTTGTGTCTAGTCTGTGCTATTTCTCTTGTAAAATCAGGCTGCCACTGTAGAGCAAATTATTTTACTTGTGCATTTCCTTTGGTCTTGCATCTGAGATCTACAAACATAATAAAGTGTGCTATCACCATTCCTGTCAATTTGCCAGTATTGTTCTGACATGCTGCTTCCAAAGCAAAGAGAAAGCAAATAACAGTTATGTAATATATGAAAATAAGACTGTGAAATAATTATCTTGGGGTAACTGGTGAGAAGTATGCAGTTAAAGGAGATTTCTAAACGAAACCTTGGTCAAGATTTTACACATTTTTTCTCTTCTGATTTCATGTCTTTTTCTAGCTATGCACTACCTGCTTTCAATAACAGCTGTTTCCAGTAACAGATGTTTGATAATTAAAGACTGCTGATAGAAAAGTTTCTGCATGGTAGTAGGGGATAGGTAAATTCACAAGAATAAAGATAAAGCAGTTTTATGACTGTTTGTGTGTTGGGCACTAACCAGCTGTTATATAACTAGAATATAAAGCTGTGTCAGTGCATTGATTTCACTATGAAAGAACCTTAAGAAATGCAAACAAAGTGTTGGTTTGTCTGGTGACATACTTCCCTGAAAAATGCAAACACACTTTTCAGGTAAGACTTCCCAGTGACAATCTGAGTGGTCTGAATATTTAAGATTTCAGAATCCCTTTTTTCACCTCTGTTAGACTCTTGTGGCTGGTTATGTCTATCATAGCTTCTAGAGGGAGAAGAAAACACCAGTACAGGAAACAAGGTTAATTTCCAGGTTAATCATCTTATTTGGTACGAAAGGATAAAGTGCTTGGTCTTTTTCCAGAAAAAAATATGCAGTTGATTGAATGGAATCAGACATTTCAGGAAGTATTTTTCTGTCTCATTTTCAACATGAAGTGTTGATCAGCTTCCAGTGCTTATGTCAGATAGAATTTTTTCTTTTGGCTTAAAGTAACCAATGTTGAGGGCATCCTCTCCAGTTAAGGGATACTGTGGTTCAAGTCTTATTCTTGACTTAAACTAGGAGCTCAAGCTTCTTTTTTTGCTGATCAAATCTGAATGCTCTGGCATCTGCATTGCAGTCTGCCTAAAGGTCTCTACTCCTAGGATTGTTTCATAGGAAAAAACTGCACATAGTCGTTGCACGAGAAAGGCAAATTGAGTGCAGTTTATTTTATAGTAGAACTGATATTTAATGCTTTGTTAACAAAAGTAGGTAATGCCACAGAAACCAGTTATCATCTACACCTCTTCCCTGGTAGTCAGAAGAATTATCATGCAGACACTTGTCTGGGGTGTTAGTGTAGTACAAGTCACTTGAAGGAAAATGTGCTTCTCCTTTATGTCTTAGAAAGCAAATGGAAAGATCTGTGCAATCTCAACACCTTTCACAATGCAATTATTTTGTCCCTGACAAGTGTTATGCAAGGCTGGAGAATTTTAGTGCCTTGTCTAAGGCTTGCAGGATTTATTTCCAGAAAAAGAGTAATAATGGGGACATTTTCCATAAATGTCTAGAGCCATTTCAAATGCTCTACATCTGCACAGGGATGGGGGAAACTTTTACCTGTGAAGAATGGCTGCTGAGGGCCAGGCAGGAAAAAAAGGAGACATCTGCAGAAGTAGACCACTTGGATCTAGGTCATCCTTTAGTGACTGGAAAGGGTAGAGGATTATACCAAGAGTATAGGAGGATAAGGTGTAAAGCAGTGCTATAAAACTCTTAAACCTTCATATTTTTCAAAGTAAACTCACACAAGGGAAGTTTAATTTGCCTAATTATAAGCATCTGTTTCTATTTGAGATGCTCAAGGGTATCCCACCCAACTTCCAACTGCTGCTTTAGCAGGAATCACTAAGTCCTGCATCACATATTGCAGTTCTGTGAAGATGTCCTCGTTATCTACAATAAACACATACACACTTGAAGACAAAAATTATGTATGGATGGCTTACTTGTAGCTGAAGTCACAAGACACCCATGAATTGCAAAACTCTTTATGACAGATGCAATTAAAGATATTATGTGACAGATATTTGTGAGCTTGCATTATATAATATGCATTTTGGCTCTAAGTTTCTCTTCTAGTAGGCAAATATATTGTTGAACTAATTTGAAATCTATTTTAGTAGATTCGAGGGAGAGATAAACATTTTTTATTAATCTTTCCCATTATTTGTTTAATAATTGCTACATTCCCCATATAATTGTTACTGCAGTTTGGAACTCTGATATTGTCCCATCAATGTTATTGGAATGGTGCTGATTTATAACTTTGTAGAATATTCTTTTTAGCATCTGATTCTGTTAGACTCTGTTAGGTCTTTTTCATGTGAGTAGTGAACCCAAGGACATCATTTATAATTACATCAAAGGAAAGGTGACTTAAGATTAACACAACATATAAATCTCTATGAAGTAGATGTCAATATCTGATTAATGACTCCCATACTAGTAATTTGAAAAGAGAAAAACATTAGCCATAGCAACCCTAAAAAACCTGCTGAGAACAATTACACTAAAATACAAAATGATACCCTATATCTGGCCCAAGGGGATTAATTTAAACCATCTCATTTCTAAGGTAGATGAGTCTGTCCATGACATCCACTTACAGAACTTTAAAATTTTGATTCATTTTGGAAATTCTGTCAATCACAGTAATAATATTTCAAAAAGATGAAAATATCTTGGTCAAAAGTGCTACCATTGCATTAGTCATGAGGACAGTCAATCACATAGATCATATAAGAAATATCCAGTCTTAACCACCCTCATCATGCACTCATGACAAACTCATGACTTTGCCAAATACATACCTTTCCCACTCCCTATTTTTCTCTCTCCCTGTGCCTCAGTTGCCAGGAGAAGATGTGTGACAATGGTGAACAGAGGAAGGATGGTGGAAGCAGTGTGACATCCCCTTACTCCTTTGCTATCAAGCATTTTCTGGATGAGACTGGTCAAAGGCTGCCACCACTAGAGCAGGAATGAGGGCAACAGAGATAGGTGCAGTCTTTCATTATTTGTGCTGCAGTGACCACATGAGCAAAGCTTTTGTGCAGCTGCAAGATTTAATGTATCCTACAATTACCATGCACCCTGCACCCTAACAGCTGAAAATAAGAGACAAGAGTTGTCTCCACACTAAACCATGTACAAATGTGTGTACATATAAGCGGAGTTTGAATGTTTTCCCTCAAAAGAATACTAATTTTTAGACAGAAAATTCTTTGCCTGCTGATTCCTGGAAACATATCCAGCCCTTTCTGCCCCAAGTTCACAGATATAAAAAACCAAAAGCCGCTGTTACCTTTTTCTCTTGCAAACAATCCATAATGTAAATTTTTTAATGATGTGTCAACAACCCTGTGATTTAACACTTCACCTATCAAAAAAATAATTTTAGCAACTACAAATTGCTGTATAGCAGTGATTTTCATGTTTTGTAAAGGTCTACAGATTACCATATTAAAAAATATTTCAAAAACAGTTTCTTATTCAGTTTTTCTTCCAAAATGTCACTCAGTTCCAGATGCTCTTGTCCTAAATAAATGAAAAGCAAAGAACATTGTACTGAACTCTCATTTTCAAATAGCAGGTTCAGATTTGGTGTCATCATATTATTTTTCTAAGGTTAAGAAATTGCTCATTTACAGAATTGCTTATATAAAATACAGACATATTCTGTTTTTCCAGGGTTCCAATACTGAACTAATTTATTTGGCCATCATCTTGTGAAAGAAGTAAAGATAGAATAATGATAAAAATGAATGATTTCATTTGTGGCTTTGTTTTTAATTTATCCAAAGAGAAAGCAAAGCTGTTACTGTGTTTCAGAAACACATGAAGTGTTTCTGATTATTCTCTAACACTCTGTCGATTTACACATATAAAGTAAGGTATTCATAAAGGTTGGTAGATATACCAAAGAATTCTATGTGATAAATCAGTCCATTTCTTACTGTCTTCTTCATTCTTAAAGGACTCCTGTCCAAGCCCCAGATGTGTCACAGCAGCACAAGGACATCCTGAAATAAATCTAGTGCCTAAATCTAGAAAACCGTGCATCAGCATAGTCACTGCATGTTTTAGTAAAAAAAAAAAAAAAAATGTTTATTTACATCTTTCTTAAGTTCTGATCCCTTTATGTTCTGAAAGGCTCCAATATGATCTCTCCCAAGCCTTTTTTATACGAGAGGTATTCCAGCCTCTGACAATTTTTGTGGTTCACTTCTGGGCTCACTCTAATGAGGACCCCGGAGCTGGATGAAGCACTCCAGGTGGTGTCTTATGAGGACACCCTCCCTCACCCTGCTTTTGATGCAGCCCAGGACATGGTTGGCTTTCTGGGCTGTGAGTGCACATTGCTGAGTCATGCCCATTTTTTAATCCACCAGTATTCCCATGTCCTTCTTGACAGAGCTGCTCTCAATCCCTTCATCCTCTAGCCTGTATCAATATCTGGGGTTGCCTCAGCCCAAGTGCAGAACCTTGCACTTTGCTTTGTTGGACATTATAGATTTTTCATGGTTTACTTCTCTAGCCTGTCAAGCCTGTTGAGCTGATTATTGCCAAGAAGGGACCACAACAAAAACCAGCAGGGAGTATGAAAGTCAAGTTGTAATGAGTAGACTCCATGTGAGGTTTTGCTGATCAGATCCATGTCCAGCACTGCCCTTCTGAGGGAATGAGCTCAAAGGACAGATGACCACCTCCCAGTTTTTCCTTACCTAAGGACAAATATGTAATAACTACTTTCTTTTCTAAAAGTTGTTTGAGGAAAGAGAGATGGCAAGTTTAAGGAGAAAAGCAAGTGTAAAAAGAAAGGAAGAACATAGGAGACATAGAAAGAGACATGGGCTATGCCAAACAAAGGTATGAGACTGGTGGGAATAAAGGAGTATGCAGCAGCAAATGGATGTGGAACATACTCAGAGGGACAGCAAAGGGAGATGTACCAGCAGGATCAACACAGTGAGTGGAATCCAAGTATGAGACTGACATGTTGGCAGAGGGACAGTTTGAGTTTATACACATTATCAGTGTAAAACAAGCAGAACAAGATCAACTAAAGCATACTACATCATGCATAGAAAACCTCTCAAAACACAATGAAAAAGTTACTTCTGACTCCTGCCCAACAACAGATACATGAAAAATGCCAAACCATGAGTAAATCTTTCTCACCAAGTTCTACAGATCAGGAGGACATTTCTGCTTCTATTTTTTTCTAAATGTAATTTTGAAATTATTACTTTGTTTGTATCTCTAGATTACATTCCTGAAAGTTTGGATTGCAAGTATAGGGTTTGTGCATTAAAATTTTCTATGGGGTTGCACAGGGAAACTGTGCTTTGTATGTCACTGTTCAATGGCATGCTAATAAAAACCTTGAGAAAAGCAGAGTAATCACCTCTAGTCTATCCTCACCTCTCATGCAGTGTGGTCTAAGTGTGAAAATTTGCTAGTTTACTTTGAAAATGGGGGAAAAAATTAGATCTGAAAAAGAAAACTCCACCTGAGCTGCAACTGTTCAAGGCACATGAAAATCACAATGATTTTTCTTTGAGTAGGAGAAAGAGTGGTTATTGTTAGCCACTGAAGTAATAAAAGGTGATGGTTCAGTTTAATATATTTTGTTTAAAAAAATATTTATCAATTACTTTGACTTTAAAATATTGATTTGAGTCCAAGTATATGTAACCTTATAATTTAGCTTTATGTAAATGAAAATGGGATTATTTTAAATTGATATACTACAATACCCTGAACTCAGCCATATGTACTAAAATCAGATTGTTGCAGAGTATTCTGAGTTGGAAGGGACCCACAAGGACCATTGAGTCAAACCCCTGACTGTAAAAAAACCCTAAAGGTTAAACCATATATTTAGGAGTGTTGTTCAAACTCTTTTGAATACCACTAGGCTTGAGGCTGACTTGAAACTATGAGGCATATTAAAGGATGGTCCTTCAGGATGGTTTATGCAGTGTTAAGACTATTTTTTTATCCTTGCTTTCCTCTCCTTGTATTTTATATCTTACTAGGATTTCTGCAATTATATGAATTCCAGCTCTTTAGATACGTACACAGCAAATCTAAACTATCTAGGAAACACATCCAAGCTGCAGAGCTGTAACTCAAGATGTGAAACATAAGTACCTTGAAAGACAAAGGGCTAAGGCATCCTCTGTAGCTGTTTCTATACTGCAATATAAAAGATGTAAGATCACTCAATTTTACTGCTTAAATGTTAATATGAATGGAGGCTGGCATATGTTCAGACCATACCAACCAGTACTGTTATGGACAGTCAATCCACAAGTATGGTCTGTAACAGCCCATTCTGGAAAGCAATGTGGTTGTTGTTACCCTGTTTTGGGAGAAGGGTAATTGGTCTGTGTTTACACAAATTGTGCCAGTCTTGTAAGTCTCAAATCCAAGGGATGGTCCCTAAGCTCTTTTATTCATTAGTCTAGATGCTGCAAGTCTCACCTGTTTGCCACTGGCTGTACAGATGGTGGCTCTGTGTCTAAGGTAGGGCCCCCAGGTAAGAGTACAGTGATGGATGAAGTCAGTATGGGCCAGAGTGAAAAGCACAGTGGAAATAATGTGTTGCTCATTCACCTTAGGAACAGATGCCAAGAAATTGAATTTATGAGTCCCTCTCAGCCAGCTGTGCTTTGCTTAGAAAGCTCAGATAAATGTGATATCTGTCACATCTCCTGGTATCACTAAACATGGTTTATTAGCCTCAGTTTGAAACATGGCTGTTTGTTCTAAAAAGGTTGCTTCTGTCCCATGAAACTTCAGTAGCAGTGCAAGTCTACAGTTTTTGTATGGGGCTCATAAGTCATCAACATCATTTCAAGCAAAATTATACATAGATCACTGCATATACATGGACTAAATGTGATTTTTCTGTGCTGGATACTTATATGGCCATTTATTATTTTGCTTGTCTCTGTAAAATTCAGTTATTTTGTCTCTCCAGCATGTAAATGTGCATGTGATATGCCTATTATATCATTAATACTTTAGCAACCAAAATAACAGACTTCTGTCCCTATCTTCTCTTCATCTTGAATTTCTACTAGCTTTCAGCATTCTCTATTAAGGCCTCTCAACTACTTGACTTTTACTAATATTTTGCATGTCTTCTTCTCCTAAGGAGAACCAGGCTTGGACCTCCTTGCTGTTTCGTTGATGACAACGAACATAATAATCATGGTCACCTTAGAAAAATATTCTTGCTGTAATGGTATGTAGACGATGACAATAATATGGAAAATATTTTCTATCATTCCCCAAGGCTGATACTGTTTGAAGATGATTTTGCTGCACATGGACTGCAATGTTTTGGTTTTTACATAAAGATACAGAGGCCAAAGCCTGTAGATTTAACTTTTATCATTCATTATATTATTTCATGTTGTATATCAACATGTATAGAAAAAGAAAGAGTCTAATAGTGATAACAACAAGAGCTTTATACAAGTTCTATAGAGAAACCTCAGAACAAAAAAAATCTAGTCCCTCGCAAGACCTACAGCATTCACACATCAGGCAGTACACTCCAGAAGCTTGTTTTTCTAATATGTACACCAAATAAACAAATGAATTAAAGAGGAACCTAGTATTTGATTTCTTATTTACCTAAAGATACTAGTTAAGTGCCACTCTGTCAGCAGAAACACAGACTGAAGCCCACAGATTGCTTTTATTTCCTCACACCTGAACAGTTCTTACAAGCCTCATTCTTGTTCCTCACAGAAATATCTTGCCCAAAAGTCCTTTTCAAATGGGTGACAAACTTCAAATATGTCCTTCATTTAAAGATATATTTTAAACACTAAATTCTTGTTCACGCTTCTCTACATTCAAGGAGAATGTAGAGAATTCAAGAATTCACCATCTGCCTTGATAATTCAAGACGAGGCCTAAAATGTCTCCTGCTGCTGCTAATAGCCTTTCTCTGTATTAATTAGCAGAACTACTTCTAGAGCAGTTTACTACTTGTTGTGAGTAAAACCATCAGAATCTGTCCTGGATTGCTACATCTACATTTACAAATTATCTGTCTTCCAGAAAAAGAGCTTTAAAAAACTAAGAAGTCAAGCACTATTGTTAGCAGAGAGAAGGTAATTAAAATAATTGGTAGCTCCTTGGTGCTTGAAGTGCCAGTGAAAGCAGTGAAATAGGACAAAATGTTTGCCCTCTGTTAATGTATTCCTGCCCTGTGGTTTCATGGACTATGGCAAGAATTAATGTAGACTGTATCCTGTAGGTTTGCCCATGCTGACTACCTCGGATTTTCTGGAGCTGCCACTGGAATCCTTAAAAATTTTGTAACTCAGCTGAAGAAAGTATCTCTTTCTATGCAACCAATATAAAAACTAGAGAGACATTCTACTTACTAAACAATTACTGGTATAAATCCAAACATACCTATCATACATGCTTTATAAATTCAACTTTGCAGTACTGATGTTAAGCAAAGCTATAAAAGATTTGATTTTTGTTCTACTAAAAAAAAAAAAAAAAAAAGATTGCTGGTACTAGCTTTCATTTAAATGCGGAATAATCAACAAATTTTGCTGGTGATTCATTTGAACCTTAACCTGAGTTCAGTTTTATTGCCTGTCTTTCAGTTCACCCCTGTAGCACAGTCTGAAAGTGTTCAGTTCAGTTCAGTTTGCCCTTATGTAATTTTGAATGCTGGTCCAGACACATATGAAGGCAGCTCTATGGGAGCAGGTGGTACATCACAGAAATGCAGGAAAAGAAACAAATACAAGAGAGGTTTGGCGTCATACTGGTTTATTCGATATTGTATTTTATTCACCTCTGTAGCAAATGCTCTTTTTTCATCCCCCCTTTTCAGTGTGCTTAGAGTTTGCAGTGAGACTAACTCAGATGTGGCCAGCTAGAGATTTTGCCACAATGACATGGGTAGCTTCTCCAATAACACAGCAGAGAAGCTGGAGGGTTGCAAGGCTCTCTAATACCTTGGCATCACTATGTGTTACGTGGCTATATCAATGATGGCAAATAAAACAACACTAGACACTTGCCTGGCTTTGAAGGCTAGAGTGCAAACCAGTTGTCCTAGGGTGACTTTATGATATTTGTATCCTAAATTGTCAGTTCTGTTTCTGCTGGATATTAAGCTCTGAACCTTTAAGACTGGTTCCAAGAGTGAAGAGGGAGAGAAGAAGTGTGCAGTTTGTTTTCAGAAGCTGCACTTGCTCCCCCGCATCCCTCTCCTGGACTATGTTGTCTGCAGCATTAACAGACAGTGGGAGAGACCTCTCCTTTGCTTTTAGTTCATTTTTTAGGTAGTTGAGGCAGAGAAGTACCCCAGACTGTGGCTTTTATTTTTCTTGGAATTGATCAGCCTTGCTTCGGACCGAAAACCCAGAAAAACACCGGGAGCTCACACCTGTAGCCCACCAGGGCCTGGGACATGGCATTTTCCAGCACAGGAGGAAATAAAACTGTGAGCCGAGCTACACTCCATAAAAAGGACTCTCTGAATTTGCCACCTCTTCGGAACAATGAGAGGTTCCATTGTTTAACATTATACAGTTTTTTTCCACTTTTCTCAAAGGAGGTTTATCTCCTGAACAGGCTGGGGGACAGGCCGCTTGAAATCGCTTTCTACAGGAGACCACTTCAGAGATTCCTCCCCAAATTTGTCCCAAACCAGGACACTGGTCATGTTCAAGATAGACAGCCCTTGTTCATGGGTCCTCTCTGAGCTCCATGCAAGGATTCTAATATATAATTATTATTTCTGTCATCAAGAAGAATTCTTTATACAAGATATGCAAATAACAACAGTTCCAACTTAGGCACATCATTTAATGCTCCATTTAAGAAAGACAAATCCAGGTCTCAGATATCTACTTTCTGAGAGAAAAAGAAGACGTTGTTTTGCTTCAGGTGCAGATCAATAATGACTACATGACTACTATTAAATGACAGAAAGCAAGTCAATAAAACCATGTTCTCACAAGCCAGTTAGAGGCAAACTGAAATGTGCAGATAAGTCATGGCACTGTATGACTTTTCTAGCCTTAATATTTAGCCTTATTTCTAGCCTTGTTATTCTAGCTTTATTTCTAGCCTTAAAAACTACTAATTTGAAAGGGAGATAATGAATTCTGTAGAGTTTTCTTGTGTCTCATCATTGGGATTTCTAATGGTTTCTCCTTTTCTTAATTCTTACTCTATTTTTTCCTAAAGCTATAACATTCTATTATATTTTCTTAACTGAAATTTGAGTTTCATATATCTGTTTGTTGATTTCAAGTTATACAGAACCAAATTGGTGAGATAACATGAACAATTGTGAATTCAAGTGAATTGGAGTTTGAAACTTTTGTCATCTGGTTTTTATCCTAATTTTAGAAAGGTCTGAATCATCCAGCAAAAAAAAATTGCTTTGGCAATATTTTTATGGTGGTATGGTGCATAAAGTGATATTCTGTGATTATATTGTCGTGTTTAAAGTGTTATCCTAAGATATAGAGGAACCAAGTCTTCCAGTTGCAGAAACATGTAGACTAGAAAATGTGTGCTTTCAGTCAGCATTTGAGAACACCACTCTTCCAGAATTGGAGGTTTTCACACAGTAGAGAATCTAGTTCTGGAATCATTCAGCTAGAGACACATTACATTTTCACAGGAAAATGTGTTTGGCTTGAGGATTATCATAGTGTGAAATCATAAAAATTAACTGAAACCAGAAAATTTCTGATGAGAAGAAGTATTACCTTTTCTTGAGCTTCTTTCTCTGACAACAACATGAAAACAAAGAAAAAATTAAAATGTGGTGCAATTTAAATTTTTTTTTTCTATCTACCCAAAAAGCAACTGCAAGATTTACTGCATGGTATGGCAAAATCCAGACTGAGAGACCAGATATGGAATTTTTGCCAGTGGTGACAAAAAAGGACATTGTACTCTAGAAAAGGTCAGTCAGTGAAGAGTTAAAGTTCTTGGTGCTTGAATAGGATGGGATGTTCTGACATTATGCTTATTCAATAACCTTTTAGCAGGTGGTTGGCTCAAAAAATGCTTATGCTGTTAGCATATTGCTGTGTTTTACTTATCTGTGTTCTTGGTTTTCCTGTAACTTTCAGTCTTTAGGGAAGACTGCATTGTTACTTTTGTGATGCAAATCATCAAGGAAGGAGCTGTTACAAGTAACAAATGTTAGCCTGCTGCTATAAATTTTCATAGATAAAAAACTTTTTTGGAGGTACTATTTCTAAGATTTTTCAAATTATTTCTTTAAACCCTGGGGAAAAAAAAAAAAACCAACATGATTTCCCTGTTGTATGTCCATATTGTTTTTGCATCCCATTCAAAAGAGGGATTCATATTAAGCTTCTTCATTCTTTCTAAAAAATAAAGATGAAATTGCTCTTCATGGCACTAGCACAACTCTGGAATGGAACCATCTGTGCCTTTATTAAACCATATAACCAAAAGCATAATTTGGCCTATGATTTGCCATGTGTTTTGGAATAAGAGTGATTATACAAATGGAAATGGTTGTTATTGTTACTGTCACTGGCATTACTCGTATGGCAACAAGAAAAAACAATAAAGTAGTCTGTATATCCAACCTGTTTTCTACTGGCATACAGCTCTTTCTGTTCCAGCTTGTGGTCAATTCTCTTGCATCTACAATTTTATGTGTTTTTTTAATGAAGCACCAAATGATAAGTCTTATACCGATGCCCATTCTCATACTGACTGTTTTATTATGATGATCTGGAACCAAGGCTACAATTATGTCAAGCACAAAACCAGAAGAAAAGGCACTATATTTTTTTATTCAAAAACAAATACAGGTATTACTGTAGGGCAGTGGTTTATGATGTTTCAAAAGCTTGCCTTCCCTTCCCTTCCCTTCCCTTCCCTTCCCTTCCCTTCCCTTCCCTTCCCTTCCCTTCCCTTCCCTTCCCTTCCCTTCCCTTCCCTTCCCTTCCCTTCCCTTCCCTTCCCTTCCCTTCCCTTCCCTTCCCTTCCCTTCCCTTCCCTTCCCTTCCCTTCCCTTCCCTTCCCTTCCCTTCCCTTCCCTTCCCTTCCCTTCCCTTCCCTTCCCTTCCCTTCCCTTCCCTTCCCTTCCCTTCCCTTCCCTTCCCTTCCCTTCCCTTCCCTTCCCTTCCCTTCCCTTATCCCTTCTGCCCCAATAAAAGACTTATGGAAGGACAAAACTGAGCAGGAGAAACTTGAAATATGTTTCAATCTGCTTCAGTGATCCTTACTGACATATTATTATATCTCTTAACAGTTAGCTCACAGATTTTCAATATTAAAGAACTGATGAGTAACCCATGAGGTACTTAAAAAAAACTAGTATGGCATCACTATATATGAAAAGAGGTTTTAAAGATGTGATGATTGATGATTTTGGGTGGCAACCAAAAACCAGTGAAATTTTTTTAAAAAGCTGAAGTTTTCGAAAAGCTGATTTTTAAAAGACAAATATAATTTTGCCTAGAGATTTGTCAGGAGGATTTTGGTCAGACCCAAACTCTGATATTCATTTCATGCTCTGAAATCCAGCTCTAATGGAGAAGTTTTGTGCTGGGAAAGACATGGCTTGTTCCCAACTCAACATAATATGAGCTAGGCTGACTGTAGAGAATCTCCTTATTAAACCATCAGAATATAAGTCACAGAAAATCCTCTCTTTAATATACTCTTTTGACCAGCAGTGAACTTTCCCACACTGAAGGAGTGCAATTATTTTTGAATGAAATTAAATCAGTTTCTTCCACGAGCTCTTCCAGAACATTAAGACATGAATACGAAAGTGTCTGTACCCCCTTTCCAGTGAGTTTTCTTCTGTTTACCTCAAAGATGCATAATTCCTGATTTATCACTCCAGGGAGGAGGGTGAGAAAATCCATATTTCTTCATATTTCAGTGAGATAAATCAGATATCCCTATGTGCACCTGCTGCTCTTTCTCACTTCAGAAGTCTAGTCATAACAAATACAGAACCTACCTTTGCTTAAGGGAGAGATTCTTTATAGACACTTTCTATCACTTGTGCCTAAGGGAGAAATTAATTCCAGAGCAGGGTCATATACCCTGTAAGGAGATACTGCTTTATAACACAGTTGTGAATGCAAGGGAGGAAGGGAATAGCTGCAGATTGATAAAACTTCATGAGAATGAATGTCATACGGATTTTATCTGCAGTTCATCCTGATAGAAGATTGAATGAAAAGTAGAGAATCAAAGGTACACTATAGTAAGTACAACTTGATGTCAAGAAAGACACTTTCCCTTCAAAACCTTCAAATAACAGAAAAACAACACAGCAAGGATGAAAAGTTTCAGATTGCTCAAATTCAGCTGAATTAAACTCAACCCTCAGTATTTACCTAGTATTTACAACTTGGAAAATATTACATGGAAACATGAGAAAGAAACTCCATCAAATTTGAGTTGCAATAATGCCTGGTCTGGCAGACTTTATCAGTGAAGATGTTATTCTCCAGAGTGAAGTAAAAACTCCTCCACTCAACAAAACCAAAGGTATTTTGGTTTTTCTTCATGGGTGGTCTGCAGCAGCAGGTTTTAATAGGTACATCCAGTAGATCAAGGGCTGCAAGGGTAGTGTCACAACCTCTTGATGGATATGGAAACTAAGGCTCTGTTTAGCTACACTGATTGCAGCCAGAGGTACTACCCTGACTGCTCACACTCCTGTCTATTATGAGGCTGGTTGTGTGCTCTTGTTCCAGCAGCATTTGTGATTTGTCAGCATTGTAGAAGGCACCAAATGAACATATGTGATGTGGACAGCTTAGTTGCAAAGGAAATCTTTGCTACAAGGCAGCAGTTTCAACCACACCCTATATCTCCGATCACAAAACCTGTTGATACTGACCTACTCAAATAAGTATTTTTTACTTAGAAATGGATGGAAAATATAGTGTCCCTATGATGATCCTCAATGGCCATCCTGATACCACATAATGGCACCTCTCAGAGGATGTATTTTCTGAAAATTAGAAGTAACACTTGAAAAAAATTCCATGGCATTTATTTACAAAGTTTCAACTTTAATTAAAAAAAAAATTATCTTGCTGTTGAAAATAATGTAGAACCCACCTCTCAACACACACATACCCTCTTCATAAAAGAATTTAACATGTCTTTTTTGGCTTCCTGTTTGATTTGACCTGGTGACTCAATGTCTTTGTTGCATAGTGTTTTGCTCATTTAGCAAACTGCATCAACCAGATTAAAAGGAAAGGTCTGTGTACACTGGATATCAGATGATACATCTGAATACTTTTCTATGAGAAATAGACTGGATTGTGAACACTTCTAAGACTAGAAAAGTAAGACTTCAATGCAGATAGTCATCTAGTGAAAATCTAATGAGATACTTCACTAATAAACTGCCAGGAAATAGGTAACCTTGAGTCTGAACATTATTGAATACTTTCTCTAGATATTATAATCCCTTTAAAATGTGACTATTAGGTAAATGTTTGTAACAGATATCTTCAAAAAATTTCTAATCGTTTACGGTGAGATTGTCTCACTTCATTTCAAGACCTTAAAAGTTAAATTAAGTACTATTGGAGAGGTAATTTAACTACCAACACAGACCTATCAGAGACTAAATAACTGTATTTTATAAAACAGTCAATAAGCAGATAAAGGGGAGCAAATACAACCCTGAGGCTCCAATCTAATCTACAGAAATCACACATAGATGTCACTTAGATTATAGAACAGGGGCATGAAGAATAAACTAGTGCTTTATAGTTTGATTTTTTCAAACTAAAAACCTTGAGTAAAAGGGATATTCCTAACTGATAGGTGTTTTTCCTGGGATATCCTTTCATCTGTTTTAGTATATTGTCATACTCACTATTCTGATAATTAAATCCATCTATACGAAAATATATAAATGGAGCACAGCAAACAGTCGGTATAATGCACAAGAGAGGACAACGGAAGAAAGAAATTCATTATTTGATAGCAGAGCAAGAGACAAGACAAGATTTATGAAAACCAGATTTTTTTCATACAACAATTGAAATAAGTATAAAAAAGTTCCTTTTAACTTTAACTTTACAGTTAGATTTTGAACATTATGATAGAAAGTTTCAGGGTGAAAGAGAAGACAAGAAAGAACCTCATTAATTTTTAATCTTTGCAAAAGTTGTCAGTGAAAGGGATTATGGATTCATTCTAACCATAATTTGTTAAATGTAAAACAAATCCATTTATTTAGACTTCTTTCTTAATTCCCTTATGGAAAATTTAACAATTTGGATTATATGATTTAGCTTAATGATTCCAAGGGAAGTTCTTGGCCCGGAAGAAATTTGAAAAATACAAGACATTCTAAATTTGACATTTTGGCTTTCCTATCTCTAGTTACTGGTTTGAATGATCAACACTTTATATTTGCTTTAAATTTGTAGTCTTATATATTGTATAGATGGATATCTATAAATAGTTAAATAACTAACTTTAATGGTTTCAATATAATGGTTTATTTCATGCTTTCATTATACCTATTTTTTTGTTTGTTTGTTTGCTGGTGTGAAATTGTAGTAGAGACAATCTTCATAGAAGAAAACAAAACCAATGATTAATTCTTGGTCAATTATACAGATACCTAGCTGGTTAAGCTTTACTTTCTATGTTTCTAAGATGACTGAATTGGTAGCTCCTTACATTCTTCCAAAATTTAAAGGCAAGTATGTTCTTTTTAGTTATTTTCAAACCTTTTCCATCCATTCACATCAGTCTATTACCCCTCAGTTCATCAAAGCACTTAAATACCTAAAAAGCTTAATGACAGTGAAAAGCGTCACTAAACATCTCCTGCAAACTTATTCCAGCATTCAACGGGTTTTGTATTTTTCCTGATGTATTTAGAGGTCATCTAATTGATCCTTTAGCTATAACTTGTTTTCCCCTACTTTTATTTTTCTCCTGTTTCATTTAATCTAATTGTAATCCTCATAAATGCTAAGATATTGTACTCTTCTCTTACTCTATACATGAATAATATCTGAGGCTGCAGGGGCTGGCCAAATGGTCATAGCTGGGCAAAGTGTCAATGTAGGAAACATGGACAAATGAATTTGAGTACGATGCATCAATTTAAAGGTAAACTTCAGTGTAGAGGCTCTGGGTACATGAGAAAATACCTTTTCGTGGGGAAGGTATTCATATGCAGTATAAATGCCATTCTCATACACTGTGAAACCTGACCACTTCAGCTTCGGGTCCTCAGCTGTAAGATTCTTTCCCCTACAAACATTTTAAAGTGTTATTAGAGCTCTTGAGAAGTCTAAATAGCTGTTCTTGACCAGGTATTGCTTGACAGAAGACACAAGTTCACATAACTGCTTCTTGTGGAATACTTAAGATGAACATAAACCTATGGCCATCTCCCAGTTCTGATGAAATCAAAGCCTTTTAAACTCTGCTGGAAATGCACTCGAGTATGCTTTTGCTGTGGCTTGCTCCTGCTGAGTTGCAAAAAAGAATTTAGAAGACCTAGAAATGCAAGTGATCATGGCACGTCTGTGACTCACTCACTCCTCAGCAGTCTCACTAAAAATCTGAGAGAAACATAGGATTGGGAAAGAGATCCTGGATTACTAAAATCAGTTTCCTGATGGCATAAGTAAATGTGACATAATTCCTTTCTTAAACTGCTCAGGTTCTCTCTGAAATTGAAGTGGATTTTGGAAAACTGGTTTTCATTGCTACTACTTAAGCATTCAACAGATGTGTAAGAAAGTTTTCAGATAGAAGAATCTTTCAGTGGACACAGCAGAGCAGTTGTCTGTCACCAGTTCTGAGCAGGAGAGAATGATCTCTTCTCAACATGCCAGGAGTGCTTTTCCTAATGCCATCCAGGAAGCTGTTCATTACCTTTGCCCCAGGACTTGTTGGGGATTATTTTTAAGATACATTTCTCCCTCTTCAGCTTTTACATTGTGTTTATGCTGATCTACTGAATTTACTGAAAGGAAACATGACATCTTTCTTCCTTCACTGTGCCACACGTAGCAACCTTTCTCTCTTACAGCTCCTCAAGTGGATTTTTAATTTTTCAAACCATACCACAGTGCTTTTCATGCCTGCTCCAGTTATACATATTTATATATATATATGTATGCATGTATATATGTGTGTGTGTATATATATATATGTATGTATATATTTTTTATAAACATGGAAGATGCTATGGAGTCTTCCAGATGAGACTATAAGAAGAATCAGACCAAAATTTTTGATTTACTGTCTGAGTATATTCTCTCAGCTGTAGCTTAGACAATGGATCTATAACCACAACATTATTACCTGATTCCTGTTGGAGATATTATCAGCTCATTTTAAGACAAGCAGAGCATAGTCATAGAAATTAAACATTAGCAAATTATTATGTGAATGTGTATGCTTTGTGATATTTCCATTTAACTGCTTACAATGGAAGTCTCTTCATAGATGGCAAATACTGGAGATCTCAGCCAAACCATCTAAAAATGAATGGGTGTGGTGATGTACAATTTTGTACATTGTAGTATTACATTTTCCCTTTTGAATTACTACAAGTGTTTTTGTCTTCTTCAATTTTCTGATTCTTCTTTGTTTTGGCAACAGGTCTCAATTTTTGATGCATCAAATTGAATTTTGATTCATTCACACATTTATTTTTTGGTGCCATCTGCCTTTGTGAAAATAATGAACTTGACCCCAAGACCCTTTCTCTACTTGCAATATTTTCTCTCTCAACAAAACTAGTATTCATGAAGCATTTTTGTAATTACTTCATTTCATTTCACAGAATTACAGAATGGGTCAGGTTATAAGGCACCACAGTGGATCATCTGGTCCAACCCCTGTGGTGAAGCAGGGTCAGCCTGAGGCACTAATCCTACAACAGCTTTTTTTTTTTATTTTCAGTGTCACTATACCATCTGCCTTGCAGAAACTCAAGTGATAGAGGGAATGCATTCATCTTTCCAGAGGATTATTTGTCTTCTCAGAGAAAGTTAGCAGGTAATTCCTATGCAATCTGCCTTTTGTATCTTGGGTTTTATTTAATTTTGTTCATTTTTTTTTGCTTATCTCTGTACACCTTAGAATGATACTTGCAAGATATTATCTATAACACCATTCTTAAATATAGCAATTTTTTTATCATGAAGCCTTCCAATGAGCCTCACAAGTTCATTTACCAATTTCATTGATAAATGAAATCCACATTCTGGAATGAAAAACTGCTCTGTTGAATCATTGAGTGCATCAGCTAAGTTTCAATCAACCTGAACGAGCTGCTTTTCCAGAAGTGATGTAAACACTCTACCCTCTACTTTCTGTTGGTCCACACAACTGCTTTGGACAAACACAAAGAGACCTTTTCTGTCACGTCCAGCTGTTTGTTGATTCATTTGACATTCAGATATGCTTTCACATGCTCTGAAAATTACTTTCTGACTCCTTATGAACTTTCCCACTGACAATAAGTTTAGTCTTAACAGCAGATTCAAGTCCTGACATAGTGCTAAAGACAACTTTTAGCAGTGGGTTAAGGTATTTAACTCAGTTTTACTCCCACCTCAAATAGTTGAATTTCAGTGTCATATGCAATAAACCAATGAATAGCCCCATTTTCTTACATTGGAAAAACTGTTCTTATGGAAAGTGAGAGGAAAGTATTTGTCTCCCAAATCTACTAGGTGAATGGTGTGGTGCTGCTACTGACTTAACCTCCATCCCTTTCAAGCAGGACTGGTTGGCTGTGACTAATGGACAAATTGATGTTGATTTCATGCCAGGATCAGAAGATTTGGGGTGACGTTCAATGCTTTTAATGTACTCCATGAAAAAATCAGCTGTTTTCATTTGTAATAATATATAAAGGTGTAATTTAAATATAGCTATAAAGTTATATATACAAAAAAATTACTTGCTGTTGTTAGCAAAATTTAAAGACCCTCAGGTTAAAGAGTTTACATATGAAGTTTACCAAAACTGTAGAAAAACTAGATCTTGACATTCTGAAAACTTTTACTAAATAAATCCATTGTTTACTTCCTGAAAAGGTATTTACACCAAAAAAAATTCTAATGAAGACTGAATCCTCCCTGACAGTGACATGAAGGTCTTTCTTTTCAGCTGTGAGGTGATATTTTCCTGTGTGTCTTAAACACATAATTGCTGCTTCTACCATTTAATTTCCTTAGGTAAATTTATGACTTATTGTATTTCATCTCATGTAGGCAGAGGGTAATAACTATTTAAACTTAAATGACATAAGGGCAACATCTGTTACTTAGTAACACAAATATATTCTGAGGTAGTTAGCTGCTTTTCTAAGCTTTTTTGAGCAAATTACATAGCTCATTACACTTAGAGTCACCCGCATCCTACACAGAATCTGTGGTAGTGCAAATTACGCACACAAATGGCCTTGGGGGCATTTTTGCCCTAAACTGCTTCTGCTGGGGCTGGTGTGCCTGGAAGAGGGCTGGTACCACTTGAACTGCTGAGTCACAGCACATTCCATCTGGATTCAGGACTTGTCCATGCCTTGAAGCCTGCAAGGCTGTAATTCCTTCCAGAGATTCAGACAGGACTGCCTGAAAGGTCTAGCCTTGTAAGCAGAGAGGTAGAGGGACAAATAGGTAGGTAACAAGGAGATGGTGAAACAAAAGAGATCCATATGACATTTAAGGCATGTGAAAATTAACATACAGAGAAATGCAGTCATCTGAAATAAAGGGACCAAGTAATCTAGAGGGTCCCTGAAGTAATGTAATACCAGGAATTTGGGCAAAGGTGGAATAAACAAGAAACACTGTTAATTAAATAAGATATTAAGTCAAGTTCCAAGCTTCTTTAATAAAGATTTTCTCTGCTAGCTGTGCAACTGAGGATGGATAACATCTCTACAGGTTTTGAAGCATTTCAGGTAAATTCCTACATCACTTGTTTCTTCTCTGTTACAACTGATGAGAATGATGACACTGGATACATGAGGCTCAGGTGTGTCATGCATGAAGTGCTTGGCACACCCAAATCCATTGCATAGATGACTTCTGCACTGTGCTACAAAATGGTGCACAAAAAGGAGACAAGACCTGAAATGACATGTGAGGAAATTTGTATCACTGCAGATGAAACAGCTGGATATTGTATTCTGAGGGAAGGTATAAGCAGGAAGAGATTTAACATTCTTGGCACTGATGTATAGGTTTTGATAATTTTTTTTGTCCTCTTCCTTTTCTTCATGTGTCACCCACATGATTGTGGCATCTGACTCTCACAGCAGCACCTGAATGCAGAACTGCCGATGAATGCTGATGAGTTACGGAGTATTTGCTCAGCATGGGCCACTCTTACACCACTTCTGCTACCATACTTCCTGGTTTTGGTTTACTAGTGACATTTCTTCAGATATTTTCCTGAGTGCTTTTAATTCACAGCCTAGATTTAGAGATTAATATACAAGATTGACATGGAAAAGCATAAACAATTACAAGTTTGATGCAAGTTAACAGGGTCTCAGTTATACTTACACTGAATTCTATAATTTTTGTGCTCTTTTCTATCAGAAAATGCTACTAAGTCAAAACTGTTTTTTGATATTGCAACAAGTAGAATTTAAGAAAATCCTTTTTGATGAGGCCCTTTCTAAAAAAAAATCCGACTTTTAATAATCAAATCTTGTAGAAACCAATAAAAAATAACCTTTCCACTTGTGAAAAAAAATCTCAGAAGAAGTAACACTTCAGGCTAATTTGCATGCTACTTTCAGTTGATTAGAATCCATTATAATCAGGAAGAACTGAGAGTGAAATGATACCCTGAAAGTTTTGATCCTTAGCAAATTATTCGTAGCATGTATAAATATTTAGGGATTAAACACATTTTATTATTTAGCACATCAAGGCCCTAATCTTCACATTATACTTACAGTGAATTTTGAATATTAAAATAAAAAACGGAAACAAATATATTCAACTGAACTATTTCATGTGATAAAACTTAAAATCATTGAGGTGCCTGGAGATACAGAAACTGCACATGGAAATTCATTCCGAGCAATAACCTAACATGAGGGCTCCCCACCACTCTGAAAAGATTATTTGCTCCATGGCAAGGCTGGGCCAAGCCCACTCACAAATACAGGCTGAGTGAAGAATGTCTTGAGAGCAGTCTTGAGAAGGTGAATTTGGGGTTGTTGGTTGATGAAATTCTCAGCATGAGATTTCAACGTGTGCTTGCAGATCAGAAAGTTCATCACATCCTGAGCTGCATAAAAGAAACATGGGCAGGAGGTCAAGGGAGGGATTCTGCCCCTCTGCCCTGGTGAGACCCCACCTGGAGGGCTGTGTCCAGCTCAGGGAACAACCATAAGAAGGATGTGCGTGTGCTGTAGCAAGTCCAGAGGAGGGTGATAAAGGTAATCAGATGGCTGAAACAGATTCCATAGGCAGAATCACATGTAGAGATTCACCTCCTCTGACTGTGTTCACTGATGGAAAATGGACACTTGGATAGGTGGCTCAGTCACAACCTAAAAAGTTCCGTATTGATTACCTAAAAATATTCTGACTGCATGGAGGAATCTAGTGCCAAATAAAATTAGACATATGCACAAAATTTTTCAAGGCCTGTATTGGAATTTCAGAAAGGAGATGAGTGTCAAAAATTTGGTTGAAATCATGTAAATGTTTAGAAATAAGTAACTGAATATATTCAAAATATTACATGTAGCTTCCCAAACCCACACACACACATAAGCTGTGGCAAAAATGAATTGTCACATACATGAAACATTTTCAAAATATCTTCTCAAACTATGAGTAATAAAAACCCAAAGCAAATGTCATATGCAAATAGCCATATATATCAAGAGTTTTTCGGAAATATCTTCTAGAGTTGGACACAGATGATGGCAACTAAAAAGAAACAAATATATGTTCATTTTCATTGCTTTTTTCATAGAAAACGAAACTTACTTTTTGTATTAAAGCTAATTATGAAGCCATGTGGACGTATATTTATTCAATATGTTTTGGTTTTATGCACTTGCCTACTCTCTTTCTGAGACAAAGGCAATTTTCTAGCCAAATTAATACACATGTTCTTCACACTCACACATATATAATCACATAACTACCCTGGGTTTTTGTCCCAGGACACATGGTAAAAAATATTGACAATAGAAATTTACAAAAAAATATATTAAAAACACCCTTTTTACTAGGATGGGTGATAACTCTGTTATATGAATCTCCTCCTTTCCTTTTCTACTTTAGACTACGCTTTGAGCATTCCTATGTTGTTGGGCACTAGAAGTTTTTATTTTAATATATGTTTTACATAACCTTCAGGAGAAAGAAATCTCTAATTCCTGCTCTTGACCATGATGTTGACACTATGCATCTATCAAATAGTGTGATACTAAACTAAATTTACTTTGCTGATTATTGTAAATTGACAGGTATTTCCAGGGAAGATAAGAGAAAGATTTTCAAGACCATAAGGGCAAGATTAAACTTTTAAATTTAAATAAAATATAATTTTTTTATCTACTTAAATCTCATCAACTGGAATTTGATGCAGTTGCATTTATGCAAGTATCTACTTCAGCATGTAGCAGATGAGACATCTGAAAAAGGCCAGCAGATGCAAAACAGGACTTAAGGATATCTACTTTTCCAGTGGCAGCTAGGGGCCAGACAGAGTAAGATGTACCCCGGTTTTGGCTTAAATCACAACAGATGCAACTACTAAAACTGACCTCTTGGACTTTTTCTGTAAGTGATGAAATGATGAAGGAGTCTATTTTAGGGAAGGATAAATTGTCCTCCAGAAATGTTTATCTCTTTCCATTTATCATACAGCAAAACTCATTTATCAGATTGGGTCCCATATTCAAATTTTATCTGGCTCAAATTAAGCAAAACGGGTCCTGTCTCAAGCATTCCCAGTGCTACACACTGTTTCTGAGGATCAGAAATGTTTACGTGTAAGTAAAACAGTCCTAGTCTACAGGCCATACACATATCGTTGTGGCAGTGTGTTGATTGGACCTTTCTTCCTAACCTGTAAGTCTGTTTATCTCGATTTGTACTATAGATTTAGTCAAAGAATTGAACCAGCCAGTGTGTATGGATAAGATTTTTTGGAAATCCTGTCCCAAACTGCAGCTTTTCAGCACTTATACAGATAAAATTTGGTAATGCCAGATTGTAAACCTGAGCTAAGTGACCACAAAACATCTCCATAGTTAATGTGTAGCAACCTGTGAAGCTTTTAAAAATCTTGAAATCATTCAACTTGAAGGACATAGGCATACATATATAGCTGAATTGTTTTCTGTATTCCACCAAGTCCAGCAAATTGTATTTTGTTTGTGTGCCGCTAGTTGATAATGAAATACTGTGGTAGGAGGTTTTGGTAAGTCATTTCCAGCTACTTCTGCTTCCTCTGGAAATATCATAAAATAACAGCAGTTAAAAAACTAACAGGTGCTGAAGCTTTTCTATATTGGTTCTTAAATAATTACAAGTTCAGCTGCACAATTCCATTGTCATCAAATGGCATATATTATTGGCTTGCCATGAATACAAATGTTATATCTTAAAAGTAATAGCTTTGCCTGGGCATGTTTCAAGTCCTTAGGATGGTTTTAAACTCACATTTCTACAAAATTCATGTGATGAAATGTCTCTGGGAATTGTTGGTTTCGGCAGTACCTAATTCACATCCTCAAGCATGTGAAAGTGGGAAATGTATTTCAAGACACAGCTCCTTTTCTCTTTGAATTAACATATTTGTCTTGGCATAGGGCTTACTGCCCACCACTGTTAAGATTTTTGGGAGGATTCATAATTATTTATTTTCTAGAATTTACAGAATAAAAATGACTGATGAAAATTGAAGAGATATACTATGCATTTTTTAGATAGCCTTTGATGGTGTTTTTTTAAAATCTGGAAGTGGTGAGATGAATCAACACATATTTAGATTATAAATGGAATGAAATCATCAGATTTATTTTTAAATAGCACAATGCATTTCAAGCCACTAGTACAATTTGGCTGTTTAGGGTTGACATATAGATGGACAAAAAACCTCTCCTATTTGTCAATCTTTAGTGTTTTTCTTTGATGGACTGTGATGGTGGAAATGTCCCAGAGGAATTAAGGAAGATTTCAATTTCTCCTAAATAATTTTTTTTCAGAGTATGCAAACAGCTGATGATCTGATTGATTATCACAGCAGTTTTGTTGCTCATCAACATCTCTGCCTCATTTTTCCTTTCCATTCAGTTTAGGGATTACATTGTTCTCAGCATATAAGTTATTTCTTCTGTCTTCCAATATATTATTATAGCAAGTCTTCCCCCATTTTTAGATAATATTTGTTCTAGCCCTTACCCATTAATTTCATTTTTCTTTTTATTTGCATTTATCCTTAACCATCAGAACCCATTATACCTAAATATTCAGAGGAGTACTAACAACCTAATTTTCCTATATACTGACACACAGCATCTCATCTCCTCATTATATTTCTTTTTGATTTTTCTCTAAGGGTTTTGAGAACAAAAATGAAAATTGAACCACTATTTAATGACATACATGTCTTATTATTTTATTTTCACTAGCTGAATTCATGTTTTAAATTTGCAATTCATCTATATAAGTAATAGAAATACTGTTTTCTTACTAGCTATTATAGGCAATGTTCTTAAAGTGGCTATAAATCCATTGTCATAATTAATTGTAGAATGAAGGGCAAACCCCCAACCTGACATTTCCTTCAAATCAAAGGAGGCCAGACTGGTTTGATTGGACATTTTCAAGGGGGAAGGAAAAGAATATGCTTTTGGGTTCTTCTGCAGAAAGAGAAAATGTTACATATATAACCAATCTTAAGTGTTATTTATTATTGATTTTAAACATCTCAGAGTCTTCTGAGTAATCCATAGGCATGAAGAACGTCTATTTTACTTGTAGAATTAGGACACTGAAAAGATGTTTAATACGAATTTAAATGGAGAGGTTTCTTTTTTGGATATGCAAAGTCAAGTCTTGAGTTTTAAGGGCTACCACAGAGTTTCTGCATGAGCATGAACAAGTGGCTTTGGTAATAGTTATGCAGATGGATGTGGGCTCCTGTCTCTGCATTTGAAGGTGTTTAAACACACTCCAGGTTCAGACCATTAGAATGGCACTGAACTTGTGTGAATACACTTTTCCTGAGAGACCACCTACATGTAAATTGGGACAGGAGAATTTACCCATTCTGCACATATAGCCCACAAGTCCATTTACAACTGTGCAATTGGTTGTTAGGAAATATAATTTTCAGCTATTAAGGAAAGTAAAGTCAAACAATTCATTTGAGTTAATGCATAAAATACATTTTTCCTCATTAAAATTATGAGAAACCTTATTATTAGGTTGTTCAAAACATCCAGTCTCAGGGCCTAACATTAGCTGACGTATTGATTGGATTTCCCTCCATAGAGAACAGAGAGAATGATTTATAGCAGGAACCATAGATTTCCAATCCAAATGTTAAAGAAACATAATAAATTCTATGTACTGCATCTTCCAAACTTATTGGCTCATACTGATCTTAAAAGATCTGTTTAGGTCTCATCAGCTTCTTTTTTTCCCCAGAAGAGCCCTATGAATACAACCGAACAGAAATTGCCTTTTAATGGTGGGGAAGAGCATGCCCATACAGTAGTCATGTCAGAGTGATTGAACCCATATGTCCAACACAGAGGATGAAAGACTCTGCCCCACAGAAGCCCAAAACTCCTGTCTCTCAGATGTTCCAGGACCCAACACATCAGACATGGTCTCAAACGTAAAAAGTTAACACCTGGGACATCTGAAAAGTTCTTGAAGGTTCAAAGACTGGAAGACCATAGCACAAAAACCCCTCTGGTGTACATAAAATTGAGCAAGCTTTCTCTTCCTGTTGACATCTCAATGACCCTGCACAATCACCAGCCAGCCAAGAGTTTTGGTTCAGAACAAACACACTTCATCTCCCTTGCAATGGTATTTCATGCCTGCATAAAGCACTCGAGTATTTTTAACCCAGTGACTCTCCTTCATTGTGCTTTTCAGCCTACTTGAAGATCCTCTGTGTTGTGAGCTCCTTGGCATGCCAGCAGTTCAGCTGCCATAACAAAAAGCACAATTTTAAAGAGCTTGTTTTTAAATTAGTGTCATCATGAGATATTCATTTGTAAAGTGCTTATTAAAAATCTCACATAGATTTCCATGATAATTCCTAATTACTTTATTTATTGTTCCTACAGGAGGGTGCAGTTATGAGAAAGATGATGCAGATAAACAAAAAATCAAAGAGAAAACATCAAAAGTGCGGAAAAGCATAGAATACATATGTCTCTACTGTCCAAGAATAGCACTGTTACCAAGATTACAGAATAGAAAAAAAAATCACTTTTATAATAGAGCAAATAATCTGATTGTTCCAATGATACCTGTCTCTTTAGGTCTGCAGCCCACAATGCTTTTAAATGTGGAAGTTCTTGTCTCATTAAGACTTGAAAATGTCCCTATTTTCCAACCAGAATCATAGAATCATAGAAATATTTGAGTTGGAAAAGAGTTGAACCATTCAACCTTTAACACAGCACTGCCAACTCCACCACTAAAATGCGTCCACTCTATCACCACATCTACATGTCTTTTACATCCTTCCAGCATTTTCCAGGGCAGGCAGTTCCAATCCTGGACAACTTTTCTATGAAGTTGAATCTTCTAATTCCTAATCTAATTAGGAATTAGAAGATTCAACTACCTAATCTAATACCTAATCTAAAACTTCCCTGGTGCAACCTGGTTGATAGAAGTATGCATACTAAATGTGAGCTTGCTGAATGTAATGATCTTGACGTAGATCATGAATATTGTCGTTTATAAAGCTGTCCTAATTTTATCTGGAATACAGTTAATATCCTTCTCAGTAGCTGGTACAGTGTTGTGGTTCAGATTTTGTATGAGAAAAATGTTGAAACACCCTGATGTTTTGGTTTTTGCTGACTAGCAATTTTTTAAAACAATGCTTCCGGTTAAATTTTCTCTCTATACAGATAGGGAATGATCTTTATGCACATCATTTTACAGTAGATAGTTAATAATCTCTGGATTAGTGTTGATGAACATAAAGCTGGATGAAGGAATAACAGTAAAAAATCACAGACCAACTGTTAACAGAAGTCCAGTAATGAACAGTGTCAATTAAATTAGTTTGTTGAAAATAGTAACTTAAGTAATGTTCAGGACTGACAGTTATCTACTCTCAACTCTTTTTTGTTTTTGAACATTGAATTTGAACTGGGAATTAATGAATGACAAATTCCTCTCACACACTCAGTATTAATCTGGCGTGGGACTGTAAAGCATAGTAATTAGTTAGCCTTCCCAATCAAATGCTTCAAAACAACATCATAGCAAAGACAAGCTGAAGGGATGAGGTAAAATCTGGGACTATCCCATTACCAAGAGTGTTTCATTTCATAAACAAATTTTTAGGTAAAGAGCAAGGCAAATACAGCAAAATCAGGTTTATATGTGTGCAAATAATTTAGTTCAAGGTAAAGATAATTCAAGGCTCTAGAGAATTTTCCTTAATCAGTATTAATTCAAGAGCAGAACTTACTTCAAATGCAGAAGAAAAACATTTATTAAGATACTTGTTTCCATTCAACTGATTTTTCCAATAACCACATCCACTGGAATAAGAAATTCAATTTAGAAAACAATTTACTGTATCTTAATTAAATATCACAGACCGTTGAAACATTTTTTTCTAAGATCTAATAACAAGATAGCCAATTAAGATGCTAATTCTGAAATAAAAGGCAAATTGTACCCTGTGATTTACACAATGTCTCTGAGTTTAGGAGATGTTTATGTAAACAAATGAGAACAATCTCTGATTTAAATGATTGATTTACCTCTTTTCTCCTGAATGCTCAAACTTTTCCTGTCTTTAAGTATGTGAGAGAAGAATTGCCTGTTAAAGGCTCAGACAGGGAGTAAATGGACTAACATATTTTAAGGCCTGAAACCAATAGCTGGAAAGCTACTTAACTAGGAGCAGTGAGTAGAATCTATCATTAATATTATTTTAGATTCTAAAATTCATAGACACAATTCAGGAATCTGTGGAGTTAACACCTCTGCAGGACTAGGCTACATAAAATGTTTAGAAATAAAATTAGACAAAAGAGTAAAAACAACACAAAAATACATAAAGATAGGAGAATAAAAATCAACAGTATCATGAGATAATATGATATTGACTTTCTGCTCACTATTGCCATGTTTTTAGAAGGAACATAGAGGACAATATCTAAACTGAGATTTTAAAGGAGGATGACACATTTGTGAATCTTGAAAGGAAGCGTGTCCCAGCTATAAAAGGCTGCCAGGTAAAAGAGTGCTTTGCAGAAATCATCACTTCCTGAAATACATATGGTCAGAAACATAGTTCATAGTTCACATCACTTTTTGACTGTTCCTCGTGACTTGATACAGAATAAGGTTAGCATTTCTTTTCAAAGTTTGGTTTGTTTTTTTTCTGGGATGAAAAATAACAAAACAGCCTTTAAAACAGCCAAACAAAATAAATGTTTTTTGGTATTCCTTACAACTATTGTGCTTGATTTGAAAGTCCCTTAAAATGCCAAAGTTGAATTAGTTTTGTTGAAATAGTTGTAAGAACTACATTCCCAGCGTAATACAACTATAATGAATTGAATGACAGTGAAGGGAATGCCCACCAAAGAAAAAAACTTTAAAAATTAATATAACAGAAAAATTTTCTAGTTGCAGTTTTGTAATTTGGGATTGAAAACCATGTAATTTATAGTAGTCTAGAAAGATTTTTTTAATTCTCGGGGTTTCTTTTTTTCATAACTTTGAAAGAACATGTATGATTATAGCTGAAGATTTTTTAATTGCTTTTCTATTAAGAGAAAAGTTGCATTTTTATAAAGTGGATATTTTAAAGAAAAATCATTTGTAATAAAGTTTCAAGAAGGTTTATGCAGCAATGTCATTAATGAATATTGACCAGTATTTTTAAAAAAATAATAATTGATTTTTTGAATCAGATAAAGTTTTTGGTTCCTGATCACTGATACAGATTATAATAACAAAACAAACATGTACAACCTTAGCAATTTTTTAGAAAATTAATTTTCAAAAGACAGCAACTCAAAAATACCCTTGCAGATAATCTGCAGGAGTATACTATTAATATTAAAAGTAATTTACCTTCTTCTGATAGTGAATTCTCAGTTGTTACAAGCATATAAAATTTTAGTATCACTGTACGAGGCTCTGGATTCTGTCTTAAGAGCCCTGAGGGAGAAGGTCACCATTAAAGCTGCTACATATATAGAAGAGAAACCCATCTTAGAAACTATTTTGCAGTGTATCTATGCATCTGGATTCACCTTGGTCTGTCTCTTATAGCTCCCAGACACTAAATCACTAGAAATGTCAGGATTCAAGATCCTCAGACAGAATCAGTGGAGCTGAAATCAAGACCAGGAAACAAATTTCTTCCTTGAAATTTCTCATGAATAACTGTTTTAAACTTTTGAAGTTTGTAGCCTTCAGGATAGTCTTGTCTGGGAATTCCTAAACCTGGAAGAATTTTCAGGCACTTGCTTCCTCAGAGTCAGGGAGAAGCACCAAGTCTGTTTGGTAGGCTGAGCTGTTCCTTGTCACATCTAACTGATATCTCCTTTTGTAGGGAAAAGGCAGCAGGAAATGTCAGGACCTGCCTCTGAGCACAGAGAGAAGGTGCAAAGGTATGCAGCAATGTGAATTTCCCATGCCATTTCTGGGAAAAAAGGGTGAAGGATTTTCTTTCCTGAACATGTATGAGTTCCTACCCTTGAGCAGATTTTTACCACAGATATACCCTTCTTTTAAAGAACAGATGTCTGATAAACCTGTCCCTGACTTCACATTTGTCCACACACCTGAATAAAAATGATATCTCTGTTTTCCCAGAAAGGCAATATTCCCATCTGAGAGAGGGATACATTAGGGAAAATTTTATTTTCCCTGATTCTCAGCACACAATGGGTGTTTGGAAGTATTCACCCCAAATCTCCAGCAGAGGACAGGTTTCCTTATCTGGGTCTGAATCACTGTGTACAATGCCTACAAATTGCTACTGGTTATTGGAGTAAGCTCAGGCCAATTTAACACTGACCTTATTTGAGTCTTGTGCTTTTCCATCAGTACTATACAATAGTCAGAGAGAAAAATCTATTTAAATTAGGAATGAAATTATGGTAGAAAACTATTGCTACTTATGTTGAAGAGAAATTATTTCCTTTTCTCTAATATGTATGACTCGAGGTTCAGACAACACTCATGTCAGAGAATCAAAGAGGATATAGCTTGAGTTCAGGATTAGCATAACTCTTAGAGAAATGTAAGAGTCTTGCTATAAGAAAGCCTCAGATAAAACCAAAACTCTTTCCTTGCCTGGGATCTATGCTCCAACCCTGAGCATTTCAGAAAGCAAGTATTAATTTTCAACTGGTCTGTTGGAAACACCTTGCTGCTTTCTTGTGGTTAGGAATTTCTGCACCTCCCAACCAAATTACTGCAGTTGGACAAAATGCAGGCTCTGTGGTCCCTGCACTATTTCTTTGTTACAGTTCTCAGGGTGCTGCTTGGGCCCTGCTGTTTTCAGCTGGGAGAGAGGAGTTAATGCTTTGTTGGACTACAAATCACTTACTCTTCTGGTTACAGGAGCACAGCTAGAATGAAGTAACAAACTGGAGTTTCTGGCTGACAGCAGGTGAAACTGGCATATTAAGTTCAATGTAGTGCAAAATAAGGAGGGACTTGACTAGAAAATACTAATTACCTTTACCCAACCCTTGTACTGGGAGGTTCCCTGTGACAAGGACTTATTGAGCAGCAAGAAGTAATTAGATTTCTGACAGAGAAATTGCTGCACAAGTAATTAACCTGTCTATTTTCTTTTTGCTAGATAATATCAGTTATATATCTTATAATAAAAAGAAAAAAATGCACATCAAGTTTCTCAAAAATACAGCTAAGAAATGACAACTTCAGAAGCAGTTCTGTCTTTGATTTTTCTTCTTAAAGACCAAAACCAATTGTGCACCAATTGTGAATTCATTAATGTCTTTCTCTGAATGCGATTTCAAGTAATGAGCTATCAACAAAACCAGGCAAACAACCTGCAGTTGTCATTTTGATTTCTTGACATTACCTTCCATGCAAGAGTTTCAAGCTCTTTGTATAAATATCTGGTGTCAGTTCAAGCAGCTAAATAACACATTTTTGTATATTAATTTTGCTTAAAGCCCCTTAAAACCTCTATTAAGTGTAAAAGTAACATCAATGCCTTTATTTTGTGATTGTCATCGTCCTCAACATATTGCTGATTTGACATTATGTTATATTATAGTTTTCCTCATATCTGAAATGCTCAGAGAAAATCAGATCTTGTGTAGGTAACATGAATTTTTTTTACTCAGGTAGTATCCACATAATACACATTTGGCTATGATAAGTAAACTGATTTAGCTAAGGCTTGAAACCTTTTAACGCATGAAGAGTTTCAGAAATATATTTAATTTACTTTGTTTTAACTCCTAAGATATAAGTAATAATGTTCCTTTTGGTATGCATTAGTAGAATTATATTAAAAATCATATCAACCAATCATATTTCAAAATAGTCATCATCCAAGATTAACACTGATTTATGCATATCAGCACTTCAAGACATGGAATGCTTAAAAATGTGCCAGTTAAAATGTATTAAATCACCATGTTTTATAACTGTTCATATTCCCGGGATAGAGATGATTTACTCATTATAATTCAGTCAGTCTTTACCTCCTTCAGTGTCACTAACAAACATGAATAAAGGTTGAACAGTATGACCCCTTAGAAAATATAAATTTTATTAACTTTAGCTTCCAAATTAAAATACTATTCATTTAATCAATTCTGTTATTACACATTTCTAATATGAAAATCATCAACAAAGTTCAGCTTGAGCCTTATTCTTTGGAACAGTACAGGGCTTTTTTATCTGGTCTTGAAAGTAGTGTATTCTTGCCATGATTTGTAATGTCTTTTCAAGTCAGGAGTGGACTAAATTCTACCAGAATGAGGTTTAGTGAGTTCTGGTACTTCATTCACCATGTCAGCTGCCTTCAGCGTTAACCTCTGGAGAGACAATGGCTTCACTAGAAACTATCAATTCAGCCTTAGTGAGGAGGAAATGTGCTGCTGTGTGTGTTTTATCACTTTAATAGAGTGATAGAAAAGTGAATTACACCACAAGTTTACAAATCAGAAATTTTCATAACTCCAAGTAATGCTCTTACATAATCACTCACCAGTGCTAGTGAGATAGGTTCACCTGTATAAATCTCTGCTTTGTAGGTAATGTTTTTATGTTCAGATCATCCAGGAATTGAAGTGCAACTAAATCAACTCAAAGGTGAAGTTGGAGAAAAAATCTGCCTGCCTTTCCCAGTCCCACTGTCCTCTAATCAAAAAATGGAACACATGTGAAAGTAGCTGCAAAGCTGGGACAACTAAATAATTGCTGTCCTAGTGGTTGAATATTTCTTCCCCTTTGTCTACCACACACTTTTCTGTGGCTTACCTACACAGAGGATCTCTGTAGCTAAGAAACCACTACGTGAACAGAATTGATGGCAGATTTGCCGAGAGAAGACAGTTCCTGGACTCCATGGTTGGAACAGATTCTCTTTATCAGGACACAGTATCATGGAGCTTCAAACCCTTGGGTCTTCCCCTTTCACAAATACTTTCTTTGCATACAAGCCGTGTGTGTGGCTTGTGTGTGTGCAGTGAGTCACTAGTCCAGGGTGTAGATTCTGGGATGATGCAGATAAATCAGAAAAATAAAGATTTAAAAGAAGTCATGGAAAATATCATACCCATTTGCTGCAGAGAAAGACAATAGAAAGGAAACAGATCTTAAGTGCTAATCAGTATCTTACCACAAAATTCTATTTGTCACGGTGCTAATTGTAGAGGAGAACATTTTTTTTTAATAAAGACAATTTTAGGTTCTCTTAACTTCATTAATCAAAATTCTGTAGCTTTTCTAAAGATCAGAAAATCTCAAGCATAATGCTAATTTTCATTTTCTTCCAAAGTGTCTTTAAATTTTTCTAGGAATATATACTGGATCACATTTTTCATTTTAGCTTTAATGTTTTGAAAGTTTATATTTTAGCATGTAGCCTGCATCATATTGTGGGATAACAATGATGGGGTTTAAGACCTTAATTTAATTTTGCCTCTTGAATTTATGTTTGTGAGAAGAAAGCATCCAATCCTTTCTCAAGCTTGAATAAAAAATGTTTTCATTGTTCCAAGGGTATTTTTTATTCCTTTTCTTAGAATGGGAAATCTCTCATTCTCAAAATAGGCTTATATCAGAAAATTCTCTGGTTGCTGCCCATCACTCTCAGAAGACATATTTGAAGAGAACAGTCTTAAGTCAGCCACCCATTGACGTCTTCCATTCTGAATTTTAATAAGCTGTGAGATAAAGCAGAGCTTCTAAGTCAAATATAAAATCAGAAGCATACATCTCTTGAGTGAGAGCAGAGAGTCACCCACAAATACACACCATTTCCCAGCAATACCTCTGACTTTTACATTCATGCAGAACTGCAAGCACAGGTCTGTTGGCAATATGGAGTTATTTTGAGATTGCCACACTGTCTATTTTTCAACCGTGTAGGTCATATGAATTTGTCATTTTGCAATGAAAATAAACCTTATATAATTCTTCAAGATTGTTTGACATCTCTTTTTCTGTACTTTGCCTCGTGTCTCATTTCTGCTGGGATAATAGAGATCTCGTGGTATTCCAAAGTGTAAAACCTGTTTTCTGTTCATACTGAAAGTTGTCAAAGCAGAACAAGGGTAAGTGTAAGTCTTCAAATATAGAACTTGTGGTCTTAGCAACTGCTCCTTTTGTTCCCATGGGTAGGACAAGGAGTAATGGGCTTAAAAGAATTGTAGGTTTGATGTTAGGAAGAGTACAAGGAGTAGTTAAGCTTGGGAAGAAGCAGAATGAGAGTGCTGTGTAATTTTTCTCTTTGAAATACTTTAAAGCAGATCTATATAAAGATGGATCAAGCATGAATTGGTAGAGGTGAACCAGTGCAGAAGTAAAAGACTTGAAGGTGCTGCTGTCTTTTTCTACAGTGCTGAGGTACAATTTTATTCTTTGACTAACAAAACTACCTTCCTTTGGCTGTTAATGCTAGTTATAGGTGAGAAAGAGTAGACCTTTACTTACAAGAAGTAAATAATTCAATTGGACACACATGGTTTGTCATGACAAGATTAGAGGGAAGGGATGTCATCCAGAGGGAATTTTACAGATTTGAGAAACTGAACCATGTTAGTGTCATGAAGGTGAACAAGGCCAAGTGCAAGGGGAAATCCCAAACACAAGTACAGGTTGTGCAAAGAATGGATTGAGAGCACCCCTGAGGAGAAGAACTTGGGGTTGTTGGTGGATGAGAAGCTCAGCATGATCCAGCAGTGTGAACTCCCAGCCCAGAAAGTCAGACTCATCATGGGCTGCATTAAAAGAGGTATGCATGAATAAACATGCTGAGGGAAGTGATTCTCCCCCTCTACTCTGCTCTTATGAGACCCTGGACTGCTGCTTCCAGCTCTGAGGTCCCAGCATAGGCAGGCTGTGAACTTGTTAGAGAGAGTCCTGAGGAGGGCCACAAAGATAACCACAAGGGCATCCCTCACAAAAGCACTCAGAATTCTCCGGGAGGACTTTGCTCCATCTTGGCCTGGTGTCACTTTTTGCCATTCATTTGCTGCTGACCACTCCCAGAAACAGCACATTGGTTTGATGGAGCTTTGATCTGACCTGATAGAGTATTTTCTAATGCTGCATTTTCAGATGTGTAGAAGGTGTGCTTACATGCACACTTGGAAATTCTTCATTGTTTGTTTTGATGCCATGGTAGACATCCACCCTGACACCACCATAACCACCCACCCCAGAAACAGCATCCTGAACCAGCAAAATTAAGACATTCTTCCAAATAGGTGTAGAGCTTACTCCCATCCCCACTACCTGATCTACATTAGTGACTGTAAAATTGGACAGCAAGATGCAATATTTATAAGAACCAGGCTGGATAGGTGCCAAGAAAAAAAAAATTAAAGGCATACAAGAAAATTTTAAAATTCAGGCAGATTGGTTTGCTTTCAGTGTATATGTTTGATGTGTTTGCCTCACTTGTCTCCGTAAAACCCTCCAACACAGCTTGTGGAGTCTGAACCACAGCAAGGAAATTATGCATTTTTCAATCATTGAACGAACAGCCTCGACCAACCAGTTCACTGCTTCCATCTGCAGCAGGACCCCGCTGCTATTGCTCACCCTGAGGGTTTCTGAGCCATGAGGCTGCCTCAAATGGAGACCACAAAGCTCCTGCTCAGAACCAAGTTATTCCTTACCCTCTAGTCTGCTTTACTTCTAAAGGCTCTGTTTGGATATGGGAGGGAAGAAAACTTTTCACTTCCCTAATTTCTTTTACAGCTCTAGAAAGGAAACCATTTTTTTGCTGTTAAGTTCCTGGGTTTTTTGGGCAGCAGTGAAGATTCTGACTTAATGTTGCTATTTATAGTGCATTTAATTACTAGATATACAATCATACCTGCTTTCTTGGGCTACGCATTGATGCCTGAACAAGAGAACAGAGATAAATAATGAGTGGGCAGCAGACAGTTGTCTTAGGGAAAACAGCTTTCAGGTGAGGCTTCACCAGACTCCTACCTACTGTGGATTGAAGAAAAAGGATCTGACTGTCCATACAGGCAGGGGTTGCACAATTTTACTCTAAAAGTACTTTTTCACCTGCTTATTTCGGAGGAAAGATCCGCACATTTATATTGTATTTATCTTCCACAACTTTGTCGCAGGTTAGGCAATAAGAAGTATTCTAGATAGAAGTATGTTTTCTGATTAATACTTCCCAGAAGTAGCAGAAACAACAAAAAATTAATCTACAGCACATTTGAGGTCTACAAAATTTCATATCCTAATTTACTTTACAAGAACTTCTTCACCAGTTGGACTTGTACAAAGACAGAAAAAGGCATGCTAACCCACAGAACACAGCATACTTTCTGGAAGGAAATCAGTACATCCTTTACAGTGAGATCTTTTTTCATCCAATGAACACTTTTTAAAACCTCACAAAAGATTTTTCTTTAAACTGTTAAAAAGAACTCACTTCCCTCAGATCATCTATCTTGCTTTAATTTTCCTTTGGCTATAGTTGCCCTTTTTAGTTGCTAACCAGCTTTTTTCATATATATTGCTGAGTTTCCTATCAGCTGAATTACTTTGGGGACTTCCTGGAACTAATGCTTCTCCACATTATATTCTCTCTTCTTATCTTAATTTCAACTACATGCCTTCTACTTAGCTCATTTGCTGCAATATTTCTTAGAATCAATAACAATTTCCCTCAATCCATCTCCTCAGGGGCTAAACAGATATCTTATTAGGAGAGGTGATTTGTGGTAAAGGATATCTGTGTTGTTCTGAGAACTGCTTCCATGGTCCTTCTGCCCTCTTGCAGAGCCTCACTTGAATTGCTTGTGATCATCACACTGCTAGAAGTGGTGTCCTGCCCTTACCCATCTTCATCTGGATATGCTCTGCAGCCATGGCATGCTTCAGAGGCATGGCCCGAGGCACAGACCTCACATATCACAGAACAAAGTGAATCCTGGAAATGCAGAAGCTGGTTCTTCATCTTTGCAAGGACATTACAGCACACAGACATCAAGTACTGAACACTTCAAAGAAGATGAGAACTCTGAAAGATGCCCTGAAGCTCTAGATTTCTCATTAATTTGCTGTACGTATTTCAGCCAAGTCACAGTTTTCTATTATTTCTGTAAATCCTGGCTACGTATTTAAGAGTCATGTAGAGATTAAATCAGACTGATGAATTTTGACCATGTTTCTTCAGATGGACAGCTGAAAATAAGAATCAGTCCTAGATCCTAAGGACATATTTCCATCTCTGCTAAATTTTTTTATTCATTGTGTATAATTTTGTCTTTTAATACAAAAGAAAAACTGGATAATTTTAATTAACTCTTTTTTTAAAAATCAGATATGATAGTGAACACAGTAGTAAATCTGCATCATCATATGCACAGGTTAACATATGATGCAAATGGAAGTCCCAATAATGTCTTGAAGATAAGTACTGCTTGTGGAATGTCATTTGGAAGCTGCAGACATTGAGCAAGTCATTTTTAATCTTTATATATATCTACTTTCCCTTTAGAAACATAGAATTATTAAGATTGAAAAAGACCTTAAGGATTACCAAGTCCAACTGTTCACCACTAAACCATGTCCCCAAGTGCTGCATGCACTTTGAACACCCCCAAGGATCATAATTTCACCACTTCCCTGGGCAGGGAATTGTTCCAATGCCTGACCATTCCAATATCATTGTCCTTTCCCTTCTCCTTTAGGTAGGAAAAGTCTGACTGCCTTGCACTTGGAATCACAAATTCTTTGCAAATTTTCTGTCTTTTTCTTTTTAGGTTTGTATAATAACTTTTTTTCTAATAAGAAACAAATCAACCCGAGGAAGTTCTCTTGTCAAGAGATAAAACACATATAGTGAATGCATGATTATTGATGTTCTTCTACCCCAATACAGAGTAACTATGTCCCAGCTGCATCTTGGCAATAATTCCTTGGTAGATGCTGTCACCAACACCATGTGGAGTCCCATCTTAAAGTGTTAATTGATATAAAATAATTCCAGCAAGCAAAAAAAGAATGTAATTATTCAGTGCTGTGGTAGTGTTTTCTGGATCCATATAATTTAGGACAGTAATAGTCATTATTCATAATTTCTGTTGCAACTAATAGTTTCTATTTTATTATGTAAAATCATGTGACCTAGTACGAAGATACTTAGTCATTCTGAGACAAGTTTTGGAATTCCTGCAGATGAAAAGCATCAAATAAATATATCATTGTAGAGAATTATCACAGACACTTTGTCCAAAGATCAGAAACTAGGGGTCAAGAGGAGCAGGATGAAGGTGGATGTACAACACAAAAGAAAATTTCAGCTGTTGGGTCTGAGTATTACATAAAATGAGGAACAGCTGGAAATCATGTACAACCAACCTGGTTTTATCTACACATTTAATATTCTATGCTTTCTTCTGAAATCTCTTTCAAAGTTATTCTGCTATGTGAATGTATTATTTATTTTCAAATGAATTTATCTGAGGGATATCTCCTGGCATATGACCTGTGGATGACAGAAGCAGTGAAGACAAACAGGTGAAGCCTGGTGTCCATATCTCATGTTGAGTAATGGTTAAGTTAAAATAATGGGGTTTTTTTTCACATTTGAAAGTCAGCACACTCATCTTTGCATTTGAGGTTAAGTCCAATTCTTCAAGGTGCATGAGGTAAATATTTGCCAAGCACTTAAATTGTTTTCCATGAATCAAAAAGCTCTGGAATGTTACAATCACTAATGACATGCTACCTTGCATATCTGTCACAAGCAGGCAATGCAATTTCAGAAACTGCATACTAGGTCAAGAGTGGAGAGTTTGTTGAAAGGTATCTTTTTCCTCCCCTTGGGGCTGTAAAGGGAATTTATGTGATATGCATTCCCCTTGGCCAATCCATTTTCTGTTTATCTGAGCATAAAAAAGATGCTGTGAGAAAACCATTGCTTCAAAAAATCCCAATATTTTTGCAAGGCTTTGTACTGCAAATATTAGGGGTGAATCCAAATTAAAAATGGAACATAAAGGAGAGCAAAGAGGAAGTGGAAATGTTGATTAATTTATTATTTCCCATAAAGCTATGGTGTTGCTTTGTGGCTTTAGTTCTTTCTGTGCATTTGGAAAAGAAACAAAATAATTCTCTACTTAACAAAACAACAGGGAAGAATTTTTGGGGGAACAAAATAGTATTCATTAGTAGATGTACTTTTTCCTGTAAGCCCATGGCATTCCAGTGTACGGCACTCTCACTATTCTTGGAATGCCCTTTTATAACCTTCTCAGCTGAATGGGTAGCCCAGAGCAACTCCAGGATCAGATGAGGAATGAAAGTATAAATCTTATCCTAGTCCATTTCCCTGCATACAATGGCAAGAAAAGTTAATTTCATGAGCCTTCTTTAATTTCAGATGTAGCCCTTTACCCTTAGAGCACTCTGAACCATCTGTTCTCAAAATCTTGCCCACTGTCTTTCCCCCTACAAATGACACACAAAAAGGTCCCCAATACAATCTACTTGTATGAGATCTGGGTTTGTACTGATGTCACATCCATGCCAGATGAGTGCCTTACATTGTTCTCTGCAGAACAAATCAACAAACCTATCTTCAACAAGTAAATATTCACAGACAACAGAGACAAACAGTCAGAATCTAAAAGAGCACACAGTACATCAAGGTCCTGGAAAACAGATCTTAAAATCCCTACACGAACTCAGATTATCACTGGACAATGATGTCATTGTTTTATACCCCATCTACGTCAAGAAGTTCTTTCAAGTTCTCTGTTTTTTCTGTTGTTTTTTTCTTTTGCCTCTGCCTCAAAAGCTGGAGATTATCCCATAGTGGAAGTAGAACATTTTCACAAGAATGAACATTTTTGCAGAACATTGTTATTCCACAACTTCCCACACCCTACACATGATTCTTGCTGCATGGCAGAAACATAAAACACTGCTCTACAGACTAAGTGCAACAAAGCCTAAAAAAAGTCCTCAGATGGCAAAATTAGTTAGTTTTTGTTTGTTTATTCTTTTGGTTTATTTTTCCCTGGCTTACAGCTGATTTTGATATCAAATTGGAAACAAAACTATTGAAAAATACTGGATGCTCCAAGATCCTTGGGATCTCTGAAGTTCAGAGCCAAATGTAGAGAGACTATATCTCTCCAGCCATCCTTGTCTGATGCAGCAGTTACTGGCTGGGGACATATTAACCTCTGTCTGAATAGCCACTTCTCAGCCATTACCTTGGAATCTCTGGTAATAAATTAAAAAGATAGACAAAATCCCTACATTTTCCTTTTTCTTTCTTTGTAAACACTTCCAGTTTATGCTGCATTTTTCACAACTAAATTGTGTAGTACTGGATACACCCCAAATGGTCAGGTACAATTAAGGATTTTTGTTTCAATTGGAAAGACTTAACAGTTTAGGCTTCTAATAGAAGCTATCACTTTCAATTTACCCAATGGAAGTAATATACCAACTAACAAATTTCTTATTATAATTACTCATGAAAATTCCCACTGCAGCTAGAAACAGGTATTTTTCACAAAGAAACAAAGCAAAACAAACAAAAACTTGAAGCAAAGGCTCAAAGCCTGTTCTCTTTAGACCTTGCTTTTTTTTTTGAAGAGATGATCTGAATTGCTCTACTCTTGTTCACAATCAGCAATCCCGGAAGCCTTTATTCATAAAAGCATCTCAGAGGGCTAAATTTAGCAGTTGCACATAAATCCCATAAAAAATTATGTACAGTTTGGAGTCTGGAGTAGTTAAGGGCCAACATATTTTTTTTTAAAAACAATGCTTGCATGCTTCTAAATTTGGGTACTGCTGCAGATAGTTGATAATTTCTTGTATTTAGGACAGAAGAAGATAGCAAACATCCTATGGCACCAGATTCAACTAGAGATAGTGGAGGTGGCATTTGCTCTAATCTGGTCTAAACAATTGACAAGTAGGCTTTTCCACAAAAGGTAGTGATCAAGAGAGTCTTTGTACAAGCCCTTTTCTAGAATATGATTTCTCTGAGCTGCTTGAAATATTCACATTACAAACAAGTGACATAAAGTCCTATTTTGCTCAACCAACTGTAGAACAAATACTGATGGCTACATGGAAGTGTCTAAATTATAGCCATTTATAAATGTTCATGTGGATTTCACCTTGAGGATTGTGGTTCCTTTGGGTGTCTCTCTAGAAAAAGACCAAGACAGTCCATGGAAGTCTGTACAGATAAAATATATTTGAAAAGAAGGGTGGAGACAGCTGCCATGTATCAGAGAAAGAATTAAAAAATTCCCATCTGAAAATGCCAAAATGTAGGCTGATGTCAAAGAGTAAGGGCAGAGACAAGAGCCATAGTTTTTGCCTGTTTGCTTCCCTCTTTGCACAAGGGGGGAGGGCAGCTGTGTGCAACAGGACAGACTGGGAACAGAGGCTGGTGTCAGTCCAGTTGGACAGACTCAGTCTCCCAGCTGCCAAGACAGTCCCTGAAAATGTTCCTGGAGGTCTTACCATGACTTCTCCTTTCACTGACACCATTTTACTTGTGTTCCTGTAGGGTTCATGCTTGGGGCAACAGCAGGTCATCCTTCTAATAATGCACTGAAAAGGCAGTGAGCTACATTAGTTGACTACCAGTACACTCCATTTTGTTTTTAATACATAATTTTTCCTGTCTTGTTCAGGATCCACTTGTTGAATAAGGGGAAAATGTAAAGATCCCTTTAGATTCATATCAATAACTTCTCTGCTTACGAGCCCAGGATCTTTTCCTTCTGGATAAACATACACTAAATGACTTTTCCTTGTTTCCTTTGGCAGTTAGGAAAGGAAACACTGATATAATTCAGCTAAGAGAAAGGATTACCTATATATTGCCCTTAGGACAGTATGCACATCAGCACACAGGCTCAGGATAAAAAGGTGGTGGTTAAGACACTTTGCTTCTTCAGTAAGTTCTGTTTCAGGTATACCCAGAGGCCACATCAGCAATCCTTAGCACAGAGTTACTGCAACAAGACACAGCTTCAGGCTGTATATGTACACAATGCATTTTGAACTGCAGTGAACAAAACAGGTGATATAGATCAAAGATTTTTGTGCCAGCTTCTCCTTACTCATTGCTGCTAGGAATGGCCAAGCATACTTGTGTTTGCCTGACATGTCATGAGAATGATTCATGTCTTTGTAGAGTTTGTACTGCTATGACATTACCTCCTATCTTTTAGATATGCAAAGCTATAGGAGAGGCCATGAGTCTGTGATGTATGTGTCTCTTGTCCAGAAAATAGGATCTTTTTCTTTTTTTTGCCCTGCTGACTGAAATGGCAGGCTATAACTGCACAGTGTGACTCACCTGCCTAGCAGCAAAAACTCTCCAGCGAGTCCCAGGCGCCTCATGGCCATCAAGAGGCCTCTCACAGTCATGCCTTCACAGAAGCAGGCGACCACTCTTGCCTTGGGCAGGTGGCTCCGAAGCTTTCGCAGCAGCTTGTCAAAGCTCTGCTCACCAGCATTGCTGTAGATCTTGTAGGAGTGTGCAATGCAGATCCCTTCCTTGGCTGCCATGTCTTTGAAAGCTTCCATTCCACTTTCACCATAGTTTCCTAAAAACAAACAGAAACACAAATGCATATATTAAAATCTGTAGCAGCTTTATTTCCTTGAGAAACATCAGATGTTTTAAATGTATTATGTATCTGCAGGGAAATCACTGTACCAATCTTAACAATATAACTTTGATCTTTTATTTAATCAGTTTTTCAAGACCAGGTCAACAAATTTGCTTGGAAAGTTCACTGCTCTTCAAGAGACTGTATCTCTGCTTTAACCAAAAGCTGTTGTGTACTTCACTACCTATGAGGATCTGGTTCACAATGTGTATAATAGTATACAATTGTGTACAAATGGCAATCTCTTCTGATTCTCTTAACTGACTAAATATGGCCAAATGCTCTGTGATTTACTTTAGTAAATTAAAAAAAATATATGTTGAGAATTAATTTTAGATGTCATATTTTAAATATATGCAAAAAAAGAGCTCATAATATAACCTAATTGCAATCTGAAAAACAATATTTTTTTTCTAGTTAGAGTGAAAACTAAAATTTGTTTTCTTGAAGTAAAAACGTCTTCTGAATGAATAATAAAATTGAGGATTAGCATTACAAGGATCACTAGAGCACAGATAAACTCAATGTGCTTTAATATTTTTCTAGGTTTTTTTTCCTGTTTGTTTGTTCTGAATAAAATTTCTACCAGTGGGATTTTCTTTTCTGCCTGTTTGTTCTGAATTAAATTTCTACCAGTGGGAAAAACTTCATATTTTCTTTCAGTGTCTTCTTCCTCTATGGGGATAAACTGGTAATAGACAGATTAACAGACAGATACTTTTTTTCCTTTATTCTGTCTCACCACAGAAACTTTCTTCACTGCCAAGCCTACATAAAAGTCACAGTGCTTAAACAGTGGATGTACTGATACCACAGACAGTCATCTGACCAGGACTGTGTGTCTGCTTCCCTGTGCTCTTCCATCTGGCTGTTGAAATCTGTTTCATGTCTCATTTAAACAAGAAGGTCTAAGAGGCAGGAAATCTTTCTCAAAAGTTATGTCTTAAACCGTCAGTAATATTCCACAGAAATACAATCAGTTAATTAATTAGTAAAACTGTGAGTGTCAAGTGATGATGTTGCAAGAAACCACTGATCCTTCACAAATTTATTAGCTTGTAAGTGGAATAATCTGTAAAAAAATTCTCTCTCTTACCAGCAGAATTACAAGTACACAGGAACACTGACAGTGAAAATGCATGCAAAGCGGTGAGGATCAGATATGGATTTGGTCTGTTGTCTGTTTATTTTTTTTTTTTACTTTGGACATTGGAGCCATTGAGAATTCATCTTGCCCACCTGAGGAGTCATCCCTATCACTCTGATGCTACAGCTCAGAGGCTTTGTTACACTCAGTGCTGAATATGAATGTAAAAACAGTGCTCAGTTTTAGGATCTTACCATCCAAATAGTCAAAAGAGGCAAAGAACAAGAAGACAGGAAGTAACATTATCTTCCTTTCACACCAGGAATGAATCACTGAGAATTTGAGACTACTAAATTTCAAAATTGCACCCAACCAGAATGACAACCTGAATGCAGGCCTCTCTACTTGAAGGGACTTTCATTTTCTTCCTTGCTGTGATTAGGCCTAATGGAAACCACATTAGCATGTAAATTATGCCTGGACAATATGTCACTTAAACTCAGTTGTTGCAGTGCTTCCTGAGAGTAGTAAATCAGGAGTCCAGTGTTTACCCCTGTGTCATGCCCTTAGGGCAAACTGTGTTTCCTGTGGTACATGAGCATCAAGTGATTCCCATGGGATGCTGCAACAGTTCGTCTAGAGGTCAAAACCATGGTGTCTCATGAAATATGTATTATAGCTGCCAAAGTCAGCCAGAAGGAAAAACTGGGGTCAATCATATTTAACTCCCAGCAGACACAGAGGTCTTCAAAAATAAAATTAAGCCATCTGACAGGATGGTTTACTGGTGGTGGTTTACAACTACTTTGTCTAAAACTATTTTCATTTGGTTCATTCTGGATCAACATTAAATATTCTATTTCACTTTTCCTAACAGAAGATGAAAAAAACAAGGAACCATTGTCAATCTTCGCCATAGAATATGTATGTTTGAGGAAAAATGATATATCTCACTGTTCTGGTTTTGGCTGTGGTACAGTTAATTTTCTTCACAGTAGTTAGTATAGTGCTATGTTTTGGATTTGTGCTGAGCATAGGGTTGATAACATAGAAATGCTTTGCTGCTGAGGAGGGCTTACACAGAGACAAGGCCTTTTCTACTTTTCATGCTCTCATGCTGGCAAGGAAGATGGGGGTATATGGGAGGCTGGGAGGAGACACAGCTGGGACAGCTGACCCCAGCTGATCCAAGGAATATTCCAGACCATGTGGCATCATGCTCAGTACATGAAATTTAGGGAAGAAGAAAGGGAGGGCTGTTTGGAATTATGGTGTTTGTTTTCTCAAATCACCATTACACCTGATGTAGCCCAGATCTCCTGGAGACAGCTGAGCACCTCATGAGAAGCAGTGATTTAATTCCTTGTTTGTTTTGCTTGTGTGCACAGCTTTTCTTTACCTATTTAACTGTCTTTATCTTAAACCAGCTCTGCAGCCTCTCACTCACCAGGAGAGTGAGTGAGATGCTGCCTGGTGCTTTGTTGCTGGCTGGGGTTAAATAATGATACCCAAAGACATTGAAATTCTGAAGATCTCATTCTCTGTCAAAAAACTCTCAGAGGAAAATTCCCAGCCAGGTCTAGTTTACTTAGTTCTTTACAGAACTGCATATCTTCTATGTTGCAGATACTGCAGTATTTGTTTGAAAGTGTTATGAGCATTCAAACTGTTATCTTCAGGCTTGTATAAAGTTGAGAATAGGTTTAATTATGGTACTGAAAAATAGCAGGTATTTTAGAGAGCACAAAGTGCATTAACTCCTTTCCAGTCCAATAAAATCTGCTCGAGCACAAACACCATGGTTTCATCAAGCATCCAGACAGTGAGATTTTATGAAACCATACAAAAAAGTTATGTGTCATCCAAAAACATAGGAAACATGTTAAACTACCAGGGGTACTTAGATAAATGTGATGTTCTTAACATTTGGAAGAAAATACATCCTGGGAGTCCAAATCTGAGAGTCACTGAGGTCTCCAACTGGGAAAACTACAGCTCTATGACACGAGCTCAAGGGAGATTTGATAAAAACAGAAGGGAGCTTTGCTTCAAGACATTCATACAAATACACCAGTGGTGTTCCTGCCTTTCTGATTAAACTCTTTGCAATTAATTATTCATAGTGAATTCTACTGTTGTGCAGGTGTTTTGATGAGGTATGTATGTCTTGTATGAGCTGTACTGTGGGGATAATGAACACAACTTGATGGAAAAGGGAAATATTTTCTGTTAAATTTTTTTTGCACCATATATTAGTAAAAATTTCATCTGGGCTGTCTTTCTTTCTGAATAAAACATGTATGTGCATAAACATATACATGTAGCATTGAAGGAATGAGAGTGGGACAGCAGGTAAGGTACATTCTGTCATTTCCTTGAGGATGAGATGTCAGGTTCACAGTGGAAGAGACTCTCCACGCTTTCTCTATGGATCTGGCCTCCTCAAAGACATGATTCTTCAGTATATCTATGGCAGTAGTATTAAAACTGCCACAGCAAGAACAAGTTTCCACCAATGGGGCAGTTCCGACTGTTCAGCCAAGTCTATGACACAAGGAAAAGGATATAGAGGCTTCAGGATTTACGCAAATGGATGGACAATGGAGATGTCTTATGCAGCTTGTAGTGGAAGTGGAAATTAATTCAGAACTCCTTAGCTGGAAGCAAACTAACATTTTTTGGTGAGTCCCATATGATGAAAGTTGCCTACATCCTGGGAATTCATCCATGTATCTATTTTGTTTCCACTTCTAAATTTAAAGAAAATTCTGAAGGAAATGTTCAACAGAAGAGAGGGATTGTTTTACTCTTACTTTTTTAATTCCAGTTCATCAGAAAAGACTCCACAAACAACACAAGCTGGAGCTCAAGTATGGTGAATTCAAATTCAGCTCCTCTTGCCCCACCAAACTCGGCATCTCCATTTCAGTATTTGGAAACTGGTACCTTTATAGTGCTACTGGTTCTGCTGGAGGGCGTACCACAGATTTTAGTTGATTTTCCTGTCCTTTTGAAATTTTGTCTGTGGTGCTGTCATCAGAGCTATTAGCAGTAGACGGCCTTTGTAAATGTGTCTTCTTGCCAACAAGTGGTAGCTAGGTTCTTCTAAAATACCAGCCTGGATCCTGCATGCTGCCTACCTGAACACCTGGCCCTAAGCCCAGTCAAAAGCTACTCCCATATGTCTCTTCATGTTTTTTTTAAAAAAAAACAATTACATCATCATGCAAAAGACTTGTCCCTGCTGCAGAGTTGGAATTTTGTTCAAAACTCAAGCATATGTGTCCCCACCTACAGTCTAACTATAACAATCTGTTGGTTCCACTTCCCATGAATCAGTACTAGAAACTATTAAGAAGCTTAAAAAGAACAGATTGTGCTTTTTTTCCAGATGATGCTTAATATAGTACAGCACATAATAATACTTCAATCTGATAGAAAGGGGTCAGGCAAACTGCAGGTGGCTCTTGCTTCCCCTCCTGTCCAGCAATTGAGCCAATTAAACTACCTAACCATAAACCATTAAGATGTTATGTGCATTACACGGAAAAAAAAAAGTTTTAATTCTTAAAATATTTAGCAAAATGTATTGACACCTGCCCTATCAGATTAAAGGTTATCAATAGGAGATGAAAAGTCTCTACTGTCAAATGGAAGATCAAACTACATTTTCTCCTGCTCAGGAATTTTTGGGATGTCATATATGCCTTTTTGCATAAAAGAACTTTTTTTATCAATAGCTGCATATGCAAATTGTTATCTGCCCCTTCTTTTGTTTAAGACATTTTCATTGACCATAGAAGAGCAACCAACTTTAGGAGAGATTTAAGATATAGCATTGTTTCTGGCAGGTCACAGTGAAAATTCGGAAACTAAAAGAAAATGAGCCTTGAGTGAAACAGAAGAAATGCATTATGTCATTCATTAAGCTGGTAATAATCCTACCTGTCACAAAGCATATTTATTTAAGCAGAAATACTCTCATTATTTTTTTAGACAAGGAAGAGCAAACCAGAATAATATTCTATGTTGTGTTTGAGACATAGAAAAGAATTCAATACAGGTTAAAATTTGCAGTACATGTTTTGCAAGAAATAAAGGGAATACAGAGCTTCATTTTCCTCTAGTTTCCATTTGCACCAAAAGGATAAACTTCGCCAGAAATATAAAAAAAGAAGGTATATCTTTGGTATAATTTTGAAAATGCATGTGGGAATAGTAGCATATATTTATGAAAAGCAGCATGTTGGTTCATTAGCATGATGATCTTCCCAAAAGCTGAAGATATGGGTGTGTTTCCCATACGGAAATGGTAGGCATGTCCTTGACTGTTACAATTCAAAGCAATAATGGAAAAACACCAGTAGTACCTGCTACTACCTGCTAGGTATTTTCAACATTTTGCTCTTGTGACTATGGATCTTTTAAAGTACCTCACTATCAAGAACAGGGACATAAACCAAGTCTTTCGAGCAGCTGGAGTAACCACATGCCACTGATACAACATGATCAAAATCACAGCCTTCTGTGTACTTATGTCTGCAAATAGAACATGACAATAGAGTGTTACTTTATTCTAAAGGGTACCAACCAAATGAAATCAAAACACATATGCCTGAAATTCTGGAGTTTTCTATGTGTGTTTAAAAAAAGAGAATGCCCAACTTCTTTTCATCTGTTCCAAATTCTTAAATGACTTTTAGATAAGATTTCAGTTTCTATATTAAATATATATGTGTAAAACAATAAAAAATAAAATTAAAACTTCATTTTGGAAGCAACCCATTAAAAATAACTTCAATGAGAATAGTTCCTCCAAATATATTCCACTTAAGTATTTCCAGTATTTCCTTAATAATCACTTCGAGACTGGGCCTATTCCTCTTCTATCATTTTGAGTGTCAGATAGCAACGTCAAGACCTTTGGGCTCATTCCTCATAAAATATTAAACATGAAAATCTGAATTTCATGGAAAAAGGATAAATATGTACACACTTTTTTATGGACAGTCTTCTCCAAAGAAATGACCTCTCTATTGAAGCAGACAGGGAATGTTGGCTGGGCTTGGAGAAATCTCTCTGCGCTGCTCACCAATGAGCAGCACAGAGCAAAAATTTCCATAAGGGATTAAATTAGGAGTGCTACTTACTCCTTCCTTAAAATTGCCATGCTTGCCTTCTGTAAGCACAGACAGTCTCAAAGTGATTCAAAGGACAAAATCTAACATCTGTACCCTCACAGAGGACATAACCACTGATGGCTGCAGTTGGGACTCTGTCCTTAGCTGTCCATATGATAGTGGAGAATCATTTGCATTTTTTTTCTTGGATGTTAATCTTATCTGTTCAAATTGAAAACTCTTTAAGCAGCATTTATCTATTACCAAGTACTCATAAAACTCAGACTCAAAAGGGTTGCCTATGTCCCTATATGTTGCCTACTAAAATTCAAGATGTATCAATATAAAGAAACATTATTCACCATATCATGATGGCTATAAGCCTGATTTCCATTTCTGTGAAGAGTTTTGATGTTTTTAGTTTTCTACATTTGAAGACATGAAATGTTTTCATAATCACAAAAATGTTAGCTAAACAAAGCCCTCCCCCCCACTTCTAATCTTCTTAAAATTCAATCCAGTGAAATAATATGTGGAAATTATAACATTCAATTTAGATATTGACCATTTTATCATGCAATGTAAGACTCATATTTCTTTCTGCAATGTAAAATAAAATCAAATAGGTATTTTGAATCAGGAAACTATTTTTATTTCTAAAGTAATTAGTTAAAATATTTGAACATTTAAAAACAAATTTAATGTGTTTAATTAGGAAAATAATTAACTATTTTCTATGAGGTAAATTTCAGCAACTGTGTATTTTCTGACTAGAAATTCTCATCCAAATGCATTTAGACCAGCTCTATTCATAATGTATTTGTTTAACTAACTAACTTTTAAATTATTTTAGAAAAGTAACATATACTCCAAATATAACTGTACTTAATTAATTTAAACAAATTTGTTCATTATCTCCTCATCTGAGGTCTCATAAGTATCAGCTTGATATCAAAGTCTCTTCTCTCTCATCTTCTCCTAGCTGTTTTGAAATAATAAATTAATTTCTCAAGATAATGATGACCTACTTTCACAGTTTAATGCACCCCACTTTTATGTATTTTTAAATTATCACCTCATAATTTTAAAAGAGAAACTCATTTAAACATTGCTGTTATGTGAGCAAAGGGAACAGTGTAGAAATGTGGAAACAGCCTTTTCTGTATGCTTCCTTTGATCCCTTCAGCTGACTGGAATGTCTGCAGCTTTGTGACTCTTGTCCACTGAGCAATGTTTGAAGTCCTACACGATGCTAATGTCTACTAGAGGATTTAAAGTCTGACAGCTCTTGCAGAAACACTCTGCCATCTTTGACTGCTCTCCTTGTTTTCAGACTGGAGAGATTAAGATTCTTCTGTACTTTCTGTTTGGGAAATATCTCTTTCTAACTACCTGGCTCTAAGACATTTCCATTAATAAAAAACAGTTCAAGAACACCTGGTACTGACAGTGTTATACTGGAGGTTGTTTCTTCCAGGAGACAAGAGCTAAGACAGAAAGGAGAGCTCTTTGGTCTGTGATTCTGTATCCTTCATTGTGGGTGTTGTGAATTCCCAAGGAATTCAGCAGTTTGGGGTTTATTCACTGGCATTTGGACCTAGTCCCAGTTCTAATTTAGGCTATCAATTATTACATTTCTCAAAAGAGTTGGTCCGTTCTACAAATAAACAACATTACACTTCTGTAAATCACAAGCTGGAACATAACTTCCTGTAATATTAATTCTTTACTCTGCTATGGTTTGCACCTGGTCTTTTTCAAGTACACATGATGTCTTATTTTGCTGATGCAGTAGAGGAGCAATACCACAAGTCATCCAGCAAAAGGAGGCATAATTCAGAGATTATTAGATTCCAAAGGCTTTAAGTTAATCTTGAGTTATTTGCTAAGTGCCTTTGTCTCTGTCCTCATAAGTGAAATGAAAGTAAAAATGTTTCCCTGATGATCATGGTGCAAGAATAAACATTATTAAAAACTCAGACAACATTAAAAAAACAGCACCATCTACATTGGTCAGACTGAATGAAACATGACAGTTTTGCCTCACAAAAACTCACATTTGCTTTGTTGTAATAATAATCACATTTTTTGTAGTAACAATCATTGTTTGTCTAACATTCATTAAAAAAAAGCCTAAAAATTTCCCAACAGTAGCTGAAGTTGATGGCAAGGCTACTGCTAAGAGTACACCTTATTTTCACTCTAAGTGATTATACACACTTGTATTCAGAACCTCCATTTGGGAAAAGAGTGAGTTTTGTGACTTTCTCAGTATGAACTTGGAGAAGAGACAGGTCTACCAGGAATCCGTGAATGTTTAGTATGTTAACTGGAAGGCAGGTCTATTGACTGTATTTCCTGGGAGTGCTTGTCAAAAGGGTTTGAAGATGGCAATATGAAGTTTCTTGGGGTATATTTCTAATTCTTAGAGTATACTGTGAAGGATGACAAGAAGACAAATTCTGTGGTACCAGCTACCTTCTTGCAGATGTTCTCATTTCAGGTACATGTTGCATAATTGTTGCCCCTTGGTTGATAACAAAGATTGAATTCTTACAAGAATATTTGAAAAATCTATTTGAGTTTGTTGGGGTAAAGGTGGTTTTTGAGATGTACCTTCGCATGATATCACCAGGACACTATGATCCTCAGCTTTGGGATGCAGAAACTGAAGACGGAGAAAATAGAACAGTGTTGAAGGCAAGAATATGATATTCTTCACTGTGTGGGTGACTGTGCACTGGAACAGATTGCCCAGAAAGTGTGTGGAGTCTCCCTCACTGCAGATATTCAAGAACCATCTGGACACAATCCGGTGCAGTGTCCTCTGGGGTGGCCCTGCTTGAGCAGGGAGGTTGGACCAGATGACCCACTGTGGTCCCTTTCAACCTTACCCACCCTGTGATTCTGTGATTTGCTGAATTTCAGACTAAGCTGCCCTATGAAAAAAGGTTAATTAGTTGCTAAAAATTGCATAATTACAAGCTCTCAACAGTAGTGGAGCTTTCCTGGCTGCCTTGAATAATCTGTCCAAAGCCAAACCAGTCTTTCAATAAGTTTCTCTTCCCTGGTTCTTAACCTGGTTTTCTGTATTCTCTTGGAATTAGACCCTATTAATTATTTTCTATCAAGTATGGGAATAGCTTCTCAAATTGATATTTTCAGAATCCCTCAACAATTCTTAAGACAATCACTGTGTGTCTACTTGACTTTTAAAGATTAAACAAATCCAATATTCTGGTTTTCGTGTGGATGATATCCAATTAGTTTAACTCCAGACATGATAGTGTGCATTTTTTTTTCAAGATATGGTACTCTCCCATCTTATACTTTGCCTGGGAAGAGTAGAATTGAAAAATTATTTCATGCCTTAAAAACTCATTTCCTCTTTGTGTATTTTTGGTAGGACATTTACCTTATTTTAAAATGGAATGACACTGTTGACTCAAGTATAACTTGTGATCCATTTTAATTATCTAGGTCTTGTTTTCTGCAGAACTGCTTCTCAGTCAGTCATTCTTCATCCAGTATTTAAGCGTTACATATTCTGTTCTAGGAGCAGTGTCATCCAACATGGTACTCTTTACAGATTTAATAACCCTACTCTGTTTACCATAATTCAAATCATTGGAAATATAATTAAAAATGGAATCAAGACAGATCTGTGAGAAGGCCATTGAGCTTATGTCTTCTGTTAGAAAGTGAGAAAGTTTGCACAATGATTTAAGTTCTGTTTTGCACCTAACAAAACAGGTAAATTTAGATTCATAACCTCTTAGTATACGGTTTTAAGATAAAGTCTCTCATTCCTCACAAATGTTCTGAACTGGATACTAGGTTGACTTGATATCATCTATTTTTAAGAATACATTGTCTCTTTTTTATGACACCAGAAGGAAAGTACTAATTTCTTACCAAAAAAAGATTATTTTTTGCAAAAATGAAATACAGTTGGCTGAGCTCTTTCCTCACTTTCTCTTTCAAGCAAAGGTAGTGTTACCTCATTTCAGTTTTTTGGAAGGTTATGCACCTCAGAGAGGTTTTACCCAAGAGGGCATTAAGAATATATGCAATTATTCCAGAGTGCTGAGTGTTTTCCCTAGATGGGAACAAAGTAAAAGCCTTTTGGCCAAAGTGGTCAGAGAACCTGAAGTTGTTTTTGACTGAACATGCTCCAGTTTCAATAAGATGGCCTCATGTGATGTGCTAAACACTGTCATCCATCATATTAGCTTGTTCCTTAATGATTTGAAAAAGCAGTAAACAATGTTAATTAAATTTGCAGATGGCTTTTAACTGGACAGTGTTGAGGGTGCCAGGCAGGACACAGAAACATTGTAAAGTTTTCTAAAGATATTGTTGACTTGACTAGAAAATGAGCAAAAGAAAAAGGTTCTTTGTCTAAACTATTTTTTAAAACCAAAAATTCTGGGAAAATTAGCTAAAATATTCAAAATTATTCTGCAAAATAAAACATTCCTTCCTGTAATGCTAAACCAAAATATTTAAAGTATTTTAATTATTTGAATTATTTGCAGTCTTTTTCTTTAGAGAATTTTCATTTGCTAAGAATTAAAAAAAAAAAAAATTACTTTCCCTTCAGAGCTGCAATTTGAGAAAGAAATCAGGATATTAGAAACTTCATTCCCAACAATATCTGAGGCTAATTTTTATCTCATTCCAGAAGAGACATATACTTTTAAAAGAGGTAGAAAGATACTTAATATTGTCTTCTTTTCAGATGTATACCCACAAGGCACAACTAGGTCTGAAAGTCTGTGGCAGGAGACCTTCCCTATGTAATTTTATGAATTAATTGTAAATCTAAACCTGCCAGAAATTAGTTTAATTAATAATATAGCTAAGGAGCACTCAGAAAGATGAAGCAGAAAATAGATTGAGATATCAAAGGGTTGGGTTTTTTTCCTGTCTATATTTATAACTTACTCAGAATTTTATTTTTATTTTTATGTTTTCAAAAACACCAACTTACAAAGCTCTAACAAACTTCATGAACCTGTTAAAGCCCTGACATTGCACTAAGTGGCAGTTTTCATCAACAGTGAAGCACTTCATTATAACATGTGTTTTATGAAAAAATACCAGGAGAAGGGAGAAAAGAAATAAAATTAAAATTATGAAAGAACAAAACAAAATCAACCTTAGACTCTGGATTTACTTTTAATTTTTTTTAAGAACTATGTACAAAAAAGATGACAACATTCTTCAAGTTTTTAGCTTCAGTTTAAATTTCATTGGAGATCTGTATCAACTGCAAAGCTCAAGGCTGACTGAGGAAATAAAAGTCCTCTTCATCTTGCATACTCTTGGCACATTGTATTGACTTCAGATATCAATGGAAATCATAAAATCAATCCACACCACAGGAGCAGCTGATTTTCAGAAATGTCTGACAGCAGTGTACTGTAACAAGCAGTGTCCATACAAGATAAATAAACTAAATAAAACAAAATAATACAACTAAATAAACTTTCCCTTGCAAAGGTGGCACAGGCACATAACCACATGTACCAGTCAGAAAGAAAGGAGAGAGAAAGGGGATGAGGGTAATATTTTTTTATATATTACTTTGTTGACAATGCGAAGTATTGAGTAGACAGATAGATAAACTGGTATGTATTTATACCGTTAAATGGTGTATTAATAATTATTATGATTATAAACTCAGCTAGTACTGAGTATTATTTTCAGGCCCCTGCTAAGATCTTGGCCTCACCATGTTAAGCATGACACAAAGTCAGGGTAAGAGTGCACCTTTTCTAAAATACGTGTAATTCTATTTATACAAGAAAAGAAAAAAAAAAGAATGGAAATAAAGTCATGTTAAGATTAAAAAAAAACAAACAAACTTGCAAAATGTCAGGCATCTGATTATTTTTAAAGGAAGGCTAGATAAATTTCCACTGTAACGCTTGCTGATTGTGATCTTAACCCTGTCAGGTGGGATTTTGAGTAATCCTCCTGAGCACTGCCTTTGTTCCATTTATAGCAAATAAAGTGGAACCAGCAACTGCAGGAGATGATACACCTACCTACCCTATACATCTTTCCTCTTTTTTTTTTTTTTTTCGATAGATGAGGTGACTAGAGTTGCAGAGTGCATTATTTGGTTTGCTTAGTTTCCTTATCTTCAGATATCCAAAATACCTGGCCAAAACATGCTAAATCATAGAATCATAAATCATGGAGTTGTTTGAGCTGGAAGGGACCTTCAAAGCTCATCTAGTCCAACTTCCTTGATATGGACAGGGACACTTTCCACTTGATATATTGCTCAAAGTTCCTTCCAATCTGGCTTTGACCCTGGCCATTCTCATTCACTAATCTAATTCCAAGACAATCTTTCCTCCCTCTCCTCACAGGGAAAATCTTCCTGATTTGCAGGATATTTTTTCACCAAATGTTCACTGCAATTTTGGACCTGAAAAAGAATGTTTCTCACCCTTAAAAATAAGTTGCCAGCTCTAGTAAGAGTGTCATCATGGAAATGATTTAGTCCATCACATTAGAGTAGGAAACTGAGCTGGAGAAAATTTAGATATTTTTATACTATTAGTTTCCACTGAGAGAACCGGCTTATTTAGAAAATCTTTGCATATATTGGAAAACCTCTCCTCCCATGTTTCTATGAGCTTTTTTTTTTTATCCCACTGTCTGATTTTTGCATCAGGGAAAATGAAATAAAAATAAAAAGTTCTCCTAAAGAATATTTTGTAAACTGTAGGTGATAGAGAACTTTCTTTATCTTCTTTTAGATGGCTCAGCACCAGACGTGAAAACTGAATGTTTGTTATAGAGTTCTTTAATTATTGGCATTACAGTCAAAACTGTTGACTAGCTGGACCATTGGAATAGTACGTAATCCTCCATTATTTGAAATTGATGAGTCTGCAAAACTAACTACTTTTGATTTTAAGCTGCTACGGCAAAAAATTGCCTCTTATTTCAATATGGTTTAAATGCCTGTTGACTTCCTAGTCCTTTACATCAATGTGTTGAGATCCTAAGCCTCAGTTAACCATTTCTCCATTCAAGTGACTCCATCATGACAAGCCCAGTTCTAGATTATGTTAGACAGTGCAAACAAACATTTACCACAAAGACAGAATCTCCATACTTGAGGTGCATGGCAGAATTTCACCTTGGATCCTGCCCAAGAGTCATCTAAAGCTCATTTTCCCTTCTTATTTGAGGACATGATGAACTCATCACCTTACTTTGCAATTTGCCCTCACTGTAATTCATCCTCGGTCTTAAACATATATGTCTCCAATAGCTTTTACATTGTTTTCATAATATTAATAGTTTTCTTGACAAATTCAATGACATAACATTAAAAAGTGGATCAGTTCTTGCAGCAAACTTCTCTGATTTTTCAGACCTTTTTGCATTTCTATTACCTCATCAGCTGTAATGGTGTGTTTGCTTAAAAAAGGCCACAGCTGCATGGAATGTCGATGTTATGAAATGTAGCAGCACTTCAGAGTGAGCAGAGGAGCTACTGATCCACCACAGCTGAGGGCTCAAATGGCACAACCACGGTGAGCAGGTATCACAGTATGCTAATCTCAGTGTAAAATAGATTTGACTCTAAGTAATGATGTTCCCGCTTGGGCCAGATTCCAAAATTAGTGCAGAAAGCAGCAAGCTCTCTGATCTGCTGCCAGGTCATCAGGCACTGGCTTGAACAGATGCTCCTTATGGAATTTATTGTATGAAAGAAGGAGCACCAGTTAATCTGATTTACAAGGTTATGCATAATATTTCTGCACCACAGATTTCCAATTTGTTATGAGCAAACAGCTTTAATTCTCCGATAAATACGTTTGAGAAGATTTGCACTGGGCTTTGTTGGTATGTACAGGAAAAACTGCTTTGCAAAGATCCCTATCCCCACAGCATGTGTATGATTTGTAATTCTGGAAAGTACATGAATAATGGAGGCAATTTTAACTCATGTCTGCAATAAGCTATAAAATTTAGTCAAAAATAACATTAACAAGGCTGGCAGGTGGAAATCTGCAATGATGCCTGCTGGTTTCCAAATAATCACATTCCTCCCTATATGTGCTCCTGTGTTAGTGGATTCCTGAATGTTTGTCAGCTTTTCATTACTATATATTATAATATTAAAGATAGATTTTTGCTTCTATGTGTTGCTCCTGCATAAAAGTTAATGATGTTGATTTTCTTTCAGTATAGCAGTGTAAGGCAGAAAATTCTGATTCAAGTTCTGCAAACTTTTCTTTTTGGGATATTTTTGTGCTGCATGGAAGAAAAAAATTAAATTCTACTTTTTTGGTATTATTTTTTACATTTTTTTCTTATTTACATCTAAAATACTATGGGCTTTATATGATTTATTTAGTTATCTGCCAATATCTTTATTACCCCCATTTTTCCTCTAATAAATAAATGTGACAATACCTTGCTTAACAACAGTCTGTTTACTTTCAATGCCTCTCTCCTAACAGAAAGATTAGATATTGGAAATTTCCTATGAAATTTCCAAGTTGATTTTCAGCATGTGAAGGTTTCAAACAGAGAAGGGCCTGCTGTGAACATCTCAATGTTATCCTTCACAACAAAAGAAACACATCTTTTATGTTTTCATGAAATTACTTATTTGCTTTCGGTTACAGCAAATTCGTCAGAATTCTCTTCAAGAAGAGAAAAAATTCAGGCAGTATTTTTTTTTTGTCTAAGATTTAATAAAATCAATTTACTAGTAAGGTCTAAAGCTAAAATCATGCCTCTAACCTGATGTTCAGGTAATAACCAGGAGGATATCTGCAATGGTGTCTCGTCCTTGCAAAGCTACAATATGCTGTCACTTGAACATGGCATCATGTGTTCTCTTCTTTCTCTAAAGCACAGAACCTGGACCTGTGATATAAGGGAGTTAGCAAAGTGCCTCCAGCATTCTGAGATATGGCAGAAATAGTCACGTAGTACTCAGCAACTAAGTACCAAGGGAATATCATGAGGATAAATGAGGATTTGAGTGTCTTGAAGATTTTAATTTTTGTCTGGGGAAAACGTGGTCAGTATAATCTGTTGCAACTAGATTTGATTAGTGTCCAGAGAATCCAGTGACACCTTTACTTCTTTGCTGCCTTTCACAACTGCTTTGCCATTATCTGCTTCACTCTAATGAACAGAAGCCAGGATCAAAGGAGCTCGATCCATTGTACTAATTGCTGTAAATAGAAATCAAAGATATTTTCAGTCTCCAAATGTTCAAAATGTGATAGAAGAGAAAGATACTGGTTTAAAAACATGAAAACGAGTTGGAGATGAGATAAACAAAATACATTTTCCATAGAAGTCAGAATTTCTACCAGACTAATTCTCCCTGAAAACAAATAAGGCCACAATGTGCCAGTATGTTCACTTTTATTTGCCTTAACCTTAGCATCGGTTAGCATTTTCCATCCAAATAATGCAGCTTCCAGAGTCTAGTCCACACAGAGGAATAGAGATGAGACACTCCAAATTATCAATTCTGTAGGCCATAAAAATATGTTAATTTTAATTTTGAGTAGGCTAAAAACACATCAACCCCATGAGGACATGAATGGTTATTTAGGTTAAAAAGCTAATGGGATTTTGGTCCAACTTCATTTATTTAATGTTCCTCAGGAACCTTTGGCCTTTACTGATGTGCTTGTAAGCATCAACAGGACTCTAAAAGAAAATATGACAAAGCTGAGTAAAATTATCAGAATAAAATTAGAATACTCTTGAAATGAAACATGAATTACCAAACTAGAGACAAAATAGATAAATAAAAAAAAGACCTACCAAGGAACATGGAAGCTGAATTAAACCATGAAGAAAACAATACTAAATCTATTTCTTTAAACTGATAATAATTAGCAATAATAACTTTCCTTTTTATTGAATAAGTCGTCAATGGATCACTAAGTGCTAGTTTAAAATGAATGTTCGTATTTTCTCATGCTCTCTGCTTTGGTACCTGAGACACAATATGATCTAGTAAATACTCCAAATTTCTTACTTTTGCAACTGACAACCTACAAAAAACTGTCACAATTCATCACTTCCCAGATTATAAATCTAATTAGCTGTCTGTCAGTGTTATACTGAAAAGTAGAAAAATCTTTGAGAATGATCATTCCCACAAGATACATGCATGTTGCATCAAGGCCAATACAGCACTGTACTTCACATTTTTATCTGGTATGATGTGCTGTGAGAAGTTCTGATTTGAGTAAAACACCTTTTCCTATCTGAATTTATGCCCTATATATTTGTATTAATTGAAAGTCCAGTCACTAATATTCATCTGAGAAGTTGGTAGTAGGCAAACAGGGAGAGCCATGTGATTATTTGAACCTCATGGCACCATGGAAAGCCATGGGCAGCATTAGGGTTTCAAGAAAATGAATATAATCACTGCTTAATTTCTACTCACAATTCAGGTGAGACATAGGTGGCCTGCAAGGGCCATTACAAAATATCAATTACAACAAACCTTAAATAATTAATCAATTGATCAACCATTAAATGGATATGAGGCTAAACTGTATAGCAGTAAAAGAGAGGAGAAAAAGAAATGCGTGAGGAGCCTAAGGACTAATCTAACAAAACTGCTGAGAACACACACTCCAGTATGCACCCTCTAGCTCTCTAGTTGCTTTACTAGTCAGGATACTGAGTCCAGATTTTGTGTATAACCAAGGGAAAATGACGCTTCACTTTCAAGCATCAACATTATATTTAATATGAAAATTCATGGCAAAATTTAGAATGTCTGAACACTGCTTTGGTAAAGATTATCCTAGAATTACAAAGACATTAGTACCCAAATGTATAGAAAAGTAGATAACAATTATACTCCTGGATTTATCATGTTCTTTACATTTTTCTCATATTGGAAATCTTTTGAAACTAGAGTTTGGTACCCTATTATGTGGGAACTAGTGGTAATTTTTTAAACCACAGTACATTATTCTTGACTAGCTCGTGGATTATGCTGTCAGGCCTCTTGTGTACCATGATACAGGCAGAATATGTCCTTTCCTAAGGATGTGATGATGTCATGTCAATCTCCATAGTTTCATGGCTGTTCTTTATAAAAGCAAACAGAGTGAAGGAGCCACAAAATATCTTATTTCTACAAGTTAATTCAATCTAAAAATAGGGAGGGGATTATTTCCTTCAAATTATTAGATATATGTGTATGAGAACAGATATGATTATTGTATTTAGAACTGTGGAAGTTTTTTTATTATTATCTAATTATTATCCTTTAAAACCCAGAAAAGTAGAAAAGATTTAAAATTGTTTCAAATACCCTATATAGATTTTTTCAAGGTCATATTACACCATTTTGTGAAAGAGACAATCACTTCTGGAATATGAAAGTCTAGACTACCTGGTCCCTATATATTTCAATAATTGTTGGCCATCTTATCAGCAAATGCTCTAGAATAATAGATCACCTAGTAAACTCAGGACAGATTTTCAGCCTTCGAACTGGATGAGATGTCTTACATTACTAGGTCTCTCAAATCTCTGTGCTATATCAGCTCAGATTTTGCGGTTGCATATCCTTTCATTCTGTTATAGTTTAATACTTATTGGCAGGCATCACCATCTCAGATTTTTGTGAGTTTCACTTCAGAACAGCTGCCAAGATAATGCATCTCAGTCTGATGGCATTTCATTGATCTGGACATAGCATCCTCAAGGGAGTCTCCTCAGCAAAGATGTTGCTTATTAATGCAGACATCTATCTATCATAGCTAAATGTATCTCTTTCTCTCTTGCATCACAAAGATTTAGAAAAGCTGACATGTTCCAGTGGGAGTGTTTTTCTGCTTATCACATGCAGAGGGATTCTGGAAGGACAGTCTGCCTTTTAGAAGTGAAAAAAAATACATGCTGCGGCAGAATATATAAATTTATGTTCCCAACACGAACAGATTATCAGTAATTCTAACAAATTTAAAAGGAACTATTATGATCTAGGTTGCTTAGGGTTTTTTACATCTTTCTATTGTCTCTCTGCCAAAGTACTTATTTTCACTTCTAGTTGTTTTCCCTCCCAAGGCAGACTCTCCTCCCTCACTCATTCATCACTCACTGTCCTGAAATGTCAATTAGATTTTTGATCAGGCTGCGATGTCACCTTCTTCCATTGCTTGTTACATTTTGAAATAGGTATTTTTTTGAGTTCTGTCATACCTGGAGGAAATGTTTCATAGAAATCTTTAAGCTCACTCTGTTGCACTCTATAAAACTCTTCAATTCTATGACGTGCCCAAAGCTCAATAATTATTTCATTGCTGGAGCACTGAGAATACAGTATTGCCTGTCATGTTGTCAAGTTCTAGTTTCCTTGAGTATGCACATTATATACTTAAACTGAATATAAATATAATTTATTCAGGGAAGAAAACCTCATTTTCCCTCACCTGGAAAGTTCCCTGCTTTCGAAAGAAGTCCACTCTGCTCTTCATGGTATCTTTTGACTCTCATCAACATGACACCAAAAACAGGGTAAATGTCCTTATGAAACTGTTGACTAGCTGACTGTCAAGGACAGGTTTGGTGAAATTTAAATAGATCCTGGAATTGCCAGTAGGATGCTAAGCAAAAAAACCCAAATGTATGAGGGTGTATACTATGGGCTTTATTGCCTTGTACTTTTGGTGGAGCAGGAAACTCCAGCATTGCCTCCAGAGACATCCACTTTCCCTTCTCAGTCAAGAGCAAAAAACAGGATCAGTGAAACATATGGAATAGATAGCTTGCTTCTGTACTTCATAGGATCCTGCCTCTTTCCTTGTGTGTTTAAAAGCATAATGTGCAAACTGTGTTGTTCTTTCTTTCAATTAGGACCATAGCAAGACAAAACCAAAAAATATTAGGGCTATTGTGCCATTGTATAAGTGATGCAGGCCAGATTTTACAATCATATTTTACAGTCTTTGGAGCAAAAAAATCTTTTAGCAACCTGGTATGCTGAAGGATATAATGCAAATGAGACATAAATACAGTAAGCAAACAAAATATCATCTTTAATTTTCACTATGCAACTAAAAAGTATATACTTTAGCCAGTGTGAGTTTAATCATGAATAATTCAGTTAAACTTTTACTATTTTACTGGAAAGAGGATCAGATAATGTAAATACAAAGTTACAGAACATCTATAGGAACCACCAAGTTTAGTTAAAAAAGTAGCCCAATTTCTAGTCTTATGTTTCTTGTGAACATAAACTGAATTTAGAAAACAAGAGTTTGAAATTTGATAAAAAATTAATGAAAGTAATATCAACTTTCAAGAACCTTAACAATTTTTCTGCTTATGATATCAACACAAATCCTGTTAGCCTATGTCCTCACTGAACCACAGAATTAAAGTAGTACAAAAATATTATTCCTAAACATTTTTACGGGGGCATAAGTATAACTTTGTGATATTTTTGGTGCAACCTTTCAGGTTTTGTGACAATTTGCATTAATTGAGAGATATCAAAACACATTTAAGCAAAGAGTGGTATGATCCCACAAATAACTGACCCAAATTGATCAAGTATTTACAAAAGTATTTTAAAAGCATATTTCTATAACTTCTGTAGGAGTAGTTTTTAATATTCTCTACAGAAACAGCCATTTTTCAAACAGACAAGTAGGTTATTCAGAGTTCAGAATCTAAGATGGATTTCTATCACGCTTGGAAAAGAGCACAACTAAATATAGTTTCATTCTATTAGGAGTCATAGTAAATTTTTCAAATGATAAACCTATCAAGCTAATTAAATCTCCTGACTGCTCTCAAAGTGAACACTCAGATGTATATTCAATCAAAGAAAAGCCTGAAGTATTTTCCATGCTTTTCCAATTTTATAAATTTTCCTTTCTATATTCCAATATTTGCTTCAAAACCAGTTTATCAAGATGCTCAGAGTTCAAACCTCCATGTAGGGAAGTTATTTGACATGCAAGAAATGTTGAGATCTCCTTTGGGTGTTTCACTATTTGTAAGCACAAAAAAGGCCACAGGTCTTGGTTTCTGTGTGATTTATAGACTCATCAGAATGACAAAGGCAGTTGATCAGAAACTAAGCCAGGTGACAGTGGTCAGAAGGAGATACAGATGGACCTGAGGTTGACTGGAAATATGAGCCCTTATGACAGGATAAAATTTACTGAGCTGAGCAAATGCATGTGAGATAGGCTAGATGATATCTAAGGGGACTCAAGAGATTTTCAGAAGACTGGAACCTAAAAGAATTAAACAAAACCTAAATAGAAGAGCATAGATAAGCCTATAAATAGGCATGCCAACATCAAAAAGCCAAAAAGATAACATTAAATTGAAGGAACAGCTTAATGCAGGACTACCAACAACCTCTCTCTTGAGAGCAACAAATTTTTTCCTGTCCCTGCATTTAGGACTTTGAATGCAGGCTGGCACTGCATCTACATGGCAGGACTATAGAGCACTTCTCCTCTCCCCTGTGTGCTGGGAAAAGGCTGGGGAATACCTCCAGTAAGAAATTGCCTCCATGGTCTTGTCCCTATAGCTGCCAAAACAAATTGGTGATATGTTGCAATATATGATGACCTCACTTATGTAATATCAGCTGACCTCAATATGATCACTTTCTTCCTTAAAATGGACCATTGTTTTTGCTTGTTCTGATTTTAAAACTCTTCCAATTTCATTAATTTTATTCTGAAGGTAAAGAATCATATAATAACTACCAAGATTTTTGTAGGCAGGTTTGTAGAGTCACTGAAGTCAAACACTGGGGAGAACTCATCACATCTCAATTATTCTTATACCTGTGTCACAGACTGAAAAAACAAGAGGTCATCTGATTTAATGTGTGACATTTCATACAATTAGACAATCAATTTTAAAGCAATTAAAAAACCAAAAGAACTGATTTTTCTTTCTCTGATCTTAATTTTCTTTTCTTTGTTGTGAATCTACAAACTGTCTAAATCAAAAGACTTTGTTATCTCTCAGGCAGTAACATAGATCCAGTCTTGGTAAGGCACAAAATATGGATTTCAAAGTATAATTTTCTCTCAGAGAGATGCTCTGAAATTTTTTTAATATTCTATCATTGTTTAGCACTCTGCACCAAAATAAGTGGTTTGGATATGATTCTGCTATGGTGATGAATGGAAAGCCAAAATTTATATTTGTCAATCATTTAAAAAAAATATTTTCTGTGGAAAAGGTATCTTGAAATGGTCTTTCCTTTTTTTTCCCCTATTTTTCTTCTAGGGATTTTTTTGCAGGATTAATTAATTAATTTATATTAACCACAAATTTCATCACGGGACAGAAAATCAGGTCTTCTAACTTCTTTATGTCAAACATAGTCTCTAGTCTTGATAGTTTCTGAGCAAAGGAAATCTGGCACAGCTGATCAACATGTAAATAAAATAAATGAGCTGAATAAGTAGTTTGTTGAAATTATGTTTGAAATGGCTAATTTTTAGCTTTCCAGCACAATAAAAAGCAAGTCCTAGGAAATATCGCTAATTTGTTAATATTCATTATATATTTGAAAGAATGGCTAGATTCTAAAATTTTCCCAGCTTACTCAGGTATAATTTAGTTGTAGCAAGCTCTGTTCCATAGGTACAAGACAGCTAATATCCTGCTTTCTCCCTAGGTATCTTTTATTTAATGCAAAATTTAAGAATCAAGGAATGCTGCAGCGACAGCCACTAGCAGAAAAAAGAATTGTTAGTCTTCTTAACCTTCACCATGGGTTACTTATGGTGGCTGGCTTTGCTCCTTCATATAAAAATATTAATTAGTAAGCTTGAGAAGCACTGTCAATCTACAGAAATGCTGCTCCCAACAGCGTCAGTTAAACTCTCTCTCACCTCTCCTAGTCACACCTTCTCACCATCTTTTCCCAACACTACAGCCCTCATGACATTGCAGCAAGAAAAATATGTTTTTCTTTCTTTTCCCAAGTTCTTTATTAAGCCAGTGCAAGGTAGCAATGGGACAACACAGGAGGAAAAAAAAGGAGAGTGGAACAAATTCTTTAGCAGCACAGGTTGAACATGAAGATTGTCCAGTTATCACACCAATGAGATGTGTGTGTGTGTCTGTGTGAAAGACTGTGAGTGTAACTTAAATCTCTATTTCTGGCCAAGCACTTCAGTCAGTATTCTATCTTTTTTCCTGTAATTTCAAATTTTCTAAGGACTTGAAGATGATGTCTTCTGTAATTGTCTGATCTGCCAAAAAAATACCTTTAAGGAAAGAATGCAGATGCCAGACAGCTGGAAACATAGAAAGATAAGTAGAGAGATCCATGAAGCACCATGGATTTATTTATATGCAGTGACAGAAAGGGTCATGTTTGGTTTGTTCCTAAAAAAAAGTTTTTATTTTCCTCACCAAAATGAACCAATCTGTTTTCACTTTTATTTTCCCCTTTATTTGTGAACTTCAACTTGAGTTCTCAAATAATTTTGTTTTCCTTTAAACCATACCCTTCAGAAAAAAAAGTTGTTAAAATAATATTATGCTCTTTTAGAAAAAAAACAGCATAACTTCCAATTGTGCTGAGGAGACAACACTGTTCAGATGAAACTTTAAAACACTTCAGAACAAAGAATGGCACAGCAATCCTTTGATGCTTTGCTTTCTACTTCACCCAATGCACTAAATGGCCCATAATTTAGCTCCCAAAATTTAGTTATCTGCCACAGGCATAACTCCAGATCTTAGCAAAATGGAGAAATCTGAGGGCTGATATTCCCTTAAATTGAAACGCTGGAGCATCCTTTCTACACTGAGTGCTGATGCTGCACTCCAGGTATATTCCCTCTCTCATGCTGTAGATCTGAAATCCCCACTGCATCCATCACCATCTCCACAGCTGATACAGGGACCTTGCATTTCTTCCCCTTTCTCTGCTCCATAAAAATTGTGACCGAGTGTCAATTGGATCCCAGCATTTGCCAAAAGCAACTTAATATCATCCCAGAAAACACTCTATTTTAAAATTCATGTTAACTTTACTGACTAAAAATGCTTTGCAACCAACCTTCATATAATACATTTTATGTCCTCCATAGAAAACTTCATTCTTGGCAAGAAACCATGGCATGAACTGAGACTCAATAGGCTTGGATAGGGATTGCAATATTCAATATCTATGAACTACTATATTTATTAACTACTCTCATGGTTTTGCTGTTATTGAAACTGAATGAATGTAATAATATATAAAATTACAAGTATGAAGTTGACTTCATAAATCTGCTACAAAACAATTTGTTATAATACTTTTTTTCTAAGAGATTTTCTATCTTGTTTTTCTCATGTTCAATTATGTATAATAAAGTCAATGTCAGATTTTGACACAAAAATACTTTGAAGACATTACTTATTGTTCAAATTTTCCCATTAAGAAATGCAACGTAGATCAATCAAACACATCATGATAGAAAAGTGGAATGAATAAATATTAACTTTATTTGTATCACAGATTGATTTAATCTCAGAATCTTCTCCCTCCAAAATGTTTAATATCCTTCTCTAAATGGAAATAAAATTCTTCCACAATTTAATATTAGCTGTTCTTCTCTGGGTTCAGTAAACATCAGTTCTGAGTTTGACAGGGTTTATTGGACATGATTTTTACCATTACACTTCCTAAGAAGATCAGTTGCAAAGCTAAGAAAGGAAGAAGTTTTTTAAAAGTATGAAAATACAGTAAACATATTTTTATTGTAGAAAAATGGAGAAAGAGAAATATGGAAGCATCTGAATATCACATGTGCTAATGAAGTACATCTGGTTTTTAATATGAGCAGAAATGTGTAGACAGCAGAACTTCAGCAAAGACTGTTGTAGGGTCCAAAAGTGTATTTGGTTTATGCACCAAGGTTATGGCAACAGAAAATCCACAGCAGTGGTTTCTGTGAGAAGCATTTTCCCAAGTGGTTGGACTGTACCACTTTCAGCTGGCTCCAAGGTAGACTCTCCACTGACTGAAGATGAGCCCATCAGTGGCATTGGTAGAGCTTCTGTGATAACAGATTTAAGAAGGAATACAATTCAGTAAGAGAGAAGTGAGAATACGTGAGAGGAACATCCCTTTGACCCCAAGATCAGAGCAGAAGGCAGGGCAGAAGGCGAGCTTCTCCTGAAGCTTGTGGTGAATACCTTGGTGAGGAAGGATGTCCCTCTGCATAATGATCCACAGGGAAGCAGATCCACAGGGAAGAAGAGAACCTGCAGCCCCCAGAGTGCCCCATTCCAGAGCATGGGGATGCTGAAGGAGTTTGTTAACCTGTGAGAAGCTTGAGCTGGAGCAGGCTCCTGGCAGGACCTGTGGCTCTACAGAGAGAGGACCCCACATTGGAGCAGATTTGCTGACAGGACTTGTGGCCTCACAGAGGACCCATCCTACAGCAGTCTGTGTTTTCTTGGTTGGCAACTGGTGGCTAATGAAGGTTGACCCACTATATGATGTCATTCAATTGTGGAAAAACAAATTACACATTTTAATGAAAGAAAAGGACTGGAAAATTACAAAGGTGTATGTGTAATTAGAAGACAAGGAGGTCCTGAGCTGAACTTTGACAAAAGATGAGAAAAAAAGGCTGTTTGTTGCCATGGAAGATTATATCATATTCTTCTGTAAAGAGTTGAACACACTGAGAGTGACAATACCAGTCAAACCAGGTATTTTTCTGGTCTATTACAGTTACTTTTATACTCTGATTAAGGTGTTGCTGCTTTTTATGGCCAGAACTGTGCAAGACTATCTGGTTTTATTTAACCCACTACTATCCATGGCAGTAATGTTAATCACATGAGAAAGAAGCTGCAGAATCAAGGTCTGTGTGAATGATTCTGCTGTCTCCATCAGGGATTTTTAGACAAGTTAAACATGTGCCTGTCTGTCGATCCATATCCTGAAGGTGAAGACATTGGTATGACTTTGTTGCCTGAACTGAATTTCCAAAATCCTCTCACATTCACAATGCCTGACATGCTGTTATCATTAGACTTGACAGAAAATATCACTTTAGAAAATTATCATTTTTTAAATTACATTCTTAAAAAATTGTCATTTTTAAAGGAGAATTTCAAGTTTAGTTTGAAATCTAAAGTTGTAAAAAAATACATAGAATGTCATCAGTATGAACAATTTTGACTGACTCAAAATAAATTATTTTTAAAATTGCATCTTTTAGAACAAAATAAAAGCCAAAAGTTTGTTCTCTTGGACTGAAAATAAATGTCAAAATTGACAAAAAATTTCCTTCATAATGAAAATTCAAGTTTAGTTCTTCATGTGAATTACTGTTTTCCTCAAAGTGACTGAACTAACCAGTTGGAGTTCTACTTTTACAATAACTTCAAAATCAGTAAATTCTAAAATCAGTGAATCATCAAACTATTTATTTTTTAAAAATTATCTCTGTGACCCCTGAAATAGTCTTCTATCTATATAATGTTGCAGTCCCACATTCTTCTTTTTTGCTCACCACTGTTTGATAGACACTTGTTCTGAATTAGCTCAGAGTACATTTCTTCATGTGCTAACAGAACACATCAAACCCAGATCTCTATGCTAGATCTGAGTAGTCCTGTGTTATAGCCAGTAAATTGTAATCAGCAGGTAAGCTTGGTTAGAAGAAACAAATAATCAGGGTTGTCCCTTGTCACAAATACCCATCTCCAAAGTATCAGTTGAATCATATCATTATTCAGCCATCCATTAAATGTGTTTGTAGTTAGTCTTTCCCAAGATATGAAAATATGACTTGCTGCCACCCAATACACAATTGTTCATTTGATGAAACTGAGCTACTGAAAATAATTAGAGACATTTACTTTCCCAAATGAAAACATTGAGTCAGCATATTATTGATTTAACAGACTGATCGTGGTTTATATCCAAGAGTAAAGGGAACACTGACATGCAGTTTATAAACTGAAACTGATTTTCTTGTAATATAGCTACTTTCAAAGAGTAACATAACACAGGCAACAAATACATTTTTGATCATAATTGTTAGGAAAATAAATTAAATTAACAAATAATGTTCACAAATGCTTACTCGAAACAAAGATGAAGAATAGTATACATAATGAAGGTGTGGAACAGTTTATAGGAAAGTTTGGTTTTCTAAAGTTTTCTTCATAAATACACCACTCCTAACCCTCACTATTCCTACATTTGGCATGAGAACACCAATAATGATTGTATTGCCAAGTCTGAAAAAGTAGTGGTGCAAGACAACTGCTAATGAGCCCTGGAGGAATGGAAGTGTCAACTATCTGCTGACTATATTACACCTATATTAGTCTGTTCACTAAGTACTCAGTCTTATTAATATTAAGTTGTTTGGGATAAAATAATTTCTTCTACTAAGATCACTTTTGTTTATAAGTAGTGCACCTTTTGAACTGTTACCTTAGTGAAGAAGCAGCTTCTCAAAACACAGACCTGTTAATGAATCAATTCCTGACCAAAGTCCCTCCAAACATAAATATGTGATGGGTGACCTTTTTGTTGTGAGCCTTAAGTCTTCAACCTCTTTGATGAGCTTTCAGGAGGAACAGTACAGAAAGGTCACCACTACATATTTAGCAGTTTCAGTTTCATCACTATGTACAGCGTTTTTATGTCACAGTGGATGTGACAGCCCAGAAGACACCTACCTTTAAATATCATATTGGAGAAGAGCAAAGCAAAACACTCACTGATAATTAAGTTCAGTTTGACCTATTACAGAAGGAAAGATGAAATGTTGCCCACTATAGTTGGACTTGGATGTGAGACATCCCTCAAGATAAAAGATTTCAAGTCCAACCTTTATGTTCAGATGTCAGTGTGAAATCTGTTATTGAAATTGAACTCTTTACAGAATGCACACTTCCCAATTAGGACAAAAACATTCTATAGCTTTTTTGTATCAAAGGAAAATTAAATTCTCAGTGTTCTTATGATATCAAATGCAAGTTTCTTTTCCATTATTCTTGCTGGAACTCTTGACCCTTGGAAGTACATTCAAGTCAGTTGAGAGGAAGAAGAAAGAAGAGGAATACTGTCTGTCTACATGAAAGAAAGTGTCTTAAAATTAATAAGGGATAAACTTAATATTTAGAATTTAAATTATTTTATTAAAGCAAAATCTGATTCTTGTTCATTCAGCTCTGGGTTTCAAACTACGTTAACAATCATGATTCCTACAGTATTATAAGATACTCATGAGGTCATTTCAGTAAGGTATTTTGGTACCTAATGTATCTCTACATTAATCCGTCACAATATGCTGACGGAACATCAGAAAGATGGTAGAATAGAAAGCACAGAATGCTCTCTAATAGTGAAGTCACCTGCATTCAGGATGATCCACATGCAGCTTATGTGGTTCATCATTGAAATATCCTTTAATATCTGTGTTGGTTGTCTGAATTATTACTTGGTCCCCATTCATAGTCTACTGTTGACAGTCTTGTGATAAATTTTTAAATCCCTGGGATTATTAACATTATGCTAGTGTCCTGCAATGCAGTTCCTGCCAAGAAAAAAATCTAAAAGAAAGAGGTAATTATGCTCTTAAAGGCTTACAGTGTAATTTAAATTAAGACGTAAAAAAGGATCATAATTGAAAAGTAGGGAGAGTAAAAAAGTGGTAAATGACAATAGGAGCGTGTGAAATATTTGCCATTGATGTAAATAGATATGTGATTTCACAAGAAGACTGGGAAGATTAATTTGTATTTGATCTTCAGAAAATAGGTCACCATTAATTGGTGTTATAGCCATTATACCCATTGTCTATTATTATCACTAATGCTCTAAGCATCAGTGAAGGAAGGCATGACAAACCCAGGAGGTATCTTAATATTTTAACACATGTAACTACCTCTTAAAAAATAATTACTTTTGAGCTGTGAAGTTTCTTAAACAGAACGTTCACACACTTACTTTGCACCTACCTTCGACATTTGTTGCTGAAGTGCCTGTGCTTTGGTGCCATGCTCTTTGCTATGTCAGTCACCTTTAAACATAGAAATATGGTGTTGAATAGGAAATTCCATATTACACGTGATGGAACTCAGCTGATCAGATACAGACTGTCATCTGGACTGTTCAACATGAAATTATAAAGGCACTCTAAAGGCAAAATTTGTCCTATTTAAACTAGATATTTAGTACTGGTTGAAGTAAATGTGGCATAAAAGGCTCTGTAGTATTTGAATAAATTTTACTTTGGGTACAAATATATATTCTGTGTTCCAAGAACATATCAAGTAAGGAGATGCAGTAGGAAAGACCTAGAGATATGAGATGATATGTAGACAATAATTATTGGTGGCCCCGCCCAACTTGCAAATCTGAAAAAAATAAACTGCACATGAAGTTGGATTACTAGCTTAAAATATACTATGTATGTATACATGCACATTGATTTTGAAAATTACTCTCTCCATATGTAATACAAATTGAAGTGTTCAAGGACAGCGAGGAAGAGTTTATTCAGTGCTGGTGCACAGCGCTGCTCACTTTTTTCCATATTTGTGCCTCACCTAAACCACTTGTGTCAGAATTGGGTGACAGATTTGATGTCTCCTCCAACAGAAAGACCTGAACCTCCAGCTACTGCTGTTGAAGAAGGATAACAGAATTTTTCCAGGTCATACACTATGGAGGGATACTGGAAACATCCCTCTTGGTGAGACATGTCAGTGGGCATGCAAAGGATCAAATAAATAAATGTTATTCTAAATTTGTCTTCCTTTCTCTAGAGGCACAGTTTTAGGAAACATAGGAAACAGCAATGTGGCTATCCTTGGACCAGTCTGTTGCCTTCCTTTCCCCTTTATTTTCCATCTGGCAATTTTTTACCACAAAGAATGCAAAAAGGCAGATACCTTCTCCACAGCATATTCCAACAACCCTGGACTTAATATTTCATATGGCCAGATTCAAGTATTTTCTTTATTAGTCTGCAGTATCTCTGAATAACTCTGAAAAACCTTAAGAGCTACCATTACCTGTGTATCTAAAAGGTATACCATCTTTACTCAGTCTTAGTCTAAGATCTTAGAATAATTCCACAAGATTAGGTACCTGCAAGATTAGACTTTATAATGTCTAATTTATTACTCAAAGTAAATGATCTGACCACCTCTCCATCATCCCATTAGTGTTTGATATGTTTTCCAAGATTCTCAAAGCCATTTAAATATTTTGTCGTACCTGCTTTGGAATTGTCTTTTGCTGAGAAAGATCTGATTTGCGTTTTTAAAATTTTTTAATATTTCGTAATAGAAGAAGGTAGAGGAGGAGGTTTATACTGTCTTCAAAGGAAAAGAAAATAACCCTGTATGTAAATTTGAGAAATTCAACTGCTATTTTTAACCACAAATTACCTTCTAGTAAGAAGGCTAATTAATTTTTTTTTTTCCTTTTTGCATTCCTTGATATGGTCTGTGGTAAGAATGGAAACAAAAACACTGAATTATTTAGAACTTCTTGTTTGGATGCAACAGGAATCTGCCCCTGGATAATAGTTGCAGAGGTGTTCATTTGAGTATCTCTCAAATATAGCTTCTTTTCTATTCTTCTGCTTTTTACTCACTTCAGTTGATGCTTTCATATCTCGCTCATGCCCTCTATATTTCCATGCAATTCTTTTGTTCTTAGACTGTCTGTGCAAATCAAAGTACGCACAGAGAGCCCAGGCACCACCTGTTTCTTGCCTTTAACCTTTGTGGGTTTTTGTACACCCTCTTTGTAGAGCTTACTGTAGTTCTAAAAAATAGAACAAAGTACATTTCCCTGCTCTTCAACACCCACACTTTCAGCATAAGGAAATACTTTTTCACTTTTCGCTTTTTTCACTCAAGGAAATATTTTTCACAATATTTTTTCAGAAGTAAGAATACTTCTACATAGGCCCTCCTGTTAGCAGAGTAAGAGACAAAGAATGCAGGCATCAGGAAATTTGTTGTAAAATGTCCAGTATGTTCTCATCTGCAACTCCGTTTTGAGGATGTAATTCTCCCCAGCCTGATAATATAATTTAGAATGGAGAAAAGAGTGATTAAAATGCTTTCTACAGTTGGCTTCCATTTTAGGTGCAGATTTATTGACAGTTAATGACTAAACCATGGGCAAATAGTGATGTCTCGTGCCCTCAGTGCTTATGTGTAACTTTCAAAAGGCTATAAGTATTGCGAAATTCCAGTCCAAGTATTCAGTCTTGGAAAAGGACATTTTATTGCTGCAGTCACATTTCCATGAACAGGAGATGTAGTTATAGGGATGAACACCACAGTAAGCAGGGCAGCTGGAAATGCTCCCTCTGACCAAGTCACAGCATTGGTCTCTGAGCCCTCCAGACTGCAGCTGCCCCTTGACTCCAGGCTGCACTGGCTAGCTCTGTCCAGCCTGGAGCAATGAAATTTCTATCACTTCGTGGTGATTATTCCTTCTTTGGTCCTCTGTTTCCTTACTTGTTTTCCTTTTTCTTCCCTTCCTTGGAATTCTTACCTTTCTTATTAAAAACTTAATTCCTACTGCTTGCAAACAGATCATGTAATTTTATTTTCTCAAAGTGATTAAAATACCTCATACCATGTTTAATACAAATGAACTGGTTTACAGATTTTGATCACATTATCCTGACTGAATTAGGTTGAATTTCCTGCAGCTTCTTTCTACCACTTAAGGGTTTTTTTCATGCCTTTAGCCTACTCAGTATATTTAGTTTCTGACTCATTTCTTTAGAGCTCTGAACTATTTTCTGACTCACTGGTAATCATTTATTCTGTTTTGGTTTCACCAGGGCAGGTTTTCAGATTTCAGCTCTCAAATGTCATCATTAATGTCTCAAAGTTTGTTTACAAATTACTTTTTGTCTCACATAGAGGAACACTCATGGTGCCTTGCCAATAAAAGCTTTTCCAAAGCTTCCATGTCCTAAGATATTCTCTCTCTCTCTGCAACCTTTCCATAACTTGTTAATTAATGTTTTTTTCCCAGAGTGCACTGGTGATTGGCTCTTTCCCCAAGGAAGGAGGTTGCCCCCAAGCTTTCTTTGAATAAATGTAATATCATCAACTATTAGTATACAAAAATAGAAGGAATGCTGTGTGTACTGTCTGTTAAAATTAAAGCAAGAATGAAATTGATAAAAAATGATATGATGTATCATTAGTGAATTTGGGGCTCTACTCATTTGCCTTATGGTGCTCAGGATCTAGGATGTACTTGGCTGACATTTCTAGCTTGTTCCCTGAAAACATAAAGGCAGAATCTTCATTTTACTAGTGAAATATGAATTTTTCGTCAATTTGTGCAATGGAGGGACTTGGAATATTTAAAAGAAAATATGCCAATATTATAATTATCATTATGAACTAGATGATAAGAAAGACATCTGCATTATTAAAAACAACCACTACAAAATTGATTATTGGCTCCCAGTGCCATTTATATACCCTAATGTATCCAAACCATCTGCACAGAGTTGGCACGAAGGACAGGTTTACAGAAAACCCATCTCCTTCTGGAGCTGCAGTTGAAAGAAAGGTGAGGTATCTATCAACACATAAATTAACACTGAATATTTAGAATTAGGTGGCTGAATCCCAATCTGTGTGTCCACAGTGCACTGCAGTGTTTTCCCTAGGCTTCACATGCCCACTTCCCAGTTGTGTTATTGCAACATGAGAATGAGGACGTTTATCTCTAGCATGATGAAGCATAAGGGCAGAATTCAGTGCTGTGCAACACATGGTCCATTGGGATAGTGCTGGAAGAAGGCTGCATAGGATGGGGGGAGTGCATCCCATTCCCTGAGCAAACTGTCCCCAGCACCACAGCTGGCTTAGAGATTAGCACACATGGCATGGCACACACTGCATTGCACATGGTTTGGGGCTGGGTTTCAGGCATAGACCCTGGATCAGCTGCATCAGAGTTACCTGACAGTGGAAATGCAACCTGAATGACAGCAAGGGAGAGGGCCAGCTCAGGGGCACTCAGTAAGGCACCCCAGTTTGGGTATCGACATTGTCACACCCATGAGCGCTTGGGTGTTCCAGCACATGGGACTTCAGTTTGGGAGGTGCCTGGTAAGATCTAAGGCACCAGTGCTGCTGAGACTTAAAAGCAGGGTTATACAAATGTGATTCAGGACATACAGGATATATTTATCTTCTGGGACTGGCAGCTGGATAACAATCTGTAGAAAAATGTAGAAAACTTGGTGCCTATTTCTTGATGTGATGAATAGTCTCTAGGCTCCACAGAATAAATCTCTTGTGAATATCATGGGAATTTAGATCACAGTTCACATGCACAACAACATCTTAATCTGAAGTTAAACTCCCCTAGAGAACTTTATTTTTTAAATTAATATCCACCAGCAAATTGACTCTAACAAACTTTTTAAAAGTTTCATTAAATTGGAAATTAATTACTTAGAGAATTATTAATAACTTGAAAGTGTGTATAAATTGAAAAAGGCAATGAAGTTGTATCCCTAGGAGCAAAAAGAAACAGCTAAGCAAAAAAAAAAATTTTTATCATACCCAGGATTATTTCACTCATCATTTCCTCTTGTCCTGAACAGGAGTTGAGCACTGATACATTGAACAAAAAATTTGGCTAAAAATTTAGAAAAAAATCAATTTAGAAAGTATAACAATAATATAAACTATCAATGAATAGCAGTTTGATCTTTTTTCTGATTCTCATTTGGTTTAGTTTCTGGCATGTGTATATTTGCTTTTGAAATGTGAGTCTTTTCTCTTTCTCTGAGCTTGAAACCATGATGATATGTTGGAATTCATCCCTTAGATACAAAATGGGCGTTGTGATGATCTTTTCTGGGGTATACAGGTGTCCAGAACAGAATTATTTGAATAGCTGAAATTTCCCCAGATGGAAGATTTAGAGCTGCAAGAAGTACACAGTGATTCACTGAGTTTGGATGGGATGCCTGTTCTGTGAGTCAGTCACTTACAAAAAATAAGCAATTAGGATATGTATTTAAAGTAGGTCACCTTTTGATAAATATTACATCCATGACATGCAAAATAGTAAAAAGTAGGACGATTTAAGTTAGCATGAAATAATCCCTTTTAATACCAAATAACAAGAAAGAATTTCAAAAGCCAAGATCTTAATGTCCTTCAAAAGGATGCAGCTTGCTTTGAAACTAGGCTGCCAAATGACACATAAAGTATACTTTAATAAATTTAATGTGTCTTGATCCCAAAATAAACACAAGTACACAATGGATGGATGAAGTAATGTGAAAACCTTGTAAACTTCAGTTAAAAGTTCTCATTTAAATCCCTCTTTCAAACTTTAGTTTTTACATACAAACAGTTACAACTGCTCCTGGGATTTATAACAATAACAGTAAAAATAATTTCTTGATAATAATTTTTTGTTCAATAACTTGTCTTGCTTTTTTAAGAAATGGAAGGGGCATTTTATTCTGCCTATTGCAGCTGAATAGCATTTCTTCAGGCTTTCCATTTTTGCTGCTTCCAGTTTCCTATACAGTTGGACTTCAAACCAGTAACATTTGGCTGAGTCAAAGCTAAGATGGCAGAATAGGCGTAACTGTTTGATATAAATGCTAAACAAAGGAAATATGAAATTTAACCAACTATATGGAAGTTAAGTAACAACATTAATGTGGTACAAAAAATTGTTGCTAGCAAAGAAACATGATTTTAAGAATTAAATTAGAAAATTTTTGATAAAATTAATAATCAATAATATTAATTTCAGCCTAGTAATTCTCAATATATTAATTCATGGACCTTAAAAGCAAGTGTCTAACAGAGTCTCATCATCACCTTAAGAATAGACCAATAGTTTGTTAATGTAAAAGGAGAATTAATTAATATACTGTAGCCAGATCCTGCAGGGAGTAATCCTGGACCTTCTAACATCAATCATTTCTATTACAGGCCTGGAGAAAAATTAAGAAATGTTAATAAATTCCAAAACATATGAAGGCAGATGAACTGAAAAATATAAACAAAAATAGACCTAAGTATTGGAACATCCTGGGTGATTCAGCAAATTGGACATAAACTACAGAAGTGTTTGAATATAGCCAAATGTGAAATTATAAGTTTAGAAACAGAAGAGGAAGTCTGTATCAGAAGAGTAGAAATGTCTGTTCAGGCTATCAATGGCTCCTGAAAAGGGCTTACAATAATTGTTATCTGAGCATAAATTTCTGGGCAATGGTACTTTCAAGAGGCTCTACAGAAAATGAAGCAGATTGATGCTCAGTAAACAGTCACCTTATCTATGTGCTTGGCTTTGGTACAGCTGCTGCTGTTAGGTTAGGTCTGTATAAATTAATAGAGAAAATGATAAATTGTTGGTCATTCAGACAAAAACCATCAAGAGTTGAAGAGATCAATGTGTTCAGCTCATCCAAAAGAAAAGCAACCTGTGTGACTCATTCACTGTCTGATTACTTAACAGAGAGTAAGAGATACAAATGGACATGAAAAGAGAGATTACATTTAACTTCATATGTCTACCACGTAGATAACTTTATTAACATAAAGGGACCTCTGTAGCTTAAAAAATGATTGAGCACAAGGAATCTCTGCAACCTGCATTAGAAGATTTCACAGCAGTCCCTGTCTGGCACCAGCTAGGTAAGCATCTGCAGCATCTTCTTGACAAAGGTGACATGTTAGTAAAGGGGCAAACTCGCGTGCTATCTGTGAATTTATGCACAAAATTAAACCCTCTTATACAGAATTTGTTTCAATTATAGGAAACTGAACCATGAATTTAATGCCAAAAATTTTTTTTTGCTTTTTTATATATTATCGTATCTTTGTAGCTTTATAGATTTTTAATGTATACTCATGTAGCTTCTAGTATTTTTGCTGTCATCTCTCACAGTTTAACAAGTCCTTACTAATGCATTCCTGAAATTCTGTTTAGTAATATTCATCAGATGAGAATTTCTGAGAAAGACATTTTCTATCAGAATTTAAGAGACAGAAAAAGTAAATAGCGCAAAGAAGCCCCCCCTACTCCAAGGGAGTTGAAAAAGGTGTGGATTACTAAAGTAACTGGTTTCCTATTGCATATACAGGCTTGGTATACTAATTCATTAACCTTCTAAAAGTTATGGAAATCCTGTATCACCGATGTGCAATGCTGTATTTTGTGCACCTGAAAGCTTCCATTAAAGATTTGCTTTTTTATCTTACCTTTTTAACTCCATTGCATGTTTTTTTTCCCCTTTTGTCATTAGGCAACAAAATGATGACAATATTAATCATCACAGGGGTTTACAGGAAACCAGAACTTTAACATTGTCCATATATGTGTATACATAACTCTTGTATACACATATGTTTCTTGCCATTGCAAAGTTGTTGGTGCTGTATTGGTGCTATACTGACACTATGTAATACTAGAATATGATCCAAAAAAAGGAGAAAACCTTTCTTTTTCTTATTTTCACGGTCCTTGTTCTGACTGGAGCGATTGTCGTCAATAATTATTCAAACACAATGATCCCCAAATTAAATGAATCTCTAAACAGGTGTTTTTAGGACAATATTGTACCTACTTAAAGATCTATTGACACTGTAAAAGGCAGGTCTAGAAAAGGTACTCAATTTCAGGCAATAAAATTACCATAACATTGAATTTCTATCCTCTAAGTTATTGTACAGGCTTTGTATTGGGCTTGTTTGGTTTTGTTTTTATATTCTAATCCTGTTGAAGGTAAGGAAAATCAAAGTATTTTATTCCTCCTGGACATCCAGGAATCAGTTTTAAGTGTAGCAATTCACAGACATTATTATCTTGTGAGTTTGTTGGGCTGATTTATAAAAGAGAAAGTTTTGTTGAGCATAAATCATTCTCAGGAGGTGTTCTCACTACATGTGTCTTGCTACTTGGATACATATGTGTTGGTAGCTTCAAGAAAAGACTGAAAAATCAAATAGCCATCATCTCAATCATGTTGCCCACACTCAAAGATAACATATTTTGATACAGATAATGATTCTGACTTTCATTTATTGCATCTATCCTGTTCTTATTTGACATTTTTTGTTGTACAGAATTTTCAATCACTATTCCATAAGAACATGTTTTCTATTAAAAAAAAATAAATTAGACTTACACAGGCTGACAGTGTGCAAACAATTAGTTTAATAAAACTGACCAAACTTCATGTTTGCCTTGCAGACAAAATAAATTTTTGCAGCAGATCATTTTATGAAAGTCAGCAGCAGGCTTTACCTGACCTCACTTGTTCTAGTTGAGGACCAGTTTTGTCCTGTGCAAGATAGATGGAAGAAGGTTGACAGAGAACACTGACTAGTAGGTTTCAAATTAGGGTTGTGTCAGAGGGACATTCAGCCAGGCATGACTTTTGATACGAATGTATTCTGGTTCAAGAGAGAAAGGAATCTAAATCTCAGAAGAGACTGAATGACGCTATAGCTATCAAATGAACAACATTTTTCAAAATGGTCTTCTTCTGTTTAAACCAGTTTTTGTGTGCCCCTCATTTACTCTGACACTGTGTACTTGAAGCAGATAATAAGGGATTTTAACTGAAATAAATGTCCATACTGTGGCCTGACTCATGCAGGGTGAATCAAGGAAATCAGGATTTATGGCTGACATACAGTCCTTACCTGATCTCATTATACATCAATACTCTAAATTAGCTGGATAATCATCATAAAAATAATTATGTGGATATTATACGAGTGATTTAAAGATGGAGCTTAAGTTTTAATTTGCAAATTTCTTGACTTGGTAGGTTTAAAGGTGACTTGCAGCTGACTTGACAAAGAACTTCATTAGCTAGAGATGTAAAGCACAATGTCATCTTGTGTTCAGGGTTAGTTTGAAAGTTTTGGGATATGACTGCTGTGATTCTGATGGTTCTCCATCAGGTCCAATGAGCTGCTTGAATTTTTGGCCTAATCTTCACAACAATTTTAAGTTTAACCCACAGCAATGAAGACCCACAGCTACCATAATCACCAAGAGATGTGTTTTTCTGAGTCAATAAAAATCACAAGATGCAGGTTGCTAGAGATTAAGTGCTTAATATAAGCACTTTATTAAGTGCTAATAAAGTAAATCTTTATTATCAGTATTATGGGAGAAACTGGAAAAAGTTAGATGAATCTAGTGTGTGATCACCATCAGGAAGAAAATCTTCCGCTAAGATGAAAGTGCCTTGTTACAGCCACAACAATGTCAGAATATCTTCACTAGAAGAGGAGAACAATTCATCTCTGCATGGTGAAATACCCCAGTGCTCTTGTTTTCGACAAATGGGTGGGTAAAAAATATAACATTTGCAAAGTCTTGAGAAAATGCCCTATGTTCCAGACTAATGAAACTTAATCTCTTTAGTTTGTGAGAAATAAGGGCCAGGTGACTTGATTATGATGCATGAGAGCTGCTGATGCTGTTGGTATGATGGTGGGATGTTAGGAAGATGACCATAGAAGTAAGAAATTTTATCTATAGGGTGGGTTAGTGTACCAGTAGAACACAAGGGAGTGGATTTCTGTCTCAGTCTGGTTTATGTGCTGGCAGATGGGCCATGTTGAAGGAGGGAAACCATCAGGTTTTAAGTGCACTTATTCTAGAAACTTGGAACTGGAACTAAGAGTTTATTAATTGGCTGATGAACCTACAGAAGAAGTGAACAGCTGCATCAATGAACTACAGATGTCTTCAACTCACAAAATCAGGTACATTCCAAGGGCTGTATGATAGAACTCAGTGAAATTTGTAAGCTGTATTAAAAAGAAGAATTTAGGTGAGCTATTCTGAAGACTATTTTTCCTAAACTATGCAGTGTTGGTACTTGGAACAAAAGTCACCAAAAGTCACTGACTAGTAAAGAAGAATCAGAAAAGTTGTGATGGGTTATGATGAAGTTATTTAAAAACACATTGGCTATGTTATTTCAAGATAATAATTCTCAAAATTCAGAGCAAATAGTGAAAAAAAAGAAAGCCACATAACCCCTACTGATAGGCTTTTTAAAAAATAGTTATTATATAGATTGTCTTTGGTGAAAGTTGTAATATGCAGATTTTTCAAATTTAGATAAGTATTTTCCAGCTGGAATCTCAAGAACATAATTCCAGGACATTGAAAACAGTTATGTCATTAATTTTTCAAAGTTGTCTTACACATTCATAGAGCTTTTCTCCAGCTGAAACAATTCCTACATAGGACATAAACCAAGAGATTTAAATGTTTACATTGATGAACATTACATAAAATGAAACTCTTATCTCACCCTTTAATTTGCAACCCTGCTTTCAGCTAAATCCTTTCTGTAAAGTTACAAAACAAAAGTTGTATGTCTGTTCCTTTCCGGTTCCTTTGTGATACTTATAAGATTACAAAGCTTACATGATATTTATAAAATTACAAAACCAACCCATCAGAGAAAAAAATCAGTTCAAACTGGTATAGAAATTTTGTATCCCTGTTTCTTATCTCTTTCCTGCTTTCAGAAACTCTGTTTCTAGCTTCTATGGGATTCACATAATTTCCTATAATTTTATGCAAATCTTGGGTTAATGAGCAGGTGCACACACTGCCAGCAATACACACATAGGTAAGAATAACAATGATAATTTAAACTATCTCTTAATAAACTATCCTTACTGTGTGGAGTCAACATATTGAGCCTTATAGGGTTAATCATAAAATTTCAATGGGAAATTATTAGAGCTTAATTATAATGGTGTTATTATATTATGGATACACATGGAAATGTGGAAAATCAATATTATTTTAATAAAATAACTACTTGTGAAACTCAGAGACTGTAACAGAGGTTACCAACATTTAGGCAGTCAGTTATAAATAAATAATTATTTCAACACTTTTCAGACAGATATGGAAAAAGAAAGTTCAGAACTTACCATAAAGTTAAAAATTTGCAAACTTTTCAAAATTATTTTGGAAAAAAACCACTTGGAAATGGAAATTAAGGTTTAAGATATTCTTCTGGTGTGGATTTATGTTGTAATTTTTTCATGTTATTTCACAATGTGTAGAGCAAAATGGTGCATGAGATTTTGAGATGGAAATCACACTATATACAAAGACCAAAATGTGTTGAAAAATTGCAAGAATAGTATTTTCAGAAATATGACAAGTCATCATATCCTGAAGTGAAGTGACATCATTTTGCTCTACTACTGTTGATGTACCATTGAACTTCTGGAAAATAGGCACAAATAGCTACACAACAAATAAGTATTACGCATCTTGTATTCATTGTATTTTACTTTTTTGAAAGATTTTTTTAATGGAAAGAAACAAAGACAACAATTTTCAAGGGGCATTTCATTTAACTCAGTGTGATAGCACTCATTTTCTCCACTCTTTCAGACTGCTCCTGTACTCTGAAGAAGGATATGCAGGTCCATCAAGTTAAAAAAAAAAAAAAACAACAAAGACAAAAAAAAAAAAAAAAAAAAAAAAAAAAAAAAAAAAAAAGACAGCCATCTGTCAGAACCCAGGATGTCTCTTTGACTGTCCTGCATGCTACGAGCCCCTGGCAGGGGACTCTGAAACTCTGAAACCCTGGCATGCAGCCAAATGCACCTGTGACTTTGATTTTGACCCATGGGGCAATTACCAACTTTGAAGAATTACCAACTTTGAAGAATCACAAGTCACAGAAGTTTAAGTAGAGTAATAATGAATTAATCACCGGGTGAAAAGTAGAGTTTTGGGGATTTTATTATAGGGCGTCTAGGAGGCAAGATGGAGGGACGTGGGCGTTGTCCTGTCTTTCTTCCTTCTTCTTCCTAGCCTCCATCTTCTTGGTGATGTTGGCACATTTAGATTGGTTTAGAATAGAAGTAGACAGTCTAACATAGGCAATAGGTATTGGAAAATAATGGTAAATAAAGTACATGTAACTCATAGTATAAAATGAAGACACCAGCCCAGGAGCAGGCAGTGTGCCCTTGACAGACCTGCTGAACAGACCTCTGCGGGTGTCAGAGAAAATATTTTAGATGATAGATAATAAACAACCTTGTGAACCAGAGCTGAAGAATCCCAACTCTTTCTTCGGCCATCAGGCTGGGAAAAAGGGACTCTCGGGGTCATCCTGACAGTAAGGAACCCAAGAGCAATCCTGATTCTGTCTGGAAATTAATTATGTTCTAATCAATAATTAAGTGGAAAGGCCATAAAATCTAAATGTCATCCTGACTCTGTGAAACCCTTTTTACCTAACTTGAGTGAATTACTCCTGTGATTGCATTTCATTATATTACATTACCTAACTACAACAAAATCTTGCTGATCAATCCTGCAGTAGCCTATATCTACTACTGCTCTTTCTAGGAGTATGTTCTTCTCTGCACTAAGAGAGGGCACTCTCCCAGTAGTCTTCAAGCTGCTCTTCTGGGAAGAAATGAAATGGTTTCTATGTCTTTTTTCCCTGATTACAAACTATACTAGCTCCTCTCACAACAGCTCTTGCGGGACACGCAGACAGCCCAGGTGAGGGAAGGAATAAGACCTGTGCATCCATGGTACCCTTGTGTGTTTTGGGAGCAGACACTACAGCTCTGGAAGAGGGATTGGAGAACAGTAAAGCCTAAGCCCAGCCTCCCCAGTAAACCACAACTAACTGATCCCTCAGTGATTTTCAGTGGAGACTGCTCACAGCAAAAGGTATGCAATCAATATGTGCAGTGAAACAAACAGAAGAATAATGGTAAAAATATTGAGTGAAATAGAATAGCAAAACTCCTTGAAGAAATTAATTCTTCAATGCCCAATAAGAATAAAAAAATGAATTATCCTATTTACATTGTTCTCTCAGATCCTGTCTACTGGTATGAACCAGCTCAGTAATACTGTAAGACAAAACCATGGTTCTAATGCTTATTTCCAAGTACTTTGTTGTTGACAATCCCAGAAATAGTTTGGATAATTAGAATAGATGAAGCAGATCAAAGTTCTTGAAATCACATTTGCATTAAGAATAGTTCTATGCAGTGACATAGATGAGATGTCTTTATAGGAATGGGTTATGGCAATTATAAACCATGATAATCTCTGTGAAAGACACTAATATTTTGTTTACCCACTCAGAATGGAATACTTTGGTGTTAAAGTTCTACATCTTTTCCTCAGTTTGAATAGAAATTTATATGGAAATATTCTAACAATATAACAATAGAAATTAATATACCAATTAATTTAAATGAAGGCATTTTTTGTTTCTTGGTTATATTTGAATCAAATTAACAATCAAATAAAAAAGTTACTATTTATGTATAAACAAAAGAACTAGAGTAGTTAAATCCAAGTTATTTAGGAGTTCAGTAATGCTTTCATTTTCCTTCACATCTGACAAATTATTAATCTCATAAAACATGTAAGAAAAGACTCTATGAAAATGAAGCCTCTGCAGGTAATCTGGTTTGCAGAATATTCACTTAGAGTACATCTCATTGTCTTCTTGTTTTCCAAACGCAACTAATTTGATTCATTGGATTTTAACTACCAATTCTAAGATTCTTACTTGGGAAATTATAATGTGGTTAATAAAGAATGGTATTGTACACACTAACATTGAGACTCGTTCTGGGTTTCAGGACATCAGAAAGCACAACAGGCACATTTAAATAAAACAAATACATTTTAGACAACTTCATATCAGACAGTTGCCAGTTAAGTGAGCATTTCTGTAATTAAATACAGTACAATTACAAAAATAACAGATGGTTCAGATGGTTTCTGTTGACACTTTTTAAACTTTGTTCAGAGGACCACACATTTTTCAAGTTTAAACAGTAGTGTGCTGATGTTTAAAACATCAGGAACATCTGTAAGAAAGCTGTATTTTTACATAGTGGCATGGAACTTTGAAAGGTTTGATGCAGAATAAACATGAAGTAGGTATTATTCCACTCAGAACATGTATAAGTGATCTGTGTTTGTGAGCATAATGTTGTTTTATGCAAGAGTCTTTGTTTATGTGACCTCAAACCACAACACCTGATGGGACAGTCAGGGGCATTGGGATCATGTTCTTCTGAGAAAACAGAACAGTGCTAGGGGAAGCAGAAAAAAATCACTGCATGGATGGGTTCTTGGAAATGCACCAAGTTTATCATGCAGTTGGATGTGCAGGATGTAAGTATTCTTGAGCTCAGACTCTGTTCCTGAAAACCTTTCTGATAGTAAAGATAGCATTGAAAAAATGAAATTATTTAAACATTAAAAATATCTAAGCAGATTTAACTTGTTCATCCTAGAGGACATGGAGGATAAGTGAGAGATAAAAATGGAACCAGAGACATGAGCCATGGGATCTCCCTGATGATATTCTGTGAAACCTCTCAGACCAACTGTTTACTCACAGAGGTTCTCTTGCTGCCTGGGTCCCAGGAAGGGCTGATACATACTGGGAGGAACGTGTGTGTCAAGAAAAATAGCCCTGGTTTTATCCTTATCTAAACATTTCTCACAGAATATGGCTCCCAAGCCATACATTACTATACCAAATCTAAAAAATGTTACCATTATCTGCCAGCTAAATATGCAACTAATCTGTTTAAAGTGCTTGGATAAAAAGCCTGAAGCTGTTAAATATTTGGCAGATGTGCTACCAGTCACAAAACTCGATACTCTATTCCACCAGCATTGTTTTTTTGGAGTATCAGTGCTGTTGACAGCAGGAAAGGGCTTGGAGCCTGATGTGAAACAACCTTCATGATTTCCCCACAATCATCTGCTGTTCTCAGCTGCAAGGTTACAACCACTATCCGTCACCAACAGTCGGTTCCAGGCCCTGCAAACCAGCAGCAGCAAAGGCAGTTAATTCAATGCAAAGGAGAGATATACAGCTGAAAACCATGTAAACATCAGTACTTTCCCCTTATAGTTTCTAATATGTGGTATTGCAAAATAAAGGGTGATTTTTACAAGCTAGTTAAGCAAATGCCAAATCCAATAATGTAAATTGAGAAAAAGACAGATACTGAAAAAGTTTGGTCAGAACATCTTTGCAGATAGGACAGCTAAAATGCAAGATAAACAATTAATGTAAGAGCCTGGACAGCTTTCTTATTTGCTTCTTTAAAGGCATTCAAACGAAACAAATATTTCAAAGTAAAGCTGTTGAAGTAAGCTGGTTAACTTTTGTTTTAGTTAACACTTCTCTTGTTCTGCCTTTCAGATAAATGTCAGCTTAACACAGTTCTAAAGTCATTCATGTGTGAGCTTTCCAATATAAGGAATAAATACAAGTGTGTGGTGATGGCATGAAGTATTTGAAAAAAATTAAACATCAATGTCTGTAATGTCTATATTATCTGAGAAAAATATGCTGTAATACAGGTCTCAAAGGAAAGAAAGTAGCAAATGTTAAGAAAATTTTCATGTGATCTATTGGCAAAAAGAGCAAAAGTATTTTTATATATTTAAAATTGAGAAGCTATCTCTCACAGGTCCTGGAAGGCAAGAGGATAAAGAAATAGTATTAGGTAGATTTTATTGTCTTCTCATTGGCTACAACCAACCCTTTTGTCCTTTCGCTGGAGAAGGCATGTAATGGTCTTCCATAAGAGTCAACAAATGTCAAGATAGGGCAGTTGCAAGTGATAGACCTGGAAAAAAAAAGGGTTTGATTCTACATCCTCTTACGCTCAAAGTGTCCACTAGTCTTTACCCCAGGGGTGAAGTTTTTGAGATGAATGTTTTGAGACAAAATCTGAGGGAAGAATGACATAACTGATTGTAGGTTCTTAGCAATAATACTTTTGGAGCATTGCTGTGTGAATTGCTAACACCTCAAAGACTCTTGAGAGTTGCCCATTCACCACACAGATCATTCAAAATTGCCCAACTATAAACAATCTCCTTTGCAATTTATATATTTGGTGAAAATAAATCTAGACCACAGTGGCATGTCATTTGAAATGCCAAGATTAAAAAATCAGTTGCCTTCTCCTTATGGTAATCATGACAATGGCCTGAAGCATGTGTTAATTCATCTGTCTATAAATGCATTAGTAACAACTGAGAAAAGGCCAAGAGCTTGAAGGTTCAAGTCAACGCTGAATCGCTCCTTATTTTGGAAACAGAAGCAAGCTATGGTGGTTTGAGTAAAGGGGAGATGCACCAGTATTTCAATTAACAACAAAAACCTGGTTTGATAGCCATTTGAAGATAGCAATTTGAAAATTAATATATTTTTATTCTTGCAAATAATTTAATGTTGTTAATGCAACAACATATTCACTCTTTTTAGGGTCACTCAAAATGTTTTTTTTTTTAATAAGCGATTGGTTGGCACAAGGGATTTTGTTATAATATTGTAAATAAGTCAACTGCATGATTTTTTAGAAAAACAAACAAATTACTCATTAATGTGTCCTCTCACTCTAAGTATTATTTCTTTCTGTTTTCATCTAACTACATGTTTATCCTGGTGCACAGTTTCCTAGATTGTCTCATGATATTTATTCCTAAAAATTTCATTTATAAAACCTGAAGAATTCTTGTTTTCCCCTATACAAATAAGTGTCAATCAGTGTTAAAGTGCTCACAAAAATGTTCTACGTATCAACAAAGCAACTTTGTGAATAAATGCTCTTACAAATACTGCCTCCCTTTCATGTTTCATAAATTATAACATGAGAGAACACCCTGTCCCTAAGCTCATGGGGGCCATTCATGATCCCTTCTCAGCTTCTGGGCTGAATGAAGGCCTTGAGGCCTCAAAGGACAAACTTCCACGTCAATGAAAAAGACCAAAATGGTCAATAACGGGTGGAAAAATATTGCAGATAGGAAGCTCATTGTTTGCAGAGTTATGACCATCTGAATTCCCTACAACACATGACTATTCTTTTCTTGCTAAGAATGTGTGGAACATAAGTGGATTCTGACAGACTTTAACAGCAAGGAGATCATTTGGGGATTCTTGGGAGGGAAGTGTCCCCAGCTGATGCCAGAAGAGTTAGACCATTGGATATTGTTTACAAATCTCACTCGTTTGTAAAAGGTTCACTACAAAATGAACATGAGAAACCTAAATACGATAAATGTTACCAACAACTTGAAGCTCATGGGGGAACCTTGTTCCCCATTAAATAATGTTACCTTGCAGCTGATAATAAAATAGTCCTTAAATTGGATGAAGAAAAGGCAAGACATAATAAATTTCTGCTTCCTATTGGTTAAAGTACAGCTCTTACAACATTCTTGTTCCAAACCCTAAACACATCACTGTAACAGCTATTGATAAAATTAGCTCTGCCCTAGCTGAATCCAAGACAGCACCCCCTTTTCCGGGAGCTGCAAACCCTATTTGGAAAACCTGCTGTTTCTCTGAACCTTGTACAAAGAAATGTAGAACCTAGAATGGGAGACTTCGTCACTGAAACTGATGTTAGAAGCAAGAAAGTGTCCTACACGGTCGCATGAACACACATTTCTAGACCTCCTCAGAAATATATTCTGCTTCCAAGGCAATTTTAAGTTCTTCATCAGTTTTTTTTCAGGTATGGTGTTATTAGCTTACTGAAAAGTTCACTTAAATATAATTAAAAATAATTCCTTTAGTGCACAAATGTAGCTGTGAAATCAATAATTGAACCATGTTTGGCAATTCATTTTTACAGGGGGTTTCTATTTACATTTAGCCTTTAAGACCTGTGATCCAAATTCCCCTGTAACAGTCACACAGCAGCATCTGGACAAATAATAGATGACCTCCGCCTCAAAGGGCAGAGGAAGCTGTGACAGCTTTTGAAGAAAACTGCATTACATGAACTGAGAATGTATTGAAATATGTGTTTCTTCAAAGTTTTTTTTTACTAATGAGGAGAATACATGCTGATTTACATCATCTACCTGTTTATATCCATTTCATTAAATAGCAAGTTCTGCCAGTGAAGATTAAGCAACTGAAAAATTATTTTTAAATCCATTGTTCAAACTGCTAAAACTAAACAAAATGTGAATGTATGTAAAGAAAGAGATTGTATTATAAATTATATATATTATTAGACTGACAGCTACAAATCCTCCCTTGTCTTGCCTTTCCTTTTTCCCTTTTCCTTTTTCCCTTTCCATTTTCTTGCCATTGCTTTTTTATCTCTTTTTCTTTCTTTTCCTCCTCTCTCTTTCTTCTTCCCTTTTATTTTACTATATGTACTTCAAGTCTGAGAAGCACCAATGAAAATAATTTGAGGAAAGGCTACAACTGTTTGAAAACAGTGTCACATTCTCTACTTTGCTCAGTCTGAAAAATTCATGTTTTCTCCACCTGTACTGCAGATCAATTGAGACAGAATTGTTTAGTACAGGATTCTAGTGAGGGCATTCGTTCTCGCTTGTTTCAGCCAAGAAAAAAATTATTATAACTTATTATTCACTCTGTCTGATCGCAGAGTAACAGATTCCTTAGGGATGTACAGGCAGCTGCTCATTTATCCAAGAATCCACAGACAACCACAGACAATGGTGATTGCCAAAGTTCACTGGTCTTTCCTGGACTGCTCAAAAACTCTAAATAAACTTGCACTTTGGTTTTCCTTAGATGTGAATAAACACCTTGTGTAGCAGGCAATGTATTATTCCTGCTGCATGTCACGGTGCACCCTTGAGGTCAAGGTATGGCTCAATAACTTGGCAGTGTGGGACGCACAGGTGGTAATGTAGGGGACACAGGCCTGAGGCTTCCAGACTCCATTCACAGTTGAAATAGACTGATACCAGTCCCACTGGCAAGAATGCAGTGGCACAGAACCACAGATACACTGAGGGTTGAAGATGCTGCTGGAGATCATCTCATCCACTGATGCTCAAGCAGGCCCACCAAGAACCAGGACCAGGAATTTTTGTCTTTTGAACGTCTCCAAGGATGGAGACTCCATACATTGAATTTCACACTGCTCATTTAAAAAAAAAGTCTAAAAGACAAGCATCATTAAATCTCCCACAATTCCTCACAATTATTGATTGCATTCAATTAATATAAAAAGGTGGAAAATTTCTGATTTTTATTTTCCCAGTCCTTTTTCACTATTCTTCATGGAATAGTAAACTGTGAATGTTATCAATATGTGTGCATACTAAGAACTTTTCTCTGTCTTGAAATGGACTGCTTGCTATCCCATAACAGCTTTAAAAGGGCCAAATAAGACAAAAAAAAAAATCTGTTTAAAAGTGAACCTAATCTGATTTTTACTGTTCTGTTTTATTGTTTTCTTCCAGAAAGGGTAAAGGTTGTGCAGACACTGCAAATCATAGTTGATAATCTGATGAGTCTTTATTCTAATTTTTCATTTTTACTGTCCACACTCACATTGATTGGAAATCATTACTAATTCAGGTTATCTCCTTTGGGACACAGTTTGGATCAGATTCACCAGCGAAAAAAAAATGTTATAGCACAAGAATATAAACTGAATTTTAGTTGTTTCCTGACAATCAATATGAGGGAAAAAATGGAAAAAAAAACCCAGACTGATAATCTTTTGTTCTAAGAACAAAAGAAAAATTATCAGGCACTTTAACCCCCATTGAGTTAGGGCTGTATTCTGCAGCAGATCATTTAAGCACTGGAGTACAGCATTGCCTATCAACATCCCAGCACCTGTAAGGATTTAGTGGAGTTGTTTCAAGCTACTCTGAACTAGCCAAAATGTTTTACAAATAAAGCTGGCTTGTGAACAACTTCCTAAGTCTTTGCATCCCCTATTGGCACCTGTTTTGATAAGTTCTGTTTTTAATCTGCATTTCTAAGCCCAGCTGAATAAATCATTGTTCTCTTTTGTTCTTCTTTGCACAAATGGTAATGATAATTTATCAATCTCCAGTCAGTGATTACTTAATAAATAAAAGTCTCCCTTCAAAGATGCCATTATCTATATAACTTGTGAGAGATTACAACTAGATTTCTTGAATACTTTAGAATCTTCATTCTCTTACCCTTTCTCCTTTGTTGATGGTGCACAGTGTTAAAAATCAGTATTATGATTAGCCAAGAAACAATTTATTGTATTCTTTTCAGTGGCTAAGCATGTGTCTCTCTTTATTTTTCTGTCCTTACCCTTTGAAGCATTTATGTAATTGTAAAATGCCACAGAAAAAAAAGAGGTATTATCTAAAAGTTTGTATTAGTAAAAAAAAGCAAAGACAAAACCCCACAAAAACCCATGACACTAGAGGGAAAAAAAACCACAACAAAAAATATCCCAAGACACCACTAAAGAAAAACAAAACAAAACCCTCACAAAGAAACAATAAAACCAAATCAAATAAGTACTCAACACTTTTGAAGTGGATTGGGAATTTAAAATATTTTTGTCCATCAAATTCACATTTTTTTCATGCCTAGCAGTGTTTACAAATTCATCTCTTTGCAGGTAGATTATTACATCCATCCATTTTATGGAAGCAACAGAACTATTTTCCCCACTTTCTTCTCTGATTTTGCCTGACACTAGAGGTTTCTCCTTGCTGTCTCCCGGAAAGGTTTTTTGTTTGTTTGTTTGTTTGTTTGTTTTTGGTTTTGTTTTTTGTTTTTGTTTTTGTTTTTTTGGGTTTTTTTAGTTAGTCAGATTTACCATATATAGGCTGGCATCTCCGCATTCCTGGTAGCTGACAAAAGCTCACTAAAAGGTGACTTTCTTCTTGCTCAGAGTGCTGGATTGGTCTCAGTAGCTTGATTGTGTCAGTATTTTAGGCAGCTCAGTATCTTCACTAGCTCCTCCAGAGGGTACCCAATAGCTTTCGAAATCCTTTCCCATGTTCTGTGGCGGTCCATTCTTTCTAGAATATTTCCTGTCTTTTACTGCACATAGCTTGTCTATATTATTGATAAAGAACCTCACCAGATGGGACATTTCAACTTGATGCAGGTCCAAAAAGAGAGAGTTTTTCTTATGCAGAAAGGTGCAATTCTAAGTCTAATTTATAATTCTCCAGATATGAGAGAAATCTCTGAAATCTACATATGGCTACCTACCTCTCTAAATTCTTTATGAATAACTCTATATCCTTTCCCATTCCCCACATTTGTACTTAGAAAGGAGCTGCAACAGCCAATAAATCACATGCATTCTTCAGGTTCATTCCAAAAAAAGGGGAAACAATAAAGACAAAACCTTTCTCAAGGAGAGGGAATGGCTAGAGAAAATAAAGCCTACCTTTGTGTATGCCTAGACTGAAGCATCCTTGGAAGCTGTTTCCACACTACAAAGGCATGAGAAACTTTCTGAAATCAAGATACCCTTATTCCATTATAACATTCCTGCATTTCCTGAGGTCTGGAACTGTCTAATGGTGGACAGACCACTGTATCACTGGCTTTAAATGGACTTGAAGTTACAAAGAAATCAACAGGATAGACACAAGCTGGAAACAGAATTTTCCTTTTTATATTAACAGTTTTGATTATCTATGATTGTTGGGGCATGAAGGCAGAGGTTCACCTATGATCAGACCCTATACTAATAAGATATTTCATGTTGTTGCAGATTGGGAAAGTAATATTTTGTATGCAGGTTGTCAATTCTGACTGCTTTAATTACATTAAGGAGATAGCAACATGGAAAGTGATAGAAATGACAGATATTATGGGTGGGAAATGAAGTACTAGCTTAATGGACTTGCTGACCAAGATAGAAATGAGCAAGGCAGCAGTGCTATGATGATAAAATAAAGGTATCAAGTTAACAAAATCAGGGCAAGTGTGGAAAGAGTAAATGGGAATGAGCTGTTGATAACAGAGAGAATGAGAATAGTGAATAAGAAGAAATTTGGAGGGAAAAAAAGCAAATGTAAGACACAGTGACTCACTTGGCAAAGGCCTTTCACTGTCAGGCAGCCTAGATCTTGATAACCACATCTTGGAGCATGATAGCAAACATGCTGCGCCTCTAAAAATATGAGTATCCAGATGATTAATGTGGTCAGGATATACCTGTGGTGCTTTCCCTTCTACTGGCAACTGTGGTCCCTAATGCTGCTACTAAAAATACCAATTGAATCACTGTTATTGCTATTGCTGTTGTTGTTAATATTATTATGATCATCAACATTACAGAAACTATTTAAAGCTTTGAATATTTTGAGAATTTCTCTAATTTGAAGATAACAAAATTATTCTTCAAATTCTCCAAATTCACTAATAGTTTTGCTCTGGAACTGTCTCTTTTTTCTTGTTCTGCTCATGAGGAGACATGGTTTTCTTTCAAAACAATTAATGTAGAACAGTAAAGAGCTACCAGACTATCTCTCTCTCTACCTGTCACATTTTCCATGTGGTTTCTTGCAGCACATTTTAATTCTGTATTTTTGCTTCCTAGAATTAAAGCATCTGTTATTAAAGAAGTGTTCCTGGAGAGTAAATGAGTAGTCCAGTCAGGTTTCTACCTGTAAATCATGAGGAAGAGGTGCTAACAAGCAAAATCTGCCGTGGTCCAGTGTCATTGCTTAAGCCCAGTTGAACGCAGGACACCCAATCATGCAATGAACTCCTTTAATGCGGTTATTTTATAATCATTAAGTAATTATTTTCTACATTTCTTATGGGAAGAATCAAGAACAGACTTCAATAATGTCTCTTGCTATTAAGTTTCCTGCAGCCACATATGTGTCTATGGAACTCAAGATTGTAGGAATGAGTATAAATAAATCTACCACACCTTTTTCATAAAATAGTGAAAATAAAAGGTGAATTTTTATTTTTTATAATGATAGACATCCCTCATTCTTCTCTGCATTTGCACAGTTTTCCTGAAAAATTTCATGCCCCTAAGTTTGGTTTTTTTTTAGATTTTAATTTCAAAATAATGTTCATTAATCTAATTGAATAAAAAATCCTCTAACAGGCAGATGAAAGTTTTATGTGGATTATCACAGGGTTCCTATAACATTGCAACATCTGAATTTCACCCAAATAAGATTTTGTCTATCTCTATTCTGGGTTACTGAGCAGAGAACAAAATCATAACACTTCCACTGGGGTTTCTGTGCACACACTAAAATTCAGTTTCTCTCTCTGTTGGATGGCTTCAGAAACCTGATAGCTGCACACTGATAACTTGCCAGTACTATTCAGTCTCCTTGTCACAAAAACTTAGGTAGTTCAATAAATGAGTTTTTACCAAGTTCTAAATAAACAGAGAAGGAAATATTCTGGTGACTCTAAATATCTCATGCAACCTTTGCAGCAGACAATGCGCAAAATAGAAGGTGAAGTGAGCATCTCCCCCAGCACCCCGTGAGCCTCTCAGGCACAGAGCAAGGAGACCTCAGAGGTCTCTGAGGACAGAAATTACAACTGTCCTCTGACATCACTGTCAGCACAACATAAGCCACTGAATATGATCCTCAGAGATCCCCGAGGGTCTGTCTGACCTATGTGCACAGTCTGAGTTCAACAGCGCAGAGTGGTGGAGATCACTGCACACAATGTGAGACCCAGTGGTTAAATGAAGCTACATATGTGCCGCCAATATAAAGGGACATAATTTAACATCTTGGAAGAGTAAAGAATAGAATCTGTCAATCTAAAAAAGAGAAACTCAGGCTGAAATCTCAAATGGTGTAAATGCAGTGGAGACGAAGTCTGTTTATTCTAAGGCAGAGAACAGACAAATTGTGGGAGAATATTGCATTCCCAAATCATCAAACCAGTATCAAACAAGACTTAAAGGTTTCAGACATAGCTATCTGCTATCCTTATCAAAGTATGCCATTCTATATGAATCATAGCAGAAATGAGCATGCGTGATACGAGAGGGCACAAGTCAATAAATCCCAAAAATCCCCACATATCTGAAAATTGCAGTCAGCTGCTCGGGACGTTGAGTTGGAAATGATTAATGTCTTAAAATATTCAGCCTTGTGGAGAAAAATCAGACCTACTCTGCAAATCATCTGATAGGCAATTATGTTTAAATAATTCAGTGCTGTTACTTAAAGGTGAAATCAGCTTCTTCTAACATCTGAGTTTCTAAGTTTTTGTCAGCAGGTTTCTATTAGTAGGTAATGTAGTCTAGAAGTCCTTGTTCATTGAATGGATCTTATTAAAGCAGAACATATTATTTTTATATGTCCTTTTTCTTTACATGGTGACTTTAATTGTTACTTTTAGTTCCAGTACTGTTCAGTATCCATATTTCCACTGACAATTGAGACAAAGACATAAGGTATTTATACCTTAATATTCATTCTGTGGGGGATCAATAGCTTCAGTACGGAATACATTATGTATTTTTCATCATAACCTTCTGCTCTACATACTGAGGAACGTTTGAAGGAAGAGTTAGAATCCAAAATGAAAAAAAAGCAACAGAATAGTCCAACCTGCTAGCTCCTTCTTTCAGTTCTAAATATGCAGTAAACCTGTTTATCACAATACCTTGTGAGAGGAATTTGAGTTACAGGTATACACAAAACATTCCACATATCACGGCACATTTAAGCTGGGAAGCTTCGAGGTCTGTCGGCAATCAGCATTCTCCTTGCTTCTCTATTTAGGTCAGACAGCAGGCTGCTAATAATACAGATCATAGTCTGCATGGTAAATTTTCTTCTTTAATCCTAAAATATTTATCAAGAACTCAGATCTTTAGATCCAACAGTCATAACTTCACTTGAAAGAAAGACATTTTCTAGCTGAAACAGTGTTCTCTGATCATATTTTCATCTCTTTTCTTTTTAGCAGAAGAGACATAAAATAATGATGTTTTCATGCTTCTAAAAGATAACTTTAAAAAAACCCAAAAACCTAAACAAGACTGCGCTTAAACACTCAGCTGAATCAGCTGAGTCAGTATTTTATATCGTAAAGTAATTATGTTATCAAATCCCAATTCATCAAAACAGCTTTAATTACTGCACACTTCTTTTCATCTATAATGGAACTGAGAAGTCCACTTTCCTGAATCAAGGTCACAGAGACATTCATCAATATCCATTTTATGTCACCATGACACAAGCTTATTTAAACTTTCAGTAAACAGGGAGACCAGACTTCACTCTTGGTTAGTCTTCAAGAGCTCCAGAAGAGTGGTAAATTGTCCTTTCATGCTCTCTGAAACAAAATTATGAGTGTTCTTTTTTCAGCTCCCTTACAACAGTTTCTAATATTCATTGCTTTTAATTTACCAGAATATAACTAGTAGTTTTATTAAGTTATATTAAGAAAAGTTCAGACACTTAGTAAAAACATACTGTTTTAGATTATCATTAGTCTCCTTCCTTTTTGAGGATCATGAACTGTGATTATTAACACAAATTATTTTAATTAAAACTTCATTAGATTCTAAAATTAACATATCAAATGAGATGTGGCATTTGGTGTAAGAAGTAAACACAGAATTTCAAAAGCAGCTCTGTACACACCCCACAGTGCCTGACACCATGAATTCAGTAAAGGAAATGTCACCAAAGGACTCAACACTGTGTAAGTACAGCAGAAGGCAGAAACACTGGAGGATAGATCAGAGCAGATACATCAGCAGAATGCAGGGAGCACAGGCACTTGATTAAGGTGAGAAAATTAACATCCTGCAGAGTCATAAAAGCCACCTTCATGGTGTGACTCAGCTTTTCAAAGAGAAACTCTGCACATGCATATTTCCACACTGATTTACTGCTGCCACTGCACAAACTGCCTTGTTTTACGAATTATGAGGTAAGGCCAAGCTCTTTGCTTCATTTACCACAAGGCTGTCAAGGTCTTCTCCCTCTGCGCTGTACCTGTGATCTCGTGGAGGCAGGAGTTGGAGTATATATATCCACAAGTGTCTCAACCCATGCCTTTAGATCTTTGAAGCCACTAAAAGAGCAGCAGGAGGTAAAACTCAGCTTTGTTCCACCAGTAATAAGTCCTTGTTTTATAGAAATGGAGAATTATTGAAGCTGGAAGGTAAATCTTGTCGATGAATGCCCCCCACTGACATGGATTGACCTTGTTTGGTCAACCTTGAAACACCATCAGGGAAAAAAATTCCACAAAACTTCTGTGCAGCTTGTTCTGGGTTCTGGCCATCATTATTGAGAAATCAGAATTTTTATTTCCCGGTTTTTTGTTCTTTGTTCTGCATGGGGCTTCATGTCTGGAAACCTCTGTAGCAAATATGCTTTTTAGGTTTTGAATTCTGCCTTTACACTCATTTCTAGAGTGAAACTCCTGTATCTAAACAAAGTTTTGTCTCCTTCAGCACCTTTCTGTTGAGCTCCCCTATACCCATTTGTGAAATAGGGTTAGGCCATGGACTCAGTCCTGATGCTGAGTACAGCATTTATCTGTAACCACATTCCCTCGACGGCTTTGCTTAGGTTAGGCAGCAGCATTTCAAGCAGACATGATTCACAAGACAGTGTGGGCCAGGGACTGCCTCACCATAGCAAGGTCTTACAATATGAACATGGACTTTTTGTGATAAATCTGACATTTTGGCGTCTCCCTCTGCTTAGAACTTCTAGATAAAATGCAAGATTTACTTTTATTAGTACATGTAGTCTGAGATTCAAAGAATATTGCACCAGGCTTTTATAGAAACCAACTTGTTCATTGCATGGAACATTACATGTTCCTCAAAGACAAAGATCACAAAGGAAATGCTGAAGTTTCAACATCTTCCTTATGTATGGAATGACTGGGCAGACATATGAGTTAAAGGGACAGGAATGGCAAAAGAGCTTAAAGGCTATTTAAAACCTAAGAAGGTATCTGGATCTGATCTTTCAAAAATCAGGGTATAGGATTTTGGAATCAGGTTGAGAACTTACTTTTCTTCTCAAAAGTGTAACTAAGATCTCAGTCCAAAAAAGGCAAGAAGTCCACAGCTTAAAAAATAATTGAAAAAAAGAGCAACCTCAACAAATCCTAAAATATCTGACTATTTCAGTTACACTTCAACAGAAATCTCCATAAGACTATGATATTCAGTCAATAAATTATGTGAGAAGCTCTTGCAAAACTGTGACTGATTTCCATAGCAATATAATCCGCTGGCAATGACCAAATTTAGGACTTCTTCTCTCTAGAAGATCTTGAATATCCTGAACATGATTTTATATTGTTTTATTGCAGATTTTGATTCTTCCAGATAAATTTTATTTTTACAAACACAGATATTAAAAAAGAGCTAATTAATATGTGCTGCCTACAAAGAAAAGGCATACTCATTTTAATAAATTAATGCTGCAAATTTTGATAATAAAATTTAACCTAATCAAAAACAATTAAACATATTCACTCTTTCTTAATACTTTAAAACATAAGAAGACAAAAGTGCACAAACAATATTTGGATGCCAAATTTTATTTAGAGGCCCTTTGTCTTCCTATACTAAGAGAGATACTCTCTCTATTTTTTAGTCAAATGGTTTTTTACAGAGGAAAACAAGATGATTGCTACTCATTAATTTTTCCTCTTCAATTCCTGTTTGGAAGGTGTTTTTCCATTTTAAACATATTTTTATTTAATTCTGAGGAAAGCTGACGGCTCAGTAATAAATTCTGTGCCTGTTTTTAAGACACTTACTGTGGTAACACTTCTAAATAGGTGTAAATAGACTTGGTGGCACAAATAATGTTTTTTCACACTACCACTCTCCTGTTGCCAGCTGATACTAATCACACTTCTAATAAGCTATGTCTTGACAGAATCTCTTGCATAAACCTATTCCTTTCTACAGCCTTGAGGCTAATGTCAGCAGTATGCTTTCTTTCAGTCTAATTCCAACAACACGTTAGCATATGTACCCCTGTTTACCACTGTCACAGACCTGAAGATAACAATGTACAAATAAAAATCTGTCTGGATCACAGGACCAGCAACTCTAATAATTTAGTGCAAATTAGGACTAATTTTTTTAAGTCCCATGTCATGAATTCATGTGATTTATAGGGAGAAGTAAATGTCATTTGGAACATCAAAGTCAATGCAGATGAAAATTAGAAATCACAGCCAAAGAAAGAAGCCTGAAAAAATCATAAACCAACAAACAAATAAATGAGTATTGATTAAATCAGTGACAAATCACTTGGCGGAACCTTGCAGGTTCAGAATTGTCTGGCTGAAAGTTTTGGATTGGCTGTGGGAGCGGAAAAGGGCACACAAACTATTAGCATATAGCTCCTTTGTGGAGAGGTGCCTCACCCTATTACAATTCCAAGCTGTGCAATAGGGCTGCACCTAGGGCTGGTAAGGGCACTCATTTGTTTTAACTACCATGGATACTGGTAGGCTCTGAACTTATCCATGACTGATGGAAGGCAGTAAAATGTCTTTCAGAGATCAATAGAATTAGATGTGACAATTTTTTGACCATTAAACGTGAACTTTTGAAGACTGATGGAGCAGTACAACGAGTAGATGAGAACTGAAGGATGTCCAGTGATAAAATAATCTAATCTGCACAATGATGAAAAAGTCTAAAGAAAGAAGTTTTATCCTAAACTATCTTCTGCTTTCAGGGTGGTTATACAAAATCTTCAGAAGATTAAAAATAGGATTTTTAGGTATTCAGACTTATTCATCTTACTACTTCCAAACCATTAGTGATCTATTGGCTCTGAAAAGAGTAGGGAGTAATAGAATAGTGAAGGTTCAATATTTCACCTCTCCTGACACATCTACCTCTGTGTTGGGCTGTGCTGAAGAAGAAGTAAATAGTTTTGTGTTTTAAGAACACTGCTGCTTCTCTCCTTTCAGAATAGCAGCATTTTAAGATCTTCATATTCAAATGATCCATTTTTTCTTAAAGTACAAAATTATTATTAATATTTAAACAAGTAAACTGTTGAGGTTCTTGTAGCCTAAATTAAAGCATTATTCCAATGCCTGTTGCCATAGAAACTAAATGTTTCAAGTCCTCCATTAAACGCTATTTGCTTCCAAAATAGACAGTGGACTTTTCATTCTGTTCATTCTTTATTTGAATCATTTAAAGAAACATTATACCAGTCCTTGAATATGTCGATGACAATATTACTGAAGATAGTTCTGCTTTGCTCAGCAGTATTTCAACTCAAGAAGGAAAATGTCAGTTTGAAAATGGGACACTATACCTCTGTAGTGCAAGAACATTAGAAAAGTTGTTTATTATCCAAAAGAATCCTGCTGGCTTTCAGTTAGGTCCTTTAAAACCACAGATATATAACAGAGCTTTTCATTGTGGAATTGTTAAATAAAAAATTATTAAGGATAAGCATAAACTAAATTATATAGAAATATGTCTCCAAGATAAGGGGGAAAAGGAAATAGATTATGTGAAGATCTTGATGGTATTTCCACCAATCTTAACGGTATTTCTAGAGAAGATGGTGAGAGACACACTATGTTTTTATTTCAGCCTTTAACTAGAGCTTTCTTTTCTGACACAACTTCTAAGAGACCTCTTCACCCATCTGTTTCTCCTTATCCAAAAGCTCATGGAGTTCACACACTTCTTCTGGCTAGCCTCTAATTTCAGCAAAAACTTTTATTACTTTTTTCAGCCATCGTGGGTTCATATCCACAAAATTTCCTTTCTGAATCTTGTAGACAAAGAGAATGTAGAGCAACAGAAGGTGTTTCTTCTGAAAAAAAAAGCAGATTCATAATGCTGAAAGAAATACAAAATTCAGAGGAATAACTGAGATTTATGTTTTATCAATTTTTTGCCCTCCAAGCTTTTTTTATTCTCAGCCATCATCAACAGTGTTAGGATCAGTCACTGCCATGGTTATTTGTTTAAAATCGTGCTCTATACTCCTGCTGTTGTTTTACTATTTTGCCTGATTTTGACAAGTTCTTTTTACCTATCTGTATGCATGCAAACAGGGTGATATCAGACTAACAGACCAAGGCGTATGTAAGATTTATAAAGAAAACACACTTACAACAAACATTTCTGTATTCTCCCTAGCATATTTTTGCCTTCTTTATTATGTCCTGGCCTGCAAATAGATGCAGAATTGCCTGTCACAAAATAAGGCACATTCTCATCCTTTCTCTGATCATGTAGTTGGGCTAATTTCCTGGATGGAAAAGGGTGCAGGTGCCTGAGTGCGTGCAGATTCACAAATCTGTCTGAGTGTAGATTTCACAGCTACTTGGGTAGCTGTGAAAATGTAGCCATATCCATATAAATTTTCCATTATTGATTAAAGGCCACAGATTTTTTCTTGCCCTAACAGTATAGGATCTTCCTTGGCTTGAGCCAATTCTGTCTCGCCTTAGCTGAGATGGCAGCTGTGTAGCAGTCAGCTGATAATTGCCCTTAGTTGTTTCAGTTTTAGTTTGGCTTTGGTCCAGTCGATGCATAAGGAACTGTCTGGATTGTCCCACTCCAAGTTTTGTGGTCAACAGTTCAGTGTCTAAGTGGCAAGTGTCACTCCACAAGGATCAGTATTTGAACTGGCACTGACGTCTTTGTTAGTGATATGGACAGTGGGATTTAGGGCACTCTTAGCAAGTTTGCTGATGACACTGCAGCTGCAGGGGAGAGGTGGCATCCCGATGGAACTTGATGGGCTTGAGAGCTTGGTCCATGCGAACTTCATGAAGTGCAACATAACCAAGTACAATGTAGATTTTTATTAGATATTAGGAAGAAATTGTTCATCAGGAAGGTGGTGCGACACTGTAATTTTCAGGGAAATTTTAGGATGTCCAATCCCTGCAAGTGTTCAAGGCCAGGTTGGATGGAACTCTGAGCAGCTAGGTCTACTTGGAAGGTGTCACTGCTCCTGACAGGAGGGTTAGAATAACATGATCACTAAGGATCTTCCATGATTCTGTGCTTTGTAAAATCGTGTGATGCAGCTGATAGTGTCAATTAACATAGTAGAAACTGGTACGTTTTCTAAGTAGAAGAAACTATCTGTGATCAAAAAATATTAACACAGTGGACAATTACTGGTCCTTGAGTGATTACAGGCTTGTAGGTCTGGTAATAACAGAACAAAAAACCCCAAGTGTTATATAGAACTGCAATTCAGTAAGAAAAGAGCTGTTAGGCAGATTGTGTTAAAAAACATATAAGCCAATACAGCTGGGAAAAAAGTGAGGGAAGAAATCAGCCATTCCTATCATACACATCCCCCTGAGGAATGGGTGCTAAGATACTCTACATTGAGTAGGGGACACTCCATTTGCCCCACCCCCCCTCCACACACACATTCTCACTTCTCAGTGAAGACCAGATAATAATTTAGCCCAAATTTTGAACTTAGGGCTCTGCTTATATGTTCTCTTCTTGCCCAGAACACAATATTAAACTGAAGACAGTGTCCAGCTTGGTGATAAGTGCATTAGAGTAATGTGGCTTCCCTGTAGTCTTGCAATACATCTCATGGATGTGCATTTTACATACTAGGGTGACTCAGTAGCAACCAAAACTCTGTTTATGCAGCTGAATCTCATAGTCAATGTCTGGGAGTTTTAATCCTCCCTTTCCAATCACCCTTTCAGTAACAGAGGAAAATCACCATGGATGCGCCTTCCAGTCACACAAGCTCTGTCTGCACAGGACTGCTGCCAGCTGCATCTGGCAATCACACTAACACTGGTGAAAGGGATAAAATGTTGTACCTTAGTTCTCCTCTTTTACTGTGGATCCAAAATGAAAAGATGAGCAGGCCAAAAATAGAGGATAGCAGGTGAATTTATGAGCAGGAGGTCAGGCAGGTGAAATTTAACTAGTTGGTGGGTGCTTCTAGGTATGGAAAGTATCGAGTAGGGAGAAATTCTGGGCAACAGGCAGTGAAGGGTAATGGTTATCATAGCAGACTCAGATTAGCAACTTCAGTGATTCAAAAACAGGTATCAAAGAAAATAATTTAAATCTTTCAGCTATGTAATGATACTGTAATACAAATGAGTTTAATCAATGCCTAATGAAAGAGACATTAGGTTTTGAACTCAAAATATCTCCTTTCTTCTTTTGCTCCCTGTCGCTCTTCAGGTTTCCTGCTTTTCATATGACATGGTTCATGTGCAGTGCTTGGGGCTTTCATTGCAACACCAGCATCAAAAGCAGGCTTGCCATTAATTTCATCAAAACCTTGAAGAAGACTTCAAAGCATATCACAGGACTTGGCTGTGAATCGTTCATTTGTGATGTCCCCCAAAAAATGTTCTTGGCACAGAAATCGTGCAGCTCATTCTCCTCATATGATCAGGGGTGGGGCAAATGGGAATGCACAGATGCGTCAAGAGGAGTGTGATTTCTATGGTGGTTTTATCCTTGAACACTAGTGAACCCTCAGGGGATAAAACAGAATTTATTACAGTGATTGTTGATTTCTTCTTTGGTTTTGGTTTTTGGGTTTTTTTTGTAAGCACGTCTTTGTCAGAGAGACAGTGTGCGACTGCACTTCTCAGCTGTCACTAAGCAAAGTTACCACTGAGTTCACTGGGACTTTGACTGAAGAATTTTCCTGTATTGCCAAAATATGGGAGAGCTATTCCTTCCAGTAATAGAATCCTTTATGGAAAAACACAAAGACAGCTTCTTCTTCCTGTTCCACATGAAGATTTCTGCATAAATTTAATCAGTATATCGTGGACCACCCACAGGCTGTCACACAAAGTACTTTCAATATAAGAGACAAGCTCACTGTACAGCTTCTCGGTTTTGGACCAAAACCCCCTCATCTAAATTCACTTCATTCTTTAGCCAGGCACTTTTTGCAATCAGTGCCTAGCAATTTAGTTCATAAAGTCTATTTTCCCTTGAAGTTTTCTTGGAGAAATAACATACTGATACAAATATAATATTCAGTTTCCCAATCCATTTTGTCCTCTCTTCCAAGTGGATGGACAGACAGCAATCATCTAATTTATAATTCAATTCTACATATTTACAGATCTAAATATCTAAGCATTATGCCTTCAGACTTCAGGAGGGTGTGCACTGACTATCCAATCTGAAATATTTTTTAACATTTGGAAATATATAGTCATCAAGATATACTGGATAAGATCAAGCACCCATCTATCCATCCTCTGTAGCTTTGCACCTTCAGGAGACAGAAGATGGTGCTTAGAAAGAACACACTTAAAAAATGCCAAAGATTTCATGATGGTAAAGATCCTCCCTCAGCTTTTAGCTGAACATGAAACATTGTCCTGCTTGTAAAAACAATTCACTGATGTACAATCATCCATTTTCAGCAGAGGTAAACTGTGGTCCAGGAAACTAATTTTTTTCCTAATAATAACCTGAGTGAATTCCTCAACTTATTTACTTGAATAGAAGGAGATGGACACTGCATCTACACCCTCATTCTCTTCCTGAGGGAGACAAGGTGAGACAGTGAGCTCTGGAACCTCATAGTTAAACCTCTAAGTTGAAATCTCCCTTAGCTTAATGAAATCATTCCGTGAGCGGTGTAAAACCTATCCATTGTTTTCTGTTTCTCCTCTCTACATTAAAAGCAGTATCATTTCTATCTGTCCTCCAGGCATGCAGTCAGGCCTAATTTCTGAACCACTTGGAGACTGTCAGATGAAATAGCTGCATAAACGCCTATCAGTTAGCAGAGTAGATACATGCAAGCTGGGAGCAATTTTTAAGTGTGCTAAGAATAGTATGAGATCTACAGTGAAGTATTTGAGGTTTAAATAGGGATGCATGGGATGCTCTTTTGTTACCCTTATACCATCTAGTACTGCAGCTCCCTAATCCCAGTGGGATTTGTACAATTTTGTCTTGTCAGTAGTCATTACAAAATATTGGTGATGTGCAAGTTTCAGGGAAGGACTAGCAGTTGTATAGGCATTGAAATGTATTCTAGTTATAACAGCTTGCCAAAGGAATAAACTTCCAAGGAAGGTAATAAAAGCCTTATTCCCAGAGAAATTGAGGAGCAGGTGAGAAAAATCAATGGTGAGAAACCAACAACAGAGCCAAGAAAAATGTAATGGACTAGGCTTAATCATGTGGATTTTTCTCATCCTGTTTTGTGATATACTACCTATTTTTCAGCATTTGTTTATTGAACACATTAAAGTGACCAAGCATTGATGCTTTCTAACAATCAGTCTGAGGACACTGAGTACCTTCCACTTATGAGTAAAATGTAAGTGGCTCAGATATCCATAGTATGAGTTCATACAGGCCATGAGAATGGTAGATTCTTAACAAATTATCAAGTTTTAACATAATCATTGTTTATGATAACTTTTCTGAGTTATACTCTAGAAGCAAGCATCACTATCTGTGTAAAAAACGGAGACATGACACTGGAGATAGGAGGAAACCTGAAAACCCAAAATGCACGTGCCAGTAGCAGAAGATTTGGAACTCTCAGAGCACAATCAGATTCTCAGATGAATATATTATCATATTTTTCTCCCTTACCAAGATAATTTTCTTGCTTTTAAAGACTACATGGAAATTATAGTCTGTGTGACTATTTTCACAATTTATCTTAATTAACAGCTTGAGTCTTCTTTTACATTCCAGATATTTTAATATTATGTAACCAATTAGCACTATCTTTATTCCCTTAACTCATCAATGGAAATTTCCTTGCATATAAAGATAATTCCCAGCTTCATCTCATTTGATGATAGCACTAATAAGGTCTGGAAACCAAAAAAGGTTTTATAAATGTAGGTGTTTTTAAGAATTCTGATTGAAGCACCAAACTCCATAGATATGATAGGGAAAAATGTGTACTTGGGTGCAGTAACCAGCAGGAAGAGGTGACTTCAGCAGTTCAAAATTATGTACCAAGGTGGAACCATGATGTTAAAAGTCATGTCCATTTAGCTATGCCTTGCCTGGCAGCCTCCAGTGTCTCCCAGTGTTATTTCCAAAATTGAAATTGGAAATAAGATGTATGCTTTTAATAATGAAGATACTTAGCAACTTAAACAAGTATCCAATGGAAACATTAAATCCATTACAACTTGAAGCCTTTCATTAATTTTTTTCTCATGTTGGCCACAAATCAGAATAATAGCAGTTTATTTTATTCTGGAAGAAAATAATTCCCAAAGCAAATTAGTGCTAGTCAAGGTGCTATGCTATGCAGGCTGGACAGAATATGAATTTTCCTTTATAAATATCTGACTCTATAAGAAAAATGTTGCCAGACCTTTTAGTTGATCTTTCAGCTTCAAAGTAAAGCAAACACAGCAATGTCCATCAGCTTTCAAGACCCTGAACTTGTTTATGCCAAACAGAAACCTGGTTTACGAGGTGCCCATGCTATATATTTTAACATTAAAGACTTTTGACACTAAAGACTTTTTTGACTGAATACAAAAAAGTTGCCTTTTTTTTCTTGCAGCTAATTTTTTTTTTACTTAGGTAACACAGTATTTGCATTTTACATAGCCGTTCTTTTACTTGGTGCCACAATTGTGATTAAATGTTACTATAAACATAAGGACAAGGGGGAAATTATGGATTAAATTGATTGTGTACCATACAAAGCTTCAAAGAAAAGATTAAACAGTGTTAATGATATAACATTTTGGTGACAACGAGCATTTATATCCTTTCCTGCAAGTACATTTCTCTTGTGATTGAAAAGATCGGATTGACACAACATCCTTACAATGACAGGCATCCAAGCCCAACCAGAGAATCAAAATTGCTGCACAATTGCTCCTGTAGGAGACAGCCAAGTGGATGGATGAGGCTAGGAGTGGCAAGTATGAGGGGAGATAGCATTTAAAGCTCATTTCCTGCAAATTTTCAGTGTGATCTCCACTCCACATATATATCTCAATGCTGTCATTCCATATGTTGCAAGTCTAACTGCTACGCACTGGAGAATAAGTTGTCTTTCAGATTAGGGAGAAAAAAAATGTTACTTATGATAAATTAGGAACTGATGAGTAAATTGCCAATGAAACTACAGGAAAGGCATGCAGAATTGCATGAAATGTGGTTGTAAAATTCTAAATTTAGCATCTTGGATACAAATTCCTCATATAAAACTCATGGAATCAAAAATATAACTGAAAAATGTACAGAGACAAAATAAACTAGTAACACAGACATTATCATTTTGCTACAATTCATTAAAATAAAATGTTTATAATTTCAGACAAATTTTGGTAAGAGACTACTATCTAGGTAAGTTTCACAGAGTCGAAGATTTTCAAAATGTCATCAAAATTGCATGTTAGTGCTTATACCACATATTTTGCTTGAATTTGTCTAGCCGGAAAAAAAAATATAAAGAAAACAAAAGACTTGCAAATCCTTGTGGACCTGAAGGGAGTTCCTTACCCTTAATACCAATCAGGTTGGTGTCAGCACATGTGAAGAATCTCAACTTGTTCTGTAAAGAAGCTCAAAGGTAAAGCAGTCAGTAAACGCCAAGGATCAACTAGAACAAGGAGGTGAGAACATGGTGAGAGTAAAGTGAGGAAATCAAGGCCAGTGCCACAGAGTCCCAGGGCTGAAAGGTAATCCAGACTCATGTTGAAATAGGAATAGCTATGCCTTGGATCATTATTTCTCACTGGGCAAGCTGTCATGGAGCACTCTTGGTCCCTCTGTTTTACCTTCTAAAGCAGGGTGATTGCAATCTGGCTGCTTATCCCAGCTACTCAGCTCTGGCCTGGACTTTCTACAAAAATGGTAATTTTATCAGGCCAGCGAGGTTGCTACTGGCTTAACAGGATGGGTAATCGGGAAACATATATTCAATTCAGGCTGAGGACTGACTGCCTAGGTGACAGTTCTGCAGGAAAAGAGCTAAGGGTCCAGGAGAAAGATTTAAACACCACTGAAAGTGTGCCCTTACAGTGATGGAAACTAGTCATCCTGGGATCAGGAAGAAAAGCATACCCATCAAACCAAGGGATTTTTCCCTTTCTGATTGTTACACATGAGGCTTCATTTTGGAGCCAAGAGAGGCAATTAAGATTAATAGGCAAGGAAAGTTGAATTTGTAACTCAGAATGAATGCCAGACATGAACAAATTTTTTCAATGAGGAGAAAAAGGCAGCGCTTCTGCTGCTGCTCACCTTTTCACTCAAGAAGTCAACCATGTTATTTTCATACACATAAACATCGACCTGACATTCTATAAGTAGGATATAACTACAACCATGATTATTGCCTACAGGTTTCTTTAAGGTCAGTGGGGGGGAAATAGATGCTTCTAATGCTAGATTAATTGATGTCATTGACATAACAACCTTAGGATTATATAAATCTCATTCTGAAGGCAGCTATATTTCTCTTTTGGCAGTAGAGATCCAGTCGAGACTTACTCAGAGGAAGACAATATTGCCACAAACATGTAACTTTCTGGTAAATCCCTCCTCTTTTACAAGTTTCAGTCTGAAGAGTGTTTCAGGAATAGGACTCCAAAGTGAGTAATCTTTAATGAAGCTTTCTAGAAAAAAAACTAAACTCCCATGGCTGCTGGTCAATACTTTCAAAATTTTGGTACAAGGGAATCTATGAAAAGGTTTTTGATGATTTTGGGTAAAGACTGTGCTTGCTTTTCCCATTCTGTCCTCCCAGCTTGTTCCCTGGCCTACTCATCTCTCCTTGCCATCCCAGAATTCCTCATGACTTGTGATAATCTTGGCTCAATTAATTTCCTAACCTAATTAAAATAATGGTTCAATTGTTCATTAAGGGCAATGTTCATACTAATTTATTTTTTTCTATAATAGCTTTCCTTTGCTACTTTGGAAACTTCAAGATCACAGACTAAATTCAGGAGAAAACCAGTTTTCCAGCAGTGAAATTACTAGCAGTGAAATTTCTTTACCGTATGATATGATTGTCTAACCTTTTATTTTTCCCTTCATAAAACAGAGCATGCAAAGCCAAGATAGTGTAGGGCACCTTTAGGAAGAAGCAACATAAAATATCTGACAGGTAAGGGGGACAGAAAGAGGTTACAAGAACCATACTTGAATGCAAGATTTCATGTACTTGTTTTATGTGTTTCAACTGGCTTCAACAAGCTCTCTTTACATTAATGAGGGTTTGCACAACAGGGACTTAAATTAAACAGGGACTTAATTAATAAAAAAAAAAAAAAAAAGGAAAGGACTAAAGATAAGACCTGTTGCCGAAAGATGGGATTCCCTTCATTGATTGAATCTCCTGTAGCAAATCTACCAAAATAAAACTTAGAACAATTTTTCCATTCACTTTGACATGCCAGATGTCCAGCAAATATTCTGCTTAATGAGGATGAACTAGGCAGAAGTATTCAATTTATATCAATTGGCTGTATATTTGGACAGGATAGGAAAAGGATGAGGGTATATATATGAGGGTAATAAAGAATAACTAAGGGGGCTGTATTCTACTTGTGCTTTCCTTCTGATCCAGCACATGAGTTTTTATGCAATATAAAGTGGTAACAGTCAAGCAGGTACTCACTGTTAGACCTGGTCTTTGTAGGGTTTTGCAATCCTGACATTCTTTATGCGACTTTAAGAAGTGATCAGAAACATGTAACTGCTCTCCTGTGAGAAAAGGGTGAGTCGGGATTGCTTAGCTTGTAAAAGAGAAGGTTCTGGAGACACCTTATTGTGGCCTTACAAGACCTGGAGGGGGTTTATAAGGTAGATAGGAGACTGACTTCTTAATAGTCCCTGAAGTGGTAGGTCATGGGGGTAATAGTCTTAAACTAAAGGAGGTTAGACTTAGACTAGGTGGAAGTTTTTCATGATGAAGGTGGTGAAATACTGCACCACGTTCCCCAGAGAGGTGGTAGATACTCATCCATGGAAACATTTAAGGATTTAATTGCAAGAGGGTTTTATTAATATGATCCTTATCTATTAAAACTGAAAGCATTTAGAATACACAACAGAACTTAAAGCTGACTTTGTATTCTGCCATGTAAATTTTATGCATCTTTTGATATAGTATCACACTGCAAACTCAAATTGAACTGATCAGTATAACTACTGCTACTCAAATTCTGTTACATACCTGTATCTGTCCTGCTGTGCTAAAAATCTGCTGAACCTTAGAGAAAAAGGAAAAGCCAGTTCAGAAGGAGATCAGTCTGGAGACAAGGCCAAGAAATTCACTGTTATTTATTCTTTACCACTCTCTCTTGCCTAAAACTTGTCAAGCAGGTGTACCAAAGTCATCTGAATAGATATTGCTGCGCAGATTGGCTTGACAGCTTACAAATGAAGTCCAGGGCTCTTATTTTCTGATGCCTGAATAAAAGCTGTAATAAGTACAAAAGGATATTTTTTTCCTACTGTAGCAGGTATTTCTCAGCAAATAATGGATGCATCTACATTTAGTTCAAACTTTGCTTCTGAACTAATTGTCACAATTTTCCCCTTTTATTGTGGTCTGGTTTACTCAGTGATATGTTCAGGGAGTATGATAGGTAGGTTTTAACGAATGGAACAAACCTGGAAGATGTGCTCCAAACAGCACACCTATGGTACACCAGCACAAACGAGCACTAATGCTTGATGACCAGAGGAGAGCTACAAGCAAGGTAAAAAGAAAAAGAAAGCAAATAACAAATCAAAACTTATGGTGGTGACTTGCAGTCCTTAGTACCATCAGTCTCCCTCTACAAATACAGATGTTGTAACCCTACTCCATCAATACAACCACTGGAGAAATACTACCAAGAATTCTGACAAGCAACACCAGCTAAACAGTTTGACTCAGTAACAACTGTTTACCCTGACAAGAAATTGAGCTGCAGCTCATCATGCTTTCAGCATCTTCTCAGCTGCACTATAGGGAGGTAGGGATGTACCACTGAATAATGCATGAGTTGTCTGCACAAACATCAGAGTTTTATGTTCAAGAGATACCTTAAAAAGAGAATTGTGGTGCATAGCATCAGTCAGCAACAATTCTCCCTTGTTAACCTCATTTTTCCAATGCTGTATATGATATTGTTTGGCTTATTTGACTTACCAAATTCCTTTTATGAGGGAAAAGAACAAACTTCTCAAAGAATGATTTTATTTTGCTTATCAAAACCAGCTTACATTTTTAGCTAGTTTTCACTCTCTTAAAAAATAATTAATTGGTCTACATGTTACTGAACCTATTCACTTTTTATCCAAACAATGGATAGATGCAAATGACAAGTGATTATTTTACTGAAGACTTATGAGTCATAGTAAAATTTGTCATCAACTCAGACCAACTATGCAAGTGTTTACAAGTTTGTTACATGGAATAATTTTTGTAACATGTAGGAGAATGGTGGACTTGTTACTGTGACTGGAGGAAGGAAAACCATGGAGCAAACTGGTCAGGAGCCTGGGATTTTGAGTAGCTTTGCTTTTATAGTCACAGGACAGAACAGAAAATCCATATATTAAAAAGGAGATGCAAATGTTTGAATGGAAGATGTGGATTCAGATAAAAAGTACAAAGAACAAGGTCATTTAGCCTTCTTACTCCCTAGAAACCCCACTGTGAGAATTTATATTGCTTCAACATACACCTGTGCATTTTGTGCTTCTTACAGGATTTTTGTTAGTTTGTTTTGAATAACTACTGTAGAAATTTACTGTCTACAAGTGGGTTGTTTTTTGGAGAGAAAATTCAAGAAGAATCTGAACTTCTGGCAATATTTTTTATTTTCTTTCACTGGAAGATGGTAATAAAAATACACTTGGCACACCTTTGTGAAGTGTAGAATGGAAAATGCACCTGCCATTTCATGAGTAAAATTTAGGAAAAAAACTGTTTTAAACCAATGTGAATTGAATTGTTAAGGTGCTAAAAATAATATGAATCTGGGAATTAAAGAGTGGCAATTCAATAAACTAAGAAATGTATTTTGATTTTTTATTCCTCAAGCCTCTTAAATAATATAAACTGGGATGAAATGAACTGACAGCTTTTTTATGAGATTTCCCTTTTGCATAAGTAGCCTTAGTCTATTTATATGAGGACAAATGAGGGCTAGAGAAGTCTGACAGATGATTTAGTTGGTTCATTTGTATGTAAAAAGAAACTCTGTGCCATTAGTTTAACACTAGCTAACACAGCATTTCCCAAATTGAGAGCTCTGCCTTTGTTAGAAAAGGCTGGGATCACCTGAGGGTAAGTGTTCCGAGAAGCTTTACAGACATTTGCTCTAGTCCTGGTTTTTTAAACTTTGCTTAATTTTTAAAAGATTATTTCCAGCTGTTTAAGACTCAAGAAGTATTTTCAGAATGTACTCATGAATCTTCACAAAGCATAAGGAATCACCTTTTGAAGTCTCCAACTGAGACATTCCTTCCAGGAATTGCTAAACTATTATGCCATTATTTTAAGTATCATCATAGTAATTATTTTATTGTGATCAGAATATATGAAAAAGGACAGAATGTATTTCTTGAAGAACATCAACATTAAAATGTGTGGTGAAAATTATGTCAGAAGCTATGCAATGAGGTGGCTGCAAAAATATGGTAATTTTTATCTGTTGTTTGGTTTTATGTTGTGTGCTTTTCTATTTCTCTGAAATGGATGTTCAGTTGGTAAAAGGTAGATTGAGAGCATGGCTGTAATGTTACTTACTCTCAGAGAGGCAAAAACACAAGGAACTTGTGACTTTAGCAATAGAGGCAGTAGCTGTGAATTGTAGCTGGACATTCTCCAACTGCAGTGTACACAGGCATTTCTAAGAATGAGGGTAACACAAACCACCAAGAGCTTCTCAATCTGTTCATTTTCACTTAAGCCTCTAACACCTTTCTAGAAGCTCAACCTTAGTTAATAACAAGCTCTGAGGCCCAATATAAAACAAAAAAACCCCTTAACATGCTTCAATAAGCAGGCATCCAGACTAGATGATCTAATGATTGGCTTATTCTTAAACACTCTAGAAGTCCAAACCTGTGAAGAAGGATTTGAGAAATGAACCTTGTTTCCCATAACACTGCAACCAGATTATCCTTAGCTTCCTCCTGTTTCCTGGCTGTCTTTTTGCTGTTTGTTTTTCTCTCTCAGCATATCCAGACTCCAATTAGATTACTTACCTTTTGAGAGAGAGACTGGAGCATCCAGCACGTGGGGATGTTGAGATGGACCTGCAGGCTTGCTGCGCTCCACAAAATAAAAGAAATCAGTGGAAAACCAGATCTTGCCAAGGGTATTCAGGAGATGGCAGTGTTGCTCTCACCATCCGTCCCTGCTGCTGGAGATTTCATCTCAATCGGCCCTGTGTCAGTGGAAGTTTTCCAGGCTTTTCAGATCTCTTTTCTTTCCCCTCTCCAGTCTTTCAGCTTCTGTTTTGCTATTTTAAATTCTAATTATGCAACGGAACTGTACCCATTAAAAAGGATGTGTAATATGCATGGATAGCAACCTCAGGGTAAGGGACACGTTGAAGGCTCTCCAAAGCTCCCTGAATTCAGTAGCATTTTCCCTAGCAACTCCAGAATGAAATAAAGCTGTTTTCCTCTATCTGAAAATACCCAGCAGTGCCCAGGACTGCATCAGTGTTCAGTGCCAGGCATTTGAGTGACTACTGAATGTCAGAGCAATACTCCAGTGAAAAAAGTGTGAGTATCCATGAGCAGAAGCAGAGTTAAACAAAACTCTAGAGGATAAAGGAAACAAGGGCTGACTGATACAGCAATCAGCCACTGCTGATGTTACCCAGGCAGGTGCCAGCAAGCTGGAGCAAAGCAGAATTATGTTAACATCATTCTGATGATACTTGGCATCAACTACTCACAGCAGCAAGTAATGGGAACATCTTACTGCCTCTCTTAGCTTGCAGCACTGAGAATTCATAGCTGGCGATGATGACCTGTAGGCAAACACTCAAGTGATTTTTCATCATGTGCAGTGGAAATCAGGTGCCAGTTCCTCCATTATCCAGCTGGGAGCTAAAGGAGTTCCTGGAGTGGGAGCTAAAACTCCACTGGGACACGCAAACTCATGGTTGATATTACCACTAACAAGGGTACCCCAAGCAGTCCACATCATTAAATTTGGAATAGTATGAAGAGGTTTTAAATTGAAAATCTGTCTAAGCCTCAGCTAAACTTTAAACACTGCTTAAATGTAAATGGATATATCATCTCTAAGTGTGGGCTTCATAGAGATGGTTAATTCATCGATACTTAATTCATATATGCAGAACCTTGATTTATGTCTTGTTCCACTACACCACTTGGCAGCTATCACCGAGAGCAGCTGAGCTAAACGGCTGAGACTGGCATCTGTGCTGACAAGAGTCTTGTATTCACATATCAGGAACTGGCAGAGGGTACCCTTTTTGGTTTTGACCTTATTTAAGGAAGAAATCTAGTGTGAATACCACAGTGCAGTCACAACCAAACCACCACACTGATTTCAAGGTACAGAGTCTTTTCAAACAGAATCATGAAGAAATGCAGATTTTGGCCCTTGAGAACTGGATGGATCCATTTTTAAAAATAAGAATAGGGGTTTTAAGTATGTCTGAAATTTTTCAAACTTCTACCTCATCCAGATTTCTGAATTCTAAGAAAAATATAGTTTTCTTTTTTACATTAGATTTTTCTGGACATGTCAGCTTTATCTACATGACATAAGTCAGTAGGTGTTTGAAAAAGTGATGGGAAAATTCTGCCTTGTCAAAGTCTTGGTCAGTGCTGAACACTTGCTGTACAGAAGAGGGATTTGCATTCTTCATTCCCAGGGCCTTCACAGGAGGTTGGCGGCTCTCAGCCCCTTTTAGCACCAAGCTGTGGGTGCACCTCTTGCTCACAAAGTCTTTTAAAAGCATCATCTTTGGGACTCTCTCTTTGCCATTATCCACACACCACCACATGCTGCTCCATGGATTCAGTAAGCAGTGGGTGAACACTTCAAAACCAGAGGGTCCAGAGGGCAGCTAGAGAAATGCCTGTTTCACAGAGCACACAGCCAGATCACACAACTACCTAAATCAAGCAAAAACATACATCTGTTTTTCACATCTGAGTCACTACAGTATTTAAATGGGGAAAGAAGCAACAAGCAATCCATCTATTCTGCTTCTGCAATGAAAAGTATATTGCCAATTGTTAAACATAATCAAGAGCCGTGTAAGTATGATGCCTAAATATAGAAAAGTGAGCTACAGCAAGGAACTTGCATGGAAAAAGTCATTGAAGCTAATATTTTCTACTGGGAAATGGTAAGAATATCTGGGAAGAAACACAGGTTTTTCTGTTACCAAACAGTGAAATAATTCAATAAGGTTTTTTGATTTTAAAATACAACATATTGTTGGCCACAACTAAAATGTAATGTGGCAGGTAGGCTGCTTTTGTAAATGACTTAATTGCTGTTACTTTCTGCCATTTTCAATAACAATATTTATAAACAGGATTATGAAACAGACAAGTCAGGAAAATAATTTTTACAAGCCTACAATGGAGAAGATTTTGTCAAAAATTCTTGTATGTTCTACCCCAGAAGTCTGAAAAGTACTTCAGCTCTCACTAAATATAATCCAAAAAATATCAGATCATTATTATACCACTTCTTATGCAAATAATACATTTGATCTCTGAACAAATTTAAAAATACCTCAGATGTATAATTATTAACTGTAATAATAGTAGAAAAGTGGTAAATACCAGTTCAATAAGCCTTGAAACAAATTGCATGGAAAATGTCTCCAATTTTATGAAGTAAAATGAAAGTGGTTTTAAAGGTAAAGTAGTAGATATAAGGTAAAATTTCAGATTTGCGAGTATTTTTTAGTCCTCATAGAATATGATATAAAATAAAAGATAAAATAGACTGCAAAATATTTAAGTAGAGAAAGATAGGTGTGGAGGAAAAGGAGAAAAGGAAAGAAAAGTGCATCAAACTTATCCCTTCCTAGGTTCAGACACAAGTGACATTTTCATGTCCAAAAAAAGCCCATGCTTTGCTGGATGACATCAGAGATTGGAGATGGCCCTTCACAGTGTTGGCCCTTCACAGTGTTGGTTTCCTGCAGCTCAAGAAAAAGTGAGAAATCAGAACTCACCCAGTGGAGATACAAGGTGATTGGAAGTGGAAGAACTTGATATGTGAAAAAGGTTGAAAGAACTGGGTTTATTGAAGAGAGAAGAGAAAAGAGAAGAGAAGAGAAGAGAAGAGAAGAGAAGAGAAGAGAAGAGAAGAGAAGAGAAGAGAAGAGAAGAGAAGAGAAGAGAAGAGAAGAGAAGAGAAGAGAAGAGGATCAAATCACCATGTTCCAGCACCTCAAATATCTTAACAGAGTAAAAGACAGTGTGCTGGGCACAGCAACCCATGGGATGGGACAAGGGATAACAGGAAATCTCTGCTTCAGAGGAAATTGCTTCTCTATGCACAAAAAAAACCCCAACAAAACAAAAAAAAAAAAAAAAAAAAAACCCAACCAACCAACCAAACAAAAAAACAAACAAAAAAACCCCCTCACTATGAGCTAAATAAAGATTGGAATAAGTAAACCCAGAGAGATGGTAGAATGTCCCTCACCACAAGACTTAACCAGGTCCATTTTATTTGCAATAATAAAAAATCAATAATTTTTTTTTTCATGTTGTTTTTTTTTTTAAGAGGAATTTTTTTCATTTTATGATTTTTAATTTCTGAAGTACTTAAATTAATTAGAATTATGTATTGATCATTTACCCAATAATGTCTTTTTTCGGATCTGTTCAAGAAGCAAAATAATCTTCTGACACTGTATTTTTAATTTTTTTTTCACACAGAAGTTTTTCAATATATAAAAAGCCACATAAATGTTTATTTTCTTACTTCTGTGACCAATTTTGCTTTATCTGATAACAAATTCTATGACTCTGTGCAGAGACTATGAACATAAAGATTTGTCCTACGGGTACCCAAGGTCGATACAAAGTAACCAAAAAAATCAAATACAATTTAGACTTAAAGGCCACGCTATAATTAAATTAACTGAAATAGTGAAAAAGTTTAATTTTTCCCATCTTAAGTATGTATATTTGAAATTCTATTTTTTGAGGAATTTTGGAAACAATAAACACTTTTGCTCTTTACTGTGTTCCCACAAAGACTTCCTAATACTTATAGCTTGATTTCTTCAGTATGCTTGTCTATCCCAGTCTGATTAACTCTTGAATAATTTCAGTCACCTCAGGCAAAATACAAAAAGAGGCTACATTGCAATAAGTTTCACAAAAGAAAAATTGGTGTCATTCTCCCAAGTGAAAGGGAGGCAGAGCTCAATCTTTTTCTGCTGTGTTCAACAGAACTTGCTGGTAACACTCTGTGTGCAGCCTCTTGCCTTTACAGAGGAACCAGAATACACAAGTCTGAGTACCAAAACAGATCTATAAAGATGGAGGAGTTAAGGGAAAGTTCATGCTTTCCTGAAGCCTTACATAAGAGCAGGGAAAACTTTAAAAACCCTCCAAAATTTATTATTTTGTACACTGGCAACAAGAATTTTTCAAGTTTAAGGTAAAGGTTGAATGCCTGTACAAGAACTCATAGTCATAATGACAGAAATCTGAACATATTAAATGAAATATAGATTAATCTGATGAAGTGACAGCCAGAAAGGACTTTGGGATCATCCTGGTTCTTTCAGGGCATGCTTCAGCACCACTTTCTGTACCTCGTCACCCCTGTATTTACATGTAGGCTGTGTCTGGGTACACTTTGGCATCAGATTATTTCTATCCCTTAGAAACCATAGGAAGATCAAGAAAGATACAAATTATCCAGCAGCAAGATCCCTTTAAAACATGAAGTGTGAGACACTACTGCAATGAAAATCTGGGGCAAATAGAATTTTATGGACAGGTTGTGAGGCTATTTCTGTTTCTCTAGACATCTTATTAGAACCTGATTTTTTTTAACTGCTGTGCTAAAACTGACCAGTTTGCAGACTGAGTTATTACCAAGGTGTAATGTCTTAGTCAATGTTTTTGAAATCATTAGTGAATTAAGATTTTCTATATAAGAAGAGTCAGTGGAAATCAGCCTAGACTCTCCACCCTTTTCAATTCACAAATTCCCTGGATGTTGCCTATGTGAGGTAGTTTTAAAGCCCTCATCTCCATGGAGAGAAAGCATGGAATCTGAAAAACATAATAAATGAAAGCAACTTCACACCTTTTCTAGCATAAGACCCAGTAACCAGTATGCTGTTGGTTTTAAGACCCTCTCATGTGGACAGTGGATGACATTTGGGTAAGAGTAAATGCAAAGTATAGTGGTTCTGAGCAATTCTGTCACTCGCCAATTCTCTCTAGTGTATGCCATGTCAATAAAATAATATTTTTAAATCACTGACTATATTTATTCTGGTATTTGAAACAGGTTTTATCAAGAAGAGAAATATGTATAGCAAAATATGATTGTTTCAGTCAAGCTTAGTCAGAGACAGACATATGTCAAAGCTCCCAAATGCTGGATTACATAAGATAACTGATTTGAGCCTGAACAGAATGTGTGTGTTTAGGAGATGCTGACAACAGAAGAGAGGGCAGAAATATATCAAGGACTATCTTGAGTAGTCTCTGGCTCAGAAACCCAGATTTCAAAACCTGAAGTAATTTATACAAAGAAATCAGAAAATTAATGATTAAAATAAAGGGCTCAGTTGCTATTTTCATCAGGTACCTCAAGCCATAAGTAGTGACCAATGACTAACTGATTAGTGACGTCACAGTGTGATAAAATCAGGCTGGTATCAGTAAAAGGCAAGCCCCTTCCTGAGAGAGATTAATTTCTTTTTCAATATGTCTTTATGAAGGTGAAATCTGTGATATTGGCAAAAACACCTCACCTCCCCGAGGCTGAGAGCCAAGTTGAATGGAAATCAAAACTGGAAACTTTGATTAAGTTTGTTCAGGAGAAGCCAAATTGAGGCACATTTTACAGATAATGATTTTTTCTAGCTATTAAGAGCAGCATGTGAGCTGTGAGAGGCAGACTTTGGTATGCCTCATACTCATGTAAATCTAAAGCATATTTTTTGCCTTGATTAAAGGAGATCTGTATTTACACCAAGCTATCAGGATGCATCCATCAGTTGGGATGATTATAGCCTAAGATTAAGACAAACAATCTACAAAAAAAGGCAATAAATGGAAACCTCTATGAAGAGAGAGGTCATGGCACCCTATTCTTCCCACAGAAGAATGTCTCCATGGAGACAGACACTTCAGATTGGAAGCAAGACAACTTTTAACAGCAAGAGTAATTAACCATTGCAACATAATTAAAGGATGTATCTGATTAATCATCTCCTGGAGACCTTACATTTAGACCAAATGTCTTTCCATTAGGTATACACAGGTTTAGTCACAAACTCATGGGCTTGATAACACTTAGATTAAAGGAGGGGATGATTTCTTCCACAGCTTGATTTACTGGGTAAAATCTCATGACCTGTGTTATGCAAAAGGACTGAGTGTCTGAGCAGATGGGCTTCTTCTGGCATTTAAATCTGTGGAGCTGTGTGAAAACTCACAACACACAAGCCTGTCTTAGGGTTGGTAAGTAAAGGAACCATACCGTCGGCAATACACAGAAATCAGTCATTAACATATTCTCTGCATTATTCATTTGGCTGTGCTCATGGATGGGTAGAAATTTGACATTAGGCTTCCTGCCTGACAGGCAGTGAGTAACCTAGGAAAGAGGAATTTTGCCCTTACATTTGGAAAAGTGGGAAGTAAGTGCAGATGAGGGATGGGAAAAACAAACACTTCCTCTGCACTTCCTTTTTGTTATACACATTTACCTTCTTTTGCATATATGCATTTGGCTACAATAGTCCCATGCAGTTTCTTTGAGCTTTGGCATAAACCCTAATCATTTCATGAAAGAGATATTTGTATATTTGTTTATAACCATGTAGATATGCAGGGCCCATAAAAAAATCTGCCCCACTTAGTACTCATAAAAGTCAATTAGTTTACATCTACTGGGTTGTTTGAATCTACTCATCATAAATAAATCCAAAAACATCAGTGCTTTTCTGTGAATGTCAGCTATTCAAGGTAGAATCCACTTAAGATCTTTTGACACAGTGAAATATTGCTTGCTGTCTGACTGCATTTGTCAGGGGGAAAAAAAATCACCAGCACTGAATCATTGCAACATTAACAAGGACAGCAGAAAAGTTCAGTACAGATCCCAGTGCAAGGACTGATAATTGTATGACCTAGGAATATGTATCCTGAGTGACCACACAGTCACTCCACGCTGTTATAGGGATCAATTACATGTAAATGTGAATGTTTACACACAGATTTCCAAATGATATAAAGCAGTCCAGATAAGGAAACTCTTTAGTGCTACTGCAGTGTCCATGTAAACTCTAGTTTGTTCTCCTGAGAGGGTCAGGATGGAACAGTCCCACTCCAGTTTAATTTCAGTGTTTGTAAATGCACAACCTAAGATTCTCATAACACAAATTGATTTTAAAATTAACAGTTAAAAGTAAAAGGCTTTTTACTTCGACTTCAATTTCCAGTGTTACAGAAGATAATAAAAGGTTAATGTAAAAATAACACTTAGCAACAGATTGGCATCACACACCAACCCAGCATCACATACCAACCCACAACCAATATGCCTACCTCCCATCTTGAAGTTCTTTTCAGCTTTCTAAAACTATTGTTTGATACCTAGGAGAGAGACCACAGGCCTACAAATCTCAAGACTGTTTACATCCACGTGTTCCGATCTAAAGGAACATGTTATATTTCTTGACAAGAAATACGAAACATAGACTTCAGTGTCTTCCACCTACCTTCCTCAATATGCCCAGAGTACATTGTGAGGAGAATTTTCTGTATCTGCTGCAGAAAGTTCGTCGGACCAGATTAATTTAGACACAGTTCAGTGGGAAGTATATGGAACACACAGCCCCACTCCAATCTGGCCCAGATCAGTAAGAGAAGTCCATGCCCATCCCACAGTTTTCTGTGAGATCTGTAATGTAAACCTGCCTCTGGTTTCTGTTAGTTATAGTTATATCTCATTCATGAAACAAAGACTGATTCAGCCTGCGTTCAGGGTTCAGAAGTCCTGCTTCAAAAGCAAGGTTTAGGAATATCATGTGATCTCTCTCATCCTGTATCCCTCCCTCCCACAAAACAAAGGGTCACAGTCTGTCTCATAAGACTTTTGAGAGACTATTATGATCCCTAAAATACTAGATTAGGAGAAGAACAAGATTGAGATAAATCAAAATTCAATATAGTATGTATCCCCTTGCTTTTTCCGCACACAACATTTAAACCAGAGAATAAATGAAGGTGCAAGATGCATCTAGAGGTACTCTGGTCTAACCCTTGTGCCAGGAAGGAGCAACTTAAATCAGGTTGCTCAGGACCTTTTCCAGTCAAGATCTGAATATTTCCAACGGTTGAGATTTTACAACCCAACTGGGAAACTTGTTGCAAAATATATCATCATTATGTTAAAATTCCCAAATATTACAATACTTCCACTTGCTAACATTTGTGATCCCATCTGAATAAGAGAACACCCAGCTATGAGGTTATCCCAGACCAGAACTAGACTTCAAACATTCTGCTGTTCATGCAAAAAAATCCAATCTCTCTCCAAACATCAGCATCAGACCTATAACTCAAGTGTGTGGGTCTCCTTCCTTCCTTCCTTCCTTCCTTCCTTCCTTCCTTCCTTCCTTCCTTCCTTCCTTCCTTCCTTCCTTCCTTCCTTCCTTCCTTCCTTCCTTCCTTCCTTCCTTCCTTCCTTCCTTCCTTCCTTCCTTCCTTCCTTCCTTCCTTCCTTCCTTCCTTCCTTCCTTCCTTCCTTCCTTCCTTCCTTCCTTCCTTCCTTCCTTCCTTCCTTCCTTCCTTCCTTCCTTCCTTCCTTCCTTCCTTCCTTCCTTCCTTCCTTCCTTCCTTCCTTCCTTCCTTCCTTCCTTCCTTCCTTCCTTCCTTCCTTCCTTCCTTCCTTCCTTCCTTCCTTCCTTCCTTCCTTCCTTCCTTCCTTCCTTCCTTCCTTCCTTCCTTCCTTCCTTCCTTTTCCTATACTGAGAAAACTTTCCCCTCTCAGCTGTAATTAGTATACTAGGCTATTTATTATTAACCTATTGCATTATTCCATTTGAATTTTCAGGTTCCTCCTATGCACAAAACTACATTCCATTCAATCCTGCTTTCTTTTGTTATTGTGCACTGGAGTACAGAAAGAAATGGGGACAGAAGAATGAAGAACAAGACACAGAAATTTTTTTGTTGACACAGAAATTCTGCTTAGAGGAATTACCTCTATTGAATAGTAGGCCATATTTTTTCTGGCCTCCTTATCTAACTTGAACATGGCACAGCTATTGGTTTATTTGAATGATGGTACAGTTTTGACATCAGGGTTTATAACCTCAATTTCATCTATCAGGGTTTTTATCCAGTTTACAGATATCTGTTCTTCTCCCGCTCACAGCCATGTAACACAGGCCATTTCAGTCATCATAAATGCCAGTTTATTTCTCAGGGAATTAAAGATAAGGTAATCTGAAAATTCATTGTATTACTGCCTTCATCAAGAATAACTGTGCCAAACTTTTTATATGCATTTTCTTCTCCTACCTGTTGCTTTCAAATATTCTGGGTGTGTCATTTCAGATACACCTCCATGCAGTTTTTTCTTTCAGAATACATATAGACATACTGTTGAAGATCAGGCATGCACTGTAACTCAAAGCCAGCTGCAGATTGAACAAAAAGTTTATCCATTGTGGGGTTATTCTAGGCCACATTTGCCTGAGATCTGGAAATCCTTCGTATACTCAGCCTGGATTTATTTAGCATTTTTTCTTTTAGACATAGTAACCATTAAATGTGCTGTATTTAAAAATATTAATTGTATCATTAAAGCTTCATTTTCTTGCACTAAATAAAGGCAAATCTTTAAGGCCCTGGTTTCATGACAGGCTCTTCAGATTGCACTAATAACTCTTCTCCACAGCTGTCCCCACTCTGATTCTCTCTTTCCCAGATATTAATTACTGCCAGATTTTAACAATCAGATTATAATTTACAGAATCCTCTACATCAGGACAAATAATCCATTTTTCTGAAAATACCACTCCAAGATTCCATTTGCCTTTTTCACATCTACATCATACTGGCTTCTCTTTTCTCCTGCACCCACTTTCCCTAGGGGCTGTGGTCCTGGGAAACAGCAGAAATAAACATTAATCAGTAAGGAAAAAGGTGTATTTGTGGAAGGTAAAACAGAAACTTCATCACACCAGGCTTCACACTTAGTCAATAGAGATCATGGCACACCTCAGAACTCATCTGGAAGCCATTTAAAACTTTTAATCTCCCCTGGCAGGTTTCAGAATTTCATACTGGTACACAGACAGAGCTTAGGATGGCTATGGTCCTGGTCAGACTATTTAGGTTAGATACCTAAAGAGAGAAAAGATTTTAAGTGACTAGCACAATTTCTTTCAGCCTAGCCTCCAAAATCATCCAATTCTTCTTGTACAATTGCTCTTCTTCTCCTTTCTACTAGTTAATATTTTTTACATCATTAGAAAATCCCACAGAGTAAGCTGATCATACTTACAGCAATTACAAAAGCAATACATTAAACTAACTCCAGTGCTGATCACTGAAGACTGCTGACAATTTCACACCTTCTTTTCCCATTTCACCCACTTTCCTGTCCATCTCAGTTTCACAGTAGTTTCCATCTACTATGAAACCCAAACCCTAACCCTAATTTTCTCTGTAGTGCTATATCAGCACTTAACAAGCCTTAACAGAGGACATTTAAACTATACTTTGTCCCTTTATGGAGAAAACTATTAAAATTAATGATCCCTTTTAAAAAGGGTGACACATTTCTGGAATCTTACATTTACTTCCATAGCCTTCTCTTCAAAATTCAAACATACTGCAGAGACATGATCTGTGGACAATGAAGTCATTTCCCACAATAACTTCCACAAAGCATGTGTCGCTCCCACAAACATACATAATATTGTATCCATTGTCTGTGTTATTCTCCAGTATTACAGTGCTACTCCTGAAATAATGCTTTCTTTAAAAAACACCCAAAAAATACCTGAAAGTCCCTCTAGATAAAATCTGGCTGCCAGATTTATGATTTTTTAAATAACACATCTTAATCCTTTGGGACAACAATTATCTGACACTGCATTTAATTTTACTGAAGACTTGCTCTTCCACTTTGATTGCAGTCATTTCCATATTATTTCTCCTGCCATTCAATTTGCCTTTGCCTTCATATTCTAAAGTCCTCATCTTTGTTAAGTCTGTTATTCAGCACACATCACTTTAAATATTTATCTAAAGTACCTGGGTTAGGAAGGCAGTAATCACTAATGAAGAGTTAAATAAAATGGAGGGTTGAATCACCCCTCAGAAGTGACTGTGCATTGTGTGAACAGGGTCTTTGGGACAATTTAGTTAGAAGCTTGAAAAAAATGAAATAGGGTAATCTTTTCTACCACTTTTATGCCAAGAAACGTTTGTTCTGGCCTAGGACCAAGATTGAATTACTTTTAATGTTGACTCAATCTGCTCTTGCTCTTCTTCACAACTTTGCAGACAACAACAGTAGACTTTAGCTATCTGTTTTTATTTACTTTTGAGACTTAATTAATCTTGTTTTTTACAATTTTTGTTTCATTATTATTTTGGATATCCTTGATACATTACCTAAATAAAATTCCTTAAGGGTTTCATACTCTTCCCTCTATTCCCAGTGGGAAAATACATTAACAGTAGATCCCATTCCAATAGATATCATTAACTGGCATAAGAAAATCAGAACCACAGAATAATCACCATTTTTGCTAGTGCCTCTTCTTTGTATTCAACTGTTTGATCCTGAGTATTTTAATTTATATAATTCATCATGTTTCTTAATTTCTCAAACACCTTTTCCTCTGAAATGAGCCCTCTTTCAATAAAAGATAATGTTTATACAAAATATATTCATTTAATTAAAACTGAGTAAGATCACAGCATTTTTTAGAGTCTCATTATTCACTCCAATAAAACAAAGCACATTTAATAATAATACATTTTCAGCTACTAAATATCTCAACAAACTGTAGAGAGCTGAAAAGAAATTAAGATCCTTGAAAAACAAAGAGGAGTATGCAAAGATTCAAATGGAATAAAAACCCTATGTTTGCACTTCTACTGATAACTGCTTTGTTTAATATATGCCTACAGGTAAAGAAAGGTATTTAGCAAGGAAAAAAGGTAACATTTATACTGGTATATTCATCATCAGAGAACATTCACTACCAGAGAAACATGATTCTCTACAATATTAAATTGCTGTAATAGTCACTGGAATAATTTTTGTCTGAACTGTCCCAAATAATTTCCAGGCACAGTTGGAGACTGCATGAATCACAAAGTATTCAAAATACGCAGGTCTGGTATGATCAGATTTAACCAGCTTTTCAAGAAAAAAGCAAATTGAGATTCTTCACATACAGCAACTGAAAAATCAGAATTCCATTACATTTACTCCTGTAAAGCTCCCAAGAAGAATTATGCCTTTTTATGTTTACACAGGGGCTTCTGCACAATGGGAAAATGGACAGAACAAGGACAAGTAACATAAATTATTTTGCATGCACAGCCTTCATTGCAGCAGCTTTGCTTTGTATAGGGGTCATTACAATAGTCCATAACTGAAGCAGGGATGAGCTAACAATTAGGAAATGCAGTGCCTAGGCACAGCCATTGATATTTTTATTCTCTGATATGCACATGGTCAAGGAGATTAATTTTCTTTTTCCAAACAACTGCAGGTTAATCTATTTCAAAAAGTCTACAATTACTCCCAGAAATAGGAGAAACATAAGGTGTTGGCATCAGAACTGGAATAGTTAGCCCAAAGTTCCATGAGGGTATAATTTACAGATACAATTTTGAGCCACCAGCATATTACAACTACAATTTTTTATCGACTACACAAATATGCAGAGCAAGCATTCACTAACCACCAGTATTCCTTGACAACAATTTTATTCCAAGGTGCTGGTTTACAGAATTTGCAATAATATATCCGTTGCTGCTTTAATCAGGACCAAAGAGTCAAGTGGTCTGCTCAGAGAAAAGTATTGTGGGGAGGAAAATGAATATGCTGATTGCCACACACAATAAGAGTCCTTGATGAAACATGTAATTAAGGCAAGCAGGCAATTCCTTCATCAGCAGGAACAGTTCTTGTTCTAACAGACAGTATTAAAAATTTGTCAAACATAGAATCAGAAGTCTATAGTCTATCAGAAAAGGATGCTTTCTGACAGCTCACCTGTTCAGAGTAAAAATAGCAAAAGAGTTCAGAGCACTTTCTGAACCAGAACCCTGCAGAGTACGTGATGGATTGAAACTGCCATAACTCTTAGTCCATTTCTATTGCACTCTGCACTACAGAAATAAAAATGTTGATAAAAGGAAAGGACTCAGGTTCTAACAGTAAAGTGAGTCATGACTGCAAGTGCTACGATTTGGGAATGGTAATTCTTTTAGCAAATTATTTACAATAATGTGTATGAGCACCAGCTAAGGTGATCATACCTGGATGCTAGATGCTATTCAAATGCGTAACAGGAGAGAGGAAAAATATTCAGTACAAATAAGTAGACAGCAGAATCACTGCAAAGGCAGAGTTGTAGGAAAAAACCCAAAACAATTCTTGCCTGTGAAAGAAATTTCATGTTCCTGTTGAACAAACTGGAAATGCATGTGTTCATAAATCGGCAGGACAGGACACCATACAAGCCCAGCACTGAGTCAAGGCAATGTAGCTCAGACTGAAAATTATTCTGAAGACCCAAGGGGTGCTTTTTCCACTGCTCTTTTATTCACAGATAGGTCTGGTAACTCTGCCAGATACTTTTTCGACTGCAGACTGGGTGTTTTGCTAGTACCGGCTTTCTACTAGAAATGTTAGATATATAGCTAATGTATAGTTCATAAGTAATTGGTAAACAATTTTTGATTGTTTATAAACTGCTCATAACTTTAAGCAGTATGTGATTAGAAAGAGTGCAGCAGTAAATATCCTTTCTTATTACTAGATCTTTTTCCATCAGAAAGTGTTGCTTGGTAACTTTTTATAGACTTTTCCGTTGGAAAGATTATACTGGGTCAGTAATCCCATTGTGGACCTTAGAATAATATGTTTTACACATAGCACATTTCAAGCAAAGTCCTTAAATAGATCATCTTCACAATCTGACCAACTCCCTGTGCCTCTGAGATATGTAATTACTTGGTATGGTGCCCCAAATACTTTTTAAATTCTATTTAAGCCCAAAGCAATCAGTCTAATTATTTATTCAGCAAATTTTGCATGCATGGCAAAGTGCTGATCTTTGAAGTCGGAGCATCTTCTCACATATCGATGCAGATTAACAAAATAGTTTCACTGCAAATTCACTGTTGCTATTTTTGGAGGACAGTAAAAATAGCCATTGGGCATATTATGTCTCACCTACGGATGTCCACAACTGTGGGCAGTAGGTGATAAAACTACAGCAAATTCCACCAACAGAAAATGAAAATGCACAAACACCCATTCTTGCTATTTTGAAAAACATTTTCCTTTAAAAATCCTGTCCTTTCACTATAAAATGTTTACCTGTTTTCCACAGAAAAAAATATGAAGAAAATGTTATAAAGATATGTTTTCACACTAATGTACAGAACAAATACACACAAAAATCTCTCAGATATTATAATAGTTATAATTATGATTTTTCTTACAAATACCTCTACAAAACTCTGAAGTAATTACTAACTTCTTGTTTGTGCAATGAAGCAAGTAGCACCTCTACCATGATCATATCAAAATGACACATCTTGCCAGAGAGAAGCCATCAGCTTATGAGAAGGTATTAACATGATTGACTTGAAGAGTAATTTTATAAAGCAAAATTCAGTCATTTCTACTTGACATATTTAGGACAAATCAACTGCTTATAAATGCAAACACTGCTCTGAGTTACTGCTGTATTCTATAGTTTGCTTTAGCTTGAAATTTAACTGTGTCTTCAATAATACTGACAGCACCTCACTGCACTTTCACTTCTGGTCTGAAGAACACCTTCAGGCCTTGTGTTATACATACAGCAGCTGAAGGACCCAGTGTGGCACCTCTTGTATAGTAACAAGTCATGACCATCAACCATGAAAGACAGCCCAGTTCAATGAAGAATAGAGGTCTGAGAAAAAAAAATAGGCACTATGATTGTCCTCCAGTACAACATGCCAGGTTTCAGGCCTTTTATTTCCTAGTAAAAAATTATACTAAATTCATAAAGCATTTTTGGGCTTGTGTATGGCATTTTCTGAATAGGAACTAGGGTACATTAAGTACTCATGTCTAGAAATTCTATCAATGATGCAATTAATCTTAAGCACCGTTGCTGTTTCTGCTATTTATTTCTCCTTATCCTGAACTCTTGTGTTTCTCCTTTGCCTAGACCTGCTTCCTCTTGCTAAGAGCCCTCTTAGCACTCATATCCTATCTGTACATAGTTCACGCCCGCCCTTCCACAGCCCACCTGATAAGGTAATCTGTAATGAAATAGCTGCAAGTGGCATTATGTCTGCTCGTGTCTTTGAGCCAACATCTCAGCAGGACAGACAGGACAGGGAAAGCACTGCCAAATCTGGGCCACTTTGTTCCAGGTTGTCTGTAGACAGAAGATGTCAACACTCTGGCTGTTTTAAGGAATCTGTCCACCTTTGTCCAGTTTTCTTTATGTACATGACTGCAAAATGCTGAAATAACTACTTACTGGGAAGACTGACAATTTTTTAAATTTTTTAGTATACACACAGATACTGCCCCTTCTCCTCCAAACCCTTCAGTCTTGTGAGTAAAAACTTGCCTTTTACTTCAGCTAGATATTAAAACTTAGGCTCTGTACAGCTCGATGGAGCTGTCCATATTGCAAATGTCAAATGAACTCTCTGATTCGTGTAGGAAAACATACTTCAAAACTCTATAGGGCCCATTTACATACAGCAAACAGGTCCTTTAGGACTTGCACCTGTATTTTAGCTGGCAGTATAATTAGGTCCCATATGGTTAATGAAATGTAACATGTCAGTATTTTGTAGGCTGAGATTTGTCACACGGAGGTGTTGAATGTAACACCCACTCTACCAACTGTTCAAGAGGAGAAAAAAAACAGAATCAGATAAAAGCTTTTGTGTAAAAGAGAAATAGCAACCAGCCTTACAGGTTTCGTTTTCCCATGTTTCTAGTGTTCTCTTCCTCTTTTCCAGGGGAGGTATGTCCATCAAGATACTTTTTCTCAATGTTTCAGATCACCTTCTCTAAGGGCACAATCCCCTGTGTGTTTGGTAACAGAAACATGCATTTAAACTGCATGTCTGTGAGTTTCCCTGCCCCACATTGTAAGTAGTGTCTGAGTGTCCCTTCTCTCCAAAGTATTGCTCCTCACAACACTTCCATCACACACTTGAAATGTGGGTGTTTGGAATAAATGTTTCAAAGACACCCATGTGTGCCAATGCTCAGCCTACAAAATGCCAAACCATTATAAAACCATTAAGCAGGCCCCTTGCAGATGGCTGAAGGCATGTACCCACCAGGCTACAGATGGGACTGCAGGCACACCCAAAGCAGCTCTGATCCAGCCTGCTGGTGTTGAGATCCTTAGTTCCAGAGTGTTGTGCCCCATGCCATACTTTCCAATGGACTAGTGAATTTGAGCACAATACTGCAATGGTACAGCCCAAATGTGTATTTGAACCCGTCTCTCCATTGTAAGACATTGGCATGATATCTACAGTTCCTTCAGGGCCACAGAGGTAGTCCAGAAGAGCAAGCAACTGGATCTCACTTCCACAAAAACCATCCCAAACTCCCTTCTCCAGTAGCCACTCCACTGGCGTCTCCATGGCCTGAATTCTCAGGCTGACTTTTCTGGTTTGGGGGATTTGATTTGACTGCCACTCTTGAAGGGGGCTACAAGAGAGAGTACTGTGTTTCCATCCACAGACACACAAGTTAATCAGCAGCAAAGGCAGGTCCACAGCACAGAGTAGAGGACACAACAACCTTCCCCCTCCTAATGTATCTGAGCATGATGAACATGCCATCACATGCAATTGCAGAGGCCTCACCATAGCCTGACATGGGCATATCTGACCTCAAATGACTGAGGCTCTTCTCAGCACTTTGTCTCCTGTGCCAGACCTATTTGCATGTTACTCCTCTACAAGCTGGAGGAAATGGACAATTAGTAAATCTACAGGTCAAGCAACTCTCACTTCTCAATAAAACTCCATGACAGGATGTTGTTATAACTATAAAGCTTACACAGCTCAGTTGAATCTAAGGTAGCTTACCAGAAGATACTACGTGCCTAGCCCAACCCAGCCATTGCAGCAGTCTGTCTTCTATGCAAAACTCATAAGGTTGAGATCTCTGAATGTATCCTGCACCAGATGTTTTATTCTGAACATCTTAAGTGTGATGACAGACATGCTTTACATAAATACCTTTAGATTAAAAAAAAAAGGTCCTTCATATAAATTCTGTCTGAGTGAACAACATCTTCAGCTCCATATCCAGTAAGACACAGAACATCTACATATCACTTTCTTTTCAGGAGGCATGAACATGCCAAAATAAGAAGCTGAGCACTGAAATACCCTGTACAGTGATCTTTCAACACAGATATTTAAGCCAGGGAAAGAGAGCATCTGATCCAACTTTAACTTTTTTTTTAGACCCCTTAAATTTGAGGTTTTCTCATACTTTCCCTTTAGGACAAGAAATAGGTCAGAAAAATTGCTTGTCTTTTTGCATATGCATGAAAATGAGCAAAGTAACTTCACATCCCACAGTGCTGCAGGAATGAAAAAAACCAAAGTAACCATTTTTATATATGATCATGATTGAAGGCATATGAAAAGCTTATATTCGAAAGATAATATGTACTCTCTCACAGTTCTATTTTGGGCACATATCCTAATCTTTTTGAAAACTTCCATTAATATGAAAAGTATTTGAGTCCTGTACTTTTGTGTGGTAAAGATGGAAGAAAAAGGAAAAACTATTTAGAAATGCAACCTGAAGTTCGGTTCTACTCATAAAATCAAATGAGCAGCACATACGCTGCTTATTTGCCTCCCTGGACTTCTTTGGAAACCTATGATAAAATTTGTGTCTGAGATGTAAAGCTATCACAGAAACGGGAAAGGAACTGACACTCACTGCTTTTTCTCCATCAACAAAGATATAAAATCCCATTCCAAACTTCCGAAGATTGAAATGGGAAAGGAGTTTTGCTCCTTTTACATGTTTAAATATAGCTTCAGTCATTTGCTCTCAGGATGCATGTCTGCTGCCTGTTCAGCAGTGCTCTCAGATCACAGACACTGACAATTTCTTCTGCAAGTTAAGGAACATTCCCAAGAACATGTCCACATCCTCCCTGACTGCTCACTCCTCTTGCTTACAAGAAACCTGTTGGTGTTGGATTCTTCAAGTGCAACAGATATTGTGTTCAAGAACCCAATCCTAACATAATTGAGACTGAAGTTGGATATGAAGTCTGTTGAAAGTAAAATAGAGGAAGATTTTCAGTTTATCTTTCACCTTCAATGCTTTGCTTGTATGTGAAAAAATGCCCTGTTTTTCACTAAATGCCAAATCTGCAAATGTAACCACTGTAATACACTAAGCTTTAAGAATGTAGACTTGCTGAAAAATATATCTATTTAGAATCATATATTTTAAAAGGACAATATAGACCTTAAACCTGAACTTTAGAATACATCTAGAGCAAGTCTGGATCTTCTAGGTGAAAGAACTTTAAAAATAGTGTGTAATTTTGATGGCCTTTATTTTATCCAGGGCTCAGTCTGCGTTGATTGATAGTCAGGGTCACATGAACCAAAAGGTTTAGAAATTTCCAAATCAGTGCATCCTGTCATATTTATGAAATTATCTATCTGAAGTTGCTCAGTAATCTTATTTTGACCCGGGAGGACAAGAGCAAAAGAAAATCAAACCTAACCAGAGGTTACAGTAAAGTATTAATGCAATCAGAAAAGAAACTGGGTTAAAAAAAAAAACAAACACTGAACCTAGAGAGTGCTGAGATAGTAATCCAGATAAGCAGAAGCTATGTCAAGAGAGAGGAAGATAACTGTAAAGGGAAAAATCAACTGTATATATTTACAGGCCACCACTGTATTGGTTTGCCCAAATGCTAATAAGGTAAGAAATATCACTTTGCATGCAGAAGTCCTGCCTGACTTCAAGGTGAAGAAAATAAAATAACAATTTCCTTAAGAGAAAGGATACATGTTCTTAAAAATGAATTTGACAAAACTAGAAAGATTTATAGAAGGACTATAAGAAAAACTCAGCATCTGGAAAAGCCACTTTACAGAAGTGACAGGAGAACTAGAGCTCTTTGGTTTCACCAAAATAAAGATTAAAACAATGCCTGGGAAGAGAAGCCTTTCCCAGAAAGAACTTATCACAATAAAGGGCTATAGTTTGGACAAAACAACTGGTTATTTCATTTGGATGATGAGTAATTCACAGTCTGAACTGACTACCTGATAGTGAAATCAACTCTGCCTTTACATAAGGTCCTTAGGTAAGGATGCTCTGTGTGTATTTTCATAAACAATGTTTTAGCCTAAGTTATAACTACTAATAACTAGCAGTCATTTCCATTACCTATCCTACCCAGCACCCAGCAGAAATATGGATAGCAGATTTCTGTAAATTCAAACCAGAGAACGATGAATTCATGTGATTCAGCCATGTGTGATCAACCATAGTTTATATATGCTTGCCTTATGCACTCCAGAATCTCAGTCTTGGACAAATGAATTGTCTGCTGTAGCTATCTTCACTGAAATTTCCTAGATCCTTATCACAGTCCCCTCACTATTATTTCGCATCTTTCTTTTGGCAGTACTTCCTCTATTCTTCCTGCTGCCCCTGTAATGTCAACTAGAAAGTCAGAAAAAAATCTATCTCAAGAAGAAAAGGTACAAACAAAATATGTAACCCTAGTTAAAGACAAGTAGAAAGCATCTAACTAGATCACAACAGACTGAGGAACAGTCTGTAGAAGAATTTTCCTCATACTTCCATTGTTCCCAACAGTTAGGTTGGATTTTAGCCATGGGACTCATTCAGTGTGATGGTTTTCCATCCACCCCAGATGTTATCTTTGCAATTCTTCAAGTATATATTGCACTTTGAGAAAAGCCATTCCCCATACACTGTTTGCCCTTTGACAATGTAATTGATTTTATATGGAGGCTTTCACATATATCACCTGGACATGTATCTGGCCAGCCATAAATGTTGACAGACCTCCAGAAAGAAAATCAAACCCCTCAGATAAAGGAAATCTTATATGCATTATTTTCCAGTCAGTATATTCAGAATTATGAGTTACATTATGTTCATTTTAAAACAAGGCAGTGATTTATGAAGAATATTGTCGGCAAATCCAGTTGCCAAGGTAGATGGCAATTGTTCTGTTAATAACCTTCCCAATCACTCCTTTAATGTATACACATACAATATAATGATATAAACACCATGCATTACAGCATGGGCTGCCTCCATATCATGAGCCTGCAATCAGGTTTTAGTGAGATGGATGCAACATTATTCCCTCCAGTGGCTTTCAAACTAAATTAAAGTAAATCTATAACTTTTGGCTCACCTCCAAGATCATTGTCTCCTGCACAATTCAAGAATCAGCTAGTCAGAACTGCCTTAGGGAAGATGGAAGAGTTTAAAAGATCCAGCACAAGCCCTTTGCCCTTTTTTACCTCTCGAAGAAATCACAAATTAACTCTTATAGGCACAAATTAGCTCTTATAGGCACAGGAAATGTTCTTTGTGTATGAACCAATGTAAATATCTATTCTGCTCCTTAAATGCACAGAAAGTTTCATATTTTGAAGCATCATTGATTTAATTCCTGCACCTCTAATCTGTCTACGATATGATTTTGATGCATAAAGATACTGATAATTGCAGTATCTTGTTTCCTTGTTTCTGTAGGAAATTAAATACTAGTTTCTTGAAAAGTCTTTTTCTATCTGTGGTATTAAACTAGCACTCTGATAAGTGTGCTGTAACCCTAGTCTTTCCAGTGGTGTTAGATATCTTTTTTCCCTCTCTGTCTCCTTATTCCTGGCTCCCACCAGGTGTTCTGATCACCCCTGAATTCTCAAAACCAGAATCTCTTTCAACGAATATGAAATAATGCTTTGGGAGCTTTTTGGGTTTGGTGGTTTGGGTTTTTTTCATATATCAAAATTTAGCTCTGACCTTAAAATCTATGAAAACTTAGTTAACAAATTAATGATTTAGATTTCCTGCCATTAGGTAACATACATGAAAAAAGAAAAAAATATGCTGTTTGAAGAATAAGGAACACAGATTCAGAAGTACCACAAATGTTTACAAATAGTGAATAACAGGACATTGTTTATCTTCCTCTCCTTAGCTACTGAATTCATTTTGGATACATTTCAATATATCCAAAAATACTTAATTTGTGTACAGGATTGGTACAAGACACATGCTAAATAAAATGGGATGTAAGGGAAATTTCAAGCTCTTTCTTGAATAAAACATCTTTTGCCAGAACTGTTAAGGAACACTAATATCTGTGAAAAGCAATTAAAAGTGAACACAGTTTAGAACAAAGATCTCATTTGATTTATCAAGTTATCTTTTATCAACTCTTAATGTAAACCCGTCAAGCAGTGCATTTTGACCAAATCCTAATTTTTTTCAGAGCTTTTATTTACTAAAAAATGTTGCTATTTTAGCTTTGAATTATGACTTGGGACAAAAATTACTTCAGGAAATATATATTTTTTTTAATTGCATGGAATATTTGTTTACCAACCAGGTCTATAGTACATACTTTTTAATCACAAAGACAAAATATCAATGAGGGATAAAGAAAATGAACCACTGCCATTACCCTTAGGCATCTGATAACACATATTAGAAGAATCATCTTTGATAAAACTGCTCTGACCCAGTTAGCACTACGCCATGAAACTTTGTTTTCTGAAAGATTTTGAAATCTCATCAGCTTTACAGATCCTCCTCTGACTGAAGAGATGTAGCCTGGGCATGGGAACACTAACTGGGCTATTTCCAGGCCTTGAGCAGTGGAAAAAGGGAGGATAAAGCTGGAGGTTGCTGGACTCCCATTGTTTCTTCTCAGTGAAGGCAAGTTTCATGACACTGAAACTTTCACTGAATTGCTATAGAGTCTAAGTAGCTGGAAAAGTGACATTCAAACACTTAATCCCTAAACAAAAGAAGCAAAGTGACATTTTGACAACCCAAATGATCTGCTCTTAGCTAAGTTCACCTTCCATCATTAATTTAAAAATTAATTATTTTTTTTTAAGATTTAGAATAGCACACCTCCTTGCTCATATTCCTTTTGCAGTCTCGTGGTGTTTTCCCTAAGAATTTTCATCCCCATTACACTCATGGAATGCAGAGTATACTCCTCACTTTAAATTTTTCTGTCAGCCAAGATCCTTCACAGCAGGTGTGTCTGGCCTGAGCAGTGTTAAAATGTTGTCTGGGCAGTCACTCACTGCAGAGCAACACAAACATTAACTCAGTGTTACTTCACATTTCTATCTCAGTATTCCCAGCTGGCAGAGAGCGTTTGCTCTCTTTTCACAATTGGGATACTAGGATCAATATTTGAAATTAGGCAAGGAAACAGCTACCTCTTTCAGATATCTATATTCAATGAAAATGAGCAAGCAACAGGATAGACTGGAACTTGAACTGGGCATTTTTTCCCCATATTTTCTTTCAGATGAGAGATATTTTTACAGTTTTGTTACAAGATTAATGTCATTAAGAGAATATATATTATATCACAATATAATTATTGTGATAATTCCAATCTCAAAATTTATGTTTGAAACAGTCGAAAAGTAATTTCAGAAAACTCCAAATGCATAATTATTTTTACCCAATAACAAAAATTAAACATTGCTGGAACAACACACTCTCCAGTCTTTAGACAGAAAATTCTTCAATTTTCAGAAATGGATTTTGAGAAATAGATGTTGTCTGCAAATGAAAATATTTTCATGGACTAGTATATTTTTAGTACACTGTTTCAACATGGGTTTTTTTCTTCATATAAAACATGAAAAAATATCACGTCTGCTTCAAACAAAATTATCCCAAATTTCAATTGTATTACTTTGTGAAAAGCAAATAATATTTTTGACCAAGATACAATTGTTGTCTCTAAAGGAGACAAATCTAGAGTCTGATGGAAGGATTTATATAAGTACAGTTTGTTCCAGGCACATGGTTTAGCATCAACTTGTTGTAGTTCTTTCATTCATTTCTTCATCCTGTTCTCACAAACTATGACTAATTTTGATTTAGTTTTTTTATTTGGGAGCAAATGATGGGGGCAAACCTGGTCTTTTAACCAGACACATTTGAACAAAAATGAAAGGAACTGTGAGAAATAACCTTTATGTGCAGAGAAAAAGAGGTCTGCTTTTGTTATGCTTGCCAAATTACATCCCAAGAAAATGAATGTGAACTACCTTTCTATATGCACTTATGATTAATTTAAATGGAAGAAAGTAAAGTTAAACACAGAGGACTTTGAGGATGACTTTCATTCAATGTTTACCTGGAGAGCTGCCTGAAGAAAATGTCAACAAACTGTCTTATTTCTTAAGGCTGCCTTCAAAAGCAAATTATACCTTTTACATAACCAGAATAAATTCCTCCCTTGCCACCCCCAATATATTTGGCTTATTGTGTTTCAATTGTACCCCTGTACAATTTTATTTTTCCAGCATATGTCACCTCTTCACCCCATTCAGTGCAGCAAAATAAATGGTTTCCAATGGCAATGAAAATTGCCTTTCTAGTTATTAATTCCTTTGACTCCAGGCAAATTTTAAGCAGAGATTCTTAGGGATTGATCTTGTTTCTGACTAGGAATGCCTGATCCAAATGTCAGTCTGTGTAACAGGAGGGTACTGAGTTCAAACTGGCTTTCAGAATGAGGCTTTCAAACCTCAGTGACTGGAGAAAATTGCTCATATTTTTCCTTGATCTTTCAAAAAGACCAGGGAATGCTTTCATATGGGAAATGAGGTAAACAGGCAACTCTGTCTCTTTCAGAAACTAGCCACCCTCTTCCAGATTTCTCCCACAATTTTCGATTAACTTTGGGCTCAAGTGGCTAAGTAAGAGAAGGCTGAGAAAAATCCCCAGAGTGCATGAGTTGCATGGCCTGCCTGCATGTCAACCACCACCGCCCAAAAACACATGCACAAATTTCCCTCTCTATGCCTTCCTGTGAGCATTACTTTCCACAGAGGTGGGCAACAGTTACATAAAGTAAAAAAGATCTCAAACATTCTTTCAAGACTGCAAGACCTTCTCTCTTCTGTGCTGCTTCTCCTCAGAGAGAAGCACACACAGAGTTCTCGGCTGCATTATTGACTTGCTTTCTGTCTGTGAAGTTGTTTTAAGAAGTGAGTGTTTGTTTAATTTTAAGGAAAGTTTGTTTAAGCTATGCTCCTACTGCAGAAGAGGAGAAAAATTCTGTAATATGAACAGAAAGAGTTGGATTAGTAGGAGCTCCAGCACACCCTTGCATGCCTGTTGTTGTAATCCATAAATTTTGAGGCAGTTTCTTCAGGCTTTGAGCAATAGGTCCTTAGTACAAGGAGTTTCACATCCCAGTTTGCCACATTCCTGCTCACTCCTAGCTCCCTGCCATGCACTGCTAACTTGTCTGCTTAGGGAGCCACAGCATGGACTGAACCTTAGAACTCATATGGCTTTTTGGAAAACAGCCCTCATTGTGCATGAGAAAGTTTTATTTTAAAGCCAGGTTGGTTCAGAGTAGAGTCCCACAAGTGATTTGATGTAAGGGTTAGAGAGAGGGGGAAGGTGATGATAATGATTCCTGACAGAGCCAAGAAAGAAAGAGTTACAACCCAAGAGTAAGACTTGCAAAGATTTCTGATTGGCCTGTGTAAAATACACTACAGAAATGTGACCCTTTTTTAATGAGAAATGTCATTAATTTGTTGCTCACATTTTCTATTAAAGGGATTGAAAAACCTTCCTCCTCAAAATTACGAGAGCAACACTGACAGCCTTCCTTGCTACCTTCCCATTTTTAGGAAAAAAATTTACTTTTAGAGGTCGCTTGTAAACCTGGAGGCATCACCTAGTTTAATTTGTAATGCTAAATGTCAAAGGAGCAAAGTTTGCAAGAATCTCTCAACATTTTTTGTGTATTTTAAATCTGTAAGTCTTAAATAAGGACTTAACAACACAACTTCAGATCAACCTTCCAAAACATTAATCTATTGCAGACAAAGATAATTAGTAAGTTCAGAAGGAAAGATTCAAACAAGAAGCTTTTTTATTATGAAACTGTAAATGTATTCCAGGCTTTTCTGACAATAGACTCAAAAGAGATGGATTAATTTATCTGCTGATGAGACTACGAAAGGAATGAAACTAACAGGCTTTTCATGTCTCTTTCTTGCTCTCCATCCAGCTTTGGAGGAGAGGATCCTCCCTGTCCATGGAAATCATTCACAGAAGCCAAAGATCATATTGATCAGAAGATGATCATAAAGAACAGAAGAATCTGATTAATAAGCAAATTAATGAATGAAAATTAGCTAAAGATAATGAATATAGCTGGCCAGAACTACCTTCTATGTGTGAAAAAAAGAAAGACTTTCTGGGATCGTACATCAGGAAAAATCTCAAGGAGCAGGATTCAAATTTTTTTTCTGTTTTGAAATAATACCTGTGAATGTAGGACACTGAGTTGAGTGGCATGTTTAGAATATTATAAGTTACAAGATGCCATAGTAAAATGAAAAATATTTACAACATAAATAAATAAGTAAATAATCTCTCTTTTGCTTATTTAGTCAATTCCTTTTTGTTTAGCATTATTGTGTAGGGTTTTTAAAAGGTGGTTTAAAAAAATGCAAGGGATAACATGTGCCATAGTCCTTAGAAAGTGCCCTGAACATCATGCATTATCACATTTCAAAGAAGTGTCTTGATCAGCTAGTATTCTTTTATTCCATCATAAATACCATCATTTCTATTGTAATAAAACTTTTGATGTTATTTACCTGGGGAGTCTATTCATCATCCTTACCAGATTATTCAACTAGAAGATAGGATCATAAGATTCATCCAAGTTTAATGTTCTTTCACTGAAGTCCAAAATTATATTTCTGTAAATATGCTATGAATGAGGTCTCAGGTTTTAACAATGGTCCACCTACCATATCTACTTTAATAACGGCAGAAGTAGGCACAGGTTGTACTAATATATAATTTTGGTTTTTTCCTTCTTCACATTCAGCTCTTCTCTCATTTACTTCTTGTCTTGCCCACAGAACCTATGTCCCACTCCAGCCCTTGTGTCCCTATTCCCTTCTTTCCAGTGCACAATACAAAGTTCCTCTGTAAGTTTAACGTGCCACATGCTACCATCTGCTTCAAAGAGTGTCCTCAGAAAGAGGAAAAAGTACATATTTTCACTCTGTGAAGAATCAGACTCTGATATAAGCATGACTATTCCCACACTGAATATAAAAAACATCCCATCTCAATAGGGAGAGGTGTAAAAGTTATCCATTGCAAAAACTAGATCAGTCATGAAAAGTATTCAAGATATAAAATCTTATGCTATTGTTAGTGGCATTATTTTTGACCATGATGTTATTCATACATGTTTGTGAAGGGGAGGCTGCACACCTAACCATGCCAAAGGCATCAGCTGGTACAGAATACCCTCACTACATGATGTCATGTCAAGTGATTTATACACTGTTTTGAACACTGTTCTAGATTTAGAAACTTTTGAGCAAGTTTTAGATTACATGTTACTGTATTCATGCATCCCCATACAAAAAAATCTTCTGCTATTTACCAGCTCGCTATCATGATGGAAACATGGTTACAACAATCTGCATGCAAATTCTAACTTTTTTTTTTTTTTTAATACTGCAGAATAAGTTCTTTGCATATCTGTAGGAGGAAAGACATCTCGACATTATATCGTTAGACCAGCATCTCCTCAGAAGGGGCTTTGAATAGTATAAAGCCTGCCAGAGAAATATAGTGTGTGGGAAGGGCAATCTGCTCTCTATTGGTTGTAATAAAGCCAGCAGCATCTGACACTGTTCAGCAACGTCACCACCACTACTCAATCTCTTAACATTTTTCATTCTCAGTTTGTATTCTGAGCCTGCCTTTCAGCATCTGTCTATTTGAACAGAGGCAATGTGGTGAGGTCCTAAAACTCATCACAGAACTTAATTCCATAAAACTCCTTAAATGGTGGTGTCATTAGGCAAGACCTGATGAAACTTGCTCTTAAGACAGTATCAAATTCTAGTCACTTCTAGCAAGATGAACTCAATTCTATCAGTACAAGGAATAATGAAATCAAGTGCACTTTTCCATAGCATTTCCCTTTAATCACATACTCTTCTGAACTCTGGATAAAAGGCTTAAGCTCTGTGTCAAATAAATAAAAAGAGGAAAGCAATTTAGCACACAGTTCTGATTTTCTGGGCACCTGATGGAGCATAAATATGTGAGGGAATTAAAGGAAACTTCCCTTGCTCTGTCCCAAAACCAATGGCCATAGGCAGAGGAAGAAGTGGTGCAATACTGCATTGTGTACTGTAAAAAGGATAAAAAGATATCTATTTTGAGGAGCTGGAACAACTTGCATTCAAATATTAACCAGAATTGCATGTTTTCTAGTACCTGTGCCTCTCTGGCTCAGACATTAAGCAGGAACACATTCTGACTCAGCTACAGTTTCAAATGATGATTTAGCTCTCATCTGCACTAAGACCAGATGCTTTCTCACTACCCATTGATTCTAAAATAGTCATAATTATTATTCTACATATTAGTAGATAAACAAAAATAAATAAATCTCAACTAAATTAAATTGAGTTCAGAAACTCTAGATCAAGCACTTTTACCAATGAGTGGTCCTAGAGTACACAACATCCTGTGTTTTAAAATATGTTTTCAGCTGTTGACCACATGATTCTACTTCAAATGCTACTTTAGACCCAGAGAAAACGTAAAATTATTATTAAGTAAAGTTAAAGTCTATACTGTTGACAGCTGACTGGCAAAAATCCAACATCAAACTATCATCATCCATCAATTAGACCACACCAGAGTATTTCAAAGGCATTTTTATATGGTGAAAAGCAACCTCTTACCTTCAGTGTGTACAGCAGAAACATAGGTCCAGTTATAGCGTTTGACAATGTCCACCATTGCCTTTGCTTGCTGTGCGTCAGATGGCACCACTCTCATAAAATACTTGAACAGAGTTTTGTCACTTAGGTCCATGCTTGTGGCAGAATAAGCAATCTGAGGTATATTGAAAAGCTGCAACAAGTTCTGGACCTGGATAGCAACGGAGCTGGAGCCAGGCCCAATGACACCAACAATGGGTTTCTTGGAGCGGAAAGACGATGATGATCCATCCACACATCGCACCATCCCTTCCTCTTCTTCAGAAGAAATGAGAGAGTCCCTTATAAATTCAATGCTCTGCTCCAGAGCCACAGCAGAATGCCAGCAGGAGTCCCTTATTTCACATCCTAATGTTATATTTGGCAACAGTGTGGGGTCCAAATTAATTCTGTCAAGGGTATGTAGCATTGCCTCCACTCTCTGAATACCATACTGCTCTCTTACCTCTCCACATTTCCTCTCATGAACTTTGTCAACAGTTGGTTGGTGATGGACAGAGAATAGAGCTCCAATGATAATATCACCAGGCATGTGTGCAACCACTCTTCTCTCATTTGCCTGTGCTGAAACCAAAAGCCCAAAGTTCCCACAGACATCTTCCTTCAACAGCAGGATTGCAAGGAACAGCAAAAGGACCATTTTAGGAAATTTTAGGCTGGTAGAGACAACATGATGGAAAAAAATTGGAGAGCTGATGAAAAGCAGTTATCAAATCTTCTGGATAGAAGGAGCACTATACTGATGGTTAACCAGGAGTTGGCATCTGTCCTCTAAGGAGTCACCATCATCTCCAAGTGGACAGCCATGCAGAGCTGCACACAAGGTCATAATCCTCATACCCTTCAAAAATTAATAAATAAGAGAAAGATCTTTAAAATTATTTATAAAGTCAGCAAAATATGTCTTATATATTAAGATACAATGTCTTGCAATCTCTTCTAAAATTGCACCTATTTCTACAGCAATCAATACCTGCAATACATTGTCTACTGCATATGTTTGCTTTCATCATTTTCAAGCTAGAAAACTTTATCTCACTTGAGTGCTTTACAATCTTAGGCTTCTACTTCTGCTGGTTTAAATCATCTTCTTTTTGAACATCATGTTTAAAAATTCTTTGGGGAAATGTTTTCAAACACACAAAAGACTGGCAAGTATGTAGTTTTACAGAAGAAAGGTGTGTTGCCATTTCTAACACGTGGCTTCAAAAACAACTCCCTTTTATTTCAGACACTTTCTATGTCTCTAATATGCATATGCCACACTAATGTAACCTTGGCTGCACTCTATTATCCATTCCAGCACTAGGAAAGTGCTGTTGACACCCAAAGCTGTTATTCTAAGGAATGTAGAATGTATAAATCTGTTTTTATTTTGCAAGATACAACATGAAATAAATTGGCTTTTAAGTAAGATTAAGAAAACTGTTTTTGTTATTAATATTTATATTTGTTTTAAGCAAAAAAATAATAATTCTAAAACAGCAAAGAAATGGAATTATTTTCACCTTTTTACATCCTTACTTCAAAAATCATCAAAAAGCAATTTGAAAAATCCTTATACTGTACACAACCCTACAGACTCCACTGGTACCAAGAAGTCAACACAAAGATGATACAGATGCACTAATCCCCAAAATATTTTATCAGCTAGATTTACCTATAGACTGAAATGCAATCTGCACTCATTTTCACTGTTGCTGAAGGATAAATAAATAAATAAATAAATAAATCAGCTAACACTTCATATCTTGGGTTGTGGTTAACCTGTGGAACTAGAAAATATATTTGAAAATGTTCTGCACCTGGCAGCGGATTTGTAGCAGAAGGTTTCCAGTTTTAAATATAGTGCTTAAACCATTGTTTGCCACGTCTTGATCCCTGAGCACATTAAATACCATCTCACCTGTCAGTGAACACACTGGTAAACAGAAAGGTAAGTGCACTTTTAAATCTAAGATGCTGAGCTACATAGGGAACCAATATGTCCAATATAATTTTTAACAAAACAACTGCAAAATTCTGGGGAAGACCTCAGTCTCAGTTTTATTGACATAAATCTTTTGATGCAATAAAAAAAAATTTAGAATTTCATACATTTCAGACACCACCAATAAGTTTCAGACAAGTGTAAAACACTTCAAGAAGGTTTGGGTTTTTTATTCTGTGAAGAGTTGGCTTATCAATACTGCAACCCTTTGCCCCTAAGGAATAACAGCAATTCAGTTCAGGTTAATTAGTCTCTAATTACAGACTATCACTATTGCTTATATCTTGCAATTATTTATTCCATCACTCTGAAGTTGGTACCATATAATTTGACCAGTCAAAAGGATGAGCTACAAGGGATATCCTTGTGCAAGATCAGAGCTCTTAAATCCCTATACCTTTAATTAATTGAATGTGTGATGACTTAAAAAAAAAATTAATTATTTATAAACTTACTAACATTTGAACTGAAATAGTATTCTGTTACTTAACACCATGGATACTTATTTTTCGGAACGTCTCAAAGTAAGGCTACATATCCAGAACACGAGTATATATAGACAAGTGCCAGCTCTGCTGCAGACTGTAACTGGATATACAATTAGATGCCTTTTTATAACCTACCTGCGTTTGAATCTGCAGATATGCAAACAGAGAGAGTTCAGGGGCTTGGAGTGAACTTGTGGTACAAAAAGAAATCCAATCCACCATTTTAATTCTGCTACACATATTCACCAAATTTTTTGGTCTTGTGTCTATGGATTAAAAATTTCCATACAGAATATATGAGAAAGAGAGGGAAGGAAGGCCATTTTTACCTCCTTCCCTCCAAAGAACAGCTGTTTGCTCTTCTCTGCTTATAGTTGTGTCTATCAATATAAAATGACAGGGTAAAGAGAGAGACAAAGCTGAAGGTCTCCTTCATATTTCTGGTTCCACAATACTAGGATATGTCATAGCTGGGGAATTCCTATTTCTGAAAGCAATAAAATCTTTCCCCTCCATGGCATCCAAGGGGAAAGAAGGGGCCAGATGCGGGCTGCAGCTGCTCCACAATTAATGAATTGTCTTCTCTTTATTAAAGCTAAGATCAATTTACTTGGGACTTAAAATGTTCCTAATTACACTGAGAACACTGTTTCTGTTTTATAGTATTGGGCTTAGGATTCACATCCAAAGCACCTGAGGTCAATATTTTCACAACATAATGAAACAACTTGGAATTTATATTGACAAATATTTCAATTTATTTGTGTTTTATAATAGAGATCTGGTTCCCTGGTCTTGCACTCATAAACTTAAGAACAGAATGGTTGAGGTGAAAAGGCACTTCAGGAAGTTATGTAGTCCATTCCCTCTACTTACTGTAAGTTCAGTTAAAACAAATTTCTTAGCTTCATGTCCTGTCAGGTTCTTAATATCTCTGAGGATGGAGACACAACAACTCTTTTGGGCAACCTGTTTGACCACAGTCACCGTAAAAAATATTATTTTTATATATATTTAAATAAAATTTCTGGTATTTCAATTTGTGTTTATTGCCTGTCATCCTTCTCATGGGCACAGCTGGCCATGCCATCCTGAGAATTATCAGGTAACAAATACTATTTCAGGCAAAACAGTTGAGCAGAGAAATGGTAAACTAAGAGCGCTAATTACATTTCCTGGAGAAAGTCTTCCTGAAGAGAAGATGGCCAAGGGAACTATTCAAATATACAGTTTCACTGTGCTTCTCTCCCAGAAGAATCACACACAAGTCCCTCCACATTTTGATTACTATTCTTTCTTACTACAGGCAGCTTATTATTACAAGCAAGATGAGTACTAAAACAAAATTAAGTAAAATTTCATAAGCTTAAATATAACTCTTGTTTAATTTGTTAGAGATAATCCTAAAGGGAATTTGACATGCTATAGTGCTCAGATAAAGAAGAGAGGTATCAGCAGTTTCAAAGACAGGGAACTCCTGAGTGCATGCACAAAATAATGGGAATTGTTTCCCAGTTAATAATTTATATGTTTTGTTTTCATTGATGGGCAACATGCACAGCACTTTCAGTCACATTTATTTTTCACACTCTTCTATTTCTTCATCATCAATAGACTTATCCCAAATTGACAGAAACATAAGCCAAATGGGATGAGGTACTTATTTACTGGTGTGTCAAGGTTTCTTGCTCATTTCTGTTATGGATCTAACTATAAACTTATCCTGAAGTCACAGGCTTTAACAACAGAGGACACTTTGGTCTCAGTCTTTGGTACACTAACCTGAGTCTTGGAGCAACACCAGAAGAAGTAGGACAGAAAAATAACACTGCCTATCTGTCCTTCGTTCAGTCTCACCCTAGACAAAGTTTACATACTGCCCAGATGACTGAAGACACAGATCTGATGAAGCACTCAACATGTTCCTGTGACCTCTGTTCTCCCTGGCAATATAAACTTCATGCCAGACTCTGTCAGAAGAAATTCTCAGCTGTTCCCTTAGGGCAGAGTGCCAGCTACTTCATGTTGAGGTTTAACCGAGTAGAAAATGAGCATCTGTAATATTCCATGAAACATCATGGAAATCTCTCATTATTAAAAATATATAAATCTTTCAAAATCATACCAATCTCAAATGCATATCCATCTGTACTTGCAGTCTGTAGAGACCAAAAGAAACAAAAAGCACTCTAATATCTATGGGCATTAATTAAACAACTTGATCAAAAATCAGACTGTGAGCTGATTTTCCATTATATTTGTGGCTGACAGTTTTTGCAAGGGATGCATCTGACTGTTGTTAAGGGCTTCTGCTCCCGCAGGTGTAAGGGTGTTGAAAGCTGCAGGGTGACCCCCTTTCCTCCGGGGCTTACATTGCTATAGCAGCGCCCACTAGCGAGCCCGCAGCGAGACACCGGCGCTGCGCAGGCTGAGCCCTCTTGGACCACGGCCTCTAGCAGGCAAAATATCGACTCGGCCCAGGGAAATGGTTTTATTTGTTCTCATCTCTATCATGGGAGGGAAAAAATATAAATAAAAGGGAGAAGGAGCAACCTTGCCTTTTGGGTTTCTTGTTTGTTACACTTTCATAAGTTTACAGCAGGCTCATTCAGATTTTCTGAATCTCTGGGCAGATTTCAATAATAAAAATAAAACATTGGATTACTTAATCAAAGAACAAAGCTGTAATAGAACTCATGGCCCAGTCTAGGAAAGCACTTAAGAAAATGTTCTGTGCTTCTCAAAGAAGAATACTATTGGTCAAATATCTGTAAAGACTTGTCTAAAGTTTAAGGTTCTCCTTAAAGGATTTTTAGGATCAGAAAAATCACAAAAACTAATGTCCTTAAAATCCATTCACTAGTAGTGACAAAATTTACTTATATGTTATGTTTGTATAACTTTAAGCCATTGTACCTGCTGATTAATGCTTTCCAGGCATTCATTTATAATACCTACCACAATTAATTTAAATTCATAACAAATAAGATAATATGTATTGCCATGGATCAAATAAGTATATCCCAAGGAACTAACCTATGTTTTGTCATCAGAGAAGACAAAACCATAGCAAGCAGCAACTGAATTACTGGTTCAGAGTCAGTCATGTCACTTCTCTCACACTGAAGATCTTACAGTAGCAAAATATGGAACAGCCTTAGAAACAGTTACGTAAAGAGAGTGACCTCTCAGCTCATCTTGATTTGGACCAACGTTAGGAGAAAGTACACTCAGGATGCTAAGCTTTGCTGAGTTCTGCTATGGCATTTCAAACTCCAAGCATTGTGTTCAAGCTGCTCTGGCAATCTACTTCCCAGTGTTCTGGGGAGGCTCATTTTGCAGGACGAGATCCCCCCTACACATTCCTCAGAGGAAATGCACTTTGGTCACACAAAACCTGATGCACTAAATGGTCTTTATTTGAAAATCAAAAAATATCAGCACCCTGTTCTGAGATTTCTACTATGGTTAATTTTTAATGTCCCCAAATAAAACAAAACAAACAAAAAAACCACCAAAAAAACCAGCATCAAGCAAACATTTTTCATTTGATTATCAGTTCTTCAAATTCCAGTGGACATTAGATCAAGCCCTTTGACAAAAAAAAAATAATAAAATAAATAAACCCAGCTTCATACAAAAGGAAAGACTACAAATCAGTTCCACTCAGAAATATGAAAAAGCTAAGCAGCAAGGGAGAATTTTCACCATTTGGTAAGAATGTCCACTGGAAATGACAAACTGAAGTGTTGATCTCATTTCTTTATAGCTAATAACCAGAAAATTCTTTAATTATCATCAAGATCCTTAGCAATTTCTGGAAGTTCTTCCCCATGCTGTGTTTACACACGCTTTCAGGTTTCTGAAACAATTTTGGCTTTCAAATATAGATGCTTAACTTCCCAGGGAAACTTGCAATGATCTCTTTTGCCAAATGTACTACGTATTGCTGCTGTTACCAAAACCCACTTATACCATGTGACGCAGGAACTAATAGCCCAGGTGTGTTTTCATCTATAGTCCTAGACATTTTAACAATTGATAAAACTGTATGGGATGGAGAAGGTGATCAAGAAAAGACACTAGCAGTTTCAGAAAACATTTTCCAGAAAGTTGCAACAAGAGTGGTTATGGTGGGATGCCAGTACTACCACTATGCCAGCAGCGTCATAACAATGCAGGAAGATAAAATGACAGAAAAGCCATATAGAGATCCAAAAAATACTCTGTGAACATTTGAAAAAATGATCAATGATGTGACCATGTAACATAAATATTAAAATATAGTCAAAGTATTTGAGAATTCGCAAAAGATTAGCATGCGATAGAAATGTTTAGGAATATGGTAATTAAAAAAAACAAGTCAGAGGGAATTTAAAGAGCCTGGCAGTTAACTGCTCTATACATGTTTCATTTTCAGGTCTTAGGGTGGTGTATTTTCAAGATGATCCTCTGCCACTTTTGAGATGATCTCCTACTTTTTCTTCAAGACTAGGAGAAAGAAACGTCCTGGCTCTCCCTGTACCCAGTCACCCCCTCCCCACCACCGGAAATTGCCCCTCAGGGAAGAGATGGAATGTGAGTGGGGCTGCCGGGGTGGTGGAGCCCCGGGGAGCGGGACGGCGCTGCCGGCGGGCAGGGCAGCGGGCAGCGGACGCTGTCCCTGGTGCTGAGCACCGCCCGCCGCCGCCGTTTGCCGCCAGGCAGGTCTGGGGAAGGGGAAGGCAAAAATAAAACGACCTAGAAGTCAACCGGTGGTAGAAATCGCCACGGTGGTCACATTTGGCAGGTAGAATCGTATTTTTACAAATAAATGCATAGATCTGGGTCTTAGAGAAAACTACTGAAGGAGGTTAACTCCCAGCATTGCCACCTGCGCTGCCACAACTAAGCTGCTGTGCACACAGACAGACATGCATGTGTGCATCCACACTGGGGCTTAGGTCTCTGTCTCCCTGCTCGGCTAGTGCTATCTCTGTCCCCCCCAACCCATAATGAATCATTTTTGCACGTGGGGGGATTAGCTTTGATTATTAAATAAGTAACAGACGGGACTCGCCGAGCAGAGCCATTTGTCCCAAGGTCACACAGAAAAGTCTATGGCTGAGCTAAGCCTGGCTGTCTCTGGAAAACAAATACATTCCCGTTTCCGTTATACCTTCCTAGCAAGACAAATCCCCACTTGTGAGCAGAGGGACTATATCACACATATCACCCAGCCCAGGTATGACAGTACCCCCAGTCCCTCCAGCCCCACACAAATCATGCTCCTAGGGAGGAATCAGTGCCAGCTGCCCTCCAGCACCCTGACCCCGTGATGCCCCTGCAGCCCCTAGAGAGGTACCCCACCAGTTGGCTTGTTGGTGCCCCAGGAGTTGTGCTAGTCCTCCATCAACCAGGGCAGGGAGCAAAGGCAAGAAGGGAAGGAGAGGGGGGGACGAGTCCCTCCTTCATCCACAAGGTTTCTGTCCACAATCCAGGGCACATAAATACCCTCTCCCAACCCACAGCGTTACCTTGTCAGTGGCAGCAAGTGCTTCTTCCGACAGTGGTGGCAAAATGGTCCTTTTGGTGACAATAATTAAGACAGGTAGGGGTAGGCACCTCCTATTTTCAGCCACGGCAGAGACAGCACTCTTCACACAGACCTTCTGGAGCTGAATAATCCTCAAATGCCTCTGCAAAGATCACCAGCAGGTGAGCCCCACTCGGCTAGCATTGTCACTCCTCCAGCTATGGGCACATCCTATTTTCTTCTGATCACAGGCAAATGCTGAGGACCGAGTATCCTACCCCCGCGAATGCATGCACATACACGCCATGCACCACGCTGTTCTCTCAGCATCGCCCAAATCTCATTTGCAAGAGGCGTGAACGGTGCCTGGATTTAAGGGAGGGGGAAGGCATGAGGAGGAGGAATAAACAAACAAACGATGAAACAACAGATGGGTCTTTGCTCTCTGCCACCACAGCCTTGGTTTTCCTAAATACTTGCTGCAGCCTGACCCACCTGCTTAAACACCTCCGCCCTTCCTCACATTTGCAGTCTCTCTGTGTTTATAGTCAGCTAACCCGGCGTTCTGCCCTGTGAGGAAATCTCTCCAGATGCTCGGAAGGTTGTAAAGTCCCCCTACAAACAGACACCTCTCTCCGGCGCTATGCTCTGGCAAGTAAGAAAGCGGTAATCGGTTCAGAACAGCATCGTCCAAAAGCAGGATGGAAAAAAAAAAAAAAGCGCTGTTTAAAACGGAACCGCTGGGAAGAGTTTATCCCTGCAGCACCGGCGACCTTTTTCGAGCTGCCCCTCCAAGTTTGCTGTCCGCCCAGGTGGCGGGGCCGGGGTCCCGGGCACTCCGCCGCCGCACCGGGCTGGGGGGCGAGGGGGCTTTTTGTATGGGCGAGCACCGGGCTTCAGCGCAACTTTTTAGTGCCACCAAGTGGCACAGATCCCTCCAGGAAACCAAGCAGCATGCCAGCTCGGGCTCTGCCTGCTGCTCTCTGGCAAAGGGAGAGAGGGGGATGCAAGAGCAGCCACCAGCCCTCTACACAAAAATGCACACACAGAGAAGGAAATATCAAGCAAAAAGGAGGGAAGGAAGGACAGGTTGCCCTCTCCAGCCCTCGTCCCTTCCCTCCCCTGCAGGGTGACAACACTGGGCACGGCAAGACGAGGAGCGATGCCCCCGCCAAGGGCAAACAGAGCTGCCAGCCCCTCGGGCGGGTTGTGCCCCCTCCTTCTGTCCCCCGCGGGCTGCCCCCCGCTCCTCCCCACGGCAGGGGTTACCTGCAGTCACCCTTTCCTGCCCGCCTCTCTCCCCTCTGGCATGCCGGGCTCTCTGGACCCAGAGGCTCTGCAGTTCCCTGCCAGCCCTCTGCTTCCTCAGCCAGCAACCCTGGACCGTATCTGCAGACGGACGGACAGGCTTTTTATTTGCCTACATTTTGCCCACAAGCTCGGTACCCTCCGAGCTCTTCCGCTTCCCCGCCCTCCCACAAATCCCACAGCAACACTCTCTCCTGCCGACTACCTGCTGCCCGCAGAGCACATTTACCTTTCCTCGGTTAACCCTTCCCTTCGGAAGCCAGCCGAAGCTTTACCTTCTCCTCCGGTATCCCTGCACTTTCCCAAGCCCTCTCCTCTCCCTCTCTCTCCCGTTTCACGGCTCAGCCCCACACACCCGGCTCCTGCTTCCATTCACACCCAGGCATCCCGCACGGCACCGCACCGCTCCGTCCCTCCAGCGCGGTGGGCACGACGGCTCTGAGCCAGGGGAGGGGGCTGTGGCTAGGCGTGGGTGGGTGGGAAAGGTCCGAGGTAGCCTGAGCCCTGACAAACTCAACACATCCCTGCACCCCTACTGCAACAACAAGGAGCAACCAAAGAGCCATCACAACACAGTGCCAGACAGAGATCATCCCTTTATTCAAAGCTATTCTTAGCAAATATAACAAATAAATAAAGTGAAATAAATTAATAAATAAATAATAAAGCAAAATGCCATTTAAGTAAGAGCTGATCTGGCATTTAAAAGGCTGCTGACTATTTACCAGGCTGTATTTGCGGGGAAGGATTAGCTCGTGCATCCATTTTCAAGAATTAACAGCCTTTCTCTGCCACTGCTCCACAGCTTGACACTCCCTGCTGGTTCTCCCCTCTTTGGGTTGCTGCTTAAAATATTATCTCTTTTATTTTTTTTAAAGCAGCTGCTGAATGACCCAAATCCCAGCCACTACATGATGTGGCTTCCCCAGTGTGACTGCATTGCCATGTCCAACCTGCACTATGTTCTCCTCGCACCCCTGCCCCTCCAAGTTAACTTTGATAAAGTTGCTAGAGCATAGACAAAAAGTGACTCCATCTGTGCCCCTAATTCCCTGAGATCCTTTTATTGCTGTCTCTCTCCCACCAGATTACCAGCTTGACTGCTTCTTTCATCCCAGATTGTAAAGGACAGCTATCCCACATGTCCTTACCAGGTGTGGAGTATGGCCTCTTTCTCCTTCACATCATCCTTCAGTCCCAGCCAGGGTCTGGTTGGGAGCCCATCAGCTGGCACCTGCTTCACACCTTTACCCAGCTCTCCTGGCTCCTTCAGTCATGGAAGCCCTGGAAAAGGCCAGGTCTTAAGCAGAGGGCACTGTGAGTGTGTGTGACTCTATCTCTTTGTTTCCCCTATACAGTTCCAAGAGCTTCTGTGCTGGTGCATAAAGGAATCAAGGTGGGTTATTACATGACAGGGGACACCCCAATAGTTATCATTTCTGTCACTGCCCTGGTGGGCTGACAGGCAAGGAGCATCTTTCCTCTTCCTTTCTAGATCCATGCTTCTCTCATATACTCATCTTTCTCATTCTTCACATTTCTTTCAGACTCTTTTTTCTCATTAACCATGTGCTGCAGAATGGCTAGAAGGTCAGGAGCCTGGAGAAAGAGAAGAAGAAGGGACATATATTTGTAGAAAATCACAAGAAGGAGGGGACGGTTGTGTCTGTCAAAAGGAATGGTAAGACCAAAAGCAAAGTGGTATTGCTGTGCACAGAGGTCTGGAAGAAATCAATGTTGGATGAACTGGGGCAGAGGGGAGGTGCTACTGCTTTGCTGGGCTGTCACAGCAGTTGTCTGCCGTCCCCTGGGACTGTTGTGTGTGTGATGAGGGAGTTGGAAAGCAGGCACATCTCATTGGCAACAGAGACAGCCAGCTGGCTGGCAGGGAACAGGGTGACCCCAGCAGGAGATAGAAAGGATCCCCACACAAGCAGGACACACAGATCTGTGTAGAAGCAGCCAGAGGGGATGCAAAGCAGCTCCTACACACACATCCCCAAGGATCCCCTGTGAATCACAGCCCAGAGTCAGAGTTCATTGTGCCAGATGTTTGGAGCAGCTGGATCAAAGATTAAAGGAGGCAAGCAGAATGGATGGGGGCGGCCATGGCATTTGCATTCCTAATGCCTCTCATTGACCCTTTAAACGGGGTCCCAATAAATACAGATATATAAAATGTTCTCCTCCTTTGCTCTCTTTCTCCCCTTTCTGCCCTCCACCCTTTCCATCATTCTCAACCATTTCACAGAACCCATAAAATTAGCTGCTGTCTTCTTTACTGATGGTGGATTCAGTTTCCCCTACTACCAAATTTCCCCTCCTATTTTGATACTATTTTTAAAGTTAATAAAAAGAAAGCTTGAAAGCTTTGCCTTCCTGTTTACAACAGCACCAGCAAAAGAGAAATAAACTGGTACCTGAATAAGGAGACATAATGACTACAATTTACAAGCCCACTATTGGTAATAGTCATTACTTCTATGGCAGTAGCACCTATAAATACTAACACATTGGCAAGGCTGTACATTTGCTGTATCTCTGCACTCTGAGGAACTTGTACATACAGAAAATTGCAGGGGGGAAAAAGAGTATGAGTAAGTCTCTGGTATAATCAGTGTCTCTGAAGAGCATCCTAACCACACTAACATTTTAAGACAGAAAATAAGGAGGCTAAGGGAATACTAATTTGGATTCTCCTCAGCTCCAGAATTAATAAACCTTGTGGGACACAGGCAGAACAATCAAAATGTGGACAAGAAGGTGATGTTGTACTGACCAAATAAAACAGGTGTCTGCTTTCCCACAAAGTAATCTCTAAAACAAAGGGGGGAAAAGGAAAAAAATGGATGTTATATGTTTGTATGTATATTATATTTTTTATATGTATATATATATATACATGGCAGTATTTGCTCCTTTTTGGATAAGATGGAATAATCCAACATGCTTATAGTTAAAATCAAGAAAATTACTCTTGCCTCCCTAGCAAGTATACTAATGCTAAGTCTGTTATGTAGGAGACAAAAAAGGAGCAAAGTGTGCTAAGCAACGCATATTAAAAGAAAATCTATCTTGCTAGAGTATAATAATACTTTTAGGATCCTTATCCTTAGTTTGTGTTGTTCTTCCACCC